>NC_059103.1:153606275-154975275 GCF_020740685.1 Jaculus jaculus | reverse complement strand
TATTGTTTCTCTTTAAAAGTATTGCTATTTATTTATGTGCAGGAGAGAGAGAGAGAGTGATTGGGCACACCAGGGCCTCTGTGCACTGGAAGCAAACTCTATATGTATACACTAGCTTCATATAGGTACTGAGAATTAAGCATAGCTCAATAGGCTTTGCAGGCAAGTGCCTTAACTACTGAGCCATCTCTCCAGCCCAATTATTTATTTTCAAGGTAAGGTCTCACTCTAGCCCAAGAAGATCTGAAACTCTGCAATCCTAGTCTGACCTTGAACTCACAGTGATCCTCCTACTTTTGCCTCCCTATTTCTGAGATTAAAGGTGTGTGGCACTATGCTTAACATATTTTTCTTAAAAATCAGAAAAATAAATGTAAAGTTTGAATTTGAATTTATAAGGAAATGACAGATCATTCCTTCATTATGCAAGGATCCTTAAAAAGTAATACTCAATAGTAACTGTTTTGGGCTGGAGAGATGGCTTAGCAGTTAAGCGCTTGCCTGTGAAGCCTGAGGACCCTGGTTTGAGGCTTGATTCCCCAGGACCCACGTTAGCCAGATGCACAAGGGGGCTCACGCGTCTGGAGTTCATTTGCAGTGGCTGAATGCCGTGGTATGCCCATTCTCTCTCTCTTCCTGCCTCTTTCTTTCTCTCTCTCTCTGTCTCTCTCAAATGAATAAATAAAAATTGAATAAAAATTTATTAAAAAAATAGTAACCATTTCCACGCAGGCTTTTGATATAAAAATTTCTATTAAAGTTAACTTTGGATTCTCATCTTCATTTCAATTGACTGACTGATTTCTGATTTTCTGAGAAGAGTAGTGTATGTGGACAAAATGTGGTTTTAGGTTTGCTAACTGTGGTGGTCATTGGTCTTCAATAAAGGTTCTTGAAGTCTTCTGAAATGGTTTTCTTTTGAAAATATTTAGCATCTGAAAAAAAAAATTCAACACTTAAGTTCAACTATTCTTAACCATAAGCCCAAACTGAAATTCCCATGTTTCTTTGTGCTGAGGTATATAGGTATGTAACCTTGGCTCCAGAAATCAATGCAAAATCAAGGGATGTTTGCATCCATGTGGAATAGCTTCTATTCCGTTGGGGAATTGGGAGAGTTCTGTAGTGGTGCCTGAACTCTCCTGGTAACAGAAAGAGATAATGCTAAACCAAATTATACCAAAGCAAGTTCTCCCTACCAAGATGGTAGATGATGCATCCTTATCATGTGATAAGCACAAGGTTAATATCGTGTATGACCAAACTTGTGACATGCATCTGCACATATATCCAGGAGACCAGATTCCACAGACTTCCCACTGATTCTGTGACCAAATACATTAAAACTGACAAATTTAGTAGTTGGTACTAGCTTGGTTTAAGGGTGGCAAAGGGGATTAAAAACATCCAGGAAGACTCCAGATTTTGAAACTCAAGTACGTACAAAAAAATAAAAATAAAAAACTGATCTGCTACCAAAGGTGTCCAGCTCTAGGGGTCCTACAGCTTCCAAACTTGAGTAAAAGAGTAAATAGGTAAAGAGATCAGCTCTTCCACTTTTTCAGGTTCTTAAACTCTAAAGCATACCGCAATTGTGAGAACTGGGAATAATCTATGTAAAGTGTTTACACAAATCTCATATGAGCTCTGTTGACGTAAGTGAAAACAGGGTAATAAAAATGCCTAGATGAATCACCTGGTGTATGGGCCTGCCTACAGAGAAGTAAGACACAAGTACTCCCTGGGACATCTTCAGTCCCAGCCAAAAGGGAGACTTTGGCTTGAGTTTTAGTCAAGTATGTGGTCTGAAATAGGACAAAGCGGAGGTAAGAAAGCAAACCCAGGGAAAGACAGTAAACAACAAAGCATGAAGGGTTGTTTCCTGACATATGATTTGGGCATGCAGATCCTACAGCTGAGGCAGGAATTCTGTGCTGTGGATATGAGGAAGCTCTTCCCTATCCAGTCTGGTTCAGGGCTTCATGAATAACTTTGCCTGTTAGTGAGTGGGCACACACACACACACACACACACACACACACACACACACACTGTCTTTTCCCTCACAATTTCAGTCATAGCCTGCAACCTACAAATACCTCAGTTTTGGATAGTTATATTTGGGTTGGATGAAATGTTTAAACTAAATATCTTTCTGAGAAGCTGCTAAAACGTGTTTTTTTTTGTTATTTCAATCTATAGAAAAATGTTGAAGATCAATAAAAGAGCAGCAGTTCCTGGTGGTTTAATTGTCTGGACACTGTGTAATGATTTGAGCTGCTCTGTACAAACACTTCTGTATGTGCCATGGAAAACCGACTGAGTAAAACAACCTGCTTCATAACATCCACTATGACAAGAGTATGAAATGGTCTGGGATGAATGGGTGTCTGTGGGGTACACAGAGAGGTCCTGAAAGATAAACGGAAATGGAACAATAGAGCAGAATGGAAGGACAGACTCATTGAAGGTAACATGCAGCTACCCATTGCTTCAGATCACAGGCTCCACCTCTGGAAATGGCGTGCTTTTCAACCGTGTAGCATGGCACAAAGGCACACAGTGCATGGCACGCAAAAATGGAGGGTAACTCATTGCAGAAAGAAGCTCCCATTGTTAAATTTAACTTCGTTCTAGTAATATAACTCATCAGAATTCTAAAACTCACTTTATAGACAAGCACGCAGAATCACGAGCACATGGTCCTTAAATTTATATATATTTAAATAACTGTAATCCCATCACTTAGAAAATAGAGGTAGGAGGATTACTCTGAGTACAAGGCCAGCCTGAGACTACATAGTGAATTCCAGAATAGCCTGGGGTAGAGCAAGATCTTACCATATAAAACAAAAACAACAACAACAACAAAACCAACAATATTCATCTTGAAGATGCCTGTTCAAAGGAATCCTCTGTAGCTCCGTTACTGAGGAGGAAGGGAGATAGAACAGAGAAGTGAGAGTAGCCTGAGCAGGAGGTGAAACCTTGGCTGAACTGATGTTAGTGAAGGTATTCAAGCACCATGGGTGGGGTGGCAAAGAATATCAAGGTGCACAGTCACAAGGGAAGTAAAAAGGTGGAAAAGACACCAAAGAAAAAAAGTTAAAAACACAGACTTCTTACTAACAAGAACTCATGGAAATAGCTAAAATATCACAAGAGTTAACAGTTATAATCAATATTTCATAAATATCAACACATTATTATAAATTCTATTTGTATAGTGTTCTAACATATATCCTTCAAGACATGAGATATATTATTCCTCAATTCTATGTCAAATTTCATATTCTGGCATAGCAATTCCTAGGCCTGGAAAGGAGCATTAGAAACCCTCATATATCAATTTATCCTACAACAAGAGTAATCAACCTGTGTGTGGTGGCACATATCCACAACCCCTCTAGTTGGGAGGCTGAGACAGGAAGATTATCATGAGTTTAAGCCCATCTGGGCTCCAGAATGAGACTCTGTCTCAGCAAAATAATAATAATAATAATAATAATAATAATAATAATAATGGATAATCATCAAGTCATAAATATTTATTGCATCTATGTTGCTAATACAAGTATACTTTCATGATAAGCAATAACAATGTACATCACAAAGACCCACATGGATAATAAAATTGCTTGTTAAAAACAGGCTAGGGGCTGGAGAGATGGCTTAGCAGTTAAGCGCTTGCCTGTGAAGCCTAAGGACCCCGGTTCGAGGCTCGGTTCCCCAGGTCCCACGTTAGCCAGATGCACAAGGGGGTGCACACATCTGGAGTTCATTTGCAGAGGCTGGAGGCCCTGGTGTGCCCATTCTCTCTCTCTCCCTCTATCTGTCTTTCTCTCTGTGTCTGTCGCTCTCAAATAAATAAAATAAAATAAAAAATTTTTAAAAAAAAAGTTTAAAAAAACAACCGGCTAGATAGTCTGTCAATATCTGTTCTCCATTTTCAGAAGCCTCCAAGGTAAATAATAATTTGTGTTGTAATAATCTGAAAAGTTTTTCTTCAATTTATCTATCCATCTTTTAAAAATAAGGAGTACAGTATTTAATTCCTTAAATATTCTTTGAAAAATACACATGGGGCTCAACACCTCACCAAATACTCTGGCTACAAGGAAAGCTGAAATTAAGTGCTTGCCTTCAACAAAGTCTCAGTTAGGTCTAGATCTAGTATACCACACAAGCATAGCATACAGCAGTTATGGAGGAAAAAACAAGAGGAATGGCTTTGGTAGAGTGGCATGATGTTTTTTATGGAAACACCTCTGGGCCAATAGGTATCTAGAAGCCTCTTCCACAGCACCATTGGAAAGGAGGACATAGCTGGGAGCTTTCCCTACCTGGTATACCCCAGAAGCATTTTCTGCTTGTCTTCCTAATATGTAAGGAAGTAGAAAAGAGAGCCTTGTATGCTTCTCTTGAATGCAAATTATATAGCCAGTAAGGAACATGATACAATGATTCCTCAACAGTGAAAATGAGACATAGTATTGCATCAGGTTCGTATTGCTGGAAGAAATCACCCAGCCAAGAGCAGCTTGTGGGAAAAAGAGGTTTATTTTGGCTTATAGGCTCAAGGAGAAGCTCGATGAAGGCAGGGGAAAACAATGGCATGAGCAGAGGGTGGACATCACCCCCTGGCCCACATAAGGTAGACAACAGGAACAGGAGAATGTGGCAAATACTGGCAAGGAGACACTGGCTGTAATAACCATAAGCCTGACCCCAACAATTCACTTCCTCTAGGAGGCATTAATTCCCAAATCTCCATCAGCTGAGAACATTGCATTCAGAAGATCTAAGTTTATGGAGGACACCAGAATCAAACCACCACATTCCGCCCCTGGCCCCCATAAACTGATAACTATACATGATGTAAAATGCAGTGCAATCATCCAACTTTAAAAGTCCCCATAGTTGTTATCAGTTCCAGTGATTTTCATACATCTCCATAATCCAAAGTCTTTTAATTGAGCCATAATACCAAAAAATCCCCCCCCAAACCCATAATGGCACAGAATAAATATTCACACTGCAAAATATGGCATTTTTCATAGCAAAGAAATATTCAGCCAATACAAGATTTAAAGCAACCAAGGCAAATATCAAACTCTGCAGCTTCAAGTACAACAAATCGAGCGAGTGACAAATCTCCAAGTCCAATAATTCTAACCACCAACAAGTTTCCAGCACTCCAATTCTGCCCCTCCAGCTAGGCTACTCACAGTCCTGGAAAACTTCACTGGGGCCAGCAGCTCTTCTTAGCAGCCATCTCATGGTCCCGGCAGGGTTTCCACTGCAACCCATGGCTCATTCTCATGGCCTCATGGGGTCTCCATGCAGGCATCCAACAAACCTACTTCACATTGCCCATGGCCATTTCCAAAACACAAGACCGTGTTGCAAACTCAATGACCCTCTCCTTCTGCATTTCTTATACTCCACAATACCAAATAGCATGCAGATTTGTTAATCCAGGGAGGAATAAGGCAGACAATGAAGAACAGGACATTCCTTGAGCACTCAGTCCCCTTCAAAAGAATCTACATTCTTCCTGTTGCCATAGTGCAGGTCAGCTGGCCCAGTCTCAAAGGTTACAATCTCTCAGCTGAATGGGCAGCAGTTCACCCAGAGATTTTTCTTTCTGTGCCATATCACTCTGCTCACACCAGTTCATTTTTATGGAAAGCAACCTTGCACAACTTCTCAGGACATGGGCATAAGAGCAAGCTTCTCATACAAACTGCTAGCCCAGTCCAAGAAAAGCTCTTCCTCACTCTCATAAGCCAAAACTCACAATCCATAGTTCTTACTGCATTCAGGTCTTTCAACTCTGATAAGAACAGCCCATCAAGCTGTACTTACAGTACTGCAAGACATCTCTTAGGCCAATGTTTCAAACCTTTCCACAATCCTCTTGAAAATCAGCTCCAGAAGGCCAAAACCACACAGTCAGGTGTTTAGCATCAATCCAACTCCTTTGTACCACTTTACTGTTGCATTCAGGTTCACATTGCTGGTAGAAATCACCCAACCAAGAGCAGCTTGTGGAAAAAAAGAGGTTTATTTTGGCTTACAGACTCGAAGGACAAGCTCCATGATGGCAGGGAAAAATGACGACATGAACAGAGGGTGGACATCATCCCTTAACCAACATAAGGTGAACCATAGCAACAAGAAAGTGTGCCAAACACTGGCAAGGGGAAACTGACTATAACACCCATAAGCCCACCCCCAACAATACACTCCGCCAGGAGGCATTAATTCTGAAATCTCCATCAGCTGCGAACCTAGCATTCAGGACACCTAACTTTATGGGGGACACCTGAATATAACCACCACACATAGTATCCAGAAATTATCTTTCTGAGAATATATCATAACTAAAATCAGTGTGTTGCAGAGATACTCTTCCATGTTCACTCATAAATAATTAAGGCATGATTCAGGCTAACTGTCCATCAGTAGATGAATTCTAAAAGAAAATTTATATATATACAATAGAATATTATTAAACCTTGAAGAAGGAAATGTTCTCATTTTTGTCATCATGGATGAACCTAGAATGTCTCATGTAAAATGAGCCAGATACAAGAAGACAAAAAGTAAAAGTTGTTAAAATTTACATGTATAGTCTGAGGAAAATGAGCCCATGGAAACAGGGATAGAAAACAGTTATTATGGAATAAGGTAGATGTTCAAAATTGAAGATATGTTGCTTAGAGTTGAAAGTGATGGGGGGAGGAGTAAAAAACAATGAACATTGAACATGACAGGATATACTGAGAGCTTATTCAAGCAGTCAACAATGCACAACCTAATATTACTGTGTATCCCATAATTATATATAATTAAAAATTGTCTAAAAAGAAGATGAATAATAGGACAGAAAAATATATATGCTCAAAATTGTAAATATAACGAAGCCTATGTTCTTCTGATCAAACCTGGAAGAGCTTAGGACCATCATTCTTGCCTGCTTGCTTGATTCACTTATTCCCTTATGCCACTATTCCAGTCCTACCTTAAATGAATGAATCTATATATCAAAGAAAATATTTTTAAAAATCATCAACTTTAAAAAATAATGCAGTTTATGTCTATTGTGTTATAACAAATCTTGATCAACTGTGAAATTTACAATCACTCCTCACTAGTTTTATCTGCACAATACTTAATTATTTCTGAGATCCTAAGTTATAAGCTCTATAAATACATTAAAAAAGAGCAAATATCATTCCATTTTCCTTTCCACTCTGAAAATATCCTTTATAAAGTACAAAATGCTGGTTATAAAAGATTGTATTAATGATGAATATAAATTTTAAAAAGGATTAGCCATTTTAATGTGAATTTGGACACATTGGGATTTTTCTAAGCATCATTAGCTAACCAACTACACATCTCTGTGTAGGTCAAATATGGTCACCTTTCCATTTTTACATGATTTGTTTGTTTTGAGTACAATTAAAAACAAATCTGATTGTGTCTAGCGTCCTATTTATGTATACTTCTCCCATAGATGGAGAACAAAAAAAGGAAAAAGAAAAACAAATCAAGTAAGAGTAGAATTAATTCACTTGTACCATAAGTATGTCAGCTATGGAATTTAAGGTTGCCTACCTTATCTGCCCTTTTTTTTTTCAGTTTTATTTCAGTTTCTTTGCTGAGCTAGGTGGAACGGCATCAGTATCAGGATTGATAAATACATGTATTCAATTTGCATTGCAGAGTGTAAAGAATTTGTATCTGATACTTGAAGCAAATACAACATAGCTTATCTGCATTGGTAAAGGTCTTTGAAAGTCTCATAAACTGTATGAGGCTGATAGAACTAATATTTTATACCAATACAAATGCAATTCACTAGAAGCATAAGCCCATTGACAGTAAATATCCTCTGTACCTTCCTGTGAAAGGATTCTCTTTGAATTCCTGTAAAGTAGCCTATATAGCTAAGTCTTTAAAATATGATCATTCGATAGAAGTTATGCTTTAATTCCAGGATTCAAAGCATCACTATTCAAAGCAGAAAATTTAATTCTTCACTCATCTGATGCCCACCACGTGTCTGATGCCTGATTGTTTTATTATTTTGCAGAGCTTCTGTGCATTTGCATAAGACGTATGAATAATTCTGTCCTGACTTCTTATGATTCCAATTTTAGAGGCTGAAATAGTGTTGTGCATATGTATAGGCACATATATATGTATATATGTATGTATGTGTATATATATATATATATATATATATATATATATATATATATATATAATCAGGCAGAGAACTCAAAACACCTGCGTCATCAGATTTTCTCAACACGACCCTTTATTTTTTTATAATACACTGATATACCACAGGAAGGCAGAAGCAAGTACAGTCTGACCTAGCAAAGTGTCAGCTTGGCATGCATAAGTGACAGGGACATGAATCTGCATCACCTGGCTGGCTGGACCTCACTGTGTGACAGCCAGGTGTGACTGGCCTGTGAAGCCCTGGTCAGACACTTGCCTATCAAATGAGCAATTACTAAATCAGTGTTTCTGCATGACTTTTGTAAAATATACATTAGCTTCTATGATTTATCCAGAAATTAGGTAAGAAACTCACTCCTATCAACACAAAAGCTTTCTTTTGGTTTAATTTTCATTTCCTATTCAATGCGTTAAACATCCCTCCCTTATCTCAGAAAATAGAACTTATGGACTATGATCTTGGCTGTGTGTTGCTCTGTACTGACCCTCTCACAGAGCATCAATGTTCAAAGGCTTGGGTGTTCTCCCACTGAAGGCTTCATGAGGAAGTCCTTTAGGTTTAAGTGGACATACTTTATGTGCATGTGTAGGTTCCATAAATACCTACCAATATTCTGTATCCTCACTCAATCTCAAGGTATTGTGAACATTTGTGTTTTGCTTCTGCAAATTTCCAATCACAAATTCTCCTCTTTGCCCTTTTCATATTCTGTGTAATAATTTCCCAAGAAAAGGTTTGGTCTTCTTGAAAGTGGTATACATCAAATGTACATGTATCTCTCTCTGTGTGTGTGTGTGTGTGTGTGTGTGTGTGTGTGTGTGTGTGTGTGTCTGTGTGTGTTTTCAACTGGAGTCTGTGCATATGTTGTACTTATATAAGCTCACATTCCCTCCTACTGGGAAGGTTCACTCTTATCAACAATATCATAATGCAAATGAATTCACCTTATATGTTTAACTTAAAATTTTTTATTGTACTTTTATCTTTATTTTATTTTTGAATGTAAGAGAGAGATAGAGGGAGAATGGTCACACCAGGGCTGTCAGCCACAATCTCAAAAGTTGCCTGACTCCACAGACTGTTTTCACTGACTAATGAAGTGATATTTACTTGGTTGTTATTTATTTATTGTCTTTGTGATTGTGTGATTGTGTGTGTGTGTGTGTGTGTGTGTGTGTGTGTGTGTTTGTGTGATTATTTTACTTGCAGATATTTATATAAGTTTTTGAACAGGTCTTGTAAAGAATTGACTTTGCAACTTATTTTGAAATATATACTACATTTTTAATAGATTCACTAGGAAAGCTCAGGAAAGCTAATGAGCCTGCTGATGCCTTTCTCCTATGACAGTCAATACAGGGCTTCCATCTTGTTTTAAGCAAGTCTGAAATGATTGCCTCTGTTTGTCAGATGATATTGTTAACACCATGGCTACAGACCACTTGGGAAAGCAAGTGATAACAAACAAATGGATATATAAACTTTATGTAGTTGGGCTGGGGACATGACTCAGTAGATAAAATGCTTTCTTATATTCAATAAGTATTAGAACTAAGTTCAGATCCCCAGTACTTATGTAAAAGGCCAGGAGTGGCAATGGTCATCTGTAATCCCAATACTGGGGAAGCAGTGATATGAAGTCCCTGAGGCTTTTGGGCTACCTAGACTACCTGAATAAATGAATGCCACAGTCAATGAAAGACTGCCTCAAAGTATAATAAGGTGCAGTAAAATGCATGAAGACACCAAAGTTAACTACTTGCATGCACATTCATGAACACACAAATACACAAAAATAATAACAAAACTAAGTTTTAATTAAAAAAAGAAAACAATTTGTGAGATGAACTATAAGGAAACATCTAGGGGAATGAACTATGAGACAAAACTATGAGAATGGACCATGATGAATAACTGTGGGAATATTTCTTTTGGACCTTACAAATAACTTTACTGAGAGCATCATTGTGAGATGCTACATTCGTTAGGTATAATTTGTCCTAAACTTATTCTTACAACTGTGAGATACACTTTCTGAAAGCAATGTGACTAGGTTTCTTCTCCCTTGGTGAACCTTTGGCATGAACAGCACAGATGACCAGTATTGAGAGGCAATGTTTAGAGATACTGATGATCTTTGTTATGTTCCTTTCCTCAGAGGTCTGGTTGGATTCTTGACTCATAGAAAATATGCATGCATAAGATGTGCTGATCATAGTGCTGAAGACAATGATGTCAGCAACTATGGGCCCACAGATTTGATGATGGCAACAGGTGAGCTTAATGTGATTGCTTTTGTGATCTGTGGTTTTTTGTGTGTTCTGGATCTTCAGAGTCCAGCAGGCCATGATCTTAAATCTTAAATATTTAAGGATTTTCCAATGTCAAAAAAGGTTCCCTAACCTTTGCTCATACAATGTATTACTTATTCATATGCTAATGTTTCTTGGCTTTCAATAAAAGTGCCCATGGTGACCTATATGCGTAAGAAGCCACAGATGCAGTAACTTCAGAGCAGCAGGGGCAGCATATTCAGAAGCTTTAGTAATGCCTTAAAGTTTCATCAGGTTTCTTTTTCTTCAGGCTGATGCTGGAGTCAGCTGGCCCATTCTGGGATGGGTGTATCAGAAGTTAGCTTTCTCACCTCTCAGGATGTGCTCCTAGAAGCAATTTTCCCACTTCTGGATAGGAAAGTTCCAGAGGTAAGTCTTTTTTAAATTCAGGGCTGTGCCCCAAAGTAGGGTTAACTGACATACAGAAATTTAGTTATCATCTATTCTAAAATTATCAAATGCAATTCATTTTTATTGAATCCTGTATACTATCCTATCTCCCTTCCCCACAATTTTACTCCCCCTATTATCTTCCCTCTTTTTTTATCTTTACTTTTGGTTCAAGTGATAACTTGAATTCCCATTTTTGGACAAATGAATAAGGAATATACAGTACTTATCAATAATTCATATTTATTATTTTGGCCTGAATATTAATAGACTGTTTCTTATAAAAAATGAATATTTGCTGTATGCAATACAATGGATGAACCCAGAAGATACTATGACATGTGAAATAAGCCAGTCAAAGAAAGATGAAACATTGCATGATTCTTTTTGCATGAGGTATCTAAAATGGCTAAATACAGTATTGATGCCTGGAGTATGAGGGGAGCTCATAAAGAGGTGCTGTCCACCGAGTATAGCGCTTCATAGAAGAGGAGTAATTTCTAGAGTGCTACTGTACATCTCCAGTTAATAATATTTCATTCACTATTAAAAATTGTCCAGCAGGTAGATCTCATGGAAACTTTTCTCAGCCCAGAAGGAAAAACAAAGAAAAGTATGTCTAGTGTGTCTAAAGAAGGCAAGACTTAGCATAAACAAAACAATACTCAAAATTTTAAGGGGCATCTTCAAAAGAAAGGACTGGACTTATACTCAAGTATTCTATACAAAGTAAGAAGAGCCAGAGACAGAATTCAGTTTTCATATTCCTATGCCTATGTAGTAAATTATTTCTTGTTCATCTAGGTGAAAGTCTTAGGTAATTTCAATGTACACATTAATGTAAGCTAAGGTATAATTTTGGTCACATGGACAAATAATAAATTATATTTTGTGTCTAAAATATCTAAGTCTGACATCCTGAGTCCTGCTTAGGCCCACCTGCAGATCATGTCTGTCTGAACCTCCCTGGATTTGGTAGCCTGTTGGTGTTTGGTTTCTCAGGATATTCCTGTGGTTTCTGTGCTTATCTGTGCCTTTATGAAATACACATTTTCCTGAAATTTTAAAACTTCTACAGGAAATTACTTAGAGATCTAACCCTAGGTTAATAGGCTCTGAATAGGACTCCAATCAGTAACAGAAGAAACAACCTACCAACTGACAAATGGGATTATATGTAATTAGAATAAAAACACCTTACAGCAAAACAAAAGGTTCAGAAGAGTTAAAAAGACAGCCTACGGGGGGGGGGGGGGGGGGGCTGGGGATTTAGGTCAGTGGATGAGCACTTGCCTATCAAGCACAAGGCTCTGGGTTCAGTCCTCAGCACTGGTTTAAAAAAAAAAATCACAAAAAAGCCTACAGAATAGTAGAAAATATTTGCTGGCTAAACTTCAGAAAGGAGGTTAATATCTAGAATAGAAAAAAGATCTGCAAAAATAGCTGTGATGCTGAGGAGATGACTTGGGTTGGGCAAAAATGATTGCTCTGTAAGTATGACAATCTAAGATCAGATTCCTAGAACCCACCTAAAGCCAGAATTAGTAGTGCATATCTATAATCTCCATGCATCTCTGGTAAAATGGGAAGTGGAAATAGGAAAATCCTGGCATCTGCTGTGATGAATAAGAGACCCTGCCTCATACAAGGTGGCTGGTATGAAATGACACTAGAGGTTGTCCTTGGACCATCACGTGGGCAACATGACACAAAGCCACACACACACATACACACATATCAACACATCATACACATGATGATTTTAAAACAAACACAAAAAGTCTTTAATAAATAAAATATATAATAAACTGAGTAGAGAGGTAGATTAAGAAACATAAATGACCAGTAAATATTTTAAAAAAGTGTTCAACATCCTCAGACATCAGGAAATGCATTCCATCTCACTGCAATCAGATTGGTTGGCATCACACAAAATAAGTACATCAAACGTCTGTGAGGAAGGGGGAGTAAAGAAACCCTTAGTCACTTTTGATGTGAGAATAAACTAGTGTAGACATTATGGAAATCCATATGAAGATTTCTCCAATGAATAAAAATAAAAATGCTGTTAGACCCAGATATAGCACTCCTATCTATATATACAGAGGACTCTTAAGATAGTTGCACACTCAAGTTTATTGCTGCACTATCCACAATGGCTCAGAAGAGGAAGCAATATAGATGTGCATCATCAAATGAATGTACAAAGAAAATGTAGCCCACATACACAATATAATTCTATCAAGTTATAGAGAGCAATGAATTCTTGACATTTGTAAGAAAATGGATGGAATAAGCAAAGAAACCTGCATCCAGAAAAACAAATACCACATATTTTCTCTTTTATACAGATCCTAGATTTTAGTTTTATGCATGTGGATATGTGAAGGAGGTATAGGTCAAAAAACTAAAAAAGAGGCTCTGGGAAAGATAAATGAGGTCTTAAGTAATGAGGAAGTATGTACACAAAGAAAATCACAGAGTACATAGGACATTGTTTCTGCTTCCTCCGAACTGCAATCTTCATTAAGGCTTAGGAAGTAAATAAAACCATGCATCTCAGGATATTCTCAAAATTTACAGGACTCAGCAGGCCCCTCCTCACCATGTTATTACCAATAACAATCACCAAGGAGGGAGATTTTCCTACCAGAGAAGCTGCAGGAAGCTCCAGGGATGCAACCACCATGATTTATCACTCATGCTGAGATGGGCCTTCTTGGTGATGTAGTTGCCTTTGACTCATCTATACTCTTGGAAGTAATCTCTCACCCATACTCCTGTAAGTAGCCCTAATAAATTTTCACATTTTCTAGGCTATCTTGGGTGGCATTGTTCCTTTAGTTCATCCTCAGAGTCTCACTGGTTTGATCACATCTCTCAAGGAGAAGGTATATAAAAGATATTATGGAGAATATGAGGATGTAGGGGTAAGAAAGGAATGAGAAGTAATGGTGCAGGGCCACAGGAAATCAGAGTCAGAAAGAAGGTCAACAAACCAAAGTAAATATGGAATGTCATAATGAAACATATTACACTGTATGCTAATTTCTAAAGCAAGCTTGTGTGTGTGTGTGTGTGTGTGTGTGTGTGTGTGTGTGTGTGTGTATGTGTAAAATTATAGGTATGCAATGATCACATGACTGGAAAGTACTTTGCATTCTGCTTAACATGAATGCTGGGAAATTGAACCTGGGCTGCTGCCAAGCTTTGCAATGAAATTCCTTCAACCACTGAGTAACCTCCAAAACCCCATTTGTAAGGAAATTTGAAAAGCAAAATGAAATACTATGTTCCCACTCTATGATCCTCATCTCCATGTAACTTTTCTGAGCTCTAAAACTGTTAACAGATTATAGTCAAGATTTTTCTCATGAAAGTATTCATGCAAGTGTTCTTGGAAAATATGGAGGAAGTTTAGCTATTTTTTTCTTTAAAAATACCTCATATTTTTTCAAACAGAAAATAAAATAAGCTGGGCATGGTGGCGCATTCCTTTAATCCCAGCACTTGGGAGGCAGAGGTAGGTAGACCAACGTGAGTTCAAGGCCACCCTGAGACTACAAAGTGAATTCTAGATCAGCCTGAGCTAGAGTGAGACCCTACCTCAAAAAAAAAAAAAAAAAAAGGAAAGGAACTTCACCCTAACATACATTATAAAACCTATAGTTTCCCAGTACCCTTGGTTAGCATTCTAAACAAAGCATGTTTTCATGTTTTTCTTTTATTTCAGTTGAGATGATTGTTCATTAGATAATGCATATTACAGCACCCAACATGACACTTGGAATTCAGGAAACACTTAACACTACCCTTTCTTTTTGTTACTCTCCCATAAATTAAAAGTTTATCCTGAAGCTTTGAAGATAAAAAGAAGTCTCCATGAATGTAAAAGGTGACAGCAGCATGTTTTTTACTAGATTTTACCAGGTATATCACATGCCTATTTACAAAAGTAAGGAAACTGTCAATTTGATGAAGTACAACTCACAACTCATTAGTGTTGAACACAGAAGAAGTATTCCACATCAGAAATGACTGCTGAAATATTCACAATTACCAGCTGCTCAGAAACCATTTTATATGGATAAAAAACATGTCACATTTAATTTATCAGATGCTTTCTGCTGTCATACTTTCCTTTCATTCAATGTACTGAAAAGTTATAAAAACAATTTCAGTCTTGCTGTAACCATGTATAGACATTAAGAATAACACAAATCCATTATCCTTCACAATATAATTGTGTCTACATGGATGAATAATCTTCTACAGCCTCTTTGCACTCAAGACTGAATTAAGTATTCCTTTAAAGATACTTGAATACACAGCATTCAATATCTCTATTAAAAAAATACCATTTCAATACAAAGAGGGAAAACCACATTCTGTTCTGATGTCATGTTCCTTGAATGAGCTGGCATTATTAGCCCAATTTCTATAGCGACTACAATGGAAAACATCATCAGAAAAATAATGCAACTTTCATTTTCTACCAGCACTAAAATGAATCAAATACACACTCAAACACTTGTGAACATAAAATAATAGTGCAGTTTTCTATTGTAATTCCGTAAAACAGACATGGATTTTTGTTGTGTATTGCTTTATTTTGTTTTCAGTAATTTATTAAGATGAAGAAAGAGGGAAAGTTATTTCTCAATATTCTTGGGTTTGTTTCACAGATCAAGCCACACTGGTGTTAGCTATGCAAAATTCAATGGTAATGGCCATGGTGATAAGTGGAGAAGAAAAACAGTAGCTACATGGTGGTGGTGGCAGACAGCCATGGTGATCAAGCACAACCTATCAGAGCAGAAATCCAGAGGCTACAAAGAACTCAACACTAAATCGTACTGGCCACAGGCCTGCCATGACTCAGGGAAGATTGCAAAAGATGCACAGAGTGAGTGGTTGTGAATAGTCTGACACAGAGTACCCTCCTACACACACTATCCCATTTGGACTGACTGAGGTCTTCTTGACCCCACAGTAAATCCCTAAGCCCACATAGGAGAGCCCCAGGGAAGAGAAAACAGAGGAGAGGGAATAAAAGACTATAATCTATTTAAAAAAATGATTTTTAAATGCAGGAAAAAGAAAACAAAGTTCATAATGTTATTATTGAAGATGAAAACTTTCCCATCTCATATCTGGATTATCACCTGCTGCTTATTTTTACTCAGAATTAGGCACAAGTATAATTTCAGCCATGTAACCTCATATCCCCTGTGTTTAATTACATCACTACATTTCATACTGCTGACAGTTATGTAGTACTGTGATGTTCCATATAGCACCCATTAACTAAATGTGGTCATTTAAATTTGAGTTTAAAACAAATGACAATGAGGCTGAAGAGATGGCTTAGTGTTTAAGGTGTTTGCCTGCAAAGCCTGACTGGAGTAAAGGCAGATACAGTTAATTCTATGAAAGCATGGCTAGAACAAGTCTGCTGTTGCCCACATACCCACAATTGTCTATACACAATCCATGGAATAGAAAAGGCAGAACATTAGTGTCATCTTAATGGCATCTACAGCTTTACAGGGACCAAATACTGGCATTTCAAGAAGCTACCCTTAACCAGCCCTTCAGTGAGGCAGATGAGAAATTAAAATTTCTATGTATTAATGCTCCATTCCTGATTATCAGATGTAGAAGTACTTATTTTGCATTTTCCATTTAATAAAACATGGACTCTTTAGAGGCAGTCTGCAGCCAAACTTTCAAAAGAAAAAAAAAAATAAAGAGAAATTCCTGTTTGAAGCAAATATTTTATGGAATTATTTATATCAATAAACTGTTACCACTGAATTTTACAGAGAATAGCATTAAAGTCTCCACCATAATTTTTTTTAGCTAGATTGTAAAAAGTCAAGCTCAACTCATGCAAGTTGGAACATGTCCGAACTTTAGGAAATAAAGAAGTCAGCAGGAATTTGCACAAACTACTTGCATTAGATTGTCCCTCACTGTTGATCCTGCCAAATAGAATAAAAAGAAAATTGCTTTGGGCTATTAATAGGAAACCAAGAATGGGTAATTAGTAGTGATTTCAAATTCAAGGTAAAAAGTCAAAAAACTTTTGAGTCCCTCCTATTTTTCCCTTTGTAATTACTATCAATATGCATATATTACTTTTTCTATTGGATTGACAACTTTCAAAGAATGGACTCTATTTTAATTCACCTTAATAGTTGTATTGGTGCCTAATAACATGTATTTTATTTACAAGAAAACTAATGTCATAGAACATCCACTGCATGTCAGTATTCCTGCAGGGAATCTGCAATATGATGCCACTGATAGCCATGCCCAGTTGAACAAGTAGCCAAGACAATGTTGGTAGGGGCCCAACATTAGCACAGCAAGCTGATGATACACACTGGTTAGTGCAAGTGTTCATCTAGCCAGCTGTGAGACCTTTGTCCTGGTAGCAAATAGATAATTATGCAAATGGTAGATTGGAATAGCCAAGAATTTTCCATACACCCCTAGGTAAGGGGAGAGAAGTAGGGAGTACTGAAACAAATAAAAATGAAATCTTTTTAACAATATTTAATTAATTTATTTATTTGAGAGAGAGATATGGAAATAGGCAGAGGGGGGGGGCATGCTAGGGCCTCTAGCCATTGTAATAGAACTCCAGATGTGTGTGCCCACTTGTGCATCTGGCTTACGTGGGTCCTGGGGAACCAAACCTGAGTCCTTTGACTTTGCAGGCAAGTGCCTTAACTGCTAAGCCATCTCTCCAGCCCCAAAATGAAATCTTATGTAGCTATGATTGCTTTTCAGTACATGTCTACAATTTCTACCTTTCAGGAAATGATGCTCCTTAGCTCAAGGATGCATTGGATAGAGCAAAACCTGCCTTTATGCATACATATGATGAAATTTACATGAATGTTGACATAACTTTTAATAAATCTTCCAAAAATCTTGTGTAAGATTTAAGTGTCTGCTTTTACTCTGGATCTCAGTTTAGTGTCCAGGTTGTTCCTCCTCTGGATTGGCTCTGGGTCTACAGAATGCCTGGCAGGGACTTGTGTCTGCTGCCATGATCTGCACATACTCTATCAGGTTTTCTTCCCTGTGGGATTATCTGCTTAATATCGCCTAGGAGGAGCTAGCAGCAATAGTAATGAATCAGAGGTTTAAAAATGATAAACATGGAGATGTTAAAAAGAGAAATTCAAAAGTAAATTTGCTGTTATTAATGGCCATCACTATTCTCATAAGTCAGAAAATATAAGTAGTATAAATACAAGTAAGATTGTGCTGTTAGCTTATTTCTTCACCAATAGCTTAGTAGCTTTTGGTTACAGCACTTTTGTGTAACAAACCTTGCATAATATTTTTAAATTTAATTTATTAGTTTTCTTTTCAGCAAATACAGGCAGTTTGGTACCATTGTTTGGTACCATGATCTACCCCCTCCCATTGGACCCTCCTTGTTGATATAAATGGGTTGTGCATTGTGGAGTTAGCCCACAGATATTGGTACGATAAATGTCTCTGCATATCATGACCCAACATGTGACTCTGACATTCTTTCCGCCCCCTCTTCCGTAAAATTTCCCTGAGCCATGTTGGTTCATTTTTGGTCTGCTTCAGTGCTGAGGTGTTGGGGGCCTCTGAGGCTCTTGCTCTCTGATTTGGTAGGAGTTGATTTTTCTCTGTGATGGTCTCCTTCCCCTTTGTGCTGGTATCTGTTTCATCAGGAAAAATAGACATAACTTGCATAATTTTTATGTCTATTTTTTATGTTGCTAAGTCTTCTCTTTTGTCTTCTTTTGAGACATAAAAAAGTGACAGGCAACTAGATTTATCCTTGTATAATCCTTTCATTTCCCTGTGCAAGCTATGGATTATTCTATTTCCCCTGTGCTCTCTCTATTTTGTTGAGAATCAAACCATGACAATACAACAAATAAAACTGTGTGACGGGCCATCAAGTACACAAGGTTCAAAATTAGTCAAATGACACTTCAGAATAACATTTTGGAAAAATTTCTTTCTGCTTTGCACAAAACTCCCACCTTTTTTCTTCATACGGAGACAATCACTACATGAAAAAACTGCACTGCCTGAGGCTGCCAAAATCCATGAGATGTATAAGGCAGAAGATCAATGGAAGCTATGAAGATGTAAAAATCCCAAATCATTGGCAAGATGAGGCAGTTAATTTTGGGGCCAAGAAGCTTCAACTACCTTACTATCTCCACATAATGATTATCACTTTACATAATTCACATTATATAGTATGAGTCTATTTTAATGCCTACACAGTTAAGAAATTATTATAGCTTGAATAAGCACACATGACAATTCTGAACTATTAAGGAAAAGTTGAAAGGTATGAGGTTAATCACAAAGTATTTTGCTCAATGTTAAAACATGATTAATTTATTCTACAATTTAGTCAAATAGTGTCATAGTTATGGTAAAATAAGGTGTGCTGATCAATTTTATTACTGTATTACTTACTCATAGCTATTACTTCTATGACAAATAAGAAAAAAATTAATTTCCATGCTCTATTAGGTAACGTTTTCTTATTCAGAATGTCTTTCTACATCTCTAGAGTTATATACTTTGTATAACAGTACTGACATAAGTTTTCAGTGCAAAGTGAAGGCCAAACTTTATTAGAATATTTGAAGGCAGCTTCACAAAAGACATGGGGCCCAAGTTTATACAGTGTATAATCAGACTTAAGCAGCAATTACTTTAAAATGTAACCCCAAACTGAATTGGATCCAAATGATATGAGGTTGGTTGAATAAATTTGATGCCATCATTGCAGAGTCACACATAAATGCACAAGTTAAGATAAATATTATTCTTTGCTGACTCAGACCCACCTCACTCTCAGGTTTTATCTTCATGATGAAGTCACATATAGTTGTTATAAATGAAGCCACTCAAAAAGTGCAATGGACAGTGTCATGATGGCTAATCACTCTAACAGATGTCAGTGTCAACCTAGATATAGGAGGTGCTAAAATGTCTTATGTGTATTTCTAGTTCTCACAATGGGATTCCTGCTCATGAAGATATTATGTACAATAAATTATTCAATAGAATCCAGCTAATAGTTTCATCATTTTACTGTCACTGTCAACATAATATGCTGTCCATTGTTCATAGCACAGAGAGCCATCCTTGGCTTTTCTCTCCAGTCTCAAGTCTTAGGACATATTAAAACAAAAAATAGTAGAGTTTTCTTTAGAACTTCATGAATTTGCTCAAACCAACATCATTGACAAGCTCCTTTCCATGTATTTCGTTTCGCCTTGCTTTTTATTATTATTGAGAACTTTAATGGATTAACATATTCCAAATTGATTGTATTCCCATCAGATTATATCATGTCCCCCCTCCCCCACCACCATACACTGAGAGCATGCCTCAGTAGAATTATTGGTAATCACTTTGAGGTCATGAATGCAGAACACAGTTTTGGAAATGCCAATTACTGCTCACTTATTGATTTTATGTTATAATTGGAGCATAAGCCAGTCTGAGAAACGAAATAGGAGAAGAAAAGTTAATGTCAGGCAAAACTATTTGAATTTCAAATTTTAAGAGCCAATTAGCAGAGCTTTTTGAGAGAGGCAAAATTTAGACTACATGGGAAAATCCATCAGTGGTGTGGTAGTAGCTCAAAGAAGAGTAATTAAAAAAGGATTTATTACTTTTGTTGTCATTGATAATATTTGACTCATAAATATTGTATAGACATACTGTGTAGTAGTTTTCCAACTCTCAACAGATAATAGCTTTTATTGTTTGTAGTTCATCCACTGTATCAATAGTGTGATAATGAAAATATATATTTCTTAAACATACATCACTACAAAATTACTAGAGTAAGTATGTAAATAATATAACATTTAAAATGTACACATATATAGCCTAACTCTCCTCCAGAAAGATGAAATGCTATATTCCTGTGAATAGAACTGAGGAATGCTTATACTTTCATATGATCCAGGTACTCATGGAGATCAAATTTATTCACCTCACAATAGAAACGAAAGTTTCAGAATGTCATCATGCTTTGAATTTTCATTTATTTTAGTCTAGTGTTATTTCATTTTTCTTCAAACATTTGTTAAATCTTTGTGTTTCCATTATGAATAAAATTGCTATATATTAATTTAAAGTGAGACATAATATTTTATTCATGGTTCTCATGACATTCTAAGAATAACACTATTTCCTGAGTTTTGACTTCTGTGTTTTAAATATGAAGTAGGAGGGGATATGATGGAGAATGGAATTTCAAAGGGGAAAGTGGGGGAGGGAGGGTATTACCATGGGATATTTTTTATAATCATGAAAGATGTTAACAAAAATTGAGAAAAAAAATTAAAAATAAATAAAAATAAAATAAGTCTTGAAGCCAGGTGTGGTGGTGCATGCCTTTAATCCCAACACTTGGGAGGCAGAGGTAGGAGGGTCACCATAAGTTCATGGCCACCCTGATACTACAAAGTGAATTCCAGGTCAGCCTGGACTAGAGTGAAACCCTCCCTCAAAAATAAGTAAATATAAATAAATAAATAAATAAAAATGTCTTGAAGGGATTCTTCCAATATATTTTCCAAGAAAAGTACTTTAAAGCTAGATGTGGTGGAACATGCCTTTACTCCCAGTACTTTGGATGCCAAGGTAGGGGGATCACTGTGAGTTACAGGCCACCCTGAGACTGCAGAGTGAATTCCAGGTTAGCTTAGACTAGAGTGAGACCCTATCTCAAAACACAAGCAAACAAAGAAGAGTTTTATTGAAAATAGGAAATATTGGGCTTTACCTGATTAGATTACAAGGTTAAAAACATAGTTTGATAACATATTTTTCTTTTAAATCCCATGGAATTGATGGGAAATTAAGCTACTGTGGGGAATACAGGAGTTCTAACTGGATTTGCTTATTTAATAAGAGTCATATTGCCTTACATTCACTATTAAAAGAAAACATGATGTCACAGCAATGTTTATAAAAAAGAACATAGGAGTGAAATACAATCTTAATACTTTATAATAAACAGTGGTAACATGAGAAGCAAACACAGTGGAGAGAGCTTGAGAATTGAGCCATCTCCTTTCAAATGTACATTTCAATGTAAGACTTTTCTGTATCTACAAATATCACACTCCAAAGTGATTGCTGTTGGCATGTGAAATTGAAGCTTAAAGAGGACAAAGGAAATGCAGTAGGCAGTAATTATTTGAAGCATAATGTGTGTCAGATTCATGTAGACTTAATGAACAGTGCTCATTGTGGACTAATACCATATGACAACTTCATGAAGAGCTCTTAGAAAGCTTCCAGCTTAAGAAAACCTGAGGTGACTCAGTTTTAAAAAGAAATCATTCGAAAACTGACAAATTCTACTTGTAGAAATGATGAACTAATCCAGATATTCTCTGCAGTTGTTCAGTAGTCATCATGGTCCAGACGTCTGTACTGTAACATTTCCCATTGTGTTGAAATGACAATGAACATAGCCAAGAAAATTCCCCATAATAAATGGGGCTGTGATAAGTTCTACATGAAAACCAAACACAAGAAGAAATTAGAATAGCAACCAAAGCTAATTCATTCTACCAGTGTAAACATATGTACTGTCCTCTCCGACTTTAAAAATCTTTTTTTTTTTTTTTGACAAACTTCTTTAGGTCTCATTTCTATGCTTTTCCTAGTGGTAGTGAACAATCTATTTTAGTACATCTTCCCCCAATTTGCAAGCATGGTCTATATTCAAAAAAACAATGGAATATGTATTCAAGGTATAAAAAGAAGCATGTTGCTGCCCCTTAGTGTCTATAAAGTCTTCCTAATAATGGGTTTTGATTGCTATAAAATTTTCAGAGTGTTCACTGTAGAGGAGATTGCATGGCATTCTTTTTCTGTGAAGAACGAAATTGAAATTACTTTCAGTTTTGTGGGTCCTAT
Source organism: Jaculus jaculus (assembly GCF_020740685.1). NCBI lineage: Eukaryota > Metazoa > Chordata > Mammalia > Rodentia > Dipodidae > Jaculus > Jaculus jaculus. The sequence goes on along the minus strand of NC_059103.1, from coordinate 154,952,325 downwards.
AGCTCCTGTGACAACGTCACTCTGCCATTGCAGTAGGAGAGCAGACAGATTCACAAGGTAAACAGATGTATTGTCAATATGCGCAACCCCTATACAGAAAGACACAGGCCTAGATTGTAGGCCAAGTCCTCCTCTGCAGATCCCTGGTGCAGATGAGGAAGATAAGAGTTTGCACAGCCCTTTACATTTCATCAGCTGCCACATTTATAGTTCCCCTCCTGGCAAGTCCCTTCTACAGACAACAAAACTGCCATTTGTTTCTGTCTCCAGATTGCATCAGACAATGACATAGTCTGTTCTCATGTGTATCTGACCACATAAAATCTTACCCCATTTTTCTTTGGGAAATTTAGATATAATACTTTAAAACACTTTCTAAAGATCAAATATCATAAACTCTTTGCAATCCCTTCTCCACCTCAAATGGTGCTGATCATTTTCACTGCTAAGTTTCCTTTGTGTAGCTCATCTATACTGTACTGCACACTGCCATCCTAAGTTACTTATAACTTTTTCATTTCCATATCATAGATACCCAACATGCCATAAGATGTCAACAATTTTTAAAAATTTTTCTAAACATAATTGTCTCCCAATATCCATTAACACCTTAGTCATTTTTGTCTGTTTTAAGTCACTCTCAGATACACAGAATGAGAATGCATTCAAAACCTGCTTTGCAGTAAACTTTATCAAATGAGATCAGGACAAAGTACAGAAGTAATATATGTAAATTCTTAATTATATACTTAGACATGGGCAATACTACATTGTATTTAGTTGCTAATAGTGAAAAAATATAGTGGTTTGTAATGTAAGCACTTACTACTTAAGAAAAAAAAAAGTGTCATGACTATTTATTTTTGAGGCCAGAGAAAGAGAGTGGCCTTTTTTGTGTGTGCATGAAAACAAGAGAAAGTGTGTGTGTGTGTGTGTGTGTGTGTGTGTGAGAGAGAGAGAGAGAGAGAGAGAGAGAGAGAGAGAGAGAGAGAGAGAGAATTGGCATGTCAGGGCCTCCAGCCGCTATAATTGAACTCCAAATACATGTGCCACCTTGTACACCTGTGCAATTTGTGCATGTGTATCACCTTGTGCATCTGGCTTATGTGCAACCTGGAGAATTGAACATGGGTCTTTAGGCATCACAGTCAAGCACCTTAGCCACTAAGCAATCTTTCCAGCCCACACAACTATTTTTATTCTATAAATTTTATACCATGAAACACAGACTGAAATTTTCATGCTACCTATATAGAATCCATATAGCAAAGTGGAGCTTTTTGTCAGGAGGTAGGGCCACATTGATAAGAGATATATTGAGCTGAAATAAGTTATCCAACTCTAACTTAGCAAAAGAGATGGCATAAAGAAAAATGTGCTTATTAGTCAAACTGAGGTTCAAGATTGTTCACTGGGTTGTCAGTTGTCAAGCAAGTAGAGATCAACTATGCACATCTTTGAGACTGCCAGCAAGGAGAGGAAAAACCTCCAAGGTATGACATTATCTAGGACAGAAACTGCCATGGGTGGTTGAAATAAAGAAATGCCAAAAGCCAGAGAATTTGAGGATATTAGGGGAATGTGAGCTAAGGACATTTCACCCATTCTAAGTAATAATATTATAATCATATTATAATCATATGGAGTCTGTCATAGGGAGAAAATATCTTATTCAATTTAGCATGAAAAGGAGAAATATAAAATTCATTGAACAAAGTGATAGGACATTGAGAACACATTACAAAAGGGCAATTTGGTGATGAAAAGAAGATATAAAGTGTATAATAGTAATAAAATTTTAGACATGAGGTTGCCTCTCCCAAAAATAGGAAATCTACCATTGTAAATTTGGTGACTTCCAATGAAATGTCCCACAGAAATGTGGAGATAGGAAATGTCAAAGGAGAAAAGAATTCATTTCCTACTACTACTACAATCTTTATGCTATAACAAAAAGGAGTAAAGACTTGTAATGAAAAAAATACTTGTGTTCACTGTATCTTGCTTCATAGAATCAAGTGACCCAGAAGAAATGCAACCATGAGCAGATTCAGGCTCACAAGAGCCTCCACATGATATACAGTAGTACACCCTGATGAAAGTGCCATATGGGTTATAAAGGGGTTCATGCCAGTTAATTATGTCATTAACAATTGATGTAGGAGATAAAAAGGCTGAAAAGCAGAGTCTAGGAATGAGAAATCCTCTATGATTTTTCTGTGCTGGCCTGTAGGCTCAACGAGGGATAAGGAGCTAGACAAGCTCTTGACCCCATAGCAGTCCCACTTAATTATAGAGAACAAAGCACCACACCAACAACCCAACAACCACAGGTTACACGAGGAGGCTGGTTCTAAATGAAGAACCTGAGGCATGGAATGAGTAAGAAATGTTACTCACAAATGCCTCTAAGCTATAGTGCAACTCAGTTTCATTTTGCTTCACTTATAAATCTGAAATAATTCTATCCTCACTCCTGGAAAGAAAAGAATTGGGAAACAGCAGATAAATGGGAAAGAAGGAGGAATGGAAGTTAAATGTACTTAGCATTAAAACATTTAATTCAGCCATATATTATTCTAATATTTATTACTCTCGTAGGTAGTATATTTGGTTGACCTTCTCAAATGATTACTGTAAATATCACCAATTAATGAACTAAAGAGATCCTTTAATCTGTTCCAGTACTGTGGACAGTTCTATTCATGACCTACTATCACAAATACACAGGAATACTTCAAAAATGCACTGCAGGACTCTTTTACTGTTAGGCACGTGTTGTTAGCTTTATGACACAATGCAACTATGGCATAAAAGATGGAAAAAGGAAATATTTAAGAGGATCATTATATAATGTCTGTAGTAACATTTGGGTATCTTACCACACACTCTAACATTCCAAGCCTGTGATTACCAAGGTAATTATTGCATTGAGTCATTCCATGGAACTTATCCATTGTGAGATGGCATGTTAAGTGACAAAACATTTGTTTGATGATAGATAATAGAAACATGAACCTTCTCTTTTACCAAAAGTCCCTGTATGATATTATGGGTAACAAAACAGTTGTCCTCTGTTAGCTTAAGTGAAGGTACTTAAATTAAAACTACCTGTCAAGTGCATTTACCTAATATTGTGAGAGCTTGCAGACTTAGCCCTATAGACTAAATTATACAAAAGGAATTATTCTTTCTTTCTTTCCTGTTTTCTTTCTCTTTCCTCCCTTCCAACCTTTCCTTTCCTTTCCTTTTTTCTTTATTTTTGTCTTGGCAGATTATACATGTTGGTTAAGAAATGGAGTGATTTTGTTAAAAAGCTAAAGGACCATATACTAAGATTAAAGGACAAAAATAATTTTGTTCAAAGTTCCTAGGGCAGATTTATTTGAATAACCTTTTTCTTCAAAAGCTTTCTAATTCTTCTCATTTTAGGGGAACAAGGAAATTGAAACATTTTTATTGCTAGCTTCTCAAATTTAACTAAGTTTATGATTTGTGGAGTTATTACATATTATATAAGTAGCATTCTTTCTTATGAAGTATATTTAATTTTGTATTAAATACATATAGAATGCTTTCATAAGGTTTTCATAAATTTTAAACATATTTTCCTATAAAATATATGTGAAGGATTATAATGTATCACACATGTAGCAAACAAAACCTATTTTAGAGGGAATAAAAATAAACTTAATCATTGCCTTTAAGAAACCTGTGATGTACAGTAGTATGCCATTGTTTTGAGGAATATTATGTCACTAGTTAGTGAGAGAAGGAGGAAAGCTTTCTTTTGCTCTGTGTGTACATGTATGCACACATGCACATGTGCGTATATGTGTGTGAGAGATTGTGTGTATGTATGTGTGTGTTCATGGGTATGAATTTGTGTGTGTGCATGCCATGATACATGTGTGGAGGTAAGTGGATAACTTTCAAGTGTCAGTCTTTGCCTTCCATATTATTTGAGTCAGGGTTTCTTGTTCATTCCTGGGTAGTTACCTGATCATAGAATTCTGGCAAAACTAAATTGATTAATAGAGGAACCAAATAATTACAGCAAATGGGTGTAAGATACAAGAGCCAGAAGTTTTAACTGGAGGGACAAAACTGAAGTAAAATGGGAGAACATGCCTTCGGGATGGGAGTACATTATGCATCACTGTAAACTCTGGGAAATGCTAACTACCACTGACCCTCTGGGAGACTGCAATGAATGAAACCTTTTTTCACTTGGGTTAAAGATCTGGTAAGTTATTTTCTTTGGGTAATAAGTCTGTTATCAAACAATGCTTTGGATATATATTAAAGTCATTGTTTCTCCTTTCCCTTTACAAAATCATGGTTAACTCAAAAGATTAAACCCACTATGAAATGATGGGCTTCATACTATTATTGAAGCCCGAAGGAGTTTCACTTGCTTGTGCTCTTATTCACCAAACAACTTTGTAGATGTTTCTACCAATTTGTAGCTTTAGTTGCTTCTGCTAAGGAAACACAGATCTCTCAGATGTTCCCTGTCTAGACTTACCCAGTCTCTTCAGAGTTCCACGTGCTAGTTCTATATTCAGTGTTCCAAATGCCCAAGGAACACTATCTTCTGCCTTGCCAAGGTTGTCTTTCCCTCTCTCTCTCTCTCTCTCTCCTTCTTTCTTTCTGTCTTTCTTTCTGTCTTTCTGTCTTTCTCTCTTCCTATTGTAAGTAGAAGAATTAGCAGTTCCATGTTCTTTAAAGGTAGAGGCTAAATTTGTAAGGCCCATTCTTGCCTTTTAAACTTGTTTTTCTTATCTTCACTGGCATCTTCTTTATTTCATGTCTGCTTTTTTCTTTCTATGAATATCAAAGAAGCAGACTTAATGTTCTATACAAATGATATTCATCCCAAATGACTCATCTCACATATTTAGATGTCTTGAGTTATGTCACAAATGGCAGTGGTATAAAGAATGGTGTCATTGTAGGTGATAGTAAGCCCACACACGAATGAGTTTCACTAAAGAGTACCAGTTTAGTTGTACTCCTAGAAATACCTAAATTAGTCTTTAATCATAATTGATTTGATAAAATATTTGTAATAATCTTGCCTGAAAACATGAATTATCAAAATCCTACTTAATTGTGTATGAATTAGTAAAAAGGAAAAAAAAAAAAGGAAAAGAACTTTCAAAAAGCAGAGAGAACAAACGCAGGAACAGTGCTTTTGGATTTGATACACAGCAAGTAATATAACCCTTTAAGGAGTGGATGAACAAATGACTCTAATGACTTTTACATATGAAAAACCACACATACCCATTCAACTCTGTGTCCTTCGTGTTTTCATTTTATTGTGTTTTATAGATGCAGAGCCAAAAGATAACATGTATCAATATTAATCCATCCCTGAATTTGGAATGCCATTTCATTAAACTGAGGGAAATAAGCTGTGACTAGTGCACATGTTTGTGTGTTTATATGTGTGTATTCATATATACATTATTTTTGTGTATACATAAACATATACATGCAGGCACATATAAATACTCATAAACATCTTTCTCTCTCTCTCTCTCTCCACACACACACACACACACACACAAACACACATACACACACATATGTATGTATGTATGTATGTGTATATATATATGAGAGAAAGCTGAATAAATTAAGAAAATTCCCAGGTTTGAATTGTCTTTGTCTACTGACTTGTATTTCTCATTATTCCACACAGTGCAGGTAGTCAGGATTAGATACAAAAAAAAAATGGCAAATATTTTATTTAAGAACTTATGTACACTGTTTCAATTTTCAGATTTAAAATTCAAGACCTTTGCACATATATCTATGTAAAAGTAAATTGTAAGCAAAAAAATTAAAATAAGTAATAAGTTCATAACAAAAGGGCAGCAAGAAGGAAAAGAAAATCTTTAGTGACTGCATCATCAAGCCATGAATCAGCCAGCTAAAATACTCTAATATGCTATCATAAGATTCCTTTTGTTTAATCATACTAGATTTAATGCCCTTGAGGTCAGAGGATATTTTACTTATCTCTGATTGTCCATGGGATCTAACAGTGTTTTCAATCTCTTAGCTGCATTTTATGTGATGACAGATGAGTTAATTTAGCTGAAGATCTATGCAGCTAAAGTCTCCCAGAGTAGTATTTGGACCTCATTCTCATGGGCCCCTCCTTGCAGTTCTCACTGTATTCCTTTCAACGTGGGATCATTATGTCGAGTAATAGTTGGGCATTTTTGCTCCTATGAATAATAAAACCTAGCTGTGGCTTGCTTCTGAGAATACTTTACCTAATTAAATGAAATGTTATTAAATTTTAATTAATGTGTGCTATTCAGAATTAATCAGATCCATAACTTGCATAGCAAATGATGACAGAAGAAGCTGTAGCTGTCTAGTGATTCAAATCATGCTTTATCCTAAAAAGACTCAATATATACTTTCGCTACTGAAGTGAGGACCTTCCTATTTGTATATACTTTATCAAGCAGCACTGATGGATATATATTATGTATATCAGATATGGTCTTCTAAATTTTGAAATTCTTGAAAGTTGCTAAGTTTAATTAATGTACAGAGCAAGAACAGTCAAACTGGTTGAGATAAGATATAAAAAGATACACTGTAGTTAAGCTGTTAAACAATAGATCAGATATAATACAAGCTAATAAATGACAAGGGTACTGTGGTGGTTTAAATAGATGACACCCAATATATTCAGTTTTTTATTTGTTTGCAGTTTGCATCTGTAGCCACCTGGCTAGAGGCAGTGTCACTGGGTGGATCTTAAGGTGTGGTGGTGGGTTTCAGATTTCAATCTAAAGATATGCAAAGTGTACCTAGCTGGAATTCCTGAAGTGTGCTTTTGGCATTTTTGGCTTGTGCTTCTCTCTCCTATGAAGGCAGGCCAGCTTCTTCTGCCATTTATGGAACTTCCCCTGGATCTGTAAGCTTCAGTAAATATCCCTTCCTTCAGAACTGTGCCTGGTCTAGAAGATCATCTCAGCCAACCTGAAGCTGTCTGCTACAGAACTTGATACCAAGGAGGAGTGGACTGAGATGAACTTGACCATGTGGATGTTTATCTTTTGGAACCTTTGTTTTGGAGAAATGGGCATGAGTTGGTGCTTGCAAATGATGATGCCTTCAGGAGTGGTAAGCAAAGTTTTATGGACTATTATGATGAAAGTTTGGGAATGCTAAGTGCAGAAAATATTGAACCTTGAGGCTTGGTTTATGAGCTTTCTAAGGGGAAGAAAAGACTGCAGAGGACTTTTTTGGAACTGGGCTACTGGAATAAGGGCTGGCTGCATTCTGCTGCCCAGGCCCAGAGAGTTTAGTCAAGGTTACGTATGTTATAGACTGATGTGCTTGGCTAGAGGTATTGGACTGAGAGATTTAAGATTTTTAAACTGGAAAACTTTAAGCAAATTAAATTTACTGGCACAAAGACTGGTTTTGGTTTACTAAATCTGCTATTTTCAGCACATTAACAATCTTAAGGAAGATGATCCAATTGCTTTACATTAAAATAATGGAAAGGATGCCTGAGGAAAGACTACATAGAAATGTAAACACTTTTGGAAAGAGTTGGCTGGAGAAGGAACCTACTTTTCAAGGTTATGATTTATTTCTTCCCTGAATTAAGAATATGTCTGTGTCCTGCATACCTGGTATTGGTTTCAGAAGCATGAAAAATGCATAGAGTAGTCGTGAATTGCACATGGTTCCAGGAGCTTCTGCTTAGATGCAGCATGAGGCAGGGCCTAATGCCCTGATAGAATGAAAGACCCTTTGGAAGATGGACTGTGGTTTTCATGAAGACCTGAAGATGTTTTGGATATACAAGACTATACAAGGGCTAACATAGAGCACATTGTTGGCCTGGGATAGAAGTGTTGCCTGAGTACTCTGTCCAGCTGGAGGGGCAGAATTGGAAAATTTGGAGACTGTCAGTCTCTGGTTATATTGAACTTGAACTGCCAAAGTTTGATGTCTGTTTAATGGTAGTTGAGTGTGCATTGCTTTAGTCCCTCATTGCTATGTCTTATACCAGTTGAAAATGTTTACTCTGTGCCTTTATATGTCAGAATTGTTTGATTTTACAGGTCTTAATATCTTAAATTGATCAAGACTATGGGGACCTTTGAAATTGAACTAAGTATAATTTACAATGTGTGATGGTTATAAATCTATTGGGGGCCAGGGAAGAATGTGGTGGTTTGAATAGATGGCCCCTGATATATTCAGTTTTTGGTTTTTTTTTATCTGTTTGTAGTTTGCATCTGTAGCCACATGGCTGGAGGCAGTGTCACTGGGTGGATCTTAAGGTGTGGTGGTGGGTTTCAGATTTCAGTTTAAAGATATGCAAAGTGTACCTAGCTGGAATTCCTGAAGTGTGCTGTGTGGATTTTGCCTTTTTTGGCTTGTGATTCTCTCTCTCTGCTTGGTTCTGTGAAGGCAGGCCAGCTTCTTCTGCCATTTATGGAACTTCCCCTGGATCTGTAAGCTTCAATAAATATCCCTTCCTCCATAACTGTGCCTGCTCTGGAAGTTCATCTCAGTGAACTTGAAGCTGTCTGCTACAGGTACTTTTTGCATGGACATGTGTGTAGTGTGTGTGTGCATGCATGTGTGGGTGTATGTGTGTGGACACATGTGAGCATAAATGTGTGAACATGCATGTGAAGACCAGAGCTTGGTGCGGGGTGTCTTCTTCAGTCACTCCTACCATGATTTTGAGGTAAGCTCTCTTCCTGAACCTGAAGCACACTGACTCAGCTAGACTAGACAGGCAACACTCTGTAGAGACCCTCCTAGCTCACCTTCCCCAGTGTTGGGATTACAGGCACAAGCAACCTTACCTGGTACTTACATGAGTCCCCACCAGAGAGTGATTTTGAAGTCATTTCATATGTTTAAAGTCTATTTTCTGTAAATTGCTTACCTTTAGTGCATATTTTGTATTAATTTTTCATCTTTTTATCAATTTTGAAAATAAGAGCTGCTTACATATGTCTAAAGCATATATGTGATATATAGATAGATAGATGATAGATAGATAGATAGATAGATAGATAGATATAGATATGTTTTATATAAAATATTACAATTTCATTTTGCTGGGTTCTCCCTATGGTAAGTATACTGTCTTAATACTAACCAGAAAATGTAATTCATTTCTTCACATCACTATGTTATGTTACTCTCAGTGCCCCTATCCTAATTGCACCACTGTCCAAACATACTGCTACAAACCTAGAAACTGTGTTTGTTACTACTGTATACAGAGCATAGAATGGGAACTATTTTTTTTAGGTTTACTGTGGAAAATAATATATTAGCTGTTTGTTTGTTTGATTGTTTGTTTTTGTTGGAGGTAGGGTCTCACTCCAACTCAGGCTGACCTGGAATTCACTATGTAGTCTAAGGCTGGCCTTGAACTCACAGTGATCCTCCTACCTCTGCTACCCAAGTGCTGGGATTAAAGGCATGCTCCACCATGCCCAGTACAAATAATATATCATTAAATAAATTTATTCTCATAAATTTTTATGAAGGAAAATAAACTCACTCAATTCAAAAATGTTCTAAAATGTATACTTTAATATTTTTATTTCTTTATTTTCAAAAAGGAGAGAGAGAATATGAATGAGGGTAAGCTGAGCCCTCCCAACACTGCAAATGAACTCCAGATGTAGGTACCACTTTGTGCATATGTCTTTACATGGGCACTGGGGAACAAAATACAGGCCAATAGACTTTACAAGCAATACATTTAATAGTACAGCCATCTCCCCAGAGAAAAAACATATATTTAATTTGCAACTGGAGTTCCATTTTCTCACATTCACACAATAACATCTTTTTTTCTGTGTGTTATTTTGTGTATACTTTTAAATCAAATTAAGTTATTCACACTTTCTAAATAACTGTTCTTATATCACCTTACTTTCTGAGCGTATTGTTTCTTTTTCATATAAATCAGCATCAGTTGATGAATAAATATCAGGTAAATGACTGGATTGATGACTAAAGACAGGAATCCATGAAAGCTAGTTACACACAAGTGTCATTACTCTGTGTTAAATTTATTTAAATGAAAACAATTTGCCTGAAACAAAAAATGCTCTGATTCAATTTTCACATGAACAAATATTATATACTTAATAAATATTGGTTATATGCTTGGATGAAAGAATGAATAAATGACTAGCTGGCTTTTTTACCCAGTTGTTCATGTGTTCCCTGGATGTTAAGTTCAATACAAACAACAACCAAAGGAAATCAAAACTGTCTTCTAGTTTACCATCCCATTTTTTTCATACATTTAGATGCAAGTACTTTTGACAAGCCAGCTCTGTAACTTTTGTTTCCCAAAAGCCATGCAAGAAAATACCTTTAATAAAAAAGGTTTGAACTTGATATTAAAATTCTTTCCCATTCTGACATAAAATTCCAAGATCAGAAACTATATGATATTAAGTCAAGTATAATATCTAGAATTTTCTAGCACAAATTGTCTGAATGTATGTTGATAAGACAAATTACTCAGACACCATTAGTATTCAATTTTCATGATTTCACAATGCTGCCAATCTTACTTTATTCTCAAAAATTTTATTAGGAATGTATAGCATCAAATCATCAAATAAAAGATACATATATGCTGGTGAAGCAAAATAAATCTAAGGCTTTAAAACTGATATGATTATGAGGCAGAATTACGTAACACTATTCATAAAATACATACATACACATAAAAATGTGGTCTGGATGTGTAAATCAATTGTTGCGCACAAAGTTAACATTCATGTGGTCCCAAGTCTAATTTTCCACATTCAAACAAAGAACAGTGTACAACAGTAGAATTCATATCATATAAAAGATAACTGAAAACTCTGAGGCTTTAAATTAATTTTATGCATTTTAAAAGAAGGTAGCTGAAGGTAAATAACTGTTAGTGGATCTCAGCAACAGCAAAATTTAATGAGTATGTGAACAGATAAACAAAACTAATTTGAATGAAAAATGTGTTTTAAAATGTAGAAAAATGATGAATTTTTGTACATATATAACAGAAATGTGACTTTCTTTCAGCTAATCTATGTTCAGGTAGAAATAGAAATGATCATTTCACTATATATGTAAATACTGTATCTTTCTGTAACCAATCAACCAAAAAGAAAATACCATTCTGAAGAAAATTATAGAAATTAAATTTAGCTATTTTGTTCATGATACAGTATTACCTTATACCTATGGTACCCACAAGCATGATTTTGCTGAGCTCTAGTTTCAGGTCACACATTTCTATTTTAAATTTCTTAGCAGGGTTTAATGAAAGACTCTTAAATACCTAACATCTCTCTCTCTGATTAGATATCTAGAAAACTAATTAAGTAATCAATAAACAGAACAAGCATAAGTCAATAGTACCTCTGATAAGCATTGTGATCTCCAGCCTACAACAACGCAATTGTCAGCAGTTACAGGGGAAGCTATATCTTAAGTTCATTAAAGACACTTGTAAAGCTATTAAATGTTATCTAGAAATGTTTCTGTACTACTTATAACCCAGCTCTTTTTACTGAATTTTAACTCACATGGTTATTTTTAATCACAGTAATAGAAAACAAACATTGTTCAGCTCACTCAAATAAGTGGTTTGGAAAACATAAGATTGTGTCTGTCATTCAGTTGTCTGCTCACTAAAATGTATTTATATCATTTGTGCTGTGGTGCAGATGTTGTGCTATTTACAAATGCACAAACATTACATGTCAGCCTCTCAACGATCATTCATAAAATAGTCTACTGATGCAGACACTTAGACAAATTTAATTTGTTAAGATAGATAAGTATAAATTTTCCTTGGATGTACCCTTATCTTAACAGCATGTGGGTAGAAATGAAATTATGTTAATGCTAATGTTAAAATTCTCTGGTTCACAGACTCTCACCTACATAACTATAGGACTTATAATTCTCCATGTCAAGGTCCCTCCCATTATTTCAAGGGCCTCATATGAACTCTTGGCCAACCATGTCATATTACTCTGCTACAGATACTTACAAATGCCCCTTGCCACAAAGGTACTTGAAGGACTTTCTTACTCAATTAAATTAATTAAATTCATTTACAACCCCACTGCTACTTTTAGCACCAATCTTCTTTCTAAAATGCCACACAAAGCATATGACAAATAGCAAAGTTATTTCATTTGACATACAATTCTTAAATGGTTTTCATTTTAGCTCAAGACTCCATCTTCCAAGATATGTCCCTTGATCTCCAGCACAAAGCAACCAGGATTACCAGGTTATTAACCAAATCTCTTGGGTACATCTATAATACAAAGAGTAAAGAAGAGGGCTGGGAGGTGGCTCTGCAGATAAGATGGTTGCCTGCAAAGTCTAATAACCTAGGTTCAATTACCCATTGACCACATAAAGCCAGATGCACAAGAAGGTACATGCATCTGGAGTAAATCTGCAACAGCTAGAAGGCCTGGCACCCCAATTCTCTCTCTCTTTCTCCCTCTCTCTCTCTTTCACTGTGTGTGTGTGTGTGTGTGTGTGTGTATGTGTTCTTTGCCACTCTCGGCTTGCAAATAAATAAATAGAGTAAAAATGAAACAATGAGCCCAGGGAGACTTCGAGAAGTCATAGGGGGAAAGATACACTGGAGAAAGAAGAGAGGTGAGAAGGGCTCTCCCCTATGAAAGGAGATCTCGTGTGAAAGATGTAAAGGGAAGTCACAAGCTCAACAGGAGTAATACTTTTCCAGTAATCACCATGTCAATTACAATGTGAAGTTCTCTCAAGAAAAATAATAAATAAAACAATATCAGGGCTGGAGAGATGGCTTAGCGGTTAAGCGCTTGCCTGGGAAGCCTAAGGACCCCAATGGAGGCTCGGTTCCCCAGGACCCAGTTAGCCAGATGCACAAAGGGGTACACGCATCTGGAGTTCCTTTGCAGTGGTGGGAGGCCCTCGCGTGCCCATTCTCTCTATCTGCCTCTTCCTCTCTCTGTCGCTCTCAAATAAATAAATAATAAAAACAAAAAATTAAAAAACAATATCAAAATGTTTGTGTAGTAAGATCAGAGAGTCCCTATGCCCTGAGTCAGAGACAGAATCTAGTGTGGCCCATCAGTGTCAAAATTGTTTGACGATATGATATATTCCATCAATTGTTCCTGAGTTCAAAAGTTATATCTCATATAATTCAAGGATAAATGATAATTTTGAAAATTCTTTTTCATAACTTGGACATCTGAGCATTTTCTTTAAGAATTGGAGATTGTGATTAGTAGAGTTTTTTAAATTCCATACTTTAAAATCCTATTGTCATATTTTCAAATAGATGAACTAGACTTCTATTTTGTGCTCTATGTATAAATTTTCTAGTTATGTTTACTATAAAATGTGATTTTCTTTCTATAATCATGTCTAGATGTAAGAATCTCAATGTACAATCTATTATGCAAACTAGTAGCATACAAAATTAAAGGTATTTTAGATTTTGTCTTCTCGTTTTGCTTTAACCCAGCAGCAGAACAATACACCACTTTTATGGTCTAAGTAATATACTGATAATCTTCAGTCTACCCTTCGCTTTAAATGACTCCACCCTTTTTAAAGTCATCTGACCTGTGCCTATAAAGGGCTGAAAATAATGGTGTGTTTGTTCTAAATGTATTTATTTCTGAATATTTAATATATATGTACATCTGAAATGTGTTTTTAATTATGTGCATCTTAAAAATTGTATATAGTTAATTATACACACATAGTTTAATTGGACATATATGTAGAGATAGATATACATAAATATATGCTTTTCAAATTTTCTTAAAGACTATTTCACGAGTTTTCCTTTATTTTAACATATTTCCTGGCTTTTTCAGTGACTGCCCAAATTTTCCATGGCTATTTTCCACTCTTTGTTCTCTGCAATCCTCCTCAACATAAAGGTTGATACTAAACTTTGAATTCAAGGTTTTTAAGTAACACTTTATTCAGGAGAGAAGATTCTGAGTAATGATATTTATTTCTTTTGACTATATCATAAGATAAAAGAATAAATTTATTTACCTACTTATCACACAAATTGGAGGCAGTATTGTGCTATTTCAACATGGACAGATTCAGACGTCAAGTTCACTGATTTCGCTTAGTACTAATGTACTACCACCACACTGAAATCAAGCGTCTTGATACATTAGCTAAGAGCAACATGAAGCACTTCGCTGCCAGTCCTGATACTTAAACATAAGAGGTACATCATGATCAGGCCCCAGTCTTATTACTGTTTCAAAATCTGTGGTCAACTGGTTGCTAATGCCCTCATTTTCAGTTCACACCAACAGTAAAGACCATGTTTGTGTTCCTTCTTCGCCTATTGGTGCTAAAATTTACCAAGGGATCTTTTATAAGTTAAAAAAATCATTTATCTCATCTTTAAAAAATATTTTATTTATTTGAGAGAGAGAGAAAAAAAAATGCACATAGAGAAAGCAGAGTGCCCCAGGCTTTCTAGCCACTGCCAGCAAACTCCAGATGTATGCGCCACCTTGTGCATCAGGACTATGTGCATACTAGGGGATCAAACATAGGTCTTTAGGCTTTGCAGGAAAGTGCCTTAACCACTAAGCCATCTCTCTAGCCTTTTTTGTCTTTTTAAAATAGATTTTATTTATTTATTTCAGAGAGGTACAGAGAAGCACAGAAAGAGAGAATGCACATTATTTCATCTGTGAATAGGACCAAGTAAGCTAAACATAGCTTTAATTTTTCCTACATGTTTAGTAATAAACCTGTCAGTAAAATTTCTAAAAGAGAAAGGTCTGTCCTTGGGATTAAGTAAAATAGATCTCTTTATGATTCATCATTCCACATCTTAGTATGCAGTGCTCTGGAAACTGGATGACATAATTAACATAAAGAGCCTGGGGTATTTTCATGGGAAAGGGAAGACGAAATTAGTGGACAGAGTAAGAGATCATTGCCCTAAGAAAGAGGTGCTAGAGAAAAATTTATGTAAACTAAAAACATCACTCACAAATCGTTCTGGGTGCCTAAGATTCTTTTAGTTTGAATTCTGTTATTTGATTTAATTCTTTCATCTAAATATCTTATTAGGAAATTTTTGATGCCTTGAATAATGTCATCGTTTTAGGAAACTTCCGTTTAGCCAGTGGTAATAATGCCAAAGTAAGACTTTACTAGGTACCGACCTTCAAATTCCTTGAAAGGTCCACAGAGTATCAAATAGTGCAAGCTCATTATACATTCACAGTTTCATAAAAAAAACCTTCTAATTTCATAAACATTGTGATGCTAGCTCTCCATTGTCCTCCCCAAGGACAATACCTCCACCAACACTACTTCTAAGAATAGCTCAGCCTTTTCTCCTCATCAACTTCAAGTCTCTTGAGACAGCTGCAAAAGATAGCATTGTTCATGCTGCCACATTCCACACATAAACTTCATAGACTTCTTTTTATCCCAGAGGAAATGTACCTTCTACAGTCCTCAAGACCAAACAAGGTCAAGTTCTAACAGATATAAAGATCCTTACTGCTGTACATCAGAACTTTAGGAGGAATAGACAGTGTTGTAGATAATACTACTAGAAAATAGATTATAGTGCATAATTCTGAAAAATTTCTTTCAGTAAATGTGATTATGAAGTTAACATAGCTATCACATGTATGACAAAGGTTCCAATATAGGACAGTAGAATCTAAAAGGGATATGTCCCATGTATATTAAGAACAAACTCTTTTTACAGTGTTATGGAGATTGATCAGTGGTTAAAGAAACTTGCTTGCAGAGCCATCTTACCTGAGATTGATTCCCCAGTATCCATGTAAAGCCTGATGCACGATGTGGGATATGTATCTGGAGTTCATTTGTAATGCAAGAGGCTGTAGAAAGCCCATGCTTATGGTCTTGCTCCCTTATGCGCTCTCTCTCTCTCTCTCTCTC
The DNA here is from genome assembly GCF_020740685.1 of Jaculus jaculus. Lineage (NCBI taxonomy): Eukaryota > Metazoa > Chordata > Mammalia > Rodentia > Dipodidae > Jaculus > Jaculus jaculus. The sequence continues at coordinate 154,936,329 of NC_059103.1, read as the reverse complement.
TCTCTCTCTCTCTCTCTCTCTCTCTCTCTCTCTCACTCTCTCTTATGTATTTACTTCCCTCTCTGCCTACAAATCAATAAATGAAAATATTAAAAATAAAACCACCATAATCAGCCTGTTCACAGAGAGCCCAAACTCTAACTTTTTGTCTAGATTTACTCTCTTCTATTTTCAATAGTAAGTCCTCTCCCTCCACAGAGATCTACTTTTATAAACAACTTTTTAATTTTTTTTGTAGTAACAATTGCTAAAGATATATTCAATGATAAAAATCAGGAAGCAATTGAATCATTGTGCACCATTGCCTTACAATTTCAACCAATTGGAGGTTCTTTTATCCATATCCTTACCCAATTCTAGCAGAAACTCTTAACTTTGAAAGACCTGCCTAAAATTAACATTCCAATGCTCAACAAACTATGACTTTATCTCCCCACCCAAAGACACAATCAAGTATTTGTGACAATGGAATCTCCCTTTTTGAAATGAGAAATACACTCAGTTTTGATTTATTTGCCAATTTGTTATATTTGGCTGAAGAAATGTATATAATACTAGAACTCATGTGCACAAGCTCATTTGGTCCTTAAGGGTCAGGACTTGGTTAGGAATGAGTAATTTTCCTAAGTTTTGGATGTAGGACCTATTTTAATGCTCCCATTCATGACATCATGATGTTCTAATAAAAGCTTTTTTCATGCCTGCAGCATCCAATTTGAGCCAAAAAATTCTTGAAATATTTAGTATAATTCCCCCCCACCTGTAGTTGTGAGTCTGTGCCAAGCACAGATGATGCAGTAATAGCCACTGACTAGCCAGACTCTATTTTTATTCTCAGTTCTTATTATGGCAATCTGTCTTACTTTCTTTGAGAACTATCTTTTCTTAATAGTATTTGAAATGCAGGAAAAGCTTTTAGAAAAATGAGTTGGTAGTATTTTCTTCAGAACCAAAATTGCAGTCAAATTCCTAATTAGAACTAGTCTGTTCCTTACCTGGCCAGTTTCAATAACAATAAAGTTATGATACCACTGGTATCCTATTGCAGTACTGGAGACATCTGGAGATAAGCACTTCTCACCGCTGAATAGTATAATCCAATCTATATCCAAGATTAGTCATCAAAACTTGCAACTTTGGGCTGGAGAGATGGCTTAGCGGTTAAGCGCTTGCCTGTGAAGCCTAAGGACCCCGGTTCGAGGCTCGGTTCCCCAGGTCCCACGTTAGCCAGATGCACAAGGGGGCGCACGCGTCTGGAGTTCGTTTGCAGAGGCTGGAAGCCCTGGCGTGCCCATTCTCTCTCTCTCCCTCTATCTGTCTTTCTCTCTGTGTCTGTCGCTCTCAAATAAATAAAAATTAAAAAAAAAAAAAAAACTTGCAACTTTGCCACTCATCTCTTGTTTTATATTTTTTTTCATATAGTTATCATATAGTTACATACTAATAATTTACTTCTTCTACTTTACCATCATTCAGAGGGATACTAAATTATCAATTTCACTGTCTTTATGGCCTTTCTTAATATGCCATTGACATTTCCTAATCAGCTACTTTGAATCAGGTACCAAAATAAAACAAAAGGAACAATATGAAAGATTTTAAGTATTTTCATTATTCTTCTTTACATTAGAGAGGAGGGAATTCCTTATGTATGGTGCAAAGAAAATGGGCAATGTGCTTTCTAAGAGAAGTACATAATTTTTTTACAGGGTGAATGACTACCCAAAAAATTATTATTTGTTGCACTCACATAAAAAAGCTAGGGACTTCTCATAGATAGAACAAATTGATATGATGATATTTCCCATCCTACCAAAGGCAATCTACAAATAGATTCAGCTCAATTCCCTCAAAACTAGTTGACCATTCTTAATTGAGATAGAAAAAATTAAATTTAAAATTCACATGCAAGCACAAAAGACTCTGGGTAGCCAACACTATCCTAAGCAAAACAAAAACAACAACAACGACAACAAAAAGACCAGTTTCTAGAGGTAATACTATGCCTGATTTTAAATGACAGTATAGAGACATAAGAAGAAAATCAGCACAATACTGGCATAAAATAGACATGTACATTAAGAGAATATAATAGAAATTCCTGAATAAATTTATGTAATTACAGCAGTCTCATTTTTGATAAAGATGCCAAACACATTGGAAAATAGAAAGCATTTGGTTCTTGGAAAAATTATATATTTAAATTTTAAAAAGAATGAATGTAGACCCTTATAACTCATCTTGCAGAGAATAAATATCAAATGGCTGAATGACTTCAGTTAAGATCTGAAACTCTAAAACAGCTAGAAAAACAAACAAACAAACAAAAACTAAAGTGACCATTTGAAAATATAGGCTTAGGCAGGACTTTATGAATAGGAACTTAGAAAATTAGGCAAACTATGAATGTGTAACATCTCATGAAACTGAAAAGCTATTTTATAGCTAAGGCAGCCATCAACATAGTTAAGAGATAATATACATGCTGGGAGAAAAATCTTCTCCAGATATACACCAGATAGAGGATTAATACCTAAAATAGATAAAGTGCTCAAAAAGCTGAATAATATGAATGTGAACAATTCATTCAAAATATGGGCCATGGAAGTGATCAAAACATCCTCAAAAGAAGAAATAGAAATAATACATATTTTTAAAAATTACTTTTTGTTTATTTATTTGAGAGAGAAAGAGAGAGAATGGGCAAGCCAGGGCCTCTAGCCACTGCAAGCTCCAGATGCACTTGCCACTACGTGCCTCTGGCTTATGTCGGTCGGTACAGGGTAATCAAACATGAGTTCTTAGGCTTCACAGGCAAATGCTTTAGTCACTAAGACATCTTTCTAGCCCCACAAGTAAGTATTTGTAAAAATGTTCAGCAACTTTAGCCATCAGATAAATTCATAAACGTACTTTGAGATTGTATTTTATTCACTTCTTATGAAAACAACTGCTAGTAAAGATATGGAGAATAAGTAACACTTATTCAGTGCTAGTAGGAGGCTAATTAGTGTAGCAATTGTGGAAATCAATGTGGAGTTTTCTCAAAAGATAAAAATAGATATACCAAACTACCCAGCTCTACTACTCCTGGGTGTAAATATTGTATAGGTAAGTTCTATTTCCGGTGAACAAACACCCTACCATAAGCAGCTTCCACGGGGAAGGGTTTATCTTAGCATACAGTCTGGAGAATTTCCTCATGGTTTACAAAGCATGGCAGGAACAGATTGATGGTATTATACATTCACATCAGCAGTAAAGAAAATGGAAATGCAACAAACAGGGTAGACTACAACACCTGGAGGCCCACACCAGTGATATACTTTCCCCTGAAAGGCTCCTACTCTTAAATGATCCACAAACTTTCCAAACACCATCAACAACTGAAAACAAACACATGAGTCCATGGGGAACTTCCATGTCCAAATCATTACATTCCACCCCTGGTCCCCATAGACTCATGGACATCCCTTGGCAGAAATGTGCATTTTTCCCAATATAAAAGTCTCCATAGTCTTTACTAGTCCCAACACTTTAAAAAATCTCAAATTCCAAAGTCTCATCTGAGACTGAAGGTAATCTCTTAACTGTGAGCCCCATAAAAAACAAAAGTTACATAACCCCAACAAAATTGAACAGAGAAAATATTCACTCCAAAATTGAGGAATCAGGGCATAAAAACAAAAAGTTGGACCAAATTGAGGCTGAAAAACCAGTTCGGAAAATTTCAAACCATACAGCTATGAGTCTCCTCACTGGGACTCATTGAAATCACCTGGGCTCTGTAAGACTTAGGTAGTTATTGTCTTCTTCCCGTGCTCCCTATAGTCCTGCTGCTGGACAGGGTCTGTCCTGAGCTTGAAGTGCTCTCTCTAGACATCTCATGTTCCTAGCATCTCCAACCTCCTAAGGACTCCATTTCAACTCATGGCTTATTTTCAGTTTCACACAATGTCGTCAAAGGCCCTCCCTTTGAATGTTTGATCCTGCCTTACGTTGCTCAGGATCAGCAGCTCTCTGGTACCTTGGTATAATCTGTGACACTCTATTTCTTGAACTTCCCATACACTTAATATGTAGGCAACACTGCCATTTTTTTTTCCTTTAAAGTTTTATTTATGTACTTATTTATTTATTTATCTATCTTTATTTATTTTTGCCAGGTTGAACTGAAATCAGACCCTGTAGAGCAGGAAACTTTTTCAGCATTCTTCCTTCAGGTCAGGTCCTGACTACTCATAAAAAATTAGAATTCTAATTACCTTGAGCCTTAAATGAGTCTTGCCTGCAAGTCATCTTTCTCACTGTTCCAGTGTAGAGCCACAGGTCCATGCTTTGTGGTGTCAATTTCAGCTAAGGTTGGTATCTTCAGACATGTGACCCAAAACTTGTTTGCATGTTTTTCACTACCAAAGTTTATGTTTTTCATGTCATTCTGCTACTATTTTGTTATGTTTTACTGTTGATATGAACAACAGTATTAAGGAGAAACTGACCACACTCTATAGCCTTTTCTGACTTGAAGTTTCCTCTACCAAACATATCTATTATTTGAAAACTCAACTTCACTCACATTCTGGGGATACTGACTGTTGGGCTCTGAAAGGCCCAGGCGTGTGGCCTAGTGGAACTTCCTGAGCCTAGCTAAAGTTTGGCGACCTGTCTCTGGCCAGCTAGGACTCAGCAAGACGCCTAATGGCTTCTGGCCTGCCACTTCCGTGTGGTAATTGTAATTACCATTTCAATAGTTACAGTTTACTATTGGCCTTTACCTCTTCCTCTATCCTAAAATCCCCGCCTTTGTCCCCAACATGATCTAGGCAACTGCTCAGAGTAATAAAGCGAGTTGTTTCTGGGAGTTCCTGCATCCAAAAGACTTCTGACTCATTGTGTTTTTTCTCTGGTGGCCAGGAGAGGTTTCTGAGTCGTCCGACGCTCATCATCCTTCTCAACCCCTAGAGAGGAACCAGCAGGCCTGGTTCTTCCTTGGCACTACCTACCTGACCGGGAAGGTGCCCCACAACTGACAAGCCAGTTTCTTGGCCAGAATATCAAATAAGCTACATTTAGCCCAGTTCTCAATAGAGTTCTTTTTCATGTCTGAAACCTCATAAGTGAGCCTCAACAATCCACATTTTCTTTGTTACTCTGTTATTTCCAACTCCCATAGGAATTACCTTTTAAGCTCTGCTTGCAACATTGAAAGACTTCTACAGTCCAAAATTCTCAAATTCTTCCAAATTCTGCATGCTAACCTGTTTCAAAACACTAAGAACCAATGGTCAGGTTTATTGTAGCAATTTCTCTATAGCAGTTACTTTACCATTGCTGTGAACAAACACCTGACAAGAAATAGCTTAGGAAAGAAAAGGGCTTATTTCAGCCTATGGTCTCAAGGGGAAGTCCAACATGCTGGGGAAAGCTTGGCGGGAGCAAAGAATGGCAAGTGTCACATTCACCCTTTCAGCATCAGGAAGTAAGTACAGAAGACAAATGCACCAAGGGGGCCTGAACTATACCACCTCAGGGCCTGCCTGTAGTGACACACCAATGCCAGCAAAGCTCAACCTCCTACAGGCTCCACAAGCTCTCCAAACACTGTCACCAGCTGGGACCAAACATTCGAACACACAAGTCCATGGGGTATGTTCTACATCCCAAACATCACGTACACCAAACACTCTACATACTATCATACAAATATCTGCTCAACTGTGTTTATTGCTGTTCTTCTCACAAGAGCTAGGAGAAGGAATCAGCTTAGATGTTCTTCAACTGAGTAATGGACAATGACAATGTGGCATATTTACTTAATGGAATTTGGTTCTGTTTTTTAAAAAGATGAAGTTATAAAACACACAGGAAAATGGAAATATTTGGAAAATATTACACTAAATGATTAATGCAGGCTCAGAAACAAAAATGGCACATGTTACCTCTCATATGTGGTTGCTAACTTCAAATTTTTAGATCTGAGTGCAAGTTAGAGTCAATAGAGGCCAGAAAGCTAGAAAAGGACTTTGAAGATATAAGGGCATAAAGGGAAAGTATAGTGGATATGTAAGTATAAGGACAGATTACTGGATATGAAAATGTGAAAACAGAGTCTGGAGATGAGAAGAGAGGAGAGGGGGGTAAATGGAGGGTGAAACAGAACTAACAAAGTTATGAAAATCCCTAGGGAAATCCACTTATTTTTGTAATTAAGTTAAACTTAATTTAAAGAAGAAAAGAGTAATCTCTATCTGGACAGAAACTTCTTTTGCGGGCGAATAATACTGTTCTCAGTAAAATATAGGCTATTACAGGAAGATTTCAGTTCCATGGTAGGATACTTCTCTACGATATGCTGGTTCCAGAGGTCCCTGAAGACCTACAAACAATATGAACTATTGATAGATTTCTTGGATGTCCACCAGAACTAAATGAGAAGAGCCCATTGTTAAAAGACACTTTATGAGTGAGCCAGGACAGTGAAAGTTGAAGCTGGAATGATGCTGGAAGCCTCCTCTATGCTTGCTAGATATCATAAGGCTAGAAAATGCTATATTGGCTGAAAAATAAGAAAAGTCATTCAACTGGTTTACCCAACTGTAAGTCAATTGTAAATGCTATACAACTAATTAGCCAGGTGTGAAGTGTTAATTGCTTCAATAGTGGCATGTTTGTAATAGAGGAAACCAATTGCTTTCTGATTGGTTCTGAGACCCTCAGACCACGGGAAAGAATTCGTACCTTGTGCAGTAAACTTAGTCAAAAACCTTCGGCTATGAAAGGTCAAAGACCTTAAGGAGCAGATCAGTATTGTTTCTTGACTAAATAAATGTATTATGCCAATCTCATTGCTTTCTAAATGTTTACATTATGTTAAGCCTTATTGATTAGTGGTGTTTTCATTTTTCGTCAGAGGAGCTTATTTTTGCAATTGCTAATCACTATCAGGAGACTCAAAGTTAAAAATCAAAGTACTTATAATAACTAATGACTAAGGGTTCAGTGCTAAGTGCAACATCATTATAACACTTTCCAGGTCTCAGGAAATACTGCAGATGAGGGGGCTGAAGTAATGAAATAGCCAGAGGAAGAGGATAAGGACTTTGTTTGGCACACTGTCTTCCAGATATGAAGTGCCCATTACTGAATGACTGCAAAGAAACTGTCATTACTTCCATAAGACCTGCGCAATAATAACCTCATCAACACAACATGAGTGATGGATGAGAGAAAGAAAAAAAAAAGAGTCATCATTATAGAAAGATTAGTAGGAAATAAGAAAGAATTCAGTGAAAAAGCTAGGGTAAGGGCAAAAGATGTGTTGGGAGGGAAATATGATCAGGTTATATAATATTCATGTGGGAAAACTATAAATAAAAAGTTTATTTTCAAAGTCAGAAATTGTGGGCTAAGAAGATTACACTAAATGATTAATGCAGGCTCAGAAACAAAAATGGCACATGTTAACCTCTCATATGTGGTTGCTAACTTCAAATTTTTAGATCTGAGTGCAAGTTGGAGTTATTCGCTTGAAAAGCCTCCTGGCATAGGTTTGATTCCCCAGTACACACATAAGTTATAGATGTACTAAGTGGTGTATACATCTGGATTTGTTTACAGTAGCAAGATGTCCCATTGTGTCCCACCACTCTCTCTCTCACATACATACACAGACACATAAACAACCAAGCAAACAAACAAACAAACAAATAAAGAGCAAGTTGGAATTAAAGGGATGAGGGTGGGGTAAATACAGAAAGTGGATGTGGTAGTTTGAGTGAATGGCCCAAAAGACTCAGGTGTTTTATTAAAATCCAGTTTGCAGTTTCAGCCCCTGGCAGGCAGACTCCTGCTGAGGGGACATGGCACTGGGGTGGATTTGAATTCCGTATGAAGGTATGCAAGGACTTTTCAGCACCGGGGGTCCTGATTGCTGCTTTACGAGATGTTTGCTGGCTGCTGGTGGTTTCTCTTTCTCTGTGGTTAGATTTATGTAAGGTGGCCAGCTTCTTTCACCATTGATGGAACTGTCCCTGGATTCTGTAAGTTTGAAATAAATCCCTTCCTCCCATAAAACTGTGATTGTTTGAATGTTTGTCCCAGCATCAAGGAACTGTCTCCTACAGTTGGTAATGAATCTCAGCAATGCCCTTAACTGTAAAGACATGAGATATTTCTGTCTGTTACACAATGACAACCAGTGTGAAATCCCAAGTGGGAAAGCCTGGAAAATGGTAATAAATTCCAATAATGATAATATTGTGATGCTCTGCTCTTCATTCACTATTATTTTGTATGCTTGCCTTCTGAAAAAGTTCAAACAAACTGAAAATATCAAGAGATCTGTCATGAATAACGTGGAACACAAAAGGGAAATTAAGTAGGTGTTAGAAGTGACACGAAATACAGACAAAAATATCAGAATACTGAAAATTCAGTAGAAATTATAAATTTTGGTAAAGGGTGATTAGAAGGAAAATGCAGCTCAAGTCCTGTGTAGATAGAGTGGAAGAAAAGCTGCCTTTGTAACAATTGGAATGGAATAACTGTAGAAAACTGTAGCTTTCACCCACACATTAACAGAAGAAAACACTGACAAGACCAGAGCTGTTGAGAAACCCCAGGCACTGACATTTAGGTGATATATGACTCTATAATTGTACTCACATAAAGTTGGATTAATAGAGAATAACAGAGATAGCACAACCCTTAATTGCTTGGTCCTTCCCTCCCTTCCTTCTTTCTTTTCTTCCTTCCTTCACTTCTTCCTTCCCTCCCTCCCTTCTTCTTTCCTTCCTTCTCTCCTTCCCTCTCGCCCAAAACAAAAGAGAGGCATAATGAGAAAAAGTGAGAAATGGGATGGAAGAGATGGCTTGCTGTTAAGACAAGTACAGGAAAAGTCAAGTCACCCAACTTCAATGCCCAGTAGCCACATAAAATCAGATGCACAAGGCGGTACATGCATCTGGAGTTGGTCTGCAGTGGCTAGGAGGCCCAGCCATACCCATTTTCTCTCTCTATTTGCCTCTGCCTCTCTCTGTCTTCCCATCTCCTAAATAAGTATATGTTTTAAAAGTGAGAAATGTATGAAAACCTCTCTCACTGGAGTGTGAGCCATCTATTTTCCCTATATATTCTGCATTAATGCAATAATGGTAAGAAAAATCTGTGAAACACAAAAAATAATGAAACATTATGAAGAAACAAGGATACTATCACTCATATTTTAACTAGGAGTTTGAGGCCATGTCAGAATGTATACTGCAGAGTGTGTATGTATATGTGCATATGTATAATGAATATACATATATACATCTTATAATTATACATTCTCCATATATCTAAAATATATATTTTCTCTTACATAAAAATTTTATATATTTATCTTTACACTTGTATTTTTATACTTGGAATTGACAAATTCAGTGTTAGGTATGGCCCAATGACTAACAACAGCTCATTAGAAAAAGCATAGTCTATTCTATTTTTTTCTACTGAAGCTCTATAAAAGATTTAGTATCATATTATTCATTATAAGACTAAAATTATGCTTTTTCAGAGGTCAGCCATCTCCTTCCAAACAATGTGTTTTCTTGAAACTTGATGCCTATTATATTTATAGTAAGCACGTTTTAATAATTTATGCATATACAATTTTCATCTAACTTATTCTTGATCTACCATGAAGTTATGCTATTGACCAATCATTACAATGCCAGATTTAGTTCTTTATAAAGGTTTTTAAATCGGAGTTTTGGGGATTACTATTTAGTCAGAGAACAGAAAAGCAATTTCAATAATACTTTTTGATATCCATGCAATGGTTGGTTACAGATTTTACTAAGGGATTTTAAAAAATAAAAACAAAATATGTTCCACATCCTTTAGGAGCAGTTAAAATGTCCCTGGATTTCCTACACTCTGAACATTCCTATTCAAACAGAATTGATTTAGTGCTGGGTTGTATTTTAAGGTCTGAGGATAGAAATTTTAATATGAAGCAGTGCTTCCTCCACACCTGGCAGTCAACAGTGCTCTCTACTCAGATGGCATGGGACTTCTGTCAGAGATTGACACTTACTAAACTCATTGCCCTCTCTTGCTCCATCATTTCTCATTACTTGTACATGTGTTGAAGCTGTTTTCCAACATGCTACACTGTAATTATGCAGTTCTATTACATTCTTGTCTATATAAGTTTGCAGGTCATTATTTTAGCATTTCAACCAAATAGAATAAGGTCTATTTTGGAATAGTACCAATAATTTTGTTGGGAATATAGAAAATATATAGCACAGAAATATACATAGATGCCAGCAAAAGTAAGTTCACATTATTATAAATAATAGTACTCTACTATTCAGTTAAGAATAACATTTTAATAAAATACAGTAATATTCTAATGTTCAACTGGTTATTCTTTTCTATGTGGCACTATTCTCAGTAATACATTTTTCACATGCCAATTTTATACTGTGATACATGATTCTTTCTGAGAAATATTGGAGTATTCATAATTTAATGAATAAGCAAAATGAAGTCTCTTCAAAAACGTGTAAACAAGAAATGGTTATAGAAGTGTTACAACCCAACATACTCAATAGAGCAAGTTAAAGCATGTAGGGTTATTTGTTCTGCTTGCTAGAGAATTTTGGGAATTAGGGTAAGCAGCACATGGGGAAATGTCTTTCATGCTTACTTATAGTTCTGTTTTATGACATTTCTCGGGAACCTTTACCCTTTCCTTCCTCCAACAAGAAGGATTGAACATTCGCAAGACAAGTATGCTCATTCTTTTCTCAGAGCCATAGCTATTCCACTTGTCTGAAGCCAAAAAGGACAAAAATGTTAATACGTATTCTCTTACCCCAGTTATTCTTATTCATAATTACATATTTTAGTAGAAAACAATATGAATTTTCTATAAACAAATCAAATATCTAGGTTTTATTAGCTATTGGCACATTTTATGGACTGTTTCCCCGTAAGCAGATGAATGTCACAGTTTCTTAAAATAAAATTAAATATGATCAGAGGCTGGGAAGGAGGCTTAGTGAATAAAGTGCGTGCAGGACAAGCATGAGCATCTGAGTTCAGATTTCTAACGTCTATGTAAAAATGCCAGGTAAGGCGACACCTTTCTGTAATCCTAGTTCTAGGGAATCAACTATTTCTAATCTGGTTGAGTCAGGGAGAGACTACCTCAAAACATAAAAGAGGGCTGAGAAGATAACTCAGCAGTTAAAGGCATTGCTAGCAAGACCTGCCCACCCAGGTTAAATTTCCTAGTACTCATGTAAAACCAGATGCACAAAACAGCACATGCATGTATCTGGATAGTGACCTCTAACCTCCATACACAAGCACAGCCATGTGAACAAGCACACCCCCTCCCCCCCCCACACATGTATACTCATACACATTTGAAAATGCATGCACACAGCTCACATATACATACTAAAATAATAATAACATAGACAGTATAAAGGATAAAAAATTAAAACTTCATGAATTGGCATTTCTAAACAGAGCAATTATAGATAGATAATAAAAAATATATTAAATGTAATCATACTTGTAATTAAAAGTTTGAGGTTGCATTCTTTATTTACAAATTGGGCAAAAAAGTAAAAGTTGGAATTTTAAAAAATAATTCTGTGTTGTAATATGTATTTGGATAGGGATCCCATCATAGTCTACTTGACAGAATAAAAATTTTCAAAACAGTACCCCAGAAAGTAATTTTCCACCATGAATCAACTGTTTTTAAACCATTGCCCCTTACCTAGTAAATCATGACTCTTCTCTAAGAAAGAAGGCTAAATATGCATTACCCAAGTGGCCTCTCTGATCTCATTTCAAGAAAAGCACAGACATGGCTCTTCCAGTGGAGGCCCTGATCTCCCTTTTCTCAGAACATTTACTTTAGGAAACCTGTAATAGTAATTGTTTCCTCCTCTCTCCTTTGAGATGTAAATCTTTTGAAGCACTTCTTGCCAGTTTTACATCCCAAGAATGTTTTTCTCAAGGAACTGGGGCCTCTCATTTTCAAAAATATATTGATGCAATGCAGTGAATCCAGTATCTATAGAAGAGCAGGAACCATACTTCTGCTAGATGAAACATCTTGTTACAAATTCTATAGTTATGCCTTATCACAAATACAGAAATAATTTTCTGTCAGGCTTGGTAGCACATGCCTTTAATCCTAGCATTCGGGAGGCAGGGGTAGGAGGTTTGCTGTGAGTTCCAGGCCAGCCTGAGACTACATAATGAATTCCAGGTCAGCCTGGGTTAGAGTGACTCCCTACCTCAAAAAAAAAAAAAAAAAAAAAAGGAAAATCATAATAATAATTTTCTTTCCTCTGAGGAAAGTCAATCAGCAAACAATGATATCTTCTGCTATCCCCTTTCCCTCTGCCTTCTACTCTTCCTTTGAGCAGAATTTAGACTGCATTTCTCCTTTCTCCTACTGTGGTAGCATAATTTAAGTCACATTTTTCTATTTAAACATGTCCAGTGCAATCTCAGCACCGATATCATAGGAAGGTATGCAATACTGTACTGATTAATATGTTATCAATTATAGTGAAAGAAAATTGCATGTTCAATAATACTAATTAAATTAAAATGTTACTAAAAGTGTATTAATGAAAAATTTATTTTGTTTTATAAGCCATGTACACAACTTTTATTAGGTGCAGAAACAAATAAATGACAAATGGGACTATCTTGCATATTTTTTCAGTTGTTACGGTCAACATCTTTTTTAGCCAATTATGATTTCAAACAGGGGCATAAAATACATTTCAATAATAATATGCAACAAAAATGCAATCAGAAGCACAACCTGACATTACAAATGTTCCACTGATGCAGAATTCCATGTAATTGATGGATGTGACATTCTGCAACTATTTATATAACAGGCTAAGCCACTGAAAAATGTGGTCCTGTCACAGTTGGAACAGATAACAAGTGAAGAAGAGAAAATCAGCAATGATGACATGACAGATGCCTTCAGTGATTTGGATATCATAAGATTAAGAGATAACCTAGCACAATACTCTGAAATGTGGCTGCCTTTCAGATACAGTGTGGAAAAGTTCTTAACATAGTGATCCTTGGGTTGTGGCCTGTCAACATTTTCAGACTCCCTGAATCTCGGATACACTGGAGCACGCCTGCTGTAACTAGTGATCTTAGTCACCTGCATAGGGCCCTCTGTGCCCAGCTTTATGTTTACATGAGAATATGTGAGAATATATATATATATATATATATATATCTCCTAGGTCTCAGCCTCTGAGCTTTCTTTACTTACTGAAACTCATAGAATTGCCTTATTACTTTCATTTTAGGATACAGGCAGTGCTTGCTTTGCACATTTCTCTGACACTTGTAATGTGATGGTAACATAATTTTATCTCTGTGAAAGTGGATTCAGATGAACAATGATCATCAAGAAAAGCCCGGAAGTCATATTATCATTCAACTCCAACAAAAATCTTTTACTAGATTGGAGAGATTGCTTAGTCATTAAGGCACTTGCCTGCAAAGCCTAAGGACCCAGATTCCATTCCCAGTACACATGTAAGCCAGATGCATAAGGTTGGGCATGTGTCTGGAGTTCATTTGCAGTGGCTAGAGGCTCTGGCATAACCATTCTCCCTCTCTCTCTCTCTCTCTCTCTCTCTCTCTCTCTCTCTCTCTCTGTATACATATATATTTATATAATTTATTATCTATATATATGCCTCTTTCTCCCTCTCTCAAATAGAATAAATAAATAATAAATATTTTACAGTTCTATAGATCCCATCTTCTTACATTTTTTCCCTTCCTCAATGCACAGGATCTATGATATATGAACTTATCATAAAAAAAATCTTTGCACACCTACATCCTTTGAATATTTCCATAATTGTTTTAACCTTGTCTATTGCTGGGAGATAGTACTCTTATAGCCCTATAAAATTGATTATTTTCTTTCCTGAATCCTTTGAATCATTCATTGAGTTGTTTCTTTTTGCTATTTACAGAGCATTTCCCTACAATATTTCTAAAAACTCTTCTCAATCTTATGTAATCTGAATTCACCAATGACCTTACAACTTCCCTGCATTTTATGCATCCAGTAGGCACTGGGCCATTCCTAGCATATTGCAATTCTTTTCATCACCAGCTTATAATTAATTGTGATTTCAATAATCATTCAAATAACATGGTCCCATGATTTTTTTCACTATCTTTTCCATAATGTCTCCATGTTATATCTTCCACTCCTACCCATACCAAAACCTTACCACATTACCTTTTTCCTAAATTGTTTGGTGTATCATACATTAGGCCTTTGGCTTATACATTCAACTCCCTACCAACATTCCTCATTGTACATTCATGACACAAAGTCTAACTTGGTTACTTCTGATACTTACCACATTTTGTTTCTAGTTTCAGCATTGCAAACATGACCAGAGACAAACAATAGATGTGCCAATTAGTGACACTTCCATCTGTATAGTTACTAAGTCCAAAACATTTAAATAAGGGCTGGATGTATGGTTCTGAAGTTAAAAGTACTTGCTTATAAAGTCCAATAGCTTGGGTTGAGTCCTCAGTAGCCACATAACACCAGATGCATGCATCTGAAATTGGGTAGCAGTGGCTAGAGGCCCTAACCTGCCTAATTCTCTCTGTCTCTCTTAAATAAATAAATACTAGTAAAAAAATCAAAAAAAATCTGATTATTACTTGATTATTGCCTGTTGTTTATACAATAAATTTAATCAACAGGAAATTGCACCATTTTAACTATGGGTAGGTATGTATCTAAAAGTGATCATAGGTTACCATCCACTGCTACCCTTGGGTGATGCCAGCATGATATCTCTTGGTTGTTACTGGAGTGACATTTTTGTAGTCTTGTTGCTTCTTCCATTAATGCAATAACCAGAGATATCCTCTGAAAACTATGACATGTTTACTCACAACACTCCAATGACTTCAGGTCTTAGTAAAATTGAAGCCTTCAGCAGCCCTACAAACATGTGTTCCTCAGTATGACCCATTGCTTTCCACAGTTTCTATGGCATGTCACTAACTCCTTACTAGTGACATTAATACCATGGCCCTTTCCAACATGCTAATCACTCTTTCTCTCCAAAAAGTTACACTTGCCCTACCTTCAGGTGAGAATCATCTTCTTAAAGTGATTCATTTAACCATCACCAAATGCCATCTTCTCAGTAACAACCTTATGTAAAATTGCAGCCTGCTTCCATGCTCCATAGTAAGTACACTGCATATATGTATATATGCATGCATAGTATGTATACCTGTCATACTATATCACTTATTTGCTTTTTTCATTAATCATTTATTAATATGCTTCTTTTAAAACATGGTTGATCATGTAGACATTAGTAAATATTATTGTCTATTAATGAGACCTCAATTATTAATCAACTCAAAGCAGAGGATGTATTTTCTAGTCTCAAAAATATATGCTTTGTTTTAATTTGAAGTTTTTTTAGGGGGAGAATATTGGTTTGCATGTGTGGGGATGTGTAGGAATATGTGTTTACATGAATGTGGAAAACACAGGTTGAATTTGGGAGCCTTTTGTGATCACCATATGCATTATTGTTTATTGACACACAGTCTCTCATGAACCCAAACCTTGCTGATTTGGCTACCGTAGCTAGCAAGCTTTCCCTAGGGATGCCTCTATCTCCACTCTCCCAACTCTGGGTTACAGGCAGATTGCCATATCTACCTGATATTTACATAATGCTGAGGATCCAAACTCAGATCCTCATACTTGGGTGGGAAGTGCTTTGCTCAATGAGCCATCTCCAAAGCCCAAAATTAGTTTTTATATCCTTAAACTTCAGTAAAAATATTTTTTGGTTGTAGCTATGGTCAGTTCCTACCTCATAGAATGATCAAACAGACACATTTGTAATCAGAAAAATATCCAGATTTTCACAAAAGCTAAATTAATATGTGACCTCATTAAGCCTGGATTTCTACACTGACATCTAGAGTAATATTTCTCTCCTCCTATCATTCTTTCTACCTTCTCTTTGATCTCCTTTTTTCTTTATTTTATACATTTCCTCAGAGAAATAGAACTTACTTTAATACAAATACCCAAGCAGACCTATGTTGAATATTCTCACATAGAAATGACACTAATTTTAGGTTTCCAAATTACCATATCCTTTACTGCAATTAATATAATTCAAGTAGATAGTTTAAGATAATGGAAAAAATACTGGTTTGAAAGAAAGAGCATGGCCCCATCTTTTGCCACTGCAGAATGTATACAGCAGCTCTGCTAATTGGGTTTTAACCCAAGCCTCTGTGTGACTGATGACTTCATGAGCTCCTTTAATCTGCACACCTCTAGTGCATGTCCAGCCTGACTGTGATAGGTTAGGGCACCACTAATGGCATAGGACTCCTCTGAAGAGAAAAGTGTTCTGTATTCCTAAAGAGCTTTCTTTGAATAGCCCTGTTATATATTCACAAAACATTTTTTTAAAAAAAGTATTGAAAGCTATATAACTAGTCCTCACATTTTTCTAAGTATCTCATTTCAGAATCAAAACATTTTTATTCAGCTGAAAATTCACATGTTTACCAAACAAAAAACCAGTGTCACTCTTAGAAGAGATTAAAATTGAATCAGATACAGTCTAATGTCTGAATTTCTCTTATGTTGAACCACAGATGACAGTAGAAGCTAAAAAACAATCTTTCAAACAGAGCAATTTTCTGCATTAATGCTTGACTTTCTCAGAATAACTAACCTCTTACATAATGGAAAATTGAGAAAAAATAGTAGTACTAAATAAGATGTTTTCATACCTGGTAATCTGGGGTAAGAAAAATTACTTTATTATCAAATGAGATTACTTCTGATTGAAGAATTTTCCTTAATCTTATTTTATTATTACAAAAGAATAATTATTTTGTATCTGAAAAGGATTATGATTCAAAATGTCTGAAGTCACCTGAGACAGAAGACAGAAGCATTTTTAACTAGTGAGTAACAGGTAATATATTAAAATTGAATTTTTATATTTCCTGTGCTATAATCTCTCTTCTTTAAATTTTTAACTAGCCTAAAGTAATGTATTCAATAAGTACAGAAACACATTTGATTACTCAACTAAAATACACATTCAACTCTGGGTATTGGCCATTTCATTAACAATGATAATTGTATGACAAATTAAATGATCTTAGTATTTTCTTCTAAGGAAATTCTGAATCCCTTAAATATTGTAATCTCATTATATAGCCATCTTATCTTGGATAAGCCCAGATAATTGGGTGATACTATAGGAAATGGATTGTATATTAAAATGTTATTATTTGCTATACTTACTATGGCTTAAATCATGTAATGTTTTTCATGACTGAAATGATGTCATATTCTAAGATTAAATCATTAAGTAAGGAGCCAGTCTCTTTTGCAAGCCTATGTCTTTAACCATGGAGCCATCTTTGGTAGTTCAATAGATGTTCTTCTAAAATTCAGGAGTTTATCAGAAGTTAAATCTCTAAGCCTGGATAGAGGGGCTGTCACCATGGGTGGATCTGTGGTCCAGTTCTAATGTGTTCCTGGGGTCAGATCTGAATTCCACCTTACAGGTATGCAGAGTACTTGAGCTCTGCCTGGGACCCTAGAGCCAGCTTCCTTGGGGGGCTGGTGGTCGGCTCTCTCTCTGCTTAGATTTGGCAAAATGGGTTCCTCTTTGCCATTATGGAACTTCCCTTGGATCTGTAAGCTTAAAGAAAAAAAAAAAACAAACTCCTTTTTCCATAACTATTTCTGATCTAATGGATCATTCAAGTAATCTGAAATTGATGAGTATTCCATCATCTTCCCAGCTTTCAATCTCTTTTAATTAACTGTAACATCAGGTTAGAATTTCTTTCTCAGTGTTTACATGATGGCCCAAAATGTATCCTATCTCTACAGAATCATGTCTTTAAACAAGTATTCCATGAATGAAGAGGGAACAGAGAAAAACCATATTTCTCCTCATAATACTGTCTTTCAATATGAAAGATGTCTCTTGTATTTTCCTTCTCAGATTCCTGGTAATCAGAGAGTAAAGACAACATGAATGTGCAATTACATTTTTTGTTTGTTTGCTTCCTACAGAGACTGATCTAGAGCTAAAGTAATAATAATAATAACAACAACAATAATAATACATTATCAATGCCCAGGCATAATAGCCAATAGCAAGTCAGACTATCATTTTCTTTTATCAATCAAATTTTGCAGAGCAGTATTTTAGTCTTTGTAGTAAAAATAATTTCCAAATCCTAAAAATAAAAGAAGACAGGAGGATCTTACTAGAATAGCAACAATACATTTGTTATAATACCTTATTATAATGGCATTGAAACAGACAGTGGTCTAACTTCTGCGCCTACCATGAATGAAGCCCACATACCAATTTAGTAGGATCTTCTGATCCATGCTGCTAAAATCCAATGAATCTCTTACTCAATGAGGCTTTTGAATAAGAGAACAAAACAGCCAATGTACATTTTCTTATATGCATTTGTTGTAGCCCTTAAGGATTGGACAGCCTACATACTAACTTCACATATTTTATCTTTTCTTCTTGCTTGGATGGTAAAGGTAACCTTCTTTAATCAGTTACAACAATATTATTCTTTGATTAATATTAATACCTCAACAAAAATGACAATACAAGTAAATTAACAGAACTTTGCAAAAGTACAGCTGGGACATAGTATAACTAAAAATCATCTTTAATTTCTGAAACACCTCTCACCCCCATTTGCTCCTGCCTTTTTAGTTTCAACAAAAGAGTCTGAAGTTTGAAATTAAAATATTTGTGAAAATAGACATCAAAATGAAATGAAAATGACATTACAATTCCATTTACACACTACTTCCATTCAAATATAGTTAGCAAATATGACTCCATATTATCCATACTGCTAATGACTGGTTATGCAATAGAGAACAAAAGTAATTTATTACTTACCATGCAAAACACAGGCAACTAAACAAATATATACATAAACGTAGTTTTTCAGTTTTAAATCATCTGTAAAGAGCCCACATACTGACAGAAGGCACGGCAGGGAACCACTAACATACAACTCCTAGGACTGGGACAGGAGGGTCACTCTGAACATATACCTCACAAAATAAGCACTTCAGGACAATAAGATAGACAACCAAAGATAGTGGAAGACATTTCCAAGGAGAGAAAGTAATGTACAGATTCTTCAGGTAATAAGAACTTGGTATGCTCAGTTGAAGTAACAGCTACTTCCATGGATAAAGCTAAGAACAGAGAGAAAGGGATCACAAGGTAAAGTTGGGGGTGGTAGGAAGGGCTGGACCATGGGGAAAGTTCAAGAGAAGGTGAAAATTTATTGAAAGTGTTAAAAGGAGAAAGGCTAATTCACACACACACACACACACACACACACACACACACACACACATATGTATATGTATGCATATACAAATGTATATGTATATATGTGTGTGTATATATAAAACATTTCATATATAAAATTTTAGATATTCACTTATTACTTTCAGTTCAGGAGATGACAGGAATGAAGTATGTCAATGAATCTTTTGGGAAGGCTGATTTTTACTGACTTTTCCAATACTGATAATTCATGCAACAGATTTTGAAGATAATTCTGACAGAAAAGGCTACAACAAATGTCAGGAAATAAATAGTATATGTTCAAAGAGAACCTCTGGATAGGGCTATGTTTACATTATATACAATGTTCTTCATATGCTATAAAATATACATTTCTATCCAGTTTTTAGATCAAACAATGTACTTCAACATAGTGTTTAATAAGCAATACCCACCTCACTTTCCCTACAGGACATGATGATTAAGAGAGAGAGAGTACAATTAATATAATAAAATCAACAGCAAAAAATCTCTACATTTTGTCATAGATCTTTGAATTATCCAGGAATATTTAGTACTTCCAGTGTCCTAAGTCAAAACACAGAAATATAGTCATCTTGGAAAGCAGACTAGGAACCAGCTCACAGAAAATTCTCAACACAAGCATAGCTCACACACATGTTTTCCAGAAATTACACATTTTGCCAATAATTCTATTGTATTTTACAATTCTGGCATGCAGTTGCATAAGTTATCCAACAGCAAGAAAAAAAATCACTTCCTTTTGTGATGGTTTGAATGCAAAAGGTACTTATGATGAAATCTCATTCTTGATTCCCAGCTAGTGCAGTCTTTGGGAAGCAGAGCATTGCTGAAGAAGGTGTATTGTTGGCATCAGACATTAGGACTTTAAATCCAGATCTGTTGAGTATTAGCTAGCCAGGTCATGCTGGATACTCCCTAATGCTGATAATGTGATGATATGAGAGACAGCTTCCTGCTCATGTCAGGCTTTCTCTGCCATGATGAAATTTTATTCTGAAATTCTATGCCTGAAATAAACCCTTTTCTTCTATAAGCTACTCCAGCAAAAGGAAGGTAACTGTTGCAGAAAACTGGTACCTAGAACGGGGGTTCAATGCTAGAAACCTGTGTGGTTCTTAGTCTTATGGAATTGGATTGCTTGAGAATACAAAAGGATTTTGAATTTTATAATGGAGAAACCATTCTGATGAGCATTTGAAAAGCCTATATGCAGAGAGAGCTGTTGCCTGCTAAGGCTTTGCTTGTGAGGTTTTAGAGAGGAAAGAGAATTTCACTAGGAACTGGGCTATTGGCATAGATGCTGGCTGTATTCTGCCTATATCCTGAGATTTGAACAAAGTTAAATTTGAAAGCAGTGGATTAGTGGATTTGGCAGAGGAAGTATGAGCAGGTTCAAATCCTGGGCACAGAGACTTCAGCCTCTAGCTGAGATGCTTTAACTAAGAGATGATTACCATTCAGGATAAGGCCAGCTGCCATGCATTGGATCAATAAGAGGAGTACTGACTCTTTTGAAAGTAGAAACTGGAAGGAAGTATGCTGAAGGAATCTCTTCAATTGGGGCTTTAGCCATCTTAGATTTATAAATGCTGCACCTGATATTGGTTGAAAGTAGTATACCAAATGCAAGAAGTAGGGTTACAGAGTATGACTCAAGTTTATGAAGTTACAGATGTTGGGCGGTAGGAAAAGCAGGGTAGAAATCCTTACAAGGAAGTCCTGTGAGGCTGTGGTATGAATTATAAAGATGATCTATGAGTAGAGCCCTCCAGGTATTAGAGGTACCAAGGTGTGGGAGAGCTCTCAATGCTTGAAGGGTAGAATTGCTGAGGCACATTTGAGTACAGAGGAAGTGTCATGTGCTGAACATAGTGGCCATGGATATGATGTTTGCCATGCTGCTTTTTTATCTTGAAATGGTTCAATATTTCCTTGATGTGTCCATCTTCATTTTTCAAGCAGGAATATTCACTCTGTGCCATTAGGTGTCAGAAGTATATAACTTACGTTTTAAATTTATAGGGTTCACAGTTAAGGTCCTATCTTGAGTTTTATATAAAGCTTTGGACTTTTGACTTCTAAACTGATTGGACTGATGAAGACAATGGGTACCATTAAAATTGGGCTTAAGGAATTTTGTATGATAAGCTAGTCAAGAGTCTATGGGGTACAGGATTGAAAGTGGTAGTTTGAATATAAATCAGCTCCACAGACTTATGATACTTTTGTCTGTTTGGTTTTTTGAGGTAGGGTTTCACTCTAGTCCAAGCTGACCTGGAATTCACTATCGAGTCTCAGGCTGACCTCGAACTCATAGTTATCTATCCACCTCTGCCTCCTGAGTGCTGAGATTAAGGGTGCTTGCCATCACACCCAGTTTAGCCTTATTATTTTTGACTAACCCTTCATACTCAAATTCAAACTTGTAGACTCTATGGAGGATAAAGCCTCGCTGGAGGGAGAGTGGCATTGGAGGCAGACTCGGAGGTTTACTATCCCAGCCATTCTGCATGTTAACTATTTATCTCACTCAGAATAATCCTTTTTGCTGATATGTAATGATGTAAGCCTACTTCTTGCTCATGCCATAATTTTTATACCATGATGAAGTTTCCTCTCAAAAGTACAAACTGAAATAATCCCTTTCTTCCAATCAAGTTTATAGTTGGGTATATTGTTCCAACAACAAGAAGGTAACTATGACAACTTCCTTTATAAAACAACCCTACCTGACACTACTTTGTTTCTTAATTTGGTCATAATTACTCATTTCTAGTTTCACATTTAACTTTGCTAGGATGGACGTTAAACTTAGCTTTCTTGTTGGTTGACTAAGCATTATCCCTTGGAAGAGTGTCCAAGGGCAAGAAAGGTACTGCATGGCTGGAGGCCCTGGCTCTCCCATTCTTTCACTCTCTCTTCCTCTTTTTCTGTCAAATAAATTAATTAATTAATAAAAACTAAAAAATAAAATAAAATAAAATAAAATTGGGGCTGTAGAGACAGCTTAGCAGTTAAGGCACTTGATTGTGAAGCCTAATGACCCAGGTTTGATTCCCCAGAACTCATGTAAGCCAGATGTATAAGGTGGCGCATGTATCTGGTGTTCATTTGCAGTAGCTAGAGGTCCTGGCACACCCATTCTCTCTCTCTCAAATAAATAATAAACTAAATATTTTTAGTGCTGTATTTTTTTATTAACAACTTCCATGATTATAAACAATATCCCATGGTAATGCCCTCCCCCCCCCACACACACTTTCCCCTTTGAAACTCCATTCTCCATCATATCTCCTGTGGTGGTTTGAATAGAATAGATCGCCCCCATGTATTCAGTTGTTTATTTGTTTGTAGTTTGCATCTGCAGCCACCTGGCTGGAGGCAATGTCACTGGGTGGATCTTAAGGTGTGGTGGTGGGTTTCAGATTTCAATCTAAAGATATGCAAAGTGTGCCTAGCTGGAGTTCCTGAAGAGGGCTGTGGCTTTTGGCTTTTGGACTTGTACTTCTCTCTCTGCTTGGTCCTGTGAAGGCAGGCCAGCTTCTTCTGCCATATATGGAACTTCCCCTGGATCTCTAAGCTTCAATAAATGTTCCTTCCTCCATAAAAAAAAAAAAAAAAAAGAAGAAGAAAGGTACTGCACAAGCACCCAAGGGATGAGGAGAAGGGGGGTAGCAATATACAAAGTATAGAGAGGAACACTGCTTATTGCACTTTCTTTATTTCTTAGAGGAAAACTTTGACTTACTATTTTCCATTTAGCCATAACATGAAGACAGAATGATGAAGATAAATGTTTTCTGATCATTCTTGTAATCAAAACTGTATTACTACATCTAAATTTTACTAACAAGTGTTAAATAATTTTGTGTCATTGTCCAGTCACCATACTACTCTTCATTTCTCAGAAGTATGGCTAAAACTGTCCAGATTTGGCTCTAAACTTTTTTTGAAATTTTTTGGTTTATTTTGTTTATTTATTTGAGAGCTACAGACAGAGAGAGAAAGAGGCAGAGAGAGAGAGAGAGAAAGAATGAATGGGTGTGTCAGGGCCTCCAGCCACTGCAAATGAACTCCAGACACGTGCGCCCCCTTGTGCATCTGGCTAACGTGGGTCCTGGGGAATGGAGCCTCGAACCGGGGTCCTTAGGCTTCACAGGCAAGCACTTAACCACTACACCATCTCTCCAGCCCAGCTCTAAACTTTTAAATAGCATACTTATCATCCTCTCTTCCTTGTCTTCAGGGAGTTTCTTGAATTACTTTTGGTATCACCCTGTCTGCATCTAAGCATACTAACATATTACAGTGATGATGGTAGTTGGTATATTTTTGAAGGACTTTAATCAATTTGCAAGAGAATTCCATATATAATATGTTCAACTTTACTTTTTGGTTTGGTTGAACACAAGTTAGTTAAACAAGCTTTCTTTCTTACCACAGAACCCGTACTATAAGACTGAAAATGGCACAAGTTAAAAGAAAGCATTTTATGAAATGCAAAGGTAGAGTGAAGTGTAGCCCATTGAGCACATACAGACACAATACATTTACTGAACCTCATTATGTTCCTGAAAGAGATTTCACATATGCTAAAGAATTTCACCTCCCAGCAAGACAATTCAGTGTGTTACCATTAGAAGCTAACGCATAGCAGAACTATGTCAAAACATTTTGTCTGATTTGTGGCAGAGATGGAATTCCAAGTCTGTCTCCAAAGCTTATCTTTATTCCTAAATATCATGCATTATTTACAAAGAAACTAAAAGAAGAACTTAATATAGATGGATTGCTCTGGCTTCCAAGCTTATAGCACATATAAAACAGTATGTATAAATATTGGGCTGGAGAGATGGCTTAGAAGTTAAGAGCTTGCCTGTGAAGCCTAAGGACCCTGGTTCAAGGCTCAATTCCCCAGGACCCATGTTAGCCAGATGCACGTGTCTGGAGTTTGTTTGCAGTGGCTAGATGCCCTGGCATGCCCATTCTCTCTCTTTCTCTCTATCTGCTTCTTTCTCTCTCTGTCACTCTCAACCAAATAAATAAAAAATGAACCAAAAAATTAAAAAAAGTAAACAAACAATAAATAACAGAATGTATAGATGTCAACACATTTCTATCTTGCTATACTTCATAATAAAATGTGTAATGATGAAAGTGATATAAGTACTATATACCAGTGAGTGTAGGCTAGTGTGCCAGGAGATGAATAATACCATTCCTAAAGATGTTTCCAAAGTAAATTCATTTACTTATATATCTATTTATTATTTTTGCCTGATAGAACCAAACAAAAAAACTGTCTTAACTTCTTTTAAGCAATATATATATATATATATATATATATATATATATATATATATATATGTAAACTCAGTAGGAAGTTAGAAAAACCAACCACATTGAATACTGGATCTTTTCTAAGACTAGCCTTGAAAAAGATATAAATGTAAAAGCTGAAATAAGTTGACAATAAATTGAAAAGTCAAGTTCCGGCTCATCAATTTAAATTTGCCATTTAGTATTGGTATCCAGAACATGTCCACCGTCATTTCTAAATATAGTTTTAAGGTGGCATCTTGGTAGGTTGAGTTGGGTTTTTTATTCTTCCCCAAACAGTCAATGAGAGAACTGTTTATAAACACATGAACACACAGGAGTCACAGTGCCATCCTCACTTAACTTTCTCAGATTTCTCTCCTACTCTTTCTTCTGTGTTCTGTGTTCCACTGGTATATGAAATATCCCAAGCTACGCAAAAAATATTAGGTTTATTCATCCAAAATAATAGCTCTCATAATGTCTGTCTGTTTCCAGAACTGCTATGTGACTGATCCCAAGTTAGGTGCCTGACCCAGACCTGTGCCATCAGAGGAATCTCCAAGGGGCCTGTCATCAAACTTTGCAAGTGGAACTCTCATGTGTCATAGAGTGAAAGCCTACAGAGAGAAGAGGTAAAAAAGGAATCTTGGGAGAGTTCTGGACAGTCAACCAGCTCTGGTTTTAAAGACTTTCAATGGTAATAAAAATGTCTTTCTATAAAATTACATTTTTACCTGGTAAGTGAGAATCATTAGGTAACCAGTCAAGAGAAAGTACCCCAAAAGGGAACACCATTCTACATACTTTGGCAGAGCCAGAGTTCATCTGATCCAGCCTATCCAATGTGCTCTCTAACTCCCTACTCTTTAGCCAGCCCCTAAGCCTAGACCAGTCAGCTGTCTCTCAGATTCACCTCAGCCTGAGGGAAAGCTCACCACAAGGTGTCTTCTTGGGCTAACATCTCTCCTGAACCTCCAGGTACCTGTTCTGGTTAGCCCTCTACCATCTCAGCCCAGAACAAGATACTTCTACTAGCATGTGGGCTCTCTACCCCTTCTTACCTACCATGTGGCAAGAGCTCTCTGTACTATTACTTCTTTCCTTCTCAGTTTAATAAAATCTCCTTAAGTCTTACACTCTGCTCTACGGATTTTAATTGTTTAAATTGATAAGACAAGAATCTGAAGTATCCAAAATTTGTTGGTGCACTGACATACTGGTGTATTGGTAAGGACCTTCAAAATTCTTGTTACATATCAACTTGCATTTGATCTCTTTGCTTTTTAGATATGAAATTTATAGATTATAGTAAAATGTCATCATAAAGGAATAGTCTCTCATGGTGTCAGCAATAATCTTATTAATATATCATCTATGACAAGTTTGTTTTTTAATGTTTTAATTTGCTTTATAGCACAAAACAATGAACATTGAGATTTATTTTGGAAGATGAAGTTAGTAATTTTTATGAGTGGCTTAGTTTCAGGGCTGAAGTATCTTAACAGGAAGACTTCTCTGCATTCTTATCCTTACAGCTAAGCTACCTGACAGTAACTGGGGTAAGAGTAATGTAGTTTCTCTCTACATTAAATACAAAGCAACTCAAAGATATAGTACATAAAATATCATTAAGATATATTACTAAGAGAAAATAGTACAGGCATGTAAATAGATGTGACATTCAACAACAGCTTTGTAAACAAAGGTTTACCAATGCACCAACAAAACAGCTACCACCACTTTTGAGTGTTATGATATCTTAATGTTCATACTTCTACTGTGGAATACTATCCGCTTGACATGAAATGACCTCACAGTGTAGGCGCCTGCTACCATGAGACATAGACAGTATGGAACTCTTTGCACTTCTGGCATAGATGATGGAAGAGGACACACACACACACACACATACACAGAGAGAGAGAGGGGGGGGAGTATGAGACCTCAAAATAGAAAAGGCACTACTTAGAAAGACAAGGGGGTTCAGCTAGTTAGGGGTAGGAAAAAGAGACAGGAATGAATAATGGGCCTGGCATGGTGGCACACACCCTTAATCCCAGCAAATTTAGGAGACAGAGGTAGGAGAATGGCCATGAGTTAGAGGCTACCCTGAGGCAACATTGTGAATTCCAGGTCAGCCTGGGCTAGAGTGAAGCCCTACCTCAAAAATAAATAAAGAAATAAATAGATAATGGGAGAGGTATATGATCAAATCATAGTATGTTTATGTATTAAAATTTTATATACATTTAAACTTTATTTTTTACAAATTAAACAAATGCCATTCTACTTTGATGGCAATGAACCTGGAGCTTGTAGACTTGATTAAAAATATTCCTTGCCAAAAATGTTGCATGAGTTTCAGTATGAGAAAGGAGAAAGAAATAGAGAATGGGCAAGGAAGAGGGTATCTCCTTTAAGAAAAGTAGACACACATACAAACATATGCTTTATATCAAATACCCAGTTGAATATCAAGACAAAGGTCATTCCTGTTACAACTTTTGAATTAACATCAAATTTTCTTTATAGCAAAGTTAATGTTAATATCCTTTCCTCTCTATTGGCATAACCCATTTGAGAACTGTTTTCAAGGGCTTCTTAACCTCTATTCTTATCTATATATTGCTTGTCTTATATAAGTCATCAAAAATCTTTCAAATAGCATCTGTTGTATGTGCTCCTACATCACTACCTCTTCTGACCAGTCTATACCACTTCTTTTTTTCTACAGAGCAACAAGGTCTTTATTAGCCTGCCATTGATCACAACACAATAGACATTTAAAAATCTGATTGTTTATTTTTTTTTCCCTTTTATTTCTCATAGTTTTTGGTATTGAACCTTGGCTTTCCTTCACACATGATAGAAAAGCATTCTAAGACTGAGCTCTATTGCCCACCTTTGTTATTTACCTTTCACTTTGATACCGGATTCATTACTTTGTTCAGACTGGTCTTGAATTAGCTCTGTAATAAGGACAGCCCTTGAATTTATAATCTTTCTAAATTAGCCTCCCAAGGAAGAGTGATGATAGGCCTACACTAACAGACCAGTTTCTACTTTTTTCCCTTTTCAGAGAGTTTTCATAGGTAGCAAATGAATCATAAGAGAGCAGTGGTTGGACACTGAACCCCAGCTTCATGAAGGGCTGCTTATATACAGGCTTAGCATTCACAGACTTCCTCCTATAATGGCATTTCTATGAATAATGAAATAATATTTGGTATAATTGAGTCATTCAATAAAATGATACAACCAAATACTATCCTATTAGCTTTTACTTACTATCAAACAGTCTAGAAATACTGTATATTAATATTTCAACTACAATTGTCCAATGCCTGGGACATTGAAAATACACTTAAATTAAATTTTAATATGACTATCATTTTAAGTGAATTTTCTTCTAACTTATTTGGAACTTTTCAATAATAATCAAAAATATTAACACCCACGATTCTTGGGAAATATTTATAAAGACAAACAAAATAATAATATTCTTCAAAATAATAACTAGAATTGTTACGCATTAATTATACTTAAAGTCTCTTTGCTATTTTTCAGCCATTGATAATAAGTGTGAGTTATTAATTAAATTTAATGGGAAATATTTTTCTATCTCTTACAGTATATGTTTTTTTTTAATTCCTAATGAACTTAAATTAGATAACATAATACAAGTCAGACTAATAGAAAATCAAGTGGCATCAGTTGAGATGGGACAATAAATAATATACTTACATGGTACAATCATAAATAATTAATAAAATGAAAATGTATCTCTAACTCCATCTACATTCATGGCAGGCCCTGCATCTCCACTTTTGTCAATCACTCCCACTATGTCTGTTGAATAATGCAATTGCTCACCAAAGCATTCAATGTGTCATGGCATAAGTGGTCACCAGCCCATAAATTTTAAATTAATTAGTTTCTAATTTATCTGTACTCACCAACATAATTCTAGTCTTATTATGCAGTAGACTCATCCTTCTCCATATTAATTAAATAACTCCTATAGTAAAGCAAGAGCTCTTGCTCCTGAAAGAGCTCAAACCTTTAGAGAAAAAATGAATTATACATTTATGGTAGTCACCTGAGAAGCAGTACAACCAGCACTTTATGACATGGTAAATGTAAGGCGACCCTGCCATTTGTGCTGAGTACTATAAGTAATTAGTATTCCTCCATTATCCATAGTTATCGTATTTAACAATAAGAATGTTTTAGTTATTATATTTTATATGCTATATTATGTGTTATATATAGTTGTGGTAGACTGAAATTTTACATGTTTTAAACATTTTAGTTATTTATTTACTTGAGATAGAGAAAGAGAGAATGGGCATGCCAGGGCCTCTAGCCACTGCACACAAACTCCTGACACATGTGCTACCTTGTGTATCTGGTTTATGTGGGTACTGGGGAATTGAACATGATCATTAGGCTTTGCAAGAAAGCACCTGAACCACTAAGACATCTCTCCAGGTCCAATTTTACATTTTCATTCTTCAATATTTAAGTTAGCATACAAAATAATGGGTTTCATTTTGGTATTTTCATACATATGTGTTATATTATATTGTTATTCATCTGCATTTCTCATTTTCTTTTTCATTCATTCTTTCTGCCCTCCTCTTGCTGGTTCCCTACCTCCCAACAAAGAGATCCATCCTCCCTCCTTCTACTTTCACCTCTGAATACTTTATTTCTGCTTCTTACTGAAAATATTAGCTTATCAAGTGGATTTTGAACAACTTGAAAATGGGGTGGCACTAGTTAACTTTGAGAGTAGTGATAGCAAGCCCAGGATGAAGGAAAAACTCAAAGTAGCCTAGTACAGGCTCCTTAGACAGTGACTCTCTAGTACAATCAACACTTAGAATGCATCCCAAACTGATTTTCTTGTTCTGGTGGAGTTATATGAACCCATGGAACACAGCTCTCACTTGCTGACCCAAAACTCAATTTTGGGTCCAATTATGGATTTTGTAACTACTTTGTGTCCAGAGCAACCATATCTGTAAATAGAGAGGTGGTATTTTATTGCTATTAATGTTTGTTTGTAGGTTTTGTGGAATTATCTGAAACAGCCAATTTTTTTTTTCTATTTTAGTGTCTGAGTTTTTTTTTTTTTTAACTAGTTTTTTACTCAGTTGAATACTGTCAATTTGGTACCATTATTAGGCTCATCCAATACCTACCCCCTCCCTCTGGCCCCTCCTTGTTGAGGTATATGGGTCATGCATTCTGGAGTTATCCCACAGTTAGGGGTAGGATAAATGTCTGCATATCATGACCCAGCATGTGGCTCTGACATTCTTTCCACCCCCTCTTCCACAAAATTTCCTTGAGCCATGTTGAGTTCATTTTTGCAACAACAACAAAAAAATAAATACCTTGGAATAATGTTAACCCAGGAAGTGAAACATCTATACAATGAAAACATAAAATCACTCAAAAAAGAAATCAAGGAGGACTTGAGAAAATGGAAATATCCCCATGCTCTTAGATAGGCAGAATTAACAATGTGAAGATGGCAATCCTACCAAAGGCAATATACATATTTAATGCAATTCCAGTTAAAATCCCAACAGTGTTCTTCACAGAGATAGGAAAAATGATCTCAAATTTCATATGGAAAGGCAGAAGGCCTCACATATCCAAACATACCCTCAGCAAAAGAAATACCTTTGGAGGCATCACCATACTTGATCTAAAGCTATATTACAAAGCCATAGTAATAAAAACAGCATGGTACTGGCATAAAAACAGGAGAACAGACGAATGGAATAGACTTGAGGACCCAGACTTTGGGTCAAGCAACTATAGCTACTTGATATTTGACAAAGACCCTAACAATATAGGCTGGAAAAAAGACAGCATTTTTACCAAAATATTTTTTGATGGACATCTTAAAGCCATTCCTGAAAAGTGGAAAAAAAAACCCCAAAATACAGATATTGGTACTCTAAACTATACTGGAATCATAAAAATATAATGACTCATGCTGGCTCATCCAGAACTCAGAATCCTGAGGCAGGAATACTGTCATGAGTTTGAGGCTAGTCTGGGCTACCTAGTGAATTACAGATCAGCCTTTACTAAGGAGTGAGACCTTTCCTCAAAACAACTGTGGCCTGTAAATGTTATTTGGATAAAATCTCTGCTGGGCAGAATTTCGTGTTCAACCAGAAATAAAAGCAGTGCTATCTCCAAGGGACATATAATTTGTTTCAGGGTATATAGAGTATACTATATATATATATATATATATATATATATATACTCTATATATAGAGAGTATACTTAAACATAATATATGTGCATGTGCAACACAATACACTACACATAGAAGAAAAATATGACAACGGGTCTGTCCCATTAGCACTCACCTCCAGTGCTTGCTGTAGGGAGAATGGGCTTCAAGCAGGAGGCAGAAGAAGGAGGACTGCTATGAGTTCGAGGGCAGACTGGACTACCGAGTGAGTTCCAGGTCAGCCTGGGCTAGAGTGAGACCATACCACAAACAAACAAACAAACAAATAAAGTTCTGACAAGACAGAGGCCATTTGGATCAAAGTGTTGAGAAAAATAAAGGAATATTTTCAGAGATTCACAGAGAAGTAACCAATGAGGCCTAAAACTAACAGTTCACTAGAAAACAACTTCTCTTTCTAATATGAATGATGAAAAGAATCAATAATGGTCATGGCCCCTTGATAGCACTACTGCACATGGACACTCTGACCTTCTCTGTGAGACTCCTGCAGACCCGCTCTGCAGTGTGGATCTTGAACAGCTACTACTCATGGGTCTTTTCTGTCCCTTCTGTCAATGTAACCCAGACATTAAAGAGTCCTTGTGCTTCCCACTTCAACTGACGAGAAGGTATTTCCCTAGTGAGAATGTAATTTGATTTCATTTGGAAGTTTCAATCTCTGCCCATGGAGAGTAATGAAAAGCAAAGGCTCAGACACCCTTTACCAGAGAGCTGCCTGATCTGCCCATCCCAACATTAAGATCTAGGGTGCTTGCATATTTGCTGATTTCCACATTCAATAACAAAAGAGGAAAGTGATATTGAAAACATCCAAAGATTGCCTGACATCACATTTTACATGGAAAAAAAGAAAAGTAGTATCATTGGCATTACTCATGGAGCTCTACACTTTCCTTTTCATAGTTGTTGGAAGAAAAGGAGAACAACCTCTTCCAGAGCTAAAGCATTTGCTAATTTGGAAGACATTGAAACAAAAGGAAGTAGGGTTTGAATAGAAAAAGGGTGCCAGGGAGTAAGTACATTGAAGGTGAGAGGAAAGAGAGTGGCAAAGCATTTTGGCAAAAACCCAAGCAGTATATTTAAGTAGTTCTGAATGAGCCAAGTTGGCTGGATAACATGATTTCTGTAGAAATATAATGGGATATGAGGCATAGTAAATGGAAGTTGAAACTAGGTTACAGAGTACCTTGAAAGCTATACTAGAGAGAAGACTATAATTGTCAAGGACCCATTTAAGGTTTTTGACCCAGGAAGCAACAAGATAAAAGTAGCTTTAAGCCATTATTATGGGGTTGAATCTAGACAAGAACAGAAAACATCACAAAAAAAAAAAAAAAAAGACAGAGACTCCTATATTAGATAAACCAAGATATGACCAGACCACAGTTAGGCTTGTGTGAAGAAGGGTCTGAAGATCAGCACAGTGACCCCAATGCAGTCTTGGGGTTTGATGGAGGTTGTGTTAATGTGTGGAGAGATGAGGCAGGAAGGTGGTAGTGCTGCTCCAGAAGGGGGAAGGATAACTCCTTAAACCTACCTGCCTGAGCCAGGAACTAGTAAAGCTGTACCAAGGCCCTAACACAGTCTGTGTGCCCGCCCCCCCTTCTACTTTAATTATTTTATTATTCCTATAAGTGCCCAGGCAGCAGAGAACCTGTGTTAGGACATATGGATCATTTTCCATTTCTCTTTTTTTCCTCTCTGAATATTTCAAATTTATCACAAACTACCTTTAAGACTTCTCTCTGATAACATCTTGGTTTTAGTCAGAGTTGTCTCCAGTGAAAATGATGTCATTAAATTATCTAAATAAAAAAGTCAATTAACGAATAATATGGATTGTAATGAGCTAGAAACACAAAAGGCTGCTCCCTCTTCCCCTAAGATGTATGGCTGTATGTATGGTTCTTCTCTACATACCTGTTCATATCTGACCTTGCTGTCCCCATGTAGGCCCTAGCTCCTCCTTCTCCATCTTACCCAGGGGCCATGAACTCCCAATTCAGAATTAACAAATTGCTATGTTTTTTGAATTTTAACATTTTTTTCTTTTTATTATGCTAGATCAAAGTTCAAAGTAAGAGAGATAGAGAATTTGTTTGGGCAAGTTCAGTTTTGAATAACAAAAGAGAATGTGTGGTACTAGTGAAACTAGAAGAAAGATGAAATGTTATTTGCTAAATTATGGGTTAAGTGCCTTTCAGTTCGTAATACACGTCTGTGTTCCAGAGGAACAAACAGTGGAGAGGTGTTATCCAAACCAAATCATCAACTTATTAGAATTTAAGCAGATGAAACAAACTGCTAGTGGCTTAAACACCATGATTTATTAACTCACAGTTCTCTAAGTCTGATATGGTTCTTCCCAGGTTAAAAGCAGGGTCACATACCTGCCTTATTTTTACTGGCTTTAGAGAAGAGTCAATATTCTTTTTCCTCCAGATTATTTGCAGAGCTCTATTCCATATAGGTGTAGTTTAGAGTTGTCTGTTGATTTCCTGGTAGTCTGCAGAAGCCAGTCATGGCCTTCAGAATTCACCAACATTTTTACCTCCTCACGACTGCTGCTATCTTTAAAGCCAATAATGAGTGACTAAGTCTCTCCCAGGTGTTTTAAGCTTTCTTTCTTCCAACAGAGCACTTTTTGGCATAGCTGGCAGATCTCTTGTTCCTTTTCCTCTCACATGCTTTTTTGGCCACCTGGATAGTCTAGGACAATTTTCTCATCTCAATGCCCAAGCACTTAGTCATCTTGGCCAATTATTATTTTTCTTAATGTAAAATACTATTCACAGATTTCAGCTATCAATGTGTAGTCAACTTTTGGGTTTGTTATTCTTTCTATCCCAACAAACCAATGCAAGTGGCTGCTTAAAGGAAAAACAAACAAACAAACAAACAGAAAATAGAAGAGAGATGAAATGGAAAGAACGATCAGAAGATGCAGATTTTCAAGAGGTTGGGAGGGGGCTATGATCATGGCACAGTGTATATACTTAGGGAAGTTGTTAATAGGAAGTTACAAAAAGAATAGACCATGGAATATAGCCTTAACTAACATATGTAGCTCATAGGAGGAGTTTTTACTCAGATACTTTGGTATTATTTCTGTGGGACTTTGGCAAGACCGAGTATCATGGCAGGGAACTTGTGATGGAAGCCTGAGTACCATGGTGGTGAACATATGGTGGAAGAGAGCTGCTCCCTCCTGGTAGACAACAGGTGGAGACAGGCAGATGAAGAAGAAGGCACATTACCTGGGAACGACTTCCTTAAAACCCCTCCCTCCTGTCATTTCCATCACCTCCCAAGATAGCCCTAGCATATAGGAACCTGGGCTTCAACGCATGAGCATGGGAGGAACATCTGATTCAGATCATTTAGGAGTTTCCAAATGCAAGATTTTGTAAGTAGAACACATCGCAGGATTTATGGATTTGAAGTATGCCACTCTCCTCAGATCACAGTACCTCCATTCTTTAGCCCCCTGCTGAACTCAAAATCAAGAACACAATGTGTTAAACATTATTTAAAGGAATCCATTCAGTATCTATTAATGCAAAAATGCCTACTGAGGTTGTGTAAAGGACATTACTAAAGGTCTAGGTCATAAATATACATTACAGTTAACTCAAGAATTCTAGTATTTCATACATATTTATTTTTTTCAACTAAAATGTTAACTTCATGAAGAAAGAATCCCACTCTTGGTGCTTTAATAGGATACTAAATCACAGTTAATGATTAGCTAATCAATTAAAAAAATTAATTTAATATCCACTTAATACACTGATGATAGTATAGTATTCTTTTACACAGGAACTACTGATATAAATTAAATTCAGGATAAGGAAATTATCAAATATATTTATGCTTATTTTATTTCCAAAGTACTTGGTAATATAAAATTCATAAATCCTTCCTATTTGTAACTATCACAGCTGTTTCTATCCTATAAATACATATACCCTTTTGAATATACAGTATCCTCTGAGAATATTTTAAGAATTGCTGACAATAGCCTAATGAATACAAACAATAAACAGGAAATTAGAGATGAGTCAATAGATAAA
Source organism: Jaculus jaculus (assembly GCF_020740685.1). NCBI lineage: Eukaryota > Metazoa > Chordata > Mammalia > Rodentia > Dipodidae > Jaculus > Jaculus jaculus. The sequence goes on along the minus strand of NC_059103.1, from coordinate 154,901,161 downwards.
TACTAGGTATTTTAATATTTAAGATAGGGATTTAACTCAGAACCCCAATAATAACTTAGCAAATTTAAAACCATAATCTCACACATTTTCTGATAAAAATAGACTATCCTTAAGGAGGACTATGCTTCATAAACTCACATTGGGGACTCAGAACTTAGTTTATTAATAATATTTATTCTAAGGTTGTCTTTTTTGTTGTGATACTTTTTTTTTCTTTTATCTTGTTGTGAGAAAGGATGAGATTTTAATCTTTTATGATATAGTCTGGTAACCTATTAGGCTTTGTTTGTACTTGTTTATGTAAATTTTATTTCACTTTACAAATAAGAGTTGAGCCTACAAAATCAATTTTATAGCCTTATCAATAGATCATACATAGGGTGGTAACTCTATTAAAGAACATGCTATACAATTCGCCTCAAAAGCTAGAAACTTTTTATTCATCAATTCAATAAGGTACAAATATTTCTCATAGTAATTACTTTCTGGAGGAAGATAAAATTAATTACTAACATATAATTAAATATTTTGATTTCATTATAAACTGCTATAAAATCAATTATAGAGAGATTTGTTCACTTTTTACTTACAGAAATAGAGTACAATATTGTTCAATTTTTATTTACTGTCTCCAGAAAAAGAAGCCATAAACATTTTGATAATCCTCTCAAAAGAATATCTGTTTTCAGGTTAATTTTATGAGTATTATTTGTTCATCCATAAAACTGAACAATTATTATTAGTGTCCAGAGTAAATCGCACTCATTAAAACTGTACATAGCATCAGTAAAAAAAGTGCAATGTATTTTTTCTTGTAAAGATCACATTAATAAAAATAAAATATTACATAAGGACATTACATAGGACAAGATTTTAAAAACTGAAATGAACATCTACCACCATAAAATCCTATTGAAAACATCTGTTCTAGAACTCAACTCATACTTTTACATATTTACAAATTTTGTCAACAGAATAAAAATATTCTGAGTGTATCAGTGATGGTCAAAGAGGGTTATTATTCCATGAAGTTTTACTTTTGTTACATAATAAAAAATTTCCTCTCTTAAATACACTTATTATGTGATCAAACCATTGATGTGTACATGCATGTATAATTCATTTTATGTTTTAATGACAATAATTTGAATTTATGAAGGGAAAAAGGAAAATATCTGTTTCTTTTTTTTAAATTTTTTTTGGAATTTTTATTTATTTATTTGAGAGTGACAGACACAGAGAGAAAGACAGATAGAGAGAGAGAGAGAGAATGGGCGCGCCAGGGCTTCCAGCCTCTGCAAACGAACTCCAGATGTGTGTGTCCCCTTGTGCATCTGGCTAACGTGGGACCTGGGGAACCGAGCCTCAAACCGGGGTCCTTAGTCTTCACAGGCAAACGCTTAACCGCTAAGCCATCTCTCCAGCCCAATACCTGTTTCTTAAATTCACTAAAATGATTATTGTGATATTATCTCATGAATAGAACAATAAAATAGAGATTAAAATTAAATTTAAAAATACCTTTTTCAAAATTTCAAATACCAACAAGTGAATAAATAAGAATAAAAATATTTAATACAAATCTAAATATTTGGACTAATGTGGTAAATCGAATTTTATGATATTTAAAAATGACTTTACATAGAAAATGGGAACGTTTTCACTGGATAGAGGGCTGAGCAGTTAAGGAGCATGCCTGCAGAGCCTAAGGACCCAGATTCGATGCTTCAGGTCTCACATAAACCAGATTCACATGGTGGCACATGTGTCTGTAGTTCATTTGCAGTTGCTAGAGGTCCTGGTGCACCCATTTCCCCCTCTCATCTCTCTTCCCCCTCTGTCTCTAATAAATAAATAAAAATAAAATATTCATGGCTGGAAATATGGCTTAATGGTTAAGGTGCATGCCTGAAAAGCCTAAGGACTCAGGTTCAATGCTCCAGGTCCCATGTAAGCCAGATGCATATGGTGGCACCTGCATCTGGAGTTTGTTTGCAGTGTCTAGAAGCCCTGGGATGCCCATTCTCACCCTCTCTCTCCCTCTCCCTTGTTCTGTCTCACATAAATAAATAAATAAATAATATTAAAAAAAATAAAATCTTTAAAAAAGAGAATTGGAACTTTATTTATTTATTTATTTATTTGCAAGGAAAGAGTGAGAAATATCATGGGCATTCCAGAGCCTCTTGACATTACAAATGACCACTAGACACATGTGCCATTTTGTGCATCTGGTTTTACATGGGTACTGGGAAATTGAATCCAGGCTGTCAGACTTTGCAAGCAAGTACCTTTAACCACGAAGCCATTTTCCCAGCCCCCCCAAATAGAACTTTTGTTATATATCAATTCATACATAGTAAAAACAGAAACTATGACTCATGTCTCTAACTAGATATCAGAACTAATGTAGGTATTTGTTGAAGAATTTTATTATGAAAAACAGTTAAAAATAACCTATGGTCTATGAGTAAAATTCAAGAATCAATCAAAACCTAGGTAATATACTATCAAAATAAATGCCTCCTTTGATAAAACTTATTTGTGTTACTGGAAAGTTTGTGGGATTAATCCTAGTTATGCATAATTAAGTATATGAGACTCTTAAAGTGGTAAATAAATATTCAGTTTATAAATGATAGAAAGTCATGGTGCATGGTGAGTAAATATTTCTCCATCATAACCCAAATTATGAAGGCAATCAAATAGACAGCAAGAATGTAAAGTAAGATTTGTTATCAAGTTGACTATAAAAACTGTAATAAAAAAGTTTAGTAAGACTTTTAATCAACACATAGAGAACATCACCCACATATATTTCCATCTTAAAATATTAGCATCAATATTAATATGCAGGCTCCTTTCTGTTTCTTTTTCCAATTTTTATTTTTTGAGGTAGGGTCTCACTCCAGCCCAGACTAACTTGGAATTCACTATGTTGTCTCAGGGTGGCCTCTAACTCACAGCAGTCCTCCTACCTCTGCCTCCAGGGTGCTGGGATTAAAGGCATGTGCCACAATGCCTGGCGCTCTCTCTGTTGTTGTTGTTATTATTATTATTATTGTTGTTGTTGTTGTTACTGCCCTGCTTTCTTACTTCAGTAAATTGTATGCCAAAATGGCCAACTACAGTAGCCACCAATAATTTCTGTCATATCTCTTGTGCATACTGCTCCTTCCTTCAAAAGACACAGGCATGTCCTCCTTCCATTTGAGCTAGCCTGTGACTTGATATGCAGTGAGCAATACAATGTACCCGAGCCAATTTTTCTGGCCTTCAGAGTCCATGCTTAATCAGACTGGAAGCTTCTACACTCTCTCGGAAAGCTCATGTGAATAATCAAGCCAGCCCTCTGAACAGTCTGCATAGAGAGAAGGCGATCCAGCTGAAGTCGTGGCACAGTCACCAGCTGACAATTACTTCTGAGTGATCTCCTATGAGGCAGACAATAATAGGAAAAAAAGACCTGTCATGAACTCCAAAAGTACATTGTAGGGAGGTGGAACACAGGAACAGGTAATAGAAAGGATGGGTGAAGTGCCTCCATATAGTTTTAATCTTTCCCTAGGAAATGTTTAAGTGAGCCTCTTTTAAATAGATACAGGAGTAGAACCCAGATAGAACATAATAAAATTAAATGAAACTGAAGCAAATCTCTCCTGTCAGTAGCCTTTGTAAGGAATGCATTGAAGCCATCATTCCTGCCAAAAGTAATTGTTATCTGGCAACAGGCTTGTCTTTGCTGAAAATCTAAACATGGATACAAGTCAGTCTCTCATGATGCTGTATGCCTCCTAGACTGTCCACTGACACACATAATATGTGAGTTTTGCCTGTCTTCAAGATCTGTTTTATATTTATTACATGCTTTTCAGCTGCTCTCCATATTTTTCAAAACCATGAATAATTGTGAAAATTGGTAGTGGCATAAAGATTAAGCATGCATAAAAGCATAGTTAGGAAAACACATCTCTTAATGAGAAATATATAACTATGTACCCTCAAATGTTAAAAAAAAGGTAGCTTCAGATATTCTATCTAAAATTATGTTACCAATGATTCCAAGGAAAATTATATTCTGGTCTCAAGTTTAACGCTGACTGAATATCCCTTTCAAGTCGCTTAACTTCTTTATGCCTCATGTTACTGAGCAATTAGAATGATAATTCCTTTCCCCATATATACCACATGAAATTTGTTCAAATAAATGAGATAATATATGTGAAAGTGTTTTTGAAGACTACCTAAGAGGGAAGTAAATGACACCAGAGAAAAAATGTACGACATAGAGCAGAAGAACTGGAAAGTACTCAGAGGTCAGGCTATGCAACGTTTCTTCCACATTATCATTCACCTTGTCTTGACTTACATTTAAAGACAGGCAATTCTGTTTCCAGACAGCTATAATTACTAGTAATGATCTTAAACAATCATTTGCCTTATTACTGCTACTCTTTGGCTTTTTCTTTCTTTCTTTTTTTTTTTTTTTTAACTTCAGAGCATAGGAGTACATTTCTATTCTTCCTGTTTAATTCAGAACAAAACACCTTTCTCATGAATTAAGACCTGGCCACAAACAGGAAAGTACATGATAGTGAAAATGAAGTTTGCCAAGAGATTCAGACACATATATCAATAAATGAATGTCCTCCAATGTAGTAAATAGTTAAACAGTTAAGACAGAACACAAAGAGAATCCAAGACAAAGATTCATCACTAAGAACAACAAGGTAGTCTTCACACAAGATGTGTCCTTGGACTGAGTTTCATAAGATTATGATGGGAGAGGTCTGCAGTTAATCATGCGAATTTAAAACAAAGTTAGTCTTTCAATAATAGAGACCCAATATCACCTTGGCAAAAATTTCTTACCAAGTCTCAATATTATCTTTATTGTAGCTATTTTACTAATCTACTATTCCACAGTTTATTTGAACATGATTTCTCTGGATATGTTATAGATATTAGTAAGAATAAAAGCAGAAATAAAACCCAAGTTGTATATACAACTTAGGCAGAGAAGGTCATTCACTGAGACAATCCAATATCCAAATTTTTATATTGTAGGAAAGGGGAGAATTTGTAGAAGTCAAAATAAGTGCAATCTATTACATTTTCAAACTAGGCATTTTCTAAACTAGCGTTACAGATTACTTTTTAATTAGCATAGGAAATACATATTTTCTCATTGCTGGGGAAAAAATCCCTACTAAAAGAGGCTTATAGAAGGATAGCATTCATTTGCCCTTAATATTTTCACAGGTTTGTTTTCATTGTGGTGGAGAAAGCATGTTAGAAGCAGGTAATTGGCATAATTGCACTTAAGTTTAACTTTGGATAAGTTTTCAAGACATGGGCAGAATATATGCAGCTTCTCTGCAAGAATATCACATGCCTCTAGACCAGTTCCTGACAGAGTCCTTATTTCACTCTGAACCCTCATGAGGCAAACCTCTATAGCCTACATTTCTCTCAGTCTTTTGGACATCCAAATTCCTGCAAGACCCATTAAGTTCTGCTTATAGTATTGTAAAGCTTTTCTAGTACAGAGTATCAAATCCTTCTACATTCCTCAGGCAAATCAGTTCTAAAAGACTAAGAATCACATGTTCATTATCACAGTAATAACCCATTGGTTAGTACTAATTTTCTGCATCAGTCTCACTGGAGCAGAGAGTTAGTCATGGAAGGAAAAGCATGGCAGGAGTAAGAAACCAGCTTCTTATCACCTGACCAGCAAGGTGGAAGGAGAGAGAGGAAAAAAAAGCGAGACAGTAGGAGTAGGGCTAGACTATAAAATCTCAAGGCCAGCCCCTAGTGACACACTTCTTGTGAGCAAGGCTCTATCTCTTAAAAGTTCCATAACCTTCCATAACACCATCATTAACTGGAAAGTATTAAGTCAAACTCAAAATGGTACGGAGGACAGCTTTGCTTAAACTACCATAAAATAAAAAATATTAGGTAATATATCATATTATTATCATTATATCATATATCAATATCATGTCAAACAATAGAATTGGTACATATCCTATAATTCAGTATTCCTAGTTAAGTATGCAATCTAATATCTATTTCTTTAAATGTTCCACTTGTTTTTTTTCCAGATACTGATTTCAGATGAATAAAAATTATTGAAATCTAACATTTTTCATCACATTTTACCAATCCCAGTATATCTTTATGAAACCATGTGTGATATTTTCTGTGCTCATATGTAGTGGAAGAAGTCCATAAACAAACTCATCAGCATGCCTGCTCCACTCTGCCTTCACACCCTATTGCACACCTGAAAAATACAACTCTGTGGACTTGATTCCCTTATGTCCCCTGCTTCAGGCACCAAATAAGCTGATGATATTCCTAAAATTTCTACCTTCAAATACAGAAGTCTGTGTGGAGTAACATTGCCAGATTTTCCACATACTTAAAAAAACTCTAAATATATTGGTAAAGTATAGGTGTTTATTAGAATCCAACTTATATCCTGAATTCCTTACAGAGAATTATGCCACAGATTACTGAATCTCATTATTATAAAATTAGAAATGGCATTGTATTTTTTATATTATTACTATAAATAAGCATATCCTGTTACTTGCAAAGGTGGTTTTCCAAATTCTCCCATCTAGCAATAATGATTTGTTAATTTTTTTTCACAACATAATCTGGCATCCAAATAAGTGACTTTAAATAGTTCTAACCCCCTATTTTGAAACAATTTTGTTTCCTCAATTCTTTGAAGGAAAAATCTAGTCCATGTAAATCCATAAAGGGAGGGTTGCAGTGAAAAGAGCTCCGTGATCTCACCAAGATGAAGCTTTAGACACCACTCCACTGCCTAGAGGCATGGAGTCATCCCCAGCAAGCCAATGGCTCAGCCCACACCAAGCATGATGCCATTTTCTGACATGGTATAGGAAGACATATGTGGGTATTATTACCATGGTAATATTTATAAAAATTTACAAGACCAAATGGTATTCATACTATGAACTTCTAGCCTTTTATGGCTGTACTTGGCATTTTCCTGACCCATTAAATAATTAATAGGGTATTCAGTTCTTCAAAGTGACACTGCTTTGAGTATAGTCCTTCAACTCCAGGCACAGCCTGCTGTAAATGGAATTAATGTGGGCAAAAACAGTGAAATCCTGCATAAATTTTCTTCTGTAATTCTAAGATTCAATTATCTGTGACCTAATGTTCTATAAAGTAATTCAAGTATAAAGTGGGGCTCTGATAACCAACTGAGTATCTATCTATCTTTACGGAACAGATTAGTCATACTTTTTTTTTTTTCCCCAGCAAGTGACCTTTTCAAGAATAGTTTTGTTTGTATTTTAAAATTAGCTTATGGACTGGAGAGATGGCTTAGTGGTTAAGGTGCTTGCCTGCAAAGCCAGAGGACCCAGGTTTGATTCCCTAGGACTTATGTAAGCCAGATACCTGCGTCTGGAGTTCTTTTGCAATGGCTAGAGGCTCTGGTGCACCTATTCTCTCCCTCCTCTCTCCCTCTCTCTCTCTCTCTCTAAAGAAAGAAAGAAAGAAAAAGAAAGAAAGAAAGAAAGAAAGAAAGAAAGAAAGAAAGAAAGAAAGAAAAGAAAGAAAGAATAAAAATTAACTTTAGAAAACTCCAGAAGTGTTTGTATTTGCAGTTATAAGTCATTAATAAATATGTACTCAGACATGATCTCATTTAATCTTTGAAATGAAAATGCCCTGAGATAGATAGTATTCAACAGGAGCAGGAAAAGTAGGACAGTAAAAGGCCTAGAGATGAAGCCAAATCAATTCCCAGGCTCACATAGTTGAATAAATCACACTGGCTAGAAAAAATTTCTTACCCTGTTTTAACTCAGTTTCTTAATTTAGGAAAAATGAGTATTGTCTAATTTCTACAGGAAATTGACATCTAAAGGAGTAAATTCCTTTAAGCTTATAGAGAAGAAAAGTAAATTGAAAAAAAAGAGGCAAGTCGCTTCTTGAAAGCTATGTGGTCAATAATTAGCATTTTTCTGAGTTCGAAGTTAGTTAGTTAACTTCTGTACATGAGAATGGTTTGATTTCTGTACTAAACTGCACAAAAGCTTTATTATTTGAACCATATAAATGAGGAGGCCAAATACAGTCAAGATTCCTATATGGGTACTCAAGACAGGAAGCATCACCTTCAGAAATGGTTTTATGTCGAAAATGTGTTTTAGTGTAAGCTATTCCAGTATTTGCAAAGGAATCCACTTATCTGGTATTATATTAAAGAATACATTCTAGCTAATAAAAATTGATAAGCAACAAATCATAGGTTTCTTCTTGAAAATTTATAGTCCTATTACCGAACTAGAAATGTTATTCTTTTATACAAAAGCTGTGTGAATAAACAAAACAGAATATAATTTTGCACATATGTCCTCTCCAGCTTGGAATAGTTGCAGAGATTTTATTAAGACTAAAAATGAAATAAAATATCTCAAAACAGCTGACAGATGTTCGTAAACAAGACAACAAATATAACCTTTCCCAATGTCAGAGATAATTACACCTTTCCCTAGTAATAGCAAATAATCTTTGCATCTTTGGCCTATGGAATACCTACAACTGTGACCACTTGCTTCTTTTCCCATGACTATGACTGCTTCATGATCTTCAGCCAATGTTTTTCAAAATATTCCTAAATGCAACCTTGTTCATAATGATAATAATTTTGCAAAGTGTCATCTGTATTTACATTCCTGGTTACAAAAGGGAAAATGTCTTGTAATTTAGTCTACAGTGAAATTACATACAACATGATATTCACCAATTTCCATAACATTAATTTCAAAAATATAAATGATATTTCTGAGTAAAATTTTGTGTGGAGTGCTTTTAAGCACATAGAATAACTCCAGATTTTCAGGCATAATTATGATATCATTTATTGATTTCTGCATATTTTTAAATTTTAAGTTCTTATTATTATTAACATATTTTTATGGATACATCATATGTTGATACCTCCTCATATCTGCCCCTACCCATTGCAGACCCTCTGCAGTGGGGTTGCAGGTATTCCCTAAAGGGTTGTGGGTTATACATTGTGGGAGCAGCTGAAAGTTATTATTTTTTTTTTTTATCATGTATTTGTTGCTAGGCAAAACTCTAGGCATAGAAAAACGTTGATGTTTCTCTGCTAAAGTCCTCAGGTAATTATAGAAAATAAGGCTTTGAAATCTGAATCTCAAAGGCCTGCATGCACTGGTCTGTGCTCCAGTTGAGCATGCAACTACGACCATCAGTGTTCTGGTTACACACAAATTCTCAGCTGCCAAATTCACCCTGTGTTTCCTTCTGCCTGCTGATGGTCTTAATGGTCTGAGTGCTTACTCTCTCCACAATTCTCTCTCTTTCAATGAAATCTTTTATAATTGTCTATAATAACCCTTCCAACCTTTGTGGTCTGGGTTGTATAACTATTAATCACATGTAATATTAACAAAGGCAATCCTGTGTTTACATTCTTATATCCTATACATTCTGTTATAATACCTTCCAAACATTACATTCAGCAAATTCAGGTTAAAGTTTTTGAAATAACAAAAATATTCTGTTTAAACATGCATCACAATTTTATTTAAAAAATAGGGACTGGAGAGTTGGCTTAGCAGTTAAGGTGCTTGCCTGCAAAGCCAAATGACCCAGGTTTGATTTGCCAGGACACACATAAGCTGGATACACAAGGTGGCACATGCACCTAAATTTCATTTGCAGTGATTTGATTTCCTGGCATTCCCATTCTCTCTCTCTCTCTCTCTCTGATAGATAGAAATAAAAATAAAAAAAATAAAATAGCTAACCCTTCAGTCGAATTCCCTGTAACCCAACCCAAGTTGTTTACTAAAGATAAATTTTCAAAGCCAAAGGAAATGTGAGCTCTCAGAATGGATGCTCATCTTACACACAAATAAAAATAATTTACCCAGACCTCCCCTCAAAGAAAGCACTTGTGTCTACTCCCAAGGCCGTCACTAATCACTGAGAAGGCCAAGGGTCTCCCTGAGTTTTTTCCTGTGTGTGTATCTATATGTCTGTGGCATTTGAAGGCAAGCTACATACATAAGCATCAAAATTACTTAATTTGGCTTATTTCACAAAATGATCTTCAGTGTCTTACACATACCACATTGTGTTATCTATTTAATAGTTAATTTATTATAGCCTCAGAATTTAAATAAGTATATCCAATATTATAGCTCATTTTTATAACCCTTAATCTATAAAGAAGATATTTAATTGCTTTCAAAATATGTATCACAGAAAATAAAGTAACTTGCTTAGGTTCATAGTTAAGAGAGACAAAGAAGGCTTCTATCGATAGAATTAGTAGAAACATTGAGAGATTCACATTAAAGTTGCTAATAAAGTGAGTATCTATTCCAGTATTTCCTGATGACAAATGATGTTCTCAAGTTCTAAGGTTAATAATACTAAAACCGATAAGGTCATGAGAAAGTTATGATGAGTTAGTACCCTTAGTTATAAAAGGATGATAAATGATTTCCAGTCATCCTAGAAACTGTGTTTGCAGGGAAAGCAATATGGATTGGTTTGAAGAACAGGATAAATGGTGGCTACATATTGGGATGTTGGCTCATGGTAATGATGATTTGGACCATAGAAAACTATCAGGGGAATTTTGCTACTGATTTCAGAGGAATAAATATTGCTTTAATTATCTAGGGGTAAATTTTACTAGACATAGCTAGATAGTAATTGAATATGATATATATTTGTTTCTTAGTTCATGACATGCATAATATAACTACCAGTGCAAGTCCCAAAAGAATAACTTGAAAGTTTGGGAACAACTTCTTATGCATTTTCAGATCTAAGATAAGTACTCTCACTGCACTCCAGATGTCAACTACAGGACAATCAGAGTCTGTCTTTCTCAATCAACTACTTTTGTAATACTAGGCCCTGAAAAAGCTGATGTTATTCAAAATTAAAGAAGCATGAGCCACACACACACACACACACACACACACACACACACACAGAGAGAGAGAGAGAGAGAGAGAGAGAGAGAGAGAAGAGGGATAGAGATGCATATTTTAAAGAAAGGCAATATGTTCAAAGTGTACAAATACAAGTAAAATTCTGCAAATAAAAATATTTTATTTAATATAAATACTATGGCAGAACTAAAAGAAGAATTAAAAATAAGAAATGTACAGTGCCCTTTTGTAGAAAATAGAGTCTATAAATGGAATAAAAGTTTGAGAAGAGGCTTTGACAATGCAGGACCAATACAGATATATGAAATAAAGGAAAAGTGTATAATATTCTTTAAAAAACCAGAGGACATGAAGTTATATTTAAAAAATTAGTTGGAAATCTAAGATTAAACACAAAACATGATTTTTCAATTATATTTCAAGTTAATTAAAAGTGTCAATATATAACTATGTTCTGATACTTTTTATTCAAAAATAAAAGAAACACCACATGGAGAAAAACATATCATGTCCATTATGAATCCCCCTTGCTCCAGACTTCACTTCACTTTATTATCCTACGGTGTTATAAAAATGGCACTTGTGAAATGGGTGATGGAGAGATAAGAGTGCTAATTTCTTCATATTCTTCATTAAGGATAATTTTACCATTAATAGTAATAAATGAGATCATAATGAAATGTTTTTATTAAATATTTTATTTATTTATCATTTTCAAGCACAGAAAGAGAAAATGGGCATGCCAGGATCTCCAGCCACTGCAACAAAACTTCAGAAGCATGCACTACTCTGTGCATCTAGCCTTATGTGGGTACTGGGGAATCAAACCCAAATCATTAGATTTTGCAGGCAAGGCCCATAACAGCTGAGCCTTCTTTCCAGCCTGCAATGTTTTTAAATATATATATATATATATATATATATATATATATATATATATATATATATATATATATATATATATATACTGGAATTACCAGGAAAATTTGAAACAGGAGATAACAATCTTTAAATAATTATTAAAGAAAGAAAAGTGGGAAAAATAATTCCCACACAACAAAATGACAGCCAGCCCTTGAGAGGCAGAGAAGGGAACTGGAGACAACTCAGGGCTACAGAGTAAATTTGGCACCATAGTGGGCTGCAATGTGACATTGCCTCTAAAATCCAAAATAAGAAAAAAACATATATATATACACACACACACACACACACACAAAACATAGATAGTAGAAAGCTGAAAAAAGTGTCAGCTATAATGACAAAAGAAAGATAATACCTTTCTTTATCAAAATATAAGTATTTAAACATGTTTAATAAAAAGTAACCAGATGTTGTTTAAAACTATTTAGAAGGAAGGGCGTATAAAGGCAAAGTTAAATATACATAAGAGGACAAGTACATGAGTTTCAGCTAAATCAAAAGTGTATCTTTGCTTCATACTAGTCTATATAGACTCTAGCTTCCAAAAAGGGAGAGAACTTGCTCGTCTTTGCATCCTGACTCAATCCGCTGACCTGAAAATCAATGGAGCTCATTAGTATTGAACAGATGGGGATGGATGAAGAAGAGCTGAGTGAGCAGATGAGGGGAAGACAGCACAGGAGGTCCCAAGTTGCTGCCCTGGCAGACTCTGGTCTTCAGGAGGGTTTCTTTCATTTGTTCAACATTTCATATTCTGCTTCATTGGAACCTCTTGCAGAATGTCCTAAACCGTTTTACCCAAAGACTGCATATTTGAACAGCAACCTTCTCTTTCAAACTGGTTTGTAAACTCCATGGGAGCAGTGACCACACATTATACTCCAGTATTCCAGTCCTTACTGCTGCACTTGATTTTCACTTCTCGGGCACTCCTGTATGTTTATTGGATGTCCTAGATTATGTCTGTGTGCAACTTCCACCCCCAACTCATGAGATCCTACAGCAACCAAACTGCAAAACATAAGTCAATGATATATCTATATGTTTCTATCTCTATCTCACCTATACCTAAATCCATATTTATATCACCTACCTATATGTATATCATCTATTCCTATCTATATCACCTCTATATCACTATAGATATATAGCATGTATTTGTGTTTTGTATATGTCATCAAAAATAAATGGCTAGTGCACACTTGACTCACAGTAAACTCGAATTTGTTACTACTTTGTATTTCCTCCTCTGATCATTCCACTGTCCAATGCTGAAGTCACTACTCATGTTGACATATTTCTTAAATACATTTTTATTTTATTATATATATATGTGTGTGTGTGTGTGTGTACAGAGAGACAGAGAGAAAGAGAGAATGGATGCACCAGGGCCTCTAGTCACTACAAATGAACTCCAGATCCATCTTGTGTATCTGGCTTATGTGGATACTGGGGAATCAAACCTGTGTCCTTAGGCTTCACAGGCAAGCATTTTAAGCTCTAAACCATCTCTCCAGCCCTTGTGTTGACATTTCATAGAAATGGAAGTGAATATGTGGAGACATAAAATAATGTACTTAAGGTCACAGGATTCAGACAGTCCTGTCCAGAAAGTCTTACTCTAGACTCTAAGTTTAAAAAAAAAATCCCACTGTAATGGGAATGTAATATTATGCAAAAAGTGACTAAAATCCTAAATTTTCAAGTATACAATTTTATGATTACACGATACAGCATATTTTAATATCAATCTTGCTATTTGACAGGGAAAATAATACCCAATTTTAAAGCAAACAGGCTACCAAATATGTTTTCTCAAAATCCTGACATAGTATCTTCATAAAACAATAAAGTAACTTGATGTGGGTAGCCAAGCCTCTGAGTCCTGGTTGGAGGTCTCTGTCTGACATCCTTCACAACACAAAAGTCAGTACTTATATGTCACCTGCTTCAATGTTCTCAATTCTATAAAGAAGAAAACAATGTTATCCCTATACATAATTTTGCAGAGAAATGAAAAAGTCATCATCAGTAAAAAATATAAATAAATATTGTGTATGTATTTCCTTGAGCATGTGACAGGAACCACTGGATAGGAAACACTCTTTCACTCTTACTCTGTATTTATTATTAGAATTAGGAACAGATAGCACTGCAAAGGTAGTAAAAGTAAACTAAACTGTTAAAATATGAGTAGGAGGTAAACCAAGGAAGATACTGTTCCAAAGTAGGCTTTTTGGAACTATTTCTTTCTAATACACAAGGTTGTGGAAATGGAGACTGGGAGACTTAGTACTGTTCATTACATCTACTTTTTCCTTCAGCTGTCTGATTAATCTGTAACAAAAATCTCTAATGAAGTATATGGCAGACTATTTGAAACAGAATATTTTTAGTTTTTTGGAAGAAAAAAAGCATGGATTCCCACAATGAAACTTGTGACTTTTAAAACAGGATTCATAACCTGTCATATTTGTTTTCCCCTTTTTCTAATGCAAATCCCACCTAAGTGTGTATATTTCTATCTTGTGATAGAATAAATAGTATACTTAGAATACTAATAAATTTTCCTATACAGTTATCAAAGTAGTCACTATTTTTCTGGCAACCTGGAAAATAAATTCACTTAAAACTGGAGCATATCATCACCACATATTTCTACTATAAGTTAAAATGTGTATGAATACAATTATGAGACACACTGGAAATTTTGACACGAGGTATTTGCTCCATTTCTCAGAAGGATTTAAATCTCAAAAATATATTTTAGGGCTGGAAAGATAGCTTAGAGGTTAAGCGCTTGCCTGTGAAGCCTAAGGACCCCGGTTTGAGGCTCGGTTCCCCAGGTCCCACGTTAGCCAGATGCACAAGGGGGCGCACGCATCTGGAGTTCGTTTGCAGTGGCTGGAGGCCCTGGCGTGCCCATTCTCTCTCTCTCTCTCTCTCTCTCTCTCTCTCTCTGCTTCTTTCTCTCTATGCCTGTCACTCTCAAATAAATAAATAAATAAAAATAAACCAAAAAATAAATAAAAAATATATTTTTTAAAATTATAAAACAGCATGTGAATTGCTATCTAATTGTCAAAATGCTGGAAAGCCTGTTTTCCTATCATTAAGTATACAGGTTAAGTATAAAGAATAAAGTTCTACATAAATTATGTGCAAATATTTTTATATATGTTAGACTGTCATTTTCATTATGAATTTCTAACTTTTTTTCAATATGTGCAGTATCTGTGTTGTGATGTGTGTGGTATATGCACATATTTGTACAGATGAGAATGCCCCATTAGTGTGCATTAGAAGACCACAAAAGAATGTCAAGTGACCTCCTGTATTACTCAACTATATTTTTCCTTGAGAACTATTCTCTCAACCCTGGGCTGCCATTTTATTCTGTCAGACTGACCAGCAAATCCCAGCAATTCTCCAGTCTCCACACCATGCAGACATGTGTGGCCATATCCACCTGTATACGTGAGTGCTGAGGAATCAAAATTAAGATGAGTCAGGCCCTATTAGTGCCATTATGCTTTCATGACAACTATTCTTATCATCTACACGGTTCCCTGATTTTTCATTTTTATATATCATTATCAGTGCTGTTAGTAGATCTTATATATTGAGAGAAAACTGAATTAAAAATAATAGTAATATATCTCTAGATGTTACTATCATATACATACTTTCTTTCCATGTAAATTGTTTGCTAACAGAGAGAGCATCTTACATATTAGCAGAAAATATAGAACAGAGCATATTATAATATATGAAGCTAGTTTGTCTCTGAGTTGGAAGCACAGTAGCAGAATTATTTAATTTTCTAGAACAATGAATTGATTTCTACCAAATGGAAAACAATTTTTAGTAAGTTGCTTCTGTTTTAAAAACTTTATCACTTTTGCTGTGGTTTGTACTTTAAGAAAGTAGAATTATAAAAAGGTAGGTTCAATTTAGCATCTCATGAATGTTTGGCATAACATGATGAGTTAATATTTTGTTGCTAAAATATAAATCATAAGGTCATGAAGCATCTTAAAGATATTTTCAACAAACAGTATAATAGACATTATTCTAATTAATGTTGTTCTCACGTAGGTTGAGAATAAACATTTATCTATACTCTTCTTTTTCTCTTTAAGACAGAATCTCACAATGTAGTCCAGACAGGCCTAGAACTTGCCATGCTCTGGCTTCCATATCTGCAGTGCTGGGAATATCATTGTGCAGGAAACCCAAAAACACTCATTTATATTAACTCTTCAATGAGTTCTTTCTGCGAATACTGAGAGTCATCCCAATGGATGTCAGATGGTTGTCCTGATAGCTACAGGAAACTCTTATTTGCAAATGAAAAACATGACTAACTTTATGATTTAACTTTCCAATTTTCAGTCAATTTTATTTTCTTTTATTTTAATCAGGTGAAATTAGTATTTCTTGAAGATATTTTTCACCCTATCTTATTCTGATCTATTTCACAACTCTCTGAAGTTTATTTTTATAATCTCATTCATTTTTATTAATGAAAAACTACCTTTATTTAAGAGAAATAGTCCCTCCATAGTTATGAAATAAACAAATATTTTAAAAAAGAAGGATGAATACAAAATGACATTTCTTTCTTTCTTGATAATCAAACTAGGTGACTTATGCTTGTGGTGTAGCAAGTAATTTAAAAAAAAAAAAGTCCTTGAAACAAACCTGTTGACTACCTCTTCTTTGATTCTATAATTCAAAAATATTTTTTCCCATAAAGTAAAGCTGCAGCTTCTTTTATGTTTCCATTTAGAGAGTATTCTATTAAGAACATAACTTATGAACAGATCTCAAGCCAGCTTTAAAAATGACTAGTTCTTACCCCCAATACCAATGGCATCAGAGTAGAGAGAAACAGAAAGGGGAGCAGAGTCTTTTCCCATCTGTAGCAAGTCAATGCAAATCTATCCAGGAGGGTTTGTTTGGAGAATACCAGATGGCTAAAGTTTATGCAGAAACAGGCTATGTTACCAAACAGCGATGAGAGATGAAAACCCCTCTGCTGTTAATATTTTGGAAAAACAATATTAGAACAATCACAATGATGTATGATTTCTGACAATAAAGGGCTCCTAGGTGAATTAAAATGTATGTATCAGGTGTTATCCGTAGTCAAAGGCTTGGGATTGTTTCCCCTATCAAAAAATTATTTGGCTCAAGCTTCATACAATTGCTGAGTAGTAGCATTACTAGGTAATCTTGACTTCCAATAGCTCCCATGGTCCCCTAAGCCATTATTCAAGCTATAAGCTCAGACCTGGCCAATTTCTTTATTAGTATACTGAAGAGGTATTTCATGAATGCCTGATGTGCCCAAAAAAACCTAGTCAGATATTTTAGTGTCCAGCACATAAAGTGAAAATCCTCTAAATTTTTTCCTCTTTAATTCATAAAGTCTTCTACAAAAATGAAGGAGAGCTTTATGTATAGTAATAATTATTATAGGGTTATAACTTAATAGTTCAATAAACTTAAGAATAAAATTATCTTTATTGTAAAATACCTTTTTCGCTGGAAATGCATTTTTGTTAAGTGTATTCATTTAGTGCATACAAAGAGACTGTTCTATACAAGTGTCATTTTTGAGTGTTACAAATTGAATGCAAAGCAAGGATTGCCTGGGACTCCTCATTTATTTTATTTGCCTAACTGAAACTCTAGCAGACTGTTTTTAGCATTATCCCTGCCTAAATAGCAGAACTGTGAACAGATGGTAAGCTGGTTCACTTTGATTAGACACGTCTATATTACTACACTTGAAGAGGTACTTTATAGTAGGAGCTTGGAAAATAATAAAATATATTATTGTTTGATAGAACTTAGAATAACAAAACTAAATAACAGATTCATTTAACAGTTCACCAATAATTAAGGTTTGCATTTTATTGCATGTATATGTTTTCTCACTATTGGGCCATGTCTTTTGTTTTTAATATACAAAGTGTACCGCATCATTAAATCATTGAACCACTTTGTAGGCATGAACTTCAGACAAGATTTAATCTCTGAACTGTTAAGGGACAATGAACATGCTAAGGTAAACTTACAAAGTTCAGTGACATAAGGGGAATGCTGCTACCAGTCAAGTATATTTGCTAGCCAATACATAAGTGTTGGAATAGGCTTACATAGTCATATAGAATTGTGAAGAAGAAAAAACGCCCAGGGGCAGAAAAAACAAACTTCGACACATCTATAGCTCCAGAGTATGTAGTGGTGGTAGTTGGGGGGGGGGGGGGCTTGCTACTCTAAGGAGTATAATGTAAAAGTCTGTTATATCTTATAAATATTCACCCAACATCTAATACACTTCCTTAAAGAAAAGAAGATGGATGAGTGTTGAAGTGTTAGGATAAACAAAAGAGACAAAAGCTGAATAACTTCAATCACAGGCAGAACATAAAAATTGATCACATAGAAACAGAGAGTAGAGGGCTGGAGAGATGGCTTAGCGGTTAAGTGCTTGCCTGTGAAGCCTAAGGACCCCGGTTCGAGGCTCGGTTCCCCAGGTCCCACATTAGCCAGATGCACAAGGGGGCGCATGCGTCTGGAGTTCATTTGCAGAGGCTGGAAGCCCTGGCACGCCCATTCTCTCTCTCTCTCCCTCTATCTGTCTTTCTCTCTGTCTCTGTCGCTCTGAAAGAAAGAAAGAAAGAAAGAAAGAAAGAAAGAAAGAAAGAAAGAAAGAAAGAAAGAAAGAAAGAAAGAAAGAAAGAAAGAAAAGAAACAGAGAGTAGAATGTTACTTGCTAGGGGCCGAGAGTGTAAAGAGGAAAGGCTAGCTATCAAGAAGGATGTTATAGTGAGACAGGATGAGCAAGTCCTGTTGCACAGCAGAGTAACCACAACTAAACATGATTTACTGTTTATCTCAAAGTAGCTGAAGTGAGGATTTTGAAAGGTTTCACAACAAAGAAATGACAAATGTTTAAGGTGATAGACATTTTAATGACATCGATTTCACCATTACAAAATGTATATGTGAACAGACATATTTTTGTTGTTGTTGTTGCTTTGTTTTTCGAGGTAGGGTTTCGCTCTAATCCAGGCTGACCTGGAATTCACGCTGTATTGTTAGGGTGGCCTCGAACTCATGATGATCCTCCTACCTCTGCCTCCCGAGTGATGGGATTTAAAGGCATGTGCCATCATGCCTGGCTTTGAACAGACATATTGTATTGTAACCCATAAGTATGTATAATTCTTATATACCAAACAAAAATTAAATTAAAAAAAACTTTTATACTCTTTAGTATCTTTCCAAATATTATCACCACTGTTTTGATGTTCCACATAATTTATGATACAGAAAATTTAATGCTCTGAAAGCCCTGTTGTAGAAGTTCATTCAGGCAGTAAGCAAGAACTCTAAGATGCAAACACAGCCAGCATCAGTACGATGTGTGTGCTGTTAGCCATGGTGCTTTGTGAGGGTCACAGGCAGGTCGTGGCAGGTAGAAAATACTACCAGAGCAGGATCTATCTTTTCTTTTTAAAATTAGGTCAGGTCTAAGTGGCATTGAATAATGTCCATCCATCTTTCTTCCCCAAGTTGTTAGAGGACAATTCACTGGTTACAGTGGCAACTCAGGCCCTGCACACTAACTTTCCATGTCAAAGCCGAGTTCAGCTTCTGAACACTCCTTTGTATCTAGGCTAGACTAATGTCTCTTGCCTGCATAAATGTAGCTCTACCCACATTGGTCTTCTGCAGTTTTCTCACTCTGCTGAGATCTTTTCCATTCAGTTCTGCCCACTTAATCTGGAAATCTTATTTGAATCAAAATTTAAGCCTCAGTTCAACATGATTTCCCCCCAAAACTTATTCTCTTCTATCAATCACTTTAGTTATTCCTTATAAACACCCTTTGTGAATCTTTATGATTTAGGATCATGAATATGCTGTTCTTCTCTTAGGAACATCTGTGTTTCTTGAAGAAAAGGAGGTCACAATTTCTGTTCACTAACATAGCTGTCGATGTTTAGATCTGAACTCAGTGCTCAAGACAAAGCACATGTTCCTATAATGAAAGAGTGCAATGGAGGGAGGCAGAGAGTGGCAATAAATGAGAGAAGATGGAGAGAGGCAAGGGAAAAGCTCATTTCTGGTTCTGCTCCATCACCTCCCCATGAGGGTAAATGTATCTCTGTGAGCTCAGCACAAGGTGCCCAGACTTCCTGACACTGTCAAATTTAACCTGAACAAACACTTCCCACTCTTGACAGGGTCTCCTTTCTCCTGTGATCATTCCTCCACTTCCATTTCCCATCCTGCACTGGCTTCTGAATCCTGGCACATGCCTTGTCGTCTAAGGGCTAAGCTTCTCTCCGTTCTGTCCTGTGCTGTTCTCGGAATTTGTTTTCAGAGCTGCACTTTTTCCTTGCCAATTACGATTCCTTCTAGGCTGTGTTTTAATTATTAAAAAGGTCTTCTTTGTAGTGAGAGTCAACTGACCTCTTCATAACCTTTTGTCATTGATCTTGATTCTATATTCTGGAGCAGTCTAAGCCTGCTCCTCCCCTCTCCCATATAGCATTCCTTCAAAGATTATTTAAACATGGTATCATGTATACTTCTGAGTCTACCTTTCTCTGGTATAAACATCTACTTTAATGTTAATAAATATCCTCATGAAATTATGCCACCATTAAAAATTCAGGAATTTTTAGAAGTGATGACATATGCTTATGTTCACACAGCTAATGGCAATAACAGTAAGGACAGCACTGGAAAATGAGAAGGTTTTTCTCAGTAGCTCATTTGCTCCATTAAAGAATCTTCTACTTGGGCTGGAGAGATGGCTTAGCGGTTAAGTGCTTGCCTGTGAAGCCTAAGGACCCCGGTTCAAGGCTCGGTTCCCCAGGTCCCACGTTAGCCAGATGCACAAGGGGGCGCACGCGTCTGGAGTTCGTTTGCAGAGGCTGGAAGCCCTGGCGCGCCCATTCTCTCTCTCTCCCTCTATCTGTCTTTCTCTCTGTGTCTGTCTCTCTCAAATAAATAAATAAATAAATAAATAAATAAATAAATAAATAAATAAATAAATAAAATAAAATAAAAAAAGAATCTTCTACTTGAAGTCATGTTCCCCGAAGAGAATTTTGTCTGTAGGCTATCAATATAAGTTTCCAAATTTCTTCATACTTATTTTCCATTATTTTTGTCTATCTTAATAGATAATATGTTAGAACTGCTAATTATCTGAAAAGACTATTGTTTTCTTTTTTCATGGGGATAAAGTTCTCAATGAGTCTTATGTGTTTGTAAGCACTTCACTGGAAGAGACACCGGCTGTCCAGGTGATCTTTCCAAGGGTGATTTTAGTTTGGAAGAAGAGTATTCACTGTGGTGCAAGGGCAGACCTTCTTGCTCACAAATGGAATAACAAAGGTCATAGGGCTCTTCAGGACAAGTTAGGAGTCCTTGCCTACTTGTGACATCTTAAAATATCAGTATTCCTGGGCTTGAGCTGGGTCAGCTCTAGAGCTTATATTTTGTGTGGACAGTGTCCACCTGTGAGACCCTCCATGACCACAAGAGTCTGTAACCTCATACTTCCTTCTCTACCTTCATTAATGAAGTTTCATTTTTTAATGTGCATTATTATTGTTAACATGTTTTGTATGGATACATCATGTGTTGGTACACACTTTTCCCTCATCCCTGCCCCCATTCCATTGGAGATGCTCCTCAATGGGTTTGCACATATTCCCCATGGGGCTGAGGGTTATGCATTCTGGGAGCATCAGTCAGTTATTTTTGGAGGTGGAGGGAATTCCTCCGGGAATGATGTTCCAACCTGTGGCTCTCATAATCTTTCCAGTCACTCTTCCATCAATTTCCCTGAGCTGGGATGAGTTAATTTTAAGTCTGCTTCATTGATGAGCTCTTAGGAGCCTGTGGTTCTCTGCTTTGGTATGTGTTGAGCATCCTCAGCATCTGTCTCCTATACCCTAGTGCTGATTATCAGATACATTATGGAAGCAACACTCTTGCTAGCCTCCCTTATTCCTCTGTGGTTTCGGCTGTGGCTTGGCTGAAGTGCAAGGGGTAGTTTATCTCCTCCAGTGTTGTCACCTTCTGAAAAAGAAGAATATATTTCTGCATTGTGCACACCCTCTGGCAGTGGGTATCCCGGAGTTTCATTAAAAAATAAATTTAAAAAACTTTATTTATTTGAAATATAGAGAGAGGCAGATAAAGATGAGAGAGAGAGAGAGAGAGAGAATGGGCATTCCAAGGCCTCCAGCCACTGCACATGAACTCCAGACACACGTGCCACCTTGTGCACATGACTTACATGGATACCTGTGAATTAAACCTGGGCCCTTAGGCTTTGCAGGCAGGTACCTAAAACATCAAGCCATCTCTCTAGCCTTGAGTTTCATTTGTGACTTATAAATTCCATGTCTTCTGCAATTCTCCACATAAACTTACACATCAGGTAAATGTTAGACACTTCACAATTCCTCATGGTTCCCATGGAAAAGCAAACTCCCGCCCTCCAACATACGTCCAATAGTCTTCTGATGTTCCCAGCTCCCATCCTAAGATTCCTTTTTAATTTTAATTTTTTTTTTTATTTATATGAGAGGCAAAGAGAGAGAGTATGGGTGCACCAGGGTTTCCTTGCACTGCAAACAATCCAGATGCATGCACCACTCTGTGCCTGTGGCTTTATGTGCATATTGAGGAATCAAACCTGGGCTGTCAAGCCACAAAGATAAGCACCTTTAACTACTGAAAAAATCTCTCCGTATTCTAAGATCCTTTCATCCCATCCCCAAACACTATGTTATATAGTCAAGCCGTCATTCCTGTGCTATGTCTGAATTTGTGATTCACAAAACATGAGAACTAATAATTTATCATTTAAGTTTGAAGTGGTTAGGTTTTGGGGTAATTGGGTTAGTAACAGAGTATGTGTAAGATTTACAAAAGAGGTTCTAACTTGACTCCCTCCTCAAAAAAAAAAGAAAAAAGTATGATCAGATGTAAGAAAGAGACACTGAAAAAATTAGGAAATGCTTGGAAGCCTTCAGAATGGCTAAGGGAAAGTCATGCAAATGACAGTGAAATCTGATAGAAAGTAGAACATTTTCTTGGTGGGCGACCCTGGCTACCCATGCTGCTCAAAAACACTGGCTGTACATTTAGAGGAAAATAAAGGGAAACAATACTGTGGTATTGTAACTGTGTAGTGTGTTGGTAGGGTATTATTTGATATAGAATCCAAATGGAAAGGATACTAAGAAAGGGTATTTTAAGTCATAAAGTAATAATCCTGTATTCTCGTATCCCTTTATTCTTCTTTGGAGCAACAGAAATTTATAAACCTTAGGAGTCAAACCCTGCGGGTAATCTTAGTTGAATCACAATATCCTCACCTGGTAGAAGAGAGAATTCATATGATAACCAGGATGATTATTTACAATAGTCTTAATACATATTCTTCTTCAATTACTCACTGGCAGAAAGACAGATGTGTTCCTCTCATGTCTCTTCTCAAAATTGATTAAGATGGTGGCAACCACATGAAACAACAAAGGTAGACATGAATTAAATTTATTCTGGGCAGAGCTTCTGAGTTGCCAGAGCAGAGCAGGTCTGTCAGAGGGAAACAGCAAGGATGGGAACCTGTATTTTTCCAGAACCCCTACCTCTGGTGGTGGTCCCCATGTCACTGTGCTCTGAAAAGAACGTTATTCTCTTGAAATATTAAATACAAGAGTCCATGTATTGGAGAACACTGTACACAACAAAGGAGATTAATTAAATGAAACCATTAAACTAAATGCATTGTAGATTGTGGTAGGAAAGGATGACTAAAGAAGAAATATCTATATATTTATTTCAGAATTCCTCAGCTCTTTATTCCACATCTTGCTTCTACAACATAGGGAAAGGGATTGATACCTCCCACACAGGGAACAAGTATATTCCTTTTTGGGAAAACTAATAGAACTCAAGGAAAAACACTATACATACAGTTGGAAGGCTTCCTCTATAGAGTTTCTTGACCAAGTCATTGATAAGGCTCTAGGAATCCTAGAATCTGTCAATCTCATTGTATCTCACCTTCATTCTATAACTCCCACATCAAGCTTAGAGCTTTTTGGTGCCTTGCTTTCAAATATGCATGTAGCCAGAGGTTACCAAACATTTGAGAAAGCCCCCAACATATTAAAGAGATAAAGAGATGCAGAAAAAAATCAATTAAATAATAAAAATATTGATGGATCCATTAGCAATCTCACTGCTAATATACACTTACACTTTACTGGAGACCAAGATAGGAAGTATCATGGAAAAAGCTGGGACATGATGTGTAGGCATAAGCACTCATATTCACATATATGTGTGAATGTACAGGTGTGTTATATGCTAAAGAAAACAAACAGTTCCACTGTTATACTAGAAACACATATCATCTTTATTAATAATCAAAAAGAATGGTATTCTTATACTATTTAAAATATGCATTGAAAGAAAGTTTTCAGAAATTTCTACCCTCTAGGCCAGGCGTGGTGGTGCATGCCATTAATCTCAGCACTCAGGGGGCAGAGATAGGAGGATTACCATGAGGTTGAGGCCACCCTGAGGCTACATAGTGAAATCCAGGTCAGCCTGAGGTAGAGTGAGCCCTTCCCTCGAAAACCACAAACATAAATGAATTAGAAAAAAAAAAAAGAAAAAAGAAAGAAATTTCTACCCTCTAATACACATAAGTAGAGAAACATTTACTTGTTACAAGCTCATCAGCAGTACTATCATTCTTAAATAAGCTTATGGATAAGTTTGATTATTAGAAATAGTTTAGCTCTGAGCTGAACTTCATATGTGTGTGTGTGGTGAACAAGCATGTGTGTGTAAATGCTCACATACCATGCCTTCCCATTTGGAGTTTAGAGGAGACTGTTGAATGTACCTTGTCCAGTGCTTACCTGCCTAATTGCTTGAGATGGAGTTTCTTCCCTCATTACTAAGCTTTTGAATTTCATTCTCAGCAATTTTCAAGTCTCTGCTTCCTATAGTATTGAGGTTATAGACAGGCATTTTCTCAAGACATATTCTGCCTTGAGAGCATCTTTAACTTGGAGACTGAAATATACAACACTCTCATATCCCTTAGACATGCAGTTGTTTGTTATCTAATTCATATGTTCAAGAATTAATGTTATCCCTTAATTATCTTTCATCTTAGAGAATTAAACTGACCTACTACCAAGAATCTTTGCATAGTTATTTCTTAGAAGCTGTATTGTACTCATTGGTGCTCAATACATAACTGCTGACCAGAATTGAGCACAGAAAAGAGACAAAGACTCTCAATATTCTGGATCACAGGAGGTCAAGAAGCCCGAATAAGCAACCCCTGGATTGACACTAATTAGAGTTCTAGAAAGGCAGTCTACCACAGACAACTGAAACTATAAATATTACAGCGAAAATCCAAATTTCTCATTGCTTAAATGTTCAATAACAATAACTTATTAAATATATAATGATTATTTAATTTTATACTTTTTAAATTTAGCTAATTTCACAGACCAGGTGAAATGTTTCTATTATTCATTTGTCTCAATTCTGGTTTATGAAGTATATAAATTACTCTGTTCACAATGCTATTAACAAACTCTAATAAACAATGTCAGAAATTTTATCATCACAACAACCGATTCATCAGTGTCCCATTCACACATGGGCTTTCCACAGTTGGATTGGTATTTTTACAATGTAAATCTATTTTGAGGAAAAGTGTAAAGTATAATTTTATAGTCTATACAGTGGGCCTCAGTGAAAATGTTGGAAGTGATAAGCTAAGTGATTTGGAGGAAATTGTGTACAATTTCATGCTTCAATATCCTCACCTCTATAAAAGGAACAATGGCAGTCACTCCCTAGCAATGCCTCTTGGACTTAGCTAGCTAACCCAGAGAAAGCCAATGAGCCCCACAAGCCCAATGCTAGACACAATGTTGCAAATTATTATTAGTATTTGAAATATTATTTTCCAAATTTGAATGCTATAATGTAACTTATTTGGATTCTTAAAGAATTAGAAAGTGGAATCTTAGTTGTTTTTTTTTAATTTATTTGACAGCAACAGACAGAGAGAGAAAGAGGCAGATAAATAGAATGGGCACACCAGGGCCTCCAGCCACTACAAAAGAATTCCAGACGTATGTGCCCCTTATGCATCTGGCTAACATGGGTCCTGGGGAATCGAGCCTCAAACTGGGATCCTTAGGCTTGACAGGCAAGCGCTTAACTGCTAAGCCATCTCTCCAGCCCTAAAGTGGAACCTTAATCAGCAATTAAAAAATAAACAAATTTGGAGGAAAATGGGTGGATCTTAAATGAATTCTATAAAGCTGGGCGACCCTAATTCAGAAATCTCAAAACGGCATGTTCTCTTTCATTTGCAAATCCTAGTGTAATCCATGTTGAGGGAGGGAAATGTGAGAAAAACCTAAAGAGGTAGAATTGTGACCAAGAGCATGTAAAACTAGATAACATGTTGACTTGCATCTCCAATGAGGAAGGCCTCTTCAGAAAAGGGTCAGGGATGAGGGAAAGGATGGTATCAACATGTGATGTTTACATAAAAATATATCCATTTCTAATATTTAAAAAATAAAATATATGTTTAAAATAATAAATAAAAAAAACTAGCTGAAATGAAGAGGTGGAGAAAGAGTGAAGACATGTGACATGTAAACAGAAGAGGGTAGAGGATTCAACTGGAGACAAGAGAAAAAAAAAAGGGGAAGGAAGAGAATCAAATAAAACCAATTGTGTTTGAAGACCATACCATATGTTGCATTCAGGTCCACATTGCTGGTAGACATCACCCAACCAAGAGCAGCTTGTGGGAAAAATAAAGAGGTTTATTTTGTCTTAAAGGCTCAAGGGGAAGCTCATGACTTCTGGAAAAATGATGGAATGAGTAGACGGCAAACATCACCCCCTGGCCAACATCTGGTGGACAATAGCAACAGGAGAGTGTGCCAAACACTGGCAAGGGGAAACTGGCTATAACACCTATAAGCCCACCCCGAACAATACACTGCCTCCAGGAGGCATTACTTTCCAAATCTCCATCAGCTGGGAACCTAGCATTCAGAACACCTAAGTTTATGGGGGACACTTGAATCTAACCACCACACCATATGATACCTAAATCTCTGAATGCTAAATAAAAACTATAAACTATAAACAATATTATCAATGATCAGTTTGTGAAAATGCATTCCATTATCTCTCATAAAAATGTTTTAATTTTAAAATTGATTTTATTTAGAGAGCAAAAGAGAAAGTAAGTGAAAATATGGGCACACCAAGGCCTGTAGCCACTGCAAGTGAACTCCA
Organism: Jaculus jaculus; assembly: GCF_020740685.1. Classification (NCBI taxonomy): domain Eukaryota; kingdom Metazoa; phylum Chordata; class Mammalia; order Rodentia; family Dipodidae; genus Jaculus; species Jaculus jaculus. Next base: position 154,873,829 of record NC_059103.1, on the reverse strand, counting down.
GATGCATACAACATCTTGCGCATCTGGCTTACATGGGTACTAGGGAATTGAACCTAGGTTCTTAGGCTTCACAGGCACATGCCTTAACCATTATTAAGTCATCTCCCCAGCCTTCATTATGCTATTTTTGTTGTTGTTGTAATTATTTGTTTTTTGGAGATAGGGTTTCACTCTAGCTCAGGCTGCCCTGGAATTCACTATGTAGTTTTAGGATGGCCTTGAACTCATGGTGATCTTCTACCTCTGCCTAAATGCTGGGATTAAAGGTGCGCGCCACCACTCACGACTTTCATCATGCCATTTTTTTTTTAAATATTTATTTATTTATTTGAGAGAGACAGACACAGAGAGAAAGACAGATAGAGGGAGAGCGCCAGGGCTTCCAGCCTCTGCAAATGAACTCCAGACGTGTGCGCTCCCTTGTGCATCTGGCTAACGTGGGACCTGGGGAACCGAGCCTTGAACCAGGGTCCGTAGGCTTCACAGGCAAGCGCTTAACCGCTAAGCCATCTCTCCAGCCCTCATCATGCCATTTTGATGCACTGCTGTCAGTAGTTCTGAAGGACAAAGATGCTGTCCCTCACAAGTGGGGTGGAAACTGTCCAGTGGTGTAAGACGCCTTCACCACTTCTCAGCCTAAAGGAAAATTCCGCTGCTCACTGGGGAACCTCTGAGCCACATCTGGTATCAGGAAGCCAGATACATGTGATAGACTATCATAAAACTAGACTATGTGTGATTCGGTTCGCTGAGTTTACATCTGTCACTAATGGAGTCAGCAGCTGCCACCATATCCTTTGCTTTCTGGTTGCTGTCACTCTGTACCACTGGGATGTGTTAACACACAAAGGAGGAACGTGCTGATTCCACCCTCCCCTCTAAGGCCAGGCCATGCTAACCCTCAGGACTTCTAAATTGTCACCACTCTCCCTGTCAACCTATCCTTTTTACCATCCTTTTCTTTCCTTATCTGTTGTCTTCACCATGATTTTTCAAGACTTACTTTAAAAAGTCTCCTCTACTGAAAGTGTATATAGTAGAATACACATGTCACCATAAAAGTTCTGAACAGAAATATAAATATGACTGGTAAAAAAAAAAATTGTCCTCAAGAAAATTAGAGTCTGGAACAATAAAAATAGAAAATAAGTAGTTCATATATGTGTTTTATATAAGTAATGAAAATATCTGAAGCAAATTATTTTCATTGGCAGTATACAAAGGATCAATGTCTGGCCATTACACACAGATATCTAATAGATATTTTTCAGTCACTAAAGAGTGTCACACTCGAAAAAATCTGTATCTTACCTCTGGTAGTACACTGGTCTAATTTTAGGAAGAAAAGGGGGTGTTGATAGTCAAAATATTTTGTTTATGATATTATATTCAAGCAATTTGAGGTTAATATTATGGGTAAAACAAATGGCTAAGGATTCACATTTAAATATGGGGAAATAAAACTATTCTTTTGAAAAAAAAATTGTTTTGCTATTCTAATTTTCCACTTCTAGTCTATATTTTTAGTCCATTTGTATTCTGATTTCTTGAATTTTCAGCTCTAAATACACTTAAAGTGCAAATGGTTGCTTGGTAATTATTTAAAGTTGCATTCATTTTCTTTTTCCTTGTGACAGGCACTTTGGACATTTCATCAGATAAAAACAACCTCAGAGGCCCCCAACACCTCAGCACTGAAGCAGACCAAAAATGAACCCAACATGGCTCAGGGAAATCTTGCGGAAGAGGGGGCGGAAAGAACGTCAGATTTGCAGAGACATTTATCATACCAATAACTGGGGGCTAACTCCACAATGCACGACCCATTTTCATTAACAAGGAGGGTCTAATGGGAGGGGTAGATCACAGATATGAGCCTAAATAATGGTACCAAACTGCCTGTATTTACTGAAAAGAACACTAATAAATTAAATTAAAAAAAAAACATACTCTCAGTTTTGCCTTTGTTTTATACTACTGTGGCTTGGAAATTGCTTAATTATTTTTTTTTCTTTTGCTTTGAGACATTCTTTGGATTTTGTGCATAAATTAAATATTTTTGTTGTTGAAAAAACAGGATTTGAACTTGGTGCTGTCATGGTTGAAAGGATCTTGACTCTGGCCTAATAAAATGCAGTTAAAAAAAAATAATAACTGCTGACAGGAAAGGTAGCTAGCTGTCTTTCCACTCCCTGCTATCTCAAATTACTTCTCTTCCTTACCTAAGGGAGTCCTTGTGTTTTCCTTTGTGAGGCAGGTCTCCTCATGCTATCAAGAACCTTCCTTGTGATTCTTCAGGAATCAATGTCTGACCGTTTTAGGAACCTCCCTCTGGTTATCTCCTTAAAACTCTCCTGTCCTCCCTCCTTGCCACTGTCTCTTCGTAAGTCCAGCACTGGCTTTTGAACAGACTACTTCTCTTTACAAGGACACAATAGTTTGTTTCCCAGCTGTTCTGCAGGCTTGGTTATAACCCCTTTTTATTTGCTCTCCTTGTTTAATTTTACACAAGATCAAATCTAAACAGTCATCTTTGGACTGTTCATAATCTTGAAACAATATATTTACACAGTAACTAGGTAAAAACTCAGTACATTACACTACACTATATTATTTTAGTTTAATAAAATTTCATTGTGTATTTTCCATCGTATAAATATATTTGGTCTGTAGTGAGACTTGCAACCATTTGTGCCATTAAGTTTTTCTTTTACATTCTTATTAAGCTCCTTACTAAATTGGCACAGTAAAATGCTGTCACTGCATTTACAACATGAAAATGTCTATTTGAAAGGTATACTGTGTGGAAGAATAAAAAAGTCCCTGCACCCACATTTGCATTCCTAGTGTGACCTGTGGGAACGTATTCCTGGGAACCCTCCTTCATCTCTACTCCTTTCACCATGAGTCATAGTGTCATATTTTCTCTACCAGGAAGAAAGAGACAACCAGATCACTGTATAACAGGAAGGCACTTGTTATGAACAGGAGGCTACAACTCTACTCACAGCAAATGCTGCTGAATGGTGATAAATCTGCCCAACAGAACCTCTCAGGGGACTCATCACCCAGCCAAAGCTGTGGATATAGATTCTGAATAATTGTTGAGTCGATTAAAAAAGTTGATTCCCACACAACCTCCCTGAATGTGCTTAGCATAACTTTTATAGTAACCATAGTGGCTCATGCCTGCAATTCCAGACTTGGGAGACAAACATAGGAGGATTGCCACAAGTCCAAGGCCCATCCTAGGATATGTGTGATTCTGAGTCACTTTACATTAGACAGTTATTAGGATAAAACGCCAGTCCTAAACATGTACCTAAAATCATCAGAATGAGCATTCTCATCCTTTAAATTAGGATTTAAGTTCTTTTTGAATATTAAGTATATTAAAAGTGTATTAGTAAGTGATTATACAACATGAGGCAGAGTCAAACTATTTATTATCATAACAAGAAATGAATAATAGCATAAGGACAGTTTGAACTGGAATCATGCGATAATAGCTAAGGAATTAATCCGGTAATATTTAGCACTTTATATCAATTTGCAGTTATTGTCATTTAATTGGTAATTGAGTGTTTAATAAGATACTATTATCAGATGCTGTGCCAAGGAGTCAATATGAAGTGATTAGTACTACTGAAGTACAGATTCCTGCAATTCCCTTGTAATGTACATAATTTTTATATTAAGAATTTTCTGATGTTATCTTCTGGTATAATTTCAACTTGTCTTCAAATCATAACAACTAAGTTGTTTTAATACAAACCTTGGTGAAGTCTCCAACTGCTAATAGAATATCTCTGACTATCTTCCCATGAGTCACAACTGGAAGTTTGTGGTATAGCTCAACAAAAGGGTGGGTATCAAAGTTTGATGCTATAGGGAAAGGAAACTGAGAACAGACTCTTCATAAGGAAGTGTATTTGCTTACCTGCCTCATTTTACCTGTATTGCATTCATCTATACAAATTATTAAAATGAAAAGGAAACACAGTTAACTAAAGGTAAATTTTATACTATAGTTATATAAAACACAATTTTGATGCATGGAAACCTTGAATGGAGATTTTATAAAGTACTCAAAAAAAAGGAGGAAAGAAGTCACATGGAAATAAGCACAATTTCTACTATTTATAAACTATTGCAATTAAGTAAATTATTTAACATAATTGAATTTTGTGATTTTGGGGGGCTAGAGAGATGGCTTAGCAGTCAAAGCAATTGCCTGCAAAGCCAAATGATCCAGGTTCAATTCCCCAGAACCCATGTAAGTCAAATGCACAAGGTGATAGATGTGCATAGAGTTCATTTGCAGGGACTTGAGGCCCAGGCATGCCCATTCTCTCTCTTTCTCTCTCTCTTCTCTCTCTTCTTAATCTCTTGTTACTTGCAAATAATTAATTAATTTAAAATTATGGCTTTTTAGAAAACTGATAGTAAGCTATTTCAAATTGAAAAAATGGACAGAAATAACATTCTAATGAAGTCAAATCACTGATGCGTGGCCAAGCTTTTTAGAGAAGGAAATTAAAACTTAGCAGTGTTGATCAAGGCCAGTTGTGGCTGTACTTGCTTCTGATTCAAGCAGCTGAAAGGGAGAAGCAGATGGATCAAGACTAGAAAGCCAACTTTGCAGGTGTAGGGAGCCCTGATTTATTAAATATATGGGTAAATAAATTGCCAAAGGTACTAGTAGTACCATAAAGCCATGGCATTTATGAATGATCTAAAGGCAATACCTCTTAATCATTACAGATCAGCAATTCAATCCCTACACTATGTCATATGCTGGTCATCCTGTGTTGAAGCTTAAAGATTCAGGTTGAAGATGCCAGGCAGAGTAATGTCATTTCTGATGAAGATAGAAAAATAAATATTTCTTCTTATCAAATAGAATAGGAAAAATTATATAGAAAATAGTTTTATTATTTTTTCAGAGATTTTATAAAAGTAAAGTTCTGTAAATTTCGATGGCTCAAAAGGCACATGAGTGAATGGATCAGCTTGCTAAAACTAAGGATGGGCTGAGCTGAGCAGAATAAAGAACAATGGCCCAGGTCTTGTGAGTCTATGAATAATTTCACCACAGATTTTTTTTTTTCCAAAAATCCTTGATGCACTTAAAATTAAGAAATTATCTGCCTTCCTTTTATGATATTTCTTTTTATAGTTTGTTAGGAAGAGATATACAAAAAGGGAAATAGATACAAGAGATATGCTCTAAGAATAGTAAAGGAGGCAAAGCCATGAAAGATTCAAACAAAAGGGACCAGAGATCCCAATTGCATCAAGGGGGCAATGCTGACCCAACTGCAGCTTTCATCCCGAGCATCTGAAGCACCAACATCAAATCAAAACAAAACAAAGCAGAGCAGTAGATCCCCTCTCCATAAGTATCAGGAAGTGACTAGAAGAATTTGAGGTGGGCTGATGAGATAGCTTAATTTGTGAATGCTTACCTCCTAAGTATGAACACCTGAGTTCAATACCCAAAGCCCACATGAAATACCAGGTGTGGTGGCCTGCAATCCCTACACTGGGGAGAGGAAGACAGGAGGAGGCCTGGAAGTTACTGGCTACAGTCTAGATGTTGGAGAGGAGGAGATGAGCCCTGAACAGACCTTTGCCCTGAGATAACCTCTGCCCTGAGCAAACTTCTGTCCTGAGATAACCTCTGCCCTGAGCAAACTTCTGTCCTGAGATAACTTCTGCCCTGGCAACTTTTGACCTTTTCTCATCCCCCCACCCTGTTACACCTGATTAACATCCTGCCTAGTGGCTGCAGAAACGTGAGAACTATACCGTGACTTCTCAGAACAACCTCAAACTGTCCTAGGGCAAAGGCCAAGAAGATTCTATAACTTTCCATCACCTGCCTCCTCCAGCCCCTCCCTCACCCAAAAACCCTAACCCTAACCCTAACCCTTTAAAAGACCGCTCTGGCTCAATAAAATTGGTCTCTTGACAAGTGTACATTTGCTTGAGTCTCTTCCTCTCTCTCGCCCATCTTATTTCAGGATAGGGTCCTCCTCGCCCCCATGAACGGGACATCTAGCCTCATTGGTGAGCTCCAGGACAATAAGATACACTGTCTTAAAGGATATGGACAGTGTTCCTCAGGATAACATCCAAAGTTGTCCTCTAAGTTTCACACACATGAATACATAGATATACACATTTTTTAAAAAAGTGTTGAACCATCATCTTTCAAATAATTTACTGGTGTGGTTTAAATAGATTAAAGATAAAGGCAAATGGAAATACCAATAAAGAAAGAAAGAAAGAAAGAAAGAAAGAAAGAAAGAAAGAAAGAAAGAAAGAAAGAAAGAAAGATATTTTATCACTTCTAGTCAAGACCTCAGAGTATGATGTTGGTCCAAAAGGAATTTTAAAAAGAGAGAGAACTGAGTTATAGAATTGTGGAGTATTATAAACAGTAAGAGCAAGTAAGACAAAGTTCCCAGAAAACCTCATGGGGTTTTGAGAATCCGAACAAGAGGAAGTGGGATAATGGCAAATGGGAAGCAATGCTATCCCTTCCTTTCTCAAAATGCAAACTTCAGGTCTGCAACAGTAAAATGTCTTCACCAATCCCATCCAAATTCTCCTTCCAGAATTAGTTTATTTTTATTTTCTTTCTTTTTGATTTTTCTGAGGTAGGGTTTCACTCTAGGCCATGCTGACCTGGAATTGACTATGTAATCTCAGGGTAGCCTTGAACTCACAGTTCCTCCCAAGTTCTGGGATTTAAAGCTTGCGCCACCATGCCTGACATGAATTTACTTTGTCTGGATATGAAAGTCAAGAAAAACAAAGTTAAGATATACAAAAGTATGTCATGTTCACATATTTTACATTTTAATGGCTGATTATATTATTCAAATATAAAATATATACTTTTAATACAGTAATACAATCACCTATTATGTTCCTATTTCATAGTTTCCTGAGGGATTTTCAAGTTGTTTTACTTATTTTGATCTTTTTAATACCTATTATGTTTCTATTTTATAGTTTCCTGAAGGATTTTCAAATTGTTTTACCCATTTTGATCTTTTTAATACCATGTAAGATGTCTGTGCTGATTAATAGTTTACTCACTTATATGATTATATACTAAGGGCACCTTATGCCATATACAAACCCTACATTTAAACACGGACTTTTCAAATATCTTTCTACCTCTCAGCTCCACTCCTGAAAGGATGCTAATTTATGTACACAGAACAGTGTGTTCAAATGCCTTCAGGACAACACTGATTATTACTCCTAAAAAGGGTAGTATTCCAGTAGAAAGAGTAAAGCAACATATTGTTAACATTTTCATTTGCATTTTAAAGATTTCTTTTGCATATGAATATATTTGAATATTTCATTAGCCATGTGAAATATTTTCTTACTTATGTTAAAAGTGAATTTTGGCTTTTTCTCAGAATGTATATGTTATGTTCATGGAAAAATTTTATATTTTAATTTTGAGTAGTCAATTTTGTCTTTTTAAATCTCTGTCTTTGGTGGTATTTAGTGAAAAGCTTTCCACATCATAAGCCATCCAAATTTTGAATTGGGGCTTTTATCTTTTCTGTTTTTACAACTAAATCTTTCTAGCATCTAAATCTGAAATTTATATTAGAATATGGCATGAAGTACCAAATTAACTCTTCATTTTCCAGAATTGATTTAGTTTATTTGGCAAGGCCAAATTTTAAGTAATTTGCTTTTTCAAGGATGAGCTGAAACATCACTTTCAACAGCAAATAAATGTCTATGTTCCAGTTAGATCTGACAGATCACATCTGCTGCATTTCTTCCTCAGTGTTTTGTTTTCTGAACAGGGAAAGAAGCCCTTCTCAGAACACAGAGATTTACACCTCTTCTCCTGGAAAGGGCCAGACCTGTTTACTCTGTAGAAATAGGCATAAAAGGGACACACTTGGAGAGCTTGAAGATCTTATGGACAATTCACTTCTACAGAGATATTTGTAGACAGAGCTATGTAGCAATTTAAGTGTGTCAGAAATGAACAGGACTCAGTAGATGTTCTTTGGGGCACAGAGCCACTGAAATGTATTCTATAAAAAGAGAGTACAAGTCAATATCTGCGATCCTTAACACTCAGCTAGGTTGTAGTCTCCTTGCCAGTATTCTTACTCCACTGTGACTTTTTCAAAGTGTTTTACATTATATCCACAGTGTCCATGTAGAAAATGTATAACTATTTTTAATACTTTGATATCAATAATAGCATCACCATAACTGTGAAACTTGTTATGGCCTCTTTTTACTACATAATATGAGGAAAGAAAGTTCATATTATCATAACATGGCTTTTCCTCTAGCTTTTGCACCAAGTATTCCATAATTAAAATTTCTTCTTAATGTGACAAAGTTCTCTATTTTATCTTTCCACAACATTTTTTTCTTTGTTTATTGTTATTTATTTATTTGAGAGAGACAGACAGAGAAAGAGTCAGATAAATATAGTGAGAATGACCATGCCAGGGCCTCCAGACATTGCAAATGAACTCCAGACACATGTGCCACCATGTGCATCTGGCTTATGTGGGACATGGAGAATCAAACCTGGGTCCTTAGGCTACACAGGCAAGCCCTTAACCACTAAGCAATCTCTCCAGCCCCTCTATCACTTTCTTATTGCCCTGTTTCAGCTCAAACATTGCTTTTCACACAAAACCTTCCCTTGAAATCCCTCTGCAGAAATAATATTCCTTCGTTGATGCCTGTAAGATTCTACTCCAGTATCTTGATCAAATGTCATTGTTTCCAGAGCATGTGTGGACATCACATGTCCCCTGTCAACCTCAACATCTGAAAGACTTCTACTATGAAGTTTCAGTAATGATGCCATCCTGGAATAGTGACACTGCCACGGAAGAAAAGCATGAGCTTTGGCATCAGAGAGGCCTGGGCTATGGCACAACCTGGGTCAGTTGTTCTGTGTTTTTAAGCAATTTAGTCTCTGGTCTACTTTTATAATATCACACATGAAGTCAAACAGTAGAAAATACCTCCAGATTTATTGTGAATATAATTCTTTCTTTCAACTGACTCCATTTTTTTTTTGTCTCATCCTATAATCATTCATTATTCACCAATAAGAATTTAAACTTGGAGACTTCCGGTTAAGATGGCGGCGTAGGTACCACGCCAAAGCAGCCTAGGGGGAAAAAGACCACAAAATCTCAGCAAAATACACACTTTTACTAAAAAGTGAGGTGTATAGGAAATTAAAGTGGTAGCGGAGAAATAGAAGAGTTATAGAGCATTCAGAGCCTGCACAGGCGGGAAAAGCGGCTCCGGCAGCTCGGCCAACCACCGCGGCCGCTGCACAGCAGAAAACCACCAGACTCGGCTCCAGCCGCAGGAAAAGCCAGGTGTGGGATTTTCCCCTCACACCACGCTCTCCGCAACTCGGGAAACGTGAGGGGACAGCAGCAGCGAGCAGCTGAGGAGCAGACCGCGAGGTAGAAGAACACGTGGAACAGCGAGACAACCAGAGCAGCCGCGGCTCCCTCCCCTCCCCCACCGCCTGAGCCCAGCTCCAGCGAACAGAGCAGCGGCCCGGGACCCGGCCACGCCAACTTGGGCTGACAGCAGGACCCAAGCAGGAGCAGAGTTCGGGAGCAACTTCAGTGGCTCCAGCACCGGTACCAGCGGCCCCAGCAGCAGCAGACCCAGGAGCGGCAGCAGCGGCAGATCCCACAGCAGCAGCTTCAGGGGGAGCAGCGGCAGTGGACACAGCAGCAGCGGCTCAGTTTGCCCCGTAGGAAAAGCAAGTGCCCAGCTCCAGAAATCAGAACAGCAGCCCGACGACCCAGGCAGCAACTTGACTGAGACCAAAATCACCCAAGGTAACTGGGATTGCACCAGGGAAGGGTCTCACTTGGTCACAAGCTGACTTGGATCCCTCAACAGACCAGAAATCTAAACCTCTTTGTTGATAGAGGATCTGGTCATTATAATAACTACTCTTGCATACATACTCGGGGCTGTTTTTGATTGAATGTGTACAGTGTTTAGTTAAATTTTAGAATCTACCTGTATTTTATTCCACTCAGCCTGCTTGAATACTCCTATAGCAGGGAAACTCAACCCCTAAGAACATCTTTGTAGATACTCTGAGAGTCTTAAGAGCCACACCTAATACCTTAAGGTCCTACCCTGAAAATATATTACATCAAATCAATTGATACAGCTAAGAATACACAGCTAGCTAGAAAATCCAAGCATTAACTTAATCCAAGATGCAAAAATATATACATTATAACACAAGAAACACTAAAAAGCAAGACGATATAAATCCACCCAAAAGTATTAATGCATCAGAAATGTCCTCCAGTGAGAAAGAGTTAGAGGAAATGCCTGAGAAAGAGTTCAAAAGAATAATTATAAATATGTTCAAAGAGGTCAAAGAACACATGAAAACAATCAAAGAAGAAATCAAAGAGGAAATCAAAGGAATCAAAGAAGAGGCAGGACACCAATTTAATGAAATAAAGAAGGCAATACAAGACATAAATAGAGAAATAGAAATAATAAAGAAAAACCAGTCAGAATTACTAGCAATGAAGAACACAGTTAATGAAATAAAAAACTCTGTAGAAAATCTCACCAGTAGGATGGATGAGGGAGAGGACAGAATATCTAAGCTAGAAGACCAGGTGGCAGACCTAATGCAGTCCAACAAAGAGAAAGACAAACTTATAGAAAAGTATGAGTGGGAATTTCAAGATATTCGGGACACTATGAAAAGATCCAATATAAGAATTCAGGGCATAGTAGAAGGAGAAGAACTCCACTCCAGAGGCATAGTAGGCACCTTCAACAAAATCATACAGGAAAATTTCCCCCAAATTGGGAAAGAGGTGCCAATGCAGATACAGGAAGCCTTTAGAACCCCAGCCAGACAAAACCCAGAAAGAACCTCTCCTCGCCATATTATAATCAAACTTCCAAACACACACACCAAAGAAAAAATATTGAAAGCAGTTAGAGAGAAAAATCAAGTTACCTACAAAAGCAAGTCCATCAGGATTACAGCAGATTATTCAACACAAACTTTTAAAGCCAGAAGGGCTTGGAGTGATATATTCCAAGTTCTGAAAGATAACAACTGTCAACCAAGGTTACTTTATACTGCAAATTTATCCATTCAAATAGATGGAGAAATAAAGACATTCCATGACAAAAGCAGGTTAAAGGAGTATTTGAAGACAAAACCAGCTCTACAGAAAATACTTGATAGAATCCTCCATGCTGAACAAAAGGAAAAGCACACATATAAGGAACCTAGAAAAAGCAAGCTATACTCAAATACCAGATAACAGAAGAGAGCACAGGTAGAACCAGAAACACACACACAAAAAAAAATGGCAAACATAAATACACACCTTTCAATAATATCACTTAATATCAATGGTCTCAATGCCCCAATGAAAAGACATAGATTTGCAGACTGGGTTAAACAGCAGGATCCTACAATTTGTTGTCTCCAAGAAACTCACCTTTCTACAAAGGATAGACATTATCTCAGGGTGAAAGGTTGGAAGACGGTGTTTCAAGCAAATGGGCCTAGAAAACAAGCAGGCGTTGCTATCCTAATATCAGACAGGGTAGACTTTAGTCCAATATTAGTCAAGAAAGATAAGGAAGGTCACTTTATATTGATTAAGGGCACACTCCAAGAGGAGGACATTACAATCCTAAACATATATGCACCTAACATGGGGGCTCCCAAATTCGTCAAACAAACACTATTAGAACTAAGGTCACAGATAACACCAAACACAGTGGTGGTGGGTGACTTTAACACCCCACTCTCATCAATTGACAGGTCATCCAGGGAAAGAATAAACAGAGAGGCATCTGGACTAAATGAGGTCATAGAAGGAATGGACCTAACAGATATATACAGGACATTTCATCCAAAGGCTGCAGAATATACATTCTTTTCAGCAGCACATGGAACATTCTCTAAAATAGACCATATATTAGGACATAAAGCAAATCTTAACAAATTCAGGAAAATTGAAATAATTCCTTGCATTCTATCTGACCACAATGGAATTAAACTACAAATCAGTAGCAAGAAAGGCTATAGAGCATACACAAAATCATGGAAACTAAACAATACACTACTAAATGATGAGTGGGTCAATGAAGAAATCAAAAAGGAAATCAAAAAATTTATAGAGTCAAATGATAATGAGAACACAACATACCAAAATCTCTGGGACACAATGAAGGCAGTTCTAAGAGGTAAATTAATAGCCTTAAGTGCCTATATTAAGAAATTAGAAAGGTCGCAAGTAAACGACCTAATGCTTCGCCTTAAAGACTTGGAAAAAGAAGAACAAGGCAAACCAAAAATCAGTAGACCGGAAGAAATAATAAAGATTAGGGCAGAAATTAATGAAATAGAAACAAAAAGAACAATCCAAAGAATTAATGAAACCAAGATTTGGTTCTTTGAAAGGATAAACAAAATTGATAAACCCTTAGCACATCTGACCAAAAGAAAGAGAGAAGAGACACAAATTAATAAAATCAGAGATAAACAAGGTAATATCACAACAGATTCCAGAGAAATTCAAAAAATCATAGGGACATACTATAAAAGCATATACTCCACAAAATATGAAAATCTGAAAGAAATGGATGATTTCCTTGATTTATATGACCTACCTAAATTAAACCAAAATGAGATTAATCACTTAAATAGACCTATAACAAACATGGAGATCCGAACAGTTATCAATAATCTTCCAACTAAAAAAAGCCCAGGCCCAGATGGATTCACTGCTGAATTTTACCAGACTTTTAAGGAAGAGATAACACCATTGTTTCTTAAGCTTTTCCAGGAAATAGAAAAAGAAGGAATTCTACCAAACTCCTTCTATGAGGCCAGCATCACCCTGATACCAAAACCAGGCAAAGATAGAACAAAAAAAAGAAAATTACAGACCAATCTCCCTCATGAACATAGATGCAAAAATTCTCAACAAAATATTGGCAAACAGAATACAAGAGTATATCAAAAAGATCATTCACCCTGACCAAGTAGGCTTTATCCCAGAGATGCAGGGATGGTTCAACATATGCAAGTCTATAAATGTAATACATTACATAAACGGGTTGAAGGACAAAAATCACATGATCATCTCATTAGATGCAGAGAAAGCATTTGACAAAATCCAACATCCCTTAATGATAAAAGTCCTACAGAGACTAGGAATAGAAGGAACATATCTCAATATAATAAAGGCTATTTATGATAAGCCTACAGCCAACATATTACTAAATGGGGAAAAACTGGAAGCTTTTCCACTAAAATCAGGAACAAGACAAGGGTGTCCACTGTCCCCACTTCTATTTAATATACTTTTGGAAGTCTTAGCCATAGCAATAAGGCAAGAGACACACATAAAAGGGATGCAAATTGGAAAGGAAGAAATCAAGTTATCATTATTTGCAGATGACATGATTCTATACATAAAGGATCCTAAAGACTCTACTAGCAAGCTGTTAGAGCTGATCAAAACCTACAGCAATGTAGCAGGATACAAAATAAATACACAGAAATCAGTAGCCTTCATATATGCTAACAACAAACACACAGAGAATGAAATCAGAGAATCACTCCCATTCACAATTGCATCAAAAAAAAATAAAGTACCTTGGAATAAACCTAACCAAGGAAGTAAAGAATCTATACAATTAGAACTTTAAAAAACTCAAGCGAGAAATTGCAGAAGACACTTGAAAGTGGAGAAACATCCCTTGTTCCTGGATTGGAAGAATCAATATCGTGAAAATGGCAATCTTACCTAAAGCAATCTACACATTTAATGCAATCCCTATCAAAATTCCAAAGGCTTTCTTCATGGAAATAGAAAAAACAATCCAAAAATTCATTTGGAATCACAAAAAAACCTCGAATATCTAAAATAATACTGAGCAACAAAAAAGAGGCTAGTGGTATCACCATACCTGATTTTAACCTATACTACAGAGCCATAGTAACAAAAACAGCATGGTACTGGCACAAAAACAGACATGTAGATCAGTGGAACAGAATAGAGGACCCAGGTGTAAGCCCAAGTAGCTACAGCCACCTGATATTCGATAAAATCCCAAAAATACTCATTGGAGAAGAGACAGCCTCTTCAGCAAATGGTGTTTTGAAAACTGGATAAATATCTGCAGAAGGATGAAAATAGATTCTTCTCTCTCGCCATGCACAAGAATTAAGTCCTAATGGATTAAAGACCTTAACATCAGACCGGAAACTTTGAAACTGCTAGAGGAAAAAGTAGGGGAAACCCTTCAACATATTGGTCTTGGCAAAGACTTTCTGAATACAACCCCAATTGCTCAGGCAATAAAACCACAGATTAGTCACTGGGACCTAATGAAATTACAAAGATTTTGCACCGCAAAGGACACAGTGAAAAAAGCAAAGAGGCAATCTACAGAATGGGAAAAAAAAAATCTTCGCCAGCTATATATCTGATAGAGGATTAATATCTAGGATATACAAAGAACTCAAAAAGTTAAATAATAAGGAATCAAACAAGCCAATCAAAAAATGGGCTATGGAGCTAAATAGAGCGTTCTCAAAGGAAGAAATACGAATGGCATATAAGCATCTAAAAAAATGTTCTACGTCACTAGTCATCAGGGAAATGCAGATTAAAACTACATTGAGATTTCATCTCACTCCTGACAGATTGGCCACAATCATGAAAACAAATGATCATAAATGTTGGCGGGGATGTGGAAAAAAAGGAACCCTTCTGCACTGCTGGTGGGAATGCAATCTGGTCCAGCCATTGTGGAAAACAGTGTGGAGGTTCCTAATGCAGCTAGAGATTGATCTACCGTATGACCCAGCTATAGCGCTCCTAGGCATATATCCAAAGGACTCATCTCATTTCCTTAAAAGTACATGCTCAACCATGTTTATTGCTGCTCAATTTATAATAGCTGGGAAATGGAACCAGCCTAGATGTCCCTCAACAGATGAGTGGATAATGAAGATGTGGTTCATTTATACATTGGAGTTCTACTCAGCGATAAAGAAAAATTAAGTTATGAAATTTGCAGAAAAATGGATGGACCTGGAAAGTATTATACTAAGTCAGGTAACCCAGGCCCAGAAAGCCAAGCGCCACATGTTCTCTCTCATATGTGGATCCTAGCTACAGATGACTGGGCTTCTGTGTGAGAATGAAAATACTTAGTAGCAGAGGCCAGTAAGTTGAAAAGGAGACATAAAGGGTGGAGAAAGGAAGGGAGGAGGATACTTAATAGGTTGTTATTGTATATATGTAATTACAATGATTGTAATGGGGAGGTAATATGATGGAGAATGGAATTTCAAATGGGAAAGTGTGGGGGTGGGGAGGGAGGGAATTACCATGGGATATATTTTATAATCATGGAAAATGTTAATAAAAATTAAAAAAAAAAGAATTTAAACTTAAGTCATCTTGACATTTAGTGAATGATATAAACAGGTGAATACATTGTTTTAATCTTTAAACAGAATGTATAAAAGTAACTGGGAATTATCATGGACTGTTCTTGAAGTGAGTGAGTCTCAAGACTTGAAATATAAGGTTAATATTCTCAAATAGTTCCAAAGTCTCAGCATGTTGAGGCAATTTAAGAACTCAGGAACTGTCTTAACATAAATTTATTCTCTATGAGTGAAGATTTTCTATTATCTTCTATATTCAAATTTTGTTCATTCTTTAAGATTCATTTCAAATTCTACTTCTTTTCTGAGACCTTCCCATGATCCTTCTGAGGACCTAGAGCCATTTATTTACACTTATGTGTTAGAAAACTGTTTTTAAGAACAGAGAATATATTTCAGATAATTGTACCTAACTAAGGAATTAGAAAGAGTCTTTTCTTTATACATTCTGTCCCTTAAGTGGATGAAAAACATGAACAAAATTTTCTCATTGACTATGTATTCCTTTTCATTCTATCAACAATACAAAACCATGATCCTCTGAAGCTTCGGAAATTCTCTTCTAGGTAGATAATTAGCTGATAGTTTTGTTATTCTTGGTAAACCTTACTCTCAAGACTAATATTAACTTAGCCATATGTGATGGAGTCATAGCTTTGCAGAAGCATCAATGTCTTCTATGGTGACAACATTTCATGGGTTTTCTCACACACTTGCAAACCTCCTTTGTGCTCAGACTGTAGCTTGGGTTTTGCCTATAACCTATCTCACTCTTGTGACTTCAATTTGCAGCTCTTACTCACCCCCAAATGTCCATATTGTGCTATTTTCTAAGGCTGGCACAGTAACTACCACAACCACAACTTTTGCTAAGTTATATTCATTCTCTATTTCTGTTTAAATGGAATTTCAGGAAAAAGGTGCTTAGCTGACAACTCAACAATGGGAAGTACACCTTCAGATGACTTCATATTGAACCTACTAAAACACTTACATTCTGCATACTGAGGTTCCTTATTTACCAGTGTGCATTTTCCACCAAATGCTCCCTGTGGGTTAATGTATCTATTAAATGGTAGTGGCAGGCACAGAGCAGTACTTGATGAATATGTTTTAAAGGGTGCACAAGTGGCATATGTGATAGGATTAGCATTCTAAAATGCCAAAGAGAACAAACTGCTTATGAAGTCATCATTACAAGAATGCAGCTGATTTTGAAGTTTTAACCCATGGTTCTTAACCAGCCATAACATCTGTATTTATAATTAATTCTTATCAACTTTGCATCAAGAATTGGCAGTAGTAGGAGAGTCATAAGTAAGTATTGTCTGGGAAAATGCCATAACATAATGCTACTTTGGTGTGATATAAAGATTTTCAGAGGAAATCACACCAAATGAAATAATAAGACAATTTCTTTTAATTTTTTAAATATTTTGTTTTTATTTATTTATTTGACAGAGAAAGATGGGGAAAGAGAAAGAGAAGTAATGGGCATGCCTGGAACTCTAGTCACTGCATACGCACTCCAGACACATGTGCTCCCTTGTGCATATGGCTTACATGGGTCCTGGGGAATCAAACCTTGGTCCTTTGGCTTTGCAGGCAAATGCCTTAACCACTAAGTCATCCCTCCAGCCCAATAAGACAATATAATTGTGGAAGAAGATCATAATACCTTTACTTGGAAATATTGATTGAATCCATTATATTTTTGTGATATATACAAATAAATGTCTATGGAGCTGCCCCCAAATAATGCTATGCATAAGATATAGTTAACAAAGATATAAAAAATCTAGAATGACTACAACCACATATTTACCTGGAATTTCTTGAAAGAAAAACTTTTCCCTGAAACTCAATATAAAAACAAAACAAAACAAAAACCATACATATAAACAAACATTTAACAGACACACTTCAAGAATTATTCCATTTCATAACCATCTATTTATGTTTCTGCCCCAAACCATTCCTTTATATTTTTCCACCAAAACTGTGTCTGATTAGACCACTGATAAATAACTGTGACATTGTGACCTATCCTGAGGACTTGGCCCTGGAATAAGATCATTAAGTCTTGATAACAGAGCACTTGGGTTTTGAAAAAATTGACTTCAAATAGTTCCTGGAGAAAGCTGAAACTAACTTCAATATAAATTATATTTTTACAAATATTTAATTTATTTATTTATTTGCAAGCAGAGAGTGATAGAGAGAAGAGAGACAAAGAGAGAATGGGCACACCAGGGCCTCTAGCCATTGCATATAAATTCCAGATATATGTGCCACTTTGTGCATCTGGCTTTAAGTGGGTAGTAGGGAATTAAACCCAAGTTATTAGGCTTTTCAGGCAAGTGCCATAACTGCTGAGCAATCTCTCCAGCCCTAAGCTATGCTTTTAAAGCATATAAAATTACTGTTTTCATAAAGTGTTGCAAGTTCCTCATGGAATCTTCAGCTAACTAGTTAAGTCTTAACACTCTCTTGCCATTACTTACTAAACATATTTCCTTTACAAAGTAAACTTTTTAAAAGCATGGTCATACAGTATTTTATTTGCACAATAATCCCTGTGGATATGTATTAGTGACCATATTCTGCCACGGACATATATTTTGATTTTTTGTGTAGCACAGACTTTTCTTGAATTTGGAAACCTGTTGCCTCAAACTCCTGAGTACTGGCTATCATACACTCTTAGCAGACTTTTGGAAACAATTTCTCTCAATATATAAAATAATGCTTGGGGCTGGAGAGATGGCTTAGCGGTTAAGCGCTTGACTGTGAAGCCTAAGGACGCCGGTTCGAGGCTCGGTTCCCCAGGTTCCACGTTAGCCAGATGCACAAGGGGGCGCACGCGTCTGGAGTTCGTTTGCAGAGGCTGGAAGCCCTGGTGTGCCCATTCTCTCTCTCTACTCTATCTGTCTTTCTTTCTGTGTCTGTTGCTCTCAAATAAATAAATAAATAAATTTTAAAAAATTAAAATAATGCTTGGATTATTTATGTTGCATATTTGTTTCACTCATAGTTTTTTACTAATAGATTATTAATTAAATGAGCAATAAAAATTAGTCAAAATAACCTGGTTAACATATAAATATAATATAAAATATAAGTAACAAGTTCCAATTCCCAATAAGTGTCTGAATTTTCCTCTGAGCAAACAAAATCTGTAAAAGTATCAATCACTGGGTTCTTCCTAGAGAAACACAGTAGCTACTTGATCTAAAGAACAAAAAGCTGCACTAGTGCTCCTTTGTATTAGCATCCAAATCAATTTTTAAATATGCTGCTCTTAACAATGGTATATGCCTCCACTCTTCTAATTAGACTTCTTCAAAACGTACTATAATTTCTTGCTAGGCATTGCTATAGTTTGGACTTTGAGTCTGCTTCAGAGGCCCTTGTGTTAAGTGATAGGTTCCTAGGCTGGCACCACTGGGAGGAGGTGGGACTTGCAGGAGCCTAGCAGCTAGCCTGTAGGTCACTGAAAAATGACCTTGATAGAGTTCATAAGAGCCTCTGCTTTATTTTTTTAATTCTGTTTTGTTTATTTTTATTTATTTATTTGAGAGAGACAGACAGAGAGAAAGACACAGATAGAGAGAGAGAATGGGCTCGCCAGGGTCTTCAGTCACTGCAAACGAACTCCAGACACGTGTGCCCCCTTGTGCATCTGGCTAACGTGGGTCCTGGGGAACCGAGCCTCAAACCAGGGTCCTTAGGCTTCACAGGCAAGTGCTTAACCGCTAAGCCATCTCTCCAGCCCAGAGCCTTTTCTTTTGTTCTCATTCACTTCTTGGACATAAGGTGAGCCATTTTTGTTTCTGTTATTTATTTATTTTCTGCTGTTTGTTTTCTTTGCTTGTGTTCAGGCCAGGACATAGTTCTATAGGGAAGTAGATAAGTGAACACTTTAAATCTGTGAAACAAGATACAATTTTCACTTTATCATTTCATCATCATATGTATTATAGTGATGGGAAGTTGATTAACACAATGATACATTTCTTTAAAAGCATGTGTGAAGGCTAGACGTGGTGGCCTATGCCTTTAATTCCAGAACTCGGAAGCAGAGTAGGAGGATCACCGTGAGTTTGAGGCCACCCTGCGACTATACAGAGAATTCCAGGTCAGCCTGAACTAAAGTGAGACCCTATCTCAAAAAAACAAAGGAAAAAAAAAAAAAGTATGTGTGTTCATTTCACACATGTGCAGAGTAATAGACACCTGATGAAGGAAACCTGAGGCATATGCCCATCCTCATGAAGGATTCAATGCACAGAAGCAAGCTGAACAGGGTTGTCGACATCCTTCTCCATTCCAGATTGCACCAAGAGGGTGAAAACTGAAAACTGAAGAGAAAGGAGCCTTAGACTTTTGAGATCAATAAAGTTTTTTTTTTTTAATAAATAAAATCCCAAAAAGAGAAGAAAGAAGTATTGTACAGAGCCTAGGAAACATTTTATGTGCACACAGAGAAGTGATCAAGACATGCAGAAACTGAACTGCATTCAGCAAAGAGTGCTCTGTTATTGAAACAGAATCTGACAAGTCAACAAGTCATGGTTTGAGAGCTAACTTGAGCCAAATCATGCCAGATCTTTCAAGTGACAGGAAAACTTGAATTCTGTTCTAAGTGTAATGATAGGCTGCTAAAGGATGAAGCCAACTAGTGACATGATCTTATTTTCAGTCAAAGAATGAACAACTATGTAGAGAATGAATCAGAAAGTATAAAGTCCAGTGATGAAGCTCTTACATCAATTTTAGAGTAGAAATGGCATGATTTGGCCTTTATTGGTGATACACACACAAAAAGAAGTAGGGGGGTCCAAGAAACATTAAGAGTCACAAAAAGTTCCTAAGTACTGGGAAGTAGAGGTCAGAAAAAAAATAAAGGGTGGAAGTAAAAATGCCCTCTAACTCTCCAGTTTCAGCAACTGTATAAATAGTATTGTCATCAGTAGGATGGAATCATGTAGAGGAAGGAAACGTCATGCACACTATTCATAGGGCTTGAACATTGTGAACCAGGAATTATGGAATAAAAACTATGTGTGTAATTATGGTTAAATGACAAATTAAGCTTATAATCTATTTAATAATGATTATTCTATCTTGACAAATACACTGCTGAGGCAAACTGTAAATTCTTAGGTTAAGGAAAGGAGTTTTTAGTTGCACAGACTTCTGCACAGACGGTGATGACAGACAGAAACCTAGTTCTAGAGCCCAGCACTCCACAAATCCTACTTTGCTTCTGGAAAGCATCACTCTTCCGTGTATGACTCACTATTTCCTGCACTACAGACATGCACACTTATGACATTTGGCTGCCCCTGTTTTGATATGCAGTACTATAGTGTACCCACTCCTGAAACTATGCCTACCTTGTCATGTGTACCCCAGCAACCCCTGAGAGAATGAGCAAAGGAGGGACATGGACCGTATGGCAAGGCAATTCTTGGGTCCTGGATGCCTGGTGCTTGAGCGAGAAATTGAGTGCAATATTGATGCAAAGTGAACTCTCTATGTGACTCCGCAGTATGAACTACAGGTAGAGAAATAAGTGTGAGTGTAGGGCAAGTCTCAGCATGCTTTACTTTCTATGCATGAGAACTCTTATCTACAGGAGGAGGACAGATAACATGTAAGAAAAAGCAGTTCTAACTATAATAAGTTAAGCTTATAATACCTACATTAACTGAAATAGGGGTCTGAAGTAGTCAAGTGGTCCTAAGATTTTGGGATACCTAATGAATGTCTGGTGTGAGGTATCTGGTCCCTTCTTCATCGTTAACTACTGTTTCTGTGTATGAAAATCTAGTGGGTAAGACTTCATGTCATATTTTCTTGAGCATGTTGATTATAATGAACTTAATTCATCTGCTTATTCATTTAGACATAGGTTTTTTTTTTTTTTTTAATCTCTGAACATGTGCAACTTAAACACCAAACTTTGAAGTTTTCACAGGGCAGAATGTTCCCTGACCCCATCCCACCATCTACTTTGAAATCAATTGTCTCCAGCACCATAGGATCCCCAAATTTCACCGTAATGTATTTAAACTCCCTAAAACCAAATACCTACCCTTTTCTAAAAGCTACTAGAGACAACTGTTTCATTACATAGATTGTGACCCAGTGATATCCTTGGTTCAACCATAATTGTTAACATAACACCCAGCTCTCTGCAATTCTTCCTGTACATGAATATTTCCTTCTCTGTCTCTTTCCTTCTGGTAAATGTTCCAAACACTTGATCCTGTCTTTTGGTTACTCTTCTATGTCATCCTTGATAACTACCATAGAATAAAATGCCTCCCCTGACTCTGAACACTTTCTTGCTGGCTATTCTAAGAGTCACAGTGTCAGAGTAGAACATTCAATATTATATTCTAATAATATCCTGATAATGCTCATAATTTAGAATATGTTAAAGAAGACATAGGAAATGAAGGAGAGAGGAAATAATGGAATGTGGTAGAGAGAGAGGAGTAGGAGGGAAGAGCTTAGAGGATATGAAGGCTTATCCACTTTCCTGTCAAAAGTATTCCCTCCTGAGGTTTGAAGACCAATGTTCTTTAGTAAAGAAATTCTTCATTGTTAATAATGCAAGGACTGACACTATATTCATGACACTTCTGGTACCTGCGACCCAACAGGCTTCATTTGGGGGATTTGGATACCAGGATACATATGTCAAGTCCAATTACATGCAAATATCACAACAAACAACACAACCTTTTTAATAGCATTATTTCCCTTCTCCCTTCACCCTTGTGCATTAGAAAAAAATTTGTTCTTGAACAAACACGGATTCCACTGCTTGTGCAGCAGAATTGAGATTACTATTGATAAAACTAACAGTACACTTTTCCCAGTAATATTTTACTGGAGTATCATTATTCATTTATAAATAAATGAAATTTATTTCAGTGTTGTAGGCAGTCAAGTGTTGCTATTTCTTTATTTGGCAAGATGAGATTAAATTTTCTATTATTTATTTATTTATTTATTTATTTATTTGAGAGAGACAGAACGAAGCACAGAGAGAGAGAGAGAGAGAGAGAGAGAATGGGAGCACCAGGGCCTCCAGCCACTGCAAAAGAACTCAAATGCAGGTACCACCTTGTGCATCTGGCTAACGTGGGTCCTGGAGAACCGAGCCTCAAACCAGGGTCCTTAGGCTTCACAGGCAAGCACTTAACCACTAAGCCATCTCTCCAACCCCAGAATAAATGTTTTGTTTATTCTCCACTCAAACTTAAGCACCAGGGGATAGTTTGGAAACTCTCTTAATACTCTGGTACTAATAAGGTTGATCCATTACCAACTCCAGGGAATCACTTTCTACTTATACTCTTCCTCTCATCACTGTGCACTGTAATCCAGGATCAAGTCTTATGTAATTTGTGTGTGTATCCCAGGGTAACTGACAGAAGTTGCTAAATATGTGTTTCTGAATGAATGAAATTAATTAGTGAGACAATAGAATGTTGAAGAAATGGGGATTAAATGTGACAGATGTTCAATAAGTGATTAAGATTGCATTCATCTCAATGAATATGCTTATATATACTTATGATAGATTTTTATCTCATGTTGCAAGCATGATAATTTACCTCTGCATATTACTGAAACATCACACAGCATTATTTTGGAAAATAAAGAATTAACTCTCAGAAATTAATGGTGGGGTTGATGTTAGTGTGCCCATTTTACAAATTCCTAATAGTGCTTCCCATTTGTCCTCTATCATAGGCGAAATATCCATTTGTCCCAAACAATGAAAACAATCACATTAAGTCCATATCTAAAATGGATATTTTTAATGAATTTCTGAAAAGAGGTACTATAAACGTTGTTTGCTTTGTACTAAAAAAGGCAGACTCCTCAAAGGTCAGTTCCAAGTCAAGATTCATAACACTTCCCTCTCAAGGGACCCCAACAATCCTATACCCCAATATGCAGATACCAAAACTGAAGAAGTAGTAATTATTCTCTATATCAAATTTCCCTTTGTGTCACAATATGATGAGAGGAATCAATTACACACCTTGGATCTTTCATATTTGAAAATACTAAGTAACATATTTAGTGTTACTCTAAGCATTTTGCACGGAACACCTGAATTCCTTAAATACCCTCTTTTGTTTCATTCCACTTAGTATTGACAAAGCCCATGTCTAAAGAAGAGACATCATTTGCATGAGATCTCACAGCTCATGATCGATAAAGCAAGTCTGAACTCAGGATTTCCCCAGAGCTCACACAATTAAGTGTCACAGTGTGCTGACTTCCTGTTTATCATGCTGTCCCCTGTCACCTCTACTAGTGAGACAAATTCCTAAACCATAGGCACTTGCCTCCTCCATAAACATGAAAATTATAATTGCCTGCAGTCCTCTTCCTCCTCATGTGTATTAGGTACATAGACTGTTTGCTATTTTCCTTTAAGTTAACTTATTTTTTAAATATTGTTTATGTTCAAACAAAATTTCCCAGTGGAATTAATTAACCGACATTCTCTATTGCTTTGCAGTATGCAAAGTAATAAATGCCTTCTCAGATTAATAGCTAGAGCAAAACTAAGGTGGTTAATGAGTCTCAAAACCTATTTACTGTGAGGAAATAGTGATGATTGTTCTTTTACAGTCAACCATATCATTAGGAGGACATAGAAGAAAACATGTATTTTAGATGACCTGAAATTGCTAGAAATAGTACTTCTTTGAAGTGTTCAGCAAGATAGAGTCCAGTATATCTAATATAAATATGTTGGTATACTTTTTGGTCAAATTTGGCAAGGTTTACTAAGTGAGATGCTGCAATGTGAATTGATAAAGTGAATGCCTTAATGAAAAGTTTTAATGACTCAAAGGATATGAAAAATTGCAGTTATAATAATAATGTACTCCTAAACACTTGTGTACAACTTCTGCTTTATTTGCCAGACTGTGGTACACAAAATTGTCCCTCTTGCTTGAATTAATTGCAAAAATAATCACTGACAAAGAAACTCACATGTCACTAGTTTCTTTACCTGAGGAAAATAAATGACAGTTTAATGTGGTAATTCTTTCAAATGGCTATTATGTCAGCACACAAAATAAATGTGTTTTGATATAAAAATCAGGATGATATTTGGAAGTGAGATATTTTACCTCCTATTTCATTATCACTAGTAAAATAATGAATAATAACTGGTAAAATAATGAAGTCTATGCATTCACTTCCAAGATTAATGATTGCGCCAGGTAGTGCTACAGAGCAACTGGATTCCAGATGAGGGTTTGTCTGTGACAGAAAAAGGCACTATTACACTCTGTATGTAAATATTTATGTACACAAACATATATGCTGGCTTTTGATTTGCATAAAAGTAAAAGTCTTATATATGACATCAAGAAGTTATTCAACATGTATGATGTATACATAAAGGGAAAGCAAATGATGAACCCGTAAATAAAGTCCAAATAAATTTATATACTCAGAGAACTTAAGATTTCATAGTATGTACAAAAGTAGCAACAGTCATTCATAATTTATTTATGCTATGGTTTTTACATGAGATATCAGTGTACTATTTTCCAAGCTAACCTAACTTGTTAAGAAGAACATATCCAAATTTGTATGTATACTAGTTTTGTAAGACTTTTCAAGCTTTTCCTGAAGTAAAATATTTATGATTAGTTGGGTATGCCAGGAACCCAGTGACAGATTATTACTGTGGTCAAGGTGAGATTAAAACAAAAAAAGACTACTTTTCTGTGTCATTGTTTTGCTTACATCAAGACATGAGAAGAATTTTTTGTATCAATCCTCCATAATTGTTTCATTTTTTTTCATTTTTGTTTATCTGTGCTTTCTGTTGTTACATTTGGAGGGAAGTATGGACGGTCTGATTCTGATATCCTTATTTCCTTATCATCTATGTCCTACTATGTTAGACTAAGTTTTAGTTAATCTTAAAAACTTTCACTATCATACTTGTTTATTCATTTTTATTCAATTATGCTGCTGTGACTATACATTCTCTCCCATTTCCCTTTAAGGAAATAGGTATATTATATTTCTTTTGTATTGTGTAAAACACAAGACATGCACAACTTTTCTTATTCAAGCTACACATGATATTAGAAAAACATGAATGACTATCAAAAAAGTAAGTGTTATCTCAATTTTCTGGGTGCTAACTTACTCTCCGTTGGAGAATCTGCTTCTCTTTTCCAGATAGATGCAGATCCTAAGAAGAGATCTGCTCCAACATACCTCAGAGGGGCCCAACTGAAACTAAGGACAACTGGCGAAATAAGCAAGGGTGATGTTTTCCTGTGAACTGGATACCAGCACAAAGGGGAAGGAGATCAATGCAGAGAAAAATCAACTCCTACCAAATCAGAGAGCCAGAGCCTCAGAGGCCCCCAACACCTCAGCACTGAAGCAGACCAAAAATGAACCCAACATGGCTCAGGGAAATCTTGCGGAAGAGGGGGCGGAAAGAATGTCAGAGTCACATGTTGGGTCATGATTTTCAGAGACATTTATCATACTAATAACTGGGGGCTAACTCCACAATGCACTACCCATTTTCAATAACAAGGAGGGTCTAATGGGAGGGGGTAGATCACAGATGAGCCTAAATAATGGTACCAAACTGCCTGTATTTACTGAAAAGAAAACTAATAAATTAAATTAAAAAAAAAAGAAAGAAAAAAAAAGAAAAACATGAATGAGCCTAACTAGATAAATCATAACAGAAATAAAATGCCCAGAAAATTTGTGAGTGGAATGGTATAAATTTTTCTTATCTATAAGTTTGTAATTTAAAATCACTGATTGTATCTCCAGGTTTCAATTTGTCATGACATCATCCAAGAGCATGTACTATTTTATTTATTTCAGCATAATTTGAATATATTTCAACCTGTGATTTTGATGTGGGGAAATCATCCTGTTAGTCATTCTTTGCAAGAATTTTAAGAAAAACCTTCACCTGGTATAGTGTGGCTGAACTCAGCAGCTTTGGTGTTTATTGTCCACTCATTTGTCCATTCATCAGAGTCATTTAGCACCAACCAACATCCCCAGCTCTGTGCTACAAGCTTGCAAAAAGCTATCAGCTGTCCTCAGAGCTCTGAGAGTTATGCTGTGGTACAGAAGATCAATGAATCGACCGTTGGGACAAGCTTCAGTGGCTGCGCACACAAGTTGTGGGAATGCAAAGGAGGGGTGCTGGGATCAGACTTAAAGTTAGCAATGCTCTCCAAAGGGAGTGAAATTCTATTGGAGCGCTGGCTCAAACGGCATGAATGCTTTGCCTGATATCAGTCTGTAGTGCTTAGAAAAAAAAAATGTATATTGCACTAAGGAATCTATGGAAAAATACAAAAAGTGTTCAGCATATATTTATCACATTTAGCTCGACTACAGAAGACCATGTGAAATTGCAGGAATAGGAAAAGTTGAATTGCTAGGATTTTTTCCTTCAGAAAATAACAGTGCATTTATATTCAATACCATTTTAGATGTAATGATATACTGAATTCTTTTGTGCTACTGATACTGCTTGACCACTGTTTCTCATAGCCAAGCAAGCCCTGTATAGCGTTTTCTATAAAAGGTACATTTCTCACTCACCCCATTATCAATGTGGATTGGAAAAATGCCTCACATTTTATATTCTGATTAGTCTATCAACCATCAAGAAATAGCTGCAGCCCACTCATAATATTACAGATGGTTAAATAAAATTTAAATGTATCTAAAATTTATCTTCTCTTAAATTGTCTTTTATTAAGAAAACTTGTTAAAATTTCAAATAGAGGTTTTAAGGTTTGTTTGTTTTTTTTTCCCATACACACAAAAAATAAGTATGGGGGATAGTGAATTGGTCAATTACCTTGTTGTAGCCATTCTACAATGTAACCACAATGTAGAACAAATATGTGAAAGCATTGCTAAAACTATTGGACCAGTGATGAGATCTAGCTACTGAGATAAATACCTTCTTGGGCCCCTATAATTTTATCTCCAATCAGTATTATACATTCTGCTATCAGGAAACATTTCATGAAAATTCAGATAGTGAAGAAACAATTCCAAAGACAATCTACTATAAGATATTTCCATCCATATGTTTCTCAACTGTATTTAAAACTTGACATTAAATATGGAAAAACTCCCATAGCCTGGAGAAAAATCACATACTAAGATAAATATAAATGTTTTAAGTTTTCTTTTGCTATTAAACTTTGCTTAAAATTTCTTTCCATTTGGGTTAACACTAGAATCTAGCTTTGATGTATGCAAATCTTTGATTACTGTACTACTTGTCCCCACTTTCTCATATTCTCTAAGATAATCTTATGTGCACATGTAACTTAAAGTAAGACTAAGTCATTTTAAATATGTAATATATAATGCTATACATCCTATATAAAATAATGCTTTGAGATTTGCTTACAATATTGATTTTAGTAAGCTCCTGTTAGATAAATTTTGTTTTGGAAATCATAGTTCATTTTCTAATCAAGGTACTAATTGGTTAAGTAGTTTCAAAAGACTAAAAACTTACAAAGCACAAAATTAAAATGCTGCATGGGCTTGCCTGGTAAGATTATTCAGGCTAAAGCAAGGGCCCACTAACTGGACAGCAGTTCTGCGTGAGTTTATGTACTGCAGATGAGATCTGCTTCAGAGATCTGCACAAGCTCACACGCCGAGCTAGGCTCACTGAGGAGCAGAGTGGGCAGCAGCTCAAGGGCCAAGCTGGGCTCAGCTCGGAGCAGGCTTCTGTTTAAAGAGGTTCCAACACATTACAACTGCTATGGTATCATTACAGAAGTTGACAAACAGTAGCAGCCTGTAGGTGTAAGCTTGTTCCAACTACATAATACATAGACTTTGAGTCACCAGTCCAGACTGTGTATTTTATGTGAAACATAACTGACTGATGAGATGTGGAAGTAAGCCAGATGCACATGGTGGTGCACACATCTGGAGTTAGTTGGCAATGGCTGGAGACCCAGGTACAGCCATTCTCTCTATATCTCCTTCTCTCTCCCTCCCTCTCTCTCTCTCTCTCTCTCTCTCTCTCTCTCTCTCTCTCTCTCTCTCTCTCTCTCTCTCTCTCTCTGTCTCTCAAATAAATAAACCAAAATAAAATTTAAAAAGAAGAGAAACGTTCTTAAAAAAAATAATAATAAAGATAGCTTAAAAAAAAAGTACCAAAGCAGAAATCCAGAAACTTCTGAGCACATAATACCAAAGTCACTGAAGACATACCCACCATGGCTCAGGGAATTTGTAAATTTCTGGAAGAGGGTTCAGAAAGATTGGGAGAGTCACAGGGTGGGAAGGAATATGCAGAGGCATTGCCCTTTCCCCCAATGACTGCTCTCACAACTCATAACCGACAATCTCATGGTAAATACCAGCAATCCCACTGAAGAGGGTCCTCAGTAAAATGAGAGTAGGTAAGAGGGAAATGATGATTCCAACACATGATGTGTCCATATAAATTTTTTACTTAAAAATACCATCATTATATATATAATTTTTCTTCATTATCTGACCAAGTAGGCTTACAGTGACATAATCCTAAATCCATTTATGCATAATCTTTATTCTAGAAATAATATAGCTAAATTAGTTCATTGTAAAGTAGCTCCCTAGTTTCAAGGAACAAATTTGCCAATATTTAAAGACAAGTACTTGTCATTCCTTCTGACTACCTGATAGCAAAGGCTCATATTCCTCATCTCTATTGAAATTATGTAGCCCTTTATATCCATCCAGATTCAGCCAACTGTAGAGCATAAATACTCTTCTCTCTTGGTTTAAGCTTGTTGCTGGCATATAAAATGTACAAAAGCCTACCTGGCTGAATCTGTACCCCATGTGTGCAGATTTTATACCCCAAGCAATATAATTCATTATATAGAAGTGGCATTGCCTGGTGGTTTGAATGAATACCTCCCTTAAGTTCATGTATTTTGAATACTTGGTCCTCAGTTGATGGAAATTTGAGAAAGCTGTGGTGACTTTGGTAGGTGGAGCCTTGCTGGAGGAGCTGTGTGCCTGAGTGGAGGTCTTGAGATTTTACAGTCCAGACTCCTTTGCTTGTGCTAGTGAGCTCACTCGGAGTACTTCCCCTCTACTATGTGCAACATTGTGAAGAAGTATCCCGTCCCTGCCTTGCCTTCCTTGCTACAGTGAGACTTCCTTCAAAATGGTAAGTCAAAATGAACTCTCTTTCTATAAGCTTCTTTGGGTTAGGAGTTTTGTCCCAATAACAAGAAGGTAACAGGTACTCATTGTATTAAGTATCCTACCTAGTCTCTGGTGATTTACAGCATATGTGAGGATATGTGTAGCTTAAATGAAATTCCTATGCCATGTTAACTAGGAAACGTCAACATCTTGGTTGTTTCAGGGACTCATCCACATGGGAAAACTGTAGAGCCCAGAATATAGGGTAGTAAATAGGAGAGTAAAATCAAATGTGTGCCATGGTGTACTGATGCAATTATTTCCTTTTGAACTATAAATTTTGATTTATGTTTTATACAAGTAGCTAGCCATCATTTCTCCTAATAAGTGAGTGCAAAGATAAGAATAGAAATTGAAAGTTCACTTTATATCTTTTAAAATATTTTATCATTGTCCTCTGCATGCACTACTTTGGTAGAATCACTTTTTAAACATTTATTTATTTGCAGGAAAAGAGAGATAGAGGAAAGAGAAATCAAAGAATGGATGCACTAGGGCCTCCAGCTACTGTAAAGAAGCTCCAAATGCATGTGCCACCTTGTGCATCTGACTTTATGTGGGCGCTGGGGAACTGAACTCTGGTTGTTAGACTTTGCAGACAAGTGCCTTAAACACTATTCCATCTCTCCAGCCCAGATCACTTTTTTAAAAACTCCTTAAATAACCTTTTAATCTATTTTTTTCTTTGTGAACTTTGATGATAAATTAATGTTGGCAATATAATAAAGAAATCATAAAACTCAACCAAACCTTCTGCTAAATAAAAGTAAAATATTGGCTTACTCATGAAGTTAAGATTAACAAAAGACAATGAAATAAATTAGCAGGAGAAAGAAATGACTTAAAGACAGAAAACTGAAGATATAAACTGAAGATATGAACTGTGAAAAAGACATGTTAAGAATATGCACTAGGCTATTTTCTCTAAGTAGTTAAAATTCACATGTTGCTATGAATTCTTCATATATTTCCATTATTTAACATTGCAAAAATAAAATCATCAACACAGTCCAGAACAATATATGTGAAAGTGAAATATTTTATCAGCAGAATGGATCCATTTTAATGCTGAGGACCATTTCAATAAATGTTTTATTATTGAAATGGCAATACAAGCTTCTGCATTTTACATCCAGAATCATTATGTACAGGATATGTACTGTGAGCAAACAACTTTTATAATGTTAAACAATATGTTACATTTGGTTTCTGGTACTGGACATTTTGAGTCATAAATCAGATAAGTCAGTGATTTTAAAACTCTGATGGAATCCATCATGGAATGATATGATAAAAGCTAAGACAAAAATATAAATACATATAATAAACAAAAAAATATAAAGCTAAGACAAAATAAAACATAGCACAGAAATAGACAAGCCAAAATATCATACTTTATATGTAAAAATTATCTACCATTTTGCACAGACAGGCCTATGTACTAATTCTCATTTTGGTCTCCAAGAGACCCTGATGAAACAAATATGTTAACAGTACCAATATGAACAAGAGAATATACAATTTATCAAAAATGCATTAATCTATTCTTTTTTACATATAACTTCCATCATTCCAATTTATTAGATCAGGGTTTCAACCATTAAACAATATTCCCATTCCCACCCCCCTCCACTGAGGTATGTACATATTCTCTTGGTCACTTTGACAAGTAATATTGTTACCTGTCACAAAATTTAACACATAGCTAAAATAGCCACTTATATTATTCTCAGACATTTTTTGAAATAATTGAGTAAATAAGGCATTAGGAAACTATGTGAGTGCAACCATACCTTATATAAAAGCATATATAAATATAATATTTTCTTTAATTTATATAAAGCACATAGTGCACAAAGACACCCTTCTCCAGTTGGTATAAATCCATCTAATTATCATAAATAAAGTCATATCACATAACATATCCACATTCCTTTTTTTTCTTTTTGGCATATATAAGTGGATATGTATGTCTGTCTGTTATGAAAGCACATGTGTGTTGATGTGCATTCACATGTGCATATGTATATGTATGTAAGCCAGAGGACAATCTCAGGTGATATCCTGAAGTATAACATCCACTTTTATTTGTACCAGGGTGCCTCATTGTTCTTAAATCAGCCAATTAGGCTGGAAGGGCTAATCACCAAGCTCCAGGGATCCTGCGGATCCTGCTGAATCCACACTCCCAGATGTCAAGTCCTCATGGGTAAGACAGGCTGGCCCACTGAGCTATTTCCATATCTCTCATACCCAGGTTTTACCACTTATTTTATCTATATGAAACAGAAATTCTTTTAACACAAATTATCCATTTTCATTCCTCAAAATAGATTTGTATATGGCCTAATTGCCTTGCTTTTTCTATCCAAAACAATACCAAAAGTGTTATATGACTTAATTTTAAATATTCTGGAAATAACTGGTCTAAAACATATTTCACAAACTAATAATAATGAGCCATATCCCTGGTAAAAATATCAACTAATGAAAAAATTTAAAAATCATAGTAATAATGATGTAGAATTAAAAATAAGGGAACTTTAGCAATAACTTTTTTATTAACTTTATTAAAATTTTTCTTTATTCAGCTTCTAATAATGGCAGTGAAACGTCCACACTTTATGAAAAAAATTATTCTTACAATATCAGGGTATGTTATGAATATTCATACTAACATCATTGATAATGATATTGTATGTAATATGCCATGTATATGTCAATTTTGAACATTTGAACATAAATTCTTAGAACAAAACACAAATGTGAATATACGTCTCAAAATGTAATTAGTGGAAATCTGTGAAGTTCATTTGGAGACTGATTGTTAAATATGAGATTTGTGGGCTGCGGATATAGGTCGTGGGTAGTGCTTGCCTTGTAGACCTGAGGTCCTAGACTTTATCCCCAGCACTTCAAAAGTAAATAAATAAATAAATGGATAGCTTTGTAAAATGACAAATGTAGGAGTTAAAGTGGCAAATTTTTAACACATTTTATTAGTGTTATTGTTACTTTTATCTTGGACAAAATCACACATATTCACACACAAACACAATTTCCTTACAATGAAGAAACAATGTAGTTATTCCAAAAGAAAGAAAATTTGAGAATATGAGGTTGTTACTGAGAGACCAGAAAGAAATAACACGTAACTAATTAAACAATGACACTGCCATTGTAGGACAAACCATTGTGAACAAAGGAGGATCCCGGGCTCGGCTCAGATAAGGAACTAACTGATTAAAGTGCCGACCTTTGCTTCTGAAACTCATGCTCGCTTGCTCAACAGGACATTCCAGAAATACTTAGCTCTGGGGGCCTCCAGCCCCTTGCAAAAGATAGGATCTGCAAGCAGTCTGCTGACCAGAGATGAGCAACTAGAAATGTTCCCGCGCGCGCTTTCTTGGAACCAATCATTTTAAAAGATGCTATGTGATATAACCCTTTTGCCCCCTTCCCACTCTTTTCCTTTATAAACCCTTCTTTTAGAAGGTCGAGGCTCTCTCCCACTCCCGCTGCGTCGGTCTGTGTGGATTGAGTCCCTGCTTAAGCTTGACATTAAAAGAAACCTGTTGCTTTTACATTCGAGTGTCTCGGCTTCTGTGGCGGTCCTCTAGGTGACTCCTGGGTGACCGGAGGTCTTGGCTCCTGGTCAGGGGTCGTGGCACAACAGTTACAGGGACCCTATTGGATATTTTCAAAATTATACTTAATTTGAAAATAAGACCTTTTTATTATGTATGAAATGTCTGTTTACACACAGTAAACAATGGTACATTTATACTCTGAAAGTTATCTACAAAGTTAGAAAAACATACTGATAACTTATGTTGTAAAAAAAAGTTTCTAGTAGTTTTGAATTAATGGATTTTGTTTTATTTTTATTTTATTTTTATTTTTTTTGTTGTTTTTCAAGGTAGTTTAGGCTGATCTGGAAGTCTCAGAGTGGCCTTCAACTAATGGCAATCCTCCTACCTCTGACTCCCAAGTGCTGGGATTAAAGGCATAGCCATCATGCCCAGTTTAATGCATTCCTTTTTAATATGTTTTGTTCAGAAGATTTAACATTGTCTCATTATTTAGTTGCTAATAAAATTTCCTTCCTAGTGCTGGAGAGATGGTTCAGTAGCTAATTACTTGCAAATCCTAATGACCTTTATTTATTTCCTTTATACTGATGTAAAACCAGATGAACAAAGTGGTTTATGCATATGGAGTTCCTTTCAGTGGCTAGACACCCTGTTGTGCCCATATTCATTTTCTCTCTCTCTCTCTCTCTCTCTCTCTCTCTTTCTGTCTCTTGCTCTCTCTGTGTGTGTGTGTCTGTATCTCTCTTCTTGCAAATGCATAAATAAAAATATTTACTTCCTGTGGTATGTCTACAACTCCTCATGAAATGCTTTACAATGAAATATTCCAAGAAAGCAAGTTCAAAAACATGCAGAATTATCTGAAAAATCATGATCAAGAACAGTATTTCAAGTTCATAATTCAGAGTAATCTAGGGTAGTATTAAAAACATCAGTCTTACTTTAAAATTTTTCTTTTAATTTTAGACAATTTCACATATGTATAGAATGTATTTTGATCATGTTCATTCATGTACTTTCTCTCTTACTCCACACCTTCCACTAAACTCCTATTTCTTTCCAATTGATTACTTCCATCTTTTATGACTTTTTCTTAATTTCTATTTTTTGGGGCTTACCCATTGAATTAAATTAGGGTTGCTTGTATGAGAGAATAGTCAGGGGATTATTTAAGAGAGTATGGGTAATTTACCAATGGCTATACCACTGAAGAATATAAATCATTTGTGTCAGCAACCATTAACCATCAATAGCTACTCTGGAAAGAATGTAACGTCATGAGTGCTTCCTCCATCCAATATGGAATATTGGTAGTTCCATCTTGTTCAGGAAACAACAATGGCTTCTTTGAACTCTTGAGGGGAACAGCCATGTTGTATTCAGAAGAGCACTGCTCCCCACACCCTTGCTCTTACATGACTTGACTTGACTTCTGTAATGTTACCTGAGCCTTGGAGGAGGTGATATAGATGTTGAAGGGCGGAGAATACCTCACAGTTGTGTGATTAGCCCTAAACGGTCTTATTTTCAATGGGATGACTTATGTCTGTATAACACTCACATTTTCCTGACCTTATCTATGTTATGCAAACCCCATAGTCCCAGCTCTTGCTACAAAACCTAGCTTCCTAACATCTGAGACTACTTCATGAAATCTGGGAAGCTACAACAAACTTTATGTCTTCAGAGGTCAATTTATAAGTCTTAGATTATTTGCCTGATGAATGTGTGTTAATTATTACATGTCCCTGAGATTAATTGTTTTACTAAAAGTAGAAAAATATATCTTTCCAGAACATGAAAGTAATATAAGGATTATTTCAACAAGGGGGCATAGTTATATTTTGAGAATTTCATACATTCAGGTAATGTTTTTGATCATGTTTGTATCCCGTAAACTTCCTATCCCATTCCAACTAACTGCTTCTTCTTCTCAATCCCCTTCCTGCTTTCATTTATTTTCAGTGGCCACCTGAGGTAAATTAGGGCTGCTTTTATGAACTTGGATAGACAGAGGTTGTTTACTAAAGACATAACACTTCCCAGAAGGTATAACATTGAAAATCTTGATTACCTTCCCCCAGCAACCATTAATTGCCATTAGCTCCACTAGGAGGAATGGGGTCTCCTGAGCACCTACCCAAATTTGATGGAACTAGTTTTGGAAACACAAAACATAAATGAAAAAAAAATATGCTAATATCATAAAGCAAGGGGGAGTAGAATATCTCATGTTAAAATATGTACAATTTAAGATAATTATATTTTATTGATTTGTCATAAAATACTAAGTAATTCATAGAAATAGTATGTATAAAATGTAGCGGCAGAATTATTAGCCTCTGGGCAACATATCCTCATATATATATATAATCTTCACCTTAACCTTCATTTATTTTCACACCAGGTTTCCAAAAGGCAGAGTTCATCAGGGCTGAAAACACAAAATGAAATGAAACTGCCTAAGTAGCTACCCTATACTTTGTTTGGCACAATCAAAAACCTTTTCTGTTATGCCTTCATTTCTTCATTGGCAATACAGAAATGACTGGAGATAAAATATATGTGGTGGGCTTAGAATATTGCCTAGTAGATAAATAATAAGTGTTCAATGCTTAATTATATTATTAGTATTTTTACAATGCTGATATATTTTCTCCTGAGATTTTCCAGATGCATGCACCTCCTCTTCTACATTGCTAAATATATTTTCATGTGGTTATAATTCAATAAAATATTTACTCACAGCCATATAAAATCATAACACATCTTGGTGTCTGCCAACAAACAGTTTCCTGAGTTCCATGGAACTCACCACTATTCATCAATATGTAATTTTGGATCTAAGTACAGGCAATTAGTAGATTAACCTAGAAACCAACATCAAACATGAAACACAGAGAGTTGCTTATTGCTTTTAGTGGGGAAACTATGCATGTTAATCATTGACATTGTAATCTAATCACAAAATGATAAAAAAAAAAAGAAAAACAAGAGAAGGAAGCAAGATCTAGGGGCTGGATCTAATTACATTACTATTCAGCAGCTTGATGGAAAAGATGGGCAAGTTGCTCCAGTCATTTATACAACCAAACATTCAACAGGATATTCTAGGCCCCTGTCCAAGTTGTGACTGGAAAGCTACTAGCTGTGCATTTCAAATCAAGACCAGTTGTTAGAGAGTGAACTGAAGGTCTCTGGGAGCTCTAATTGGACCTCTAATTCCTATGATCTTTAGGTAACAGCCACTCTGAAGAGGGCAGTTATTGAGATGTAGTATCTTATGCAAGAAAGAGGTCAAGCACACAGTCATACATATTTTCAAATTACTGTTCCACCATTTACTAAATTATGTAAGTGACCTACATTTTCAGCCCCATTATCTGGAAAAATTATGACTCAAAAGACATTCACCCTTTAGAGATTATGTAAATATGAGAGGCAATGACCACAAATACCTGGACACAGCTAGTATTCATTGAATTAGTGCTACTTTTACAGTGGTATTCAAGAAATGATGAAAAATAAGAAACATCATTTAAACACTGTACACTGCACCCTGTTACTCTATACAGTTAGTTATATAATGTAGGGTTATTCAAGGTATTCATATATCAGAACACATTGGGTACATAGAACTTCTATCTATCTTCTATCATAATGCCTAGGTTTGTGGTACAATGTATAAGGATGCTAATCTTGCATATCAAGCTATCGTAAAAGTATGATGGTCATTCAGCTTCATGGTAACTTTGTTTGTGCAAAAAATGTAATATAAACTTTTTATTAAACAACAAACTTTCAGTGGCTCATGACCTTACAATATGGATTCTGCTAATGAATAAAACAAACTATAGCATATTATGAGCTTTTATTAATTTTCTGCACTGTTAGAGGGAATGATTCAGAACAGTAGGTGACCTCTACTTCATTACCATTGGGACTATTGAGTTATTGCTTATATAGATATACTTTTTACATCAGAGTAGCTTTCCTAACTTTTCAGAGATCAATAATATGCTGTATTGTGAATGAGCCACTAACTAAAAAAGCAAAGCACCTTCGGTTGTACTAAAACAACTGGGTCCTATGGTGACATAATGGTATGGCTTCCTTTGAAAGCATGGGAGAGCAGCTCAGTGGAAGAGTAATTACTCAGAATTAACAAAGATTTGAATTGAATAAGGACCACAAAAGAAAAGATTTCACCTAAGATTGTGAAATACATATTGCATTGAATATTGTCAATTAAAAATATTAAATACAAGATTTAAAGCCATCAATACAAAGTCTTTATAAAAATAACAATTTGAAAAATAATCAATAAAGTACATATTCACACATAAATACTATGAATACACATATAAGTACATTTATTAAACTTGTATAATTCTGAGTCTATAAAATTAGTCAGCATATAATAAAATGAGATTCATTTGAGATCAGACCATGTACCTTGAGGTATGTACTACCAATGCAATAGCTTCAGATACATATGTAGTCTAACTATGTGGACACATGAACTCTTTAATAGCCCTGTGTGTGTGTGTGTGTGTGTGTGTGTGTGTGTGTGTGTGTGTGTTTTCTATATGAGGAAAGTAGCTCAGTACTTTGTACCAATACATTTATGACAATCATTATCAAGTTATGAGGAGCAACCTGAGATGAGAAACACAACAAAGAAATATATTCTACAGATAACAGTAACTTCTTCTTTAGAATTTCTCATTGTATTAGAACAGTGTTGCAGTTACTTTCTCATTGACTGGACAAAACTCAGGAGCAGACACAGCTTAAGGAAGAAAAGAGTTTATCCCAGTTTACATTTTTGAGGGGGAATTACATCATGGCAAGGAAACCCTGGCACATGTGGGAAGCTGGAACATCTCACATATCAACCAAGGTGGGAGAGAGATGTCAATGAGGTAAGCTAACACTGGTAAGTGGGATGGATTATAACAACCCCAAGGCTTCTCCACAGTCATAAGCCTCTCATAGCAAAGCTTTTTCTCCACCAAGTAGAAATCAAGTATGAGGAGGATATGGGAGAAACTTTAAATTCAAACAGCACACACACACACATACACACACACACACATATGCATGGTTGAGATGAACAGATACAGGAACTCTGTGCCAGAATGCTAATCTTGTTCCTATTTTAGGTGTATCTGTCAGAGTCACAAAATTTGTTTACATTTGATATCACCTTACAGTGAAGTGAGAAATTTCCACCAATTATATTTAAAAACTGTTTTCCAGGCTCTGGAGAATTTCATATCAGGAGGCTTCTAACTTATTTTGAAATTCCCAGATGACTCTCAGTTTGATGAAAGGGCAGCAGAGTTGCTGGCCACGTTGTCCTGTGAGAACTTAGTTTACACAAGGTACTCCTGAGCAGCCACTATGTTGGATGCTGCCTTCCCTGCTTTCCAAATGGCAAAGGGAAGCTTTGGAAGACAGTATTCAGAGCCAGGACTTTAGTCTAGAACTGACACATTTAAAAAACAAACAACAACAACAACAAAAAAACTATTCCATATATGTGGTTCATAAGATCTATAACTAGGACCACCAAAGATTTATCCTCCTAGCAATGATGCCAATATGAGAACTTTACACATGCATGTTGAATGCTAAGTAGTAGGAAAAAGACCATTTCTCCTGAAAAAATTACCTTGCAAATACAGTGGGATTTTTCTATTCATCTGTCCACTTATTTTTTTTTTTTTTCACTTTTTATAATCTTGCTCCCATTGCCCCTGCTCACATCTCCCTGGAAGCCCTCCTCAGTGAGTTTATGGTGTTACTGTGGGGTCATGGAGGCCTCATCCAGTCTCTGTAGGGTGGTAAGGGGTTCATGCCTCAGGACATTCCTACATATTCTATGGCTCTTATGATCTTTCTACCTCCCCTTCTACAATTTTCCCTGATTCATGGCAGGCTTGTTAGCAGTCTGATTCAGTGTTGAGTTTTTTATATCATCTGTATTTCTTTTTTGGTATGCTTTGATTGATCACCCCATCTGTTAGCATTGGCCTGGAACTGATTGTCAGGCTACCAATAAAAGCAATATTCATGTAATTGTTTTCTCTGTAATTTATCTTGAGCCCTGACATACATGGTAGAGGTAGAAAGTCTCTTGGTAAATGGCTGACTACCTTCTTGTCTTATCAATGGATCTTGGTCCTCCTCCATTTTCTCTGTTATCTAAAACATGAAGCAGATTCTCAACCAAGAGTGAGAGCAGCTTGGGTTAATGGGGCTATGCAAAGTTATTTGAGAGCCCACTCTTCTTCTCCAGAGAGCAGTGAGAACTTCTTTCTGAAATCTGGGTTTCCTGAACACAGGATTCTAACTTGGTTTGCACCACCAGTGTGAGTTCTCTCCTCCGGAGTGGGCCTCCTGTCCAATCAAAGACAGTTGGTTACTTGAAGAGGATGCATGCCACTATTTCACAAGTGTGTACTTTTTGTCAAACTTGTTGATTTCATAGTCTGCAAGGTCTTCTGTGTATTCATATTGGTGGTGGTAGTTGCCCTCCAGTGGCCCCCCTAGGAGTTTCCAGCAGTATGAGGGCTAGCCAGGAGAAAGCTAGTTCACTTTTGGTTCCAGCATGGTATTCTGATTGCCTGTGACTGTAGCTTCTAGTGACCCAAAAGACTCCACCAGCCGGGCATTGTGGCACACGTCTTTAATCCCAGCACTCAGGAGGGTAAGGAGAATCACCTTGAGTTCAAGGCCACCCTGGGACTACATAGTAAATTCCAGGTCAGCCTGAGCTAGAGAAAGACCCTATATTTAAAAAAAACAAAAAACAAAACACAAAAAACCTTTAAAAATTCTAAAAGTGATAATGTGTTTTATTTACTAAAATGAATAGGGTGATAATTTCTTTTACTAAAGTGGATATAAATCAATACAAAAAGATCAATAGACTTCTGTACACAAAGATAAATATATGGAGAGATAAGTGATGCTAACCCATTTTCAATATTCAAAAAGTTAAATATATTGGTATATCATTAACCAAAAAAAATGAAAGACATGTACAAAGAAAAAATTAAAAAATGATGAAATAAATTGAGGATAATATAAGAAGTTGGAAAGACCTCCCATGTTCATGTATTAGAAGAATTAATATTGAAAAAAAATGGCCATTATACAGATTCGAGGCAATTCTAATGAAAATTCCAGTAATTATTTTTTCACAGGAATAGATCAAAAATGTCTCAAAATTCAAATGAAAGAAAAGGAGACCTCAAATAGTAAAAAATATTATCAATAAAAAATATATCGGAGAGACATGATACCTGATTTCAAGATATATTATGAAACCATGAAAAATAAAACAACATAATACTAGCACATAGGTCAATGTAATAGAACACATGAGCCATCTTTAAATTCAAGTAACTACATCTAAGTGATCTTTGACAAAGGAGCCAAAAATACACACTGGAAAAAATACAGTATCTTTTTAACAAATGGTGCAGGAGAAGTTGGATTACCACATGTAGGAGAATGGAAATAGACCCATTTATCTCACCTTGTACAAAAGTCAACTCTAAATGGATTTAGGACCTTAATATAAGAGCTAAAACTCTAAAACAACTAGAAGAAAAACCATAGAGAAAAATCCATGAAATAGGTATAGGGAAAGACTTCCTGCATAAGACCTCGATAGCACAGAAAATTAGATCAGCAATCAACCATTGGGACCTATCTCATCAAACCCAAAGCTACTGTAAAGACAAGCAAACCATCAACCCAGTCAATAGAAATCCTACAGAATGGGAGAAAATCTTCACCAGAAATACCTCCAACAAAAGTCTAATATCTAAAATCTACAAATAATTCAAAATGTAAATTATAAAAAAATAAACACAATGAAAAAGCAGGATAGAAAATTGAATAAAGAATTCTAAAAGGAAGAAATATAAATGGTAATTACACACTTAAAGAGATGTTCAACATCATTAGCCATCAGAGAATTGCAAATGAAAACAAAT
Source organism: Jaculus jaculus (assembly GCF_020740685.1). Taxonomy (NCBI): domain Eukaryota; kingdom Metazoa; phylum Chordata; class Mammalia; order Rodentia; family Dipodidae; genus Jaculus; species Jaculus jaculus. Next base: position 154,832,427 of record NC_059103.1, on the reverse strand, counting down.
CTGAGATTTTTATCTCACTCCCATCAAGATGGCATTTATCAAGAAAATAAATGTTGGCTAGAGAGAGTGAGGAAGAAGGAGCCCTTACCCACTGCTGGTATGAGTACAAACTTGTAAAACCACTATGGAAATCAGCATGGAGACTCCAGGAAAATATGAAATACATCTACCATTTGATCCAGCTATACTACTCCTGGGCATATACCCAAAAGGCTCCTCTTTTTAATATAGAGATGAATTCTCAGCCATGTCTACTGCTGCTCTTCTCACAATAGCTAGGAACTGATATCAGCCCAGGTGCCCAGCTGATGAACGGATAATAAAGGTGTGGCATGTATACACAATGAAATTCTACTCAGCAGTAAGGAAAAATGGAATAATAATATGTGCAGTAAAATCAATGGATATGGAAAAAAAATATTCTAAGTCACACAAGCACAGAACGACAGACACTGGAAGTATTCTTTCGTGTGTGGTTCCTTATTGGGAACAATTAGAAATGAGTGCAAAAGGTAGTCAGCACCTGAAATCTGGCCATAAAACTAGAATGAGATCAGTAGGGAGAAGAACTAGGGAGACAGGAGAGGAGTAACTTGACAGGTTAGAGGTGGAACAGATTATCACAGGTGGGAGGGGCTTGGAGGGGTAGGGATAAGGAGGGTAAGAAGGGAACTACACAAAAGACAAGAGTTCCATATGGATGAATTCCACAGAAACCCACATTCTGCTAGTATTCCACAAGACAGAATCACCAGTAAAGAGGGAAAGTGGAGGGCCGGAGAGATTGCTTAGTGGTTATGGCACTTGCTTGCAAAATCAAAAGACTCAACATTAGATTCCAGGACCCACATAAGCCAGATGCACAAAGGTGGTGCATGCATATGGAGTTTGTTTGCAGTGGCTGGAGGTCCTGGCATACCCATTCTCTCTTTATCTGCCTCTTTTTATCTTAAACAATTAAAAAAATATCAAAAAAGAAGAAAAGTGGATAGGCCAGACAAAAGGGGGAGAAGAAAGCTTATCCTTAAAACCTTGTGGATTCTGGCTGGTAATTCCTAGGCTCAGAATTGGGTTGCCCCCCACAAAGAGTTGTTGGACAGGGCAACTCACTAGGGTCCCTAAAACAATGCAGGCCAATACATTGATTACCTGCCTGAGCTAAAAGGTAAAATAAGTTGATTTTCTTGGGGAGAGGTCATATTCCATATTCCATATTTGCTAAATTTTTGTAATGTTTTAAGATTATTACTATGTATTTGTATAAAAGCATATGTGTGTAAAAGTGTTAATACACAAACAAGTTTCTCAAACCTAAAATCCTAGCCCATCATTTCATGAGTCCCAAAGGGATTTGAGTGTCATGTACACAGGACAATCTGTGAGGCAAATGACTTCTTTCTGATTTGTCTGTTTAATCTTGGATTGCCAGATATACTAAGACATACATTCAGACAAGACAATTACTCATTCATGGTCAAGTTAGATAAGTTTTGGCATATTATCAAAAGCTTCAAGCCTTGTTTGTGATCCTCATTTTAAAATGTTCTCGTTTAGGTGAAATAAAAGAAGGTAATGAGAGTGAATTATTATCAAAATGCATTGCATACATGTATGAAAATTGACAGTAAATGTTAACAATAAAATTCCCTCATTTTAACACAAAAAATCAAATAATTTAATAATGCTGTTGAGTAGAACCAGCCAAACTATTTCTTTCTGTCAATGGTTCCAATTAATCAAACAGGTAAGAGAGGTTTAACATAGTGTTTAGAGATGAGGAAACTGAGTCTGAGGCAGGAAACGTAGAAAACAAATGTGGTAGTGTTAAAGGCACTTGACTGTAAAGCCTAGGGACCCGAGTTTGACTCCCCAGTACCCACATAGTGCTAGATGTGCAACATAGGGCATGCATCTGGAGTTCATTTAAAGTGGCTGGAGGCCCTGGTATGCCCATTCTCTCTCTCTTTCTGCCTCTTTTCCTTTGTACTTCTCTCTCTCTAATAAATTATTAAATAAATACTGAAAACAGGCTTAAAAGATGACTCACGAGTAGAAAGGAGCTTGTTTGCAAAGCCTGAAAGCCTAGGTATGATTTCTGAGTATCCACATAAAACCAAGGGTGTAAATTGGTGCATACATCTGATGTATATTTGCAGTGGCAGGAGGCCCTGGAGTGACCTTACTCTCCTTCCCCACACCTCTCTCTCTCTCTCTCTCTCTCTCTCTTCCTGTCTCTTTCTCTCTCCCCCCCTTTTCCTCCCTTGCATCGTCCTCAAGTAAATAAATAAAATTATTTTAAAAAATTATTGACCACATAAGTCAAGCTCTTTCTAGAATATTTCTCAACAGGTAACAACCCTAATATATTTTGAGTGGGAAATGGGAATTCATGCTATCTCTAACTTGTTAATACATCTGACTTCTTTAGATACAACAAAAATTCTCATTTTAATAAACATTATGTGTTGCAGTCTGGTTGGAATTGCTGACATAAATCACCCAACCAAGAGCAGCTTTTGAAAAAAAAAAGGTTCATTTTGGCTTACAGACTTGAGGGGAAGCTTCATGTTGGCAAGGGAAAACAATGGCATAAGCAGAAGGTGGACATCACCTCCTGGCCAATGTAATGTGGACAACAGTAACAGGAGAGTGTGTCAAACACTGGCAAGAGGAAGCTATCTATAATACCCAATAAGTCCGCCTCCAACAATACACTGTCTCTAAGAGGCATTAATTTCCAAATCCCTATTAGCTGGAAACTTAGCATTCAGAATATCTAAGTTTATGGGGGACACCTGTATCAAACTAACACATTGTATAAATGAAATAAAAATAATTTTTAATTAACGATAAAAACATTTCATGACAATACTTTTAATAATCATTTCTCAATTTAATGCTCTGAAGAAAAGACCATCATATACCCAATCAATCTTAAGGATTACTTAGAGATATCATCAGACTCATGTAAAACAATGCATACACTTAAATTTTTGCCTTAAAACTGGATGCTTTTTATCTGTTTGACAGTTACAAATAATAATTGTAGCAAAAAAATACTCCCTCTTAACAAATTAGTTGTATTTATAGACAGTCCAAACAATACATTTAGAATTTTACCTCCAATGTTACTTTGCTTCATCCAGCCCAGTGTAAGTAATGCAAAAGTGACACAGACCACATACATTCATGTTTGGAAGTGCAGTGTTTGGGTCTACAAAGACAATGTGAAATGACTATACAAGCTAATTCATCACAGCTTCATAATTAGCATTATTAGGGGAAGAGAATGTTTGGCATCTATTATCTTTGCAAATTTCAAGTACATGATACAGTATTTTTATTTATTTTTAAAGTAATTTTTATCTCCTTTCTATTCTAAAATATTTTATTTTTATTTATTTATTTGAATGAGAAAGGAAGGGGGTAATGGTTCACCAGGGCCTCCAGCCACTGGAAATGAACTCCAAGCACATGCGTCACCTTGTGCATACGGCTTACGTGGGTCCTGGGAAAAGAAACCTTGCTCCTTTGGCTTTGCAGGCAAGTGCCTTAACTACAAAGCCATCTCTCAGCCCATGATACAGTATTTTTAACTATGGTCACCATAGGTCCTTGATATCCTAATCTTATGAATTTTACTAAACTGAAGCTTTGTACTCCACGATCAACCTTTTATAACTTCCCTCATCCTTCAGCCACTGGGAACCACTGTTATACTATTTGCTTCTGAGTTTTACTGTTGTCACATCTAAACTCTCCAACCAAAAAAACATCATTTATGTTATTTTCTAATTGGATTTACATTAATATTAATTCAGTATTTAACCATATTCTCTCACTGAACTGTTTTTTCTAGTGTCTTCTGTGTCTAGACTTGATAAAATAATTATGTTTTCTAATGACTTTTTTTTTTTTAGATGAGTACCTCTGGCTAACTAGGTACAGCACTCTTCCATTATTCAGGTAAGGTCACCTATTCATCCTACCAGGAAGCTAGAATAATCTTGCAGGTCAAAAACATAGGAAAACATGAACACACACACTCACATGGCTCTTGGACACTGTCTCATACAGAGCTCCTACAAAGTTCATAAAGCCTAAACTGAATATCCCACAGCACTTAGAATATTTAATAATCAGTTTCTGAATTGTGTCCCACTAAAAATCGTATGTTTGGGTTCTTCCAGGTGGACAATCATGCAAGAAAAAAAAAAAAAGTCATATGCTGAAATTCTAACCTCTAAGTACCATAAAATATGATTGTATTAGGAAACATTAATTGAAAAAGATAAAATGAGGTCTCATTGATGATACCTAATCCAATATGCTATGGCTTTTTACAATGTCTATTAAGGAAAGGATATTGAAATCCTTCATAAAGACTGAATGAGGATACAGGGAAAGTGAGCTCATCTGCTTCTCCTGGAAGCACTTCAGAATACCCCAACCAACCTGTGTGCTGACCTAGGATCATTAGTCTTCTTGGAAAGTCAGTTTTTATGGTTACATCTATGGTTTGTTGTTCCAGAAGTCACTATACATGGACATACTACTTGAAATTTAATTGCTGAATTGATTAAAATTAATTTTCTGATTATTCATACATCTCAGGATAGATACTTTAAAACAGTCACAAAGACAGATGACTTTACTTTAGGGATTTCCATTTCTACTTTTTATTGTCTCTTTAAATGTTTTAGAAAACCATCCCCGAAAGAGATCACTTTCATTCTTTCAAGTACTTATTCCTGTAAGAAGAAGCATGGAAAAGTGAAAAGTTGCAGTTACATCGTAGCAGTATCTTTTCCCTTCTTGACTTTGTGCAGGTGATGGACAGAACTGCACAGTATGTTCATGTTATAATATTTTTCATTTTCTAACTCAAACTTGAGCAGTTCATTACCTAACAGCTGAACAGAAAATAAAAGGTTTCATGCAGATAATGTCCAGCCTAATGGCCTTGACACAATTCACTTATTTTACTCTGAAAATACTAATGACAACTTTAAGAAGAGAGGGTCCTGAAAACCATTAAGTTTAGCTAGCTTGAGCAAAATGTTCAGTAATTGCATATTGAAAATATTACCTGTAGCCAGTGGATTTGAAAGCATTTGGTAGTATCAACATGTGCTTTATTGGGCATAAAAAATAACAATCAATGTAAACTGAGAAGGCGATTTTGTGAGTAATCATATCCTCATTAACCTAGCATATAAAATAAGATGAGCACATTCTAGTTGGTCAAAGCTAAAGGCTCTCCATGTCAAACTAGCCATAATTTAAAACTATATTACTTGCTATTCCTCTCCTCATGAAAAGGCACTTCCACTCTCTGAACCTCCAGTCTATCATCTAGAAAATTATGATTTAAAAAAAATGAGCCACCTGAATGTGTCTGGAGTGCCTTTGCAGTGGCTGGAGGCCTTAGCATGCCCATTCCATTCTTTCTCCTTAACACTCTCTATCTGCCTCTCTCTCTCCCCCTCCCTCCTCTCATAAATAAATAAATAAATAAATAAAAATTAAAAAGAAAGATAAAAAAATGAGCCACCAAGGATGACTGTGTCAGTAAACAACACAGTTTGTGAGTCAAACTCGTAGTAAGAATTCAAAACAGTGGGACATATGAGTACTTTAAATAGTATTATTGAATACTGTCTTGGAGTTCTTAAATTATATCTTCAGGGTGAATTATTTTTGAAAATGATTACATAAATAACCACATAAGCTTCCCAGAGAGATGTGAGGCAGCAACAGAGCATATGGTACATTCAAAGAAGATACAGTTAGGAATTTCACCAAGTACTGAAAGGCACAGAGTATCACACTGGGGCTTTTGAGATTGTATTACGGTAAGAGAACATTTTCTACATACTAACAAAATTAAGCAAGTGACACAACAGATTAATTCAATTTAGGTAAAACTGATGCTATTCAATAATATGTCAAATTACACTGCCAGACTTTGTAGGCAGTAATGATAAGCTATTGTAATGCATACGCATTCAACATAAAGCAGATAAGAGTCAAAACATGTATGATCTTTATAAGAAAAAAAAAGTATTGCATTACCCATGTTTACATTAAAATACTCATAGAATTGATATCCTTTAGTTCATCAAAGCTTCCAGGTAGTTTGATCCAAAGAGAAAGACAAATACTGCTTTGTGTGTACATGTTCTTCAATTTCTGAAATCAGTTAAAAATTTGTTTCAGTATATGCTCAGACATTTTGCATAACTTCCTATTAGTATCAGTCTATGCACAATTTTTTTATTTTAATTGAAGATGTCATTAAATTATACAAGTAATTCAATGTCATTCATCTGTGGTTATTGTTTTTCAAATGGCGGGCAATTCATATAGAATTCTAATGATATGAAAAAATCAATGTACAAGCACATGCTTGTACTAGCACATAGGAAGGTCTAGGCTGGCCTGGCATATGTAGGAAGTTCGAAACGCCCAGCTTCAGTTAAATAGCAAGACCCTGTCTCAACACCTCCTAAATTAAATAATAAATCATACACATAATAACATACTCTATATAGAAATAGACACATATGTAACTATACAATTCAACTACATGGATTTTTATTAAATCTGTAATTCCTGGTGGAATTACCACTCTAGAGTTTTCCTGGAAAAAGGTAGACTTTTCAGGATGGAGCAATGTATTACACTATGTTACCAATCATTCTACTCAAATATTAACATTGTCAAAACTCTTCCTGAATGAAAGGATGAGTGACTTTGTGTACAGTGGAATTGCACACAATTCAGGAAGGAATAAACCTACAGTCTAAGTGCTATGACCTGTACCTATACTTCTTGAGGAATCTGAGGTGTTTCTTTTCATTTACAACCATTTACAAACCAATATTTTATTTAACATAATAAAAACAATTCATTTGAAAAGATAATAACACAGAAAGGCATAAAAAACAAAAGGTAATTCTGTAAAAGTTGGTATGGGAGACTAGATTTTTTTGTATCAAAATAGCAAACCACAGGACAAAAAGCAAATCTGAGTAGCAATATGCTTCCTGACCATAAACAATATGATGAGGCAAAATCCAGTTGAACTCATGAGAAAATGAAAGGTTTGAAAGGTTTTATTAACTTAAAATAGTCTGCTTTTATTTTATTTGTTTATTTTCTCTGTTTTTATTATTTTGTTTTGTTTTGTTTTTTGAGGTAGAGTTTCACTGTGGTCCAGGCTGACCTGGAATTCACTATGTATTCTCAGGGTGGCTTCGAACTCATGGTGATCCTTCTACCTCTGCCTCCTGAGTGCTGGGATTAAAGGCGTGTGCCACTATGTCCAGCTTCTTCATGCACTTTTCTAGAACACCATGGTATTAGCCAATATGTCTTTCACATGTCCACCTGTTTCTCCTTTCAAATTACCAACATTTACTAATTATAGAGCTGGAAATAGTTAAAAATAAAAAAAAAAAGAAACTAAAACTTGATCCATCTCTCTCTTCTCCCCTCTCCCACCCCACCTCCATGTTGGAGGAAATTACACCTGGGAATCATGCATTTCTATAAAAACAGTGGCATGTGTCCTCAAAAGCTAACACAGAATATTAACAAACCATTGTATCAGTTTAAATCTTAATTGAAAAAAAAAATGTTTGGCAAATTTTTAAAGTTAAGTGTTCAAAATATGGAGCAGAAGTAGTGACACACACTCATAATTTCAGCTTGAGTTCAAGGCCAACCTGGGCAATGCTGAAAGTTCAGGGACAGCATGAACTACAAAGTGAAATCATGCCTCAAAACAATGGATAGAAAAAAGTTACTCAAAATGAAATATTATGTATATGGATTCTGCAGCTAAAACACAACTGAAAAATATATTTTCTAGTGGCTAGAGCCTCAAGTTGTCCTGAAACTACATAAAATTGCTTTAAAAATATACCAATAGTTCAAGCAGCATATACATATCACTAAATGTATCCTACATAGTTTATAAATAAGTCCAATCCAGTCAGTTTTTTCCATAAGGATTAAATTAGAAGACAAAGTACTTGTTGAACACTGGCTAAATTGCTAGACTTGTGTTTTCATGAAGAACATAAACAAGTGTATACATCAGGTAAATCAAAAGTATATATGATAAGCTGGAAAGACTGCTCATTGCTTAAGGTGCTTTCCTGCACAGATTAATGGCTGAAGTTTGATTCCCCAGTACCTACATACAGTCAGAGGAACAAAGTGGTGCATGATCTGGTGTCGTTGCAGCAGCTGGAGGACCTAATGTACAAAATGTCTCTTACTGTGTCTCTTCTATCTCCCTCTGTTTACAAATAAGTAAGTAAAAATACTTTTTTTACACGTATGTTATGATATACACTGAACAAAGTATAGCATCACACTTTATTCAAAATAGCAATACAGAAAAGAAAAAATATTGCAAATATTAAACTCTACCTTTCCTTTTATCAAAAATATTAAATACATCCCATTAAATTTGTTTAAATTTAACATAGTTAATAGATATTTATTTTAGGGATAATAAGAAACCATGTCAAATAAATATACCAGAAGATTGAGAAATACTAATCTAATATGATGTTGTGACAACTAAGTACTAATGTCATTTCCTAAAAATGTTCAAAAGCAAATGATACTCCAATACACCCTCACACTCACACTATCTCAAGAGGATACTCCCCAAAACCTTGAGAGACTTGCACACTGCATACGCATACTTAGCTTCGAAACATCAAATAATAAGAAATGATTCACTGAAATTGTATGCTCTGATCTGTTCCTTAAAATCGTAGTGATCACTAATTTTATTCAAAGATTCTAAATCATTTTATCCTCAAAGTCTACACAAATTATTTAATATTCTATATATTTGAAGCATTTGTTTAGATGTGTTGCCTTTAAAAGCTGATTTGACATTATTCATTCATAGTGGGTCATATTTTTATATTTGGAATTATATAGAAATAAATCCTCTGAATAAAAAATAATATATATATTACATATGAAATTTATTTTCACTTCTTAAATATGTGTCACATCTGACCTTCATGCCCTGCAATATTCAGTCTCGTAGAATATGTTGTATCTTACAACACAGAATGTTGAAAAGAATAAAATTATTTAAAATTTTAGATAAATACATTATAAAATCATGAAGTCAAAATATTTTTTTTAATTAAGGTAAATATTAAGCTTACATTTGGGGACTAATAATTGCCAGAAGTGATTGATTGGTCAATATCAAAAAATGTTGTCATCTTATCTCTCTCACTGAAACAAATAAGACATTTTCAGGCTTTTACATTGTATGTTCATGTACTATTCTCAAAAGTGGACAAAATATATCACTAGTGAGCTATTTTTTATAGAGAAACATATTGGAATTATTTTGTCTGAAAATTACTTAAATTAAAATAATTCTACAATTTTAAGTGATAAACATTGAAATATTTGTGATTTTTCTGCCTAAAAAGGATCAACAATGTTTTGTTGAACTTTCATTAATGTAAACTGAAAAAGCTTATGCACATTAGTGGCAAATATTGAGACAGCTATAGTTATGTCTTAAAAGACCTTCAAGATAGGTTTTCAAATAATTAAAAGTTGCCAACCTAAGTGATTTTCTAATTGATTACATGTGAGAAAACTTTTCTCAAGGTAAATTTATACAAATTTCCCTAAAGCAAGATAAAACTAGAAACTTCCATGTAAAACTATTTTAGTCGATATTTTTTGGAACTTATAAAGTCAATTAGTACCTAAGTTGAGCTTTGTGTCTATGGAGAAGCTTTGAATGTGGAAAGTGTAAGCCATTACTACTACCTTATATCAGCTTCAGCATCCATTGTTTTTATTTTATTCATTACTCTGTGCTATGAATATTCTTATCAATATAATTATTTCAATTTATTTTTCCATAACAGATAAAAAAAATCACGACAAAGGAAAATGATACTCTTATAGATGTTTGAATTTAAAAAAGAAAGAGAAAATTTTCTTGTGTTTCAAGTTCAAGCCTAACAATAACTCATCTCTTCAACTTTTGTTATACACACTATAAAACAAGCAAAACTTATATCAAACACTAAGCTTTTCACTAGAAATAAATGATTCAACTGAAGTTATGAGCTCTTGAAGACTCTCTCACATTTACTGGATGAGTCACCTTGGTACTGCAAGAGAGCTTCCACATTTAAAAACAAAGCAGTGAGAATAAATTTCAAATGTTTCTACAAGTAGTTTTAAACATAAAAGATAGAAATAACTCTATTAAGGCAAGTTATTTCCTAGTGTAACTCCACATAACATTTAGAATGCTCAGTTCTTCCTGCTACATAAATTACGTTTTTCTTGGACACATATTCAAAAATAATTGTTCAACCTGTGGTGACATCCTTTTGCTTTTAGTTGTCATGAATATCCTGTAAAAAAAAGTTCAAGTGCCTGAAGTCACCAATGAGGTTGTACTTAATTCCATAATGTTAACTGAGCATGTTGTATGTTTACATATATTTATGTTTGATGTGGTCTTAACAAGGCCATGCTGTTACTATGCTATAGGCTTGTGGTAAGAAGCAAATATTCAACCATCAGACTAAAAAAAGATGAGGTACAGTTTCAGGTATTGATAAAAATTCTCAACTTTCATAGTATATTGCAAGTCCTGTATGCAGTAGATCAAAAGATGTGTGGCAGAGACAGGTAGAGGCACTGGTGTAGCTTTTGGAGGACAACACCTGTTACATGTTAAATACTAAATCAGTAGTGTATGCTTGAGTGTGTTTGTCAGTGATCTTATTGTTACCATCACCTTCAATATAAAGAGGCTATACAAGGACATGTGGGCATTGTTCTTCATTTCAGAGCTGGGAACCTCATTATAGGTAAAGGTTCATTAATGTAAAACTAGAAGTCATATGACAGTGAGATCGAAAAACTCTTATGTTGTAAAAAAAAAAAAAACAGAGGAAGTGCCCAAAAACTTAAGTTGAGGTGTATCAGGAGTGCCCCAGTATGGAAGTTGTTTAATTTTCTCACCTATGGACCTCAAAACACATGAACCCAATAATTAGACATGAGATTAGTTATTTCACTTTCAGATAACACCTGGAACTAAGTAGTAGTGAATAGGTATTGAAGTTCTATGTAAATTTTATTATGAAATACACCATTCTAGGGGCCTGGAGAGATAGCTGAGCAGTTAAGGCATTTGCCTGTGAAGCCTAAGGACCCAGGTTCAATGATTCAGTACCCATGTAATCCAGATGCACACAGTGGCATATGCGTCTGTCGCTCATTTGCAGTGGCTGGAGGTCCTGGCATTCCCATTCTTTCCCAGCTCCTACTTTCTCTCTCTCTCAAACAAATTAACAAAATATTAAAACAATATATTATTCTATTTTTAATAGCTCTCATCAAACAAATCTTAATCGTTTGACAAATGTAATAGAAAAGCTTATTCCATGAAAACACCCATTCCAGGAATTATATTTTTCTTTATAGGTCAAACCAAATTATGAAAAAAATGGATTAGCAAAACAAACAGAAACGGTGGCTACCATTGTTCTAAGGAACAATAACTATCAAGATAAAGTTAATATTTCTTAGTCAACTGACCATATTTTGGGATTACTTCTTAGCATGAAATGAGCTTGAATAAACTTCAATTTATATTCTTAATAAAAAGTGAAAGCTAAAATTGAAGCAATCAAAGAGTATTTTAAAAATCTATCTTGGCTAAGCTCTGATAACGAATAAGATATCAAAAAGACATTGAAAGTGTGACATAGTCCTGAGACTTTTCTGACCAGCTTGGGTCTGCACTAGACGTGTTAAAGCCACAGTGGCCTGAATGTGTGAAGTATGGCTAGCACAGTGCTGAAAGTACAATATAAAACCAGATCCATGGTCAGTGACAAAGGGCAAAAAATGTGTAATTTTACATTGATGACATATTTAAATATCTTTTGATTCATTGTGCTAAATGAAGTATATGTAAAAGCTTCATCTGTTACATTTTACTGTTTCTTTGGTATGCCTTCTAGAAAGTATAAGATGATAGGAGATGCATGCTTTTGTGACAGGCACTGCATTTGTGTTTGATGGTGCTAATCTCAAGGTGTTCCTGCTGATGCTGCCCTCCTCCTTCTTCCTAACTCTTCTTTCTTTTTGACCTTGGATTATGCTCATTTCAGGGGACAGACCTTGAGTGTGGGTAGAATATCTATCAATTCTAAAATAAAGACATTATAAACCTGATAAAATGGGTTCAGAAGTGAAATAAAACATAAAAGATGTTCATTTGTTTCATCTGTCTAATTTAATTATGACATGATTATACTCTCAGCCATTTAAAAAATCTGAAAAAAAGATCTTTCTAAGTATATTTCATCTACTTTATATCAGTCATGAATTTGCATTCAGATACATTCCTGGAAATTGTGAATAATCTAAATAATTTTAGAAACAAACTTCCTTTTCTCAAATAGTAAATTATATATTATGGTAGTGTGAATATACAGTACAAAATCATATTAATTTACCTCTCTAGTCTGACCTTCTTTTATTGCCCTCAAAATTCTGTTGCTTCTATTTGCCTCACAAGATTATTTCAAAATTTGTGGGTCTAAATTTTCTAATCATGTTCATCCTCTTCCTGGGCTCCTTCTCTTATTCCTCCTGTATCTCTCTTCTGTGCATTTCCATGATTCCTAGCTCAAGGATTCATCATAAAAACAACAGTACCACCTGACAAATGTCACAAACAGAAAGACAGATATTGCTTTCCAAGTCTCAAGGTATGTAATATTCTTAAATACTCTAAATGCTCATCTATATTTCTCTTTATTGCTAGCCATCTGTTCTTTCAATTCTAACATTCTGTGTTTCTTTCTCAAGTAAGTTTGCAGGTTAAGTTGCAGGTTTCTTATTTTCTTTCAACTTTTTACAAAAAATTCTCCCGAATTATGAGGAATTAGATGTAACAGACACCTAACACTTACAGAGTACACATTATGGAAAACTCTAGAAAGAGGGACCAGTGTCATTCCAGATGGAAATGTTGAATGCTCTTAACAATCTTCTATTTGTACAGAGTTCATGTGAGCACATAAAATGTGGGCTTGCAATTTTATTAGAAGTCACCAACTTAGTTATATACAAATCAGGGTATCTCTTTCATTTATCTGTAGATATGGCACAGGAAGCAATCTTCAAGTTGTGGAAAAATCACATCCTGAATTCAGATCTTTAAAAAGTCACTTCATAGCCTTGAGACATCTGACTGAAAGATTGTCCAATCCTCAGACTTCTCAATACCCTTGTTAGTATAATAACAGTGAGGTAAAATAGGACTATGTGTCAGGTGTCAGTATGGTCCAGAGGTCAGTGCATCAATGGAATGAGACAAGGAAGTGGCAACAAAAGAAAGAGTAGTAGCCACATCACCTTTGTACCTGGAATTCTCACATAATAAAGCAAATATGCTTTAAAAAGATGCTAAAGCTCTATTTTCATACAAATCATGTGCTTAATATTGATTGTAGTTAATTATAGTACCCCACATTAGTTTCTGTGGTTCTAATCAATGCTTTTTTTTTTTTTTTTTTTTTTTTTGGTTTTTCGAGGTAGGGTCTCCCTCTGGTCCAGGCTGACCTGGAATTAACTCTGTCATCTCAGGGTGATCTTGAACTCACGGCAATCCTCCTACCTCTGCATCCCGAGTGCTGGGATTAAAGGCGTGCACCACCACGCCCGGCTCTCAATGAATTCTTTATAAAAGCCTATATTGTCATATCCAATATAGACTTTTGCTACCTGAAATTATACTCAAACATATGCAAAATAAACATGTACATTATATGCCCACAACTCTCTTCACACACAAGTCACAGATGGGTGAGCAGGGAGAACTCTTTGGTGCCAGTTGATTTTGGACTTCAAGAAACATAATATTTTTCACACATTCATCATTTTCCTATCCACTCTTTCATCTGCCATCTATTATGTGTTTTAAATACTCTTCATGTTCTACCTTACTGTGCAGTGTTTTAACATCACAGCATCTGCAGCGTCTTCCTTATAGCAGCTTAACTGTGCTTCAAAATGCAATTAGCTGTCACCTTAGCTTCTTTCAAAAGTGAAGAATAAAGTATGCTCCTTTAAGTAAAAATGTTTATTCTTTTGCCAGTTTCAGCCTGTGGAGGTGGATAATGCTGTGGCCAGAAGCTATAGGTTGTAGCAATAAAATTTCAGTGCCAGTGGTTGGATATCTCCCAGTGAGTTATTGAGCAGGGAGGCTTCTGAGGCCCTCCAAATAATACAGTCTATTGTCAAGGCTTTTGTTGCCCAATAGGACTAGGTGTTAAGATCCAACTACTGAAGATACCAGGAGCTTTGGTTGTAGGCCACTAAGCAATTAAGCTAAAGCTGAGCTGGAAGCCTCCTTGTGTTGACTAGGGGTCACAGTGCTGAAAACTGAAACACAGCTTGCGGGAAGTAAAAAGTCATTGATGGTGTTAATGAGCAGTTAAAGCTACTCAACTAACTAGCTTTTACAAAAATTCCCCACTGTTACAATACCGGCATGTTTGTTATGGTGGTAACCATCAGATCTAATTGGATTTGAGACTCACTCCATAGGAGGCAATCCATGTCTGATACTGAAAACCTAATTAAAAGCTTGTAGCTTGGGAAGATCATAAGCCCTAGCAAGGAAACTACTATTGTTGTTTGGCGATATGAATATAGTATGTCCACCAAATTGTCCTTATATTTATTCTCATATTCTAATGATGTTTTTACTTTTGGTTAGAGAAGGCCCTCTTTTCTCATGGTGGTGATAGCTGGGGAAACTCAAAACATGTTAAAACTCTAAGATCTGACAGTTGAGTGTTCATCACTAAATGAGACATCTGTATCACACCCTCCAAAGGCCCAGAGACTGTAGGTGAAGAGGTGGCAGGAATGGAAGCGCCAAAGGATGGGGAGTGCTTTTAGAATGCTGTTTTCTAGGCATAAAGTGGTTATTGTATCCATGATGTCACAGCAACTGCTGTTAGCTGCACAAAAATGTATAATGTTGAGCCTAGCAACACATGGTTGTGCATGATGGAGAATGGGGAAAAAGACATGAGGCAATAGCAGGAAAGAAAAGGGGGTTCGCTGGAAGGGAGCAGGAGAGGGACGAAGCATGATGGTGGAGGTGACTATGCAGCATTTTAAAATAGCATTTTTAATTTAATTAAAAAACAATACTGAAACCATTCTCAATCTAGCTGCTCCACTGACACAGTCATTCAAACCATAGCCCATGGCATGTTGATTGAGCCTTAACAATTCCTATTAAGTCAACAATGTAAATGTTTAATAAAACCAATTATCAAATGGAAATTGTGTCACCAAAATAAAATCACTTCACAAAAATAATACTAAAACTGCTATTGGTTTCCATCATTAGAATCACACTCTCAAACCTGCTGCTCTTCCTGTATTCACCAAACTGAGCTACCCTCCCTTCTTTTTCCAGGCCAGTTTCATTTATGTATATAATAATTTATGTGTACAAATTTTCAGCACCTGTAAGGCCACAGCTTTGTTTTATGCCACATGTCTTACTGATTTCACTATCTACTTGATAGATTTAGATTATAGGCCAAGTATCACTAGAAAAAGCATGTGTTGATTAAAGTGACATGAATTTGACTCTTGCCAATACTCTTAGCTATTCTTGCTTTTTAATATTTTTCTGTATATAACTCCAAAGTTATTTATGCATTTCTAGAAAGTTTTTTTGGTCTTCCTATAAAGCTCATGCTGCGCGCATGCGCACACACACACACACACACACACACAAAGACTTTTGTGCTTCAGTGAATAACTTTTTCTATTATTCTTTTACTATTCCCTTTCCAGCTACAGAGAATATGTAGGTATTTTCCAAGTGTATGCCCTTGCATATTTCATTCCATCCTAAACTTTTGTAGATTATTTTGTAATATCTCCTTCCAGAAGTGAACATGTTTCCTTTCAGAAATTAATATTAGAACTTCAAATTAGTTTTATATACAAAATGTAGACAGTCTTCCACACAATGCATACCAGGCTCTTCTTCAGAAGATCTTTTCTTTTCTTTTACCAGTTTCCAAGTTATCCAGATTCCAAATTTGGTAGGCAGCTTTTAAAACCTTTCCTCAAGACTGAAGGCATTGCCTTGCAGTTAAGGCACTAGCCTACAAAGCTAAAGGACACACGTTTGGTTCTCCAGGACCCATATAAGCAGATGCACAAGATGGCACATGCTTCTGGTGTTCATTTGCAGCAGCTGAAGGCCCTGTTGTGCCCATTCTCTCCCTCCCTCCCTCCCTCCCTCTCTCTCTTTCTCTCTCTCTCTCTCTCTCTCTCTCTCTTCTCTTTCTCTTTCTCTCTGTGTGGGTGTGTTTGTGTGTGTGCACATGTGCTTCTCTCTTTTCCTCTCAAATATAAATAAAAATCAAATATAAACAAACATTGAAAAGAACCTTTCCTCAAACTTTGCCTAAAACTGAACTGATTTTATGATATGTAGGTTTACCATCAAAGAACTAAAAAACACATTTATTTTTGTTCATTCACTGTTTTATATTTCTCGTTCTTGAAAATATTAACTTTCTCAAATTACAAGGAAACTATTTCATAATGGAAGATTTTTCACACGTCTGAAAAGGTGATTAAACACAGCATCCAAAAATAACATTTTGCAATTATATGTGTTTTTGTTATTAGCAAACAGATTATATCAATTTGAAAAATGTCACATGGGAGTTGGTATAATAGTGAATTTCTGAAAGGGAGATGAGGTTGATGGTGAGATGTTGGTAGACAGAGGAGACACCTATATTTATAGGCTTGCTGTGTGATGAAAGAATTAACTCCTTGGTTTCCCTTGTGCAAATGATTAGTTTCATCATGCTGTAGGAGCTTCTTTAAGGGTACAGACTACTCTTGTACTTAATAAGAAAATGTTGAAATCTTTTCCCATGGTCTCATTACACCCACCATAGGAAAAACAAAACAAAACAAAACAAAACATTTCATAACAGACTAAGAGCACAGTTTTGCCTCACAAATTTCTATGAAATTTCTATGAATCCAAATGTGCTCCTACAGTCTTGTAGATTGTGTCATAGAGTGGTCCCTTGGAAGTTCTTTTAACCCTTACAAATCACCGTGTAAGTCATTTCACTTTCTGTAAAGTCCATCTGAAGAACTCAACTTACCTAGCTTACTAACCCTATTCATCTTGATGTAATAAGACAGAGAGAAGTTGTTTTATATTAGAAAAATAAACAAATAAAATCATCTCTACTATTGAAGCATATCTGTGAAAACGGTGAGATGGGATCTATAATTCAGACTTCCTGTGTGGCACTTGTCCTTCCACCATCTGTCACTTTTCTTCAACTTATAAAATAATGATGTACTACATGCTTGGTGAGAGAAGAACAAAGGAAAGATCATGTAGTGTATTGGGAAATGTTAGTCTTCCTCCATTCCTTTTTCTCTTCAGTGAAGACAAGCCTTTCCCTAGTCCTCACTAACACTAGTTTCCAGACTAACTCAGAAATATGTTCCTATTGTAAATGTTTAGGATAAGGCTATGACAACATGTGTAAACATTCTCTAAACAAATGAAGTATGTTTGAATATAAATAATTTCCACTATGAAATTTTGGGGGTACATTCAATTATTTGATTCAAAATACAAATAATATTAACTTTTCTGTTAAACTATGTTCTTTCAAAAATGTACCTGCATATGAAACCTTTACCTTTGCTTCAGAAGGCATTCCATGACATGTTTTAGTAAACCAGAAGAGAATTATTATGTGGTCTATAGTACTTTTCTCCATTTAAATTTATACATAGCCAAAGAAATAAATCCTGATATCTTGAGCTCATCTTAGAAGTCATCAATGACACCCTGGAGGACATTTATCCTAGATAAACTTATCCACTGTTGTCTTGATAACTAGTAACAAACAAACAATACATCAGCCTCCTTATTTTCCAGGAATCAGTTTCATAATAGTATCAAGACAATCCAAAACAAACAAAACCATTTGAAGTATATGAAATTAGAAGAAAACACAAAGTTAGTTCACCAAAACATAAATTTAGTATTTAGCATAAACAAAACACAAGAATAGAATACTTAATATGTTTTTGTGAACATAATAGGTAAGTGAATAAAAAAATACTGAAAGTTAGTAACAACTGAATTAGATCTATGTGTGTTTGGCAAGTGAAAATTAAATAAGAGATGGAAGGGTATGACAGAGATGTTCACATAACATCTGTTAAATGTGAAATCAGCTTTTGTTACTTTGAGAAATCACCAGTTACTTACAAAAGAAATGTTACAATCATGACACAGTAAAACAGATTATTCCCATTTCCACTAATGTGTAAGTACTCATTGAATAGCTAGTCCTTTATAAGAGTTTCAAAAAGTAAACTAGTTATTACTTTCCAACAAGGTAATTTCTCTTTTGTATTTAGAAATATGGAAGAGGCAGAGAATGGGCATGCCACTGCCTCTAGCCACTGCAAAAGAAAAAAAAAATCCGACATATGACATATCTTGTGCATCTGGCTTTATGTATATATTTGGAAATAGAACTAGAGTCCTTTGGCCTTGCAGGCAAGCCATCTCTCCAGCCCCCATCATACCTTATTAAAGTAACTGAGGTTATTCAATGGTTCAACAACCAATTTGTTTCTTCTTTCCCTCTCCTCACATTCACCTGACAAAAGCATTCACTCTTCAAAACTAACAGTTTTTTTTTTTTTAGGTTGTTTTAAAATTTAGTTATTTGCAAGTAGAGAGAGATACAGAAACACACAGAGGGAGAGAATGGGCATGACAGGGACTCCAATCACTGTAAATGAACTCCAGATGTATGTGTCACTTTGTGCATATGGCTTTAGGTAGGTACTGGGTAATCAACCCCAGCTGGTTAGGCTTTGCAGGGAAGTACCTCCAACCCCAAATTTTCCTGTTGTTATACAAAACACATTAGAGGAAAAATGATTAAATTGGTCAAATGCCCATGTAATAGGATGGCCAATGAAAATGAAGCATTTCCAATGGCAAACAGTAGGCAATGCTAGCTAGTTTACTATCTTCAACAATTTTAAACACAAAACCTCATGGTACACAAGGACACTTTATGAAACTGCAAAATTCTTAGTTCAGTTCTTGAAGAATGGAATTATGAAAAACTCAAAATCACAAATAGAAATGTATAATAAAGATTAAACATTATGAATATTCAACAGTAAATAAACAAAAACATATAGATGACAATAGATTTTTCACATTATATTTATTTACAGAATTCAAAGTGTAGTTTCCTCTCTGGCCTACATTAAAATCTTCTGAAAATTTTTGTTCCCATTTCAGCTCCAGTTTCATGGAAAAAAAAATCATACAATACAGCTAATGTGTTACCCAATCTCAAAGGAAATGACACTCACAGAAAAACCAAGGTCTGTTTGTGAAAACAAGGTTTGATCACACAAGGTATTTCTTGCTTACTCTTTATTTTTAAGAACTAAAAGGTTTTTAGTTCACAAAACTTACAAAAATATAACACACGTACATTATCTTAAGTGGACATTCCTTCTTTTGCAATATTATGATGAAAGTGACTTTAAAAGTTTGGATGTTGCAAATGGCCTTTTAAAAATATTTTGTTGTCTAAACTATATGGAAGGCCACAATTGAGAAATGACCTTACTATTACAAAACTGAAAAGATTTATTTAGGTAGAGTGATATAATGTTAGTTTAAGTCTTAGAACTATGCACTTCAAAGTATGAACTGTGGTGTTTGCAGACAAGAACATAGTCTCTCTTTATCATGCAAAAATGCAACAGGGCTTCTTTTACCAACAAAAGTTGTCATGAGCACAAAAAATATATATAAATCAAAATAAACATTGCATATACTGTAACTTCCAGGAATCTGTGATATACATGAATTCATTGCAAACACAAATTCATCCAGCTTTCCAGACGCATGTAATCTACAGCAATATGGTCTTGTCGATGGTTTGCTCTGTCTCCAAAAATGTACAGAATAAGCACAAAAGTTTTCACACTGAAAATGGGAAGTCAGAGAAATGTTTGCTTAAAAAGATGAAGGGTAAGTTATGGATCCTTTGGTTATGGATCTATATTTATTTCTTTAGCTACCATACAATAAAATGTAATCTGGCAGGTAAAACGTTATTTAATTTATTTTAAAATAATACAAAGCATTATACACAAGAGATTCACGTCTGAACTTTTCAAGAAAGGTGCGAAAGGAAGGAAATAAGACCATCAGATTCCAGTTATGAGAGTTAATAGTGAGTTCAGATCTTAAGATCGGATATAATTTAACTATGTTTATTGGACACTACATTTCCTACTGGATTCTTCTACTGCGTTAAATGCAGAAATGTTTCTTACTGCCAATTAGTGCATCTCTGAAAAGTATGGCCGGGTTCTACTAAAAGCATGCAACAGGACAAATGCAAAAAAGCACAAAAGCCAACCAATGCTGATCACGACACAAGCAGCACCTGGAGCAGCCCCTGACAGTCCTGCCCTAGGGCGTGAAGCGTGGTGGGGTATGAGGAGTCGAACTTGTACAAGCAGTATGGGTGCTAAAGAAGAACCCCTATGATTTTTAAAATTTAAAGATTAAGTTCTTTGGGACCTTGAAGGCGTCCTCTCATTAATGCAAATTTTTCAGTTTCTGCCTCTCTAGGAAACCATGGGCCACTCCCTGGAAGACGAAGGCGGCAGCAAAGACCTCACAGCCAACTCAACACCACTGAGAAAGCATCAGTTCAGCTGGCTCCCAAGCACAAGGCAAAAACCCAGGGGCAGCGCAAGAGGCTGGGGGAAGACCTACTGCACCGTTCGCTCTGGGCTAGGAATGGCTGCCATCCTAAGGGGCTGGGAAATGTCTAGAGCTCCCCGCCCGCCTGGCACGCTGCCAGCCCGGTGACAGTCGTGGTCCAGGCCACCCCGCATCTCCACCGACGCCCGACGGCCAGTGCTCCACGCGGCTCTCAGCTTCCGGCGCTGCGATTGGCCCCGGCCAAGTTGCCCGGCCGGCAGCCTGGCTCCCCGCCCGCCCGCCCGCAGGCCCAGGCCCGCCGCAGAGGCGACCCGGGCGCAGCCAGCGGAGGAGGTGGCGCACATCTTAAACAGGATCCCCGCGGGGAGGGCGCTTGGGTTCTGGCGCCTGTCGCGGCTTTCCCAGCCTCGGGCTCGGACACTGCCCGGAACCTGTGCGTGCGCGCGCGCACACACACACACACACATACGCGCGCACGTGTACACACACACACACACACACACACACACACACACACACACACTTCTTGTTCGGGACCAGCATTACCATCACACACCCCAGAAACGCTTCCGAGGGGACCAAGTACCTGCTCTCTGCGAGCTGCAGTGCTGTTCACTTCATCCTCCGTTGACAAGGAAACCAAACCGCACTTCATTTATTTTTTTCCAGAAAAACCTTCCATTGCCATCATTTGAAAATTGATTTACGGGGAGGAGAAAGGGAGGAAGAAGGAATAATATAGATATAGATATCAGGATATCTATCACAAAATTATCTCGGTATTTTATTTAAAAAGACAAGTGTGCAAAAGTGATAGTTAATGTAAAAGACGAAAAAGGCATTTTGCTTAAAAATGATCCCAGTAACTAGCTGCAAGAAAAGTTTCATGTTATCAATAGATATAAAAAAAACGGGAGAGAAAAAAAAAAACAAAAACGAAATGTTTCTCACCGGCTTCCAAAAAGGGCATAAAAATGTAAAATCAATGTCTTAGCTCGGTAGTGTGCAAGACCACAAACTTGCGAACACTGCTGTAAAATCCCACCTACAGAAAAATGTCATCACAAAAAGAGTATGCGAAAAAAAAAGAGTTAGAAACATGCTTTCTTATTTTTACAAAGGAAAAAAATAGGCACCATACTTCACATCGCTTTTTCCATAAAACCAGTTGCACATTTTGCTGGACTTGGGAGTCGCTCGCAGCTGGCACGGTCGCCGCGGACTCCCGGGCACAGCGCCTCGTCTACAGAACCATTGCATGCTAAGAAAACTTGCTTCAAGAAAAGGCTCAAGATCATGCTCTGTTAGCTTTCCCAAATACAAACAATAATCAAAGAAGTGGGAAAAAAAAAAGAAGAAAAACCAAAACCAAAAACAAAAACAAAAATAAAAAGGACAAAAAAAAAAAAAAAGAATAGGACAAGAATGCCACTAAGGTACTCACCGAACGGGAGTAAAATGTTGGAATAAAAATGAGATTTAGGAAAATACAGTATGGCGGTGGAAGAAGGAATGAAGCGCGTTTTTTTCTCAGTCTCTGCCTCGGGCACTGACACGTGACTCGGAGCCAGGCGGACTCGCAGGCGGCGGGGGGGACCGCGGCTGCAGGGGCACCCCGGAGCCCTCGAAGCCCTCGGAGCCGCTCGGGCGGGCGCGGCGGCTGGGAGCCCGGCGAGGCGGCCTCCTTCGCGAGCCGCGACGAGCAGGTGCCGCTCACGCTGGGCTGAGCGCACGCACACGCACACGCAGACGGGCAGGGCGCGGGCGGGCGGGCGGGCGGGCGAGCGGGGACCGCGCGGGGCGGGCCGGAGGCGCGCAGCTGCCTCTGCCGCCGCCGCCGCCGCCGGGCCAATGCAGCGGGCGCGCCTCGGAAGGGGGCAGCTTGGGGATGCTCAGCCGGCGCCTCACAGGATCCACAACTTGCTGCCCGCCTCAAAGTTGCCGCTTGCCACTTCCGTGTGCATCCGTCTGTCTCTCTCCTGCAGGTAGTTGCCTGGAGGGAGCTCCGGTGCTGTCCACCCTTCAAGTTTCACTCTTCAAACCGGCCTTAATGCCCTCGTTCTGTTTATCTGCTTTCGGAGTTCCCAGTCCTCCCAAACTGCTTTGCCTGTATCGCTCTGCTAGGGTTGCATTCTTCCCTCGTGGCTCTTGGGAAACCTGGCTCCTTGTGATGCGATGCTGGGGGCGTTGTCACCTACAAAAGCACTGTGAATCTCGGTAGTCAGTCACTCCTTTGAGTGAGTGACTTCGGTGAGGACTGATGGCAGTTTGAAAATTAAAACGAAATCTTTTATTTAGAAAAATCCCCCACTCCCATGTCTTTTATTCGGGTTGCATGGTGGAGGGTGGGGGCGTGGACGTGGATAATTTATTTCTTCGTAGATCAGGCATTGTTTGTTTTGTCTGCTTGCGCACCTGTTTGGACCTGTCTAGAAAAGACTGTGGGGTGGGGTGCGGGGTCGTCTGAGATCCCGAAAGGCTCCGGCCTGACTCCTGCAAGTTGTTTTCTCAGGCTGCAAGTCAAGGAGTGGAGCAAGGAAAACAAGCAAGTCCATTGTGTGAGCGCTAGCCTGACAGCAGGCACCTGGCTGTCGAGAGGGGGAGACGTGCACCGCGCACCAGCCTGGAGAGGCTCAGCCACTCAGCCCGGTGGTAGATCAGAGCTGCTGAAGGTGAGGGGACACAGGGACTTCACCTAGCATCCGCTGTAGGATGCTGTCGCTGGAACAAAGATGCCATGAGCCAATCACTGCATGCCTTGGAATTCTGCTGCCGTTGCCTGTTGAAGAATCGGCTTTCTGGACGCTAGAAGGCACCTATTTTTCTTCATTTTTGTACAATATTCATATCAGGACCATGTTCCTGTGTTGCTTTGCACGGAATTAATGGCCACGTCTGTTTTGGGGTATGAACAACTAATTCAATTCCACAGTTCACGTTTCTCTTCATATCTTTATGTCACTGTTACCAATGTTGGCATTTAAGATAAAATACCTACGTGTGAGAGGGTCTAACCTGGACCACTCAGGAAAACACGCACAACCATTAAAGAGAGCTGAAGGCACAAATATGGTTCACAAATATTGTGGTCAGAATTTACTGGTCAAATAAAGTATGGGTGCACAATTAAAATAGAACATTGAAAATGGCCATTAAAATGTCATTAACTATTTGTTTTGGCGAGTGGCCAACTGTAAACCCACTAATTATATACACTTTCCAAAGAGGATTGCTGACCTCGCATGCTGATCAAGAAAGTTGAAGGCATCAAAGTGGATCCCTGACCTTTGGAAGCCTTAAGTTCTATTCAAAAAATGCAGGATTATTCACCAGAAT
Source organism: Jaculus jaculus (assembly GCF_020740685.1). Taxonomy (NCBI): domain Eukaryota; kingdom Metazoa; phylum Chordata; class Mammalia; order Rodentia; family Dipodidae; genus Jaculus; species Jaculus jaculus. The sequence goes on along the minus strand of NC_059103.1, from coordinate 154,808,195 downwards.
GAAGCGTACAAAATATGTGCTGTGTATTGTACAAGATGTTAAGCATCACTTTTAATACATCTTCTCAAATATGGCTTTTTTCTTTCATGACTCATGAATTAATTTTATGTGCTATTTAAATCTTAGATTGTTAAATTTTTCCAATTTTTTTCCTCCATATCAAAATGCATCCAATTCTAATCATTTTAAAAGAGAATACAATTTTGTGCTTATATTGTTTTCATCCGTCAAATGTGGGGATTTTGAAAAGTGGAAAGCTTCAGTCTAAAAATTAGTTTTGAACTATCCAATCAGGCTACCGAATGCCTGGGGTTTAAAGAGTTAGTCAAGAAGAACTTTGAAAAACAAGCTGTTTGGAATTACACTGCAGCAATGGCTGCCAGCCAGTCACAGTGATTGTCAGGCTTTTATTATTCAATAAAACGACTCCCCTTTATGTTTCATGCAGCTCTGCTGAGAAAAAGCAAGACATCAGTATCCTCCTTGCACTTTTCCCACTTGCTTACATAATTGCAATACAGTGCTTAAAATATTCCAATTACATTTATTTCCAAGGTGCCATTCTCAATCTTTTAAGTTCCATCAACACATTAAAAACAAGAGTAAACAAAGTCAGATGTAGGAAACTAGAATTTACAAAGCATAAGCTTGCATTTAATTATTGTACAGCTCTATGTCATTTACACTTTTTCAATTTAGAAAAAATAAAGTCAGAATTTAACTCATTTGCACAGAATTCCATTGTACCTGGATAGAAGAGATGATGTTGCAATAATCCTAGATCTAGTTTTACAGCTAGAATAATGTTTCAAAAACTACGTAAAGGCACTAAATATTCCCTGAGAACTGTTGCTGCCACTAGTTAGCATACTTTAATTTTAAATTTAGCCCTTCTAAAGGAAATTTTCAGAATTTTTTTAGTTACATTAGTTACCACAAACAATAGTCATGATCTATTCATGTAAAATTAAATATAATATATAAATAATATAAAAATATATTGTTGTAGCTGATTTTTTTTTCTTCTACTTTTTAGAGGTAGGGTCTCACTCTACCCAAGGCTGACCTGGAACTCACTCTGTAGCCCAGGCTGGCCCCATCATGACACTCTTCGTACCTCAACCTCTTGATTGATGGCCTTATAGGTGTGTACCACCATGCCCAGCTTTAAACCATATATTTTATTGACAATTTGGTTCCATACAACACAAAATAAATAAATAAAATGTATTTAAAATGCAAGTAAAATACCATTACATGCAGGAAATGTTTACAAAATGTTACCACAAAATCTGTGGTTGTGTCATCCTTGTATCATTTGCAATAATTAAATACAGAAACTTTCTCATGGTTTCAGTTAAGAACTTTCTTTCTGATTCCCTTCTGAAGTCAGTCATATAGGACATGCAAATGTAAGGGAGACTAAATGTAAGGTGAGACCAATGAATGATGATGTTAAAGGAAAAATTTAGCTTGAATTCTATGCTACCCAATCTGTATTCAAGATATATGAAATGTTTATGTGCATAAACATCTGGATATAGACTGAGTTGGAAACTGTCTCATTAACATAGCTTAAATAGATGCTTAAATGTTTGCATCTACTGTCCTCAAATAGCTTTCTTTACATTTTGCTGATTATTTTTATAACAGTATTTGATTAATCATTTCTTAGTATTGATTAATCATTTCTTCATTATGTATCCTATTCATACTAATACACATATTTAATTATAATTATTTTTCTAATTTTGATGGTTTCTTAAATATTTTCCAGCATTCCTGTTTGAAGGAAATGTAAATAACAATGTCAAAACACATCAAGTAATATGTACAAATTAGTCCAAAAATGATTAGAAATTTTGAAATACATATAAGATGGCATGAGTAAGGTAGGAATAATGTTCAAAATCTGTGTACTTTAATTGTTTATATTTTCTATTTGATTCTACACATATTTTATGCAATCCAAAAAAATCATACACAAGAAAATATATACCAAATCTATTAGGTTTATATACACTCATATTAATTCACACACCAAATTAATAGTAACATTTAGAACAAGTTAGTATGCCTATTAATATGGTTACTTTAGTCTTGAGTATGTTTAATTGAGTGCATTAACTACAGTTCTGTGATCAAGTGACCTGCGCACTGAGAGTTTATAAAGAAGAGTGTGCATGTGGCTTCTTGGTATACACACTTAAGAAAAAACAGCAGAACATGTTCATTGTTGTTATTGTTTATTGATGACTGATGTGACCATCACCCATGCTAACGAGACTATCAAATATGCCACTTTGTCATTTATGAACTGGGATTCTTTCTCAGGTATTTTCTTCGACTTTGTTTGAAATAAAGATAGTAATGTGGCAATCTTCACATCAAACATAGGTACATGTATAAGTTATTAATATGAAGAATTTAAGCTAAGTTAAGTACATCTTGTTATAAATAGATGAAAGGCCCACTGGGATAAAAAGATAGCTATGTAAAACAAAAGAAAATGGACTTGAGGAACATCATAAAGAAAAAGTATTCTCCACTTAGTAACCACTTACATTGCTTTTGATGATTAACTTATATGCTATAATGAAATCCTTCTGCTGAGGAATTAAGGTTCGAAAATACTCCTCCAAAAACCATCAGACAAGCAAACGTGACAGGTGGGGAGCTTCCTTATCTTTTGAAACAGCTAAAGGTGATGTAATGTGAAAAGTTACTTCCATGAAAGCACTGCCATTACAGCTAAAACAATGAGGAAGTAGACGTGGAGAGATGAGGAGGAGGAGAAACAAGACACAGGGATGAGTCAATAAAAGGAGAGTGAAAATGAGGACACAGTAGAGAGAAAGGGTTACTGTAGAAATAAGATGCTGGATGCCTGGAAAATCTCCCCCAGAACACCTGAGAATGCAAGACAAGTGCAAACACTGGACAGATTCGGGTCACGCAGATGAGTCCTAAAAGGCATGTGACAAAACCTCCTTAGTAAAACATTGTTTACTTCACAATTTGTTCCTTTAGTGAGCCTGAATGTTGATTTAGAAAATAATTTTACTAAAAACAGAACAGTTTTAAAAGGAGAAAATAGTAGATTTATTTTATTTGTGTCCAAAAGTCAAGAAATGTGTTTATCTGAATAAAGACTGACATCATTGCTAAATTAATTGTGTTTCAGGATATGAATCTTGAAGATGTCACAGAGAAAACTAATATTTTACTGCTCACAAAATCTTAGAAATATAAATATTTTTTACATGCCATAATATGTTGTAGCTGTCAATCTCCTGTTGTGTATTCTTTGTTAAATTTTAAAGACTAGGGATATAAAGATAATCTGGATTTTAAGTATCTCTAATGATGTAATGCAATTCTGGGATCTGTTTTTGATTTAAAGATTATTCATTTGTCAGAGAGTTATACTATTCAAAAGATGAATAGAAGAAGTTTGTTGGTCACCAGTTTGGGATCTTGTCAAGAAGAAGCTCTGCTACTTCCATGAAGTTTAATATGCAGCTTAGTGGCATGCATATGAAACTTGAATTAAACAGTCCATTTGTAGGTATGGAATTAATTTGCTTTCTCCCCAATGGACAGAAAATACAATTTTTTAATATATGATGATCTGCCATGCAATCAAACATTGAAATGATCCATACTTGTTCATTCACATCTCTTTATTAATTATGAATAGATATTTGGGGGGAAGTGATTATAGGAAAAAGTCAGTTAAATCTACAGTGTGGCCTGCATAGATCTGTATTCTCCAGAGGGCTATTTGCTCATTGAAAATACACAGAGGTTATATATTTCTGTGTTTAATAATTTCTATTTCCTCTAATAATCTTTCCTTTTTTTTAGTCTTTGAGAAATCAGACTAATCAAATATTTCTATGCTTGTTCAGGGTTTATTTTTGTAGTGGGAGAAGATGTGCTAATGCATTCACTTTTTGACATGTGCATTTATTTAAATAATAGGAAAAGTCTTCTATGACAGTGAATGTTTGAATTTATACTTGATTTGAATATATGTGGGGAGGAATGATGTTATATCATCTATATTACCTGGTTCTCATTCCCTCTTCCTCAGTGGATCACCCTTTTTCAGAACAGGAATGGTCAAACTTGCAAAGATCTGAGAACATCACAGCCTTGACTGTTTGGCTTCAGGGTAGTAAATTATTTGTTGTTTTCATCATTTAAAGCTCCAGAGAAAACAGGAGCAAAGATCAAATGCAGGATTTCCAAATAAAATATAATGAACTATACACAGGACACTGGGAAAGATATGGATACTTCAATCTATAAACTTATAAATATGCCATCATTGTCATCAAGCAGCACATCGCAGCAAAGTGGTCCTCTACACCTCACCTGGTAGCTGGTGTTTGATACAATTATGTTTACGAGAGTATAGAAAATCAGATCCATGTGTCTTTTCTATATACCTATCACAATTTATCTATCTATCTATCTATCTATCTATCTATCTATCTATCTATCTATCTATCTGTGTATGTGTATAATTTATGAGATAAATTACAGAAAATATGATGTACATAAGAATTTTAACTCATTTTTGTGAATTCAAGAAGTTTTGTAAATACATATATGCAGTGTATTTCATTACCAGTGCCTAGGGCTGAAACCTTTAAAAGACCATGTATATTATAAAAATCCCAATTTTAATAAGATGATTTTTAAATAAATAAATAGTAATATTTGCCATTTACAGTATGATGGGATTATGTTATATTTTATTACCAAACAGGAAAGAAAACATTAAAGACAGTCTTTAAGTGTTTTCTGGAATCAAAATTAATTCTAATAACTTTTGTCAAAGCATTACAAAGCTTACAGCAACATAAAGCTAACAGAGAAAATAGGGAATAAAACTGTAATTTCTAATTCAGGAAAATACTACTTGTCTTTTATGTGTAGTGGTGACTTTATAGACAAAATTTTATTCAAAATGAGTTTATGCCACAATTTATATCAACTTTCAGTTGATATGATAGTGAATTTATAACACTCAAGTTGCTAAATAGGTAGGATATGTATATCCGAAAGGATGACTGACTTAAAACATATAATTTGTGGGGATAAGGTGATGCATAAGTGGTTGAAAGGACTTTCTTCACAAGCCTGCTGACAAGAACTCAGACTCCCAGCACCCATTTGCAGCTGGACACAATATGGCATATGCATATGCCATATTGAACCTCGGGCAACGGAAGATGAAGTCAGGAGAATCCCAAAGTTCCCAGACCAGCTATTCTTGCCTTGTTAGTGGCAAAGTGAGACACTCTCTCAAACAAGGTGGAAGGAAAGGGCCAGCACCCTGAGGCTGTCCTTACCTGCACAGAAATACACAATGGCACATGTACAGGCATACACACACACACACACACACACACACACACACACACACACACGCACACAGAAACACAGGATCAAAAATAGAGAGAGAGAGAGAGAAAAGCCAAAAGCCACCAGACCAGCACACTTCAAGAACTCCAGGGTAATTTCCTGCATTTTGCATATTTTTGGACTGGAATACAAATCCACTCCCACACTTTAGGGCTGGGACCTAGGATTCACCCACCCATAGTGACACCTCCTCCAGCCAGGCAGCTACAAATATAAAATACAACCTTTAACAAAATCCTCAATATATTGGGAGTCATTCATTCAAACTCTCACACTAAATAAATACTGAAATATAAAGTTGACTTATTCCTATCTTTTAAACTATTATATTAAAGAATTGACAGATCGTCACTACATTGTGAAAAAAAAAATACTGTTAGATAAATGCTACTTTGGGTATCATAAGATATTTTGTTTATTATTATTTTTATTATTATTTATTTGAGAGACAGAGAGAGAATGGGTGCACCAGGGCCTCTACCTACTGCAAACAAACACCAGATGCATGTAATTATTTTAAAAATGAGCAGATTCTCCAACCAAGAATGAATAGATGGTAAGACCCTACTGCTGAAGATGCCACATACTTGGGCTGCAAAGCCATTGAGAAATCCTGCTGGAACTGAGCTGAAAGCTTCCTCCATGTAGACCAGCTGACAGAAAGCTGGAAAAAGCCATTCTGCATGCAGTTCAATGGGAGAAGGAGAAATCACCAGTGAAGATACTCAACAGTGAACACTGTAAACCTTATATTTGGCCAGCCAGACCAAATGAGCCAACGGGTGTAATAGTGTTATGTCTATCATGGTAGAAACCAACTTCCCTCTAATTGAACTGGAGGTCCACTCGATGGGAGGGAATATATCCCTGATACTGAAAACTTAAAACAGGGGTAGTCATGAGCCCTAGGGGTGTAATGTCTGCTGCTGTCTAGATAAATGTATACAGTATGCTTATCAAACTGCCTAGTAAGCACTTCTCTTAATGTTCATACCTTTATATTAATTGGTACAGAATCTTCACTTTTCAGATGTCAGTGACCTTGGGATGACACAAAAGGCATCGTGGTGCTGGAAGGAAGTGACTGGAGTTCTCAGTACTGTAATATCTCTATCACACCTTCCAAGGCTCAGGGTCTAATATGGAAGAGGTGGCAGAAAGAATGTAAGAGCCAAAGGAAGGGTAGAACTCCTTACAACGTGCTCCCCCATGATGGAGAATGGAGTTTCAAAGTGGAAAGTGGGGGAGGGAGGGTATTACTATGGGCTATTTTTTATAATCATGGAAGTTGTTAATAAAAATTTGAAGAAAAAAAAAAAAAAGAATGAGAAAGGGCCCTTAGTGGAGTGGGCATGGAGAATTGGGTTTATAAGAGATTAACATGAGGAAATTGGGATCAACACACTATTTGTTCACATAGTAAAGTACATTATTAGTAAAAATTAATAAAAATTCAAACTTGGCTTTCCTTACTCAACTCTACAATATCAAAATTAAAACATAACAAGAAATATTCAAAAAAATTAAATTCAAATGAAATTTTCAAGTTTTATTCATCCTCTTTAATTATTTATAATTTATAAAATATAATCTTAAGATTTGTTTTTCTTTGTGAAGACTTTTACTTATTTATTTGAGAAAGAGTGAAAGACAGACAGAGAGGGTTAGAGAAACAAAGTGTGGGCACCCCAGGGCCTCGTGCTGCAGCACATGAATTGCATGGAAATGTACCGAATTCTGCATCTGGCTTTTACATGAGTTCTGTTGAATTGAACTAAAGGTAGCAGATATTGAAAGCAAGCACTTTTAAATGCTGTGCCATCTCCCCAACCCAGTTTTTTTCTTGTTTTTATTTTTTTGTTGTTTGTTTGTTTTTTTGGTTTTTCGAGGAAGGGTCTCACTCTAGCTCAGGCTGACCTGGAATTCATTATGTAGTCTCAGGTTGGCTTGAACTCACAGTGATCCTCCTATTTCTACCTCTGCTGGGATTAAAGGAGTGAGCCACCATGCCTAGTGTTTTTCTTGTTTTAATAAAACAAAATATTCCGAAAGATTTAAAGAGAAATCTATGTACAGGTAAATGATACAGATTATTTTCCTCACAAAGATTAAATTAGCTCTGAACTTTTGTTCTAGATGTACATTTACATTCACTAAGAAAGATTTCCTTTAGTATAATGATGAAATATCATAGCTTATTTCTTAAAACCCTGGAGTGCTTCTGTTGTGATTTAAAATAATTTTTAGAGATAATATAGCATCTTCTTAAGAGTAGTGAGGAACAAAGACAAATTCTCTCAAGCTAGTAAAAGCATTTCTAAGCATAAAGATTTTGTAAACCTGGAGCACTGGACAGTTCATGAGTCCCCAACACATCTGTAAAGATCAGATGTGCAAGCAGGCTTTTCCAAAGTACTGGATCACAGTCAACACATGGTTGAGTTCTTTGACAAGTGCCTGCAATGCTGATAGAGGGATTTTCTGCAGAGACATCCATCTGCTTTAGATACCCAGCATTCAGGCAGGAGGAATGTCATTCTTGTGAACATTCAGAGCTCAATCTATCTGCACCATTGAAGTGCAGAGTCACCCCACTTTTTCAAATTGGAGGAATGAGGTATAAGTCTTAATAAGGAGGTAGAAGAGTTTTCTATGGAAAATAGCAACAACAAAATAAAAACAAACAAGTAAATAGAAAAGAACACTTGGTAATCTCACCAAGAGAAAACAAAACAAAGAAATCCAGCAAGTTGTTTCAATAAGCAGCCCAGAGCTTAGCAGTTAAGGCACTGCCCTGTAATTCCAAAGGATCCAGAGGTTTCAGTCCCCCTGTACCCACATAAAGCCAGATACACAAGGTGGCATACATGTCTGGAGTTCATTCGCAGTGGCTAGAGGCTATGACATCCTCATTCATGCTCTCTCTCTTCTCTCTCTCTTCTCTCTCTCTCTCTCTCTCTCTCTCTCACAAATAAGTAAATAAATGAAATACGCTGCTCAAACACAAAACAAGGGTATTGACAATTTATATTATCTCTGTACATATGGGGTACACTGTGATGTCCCAATCCACGTATACATTTTGGAATAGCAGATGAAAAAAAAAAAAAAAGCTCTAATTTTGAATAGGACTACAACAATAAGGATCAGCCAGATCATCAAGCTCAGAAATATTATTATACATAACCAAATCCATGTCACTTAGAAGGGGAATCATCACTAACTCTTATGTGCTGCCTGTTTGGGGGTTCAACTCCTGAGTCTCACACAGGCAAGATAAGCACCTTACCATGTAGCTACTCTCCAACCCTATTTTTATTAGAAAGAGAATCCTATCCCAAATGACATTTGAACAATATCATAAAAAATTTATTTATAGTATTTACTCCAACTAGATGGCCTTATAGTTGTTAGTATTTTTGCCCCAGTGACATGCCAGGAACAAATATCTTCAGAAGCCACAGCCATCCTCATATTACTTTCTTCTTTCCTAATTGGTGAGCTTTGATACAGATACACAATGACCTCTAAACCATCCACTCAATACTCAGAACATAGAGTGAAGGGAAGCTATGTGCAATGGCCAGTGCCTGCCTCTGAACAAAGAGTGAAAAACTACTGGAGACATGGCTTAGTGGGTAAGATGCTTGTGTGCATCGCCAAAGGACCCAGGTTGTTTCCCCTCAGTACCCATGCAAACTCAGATGCACAAGGTGGTGCATGTGTCTGGAGTTTATTTGTAGTGACTAGTGGCCTTGGTGTGTCCATTCTCTCTCTCCCATGCTCTTTCAAACATTTTCTTTTTTTAAGAGTAGATAATCCTAGTAAGGTCTTAAGAATGCTTAGCCTGTCATTCTTTTTTTCTTTTCTTTTCCTTTTTTTTTTTCTATTCAAGGAAGCTGCTTCCTTTATTCCTCTCTGCTTCCATTTGCTTTACTGCCTGTCAGCATAGGATCTTATCTCATGCTTACGTATACTGTAAGCTAGAATTCGAAGTAATCTGAAGGGTTTTTTTATTAATTAGTTTTTTACTCAGTGAATACAGTCAATTTGGTACCATTGTTAGGCTCATCTATGTCCTACCCTCTCCCCCTGGCCCCTCCTTGTTGAGGTATATGGCTCATGCATTGTGGAGTTAGCCCACAGTGATGGGGAGGATAAAAGTCTCTGCATATCATGACCCAACACATGGATCTGAAATTCTTTCCACCCCCTCTTCCGCAAAATTTCCCTGAACCATGTTGGGTTCATTTTTGGTCTGCTTCAGTGATGAGTTGTTGGGGGCCTCTGGGTCTCTGGATATCTGATTTGGTAGGAGTTGATTTTTCTCTGTGTTAATCTCCTTCACCCTTGTACTGGTACCTGGTTCACCAACAAAACAGCACCCTTGCTTGTTCTGCCATTTTTCTTAGTTTCAGCCAGGGCCCTTTTGAGGTATGATAGGGTTGTTCTTTCCTTAGGTTCTACATCTATCTGAAAAAGAGAAGCAGATTCTCCAATGGAGAGCAAGTTAGCACCAAATAAATGAGATAATAACTCTTACTTTTTAATAGTGAATTTAATAGGTATAAGCCCTCTTGTAGCCTACAATTGGTAGACGCTTGATAATGGAGAGTGGGTTTATGTTTGGATATGGTTCTGACTTGTTTCCCATATCCAGCTATGGGTTCCATACCTCTAAGGGGATAAATCAGGCAAATCTAGAGCAGTTTGTTTGCCACCATGGCTATGTGCCACTATTGTACTTGTGTGAGCATCATGACAGGTTTTTTGCTGCTAAGTAGGTTAGACCATGAGTTGCTTGGACAGATGTTGGTCATTTTCCCCCAGTCGCCCATGTAGCACCTTCTGGCATTGGATGTGCTGACTGTCTTGTGACTGATTCTCTTCCAGCTTCTAGCCATGCCATTCCATTTTACGTGCCAACCACATAAGGTGTCTTCAGCAGTAGGGTCTTAACACTAACCTTTGGTGGGTCATCACGTACTCTGACAGAAATCTATCTTTCTTTTAGAGAACCTTGTGGGTCTCTATGAGCAAAAGCTTATTGTGGATGATAGCCACATGCTGGTATTGGGAGTTACAGGTCAGTGCCCACCAAGAAAAGGAAGAAAAAAAAAAAACTAATATAAAAGAGTTAGAGAGAAGCGAGAGAGAAAGAAGCTGTAGAATATTAAGGTCATTTTCATCATACACTCTCCAGTGTCTAGTGGCTCAGGTGTCCCTCTAAGGGCCTGGTGAAGGTTCTGCCATTTGGTCTGCCTTTTAGGAAGTAGAATTTTATGGTAGCATTGCCATTTGGGTCCAGATTTGTGCTTCCCAGCCCCTCCCTTGCCCTCCCCTCCCTCCCCACCCATCCTATTCTCTAGTCCACAAGAAGCATGCTGGATATGTAAGGCATCTTGGGTGGATTCAGGTTAGGTGCTGTAGATGAGTGAAATTATGTGTTGATATTTTTTCTGTGATTAGGTAAGTTCACTGAGAATGATCTGTTCCAGGTTCATCCATTTTTCCTCAAATTTCATTGTGTCATTTTTTTTCTTACTGCTGTATAGAATTCCATTGTGTAGATGTAACACATCTTAGTTATCCATTTTTCTAGTGATGGACATCTAGGTTGATTCCAGCTCTTAGATATTACAAATTGAGCCACTACAAACATGGTTGAGCAAATCTCTCTGGCCTGTAGTTTAAAGGTTTTAGGATAGAAGCCCAGTAAGGGAATAACTGGGTCTGTTGGTATCTCTATAGTCAGCTTTTTCAGGAGTCTCCATATTGCTTTCCAAAGTGTTTGTACCATCTTACATTCCCACCAACAGTGGATGAGTGTTCCTACTTCTCCACATCCTCGCCAGCATTTAGTTATATTTGACTTTTTGATATTTGCTATCCTTACTGGGGTAAGGTGGAATCTTGTTTTAAATTGCATTTCCCTGATGATTAAGGATGATGAACATTTTCTTAAGTGTGTGTTTGACATTTGTGTTTCTTCCTCTACGAACTGCCTGTTCAGCTCTTTGCCCCATTTTGTGAGTGGGGTATTTAACTTTTTACTGTTTAGGTTTGTGAGTTCTTTGTATATTCTAGGGATTAGGCCACTGTCAGTTGGATAACCCACATATATTTTCTCCCATCCTGTGGGTAATCTATTGGCTTTGCTTATTGTACACTTGTCTGTAAAGAAACTCTTCAGCTTCATGTGATCCCATTGGTTGAGTGACTGTTTAAGTTCTTGACCTCCTGGGGTTTTGTTCAGGAAGTCTTTTTCCATTCCTATGTCATGAAAAGTACTTCCTAAATTTTCTTCCAGTAGTATTCAAGTTTCTAGTTTTATATTATGTAGAGCATGGAGAAATGTGTGGATCAGTTTCAATTTCCTGCATATGGTTATCCAGTTTGTCCAGCACCATTTGAAGTTACTATCTTTTCTCTAGCCTATAATGTTAGGGCCTTTGTCAAATACCAAGTAGCTATAGTTGCTTGACCCAAAGTCCGGGTCCTCAAGTCTATCCCATTGGTCTATACTCCTGTTTTTATGCTAGTTCCTGCTGTTTTTATTACTATAGCTTTATAATATAGCTTTAGATCAGGTATGGTGTTGCCTTCGGAGTTATTTCTTTTGCTAAGGATATGTTTGGATATGCAAGGCCTTATACCTTTCCATATGAAATTTTAGATCATTTTTTTCTATCTCTGTGAAGAACATTGTTGGGATTTTAATTGGAATTGCATTAAATATGTATAACAAAATGGAATGCTTCATAAATTTGCATGTCATCCTTGTGCAGGGGCTATGCTAATCTTCTCTGTATCTTTCCAATTTTAGTATATGTTCTGCTGAAGTGAGCACACATCTGAAGATTTAAAAGAGGATAAGAAGCATAAAACTGTGTGTGTGGAGAAGGGCATAACACATGAAATAAAGATATACTTGGAAGGTTTGAATGAAAATCTCTATTCTATAATTGGAGGTGCCTAGAGTCAAAAGAGTGAGCAAGAGTAGTAGTAAGCAATATAACTATATGATGCACTAGTAATTATTATTGGAAGATAGAGAAATAATACAAATTGTCCACTATAGTGGTGCTTCCTCTGTTGTGGGACTTGAAACTCTTCATTCTCTCTTCAAACAGTAACATTTAAGAAGACTGCAAAGCAAATTCTAGTATTAATGGAAATAAGGGAGTTCTGAGAAGTCTGGGTTATTCTGTACAGGCAAATGTTGGTGAGAGTTCTAGGTAGAGAAGAGATTTTTTATGCTGAAGCAGATGATTTTTGAAAAATAAAATGCATCAGAATGATCCCAATATATTTAACAGGTGAGAAGTGCATCATGAAGGCGCCCCTGGCTGCAGCAGGAGATTCTATCACCTCCATACGGCTTACCACAAAATGTCACCAGTGAGGTTCCCAGGCCACTAGACAGGTGCTAATGGAACAGCTGGAAATGACTTTGTGAACAACTTTTGTAAGACTAAGAAGTCTAAATATAATTAGATGCCACATGCTTCCTTGATGGAGTGAAGAATCACTGTAATAAAATTTAAGATGTTTTGGGTAGAAGATGGTATGAAACTGACTCAGAAAAGAAGTTGTTAAGTAGGTTTGGAGATATATTGTTCTAGGAGTAACAGCAAGATATACAAGTGGAATTATTTAATAGGTAACAGTTGTCTTTTTCAAGTCTTGAGAACAATTGACATTGACATGAATTTTAGGAGTTGAAGTTATTTGAATGAGTTATCTCAGTAGAACAAATATCTAGAGACAAGAGCTAACATCTTAAGAGAGCAAGTTTAAATTAAAAAAGTGAAGGAACAAAATACCCTGTAGGAAAACAAGTTCTGAGGGGGTTGACATTGAGAACATGAACAATTCAATGAAGTTTTTAGTTCAGACTATGATTAATGATCAGACTCATTAGAAATACGACATTCTGTATTTATTTAAATTCAAAAAGTGCAACTACGTATTTCAATATATTTACTGGGTTATATTTCTGAAGAGATAGCAACATTTAGTGTATATCCCCTATCCTAGGAAAGGTTTTCTTAGTTATTGCATAATTTGATACTATCTTACAATTTTAAAACATTATTTTACTGAAATGTATAGACTTTAACTTATGATTTAAGCATATCTTGTCATGTTAATAGAAAGTAACTATTTATAATCCTTCATATGAATTCAGCTCATGTACATTTAGGGATGTAAAGTCCATTGGTAATTTATTCAGGGCACCAATAATGGCAAAAGAACACATATGCTGAACGTCAGAGGAGTGAACTCTGTGCTTTAATCCTCAAAGTTACTGCTCTGCAAATATCTAGGAACCATACAGTGATAACATGTATATATATATGCTACATGTGTGGTTCATATTGCCTACATTATAGTATGTACAGGGATGAGGAATCATGATTATAATGAAGCAGTCTTACATAGTTTCAGGAAGAAGTAGCCACAAGGAAGATACCGATACTGATGAGATGCTCAGAAAAGCTATGGAGTGGTGCCTTGTGATGGGTTTTGTCATGCGGAACTAATTATCTGTGGATGATAAAAGAAAATATGGTGGAAAACAGCAGCTATTTCCCATGGCGGGTATATCCACTTAAAACCCAACAACTCCCTGAACCATAGGATAATTGAAACAGTACCAAAACTGGCCTGAATAACAAAGTATACACTGTCTTTCTTAGAAAGTCCTGGGGAAGTCATGAACTTAATTTAAAATGCATCTTACAGAAAATAAAGTTTGGTGGTACACATCTATGATCTCAGCACCTGGAAGGTTGAGGCAGGAGGATCATGAGTTCTAACCAGGGTAGACTGCACTATGTAATGAGACTTTGTTTCAAGCAATTGCAAAGTAAACAACAACAACAAAAAAAGGAGTACCTCTTACTTACAACTGATAAACATAATTCATTTAGCATTAAAAAGGAATTACTATGTGTACCCAAAGATAAAAATTCAGTTTGCTAAAGTTTAAGGATAGTATAATTATGTATTCTTAAACTTTATATCTTGGGGCTGGAGAGATGTCTTAGCTGTTAAAGCACTTGCCTGCAAAGCCTAAGGAACCAGGTTCGATTCTCCAGTACACATGTAGGACAGATGCACAAGGAGGTACATGAAACTGGAGGCCCTGGTATGCCCTCTCTTTCTTTCTCTCTCTCTCTCTCTCTCTCTCTCTCAAATAAATAAATAAAATATTTTAGTAATAAAGAAAAACCTTTCTATTTTGTAGTTTTTAGGTAAAACAAACTATAAAGATTTTGAATATAGTTTTGCTTATGCAGTCAGCCATCAGAAATAAAATATGATTGGCTTGGTGAATATGCATATTGGACTAAATTAATAATATATGAAAGATAATACAGTATTCGAACAAAATATTGTTGGCCAAAAAGGAGTTTTCTTTCTCTTCACTTCACATGATAGCAGCTGAGGTGATTCTTGTGTCTTTGTTGCAGTTCTCTCTAACAGCTTTCGCCCAGTCCCATCCCATGACTTCCCAGGAGGAGCTGCCTTTGAAAAAGTCTTCCATGTTTACCATGGGTATTTCCTTAGTGGTCACACCATGCTTCACATTATGTTGATACCAAATTACACCCTCCTTCTCAGAGTTAAGAGAAACGTCAATACATTAAAGAAGACAGGAAAATGACAATGCATAACTAACACTTGAGAAACTCAGTTTTGTTAGCATGATTAAGTAGTGCTTGCCAGATAGGTAATCTGTTCTGTGGTAATAAGATAAATAAGAGGCCAGGAAACTTGTCTTTTAGGATTTTTAGCTAGACCCATGAGGTAACAGATGAAATGAAATTGTAGTTCTTGATAAGTATGTATTCAATAAAAAGATGATCTGATCATTGATATCCATGCATCTAATAAAGAGGTGATCTGAACATTTCTGATATATTGGGGGGGATGCAAAAGTATTTAGGAAATTTGTGTATCAGTTGCTTTCCCATGGCTACAACCAAACATCTGAGAACAGCAACAAAGGAAGAAAGGGTTTATTTCAGCTTGCAGTTTGTGGTTACAGCTCATTGTGGCAGTTTCAATCAGTGTGAATGTTTGGACATCCCACTGGAACCCATACCAGGCAGATTCCTGTAGAGGGGGTGTGTCACTGAGGTCCATCTGAGTCCAGCCCTAAGATGTGTTTGGATGCAGACCTGAGTTTGAACCCAAAGGTATATAGAGTACAGCTTGAGCTCTGGCAATCCCTGTTTGCTTTCGGTGCTGGCTCTTTTGGTGATTTCTCTCTACTTGGATATATGAAAGGAAGCCGGCTTCTTCTGCCACCAGTGGAACCTCCCATGGACATGTAAGCCTGAAATGCATCCATTTCTGCAATTAACACTGTCAAGTTGGATGTTCTTTACAGCAACATGGAACTAAATACAACACCCATCATGGCAGGGAAGGCATGGAGGCAGGAGCATGAGGCATTTAGTCACACTGGGTTTTTAATCAGGAAAAAAAAAAAAAAAAAGATTGAATGCTAGCTCTATCTCCTTTTAATCTACTCAGGCTCCTATTCCATGAGATGGTGCAGCCTACAGTTAAGGTAGATCTTTGCACTTTAATGTAACTTTTCCAGATATTCGTTTACAGACATGTCTAGAAGAGAACCTATTCTATATAATCCCTCAAAGATATGCCAAGAGTCACCTTTGCTAAATAAATCTAGATACTGTCACATTGGTAATCAAAATAGATCATCACAAGATGCTTAGAAACTTATTTTTTCTGTTTAGTCAAAATGAAATGAGAATGATAAATGCATGATTAATTTAATGGGCATTTGGACTTTTTCAATGTACATTTTTTGTTCTCCATTAGCTTTCCACAATAGGGGTTGATCACAAATTAACTCTAATTATAAAAATATCATAATCTATACTATGTATGAAAAAGAAATAAAAGATATGAAGTTTGTCTTATGATTAAATTTTAGAAAACTATTTGTAAATTTAAAATATTAATGAAGTATGAGCAAAGTTTGGTTTTCTTTAACACTGTTATTTTTAAATGCTTATTGCTTTGTTCTTACTGAATTCCTAAGGGGAATATAATTCCTAGTGAACCACATTGCTATTCATGTATTCCTTTCTTCCACTGCATATCTCTTCATCTCTTCAAACAGGCAGCACATTCTTTGAGTGTATAATGCTACTGATAGTTTAAATGCAACCTTCAGGAAACAATATAAAATCAACCTAAAATGAGTAGGTTTCATAAATCACTTCTTCCAAAGGAGATTTAAACAAGAATATATATGTATTATGCAAATTGAACCTGGAATATTTGCAAACAGTAATAATACTGACATATTAAGAAGGTGAATTTACAGTATAAAAATTGTTGATAGTGAATAACATAATTAGAATATAACTGCTCACATAATTCTATTGAACAAGTAAATCTGTTTTTCTTAAATATGATGCTGATTTACTTAATGAAACAAAAAATGCACCTTGTCAAGAAAAATAAGTGCTGACATATTTTAGTAAAAGATATGTCTGTAAACCTATAACTACAAACTTGCCCACATTATGAAGAAATAATAAAATTGACTTCTCAAAATTCCATCTTTTTGCTGGATGTGGTGGCACATGCCTCTAATCCCAGCACTTGAAAGGCAAAAACAGATGGATTGCTGTTATTTTGAGGCCACCTGAGACTACATAGTGAATTCCAGGTTAGTCTGGGCTAGAGAGCAAGACCCTACCTTGAAAAACAACAACAACAACAACAAAATCCATCTTTTTACTTAAGTCAAATTTGAAGAAAGTTATTGAAATATATCATTAAACTGAGTGCATTATTCAAATATTCCACTTTATAATGCTCTTGTACTAACTTTAAACAAAAATGTTTACATGTGTTTTGTTAGATTAATAATTACCATTTCTGATATTTGCTGTAATGTTTATACAATGATGCTAAAATGAATCATACAGTAGTATTGGTAAAATCTAGAGAAAAAATTATGCTGATATTATTTGTAAACTATCTTATGCTAAAACTGGATCCATATCCACATCACCAAATAATGATTACAAAGAAACATTTTGTCATGTTTCCTTAAAACTAACTACAGTGGAGTTTGGGATATCTATAATACCAAACTGCCATAGTCACTTAATAGATACACACATCATATAAAACAAAATGAAAATACCCTATATCCTTCAGAGCAAATCTTGTTAGAACTTGTAAGATCCTCCTTCTATGGGAAGAAGAATACTAATGGGACCTAAAAAAGGGAAGTTGTAGGAGAATTTTCCAGAAAACACATGCAGGAGAAGGAAATTCCTTCCTTTGAAGTCCTATAGGTCTATAGTGTAGAAATCCATTTCCTGAATGAAGGGAAGAAAGTTACAAAACTGAGATTATTTTTCTATAAACTAAAAATTAAGTATAGGGATGGAAACACATTGGTTTTGTAAAAATTCATTAATATTAAATTCCTTTTATATTTTTGTATTCATATTTACTGATGTCACAAAGTGATGGGCTCCCTGAAGACATTTTCCTTTGTCCATATCAAGAATTTTCTCGTATACATTCACTATGTTCCAACCACACCCCCGAGTAGTACCATTCCTAATGTGAACTTTCAATGAAATAGAGTAGTGAATTTTATATATGCAGAAGTAAAGACATTTTTTTTTTCTTTTAGAGTGACAGAATCCTTGAAGAAATGAATGTTAAGGGGAAAGTAAAGGAAGCTAAGTCTTGGCTAAGTCCTCACCAATGAGTATTATAGAATTAAATGCAGAGGTCTGGGAGGAGAGTGGGCACAAACACTGGCCTGTTTCCTATTGCATATATTTTCTAGCATTGAAAAAGCTTTATTCATTGCTTTTAATACAAAACATAGTTACTTTTAAACATCCAAATTCAATTAAAATTACATAATTTTTCCTGTTTCCAGAATAAAAATAGCAATTTCTTCCTACAGTGAAATTTCTACAGTATAACAGATTTCCACAGATTGGCTTGAAACTTAAAGATCATAGTAATGGAATAAATTCTTTTTGCTTTTGACTTGGGAACATTTCTCAGTGAGGTCTTCATATGCGATACAGCTTTATTTCAAATAGACACTTATGAAATGAAGCACATTCTCTCATTTTTCATTTGCTTTCAAATTTCAAAAGTTTTACACCCCTATGTGTCTGAATTGTCTAGTGAATTTGCCATGCCTCTTGCAGTGAGCACCCATCATCCTCTCTGTACTAATAGTTTTAGCTCTTGGTTTTGCCATAATCTGCCTGGTTTTGCCACCTGGGTGCTCCTAAGTAGATCCCATAAATGCCACTGATGCTATACTTGAAATCTCAAAGTACCTCTTAAAATTGAAAACCTATCCATGAATTTCCACACAACACAAAAGGAGATGATCAAATAAATTAAACAACTGTGCCATTGATTCATGAAATCTATAGTATGGTTTTGATTAATATGCCTTTTTATTTTCAACAGGTTATTTACTTCTAATTTACAAACTTGAAGTCTGTGCATGTGTAAGGGAACCAGACATTTATTTTAAACTACATACTCAAGTTACTGCAAGCACATGATCATTGTATGCTCAAACTATCAGTGATTATAATTTAAATTAAAAAAAAAAGAAACACATTATTCTAGTCAGCAGTAAACTGAGCAAGGGCAAGTGGAAGAAAATAGGGAATGTTGGAGTTAGTCCATGGCATCATAATGCCTATACTCTTTCATTCTCTAGTGCACATACTTGTGCATGTGCTCATGCATATACACACACTCTTGTGGAGGTATCACTCCCACTAATTGAAAGCAATGCCTAAGTCATATGTGTAAATCTCTGCCTTTAAATATGACTGCTACCTGAACTGGGATTCATTTGACTTGCATTTTGCATAAAATTGAACAGCAAACTCTTTTTAATAAGTATTTTAGATAATCAAATTACATTTCAGGGAAAGATATAAGGGATGCTTCATGTTGAGATTGTTCTGAATTTTATAGACATCAACAGCAGCTCTATTTTTCTGGGACACATAGCTGCTGTCCTCCATATTTTCATTTTCCTTCAGAGCAAGTCTCCAAAAGTGAGCAATTCTCACTAGTCTTATAAGGAAATGATATATATTGCCATATAAGTAAGTAAAACAGAATATGTTTTATAAGATGTTAGAAAATGTAATTGGTTAAATGCATAAATCATTCTCATATTTCATTTTTCTTAGTAATCAGAAATTGTATGTAACCACAAAAAAATGAGAGCATTTCATCAAAATATGACTAGAACAGCAATTAAATAAAACTACATCAATAAACAGCATTTCATTGTGGAGGTTAATTTTCCATAAGATTCTGTAACAACGACTCTGTAAGCACCCTTCTATCATGATAATAGTGATGACTCTGTATTAAAGATCACTCTTAGTATTTATCTTTCTGCAACCTCAATAGAACTTGGCCAATCTTTTCTAAAGCACTGGGTTGTCTCAGCACCTGCAGTGCTAATAAAATCCTAGAATACTGAATGGGTAGAATCCAGATGTTTTATTTGCATACACATTGTATATGTTCGTGTGTCTGTGTATATGACATATTTAGGCTGCTTGTACAATAATAATGGAGAAAATGGTCATTTTCTTTTATTTTTAACTATCAGATTGCATAAACTATATGTTATGAAGAATGATGAGGGGGCTGGAGAGATAGTTCAGTGGTTAAGGTGCTTGCCTTCAAAGTCTAATGACCTAGGTTCAATTCCCCAGTACCCATGTAAAGCCAGATGCACAATGGGACATGCACCTGAAGTTCATTTGTAAGAGCTAGAGGCCCTGACACATCTGTTCTTCCTCCCACCCCACCCCACCCCCAGTTATTTTCTCTATTTCTCTTCACTTGCAAATAAATAAATAGAAATAGTTTGAAAAATTAGAAGAAGGATGATAGAATCTGAAGATCTATAATAACAAGCCTTTAAGAATATTAAAACCTTTATGAACATTAGAGGGCCTCATTAAGCAGGATAGTGAAATAATGAGTTAGAGACTGTACAGTTCAAGTGAGAGCTGATAGGCACTGGGACTAGGCAGGAGGGAGGGAACTTGTAGGAATAAAATGGAGGGAATTGATGAGGTCATCATGTAGAGTGTAAAGCCAACAGGACTGATTTTCAAGTAGAAGAAAGAAGGCAAAAAATGGAAGGGAATAACATGACATGGTTCAGTTAGCTAGTGAAGGTAGTGGTATTGATGGAGGTTAGCTGAGTTCGCTAGTGGATACGGCAGTGTTAATAGAGGTTAGTAGAACAATAGGTGACTTAGTGAAGGATGGCAGTAAATTCAGTTCTGAAATGTCTGATTTCTTTAACTTGACAAGTTCTATGAATCGTGCCACTCACTTGTTTTAGTTTAATTACTTAGTAAATCTAACAATTACTAGGCATATTGAGATAAAATGGAACATCAGCATAGGAAACATGTCTAGTGTTGAGCAGGAAACAGAAAGCAGAGCAAAGCATGGTGAACTAGTCCTTCACATAGCATGTTTGTTAAACCAAAAATTACAGATCAAATGTACCAAAGTTATGTACAGCATAACTTGAAATGATAATAGCAGACATACCTAGTGCCTGAAAAAAGAAATTGTGCCAATGCTTTCAAAAGTGGGTCATCCAGACCACATCCAGCTCTGGACTTCTGACACCCTCCTCATGTAAAGCAAAACCGGAATCCTTACTTAGATTTTGATTCTGCATAGAACAGATGATACACAAGATGATCCAAGATAACCTTGTAGTACTACAAGTAAGGAACTATTCATTTAATTCCAAATACATTTCTTGTGTTTTGTATTGTCTTGTTTTGACAGAATCTTGACATCATATCAAAGCAAACCTTTAACACTTCCCAATACTCCTGCCTCTGTACACCAAGTGCTTAAATTACAGCTATGCAACACTATACCTTGTTTCCTAGTAACTTATGTAGATAACCTGACTTCACCAAACAAGTAGGAATCCTATTACTTGAGTGAAGCTTTCATATGGTATCTTCCTTCTGAAAGGTAAAGGGAAACTTTGAAGTAAAGAAACCTTACAAATACTGCTTCTAGCAAATGGTGTGATTAAAGGTAACAGTAACAGTGATAAGTCCTGTTAGTACCATGAACCCTTGCTATGATATGATGAACATGGCATTCTGTCTTCTGCCAAAACTTCTTTAAAATTGTCTTAACCACTAAAGGGATGAGAATTTAAGTACATGCACAACCTCTCTTCTTGTGAAATATATCAAGTAGTAGTGCTCTTAATTTAATTATCTTGTGCACATTTTACTACTTAAATATTAAAGGAGAAAACCTTCCAGGATATTTTTCTTACCTTCATCTCCATATAAACTTCTGTCAGCACATCTTCACCTATTCTTTTCATATCTCATTATAGATTACTTCAAGGCAACTGGAAAATAAGTTCCCATCTGTAATAATAAATTAGAGATGCTATATCACACAAGAATGTCTTATACCTTCCAAGAAGCTGAAACAAATAAAAGTGATTTAGAATACTTACAGCCTTACTGTTGTCACACTCTTGAAATTTAGTACATAGCAGAGATAAACTCACAACTTCAGACAAAGTGACACCTTTTGTATTTCCTGGACAAAATATTTTTGTCTTTACTTAAGATAATCTACTTCTTTTAAGAAGTGATTACTCCAAGAGAATACATGCAAGGAATTGAGATCAGTATTTATCCTAAAACTGCATTTCTTTTTCTTTTTTCTTTCTTTCTTTTTTTATTTTTTTTTTATTAATTAGTTTTGTATTCAGCAAATACAGTCAGTTTGGTACCATTATTAGGCTCATCTGTGACCTACCCCCACCTTGGCCCCTCCTTGTTGAGGTATATGGTTCATACATTGCAGAGTTAGCCCACAGTTATGGGTAAGATAAATGTCTCTGCATATCATGACCCAACATGTGGCTGTGACATTCTTTCCTCCCCTCTTCTGCATAATTTCCCAAAGCCATGTTGGGTTCATTTTTGGCCTGCTTCAGTGATGAAGTGTTGGAGGCCTCTGGGCCTCTGGCTCTCTGATTTGGTAGGAGTTGATTTTCTCTGTGTTGATCTCCTTCCCTCTTGTACTGGTATCCAGTTCAACAGGAAAAAAGCACCATTAATTGTTTCGCGAATTTTTCTTAGTTTCACCCGGGGCCCTTTTGAGGTATAATGGGGTGGCTTTCTCCTTAGGATCTACATTTATCTGAAAAAGAGGGAAAGTGTAGAAGATTAAGGTTAGTCTTCATCATCCCTGCTCCAGTGTCTTGTGGCTCAGGTGTTCCCTCTAAGGGCCTGGTGAAGGGTCAGCCATTTGGTCTGCCTTCTAGGATGTAAAATTTTATGGTACCATTGCCATTTGGGTCTAGATTTGTGTTTCCAACCCCATCCCTTGCCTTCCCCTCTCTCCCCACCCATCTTATTGTCTAGTCCACAAGATGCTTGCTGGAAATATAAGGCATCTTGGGTGGATTCAGGTTAGGTGCTGTAGATGAGTGAAATTATGTGGCGATATTTTTTCTGTGATTAGGTAAGTTTACTGAGAATGATCTGTTCCAGGTTCATCCATTTTTCCTCAAATTTCATTGTGTCATTTGTTCTTACTGCTGTATAGAATTCCATTGTGTAGATATAACACATCTTAGTTATCCATTCTTCTAGTGATGGACATCTAGGTTGATTCTAGCTCTTAGCTATTACAAATTGAGCCACTACAAACATGGTTGAGCAAACCTCTCTGACCTGTAGTTTAAAGGTTTTAGGATAGAAGCCCAGTAAGGGAATAACTGGGTCTGTTGGTATCTCTATAGTCAGCTTTTTCAGGAGTCTCCATATTGCTTTCCAAAGTGTTTGTACCATCTTACATTCCCAAAAACAGTGGATGAGTGTTCCTACTTCTCCACATCCTCACCAGCATTTATTTTCATTTGATTTTTTGATATTTGCTATCCTTATTGGGATAAGGTGGAATCTCATAGTTGTTTTAATTTGCATTTTCCTTGATTAGGGATGATGAACATTTTCTTAAGTGTGTGTTTGCCATTTGGATTTCTTCCTCTGTGAACTGCCTGTTCAGCTCTTTGCCCCAATGTGTGAGTGGAGTGTTTGACTTCTTACTGTTTAGGTTTTTGAATACTTTGTAGATTCTAGAGATCAGGCCTCTGTCAGTTGGATAACCCACAAATATTTTCTCCCATTCTGTGGGTAAACTGTTGCTTATTATATGCTTGTCTGTAAAGAAACTCTTCAGCTTCAAGTGATCCCATTGGTTGAGTGAATATTCAAGATCATGAGCAACTGGGGTTTTGTTCAGGAAGTCTTTTTCCATTCCTATATCATGGAAAGTACTTCCTAAATTTTCTTCCAGTAGTAGTCGAGTTTCTGGTCTTATATTGAGGTCTATGATCCATTTGGACTTGAGTGTAGTGCATGGTGAAATATCAAGTTTCAGTTTCCTGCATATGGTTATCCAGTTTGTCCAGCACCATTTGTTGAAGATGCTATCTTTTTGCCAGCCTATATTGTTAATGCCTTTGTCAAATATCAAGTAGCTATAGTTGCTTGACCAAAAGTCTGGGTCCTCAAGTCTATTACATTGGTCTATACTCCTGTTTTTATGCCAGTACAATGCTGTTTTTATTACGATGGCTTTGTAATATAGCTTTAGATCAGGTATGGTGATGCCTCCAGAGGTATTTCTTTTGCTGAGGATATGTTTGGATATGTGAGGCCTTCTACCTTTCCATATGAAATTTGCAATCATTTTTTTCTACCTCTGTGAAGAACACCATGGGGATCATGCGTGTTTTGTGTTTAACCTTGTTATGTGGTGTATTACATTGATATATTTCCGTATGTTGAACCACCCCTGTGTTCCTGGGATGAATCCCACTTGGTCAAGGTGGATGATGCTTTTGATATGTTGTTAGATTCGGTTTGCGAGGATTTTGTTCAGGATCATTGCATCTAAGTTCAGCAGGGAAATAGGCTGGTAGTTTTCTTTTCTTGTGGCATCTGTGCATGGTTTTTGGAGTTAGTGTGATGCTAGCTTCATAAAAGGAGTTGGGAAGCTTTTCCTGTTCTCCAATTGTGTGGCACAGTTTGAGGATGATTGGTTTGAGTACTTCCACATTATCTAGTTTTGTAGAGTAGAGGTTTTTGAAACAAGTCCTGATGATTCTCCCAATTTCACTTATGTTTGTTGTGATCTCTCCTTTTTCATTTTGAATTTTGTTAACTTTAAGCTTCTCTTTTTTTTTTTTTTTTTTTTTTTTGCTTGATCAAATTGGCCAGTGGTTTGTCAATCTTGTTTATTTTTTCAAAGAACCAGCTCTTTGTTTTGTCAATTGTCTTATTTTTTTTCCTTGGTTTCCAATTCCTTAATATCTGCTCTGATTTTAATTATTTCTTTCTTTATGGAGCTCCTTGGGTGGGATTTTTCTTGCTTTTCCAGTGTCTTTAGGTGGATGGTTAGGTTATTGATTTGGGATCTCTGTCTTTTTTATGAAGGCATTGAGTGCTATGAATTTTCCCCTGAGAACTGCCTTCATTGTGTCCCATAAGTTTTGGTATGATGTGTTCTCATTGTCATTCAATTCTAGAAATTTTGCAATTTCATCTACTATTCATTTATTGTTTAAAAGCATGCTGTTCAGTTTACAGGTGCTATTGGGATTCTTGGTGGGTCTTTTCTTGTTGATTTCTAGCAATGTAGCATTGTGATCTGATATCATGCAGGCAATTATGTCAATCTTCCCAAATATGTGGAGGCAGTCTTTGTGACCCAGTATAAGGTCCATTTTAGAGAATGCTCCATGGGCTGCTGAGAAGAATGTGTAGTCTGTGGATTTGGGATGGAAAATTCTGTAGATGTCCATTAGGTCTATGTGATCTATGGTTTTGTTGAGCTCTCTTACTTCCCTGTTGTGTTTCTGTTTGGATGATCTGTCTATTACTGATAATGGTGTATTGAAGTCCCTAGCTATGATGGTGTTGGTGCTTATTTCTGATTCATTGTCAAGTAAGTTTTGTTTTATAAATTGTGATGCCCCTTTGTTTTGTGCATACAGATTTATGATTGTAATATCCTCTTGATGGATCTTGATAAGTAGGAAGTGGCCTTCTTTTCTTTTTAGATTATTTTGGGATTAAAGTCTATTTTTCTGATATTAATATAGCTATGCCTGCTTGTTTCTTATTCCCATTTGCTTGGAATATTGTTTTCCATCCATTCACCCTGAGGAGGTGTCTGTCTTAAGTGGTGAGGTGGGGGCTGGAGAGATGGCTTAGCGGTTAAGCACTTGCTTGTGAAGCCTAAGGACCCCAGTTCGAGGCTCGGTTCCCCAGGTCCCATGTTAGCAAGATGCACAAGGGGGTGCATGCGTCTGGAGTTCATTTGCAGAGGCTGGAGGCCCTGGTGCGCCCATTCTCTCTCTCTCCCTCTATCTGTCTTTCTCTCTGTGTCTGTTGCTCTCAAATAAATAAATAAAAAAATTTAAAAAATAAATAAAAAAAATTAAGTGGTGAGGTGGGTTTCTTGAAGGTAACAGATTGAGGGGTCTAATTTTTTGATCCATCCTGTTAGCTTGTGTCTCTTGATGGGTGAACTAAGGCCATTAATATTTAGGGTAATGACTGAGATTTGATTTGATCCATGCCATATTGTGATGGTATATGTGGGCTGGTGTTTTCATGGAGTTTGAAGTGTTTTGTGCTTACTGTGAGTTTGGTTATTGTGATCTGCTTCTTGTAGGCACTTGAGTTTTGTTATTTGTTTCTTCTCTGTGGAGAATTACCTGAAATATACTCTGTAGGTTTGGTTTTGTGTTCATATAATTGTAAAGCTGAGTTTTGTCATGGAAAGTTTTTCTTTCACCATTTATTATGATGGATACTTTTGCTGGGTAAAGTAGTTTGGGTTGGAAGCAATAGGTTCTTAGACTTTGCTTCATTGTTTCATTCCAGGCCCTTCTAGCTTTTAAAATTCCATTTCTCCAAAGCAACTTTCTTGGTTTACTGTGATGTGGAATCCTTGAGGCAAGCAGTGAATTGAACAGCCATTTACCTCTATCCATTGCTTTCATAGATCTTTTAGTTTTACACTTGAAATTAAAATTAATCAAAGCTTCCCACTGCATGGTTGTCCCCTTCTCCCCCACAATTTGCTCTTGGTCTGGTGATTTCTGCCAGCAATGCAAACCTGATTGCAACAGCATAGTTGGTACTGAGAGTGGTGCTGCTGCTAGACACCTGACTGTGTGGCTTTGGCCATTTTGAGCTGATTTTCAGGAGGATGTGGAAGGATTTGAAACCTTGGCCTAAAAGACGTCTTGCAGTGCTGGTTGTTTGAAATATCACATTGGTTGAATTTTTCTTTGCTATGCCCAATGCCATCTTTGGCAGTGTGAGTATTTATTCTGCGCCATTATGGGGTTGGTGGCCTTTTTCTGGTATTATGGCTCAGTTAAAAGACCTTGGATTATGGAGATGTTTGAATATCATTAGGATTTATTAAAAAAACAGGGGTACTTTTAAAGTTGGACTGAATGCATTGCATTTTACATCATGGTGTGGTTATTGGTTTACACATCCAGGGGCAGAATGTGGTGGTTTGATTCAGGTGTCCCCCATAAACTTACATCTTCTGAATGCTAGGTTCCCTGTTGATGGAGATTTGGGAATTAATGCCTACTGGAGGCAATATATTGTTGGGGATCAACTTATGGGTTTTATAGCCAGATCCCCCTTGCCAGTGTTTGGCACACTCTCCTGTTCCTGTTGTCCACCTGATGTTGACCAGGGGGTGATGTCCACCCTCTTCTTATGCCATCATTTCCCCCTGACATCATGGAAGCCAAAATAACTTTGTTTTTTCCAACAAACTGCTCTTGGTTTGGTGATTTCTGCCAGCAATGCAAACCTGACTGCATCAAATACATATATATATGAAAAATCATCATTTGCTAAGAATTTCTCAGTAACCTTAATACAATTTTTGAAAAGCTAAAAAAAATCATTTTACCTTAATACTTTTCATAATCATGCATTACCATTTTTAAATCATACATTGATGATTTTTTTTTGTATCATTTTGTGAAAACAATGTTGATCATTTAACAAAATTGTGGTAGTAGTTTCTTTCACTAGGAATGTTTTCTCACGTAAGTATAAACCAACAAAAAGATCTACAGTGGCACACTAAGGTGAAAATTTGGGAATTGATGGTAGTCAATAAATGCAAGTCCGTAAACATAAACTGAATATTATCCAATTTCACAAGTTCAAAATTAATTGTAGATTTGAATAATATATAGGGTATAAAAACCTGTATAAATGAGAAGGGTAAAATGGCTGTTTCTAAGGGTGAAGAAACAATGAAGTACCTTAATAGAATGAAAGGTTACTTCCCTTTGAAATTAGTTAGGCACAGTGAGTTAGGCACAAGGCAGGTGACATGCAGCCTCCATTTCTTCTGCCTTCTTTTAAGCACAGACCTCTTGCGTTGGGCCTAGTTCTAGTTCCTAGGGGAAGGAGATAATAGGAACATGTTACTGACCAGTCATTTTGTTTTAAATCTATGAGGCAGAAATCACACACATATTTTGTTCATATCCTTTGGCTGATAGCCACATCATAGGACTTAGTGTAAAGGCTGAATAATCCTTTCTTTATAAGATGAAAAAGCTGTTATGCAGCCCTTGGCTTAAGGAGTCAACTGCAATGAGCATTACAATGTCTGTACTATTGTGAATTCTGAGAAATAAACTAATAAAAGCACTTCTTTAATGTAAGATAGGAAACAACCATCGACTGCTCTCTGGCTTCTTCAATTCTCCAGGAAAAGTATTACATGGAAGACTAGAATATCTGCTGGAAACCCAGAAAATCAGGTCCCTTTGAGCACACAAAAAACAAGGCTGACAAGTCAGGACTGCAAAGCAGGGCTGTACTGAGAAAAGCAGCAGTTTTCTGGTTTTAAAAAATTGTTCCCTACCATGCAGTACCTGGTTCTTTTCTCTTAAATTGAAGGTAAATTGGATTTGGTAATTGAAGATTATGAAAAGTGACACATTGTTGCTGGATGTAGCTTAGAAGATATAGTTTTAGCATTTAGAAAATATGATTTAACATTCAGCAACAACACAAAACATAAAGAGTGGCCTTTCACCCAGGTAAAATAGCTGACTTATTCATTATGAAATGTCTCTGATCACAAATACACAGCATTTTACAAATATCAAACTTATTTTTTATTTTACTTTAAAATATATTTATTTATTTATCTGTGAGGAGGAAGAGAGAGAGAGAAGGGGACAGAGAATAGGTGCACCAGGTCTTCTTGCTACTGAAAACAAACTCCAGATGCATGCACTACTTTGTGCATCTGGATTTACATGGGCACTAGGGAATTGAATCTGAGTCAGCAAGTTTTGCAAGCAAATGCCTTTAAATGCTGATCCATCTCTCCAGCCCCAAATATCACATTCATTTAATTGAGGACATAGACATAGTACAAAGTGAGTTGAAGGCAATAATGTCACAGACTCTTTTTATAAAGACTTCTGGACTAAAGTGACATGCTTATTGGGATTCTGCATTGTAAAAAGCATAGTGTTCTAAAAATAACTTTATTCTTCAGATCTACAAAATATAAAGATTGGATAAAATATTTAGAATATCAGAATTATTATGAATTATATACACATTGAAGTAACACTTCCTTGTTTGTATGGAAGTTATATGAAGAAGTGACTATTTTATTTCAGCTAATTAATTTGGATTAGACAGGATAGTTCCATATTCCAAATGCTATGGAGCCATAAATGGGCATAAGTCCTGGAAAATGTTGCCCAAACACCTGACATGTGCTTGAAGTTTACCTCACCTCACCTCACCTCACCTCACCTCACCTCACCTCACCTCACCTCACCTCATCTCTCTTTTTCTCTCTCTCTCTCACACACACATATACATACATATACATATATGTATATATGTATATATATATACATATTGTACATATATATATTAATATTGTTCATATTGTTTAATATGAACAAGCTCCAATGAATCATGACATTATGAATATTTACAAAAGGTCCTGCTCACCCCTCAGGAGGCATCAGGAGAGAGAATGAATCTTAAGATGTTTTGTTTGTATATTATGAAATGGCTTTCTTTGTTCTACTTCCAAAAAGGTTAACCATGATTAAATAAATGTTTTCTGCATATAAGATTGATATTTCTTGTACAAGAAGTACATATTTAACAAATGAGAAAAAACAGAGGTAGAGAGATATTTCCAAAGATCCTCAGTAGTAAAGAAAGCCACTGAGGACTGAGTTACAATATTTCACCCGAGTGCCCTATGTACCTTTGTCCTCTCTCATAATGGAATTCAGAATGCCTTCGCATTGGGAATGATATCCCTTTATTTTCTCATGACATGTTCAAACATGTGACATTTGATGTGATTGCTAAATAGAGAATTAAGTCACTAGTATTATAGATCAGGTGTTCAATGCAGGTATCATATGAATCTATAAGAATTCTGTTTCTGTAGTTTTCATAGGGATCACATGTTGTCTATGGGTCAGAGCATTGTCATACAATGATATCATATGACAATCTCTCTCTCTCTCTCTCTCTCTCTCTCTCTCTCCATATATCTATCTATCTATCTAGCTAGCTAGCTAGCTATATCTATATCTATCTATCTATCTATCTATCTATCTATCTATCTATCTATCTGTAAATACTAAGAATTAGATTCCAAACACTCTTCTTTTCCATTCTGTTTCTGATTTCACAGATCATCCTGGCCACATTTGTGTTCACTGAACTTTCTATCATGCATCCTGACTGTCTGTTTTTCTGCTTTTATCACTTTAACTGGAAGTTAGGCTGGAGTGGGGAGAGTATCTTACATGTATCTGATTCAAAAAATGTATTGAAGGAATGAATAAATGAGATGAGTTACCTATATGAATAATTTTATATCAGTATTCTAGATAATACATCATTAAACAGTTTTCATATCAAGCTTATTTGACAGATCATATTCAAAAATTAAATACATATTTTAAAGTTAATATTCTCAGAGACCTATAATCCATAGATAATAAATTAATAAAATACATTATGCCATATAAAATTATTAAACTTTTCTTCAAAAATATGTAACTTAGATATATGGAACAAGATCTTATGAAATAAGAATAATTAAAATTCTCTCATATGCTCGAATCATTATTTGTGAATAATATGCAAACCTATGAGAAAGAGAAAACCTAATACAAGAAATATCATAAAGTATTTGTACAATAGTTATCTAGTTATATATATATAAGCCAGTAACAAAGAAATATCCCTTCCTACCCTGGCCAGGCTGAATGTCAGAGACATGGTCTCAGCTGAGCAGGTGATCCAAGCTTGGAGTTGTGAGCAGCCCAAAAGCCGAGGAATAAGATTTTCCCCTCTGTGAGCCTGAGTTAAATTTTTGGAGTCAGGGCTCCAGAAGAGATTGGCACAACTAATTCAGATGTGTCAGCCATTCAGCCTAGGCTCAGAGGAGTCCACCCACACCTGGGTGGGGTGTATTTAAGAGACAGAAAGGGAAAGAGAAAGAGAGAGAGATTAATTTGATTGTATGAGACAGATGGTGAGTCTTGCAACTGAGGCAGTCAGGGCGGGTTGAGGTAGGCGTGGTGAGGGTACTACCTAAGGTTCCTCCTTTGTGAGCCTATTTCCTGTCTACCTGAACCAAAAGCTATATGCCTAGTCCCTCTCATTACTATTCTCAGGGCTGAAGATAAAGTGGTTAAAGGCCTTTGCTTAAAAAAGCCTGGGGACCCAGATTTGAATACCCAGTACCCATGTGATACCAGATGAACAAAGTGCCACAGGATTTGGAATTCTTTGCATCATCAACAGTAGGCTTTTACTTGCCCATCACCCCCTCAAGTATTTTTTTTTTTTTTAATATTCTCAGGTCCTTTAAGAAGCATTGTACTTAATGACACAGTATCCTGTACAGAGACAAAAATTATTATAATCATTAGTCCTGAAGGAAGAACAGGATAAGATAACATTTTTTTTTTTTACAAGCATTCATCCAGAGACAGAGGTCCAAAGAGGACATGAATGTCACCTTTCCCACATATAATGAACCGTCATATAACGTGGTCTCATTCAAGAAGGTAGCAAGCAACACCCCTAGCGGCAGCTCCCTGCTTCTTCCTCAGCACACCTGTGGGCTGGCCCCTCCTGAGTCAGCCTCCTGAGTCCATCCTCAGTCAGGTCCGCCCTTACACACCTGAGTGTGCTGACAAGGCTCATCATAATTGAATGTCTAACTTACATAAAGGAACCTAACCATGTGTGTAAAT
Source organism: Jaculus jaculus (assembly GCF_020740685.1). Taxonomy (NCBI): domain Eukaryota; kingdom Metazoa; phylum Chordata; class Mammalia; order Rodentia; family Dipodidae; genus Jaculus; species Jaculus jaculus. The sequence continues at coordinate 154,776,292 of NC_059103.1, read as the reverse complement.
CTCTTGGTCCTTTTTCATTCTCCTGGCACCTGACCACCCTGGTCTTTGCTTTAGTAAACTCTCCCTCTTCCCAGTCTGCCTGGGAACAGTTTTTATTTGCCTGGCATTTTCCTGCTTACTTTCTACCTGTGTTTTGTTTTTGCATGCTTTCTTGCTTCATTGCATGTATGAACTCTCTGATCTCTTATGTGAGGGGATCTTTTAACTTGGGCTCATATGTTTTGCTGAGTGTGTGTGTGTGTGTGTGTGTGTGTGTGTGTGTGTGTGTCTGTCTGTCTGTCTCTCTGTCTGTCTGTCTGTCTTCAAACTTTTGCATATGTGAGGAAGTCATTCTCAGTCTCCCCAGCCCACCTGGGAAGAGGGAGAACTCACTATTGGCTTGGGCCCCTGCTAGCCCTCCCTATGAATCCTAAGTGAATTCATAATTTACCCTTCTCAGAGTTTTCAACTCTTTGCTAAATCTGGTAAGAATCCAAAAGTCGGGGCCCACGAGCCTGGTTTCTCCTGCATCTTTATGGAATTTAATCTTTCCCTGGACCCAAAATCCTGCAGCAGTATCAAAAAATATTGGATGTATGCATTAATTAAATGATGGAAAAAGAATTTCACAACTGGATTTATAATACTGTATTGATTTCTTTGTACTATGAAATTTTAAAAACATTAAGTAAGTAGAATGCTCAGGTGCATGTCTAATTGAGTTGATGAAAATCTTTCATTATTTTGCTTTTAAATTACTTAAAGCAATTTTATGTAATTGCTACTCACTTGGTGTTTTTGTGTTCTCCCCATATGTATCAAGTCCCAATCAAGAAGATAAGACTAATTCTTGGCTCATAGCTATTGTGTACTTATTATACCAAATATATCAAATATTGTCTGAGGCTGGATTAATTATCTAACTAGATTAAAAGTCATCCTGTTAACAGATAATTCCTTTCTTAGTTAATTGGTGTTAGGGAAATATTTAGCATCTTTTCCAAACTCAGAAAATTTACTTACAAAAGTAGTAAAGCAGACAGTTTTATTATTAAATAAGCAATAGTTCAGACTATGACTATCTGCACTGAGACTGACTGCAAAGGCAATGTGAAATCTCACCCTTTTATACAGCCAAGCAGGAAGACCCATCACATGCAATGACCTCAAGATATACAGCAAATCTTCAAGGAAGAATACTTGAGAGCATCATTTGTCACAAATAGTTCACCCTAAAACTGCCTCACCATTTACGCTACCTAATTAACTTTACCAAAAGAAAAAAAAAAATCTTCAAATTTTTAAAACAGAGGTAGTTGTGAAACAATAAGAAATCTACCCATTGTCTTTAAGCAGAGGCCCACTCTGACCCTCCCTTAGGAATGGAAAGCAGGAGTTCTCTCTCTCTCTCTTGATGTATGTTTTCAAAAACATGGCTCCCTAGTCCTTGAGAAAGACATCCCTGAGTCATAAAGCTGACAAAGGGCTTATCTGTTTGAAAAAAGGATTTATATATAAGTCAAAGGGAGAGGAAAGTATTTAAAAGCTTTTTAAAGTAAAGGGTTTAAGAAAAAAGATTAAAGAAAAAGACATTTCCTTTATTATTTTTTTTCTAGGAAAAAGGACACTTCCAATTTAATATGTAAAATAATTACCTTCCTTGGGGATATAATTTGGACCAAATAGAATACATTCATTTTAAATGAATAATTTGAAATTTGACAATGAACATAGTCCTACAAACATAACAATTGATATATGGATATTTTCTGATACTTTATGTCCCTTAGTTCTCTCTGTGGTCTCTGCTATACATACCTCTTAACTTGAGCATTTCTTCCCTTTTTAGGTCTTTGTATTTCAACCTTATTGAGAAATAATTGTCAAATAAAATTTTCATTCAATACTGCTATGCATTGTGAATTGATAAACATATTCATCACCTTATTCCTGGCTCAGGATCACACAACTCTGCTCTTCATAAAAAAGAAAACTTTGGAAACAAGTTGGAGAAGGGTAAAGGGCTTATTCAAAGCCAATCCTGAAGAACATGGAGGAAACCACCCATCTAAAGTCTCAGGAAAACATTTATATATATTTAAAAAAAGAAGACATTCATGGTTGGGTATAGATGGGGTCTACAGTAACTAGGGGGTATTTTCCTTTTCTCTTCTCTAGTGGCAAAATCACCAAAAACTATACTTTACTTTCCCCAATTTACTTAACCAGAGTTAGAAGAAGGGAGGGAGAGAGCTCTGGGCAAATGGCTCTGAGCTACCAAGCTAGTGACTTACAATGTTACTGTTGCAGTCCGATTCGCATTGCTGGTAGAAATCACCCAACCAAGAGCAGCTTCTGGGAAAAAGAGATTTATTTTGGCTTATAGGCTGGAGGGGAAGCTCCACGATGGCAGGGAAAAACAATGGCATGAGCAGTGGGTGGACATCACCCCCTGGCCAACATAAGATGGACCACAGCAACAGGAGGGTGTGCCAAACACTGGCATGGGGAAACTGGCTATAAAGCCCATAAGCCCGCCCCCAACAATACACTCCCTCTAGTAGGCATTAATTCCCAGATATCTATCAGCTGGGAACCTAGCATTCAGAACAGCTAAGTTTATGGGGGACACCTGAATCAAACCATCACAGTTACATTCTTCTCTACATTTTACTCTCTGTTGGAGAGAGAGAAAGAGAGAGAGATAGATATAGATATAGTTATATAGATATGTAGATTATAGATATAGATATGTAGATATATTATAGATATGTAGATTATAGATATATAGATATATAGATTAGTGACTTATGGAGTTATATCTCAAAAGGTTACTGAGAAAATAGATTGGGGACTTTTGGTTAAGATAGCAGTGTAAGAGTCACACCAAAAAAAATAGGAAAGAAATAAGCAGAAAAACAACAAAATACATTCTTCTGTTGATAAGTGATGGTATATAAGAAATTAGCAACCACAGCAGAGAAGTAGGAGAGATACAGAGCTTCTAGAGACCACAGAAGCAGATAGAAGCAGCTCCACCAAGGGTTAAGGTCCGTGCCACAGGAAAAATGAGGTGAAGGGATTTTTCACTCACACCAACCTCCTTACAAACTCAAGAAACCTGAATGGGAAGACAGCAGGGACCAGATGAGTGGCTCATGAGGAACAGGATCATGGAGACCAACCACACAACTCTGGTACAACTTTTTGCACCCTCCACAGCCTCCCCTCTCCTAACTGCCATCACCAGCAACCACCAGAGACTTGGGGAAGGGAAATCAGCTGTACAGCTCCCAGCACCAATGATCAGACACATGGACCCAGCCAGCTTACCTGAGCCCACAGTGCAAGAAAAAGGGACACAGGCAGTCACATAGCCATGCCAAAAGGTAACAGGGCTTAAACTGTGGAATTACCCACCCAAAGAACCTAGTATATAGGCCCATGTTGGAAATGCTAATTGCATCTTTGGGGCAGTGCAAATTACATGCTAAATTTGATGGATGTTCTGATTTGCTATTGTTAAATAAGCTATATTTGGGGTTTTCCTTTGTTGTTGCTTGATTTATATTGACTTTGTCTCATCCTCTGTCATTCTTTGGGGCTGGGTCTCACTCTGCCACAGGTTGACCTACAACCCTTTAAAGACCAGAAATCTCAGCCTCCCAGTTGACAGGATTAATGATGTGGGGCAACACATATCCTTAGGGATTTTGACTTTTTTAGAGAATCTTTTTGTTTTAATACCCACTCTTGAATAAATACTAAATGCAGTTTTTGATTGGATATATATATTGTTCAAGTGAATTTTAGAATTTGCCTGTATTTTGCTCCACCAAGCCTACTAGAATATTCACATAGCAGGCAAACCCAACACCTAAAGTTACTTTGGATGTTATTCTGAAAGTCATTTAAGAGCCACACCTGGTACCTTAAGCTCCTACCCAGAACATATACAACATAAAATTTACACATCTAAGAATACTGCAAATAATTGGAAAACCCAAGCATCAAATTAACAAAAGATGCAAAAATCTCTACATTATAATACAAGAAACACAAAAAAATCAAGACAATATAATTCCACCAAAATAATAAATTAATTAGAAATGACCTCCAGTGAGACTGATTTAGATGAAATGCATAAGAAAGATTTCAAAAGAATGATTGCAACTATGTTCAAAGAAATCAAAGGAATCAAAAAAAGACATAGGAAACCAATTTAATAAAATAAGGATGTCAATACAAGACATAAGTAACAAAATAGAAATACTGAAGAAAAACCCTTCAGAAATATTAGCAATGAAAAATAGAATAAGTAAAAAAAAAACATAAAATGTAAAAAAATAAAATAAAAATCTCTATAGAAAGTTTCACCAGTTGAATGGATGAAAGAGAAAGCAGAATATCTAAGGTAGAACAGGTGGCACATCTACTACAGTCAAAGATAAAGATAAGCTAATAGGAAGGTATAAGTGGGAATTTCAAAATACTTTGAATGCTAAGAAAAGATAAAACATAAGAATCCAGGGTATAGTAGAAGCAGAATTTTACTACGAAGGCATAGTAGGTGTTTTCAACAAAATAATGGAAGAAAATTTCCTAAAATTGGAAAAGAGATGCCAATGAAGTTTTAGAACATCAAATAGAAAAAAAAAAAAAACACAAAACAAAACAAAACAAAAAAAAAAACCTGGAAAGAACTTCTCCTCATCATGTTATAATTAAATTAGCAAAATCACAAACCAAAGAAAATATATTGAAAGCAGTTAGAAAGAAAAAGCAAGCAACTTTTACAGGCAAGCCCATTAAGAAAACAGCAGATTATTCAACTTCAACTTTAAAAGCCAAAAGGGCTTGGAATGATGTATTTCAAGTTTTGAAAGATAATAGTTGTTCTCAAAGATTACTTTATCCAACAAAGCTATCCAGAAAAAACGATGGAGAATTAAGGACACTGCAACACAAAAATAGGCTAAAGGAATATGTAACCACTAAGCCAGTTCTACTGCAAATACTTGAAGGGATCCTTCATGCTGAAGAGAAAACAAAGGACACACATGAGGAAACAGGAAAAACCAAACCAAACCATACTCAAATAACAGTTAATACAAGAGAGTAACAGAAAAGAGGTAAGCACTATAAAACCAGAAAAATGATGAGAATAAATATATACCTTTCTATAACTTTTTTTTTCAATAATACCTCTTATTATCAATGGACTCAATGCCCCAACCAAAAGACACAGGCTTGCAGATTAGGTTAAAAAGCAGGATCCTTCTATTTGTTGCCTACAAGAAACTCACCTCTCCATAAAAGACAGATACGATCTTAGGGTAAAATGATATAAAATGGTATTTTAAGCAAATGATCCTTAGAAACAAGTAGGTTTTGATGTCCTAATACCTGACAGCATGGACTTCAAACCAATATTGAAGGGGTATAGAGTTAGGATGACTGGACCCCTGAAGGTCAAAGAGTAGGAAAGTATTTCTTATCTTTTGTCTATTTCCAAAGAACTGTTTTTCCACAGTTAGAATCCCTCCTGGGAGGGAGGTCTTTCATAGGATTTAAAGACTGTGGTTGTTCAAGTTCAGTCCCTGGAGTTAATCTTTTCCTGAGAGAGTTCCTAGCCCTACCCAAAGACTGTCCACCACCCTAAGGTTATAAATGCCTTTAGGAGGGGAGGACAGCTCTTTTGCTCTCTGATCACTTAGGAGCTTCCAGCTGTGGGTGAGTTGGTCCCTCTGCTGGGCCTGGACTGGCTTATCCCAGGCTGAGGCCCAGCCTGAGAGGCTTAGTCTAGTTCAGACCCAACCTGAAGGGTCCCGTTAGCCCTTAGTCTCTGCGCAGGTTCCTTATCTCCTCCAGCTCCCCACATGAGCTTTTGGGCTCCACATGGTGCACTTCTCCCCACTTTATTTCCCCTTACTTCTCCATCCCACATTCCTTTGTAAAATTTGAATAAAATGTGATATTTTAAAATTGATTTTCTTGAATTTGGAATTGCCAATTCTTTGGTAAGTTTGCAGATATAAACTCAGGGCTTGGGGATCCAGGAAGCACCGCAGAATCTCACTTTCCCTGTTACACAATGGTGGCCCCACTGAGAGATCTTGAAAATGATTTTTGTAGAAGTAACCACATTTTCATTTGGTTTTTATGAGGCACTGGTATGCTCCAGCTGCTGCTCCCATCAATTCCAGAGTACTCAAGATCCTTTAAATTGTACTCATTTCTTAGAGCCTCATACTGAGGAAGATAGAAACTGAACAGAAATCAGATTTATGGTTTACATTTTGCTCTCTCTCTGTCTGGACTAACTCTGCCATGGCTTCTTAGCTTGGCTTGCTCCACCCTGCTTGGATAAGAGCCCTGTTGAAATAGAATATGACCTGAGGCCAAGCTGGTTTAGTGACAGGCTGGGCTCTTTTGCAAAGGCAACAACTTTTTTAGGGAGAAGCACTGGGTTGAGCTTCTCTGACCCAAGTCCAAGCTCCTCAAGTTTGTGAACTGGTTCTGCTGAGGTAAGGGTGAGGGACCTCATGGCCTCCTGGAGGCCCACAACCAAAGATCCCTGGCCTGAATGTCTTCTAGGTGTTTCTTTTTACTTTTTCCATTACAAGTCACTATGCCACAAGACACATGGCTACCTGTGGGAGATGAAGGATGGACCTCGGACTCCTGCTTTGGGCTCTACCCATCCTGCAGCTACGGCCTCTACACAATTCACCTAGAGATTTGAGAACTCACCTCCGGAGTGAAGAGAGACCCCAGCCAGAAACCATGGGTCTCTGGCCCCCTAAATGAGGGGAAGACTAAAAATGCTCCAACCAAGCATGGAGCATAAGTGCTTGGCTGGAAAGTGTTTGTTTTTGAAAGGCCTGGGTCCCAACCACATGCCTCCTTCCCCCTATAGAGCTGAGGCCCAGGGCTATGTCAACTAGGTGAGGGAAGTAACCACAACCACAACCACACTATCTTTCAAAAAATACAGAGACACAATGGGAAATACATGCCTGATGGTGCTCCCTACCTGCTTTGATTTTCTCCCAAATTGCTCTATGACAAGCATATGTTTATATGTTGGAGACGAGGAGATGAGCCCTGAACAGATCTTTGCCCTGAAATAACCTCTGCCCTGAGATAACTTCTGCCCTGAGCAACTTCCGACCTTTCCTCATCCCCCCACCCTGCCATACCTAACTGATTGCATCCCCTCACCCCGCCACACCTAACTAATTAACATCCTGCCTGGTGACTGCAGAGACGTGAGAACTATACCGGGAATTCTTAGAATAACTGCAAACTGTCCTAGGCCAAAGGCCAAGAAGATTCTGTAACTTTCCACCACCTGCCTCCTCCAGCCCCCCCTCACCCAAGACCCTAATCCTAACCCTTAAAAAGGCCGCTGTGGCTCAATAAAATTGGACTCTTGACAAGTGTACATTTGCTTGAGTCCCTTCCTCTCTCTCGCCCATCTTATTTCAGGTTGGGGTCCTCCTCGCCCCCACGAATAACGAGGTCCCGCGGGTCGGGACAAGTGGCGCCCAACGTGGCGGCTCGAGGCACGGACTCCTACCGGATGGAGACCCCCAGTTCAGCGACCTCCGGAGGATTTGTTAAGTGGTCACCGCTTCTCCACCCAAGAAGACGGCAAGACCTGGTAAGTTTTCCCTCTTCATTCCGTCCCATCAAGATGGGCCATTCATTGTCTAAAGAGGCTTAAAGCCTCTCTCAGAGAGCGAGGAATACGGGTAAAGAAAAAGGATCTTATACAGTTTTTTATTTTTGTTGATAAGACATGTCCATGGTTTATGATTGATGGACTTAACATTCATCCCAAGAAATGACAAAGGGTCAATAAAGAATTAAATCAAAACTTACTACTGAAGAAATGGCAAAGAGTCGACACCTCTGTCTCCTGTGTGAGATATGTGTTGACCCCAGAGCTCTGGTTTCCTAAATAAAGCCTCATGCTTTTGCAGCAAGTTGGGTCTCCCGTGTGTCTTTGGGTGCGTGCTATCTCGAGACTTGAGTGAAGGTCTCCCTCTGGGGTCTTTCAATTGAGAGCTCGTCCAGGGATTTGCACGTCTACCCAGGACTCCGGAGACCCCCTTGGAGGTAAACAATGTAAATGTCTGCAGCGCTGCTTGTCTGAGTGTTTGTCTGAGTGTTTGTCTGAGTGATTTCTGTTGCTCTGATCTGTTTTAATTTCGGTTTGGGCAGCTGTTGTTCAGGACCGTGAGGACCTGACAATGGTGGTTGGCAGGACCACAGGCTGCAATCCTGGGGGACGCCCCAGGATCTGAGGAGAGTCAGGGTGGCTGACAGTCTCCTATCTGGTAAAGGAAGATTGTGTATTTCTCCTTCAGGAGAAACCACAGAGGCATCTTCCATCTGAAACTGCATTTGGTTTTCTGTTCTGGACGCATCGGAGGTGTCACGGTTTTTGGTTTCTTTTTGTCAGTATCTATTTTGTGTTTGTTTGTGGACTCTTGTTTCTAATTATGGTACAGACTGTGACGACCCCCCTGACTCTGACGGTATCTCATTTCTCTGAAGTTAGAAGTAAGGCTCATGACTTATCTGTAAAAATTAAAAAAGGTAAATAACAGACTTTCTGCTCCTTTGAGTGGCTGCCAGAGGGAGCATTTGATCTAACCATTATTTCTGCTGTTAAGAATATTGTTTTTCAGAAGGGATCCATTCTCACCCAGATCAACAGCCATACATCCTGGTCTGGGAGAGCCTAGTGACGGATCCCCGGCATGGGTCAAGCCCTGGATCCACCCCCCACCATGGTCAGGCTCCCGAGTCCTGGCAGTGGCCCAACAAGCCACGAGAAAACCAAGCCGAATGGCCACAGACCCCTCGGCTCAGCCCAAAATATATCCTGAAATAGAGGACCCTCCCGAGTGGCCCTCTGCCCCGATTCCATCTCCCCCACCTTAGCCCCCTGCTCTCCCTGCTCCAGCTTTGCCCGAGGGAGGAGGAGATGGGCCCGCTACAGGGACTAGAAACTGAAGGACCTGATTCCACCATACAAGCCTTTGGTCCTCCCCCTGACCCTAGCATGTCTCAGGCCCAAATGAGCAGCCTACCTAGCTCCCAAATGAGATTGATGTGGGATTCCCTCTCACCTGACCTGAATGGAATTACAACTCAGCAGAAGGTAGGGAGCAACTGACAGTCTACCGCCAGGCTCTGATGGCAGGTCTCAGGGGGGCTGCTCGCCGCCCCACGAATCTGGCTAAAGTAACTTCCCTCTATCTTTTTAGAATGCTTGATGGAGGCTCACTGGAGATATACTCCTTTTGGCCCTACTTCTCCGAGTCAACAGGCAGCAATAACAATGACGTAGATAAGGCAGTCCGCTCCAGACATTAAAAAGAAATTACAACATCTGGAGGGTTTACAAGATCTAGCTTTGACAGACATAATTAAGGAAGCTAAAAAGGTTTAGCATAAGAGAGAGAGAAAAAGAAAAGAAAGACCAAAAAAAAAAAGGAAGCAGAAGAGAGAAAAAATAATGGGAAAAGGAGACAAGAAAGGAACTTAAATAGGATATTGGATACAGTGATTAAAAAAAAAAAAAAAAAAAAAAAAAAAAGCATCAGGATCAGGAAGACTTAGACAACCAGGGTACCTGGGCAACAGGCAAACAAACAAACAAAAAAAAAAAAAACCCTGAGGGCTTTAGGAAGCCCCTTGAGAAGGATCAATGTATGTATTGCAAGGAAAGAGGATCTTGGGTTCACGAATGCCCCAAAAAGAAAAAAAAAAAAAAACTGGGAAGGAATTTTTCAATGTTGGGACATAGAGTGCTTGTTAAAAATGTCTTTTGAGTGGTACTTAGATCAGAATGTTAAAGTATGTAGATGAAGATGTGTGGATGTGAAAAAAAAAAAAAAAGAAAATTTTCAGGCTGAAGTATATTGGGATAGTTTGCTTGAGCTTTATCAAATTTAAGTCATGGGTAAAACATAAAATTGTTTTATGTTAATAAAAAATTTCTGTGGTGCATGAAATCAATAGTTACCAAGTTTAAGCCAAAATCATTGGTTGTCAAATAATGTTTTTTTCTTTCAAAAATATTTATCAAGGGTTATATTAATATTTAGCTAGCTGTTTGGGCTCAGAAAAGACCAGATTCTACTCTGTTATATGTAAAGTAACTGTCTCAATTTTGGCATCTTAAGTCCAGTGCTTATAACAAAATTAACCCTTAAGACATATTCCCTACTTTAGGGCACAGCCTCATGCTCAAACAATGGTCCTCATCTGAGAAAAAAAAAAAAAAAATCAAGCTCCATGGTTCTGTTTCCAATGTTCTCTGGGTAATTTGTACCCACACAGGTATCTGAACTAATCAAAGATGTTTTCACACAGGTGCTAAGACCTTATACTGTCTTGTTTTCTAGGTTAAATAAGTTAAGTTTGTAAATCAACTGGTACTGTTTTCAAGACTGATAACAGGTTCTGCCTATACTTATAAATGTTGGATATTTAAAATGGGAGATGTGCCTACTTTCTATACCTCAGATATATGGCTTATGCTACCACAGTACAACAAAAATTTTAAAGATAGGACAAAATGATTTTAGAAGCCCTGTGCCATTCTTTAGTTGTCTATTTCAGTAATTAAATGTGCTCCATATGTATGTACATCCAAGCTGATGTAACTTCCTTTCTAAGTGTGTTAATCACCTATGTAGAAGCCAAAGCCAATTGGAATCATCGGAGTAAAAAGTGTCAATATTTTGGCCTGTGCTCCCATGTCATGAGGCCACTGGAGATGATGGGACACTTCTACACTGGCCCCCTGGTAAGTCACCTGTCTTCCTGAGCAGGGAGGATATGGAGACCCAAACAAAAGTGGTGTACAATGTAAAACAGGAGCGTCACAATTGAGAAGCAATCAGTCCTCCTGACTTCCCAAAGAAGGGAAAACTACTTGGCCAGCATGGCCCTGACTCATCCTAACAGGCAATAGACACCAGTAAGCTATGGGGCTACTCCTGTGTCCCTAAAGTCTCTTTGGAGAGCCATTAATGACCTCCAAAATTAATCCTTAATTAACTTTTGGCTATCTGCAAGGTCTTAAACACTCAGAGAAAAATGTATAACCAAAGATAAAAAATAGCTCTTTATTATTAAGATTAAATGTTATGTATATGTTTCTGATAACTCTGCTAGCATCTCATCTGTTTTACAAGCCATGTTAAATACTACTGTGCCATTTAATGAACAGTTCTGAAAGAAAATCTCAGCCAGCTCATCCTCAGATGGTCCTGAGATGATCCAAGCCTGTCTACCTGGATTCCCTCGACCTACAAAAAGACCAGTTTGCTGTGTGTTCACTTCTCAGTAACTCCTTACTTTTATTCTTTCTTTCCAAAGTTATCTTTCAAGATTATCTTCCTACACTCTGGGGTACATTAAAATAGTTCCCCTCTCTAGGAGAGATTCTCTAACTGCAACAAGTCTCCACTTCGTGTCCCGTTCAGCAGGAAGTAGTAAATGATCTGATGTCTTCGACCCAGCCCCCTAAAGCAGTTAGAGTGTCTTCTCATGAGAGGGAGAAATAAAAGGGAAATAGACTGTCTATACCTTACGTTCCTGTTGTCATAGATAAAGTTTACTTAAAATAAGTTTATTTAAAGTTCCTCAAAATTATAGAGCTTGATTGAAATGCCATACAGATTAAAAGTTCTAGGACCTCCCTTTTATGAGGGAATTGCCATCCTTACATCTCCTGTGTCTACTAACAGTGCAGAGGGATTATTCTGGCACTCTGCCCCAGAGGGGGCTATTACTCTTGCATCCATTTCCGGCCTCGGACTGTGTCTATTAGGCCCTGATATGCTCCCTCCTCTGACTCTTGAACCAGTATGCAACCAAACTGCTATTATCAATGACTCCTTTATATATACTAAAGCCCCTAGTAACTCCTATCTTGCTTGTTCCACGGGGCTGACTCCCTTTATTGTCAACAAGGACTTTTTACAGACTAAGGACTATTGTGTTGTAGTTATAGTTTTGCCACGATTTTTCATTCATGATTCTGAAAGTTTTACAAATACTATAGATCAAGGCATTGCCATTAGACCAAAAAGAGAGCCTTTAACTGCCCTCACCCTGACTGTGCTCCTGGGACTTAGTGCTGCAGGGGCCGGGACAGGTATTGCCTCGCTGGTAACCTCCCAACAGCATTTTTCACAACTCAGTGCCTTAGTGGACAGAGATCTTAACCTCATACATGAGGGGATACAAGATCTCAAAGATTCTTTGGCCTCACTCTCTGAGGTTGTACTTCAAAATCGGAGAGGGCTAAATATGGTGTTCTTAAAGGAAGGGGGACTCTGTGTAGCCCTCAAAGAAGAATGTTGTTTTACTTAGATAAGACTGGGCTAATACAAAATAGCCTTGATAAAGTTAAAAGAAATCTAGAGGACTCGAGAACAACAAGAATCTTGGTATAAAAATTGGTTTTCCACATCTCCCTGGCTAACTACTTTGCTTCCCAGTCTTTTAGGCCCTTTTGTTGGATTCCTTTTGCTTATCTCCTTTGGCCCCTGGGCCTTCAGATGACTAACCAGTTTCATTAAGAGTCAGGTAGATTCTGCAATCAAGCCGGTGGAAGTCCACTACCTCGACTCGCCACAGAAGAAACATTTGCCGCTGACCCACCAAAAGAACAAGACAACCCCCCATCTCAACCCTTAGACTTTACCTCCCTGCAAAGATCCCCCCCCATCTCGACCCTTAGACTTTACCTCCCTGCAGAAACCCACCCTGGGGTGGAAATTTTGGTCCCGCCCCTCCAAATAATAACTCAGGTCTCCGCGACCCCTCATACTAATTGGCTACCAAACATATTTCCTCCAGGATCCTTATGGGGCTTTGACGGTCTTGTTGAGAGCAAAATGCGTTACATTTCCACAAAGTGAGTGGTCTGGTAAGTCAGCGACGGAACGGGTGGCTAAGTCTCGACCCGCCTAAGACAGGACGACCTCGCCGAGAGGAGGCCGATCCAATGACGGGTAAGGGTCCAGCACTGCCCTTCTAACAGGCTCAGACCATTTGTGCCCCTTGTTCTAAGGTCAATCCAAATGACTTTATCAAAATCAATGACCTATGAGTAACAGCGCTCAACCTACTCTGGGGAACGCTCACTCGCCTCTCTGATGTCAGGTTACTGTCAGGTTGCTCCTCTGGATCCATTTTTACTCTTAAACAAAAATAATCGGCCACCAAAACAAGCCCTTCTTTGGGACATCATTAAGGGGTCGCGGTAACCTCCCTATCCTGGTCCTTGTATACAGAAGAGGGGGAGATGTTGGAGACGAGGAGATGAGCCCTGAACAGATCTTTGCCCTGAAATAACCTCTGCCCTGAGATAACTTCTGCCCTGAGCAACTTCCGACCTTTCCTCATCCCCCCACCCTGCCATACCTAACTGATTGCATCCCCTCACCCCGCCACACCTAACTAATTAACATCCTGCCTGGTGACTGCAGAGACGTGAGAACTATACCGGGAATTCTTAGAATAACTGCAAACTGTCCTAGGCCAAAGGCCAAGAAGATTCTGTAACTTTCCACCACCTGCCTCCTCCAGCCCCCCCTCACCCAAGACCCTAACCCTAACCCTTAAAAAGGCCGCTGTGGCTCAATAAAATTGGACTCTTGACAAGTGTACATTTGCTTGAGTCCCTTCCTCTCTCTCGCCCATCTTATTTCAGGTTGGGGTCCTCCTCGCCCCCACGAATAACGAGGTCCCGCGGGTCGGGACATTTATATAACTGTAAATCATTTATTCATGCAGGTATTATAAACAGTTAAATAAACTAGGCTAAAATTAGTCACAGGACTATTATCCTAGCTACTTGGGAAGCTGAGACAGAAGGATCTTCAATGATAGCCTGACCCCACATTTAAAAACCATGTGACTTTCAAATTGCTTGGTAAAAATAAGTACATAATTTTAATTTAAACTGTGTCTGATATTTTCTCTTTTCTTTGGGCTTTAAACAAATAAGTTGTTTATAGACACCGTTTGATCTCTTTATTAATCCAAATAGTCCAACAGGCCTCGCCTAAAAGTTTTTGTTGGCATTTAATATTCCAATTTTTTTTTTTCTTTAAAAGTCAGGTTTGAGCTGGAGAGATGGCTTAGCAGTTAAGCGCTTGCTTGTGAAGCCTAAGGACCCCGGTTCGAGGCTCGGCTCCCCAGGTCCCACGTTAGCCAGATGCACAAGGGGGTGCACACGTCTGGAGTTCGTTTGCAGAGGCTGGAAGCCCTGGCATGCCCATTCTCTCTCTCTCTCCCTCTATCTGTCTTTCTCTCTGTGTCTGTCACTCTCAAAAAAAAAAAAAAAAAAAAAAAAAAAAGGTCAGGTTTTAACTAAAGCCTATAGTGAACTGATAAATATAATTACTGTGTTTATATTTTAGATAAACTTCAACTTACATAGAAAATTATTTAAAACAACAAAATTCTCTCTGTGGTTGTGACACATAATTTGCCAGGTATTTTAAAAGATTTTAATGTCCTGTTACTTAAAAGGAGGAGGCACCTGGCCTGAGTTCTAGGGCAGCCTGCCTCAAGATAGGAACAAATAAACAAACAAACAAAAAAAGTTGCCTAAGTTACTCTTAATGAAAACATTTCCAAGTGTGTTAGAGGTATTGTTAAAGATTATCCTCCAATTGTTATGTTTTGCCTGCATTCATAGACTTAGAACTTAAAAGTGTATTTCATGGAGTTAATTAATAGAAGACCTCTCAAATCAATAGGCCATATATACATGTCAATTATTTAAAAATTCAGGTTGTCAAGTGGAAGTTTTGGTGACATAGATACTAAAAATGTAAGATTTTTTTTTTTTTTTTTTTTTTTCTGCTAAGGGTGTTTCTCTACAATTTTCCACCAATAATAAATAAATTTTGTAGGTAAAATAAATATCCTAGGTAAAAACAAACAACTTCAGAGTAAGACAAAAAGTGTAATTATGCTTAGCTCTGTGCTCTGTCATTCCCTTTTGCTCTTATTTACTGTCATATTAAAGTCAAGACAAGCTGGAATTTGAAAAAAGGGATGGTGCCTTTTTATCTCAGACCCCATGTAAATTGAAGCCATGTGTTCCCCAGACCCTGTCCAGAGACAAAATAGCCAATTGTCTCTAACAAGAAAAAAAAAGACAAAAAGGAAGAAAGAAAGAAAGAAAAACAAACAAGATATATAACTCTGGTTCTTTTTATAGTTCTTCTCTTTTGAACACCTTAAGTTACATCTGTTAGTTAAAATTTCTCACTAGAAAACAGGATAAATAGGTAAACTGCATCAAGGGATTTAATCAGTTTACAAGCTCCTTACATAAGACAAACATTTACTTTAACTAAAATGTATATCGAAGTAAAAACATAACAAAAAATTTCATCAAGTAAATGATGACTTAATCACTAAGTTGCTTGCCTAGGAAGCCTAAAGGCCTAGGTTCAATTGCCCAGCACCCAGGTAAACCAGATACACATGATGACATGTGTTTTAATTTTGTTTACAGTGGCTAAAAACCCTGGCATTCTCTCTGTTCTCTCTCTCTCTCTCTCTCTCTCTCTCTCTCTCTCTCTCTCTCTCGTCAATAAAGGGTAGGATCCCTATATTTAAGGTAATTTGCTGGAAGTGCTTGGGCTTGGCAGTGGTCCAGGAGGATGAGCATGGAAATCCTGGCTTAGACCTTCCTTACTCCCAGATGCACATAGACTACACTGTGTTTCTTTCTTTGGTTGAGGAGAAAACAAGGAAATTTGTATGAGGACTCCTGTAAAGCCCTAATTTCTTCTCTCAAATATCTGCTCTGGAGGGATTTTCCCTATCTTTGAGAAGATGTGAGCCAAGATTGGGCATAAACTGACTCTGGACTCTTCTTTTCACTTTCCTCCACTTTGTTTCAGATGGGACAATCAGCTTACAAGATAGCCCAAAAGTTTCTGCTAGCCTGTCTCCTAAAAAATTGAGCTTACTTAGATAATACAGGAGAGAACAGGAATTGTCCATTACATCTCTCCAGATGCTCAAAGGGACAATTAGAAAACATACTAATATAACTGTAGACAACATGGAGGAGGAAATTCTGCTTAAAAATCCTTAATTTAGTCAATATCTGATATTTGTAAGAAATTAACAAATTGGTAACTATACCAGATAAGAACTGCTCTAGGTGGCAACTTCTGTTTTATTAAAACCAGGAAGCCAAGCGGGAAAAGGAGGGGGACTAGAGAGGAAGAAAAAGAAAAATAGGGTAGATGTCCCCAGGACATCATGATGGTAATGAAAGTTGCTCAGGGAAGGGCATGTAATTGGATAAAATCTAAAATGTGTTTGCCTGATGCCAAGGTTTTAATCAGTAGAGAGACTGAGTCTTATGGTTAGGGCCTCACTCATTAACAGCTCACTGATGCTAATTTGTTGTGGTTTAAGGGTTATAAAATTTTAAGGGTTATAAAAACTGGCTTTAAGGCTCTCAGTAAAGTAAATTAGGTTCCTCTGTTCACCAAGATTTTAACTCTATTGGAGAAACTGAGTCTTTAGATAAAGGTTGATGTATAAGTGTTTAATTTCCAAATATGAGGTACTCATACTTAAAGAAACTGTGACTTTAAATATAGCGTCTTTTTTATTTGTGCTAATTCTATTAAATGGTCATCACTAGGTTTAATCAGTTAGTTTTAAGTGATTTAAATGCAGTAATGATAACTTTCATCTTCCTGTTAGGTAAAATATGATGGGATAGCTTCCCTAAATTTTATCAATCTTAAGTCATGGGTAAAACATAAAATCATTTTATGTTAATAAAAATTTCAATGGTACCTAAGATCAATTGCTTTCAAGATTAAGCTAAACACATTGGTTGTCAAATGGTGTTTTCTCTTTCAAAACAGATTTGACAATGGTTGTATTAGAGCTTAGCTGTTTTGGCTCAACAAAGGTCAGATTCTGCTCTATTGTATATAAAGTAGCTATCTCATTTCTGCCATCTCAAGTCCAATGATTATAATAAAATTAACTATTAAGACATATTCCCTACTTTAGGGTACAGCATCGTACTCAAACCATGGTCCTCATCTAAGAAAAATAATTCAAGCTTGGAAAACTACTTGGCCAGCATGGCCCTGACTCATCCTAACAAACAGGAAATGCCAGTAAGCTATAAGTCTACTCCGGGGTCCCTAAAGTCTCATATGGAGAGCCATCAGTGACCTCCAAAGTTAATCCTTGATTAAATTTTGGCTATCTTCTTGGTCTTTAAGACTCAGAGAGAAATGAATAACCAAAGATAAAAGGATATTCAAATATATAAATGGCCTATTAAGTAATACAACAGGAGCTTTCCAGAAGAAACAAGCAAAGCCTTAAGACATGTTGTCCCCATCTCTAATAGTTCTAATTCTATAATAAGGAAAAACAACAATAGTTGTCAAAAAAGGTTATTTTGAAGTCAGAAATAGATTGATAGATAGATGATTAGTTAGACAGACAGATAGATAGATAGATAGATAGATAGATAGATAGATAGATAACCAAAGGCTGCTTAATTCTAAAGATTTCCTAACACTAGAAACAACAGTGAATCTCTTCAAACTTGTGCCAGGACATCCTTAAACAAGTCCTGAGACCAAAAATGTATTTGCACAACCTTTAATGACACCCAGTGGCACTATGTTCCTAACCTTTGGCCCTGGCTACCCCCAGGACAAATTTTAAAACACACACTCTGGAAGGCTATTATACAAAATATGGCATCAAAATTAAATGTGTATATGTTTCTGATAACTCTGCTAATATCTCCTTTGTATTACAAGCCATACAGAAACAGATTCTGGCCATGCCAAACACTACTGAACCATTCAATGAACAGTTCTGGAAGACAATCTCAGGCAGCTCATGTTCAGAAGGTCAAACTCTTATCTACCTGTGTACCCTCAAATGCTCCCCAAGACCTAGAAGCCCATAAGAAGGGTAACCCTGAAAGTGACCAGATTGCTGTGTGCCCACTTTTCATTAACTCCTGTTGTGCCACGACCCCTGACCAGGAGCCAAGACCCCCGGTCACCCAGGAATCACCTAGAGGACCGCCACAGAAGCCGAGACACTCGAATGTAAAAGCAACAGGTTTCTTTTAATGTCAAGCTTAAGCAGGGACTCAATCCACACAGACCAATGCAGCGGGAGTGGGAGAGAGCCTCGACCTTCTAAAAGTAGGGGTTTATAAACGAAAAGAGTGGGAAGGGGGAAAAGGGGTTACATCACATAGCATCTTTTAAAATGATTGGTTCCAAGAAGGCGCGCGCGGGAACATTTCTAGTTGCTCATCTCTGGTCAGCAGACTGCTTGCAGATCCTATCTTTTGCAAGGGGCCGGAGGCCCCCAGAGCTAAGTATTTCTGGAATGTCCTGTTGAGCAAGTGAGCATGAGTTTCAGAAGCAAAGGTTGGCACTTTAATCAGTTAGTTCCTTATCTGAGCCGAGCCCGGGATCCTCCTTTGTTCACAATGGTTTGTCCTACAATGGCAGTGTCATTGTTTAATTAGTTACATGTTATTTCTTTCTGGTCTCTCACTCCTTACTCTTATTCTTTCTCCCCAACCATCTCTTCCATGACTATCTTCCTACACCCCATTAATACACTCTGGGGTCCTTTAGAATAGTTCTCTTCTCTGGGAAAGACTTTCGAGCTGCCACAACTTCATGTCTCATTTAGAAGGAAATAGTTAATGATCTGAACTCCTTTGTCATCTAACAGCAGTTAGAGTATCTTCTTATGAGAGGGGGAAATGAAGGGAGGTAGAGTTAGGGTGCCTGGACCAATGAAGGTAAAAAGGGCAGGGAAGTTTTTCTTAACTCTTGCCTAGTTCTAAAGGACTGTTGGTCCACAAGCAGTCAGGACCCCTCCTGGGAGGGAGGACTTTCATAGGATTTAAATACTGGTTGGTCAAGTTCAGCCCCTGGAGCTAATCTCTTCCTGACATAACCCTTAGTCCTAAACAAAAGACAGTTCACCACCCTAAGGCTATAAATACCTTTACAAGGGGAAGGCAGGTTCTTTTATCACTTGGGAATTTACAGCTGAGGGGGAGGTTTTCCCTCTGCTGGGTCTGGGCTGAGCCAGCCCAGCTGGGAGGGGCTCAGCCTAGCCCAGGCCCAGCCAGGAGGGCCCCTCTAGCTCTTACTCCCTACATGGGTTCTTTAAAACAAACTTTATTTTTATTTATTTATTTATTTGAGAGAGAGAGAAAGAGACAACAAGAGAGAGATAATAGACACACCAGGGCCTCCAGCCACTGCAAATTAACCCAAATGTTCATGTCCCCTTGTGCATCTGGCTTACATAGGGCCTGGGGAATCAAACCAAGGTCCTTTGGCTTTACAGGCAAACACCTTAACTACTAAGCCATCTCTCCAAACCCTCCATATAGGTTCTTTATCTTTTCCAGCTCCCCACTTGGCAGATGCTCTTTGAACTTTCTTTTCTCTTTTCTTTCCAGACTTTTTTCCTAGATTCATCTGGTCACATGAACTCCTGAGCAATGCATGGCCCACATGGGCTTTTGGGCTTCATGAGTGTACTTCTTTCCTCCCCACTTTATTTCCCCTTACCTCTCAGCCTTCTCCTTCCCATACTCCTTTGTAAAATCTCAATAAAATGTGGTATTTTAAAAATCATTCTCTTGAATGAGAAATTGCCAATTCTTAGGTTAGTTTACAGAAATTAACTCAGAGCTTGAGATTCCAGGAAGCATCCCAGGACCCCAATTTCCTTGTTACAATATTAGTGAGGAAAAATAAAGAAGGACACATTATATTGATTAAAGGAACAATTCAACAGGAAGACATTACAATTCTAAACATATATGCACCTAATATGGTGGGTCTCAATTTCAATAAAGAAATTAGACTTAAGGTCACAGATAGCACCAAACACAATTTTAGTGAGTGACTACAATTATCCAACTCTCCTCAATCAACAGGTCAGTCTAGCAAAAAAAATAAAGAGAGACATCTGGATTAAATGATGTTATGGAACAAAAGGATCTAACAGATATCTATGGAACATTCCATCCAGGTGCTGCAGAATACACATTTTCCTCAGCAGTACATGGAACATTCTATAAAATAGACCACATAATACAGGACAACCAAAAAAAAAAAAAAAATCTTTGTGCTCTATCTGATCACAGTGGGGTTGAAGTACAAATCACTAACAAGAAAAACTACAGGACATATACAAAATCATGGAGATTAAATAGTACACTACTCAATGATGAGTGTATTATTGAAGAAATCAAAAAGGAAATAAAATTCATAGAATCAAATGATCATAAGAACACAACATACAAAAGCCTTTGGTATGCAATAAAGGCAGTCTTAAAAGGGAAACTTAAAGCTTTAAGTGCCTTTATTATGAAATTAGAAAGGTTACAAGTAAGCAACTTTATGCTTCACTCTAAGGCCACGGATAAAGAAGAATAATGCAGACAAGAATGAGTAGATGGGAGGGAATAATAAAAAAAATAGGGCAGAAATAAATGAAAAAGAAAACAAAAAAGAAGAAAATATCCAAAGAATCAAGGAAACAAAGAGTTGGTTCTTTGAAAAGATAAACAAGATTGATAAACACATAGAAAATCTGACAAGAAGAGAGAAGAGACACAAGTTAATAAAATTAGAGATGAAAAAGGTACTGTTAAAATATATGCCAAAGAAAATCAGGAAATTCTAAGGATATACTTTAAGAAAATATACTCCTCTACATTTGAAAATATGAAATAAATGAATGATTTCCTAGATTTATAAGAGCTACCAAAATTAAATCAAGATGAGATGAACCATTTAAATAGACATATAACAGTACAGAGATACAAGCAGTTATAAAAACATCTCCCAACTAAAAAAAATAATCTATGCCCAGATGGATTCAACCCGTGGTTTTACCAAACACTTGTGAATGAATTAACACCACTGCTTCTCAAATATTTCCATAAAATAGAAATGGGAGGGATTCTAATGAACTCCTTTTGAAAAGCCCAATACAAAACCTGACAAAGACAGGAACAAAAAAAAAAAAAAGAAAGAAAAAAGAAAATTACAGACAAATCTTCCAAAAGAACATAGAATCAAAAAATTCTCAACAAAATATTGGCAAGCAGAATAGAATATATCAAAAAGTCCATTTACACTGACAAAGTAGACTGTATCTCAGATATACAGGGATTGTTCTACTTACTCATATCAATAACTGAAATACACTATATAAGGGGACTGAAGGATAAAAATTACATGATTATCTCAATAGGTGCAGAAAAAGCATTCAACAAAATCCATCATCCCTACATGGTAAATATCCTACAAAAATGGGAAGTAGAAGGAACATATCTCAACATACTAAAGAGTATTAATGGCAAACAAATAGCCAATACCAAATAGGGAAAAACCTGAAGGTTTTCCACTAAAATCAGGAAAAGACAAGGGTGTCCACTGGCCTCACTTTTATTTAATATAATAATAAATTTCTTAGCTATAGCAATAATAAAAATAATAAATGAATAAATAATATATTATACGTAAATAAATAAGAAGAAGGTAGATATAAATTTGAAAGGAAGAGATCAAATTATCATTATTGACCAATGAGGATTTTATACATAAAGGATCCTAGTGACTCTATCAGCAAACTGTTATCACTGAAAACACTTTTACCAATGTTGCAGGATACAAAATAAATACACAAAAATAAGTAGTTTTCCTGTATACTAACAATAAACATGGGGAGGATGAAATAAGGAAATCATTCCCATTAAGAATTGCCTCAAAATAATAATAATAAAGAACCTTAGAATAAACCTTACCAAGAAAGTGAAGGAGCTCTACAATGAAAACATTGAAACTCTCAAGCGAGATATTACAGAAGATAGGAAATGGAAAGACATCTAGTGTTCTTGGATTGGAAGAACCAATTCTGTGATAATGTCAACCTTACCAAAACCAATCTCTACATTTAATTCAATCCCCATTAAAATTCCAATGGCATTCTTCATGGAAATTGAAAAAAGATCCTATAATACATTTGGAAGCACAAGAAACCTTGAATAGCCAAAACAATTTTGAGCAACAAAAATAATGCTGGCAGTATTACCATACCCAATTTTAAGTTGTATTACAAAGCCATAGTAACAAAACAGCATGTTTACTGGCACAAAGAGAGACATGTAGATCAATGGAACAGAATAGAGGACCCAGATGTAAATCCAGGCTGCTACAGACTTTTGATTTTCAACAAAAATGGGGCTGGAGAGATGGCTTAGTGTTTAAGGCATTTGCCTGCGAAGCCTAACTGGAGTTAGTTTGCAGTGGCTAGAGCCCTGGAAAGCCCATTCTCACCACTCACTCTCTGTCTCTCTGTCTGTCTCTAATACATAAATAAATAAAAATAAAAATGTCTTTAAAGATGCCAAAAATATGCACTAGAAAAGAGATAGTCTCTTCAACAAATGTTGCTGGGAAAACTAGAAATCTGTATGTAGAAGGAAGAAAACACTTCCTTATCTTTCTCCATGTATAAGAATCAAGTTCAAGTGGATCAAAGACCTTAATATCAGCCCTGAAACTTTGAAACTGCTAGAGAAAAAAGTAGGGAAACCATTCAATATATTGGCATAGAAAATGATTTTTTGAATATAACCACAATTGCTCAGGAAATAAAACCACTTGTCAACCACTGGGACCTCATGAAATTACCAACTCTTTCTACAGCAAAGCACACTGTGAATAGAACAAAAAGAGGCAATCTACAGAAGAGGAGAAAAATTTTGCTACCTATACATCTGACAGAGGGTTAATATCCAAGATATACAAAAAACTCAGAAAATTAAATAATAAGAAATCAAACAACCCAATAAAAATAGGTTAAGGAACTAAATAGAAAGCTCTCAAAAGAATAAATACAGATGGCATACAAACATCTAAAAGTATGTTCTATATCCTTAGCTATAAGGAAAATGAAAATTAAAACTACTTTGAGGGTGGGAGAGATGGATTAGTGGTTAACACACATGCCTGCGAAGCATAATCATCCAGATTCGATTCTCCAGGTTCCGTGTTAGCCAGATGCACAAGGTGGCACACACATCTGGAGTTTGTTTGCAGTGACGAGGCCCTGCCATACCCATTTTCTCTCTCTCTCCCTCTTTCTCTCTCTCTTTCTCCATCTGTCCCTCTGTATCTAATAAATAAACAATAAAAAAATTAAAGCTACTTTGAGATTCCATCTCATTACTGTCAGAATGGCTATCATCAAGAAAGAAAAGGACAATAAATGTTGGTGAGGATGCAGAAAAAGAGGAACCAACCTACAGTGCTGGCTAGAATTTAATCAGGTCCAGCCATTGTGGAAATCAGTGTGGAGGTTCCTGAGACAGCTAAAAGAAGATTTACCATATGACCCAGCTATACCATTCCTATGCATATATCCTAAGGACTTTTCTCAGTAAATTAGAGACACTTGCACATCCATGTTTATTGCTGCTCTGTTCACAGTAAGTAGGAAATGGAGCCAACCTAGATGTGCCTTAATTGATGAATGGTTAATGAAGATGGAGTTCTATTCAGTGGTAAAGAAATTATGAAATTTGCAGGGAAATCAATGGATCTGGAAAGGATTATATTAAATGAGGTAATCCAGGCCCAGAAAGCCAAATGTCTCATGTTATCTCTCATATATGGATCTTAGCAACAGATGTTCAAGCTTGTGTGTGAGTTGGAATAAATAACAGTACCTTATTAGTAAGCTAGAAAAGAGCTATAAGTGAGGCAGGCAGCGGAAGGACCTAAGGGGATGGTATGGTATATATGTAAGCAGATAAACAGATTGCTGGGGATGGAATGGCCTAAGTGAGGTCAGAGGAAGAGACAGTCAAAGAAGGATAGAGGGAGGGTTAATCAAAATTCAGGATATTGTGAATAAGCCATATGATAACCTTCTTTTTGTGGATAATGTCATACCCAGAAGCCAAAAACTGTTACTAGAAAAATTTAGTGCCTGGGATGGGATACCTTTCAGTGAGTTATTGGCCATGGAGGTCCCTGATGCCCCTCAAACATAGGCCATTGCAAGGCTCTTGGTTTCTCTCCAGAAATAGATGATAAAACCCTGTTGCTTGAAACTCCACATGCTTGAGCTGCAGGTCACTAAGAAATCAAGCTGGAGCTCAATTGTAAACCTCCTCCCTGTGAAACCAGCTGACAGAAAGCTGGGAAAAATTATGTTGCATGCAGCCTTATGGGAGACAGAAGTCATCAGCAGTGAAAACAGTGGACAATGTAAGCCTTATGTTTGGCCAGCCAGGTGAAATGACTGAACAGGTTAAATAGTGGCATATCTGTTATGGGAGAAACCAAGTGTTCTCTAATTGGACTGGAGGCCCACTATATAGGAGGAAATACATGCCTGGTACTTAAAACTTCATCAAAAGCATATGGCAGGAGTGGTCATGAACTATAGGGGTATATAGCCTGCTCTTAACTGGATAAATGCATATATTACTCTCAACAAATTATCCTGAAAACACTACACTTAATGTTCATATCCATATATTAACACTACTCTCACTTTTGGTTAGAGAAGCTTCCTATTTCATATAGTGGTAACCACTGGAATTACCCAAAAGGCACCATAGTGCTGCTGAGAAGTGATGGAGGAGTCCTCAGCACTGAAGTATCTCCATCACATCTTCCAAGGCTCAGGGTCCATTGAAAACATGTCAGTCCAGGCCCAGGCAAAACTGTAACTGGGTATTAGGGAGCCAGAGAAATTCTTGAACTCCTAACCTCAGGTTTGCTTTTAATTTTAATCAAAGATTGAATTAAAAATGCTGAGAAAGAAAATCATTAAATTATTATATTTGCTGAGGGAAGTACAGAGCCAAGGAAAGGCACCCATGTGGCTAAAGATTCAATTGGAGAGCCTGAGAAAACCATGAAAAGAAAAGAGAGCCAAGAAAGTTCAAGTAGCTCCTGCCATGTGGGGATCCAGAGAGGATAAAGAACCCATGTGGAGAGTAAGGGCTCTCCAGGCTGGACCTGGGCCCAGAATGAGCCAGGCTTAGCCAAGGGAAAAACTCACCCATAGCTGGCAGTTCCCAAGTGGCCATATAACCTGCTCTCCCTTGCAAAGGTACTTATAACTTTATATTGGTGGCTATCTTCTGGCTCAGGAGAACTAGAGCACCAGCTGGCTGCTTAGGGCTAGTGGTTCCTCAGGAAGAGGTTATCCCTGACACCAAGTTCTAGGGCTGAAGTCCATTGATCACAATGTTTAAATCCTATCAAAGACTTCCCTCCCAAGATGGGTCCTTGTTGTTGTGGATAAATAGGTCTAGGGAACTAGGCAAGAGATCAGAAGTCAGATCATCTTTCCCTCCTAGCACTTGCACATTTTCTTACTTCCAGGGGTTCAGTCACCCTAACTGTAGCCCCCTTTATAAACCACTCAGGAAGTGGGGAGATGATGAAGAGTTCTGCTTCCATGGAGAGCAAAACAATCAGAGCCAGGGTGAACAAGCCAGAGTCTGAGGATATTCAACCCCTACCAAAGAAGAAATCCAGAGGCACCTAAGAGCTCATCACTTAAGTAGACTTAAAATGCACCCATCAAGGCTCAGGAAATTTTGCAGAAGAGGAGGCAGAAAGATTGTAAGAGTCTCAGGTTGGGACATCATGCCCAGAGGCACTCCCTGCCCCAGTAACTGACTGCTGCTCCCACATGCATAACCCACAACTCCATGGGGAATACCAGCAACCCAACTGAGGAAGTTCCTCTGTGGAATGGGGGAATAGAGAAGGGAAAGATGGTACCAACACATTATGTATGCGTACAAAATATGTTGTTAATATTTTAAAAAAATATGTCAAGCAATCGGAAGCATAATTCACCTCCCAACCCCCATAGCTCCTTTGCTTATTTTTGAGTTGGGTCATTTTTTTTCTTATTGTTAAGTTCTTTCTTGTGTATTTTGGATATTAGCCCTTGGTTAGTTGTATATTGTGCAAATGCTTTCTGAAATCTTCAGACTTGGTTTTTACTCTTTATTGTTTCTGTTGCTGTGCAAGTGATTACTTATGTAATACCACTTGGCATTTTTGTCTATAATTTGTAGCCATATTCTAGCCTTAATCTTTGCTCAGAGCAATGTAAAATGCAAACAGCTAGCATGAAAATAGCAATTACTCAAACATGATCCTTACATTTAGTAACATATTTTAATTTTCATGGTGGACATTAGTAAATTCATTCTCTTTTTCAGAACAGAAAGACAACATCGAAGACATTTTTCCAAGCTCATGAGGGTAACTTACAAAAGCAATGGAACTCAGCTCTGAGCCTCAATATTTAACTTCACTGCACCTATTTGATGGATTCAGGGGTATATCAGATAATTTACTCTGGGCACTGAGGATGCAATTAATGAGTTCTTTCCTATTACTTTTATTGTTTGTGTTTTTTCTGGGTTAAGGTCTCACTCTTATTAAGGCTTACCTGGAATTCGCTATGTAGTCTCAGGCTGGCCTTGAACTCACAGTGATCCTCCTACCCCTGCAACCCAAGTGTTGGGAATAAACTGGTGTGCCACCATGCCTGGATTTGGGGCATTGTTTCTGCAGTTGTCAACTGTCAAGTGGCTAGGGCTATATTTACCTTCCTTTACTAATTCAAGAAAGCTTTGGACTATAGATATAGTTCAGTGGATGAGCATCTAGCAGATAGGTAGTTCTGGGTTCCATGTGCAGTACCATGAAAAATGAAAACAAACAACTATTTTTTTTCCATTTGCTTATAGTTTAGTGAATTAACATAAGTGTGAATTTACACCTACTCATGAAGCTCAGGAAGGAAGATACCATCATACCAACCTAGGCAATATAGCACGATTCCCATCTTAGAAACAAAAATAAATCTGTCTCCTTTATATGCAATATTAGCATATAGATGTAGATTTTTAGGGTTATAAAACTAAGAGTGTATTGACATTACAATTTGTTTTTTAATAAAGTCTGCAAAGATTATATGTCAACTTTTTTCTATACATGGAAGTTGTACATAGTTGAGAATTTTCTGATTGCAATCATTGTTTATTAATTAATTCTGTCAACTGTAATCCAATAAGTGAGGCATTATTCTAATGTATGTTTTAATGATTTAAGTAGAAATGATGTGTACTAAAGCTTCTAGGTCCAAAGTGTGTGAAACATACTGGAGTTTAATTTTAAATCAAAATTGTCCAGAGCTACATGGAGGCTATTTCTATCCTTTTCTCTATTCTACTATCGTCTTTCTTTAAATGAATGATTTAGGGATATATGACAATTTCCTGAAAGTGAAATGAACATGAATGATACAAAGTTTTTATTATTTTTTGTTGTTGTTGTTTCAGCTAATTGCTTCAGTAATCTTCTTATGGTAAATACTTTAAGACAATGATTCAAGCCTGGTTTCTGCTTAGGTAACTAAAAATTAGCAACAGCAAAATGTTGAGTTTATAAAGGGGAGAATTAAGGAGACAAATATGGTAATAATGTACCAAAAGTGGGCTGGGGTTACAGACAGAAAAGATGGAAAGTGGGATCTGGAAGATATCTTAGTTGATATAGCACTTGCCACATAACCCTGTGAAACTGACTTCTATCTGTAGCACCCACACAAAATCCTGATGTGGTGGCACACACCTGTAATTCTAGCATTGGGAGAGGAATACAGGTGGATTCTTGCAGCAAGCTGGCAAGATAGACTAGCCAAATCAATGAGCTTTAAGTTAAATGAGAGAACATATTTCAGTAAATAAAGTGAATAATAGAGGGACACACTAAACATTGAACTTTGAGCTCCATCCACATCCATGTGCATTCACACACTTGTGCACAGTGTACACACAAAGGAACACCCCAAGACAAATGCACCTACATCACACACACTTAAACAGGCACATAAAAGAGAAAATGAGTTGAAAACCAGGAATAATCTATCACAAGAATCAATAAATTCTTTTTATTTATTTATTTTTTTATTTTTTATGTATTTATTTGAGAGCGACAGAGAGAGAGACAGAGAGAGAGAGAGAGAAAGAGAGAGAGAGGGAGAGAGAGAATGGGCATGCCAGGGCCTCCAGCCACTGCAAACTAACTCCAGATGCATGCGCCCCCTTGTGCATCTGGATAACGTGGGTCCTGGGGAATCGAGCCTTGAACCAGGGTCCTTAGGCTTCACAGGCAAGCACTTAACTGCTAAGCCATCTCTCCAGCCCAAGAATCAATAAATTCTAATAACATATTTGAAGTTTGTCAGAGTGTTCTTTACTTTAAAATACTCCCCCTTTGGTCCACTACATTTACCAATGGAAAGTAGAGATGTAGAACTGATGAGAATTTGGATGGATTCATGTCAAATTATAACATTTTACATAGTTATTATGTAATTTCAGATAGTTTAATCCATGTCTATAAATCTATTTCCAAATATGGGAAATGGATTGATGTACTTTCAATTCTTCAAAAGGTAATTGTCTTAGTAAGTATGATCATTTATCTTTAATCTTGACTAGACTTAGAAATAGTATGGAAACAGGCTTGAGTTCGTCTAGGAGGTTGTTTACAGAACAGATTAATGGAAAATGGAAGACCTACCTTGAATACTGGTCACACCATACTGAAGAGTAGTACTCATCTTTCTCTGATTCCTATAATTTAACCAGCTAGTTCCTGCTTTTATCACCATGTCTCCCCTGCCTATAGTAAGTGAATTCACTAAAACAAGACAAAATCAATACTTTCTCCCTTAAATTACTTCTTTCCTAGTAATTGGTGATAGTTACAAGTAAGTAATACAGGGAAAATAAACAAACAAACAACTATCTGTATTGAGAAAATGAATTCATAGTTCCCACTAAACCATGTTTCATGAAATAATTTAATTTGATTCTCTAAGTCCACCTATTTCTGTATTTTCATTTATGTCAATGCAACCATGGGAGTTATCCTGCTGAATTAAGTCAAATCAAATCAAATCAAAGCAAACATCTTCACACCTTTACATACAAGCCTTTACTTGGTTGGCAGTCCTTGCTCTGCTTGATCTCATTTTTTCCATACTTTTGTCAGATTTCTCTGCTCAGGCCTCACTAGCTCAAAACTTTCTTGCTGTTCCAGAGTCAGGGGCAGGTGTTTCTTTTCCACAACCCACCCCTTAGTATTGTTTTTCTTGAAAAGCCTTTTGGCCTATTTATTGTTGTACTTAGTCTTTACTCATAGAATTTCATCTCTCTAAGTGAATTACAATCTTGCACATTTTGGTCTTCTGTATAAAACTTAACACTTAGCCCCTCTTGCTAATATATCAATATCTTGAGGGCAAGGATTGGTATCTGATTTGCTTGAAATTATGAATCTACTTCAAAGACAAGCCTATTCTACAAAAAATCCAATAGGCTTTTTAGAATATAATTATCTAAGCCAAAAAAAAAAAAACCTATAACTATTAGAATGTGGATAAGATTGTATAATTGGACAGATCACACAGAAATGCATTGTGATGAAGAAAACTTATTTAAGTGTGAGCAATGTTTGAGAAAACTTTTGAGAAAAATATAAATCATTATATCATCCTTAACAATCTTATTTATTATCTACCAGGGCCTCTTATCACTGCAAATTAAATCCAGATTAGGGTGATACTTTGTGCATCTGGTTTTACCTATATAATGGGGATTCAAACCTGAGCCAGCTGGTATTGCAAACAAATGCCTTTAACTGCCAAGCCCTTACATTTTCCCTTATTTTATATTTTACATCAACGATAACTATAACCTAACCTTCAAAGTGGATATGATTACTGCTTTCCTATTTGCTACAATGTACCTACTTCAAAATACTTTATTCTTCTTGTCAATAGAAATATTTTATGATATTGAAGTATAAAAAACTAGTAAGTAATGTTCCTTCAGATTCAAGTTGTGACTCAGAAAACCCCTTCAATAATGTCCCTTAACATTTCTAAGTAGCAGACTAATCCTAATTCTAAATTAATCAGAACCCAGATATGACTCAAGAATCCTATAGAGTTCCTGTTCCATGCCATCCAAAATTAAATTTACTTAATTAAAGGGAAGCTTGAAAAGCTATCTTTGTATGGAGAAAAGTATGTTTGCTTTGTATTGTAACATCCCTTCCATGTTTCCAGGTTATACTGTAAATTTTGTTGTTGTTGTTGTTGCATTTTGGCTGGCCTGGAATTCACTATGTTACCTCAGGGTGGCCTTGAACTAATGGCAATCCTCCTTCTCTACTATCCCCTGAATACTAGGATTTATGTGCCAAAAAAAACAATGCCCAGAATGTGATGCATTTTTCTCTGATATATTCCTGTCTCACTCTCAGAAGTGCTTATGTCTAAAGAAAAATTATGGCCTATAAAAATGATCTCTCTTAAAAATATATGATATTGATAGAAAAAAACCACACTGTGCATTTTACTGGACTTAATTTTATTTCCTTGCTTATATATATCCTAGGTATTCGATGCAGCAAATGAAATACTGTTATTGGTCTTAGCCAGTTTTGTTGTGATTAGCCTCACTTTGCATTTTATCATATGACTTGTGTATCCTGTGTTATTGCCAAATGATTCTTACATTTGATAAAAATGTATTGAATATTAACTTCTGTTTGAGCTAGAAGTAACTGTATCTGTTTCAATTACTCAAACCACTTTCTGAAGCATTTGTGCCTTTTTAAATTGCTATTGTAAACTCAAGATTCTATCTAAATAAATTAGTGATAAGCAAAAAGATGTTTGTGAAGATCTTATTTCATTAGTAGTAGGTGAGGACATTTAATTTTTTTTTTTCAATGTTAATTTTGTTTTTGGTCCACTTCACTTAGTTCTCTTAACTAAATGCAAAGCTATCCCTTTGATACAGTGTGAAATTCTTTTTTTTGGTTATTACTTAGTTTTGTACTCAGCAAATACAGTCAATTTGGTACCAGTATTAGGATCATCCATTACCTACCCCCTCCTCTTGGCCCCTCCTTGTTGAGGTATACCGGTCATGCATTCTGGAGACAGCCCACAGTTATGGGTAGGATAAATGTCTGCATATCATGACCCAACATGTGGCTCTGACATTCTTTCCACCCCCTCTTCCACAAAATTTCCCTGAGTCATGTTGGGTTCATTATCTGTCTGCTTCAGTGATGAGGTGTTGGGGGTCTCTGGGGTTCTGGATTTCTGATTTGGTAGGATTATCTTTTTCTTTATGTTGATCTCCTTCACCCTTGTGCTGGTACCCGCTTCACAAAGAAAATAGCACCCTTGCTTGTTTCACCAATTGTTCTTAGTTTCAGCTGGGACCCTTTTGAGGTATGATGGAGTGGTTCTCGCCATAGGATCTACATCTATCTGAAAAAGAGAAGCAGATTCGCCAATGGAGAATAAGTTAGCAACAGACAAATGAGATAACCCTTAGTTATTTATAGAGAATTTAATAGGTGTAGGCCCTCTTGTAGCCCATGATTGGTGGTAGCTTGGTAGTGGAGAGCAGGCTTATGTTTGGATATGGTTCTGACTTGTTTCCCAGCTCTAGCTATGGGTCCTGTACCACGGAGGGGAACAGTTAGCCAAATTAAAAGCAGTTGGGTTCCCACTATGGCTGTGTGCCACTATTGTACTTGTGTGGGCATCACAACAGGTCATTTGCTCTAAGTAGGTGAGACAATGTGTTGCTTGGACAGATATTGATCATTTCCCCTTAACTGCCCATGTAGCACCTTCTGGCACTAGATGAGATGACTGGCTGGGGACTGACTCTTCCAGCTTCCATCCATGCCATTCCATTTTATGTGCCAACCGCATAAGGTGTATTCAGCAGTACAGTCTTACCACTAGCCTTTGGTAGGTCATCAAGTACTCTGACAGAAATCTGTCTTTATTTTAGGAAACCTTGTAGGTCTCTCTGATCAAAAGCTCATTGTGGATGATAGCCACATGCTGCTACTGGGAGTTACAGGTCAGTGCCCACTAAAAAAAGGAAGAAAAACTTAACTAATATAAAAGAGATAGATAGAAAGAGAGGCTGTAGAAGATTAAGGTCAGTCTTCCTCATACCCTCTCCATTGTCTTGTGGCTCAGGTGTTTCCTCTATGGGCCTGGTGAAGGTTCAGATATTTGGTATGCCTTTTAGGATATAGAATTTTATGGTACCATTGTCATTTGTGTCTAGATTTATGTTTCCCACCCTCCTTTCCCCTCCCCTCCATGCCCACCCCTCCTATTATCTAGTCCATGAGAAGCTTGCTGGATATGTAAGGCATCTTTGGGTGGATTCAGGTTAGGTGCTATAGATGAGTGAGAATATGTGGCAATTTTTTTTTTTTTTTTCTGTGATTGGGTAAGTTCACTGTAAATGATCTGTTCCAGGTTCAACCATTTTTCCTCAAATTTCATTGTGTCAGTTTTTCTTACTGCTCTATAGAAGTCTTTTGTGTAGATATACCACATCGTAGTTATGCATTCTTCTAGTGATGGACATTTAGGTTGATTCCACCTCTTATCTATAATGAATAGAGCTGCTACAAACATGGTTGAGCAAATCTTTCTGGCCTGTGGTTTAAAGGATTTAGATCAGGTATGGTGATGACTTCAGAGGTATCTTTTGCTGAGGATATATTTAGATGTGCAAGGTCTTCTGCCTTTCCATATGAAATTTGAGATCATTTTTTCTATCTTTGTGAAGAACACCTTGGGGATATTAATTGGAATGTCATTTATCTGTATATTGCCTTTGGTCAGATTGCCGTTTTTACAATATTAATTCTGTCTATCCATGAGCATGGGAGGTTTTCCCGTTTTCTCAAGTCCAACTCAATTTCTTTTTGAGTGTTTTTATGTTTTCATTGTATAGATCTTTCACTTCTTGGTTAACATTATTCCAAGGTACTGTATTTTTGTTGTTGTTGCTATTGAAAGTGGGACCATGTCCCTTATTTTTTCTCTGAAAAGCCATCTGGTCCTGGACTCTTCTTTTTGGGGAGTTTTTTTTTTTTTTTTTTATTACTTTTTCAGTCTCAGTGAGTGTGACAGTGTGACAGGTTCATTTATAAGATTAATCTGCTCTGAGTTTAGCTTTGATAGATGGTATGCATTAAGAATTTATCAATCTCCTCCACATTATCCACTTGTGTGGAGTAGAGGTTTTTGAAATAAGTCCTGATAACTCTCCCAATTTCACTTATATCTGTTGTGATCTCTCCTTTTTCATTTTGAATTTTATTAATTTGAAGATTTTTTTTTTCTTGCTTGATCAAATTGGCCAGTGGTTTGTCAGTCTTGTTTATTTTTTCAAATAACCAGCTCTTTGTTTTGTCAATTGCCTTAATTTTTTTTTTTGTTAGTTTCCAATTCAATAATTTTTGCTCTGATTTAATTATTTCTTTCCTTATGGAGCTCTTTGGGTTGGATTCTTCTTGCTTTTCCAGTGCCTTTAGGCGGATGGTTAGGTTATTGATTTGGGATCTCTGTCTTTGTTACGAAGGCATTGAGAGCTATGAATATTCCCCTGAGGACCACCTTATTGCATCTCATAAGTTTTGATAAGATGTGTATCCATCATCATTCAATCCTAGAAATTTTGCAATTCCATTTTTTATTTCATCCACTATCCATTTATTGTTTAAAAGTATGCTGTTCAGTTTCCAGGTGCCATTGGGATTCTTGGTGGCTTTTTTTTAAAATTTAATTTATTAGTTTTATTTTCAGTAAATACAGGAAGTTTGGTACCATTATTTAGGCTCATCTGTGATCTACCCCCTCCCATTAGACCCTCCTTGTTATTGAAAATGGGTCGTGCATTGTGGAGTTAGCCCCCAGTTATTAGTATGATAAATGTCTCTGAAAATCATGACCCAACATGTAACTCTGACATTCTTTCCGCCCCCTCTTCCGCAAGATTTCCCTGAGCCATGTTGGGTTCATTTTTGGTCTGCTTCAGTGCTGAGGTGTTGGGGGCCTCTGAGGCTCTGGCTCTCTGATTTGGTAGGAGTTGATTTTTCTCTGCATTGATCTCCCTCCCCTTTGTGCTGGTATCCAGTTCACAGGAAAACATCATCCTTGGTTATTTCGCCAGTTGTCCTTAGTTTCAGTTGGGCCCCTTCTGAGGTATGTTGGGGCAGCTCTCTTCTTAGGATCTGCATCTATCTGGAAAAGAGAAGCAGATTCTCCAACGGAGAGTAAGTTAGCACCCAGAAAATTGAGATAACACTTACTTTTTTGATAGACAGTTTGATAGGTGTAGGCCCTCTTATACCCCGTGATTGATGGTAGCTTGATATTGTAGAGGGGGCTTGTGTTTGGGTATGGTTCTGACTTGTTTTCCAGCTCCAGCTAAGGGTCTAGTACCACTGAGTGGATCAGTTAGCCAAATCAAGAGCAATTGATTCCTCACCATGGCTGTGTACCACTATTGCACTTGTGTGGGTATCACATCCGGTTAATTGTTGCTACTTAGGTTAAACAATGTGTTGCTTGGACAGATCTTGGTCACTTCCCCCAGTCGCCTATGTAGCGCCTTCTGGCACTAGACACGCTGACTGTCTGGGGACTGACTCTCTCCTGGCTTCCAGCCATGTCATTCCATTTTACGTGTCAGCTGCGTATGGAGTCTTCAGCAATACTTGGTTTTGTTATTAATTTCTAGCAATAAAGCATTGTGATCTGATATCATGCAAGGAATTATGTCAATCTTCCTAAATATGTGGAGGCAATCTTTGTGACCCAGTATATTGTCTATTTTAGAGAATGTTCCATGGGCTGCTGTGTATTTGGGATAGAAAGTTCTGTAGATGTCCATTAGGTCTAAGTGATCTATGGTCTTGTTGAGCTCTCTTACTTCCCTGTTGAGTTTCTGTTCAGATGATCTGTCTATTACTGATAATGGTATATTGAAGTCCCCAACTATGATGGTGTTGGTGCTTATTTCTGTTTTATTGTCAAGTAGGTTTTTGTTTTATGAACTGTGGTGCCCCTGTGTTTGGTGCATACAGATTTATGATTGTAATATCCTCTTGATGGATTGTAATATCCCCTTGAGAAGAAGGCAGTGGCCTTCTTTCTTTTTTGATTATTTTTGGTTTGACGTATATTTTATCTGATATTAATATATCTATGCCTGCTTGATTTTTTTATTCCCATTTGCTTAGAATATTGTTTTCCACCCTTTCACCCTGTGGAAGTGTCTGTCTTTAGTGGTGAGGTGGGTTTCTTGAATACAATAGATTAAGGGTTCTAATTTTTTGATCCATCCTGTTAGCTTGTGTCTCTTGATGGATGAATTAAGGCCATTAATATTTAGGGTAATGACTGTGAAATTTGATTTGATCCCTGCCATATTGTGATGGTATATATAGTTTGGTGGTTTATGGACTGAATTTTTTGTGCCTACTGTGAGTTTGGTTATTGTGATCTGCTTCTTGTAGGCATTTAAGATTGATTATTTGTTTCTTCTCTGTGGAAAATTTCCTGAAATACTCTCTGTAGGTTTGGTTTTGTGTTCATGTAATTGTAAAGCTGAGTCTTGTCATGGAAAAATTTTCTTTCACCATCTATTATGAATGATACTTGTGCTAGGTAGAGTACTTTGGGTTGGAAGCCATAGGTTCTAAGACTTTGTAGTGTTTCATTCCAGGCCCTTCTGGCTTTCAGTGTTTCCCTTGAGAAGTCTAGTGTAATTATGATGGGGTTACATTTAAAAGTGTTGTGCTGTTTTTCTCTAGCTGCTTTTAGGATTTTCTTTTTGGTGTCAATGTTTAGAGTCTTAAGGACAATATGTCTTCAAGAGTTTCTCCTTTGGTCCAGTCTGTTTGGAGTTTTATTGGCTTCTTTTATCTTGATGGGCCTTTATTTTAAGAGAGTGTGGAAGTTTTCTTCAATTATTTTGTTAAATAAGTTCTCCATGCTTTTGGTCTGAATTTCTTCTCCTTCTGGTATTCCAGTGATCCTAATATTTGGATGTTTAATTGTATCCCACAATTGCCTCATGTTCTGTTCACAGGAACTTTTGAACTTACTGAAATTTTTGAACTCTCGAACTATTTCTTCCATCTTGTCTTCCAGATCAGCTTTTCTATCCTCCACATGGCTGACTCTGTTCTTGAGAGCTTCTAGAGAGTTTTGGACTTGTTCAATTAGGTTTGTATTTTCTACTACTTTTCTATGTATGATTTCCATCCCTCTGTCAAGCTCCCTTGTCATATCATTTTCTGATTTTCTTGGTGCTTCTGGGAATTCATCCTTGCATTTCTTTATGATTTCATTTATTATCGCCAGATGATTTTTGAGGTCCTCTTTTTTTTCACTTTCCCTAATATCTCTTAACTGTCTTTGAACTCCTTCCAGTTTCTTATCTATTAGGTCTAGTCTAGTGATAGCAGCATCCACATGATTATAATTTCTTTGTTGCTTTTCTACAAGTTCTACCAGTAGCTTGGTGAGGGTTGAATTGCTCATAGCCTCATTTTAGTGTTCTGATCCTAGTGACACTTCTATGTTTTGATTAGAGCTGTTCATTGTAAGACTGGGTGATCTAACTAGATTTTCTTGCATTTGATTTCTCATTTTATTTCTTTTGCATTGTGGTCTGCCCATCACAGTGTATGAGCATGTAGGTGGGTCGACCAGCCTGGGCTCAAGCACAGTGGGAATCTGAGTCAACCTGAGGCTGTTGCCAAGCTTGCTGGGCTTTGGCTCTTGGCAAAGCTACCTGAGTTTCTGCCTGGCCAAGGAAATGAAGTTGCCTGAGCTCTCACCCATTAATGTGCCAAAGCTGCCTGTGCTTGCACTGGGAGGGACACAGAGGAAGAAAGCGATAAAGCAGCCCAAACTCTGGTGTGGTGGAACACTTGGAACAAGAAGCAGTCTACGCTCCCCTGCAACAGGACAATGGCGGTTGGCCAGTGTGGGTGACAGGGAGGGGATGGCACCTGAACTAGAATAAGCAACAGACACAGTCTGAGCTCACGTGTAGAGTTAGAAATTGGCCTGGGCTCACATGCCTGAATGTGCCGCAGCTGGAACAGTAAGTGGGAAAGTGGGTGGAGCAGACTAAACTTCCACAAGTGGGATCAAAGCAGCGGCAGGAGTCATTTAACTTGATCAAGGGAGACTAGACTCCAATGGGCC
The DNA here is from genome assembly GCF_020740685.1 of Jaculus jaculus. NCBI lineage: Eukaryota > Metazoa > Chordata > Mammalia > Rodentia > Dipodidae > Jaculus > Jaculus jaculus. Next base: position 154,739,035 of record NC_059103.1, on the reverse strand, counting down.
TGCAGGCATAGCCTGGCCAAGGTCATTTGTGGGCAGGGGTAGTACAGTAATCACCCCTGTACTGTGAGGCTAGTGGAATTATGTTGGCCTGGGACTCCTTTCCTACAGTAAGTGTGGGAGTTTCCTGAAGCTGGGCCTGTGGGTAAGGTGGCATCTTGGGTGGAGGGGTGGTCTATCCACCTGCCTGTGAGGGAATCGGTGATTCCGTTTTTTCCCCTCCGTGCTCTCCCACTGGCAATCTATTGGAGATTGCTCTCCCCTAAAAGACCCAGTGAACCATTAATTGCTTGCTTTTCTTTCCTGGGGATGTGCTGCACAATTAGGTGGTTGCCATCTTGGCCAGAAGTCCCAACATGAAATTCTAATCAAAGTTAATTCTTTTCACTTTTCTATTAATATGCATCCTTAAAAATGTGTTTGGCTGAGGAAATGGCTTAGTGGTTAAATGCTTGCCTGTGAAGCCTAAGGACCCCTGTTTGAGGCTCAATTCCCCAGAGCCCAAATAAGCAAGATGCACAAGGTGGCACATGCATCTGGAATTGCAATGGCTGGAGGCTCTGACATGCCCATTCTCTATCTATCTCGCTCTTTCTTTCCCAGTCTGTCTGTCAGTCTCAAATAAATAATAAAAATTAATAATTTTTTAAATGTGGTTGTCATTTCAAAATCAATCAGATGTGTTGTTGGTCCCTGAAATTACTATGCTTTATTTAAAGTGAATAGTTCTCCATCTATTGTATAGCTAAGTACATTCTTTTACTCCTGACTATTAAGGCAGGAATTATACCTAACTTATCCGCCCATGACAGAGTATCTAAAAGTAGTAAGTTCATAACAGGTGCTCACTAAATATTTTTTAGATAAATAAGCTTACACAGATAAAATTTTATTGTTTTCTATTTTGAAGGGAATTTCAATATTAAAAATCTTAAAATAAACTTGAAGAAACTTCCATTCTGATAATAGCTTTTCTTTCATTTTTAATTATTGTTTTTCACCAAGACATTCTCAAATGTTCTTTGCTTTGTATCCATGAGTCCTGGTTACCAGTTCATCTCAGCATAGGTAAATCAACATTTGAGTTGATTGGAGCTTGGAAGGCACAAAGTGGCATAGCACATGGGGCCTTTTATGATTCATGTGACAAGCAGGTCCGGAATTTTAGATAGATTTCCTTGGATACTTTATAGTTCTACTGTATTTGTGTCTATATATATAATAATTTTTACCCTGAAGTGGGACAAGATTGAGACAGTACATTACATAATCTCCTTACCTCTAAATTCCTGTTGGCACCATCACCACTGGCAATAGAGTTTTCAAAAATCTCACTCCTATAAACCCTTAAGTGTTGGGCCTTGAAAGGCCTGGAAATGAGGCCTAGCAGAATTTCCTGAGCCCAGCTAAAGTTTGATGATCTGCCTCTGGCCAGCTATTACTCAGCAAGATGCCTAACGGCCTCTGTCCTGTTACTTCTGCATAGGAGTTGGAATTCCCATGCACGTATTCTTAGAACTAATCATTTCAAAACTCATGGTATACTATTGGCCCTTACCTCTCCCCCATCCTAGAAACCCTACTCTCATTCTCAACACTATATAGACAATGGCCTGTAACAATAAAGTGAGTTCCTGCTTTGACAAGACTCCCAACTTGGTGGTGTGTTCCTGGCCACCGACACTCATCCTCCTGCTCAACCCCTTGGGAAGAACCAGCAGGCCTTTCTTTCCTCAGCACTACCTGCTGGCAGAGGCCAGCAGTTTGGCGCCCAACATGGGGCTACAGGAACCCAGCAGACTGGTGCCCCATGTGAGGCATTCTCGTTGAGGAAGTCAATCAGTGGCATGTGCTGGTTAATGTACCCTCATAAGTAATGAAGCAGTCTTCATATTTAATGTGCTAAACGTTGCTTCTATAACCTGTACTTGCTTGTCAACATCTCTTCATTCTCTTTCTCTTTTCTTTCACTTTCAGTTCGCCGACAAGCTGCATCTGTGGATTTTGTATTTCTCAATGAATCATATGTCCCTAGTGGACACACTGTGTGGGCAGACCTGGAGGAGACTCAAGGCATATTGCCCTCTCCTTTGAGTGAGGACTCTGTCCTGGAAGATGAAGCAAATCTCCTGGGGAGACCTGCTCCCATACACAAGGTGTTTGGTATCATTGAGCCATCCCCTGAGGACACAGACTCATCTGGCCATCATGTATCTAAATCTGAACTTAATTTTACAGCATGTTTACCTATCTTTTGGGTCCTTTTCTTTTTTCTTTTTTTTTTTTTTTTTTGTTGTTTTGTTTTGTTTTATGAGGTAGGATCTCACTTTAGCTCAGGCTGACCTGGAATTCTCTATGTAGTCTCAGGGTGGCCTCGAACTCATGGCAACCCTCCTACCTCTGCCTCCTGAGTGCTGGGATTAAAGGCATGTGTCACCATGCCTGGCTCCTATCTTTTGGGTCCTTGTTTTTGTGTTGTATTCATGTGTCTGTGGGCTGCTGTTGCCCAAATTTTATAGACATTTCTCTCTCAACTTGTTAATATGGGACAGTCTACCTCTAAATCCAATCCTGCCTTAGAATCTCTCAGGGCACTCCTCAAGAGTAGAGGGCCTGATTTGACCAATAATCAGACTTGACAGACATGGGATTGCCTTCTTAAGCTGGCTCCATGGCTGCTGGAAGGAAATCTCTTTGATTGGGACACTTGGGATAGGTTAGAGGCCCTCAGACACATGTGGAGAAGGGTCATATACCCCCCCCCCTTAGGGGTCCTCCCTATGATCTCTGCCCTTAAGGGCTGCTTCCCTCCAAGGCCAACCAAACAAAAACAAAAGACAGAGGAAAAAGAAAAAGATAGTATACAGCCTAATCCAGCTACTCCTACTGGAGATACAGTTTTAAAAACCCCAGAAAAAGGTGGACATTTATACCCCTCACTTAATCCCCTTGGGATTGCTCTTTGGCTTTCTGGGGTCCTTCCTCACCTCCTCCATCAACTAATCCTTTCTGGACCCCCTCAGCCCCTCCTTCATATTTGGCCACCAAGCTGCCAGAAAATAAAGCTACTTTTTATTTCCCGTCAATCTAAATCCTGGGGGCAATTGCCCTGATGCCTGGTATCCATGGGAAGTCCAGAACCTTAAGGAGCTTAAACAGGCTGTCTTGGAGGATGGACTTAACTCTCCTTGGGCTTAGACCCTGTTACAGGGACGTGTCCACCAACCTTGTACAACCCAAGATTGGAAAAATCTAGTCAGGGCTGTCTTGTTGGGTCCCCTATACATTAAGTGGTGTGCCTTTTAAAAAGATGAGTGCCATACACAGGCAGAGCGAAACCAAAGTCAACAGCCCCCTGTGCCAATAACTTTTGGGATGCTCTCCACTACCTCTGATCAATATGCTGTAGGCACTCAACAGGCGGCTATACCTGGCCCATATAGGGACCAGGTCAGGACACTGGGCTTGGTGGCATGGAAAATACTCGATGAGGGACCCTCTGACCCCGCCCCCCATTATGGCTATTACTCAAAAACCATCTGAGGACTTGGCTACATTTATAGATAGGGTGGGAAAAAGTCTTCAAAGAAAATTTCCCCCAGGGGCATTATGGGATCAGTTTACTAAACTGTTGGTTTGGGAAGGGATGATGGCAAACCACCGCCTCACCTGTGCAGGTCTCAACAACAACTCCATAAGTAGATGGATTGTAGCTGCCAAGGACGTTGACACTATCTCCCATCAGGCTAGGGCCATGGCTGCTGCCCTGCAGGAAAATAAACAGAGAGATTTGGCCACTATGGTTTACACATTACAGTTAAATCCTGAAAACACCTAACATGTTTTGTGTGCAGGGACTAGGGCCATTTTAAAAAGAAGTGCCCCAACAAGACAAAGCCTGCCCTGCCCTCTGGGGAGATGAAAGGTTCCTGGGTACCATCGACTGCCATTATGGCCCTCATAAGTGGATGAGGTCTTTTTTCAGGTTGGAGTGGAGACCTCGAGGCTTTTCCTACCTCAACCCAACACTGACTTCCTCCTTGCCTTTACAGATGGCGGACACCCGGAGGCTTCCCTGGTTGTGTATCTCCCCTTTAAATTGGGCATCAAACTGGAGCCCATCAAGTCTATCTCTCAGAAAATAGAGGGATCATCACAGTACAAAGAGTTTTTTGCAGTTGTTCTGGCTGTTCATACTATTCAGGAGCCGTTCAACTTAATTTCTAACAGCCTCTATGTGGCCCAATCTTATTGAAGCTCACATCAGACTTGATTCCAACCCTATATCCCCCTTAATGATCTAGGCTCACACCCTTCTCAAACAAAGAGTCCACCCTATCTTCATACAACATCTTCAAGGACATCAGAATTTACCAGGTTTCCTGTCTGAAGGAAACAGCTTGGCCGATCAATTGGCCTCTGCTCACTGGCACACTGTCTCAGAGGCTATAAATTTTCATTCCCTAACCCACACCAACTGGAGAAACCTTAAACAAAGATTCCCCCAAATACCAAATAAAAATCTTAAAAAGAATATTAGGACATATAAGTCTTGCCAACCCTTCTTCCAGGTTTCCCCCCCACCAAACTTCTGGGAGTAACCCTTGGGGCCTTTGCCCCAACCATCTTTGGCAAATAGATGTTACTCAGTATTCCCCCTTTGTAAAACTTAAATATATCTTCTTATCAGTTGGTACTTTCTCCTGTGCCTCTTGGATATCTGCACATGCCAGGGAGAAATCTAAATGTGCCATTAGTCATATGCTTCAATGTTTTGCCACTCTTGGGGTGCCTGATCAAGTAAAAAGAGATAACGGCCCCTGCTTTGTAAGTAAAAACTTTATAAGTTTCCTCCATATGTGGCAAATTACACATGCCACAGGCATTCCATATAACCTTTGAGGCCAAGCCATCCTGGAAAGATAACAAAACACTTAAATCACAATTACAAAAACAAAAGGGGGAATCACTAGCCCCCCCATGATCAGCTAAAGAAAGCATTATTCACCTGAAATATTTTAATTTTTTCTAGAAATTAAAAAAAAAAAAAGTGTCTTCATTCCAAAAACATTGGTCATCCTCTGTCACATACAGCTCGATTAAGGTCAGATAGAGAGACTCATTGACTGGGGCCTGGAGAGGACCAGACCCACTGCTCACAGCAGGGAGAGGGTTTGGATGTGTCTTCCCTCAAGATGAAAAAAGACCCATTTGGATGCCAGCAAGGGACCTAAAATATTTACCCCAACAAGGGGATACTGACAATCACCCCTCCAGGGAATGTACCACCCCTAAGGATTGTTTCCCTGTTTTTTCCCCAGAAATGACTGGAGATCTGGATTCTACTACTCTTCCTGATGCTGGAGACTTTCACTCTGCCCAGTGATGAAGAGTTTGGAAACCCACATGATGCCAGAGCTGTCTTGGCCAAATAGATCAGAAAACCTTGTGAATGTTAGGGAGGAACACAAAAAACACTTCCTTTTAACGGATGCTGTTTCTATGCCAATAGATTGGGAATCATTCAAGACAAAATAAAAAGACCAAGAAAACCTGGAGAAGAGATGGTAGGACCTACAGGACAACCCACTGTGGACAGGCCTACATGGCTTCTTACCTTACCTCCTCCCTCTACTTGGGCCCCTCCTTCTCCTTATCCTCACTGTCAGGCCTTGTGTAATTAACAAAATTACACAATTCATTCACCAGCTGCTAAAGGCAATAAAAATCAGGTAGAGATACATTATCACAATCTGGCAACTCAGGAATTAAGTTCCTCAGATGACCCACTGCCACCTCCTCTGTACTCCAAGTGACCGATGATGGGTAAGATCTCAGACTGACTGAGACAACCTAAGGCAGGCTATGGAGTGGGTTCTCAGTGATCTAAACACCTGGTACCCAGTGACAGGTAAGATCCCCAGAGGGGGACAACCTAAGACAGGGGCCATGGTGACCAATGCTCTTACAAAAACAAAAGGGGGAGATGTTGGGCCTTGAAAGGCCAGGACCTAAGGCCTAGTGAAACTTCTTGAGCCTAGCTAAAGTTTGGCAATCTGCCTCTGGCCAGCTATGACTCAACAAGATGTCTAATGGCCTCTGGCCTATTACTTCTGCATAGGAGTTGGAATTCCAGCGCACGTGTGCTTAGAACCAATCATTTCAAAAACTGTGGTATGCAAGGGACTTCCGGTTAAGATGGTGGCATAGGTACCATGCCAAAGCAGCCTAAGGGGGAAAAAGACCAAAAAAACTCAGCAAAATACACACTTTTACTAAAAAGTGAGGTGTATAGGAAATTGAAGCGGCAGTGGAGAAGTAGAAGAGATCCAGAGCATCCAGAGCCCGCACAGGCTGGCAAAAATGGCTCTGAAAGCTCCACCAAGTGTGGTGGTGGCAGCACACCAGAAAGCCGCCAGACTCGGCTCCAGCTGCAGGAAAAGCCAGGTGTGGGAGCTTCCACTCACACCAGTGCTCTCCATAACTCAGGAAACGTGAAGGGAGAGCAGCAGTGAGCAATGGAGGAGCAGACCATGAGGTAGAAGAACACATGGAACAGCAAGAGAACCAGAGCAGCTGCGGCTCCCTCCCCTCACCCACTGCCTGAGCCCAGCTCCAGCGAACAGAGCAGCAGTCCTGGGAACCGGCCATGCCAACTTGAGCCAACAGCAGGACCCAAGCAGGAGCAAAGTTTGGCAGCAACATCAGTGGCTCCGGCACCGGTAAGAGCGGCACCAGCAGTAGCATCTCCAGTTGCAGCAACAGCGGCAGACCCAGCAGCAGCAGACCCAGGAGTGGCAGCAGTGGCAGATCCCGCAGCAGCAGCTTCAGTGGCAGCAGTGGCAGTGGACACAGCAGCAGCAGCTTCAGCAGCAGTGGTGGCTCCAGCAGTGGCAGCTACAGTAGCAGCAGCTTCACCAGCAACAGCTACAGACCCAGCAGCAGCAGCTTTAGCAGTAGCAGTTCCAGCAGCAGGGGTGCTGATCTGCAGGGCCACACTTGCCAGGCTCAGTTTGCCCCACAGGAAAAGCCAGTGCCCAGCTCCAGAAATCAGAACAGCAGCCCAACGGCCCATGCAGCAACTTGACTGAGACCAAAATCATCCAAGGTAACTGGGATTGCACCAGGGAAGGGTCTCACATAGTTGCAAGCTGACTTGGATCCCTCAACAGTACAGAAATCTTAACCTCTTTGTTAACAGAGGATCTGGTCGTTATAATAACTACTCTTGCATACATACGTGGGGCTGCTTTTGATTGAATGTGTACAGTGTTTAGTTAAATATTAGAATCTACCTGTATTTTATTCCAATTGGCCAGATTGATAACTCCCATAGCAGAGAAACTCAACCCCTAGGAAAACCTTTGTAGATACTCAGAGTCATAAGAGCCACACCTAACACCTTAAGCTCCTACCCTGAACATATATAACATCAAATCAATTGATAAAGCTAAGAATACCCAGAAGGCTAGAAAATCCAAGCATTAACTTAATCCAAGATGCAAAAATACATACATTATAACACAAGAAACACTAAAAACCAAGACAATATAAATCCACCTAAAAGTATTAATGCATCAGAAATGTCCTCCAATGAGAACGAGTTAGAGGACATGCCTGAGAAAGATTTCAAAAGAATGTTTATAAATATATTCAAAGAGGTCAAAGAACAAACCAAAAGAATCAAAGAAGAAATCAAAGAGGAAATCAAAGGAATCAAAGAAGACGCAAGACACTAATTTAGTGAAATAAAGAAGGCAATACAAGACATAAATAAGGAAATAGAAATAATAAAGAAAAACCAGTCAGAATTACTAGCAATGAAGAACACATTTAATGAAATAAAAAAAACTCTGTAGAAAATCTCACCAGTAGGATGGATGAGGGAGAGGACAGAATATCTAAGCTAGAAGACCAGGTGGCAGACCTAATGCAGTCCAACAAAGAGAAAGACAAACTTATAGAAAAGTATGAGTGGGAATTTCAAGATATTCGGGACACTATTAAAAGATCCAATATAAGAATTCAGGGCATAGCAGAAGGAGAAGAACTCCACTCCAGAGTCATAGTAGGTGTCTTCAACAAAATCATAGAAGAAAATTTACCCCAAATTGGGAAAGAGGTGCCAATGCAGATACAGGAAGCCTTTAAAACCCCAGCCAGACAAAACCTGGAAAGAACCTCTCCTTGCCATATTATAATCAAACTTCCAAACACACACACCAAAGAAAAATATTGAAAGCAGTTAGAGAGAAAAATCAAGTTACCTACAAAAGCAAGCCCATCAGGATTACAGCAGATTATTCAACACAGACTTTTAAAGCCAGAAGGGCTTGAAGTGATATATTCCATGTTCTGAAAGACAACAACTGTCAACCAATCCTGCAAAGTTACCCATTCAAATAGACAGAGAAATAAGGACATTCCATGACAAAAGCAGGTTAAAGGAATATTTGAAGACAAAACCAGCTCTACAGAAAATACTTGATAGAAAACTCCATGCTAAAGAAAAGAAAAAGCACACATATAAGGAACCTAGAAAAAAACAAGCAATACGCAAATACTATTTAACAGAAGAGAGCACACATAGAACCAGAACCACAAAAAAAAAAAAAAAATGGCAAACATAAATACACACCTTTCAATAATATCTCTTAATATCAACGGCCTCAATGCCCCAACGAAAAGACATAGGTTTGCAGACTGGGTTACAAAGCAGGATCCTACAATTTGTTGTCTCCAAGAAACTCACCTTTCTACAAAGGATAGACATTATCTTAGGGTAAAAGGTTGGAAGACGGTGTTTCAAGCAAATGGGCCTAGAAACAAACAGGGGTTGCTATACTAATAATGGACAAGGTAGACTTTAGTCCAACGTTAGTCAGGAAAGATAAGGAAGGTCACTTTATATTGATTAAGGGCACACTCCAAGAGGAGGACATTACAATCCTAAACATATATGCACCTAACATGGGGGCTCTCAAATTCATCAAACAAACACTATTAGAACTAAGGTCACAGATAACACCAAACACAGTGGTGGTGGGTGACTTGAACACCCCACTCTCATCAATTGACAGGTCATCCCAGGAAAAAATAAACAGAGAGGCATCTGGACTAAATGAGGTCATAGAAGGAATGGACCTAACAGATATATACAGGACATTTCATCCAAAGGCTGCAGAATATCCATTCTTTTCAGCAGCACATGGAACATTCTCTAAAATAGACCTTATATTCAGACACAAAGCAAATCTTAACAAATTCAGGAAAATTGAAATAATTCCTTGCATTCTATCTGACCACAATGGAATTAAACTACAAATCAGTAGCAAGAAAGGCTATGGAGCTTACTCAAAATCATGGAAACTAAACAATACACTACTAAATGATGAATGGGTCAATGAAGAAATCAAGAAGGCAATCAAAAAATTTATAGAGTCAAACGATAATGAGAACAGAACATATCAAAATCTATGGGACACAATCAAGGCAGTTCGAAGAGGTAAATTTATAGACTTAAGTGCCTATATTAAGAAATTAGAAAGGTCAAAAGTAAATGACCTAATGCTTCACCTTAAAGCCTTGGAAAAAGAAGAACAAGGCAAACCAAAAATCAGTAAGTGGGAAGAAATAATAAAGATTAGGGCAGAAATTGATGAAATAGAAACAAACAAAGAAACAAAAAAACAATCTAAAGAATTAATGGAACAAAGAGTTGGTTCTTTGAAAGGATAAACAAGATTGATAAACCCTTAGCAAATCTGACCAAAAGAAAGAGAGAAGAGACACAAATTAATAAAATCAGAGATGAACAAGGTAACATCTAAACAGATTCCAGAGAAATTCAAAAAATCATAGGGACATACTATAAAAGCATATACTCCACACAGTATGAAAATCTGAAAGAAATGGATGATTTCCTTGATTTATATGACCTATCTAAATTAAATCAAAATGAGATTAATCACTTAAATAGACCTACAACAAACATGGTGATCTGTACAGTTATCAATAATCTCCCAACTAAATAAAGCCCAGGCCTGGATGGATTCACTGCCATATTTTACCAGACCTTTAAGGAAGAGCTAACACCATTGCTTCTTAAGCTTTTCCAGGAAATAGAAAAAGAAGGAATTCTACCAAACTCTTTCTATGAAGCCAGCATCACCCTGATACCAAAACCAGGCAAAGATAGAACAAAAAAAGATAATTACAGACCAATCTCCCTCATGAACATAGATATAAAAATTCTCAAAAAAATATTGGCAAACAGAATACAAGAGTATATCAAAAAGATCATTCACCCTGACCAAGTAGGCTTTATCCCAGAGATGCAGGGATGTTTCAACATACACAAACCTATAAATGTAATACATTACATAAATGGGTTGAAGGACAAATTCACATGATCATCTCATTAGACGCAGAGAAAGCATTTTTCAAAATCCAACATCCCTTCATGATAAAAGTCCTACAGAGACTGGGAATAGAAGGAACATATCTCAATATAATAAAGGCTATTTATGACAAGCATACTACCAACATATTACTAAATGGGGAAACACTGGAAGCTTTTCCACTAAAATCAGGAACAAGACAAGGGTGTCCACTGTCCCTACTTTTATTTAATATAGTTCTGGAAGTCTTAGCCATAGCAACAAGGCAAGAGACACACATAAAAGGGATACAAATCGGAAAGGAAGAGATCAAGTTATCATTATTTGCAGATGACATGATTCTATACATAAAGGACCCTAAAGACTCTACTAGCAAGCTGTTAGAGCTGATCAAAACTTACAGCAATGTAGCAGGATACAAAATAAATACACAGAAATCAGTAGCCTTCATATATGCTAACAACAAACACACAGAGGATGAAATCAGAGAATCACTTCCATTCACAATTGCATCAAAAAAAATAAAATACCTTGGAATAAACCTAACTAAGGAAGTAAAGAATCTATACAATGAGAACTTTAAGACACTCAAGCGAGAAATTGCAGAAGACACTAGAAAGTGGAGAAACATCTCTTGTTCCTGGATTGGAAGAATCAATATTATGAAAATGGCAATCTTATCTAAAGCAATCTACACATTTAATGGAATCCCTATCAAAATTCCAAAGGCTTTCTTCATGGAAATAGAAAAAACAATCCAAAAATTCATTTGGAATCACAAAAAACCTCGAATATCTAAAATAATACTGAGCAACAAAAATAAGGCTGGTGGTATCACCATACCTGATTTTAACCTATACTACAGAGCCATAGTAACAAAAACAGCATGGTACTGGCACAAAAAAACAGACATGTAGATCAGTGGAACAGAATAGAGGACCCAGATGTAAGCCCAAGTAGCTATAGCCAGCTGATATTCGATAAAATACCAAAAATACTCATTGGAGAAGAGACAGCCTCTTCAGCAAATGGTGTTTTGAAAACTGGATATATATCTGCAGAAAGATGAAAACAGATTCTTCTCTCTCTCCATGCTCAAGAATTAAGTCCAAATGGATTAAAGACCTTAACATGAGTCCTGAAACTCTGAAACTGCTGGAGGAAAAAGTAGGGGAAACCCTTCAACATATTGGTCTTGGCAAAGACTTTCTGAATATAACCCCAATTGCTCAGGCAATCAAACCACAGATTAATCACTGGGACCTAATGAAATTACAAAGATTTTGCACTGCAAAGGACACAGTGAAAAAAGCAAAGAGGCAACTTACAGAATAGGAAAAAATCTTTGCCAGCTATATATCTGATAGAAGATTAATATCTAGGATATACAAAGAACTCAAAAAGTTAAATAATAAGGAATCAAACAAGCCAATCAAAAAATGGGCTATGGAGCTAAATAGAGCATTCTCAAAGGAAGAAATACGAATGGCATATGAGCATCTAAAACAATGTTCTACGTCACTAGTCATCAGGGAAATGCAGGTTAAAACTACATTGAGATTCCATCTCAGTCCTGTCATATTGGCCACCATCATGAAAACAAATGATCATAAATGTTGTCGGGGATGTGGAAAAAAAGGAACCCTTCTACACTGCTGGTGGGAATGCAATCTGGTCCAGCCATTGTGGAAAACAGTGTGGAGGTTCCTAAAACAGTTAAAGATTGATCTACCATATGACCCAGCTATAGCACTCCTAGGCATATATCCAAAGGACTCATCTCATTTCCTTAGAAGTATGTGCTCTGCCATGTTTATTGCTGCTCAATTTATAATAGCTGGGAAATGGAACCAGCCTAGATGTCTCTCAACTGATGAGTGGATAATGAAGATATGGCACATTTATACAATGGAGTTCTACTCAGTGGTAAAGAAAAATGAAGTTATGAAATTTGCAGAAAAATGGATGGACCTGGAAAGGATTATACTAAGTGAGGTAACCCAGGCCCAGAAAGCCATCGCCACATGTTCTCTCTCATATGTGGATCCTAGCTACAGATGATTGGGCTTCTGCGTGAAAAGGAAAATACTTGGTAGGATAGGCCAGTAAATTAAAAAGGAGACATAAAGGGAAGAGAAAGGAAGGGAGGAGGATACTTAATAGGTTGATATTGTATGTATGTAAGTACAATGATTGTAATGTGGAGGTAATATGATGGAGAATGGTATTTCAAAGGGGAAAGTGTGGGGGTGGGGAGGGAGGGAATTACCATGGGATATTTTTTTATAATCATGGAAAATGTTAATAAAGTTAAAAAAAGAAAAAAGAAAAAGAAAATTGTGGTATACTATTGACCCTTACCTCTCCCCCATCCTAGAATCCCCAATTTCATTCTCAACACTATATGGGCAGCTTCCTGTAAAATAAAGTGAGTTCCTGCTTCAACAAGACTCCAGGCTTGGTGGAGTGTTCCTGGCCATCTACCCTCATCCTCCTCCTCAACCGCTTGGGAGGAACCAGTGGGCCTGGTCCTTCCTAAGCACTACCTGCTGGGGGAGCCCGGCACTTAAGGACATTGAGAAAGCTGACCGTCCTATGAGAATCCCTAAGAAGTATATGTATATACAAAAGCAGGGTAATTTCCATTCTTTCACTCATTAACTGTGCCCATGTAGTAGTGGTGGCTGACATTTGCATCATGTACTCTTATGGAAATTCGGAAGGCTTCCTCCAAATGCACCAGATACTTCCTGCCCAGCATCAGCAGCAGCAAGGCTGAGAGCCTCATGATGAAGGATTCCGTGACTATTCAGACATGCAAAGAATAGATCCTGGTTGATTCTTCCATTAATTAGAAAAGCTTCCAAACATCAAAACTGGCATTGAGAAACTTCTTTTAGTGGAAGTTGGATATTGTGCCTTCTCAGCTTTTCCTTAATTTTAAAAATGTTATTATCATGTGCAAGTCTGGGCATGAGTACAAGTTTCTAATAATATAATCATGTCTTTAAAATAATTCATTTTTCTATGTGTTACAATTTAGACTTAGGCCTAGTGTGAATGACTTTGCTTATGGCCTTTTGAGACCCCAAACTTAATTTTGTCCAAAGAACCAGGATATTAGATATGATTACTGAAATTAATGAATGTCATTGGCGGAAAGGAAGCTATAAACTGTGAAATCTGACTGGCCTGTTGCAGTTTTCTATATTTGGTTTTCATGAAGACATACAATTATTTAGGATTGGATGCTTGCTTTTTAATGTGTGACATAATGAATAAAAAAACAAACAGACAATAGGTTTCACATTCAAGTAGAGCTAGGCTTGAATCCCAAGTCAATCAGCTAGTGGCTTTGTGAGTTAGCCAAGTCATCTGAGCTTTGTTTGCTCATTACACTTGTGTTTGAAATACAAGTGACAAGCTGGAGAGGTGGCTTAGCAGTTAAGACACTTACATGTGAAGCCTAAGGATCCAGGTTCAACTTGTCATAACTCACATAAGCCATATGCACCAGTTCATACATGTGCACAAGTTGGCACATGTGTCTGGAGTTTGATTGCAGTGGCAAGAGGCCCTGGCATGCCCACTCTCTCTCTGTCTCTCTCTTTCTCTCTCTCGCTAAAATAAAAATAAATAAAATAAAATACAGGTGACAATGTGGTCATCCAAGAAGTTACAGGATTATGTGGAATGATACCTATAATCTTCCCAAACTGATACCCAACACATTAAACTAGAGCATCATTTTTCTTTTCTAATAAAATTTTATCTTGTTTCTTCCTTTTTTATGATGGTTTCTAGAAAGTGTCATATATATGATGCATAAGATATGCTGCCCTCATTTTCTCATGTTTGAGAATTTCTGGTAATTAATGAAGATTTATTTTTCTAACACTTCTTACAAATAATTTTATTATTTATTTGCAAATAGAGAGTGAGAGCAAGAAAGCAAGAGAGGAAAGAGTGGAGAGAAAATGAGAATGGGCATACCAGGATCTCTTGCCATTGCAAGTGAAATCCAGACACATGCATCACTTTGTGCATTTGGCTGTAGTGGCTATTGAGGAATCGATCCCAGGCCATCAGCCTTTGAAAACAAGTATCTTTAATGCTGAGCCATCTCTTCAGACATCAAGCCCTTGTTTTGTTGTTGTTTTCTAAGTGGATGCGGTGAACCAAAATTCAGCCAATGTAACTTTAGTTATTAGCCTTGCTCCAGTGCAACAAACCAAAGGCATTGCCAAGAGGCATAATATAAATGGGAAACAGATAACTTGACAGAAAAAAAAAAAAATGCTAAGCCATTTTGAGTATTGTATTAGAGAAACAGAACCCATAAAATAAATATGTATTATAAAAGGGATTAATTAGGTTAGTTTACAGAATATGTGCTGAGTAGTCCAACAATAGTTGTCTCTAAGCTCGAGAGTTAGAAAGTAGGTAGCAGTTCAGTCCATGAGGCTGGATGCCTTGGCAGTCCCAGTCTGGCAATGAAAGCCTAGAGCCACTGGTCTTCAGTCTATATTGGAAGACTGATAAAGGTGAGTACTATTGTCCATAAAGGATGCAGCAACAAGATAGATGCAAATCACCAGCAAGTAATATGAGTAGCCAATAAAAATCTCCTATGTCCTCTTGACACGTCTTTGGGTATTTCCCACCACTGGAAGGGCTGCCCACTCTGAGGGAAGGTCATCCTTCTTCCATCAAACCTGCTTGGAAATGCTCTCAGAGACATACCAAAGAGGCATATCTCTTACTTAATTCCTAATCTGATAAAGTTACAAACAGAACTTAATAATCACAAATCCAGTGCTTATCAACTATATACCAAACCGAATCTCCTTATATCATGTACAATTTCCAAATGAAGAAAATAACAATGTCATTTTGCTTAAAATAACTATCACACATATAACTGGAAATACACTATTCTTTCTCCCCAACCCCCAAAAACATCTATGGGAAAGAACCCTGAGGAATGCTACATCTTTAATATCCAATAATATTAATATAATTTTACTAATAACTACTGGTATTATTTAAATCAGCAGTAAGTACATGTTACAGAAACACAGGAGAGGAAAGCAAAGGTATTTGTATATGTAAACATGCTTAACAAAATAGTACATAAACATTCGTGGCAATTACAGAAAAATCCTTGTTTCTGTAAGTGGGCATATGACCTTGGCTAGTATCATTAATGACCTTCTTCTATTATCCATTCTGTATTTCCTTCATCCTAAGCAAATACCTCAGCAGTCTTAATACTTTACCTGGAAGGATGACCCATACCTTCATTCATGAAGGTCGAGCCACTTATTACCTGCCTATATTGGGTTTCTATAGTTTTCCATTGATCTTGATTACAGGACATGGTAACCCAAAGAGGTGCTCTAAGGGATCACCTGCCCTTGGTATATACTATTCTTTACTTCCTTGTGGAGAAGCAGTCAAATAACACCTTGATAGTCCTGTCCAGTCATACCTGCTAGCATTGTAGCTCCTTTCCTAGATTCTTCACTTAATGGGAACCAGAAACTCATTGTCCAGGGAGAAGTCTTCACTACCAGTTCAAAGGAAGGCTTTTTTTGTCTCCTGGTAGCCATTCCCTATTGCCCCTTGGGCAAACTTCTAGGCCTGAAGATCACAAATTTATGGAAACTGAAAGCACACAAATTTGGCTAATGGGACACGAGCTGGTGGCAGTGCCATTTCCATGCTTAGCTTGTGATCCTTGAACCTGTGAATTCTGGGTTTAGGATAAATAGTGTCACACATTGTCCACTGATTCAGAGCACACTGGAGAACACTCTCCACTTTATTGCCACATACTTGACATTGTAATTTTTTTTAATGTCATTTTACAGTTCTGTCAAAGCAGCTATTTATGATTATGAGAAACATGTCAAAGGACACAAGAGAATGGAAGCAGATAATGAGACATGATACTAAAGTTTATCTTTTGAGATGATACCCATTTTCCTAACTCTTGGAGAAAGTGCAAAACATTGTAATGTTCCATAGTAGAATGCTTCCTCTTCTCCTACGTTTCCTCCTTCTCTTCTCTCCTCCAACTCCTCCTGCTTCTTCTTTTTGCTCCTTCCATTCCTGCTCCTCCTCCTCTATCTTGTTCAATTTTATTTTTGCATATTTCTTCAAATGTCTATTGTAATGACTATAACATGCTTAATGATTGTGCTGATATATACTTAAGGAAAATCAATATCATCAATTTGGTTAAATAGGCAAAATTAACAATAATGATCAATTAGGAACCAGAAAAATTTTTAGAAAATATGTAATATTAAATCCATATAATAAATGTCTTATAGCATGATATACTTGTATATGGTTCTGAAAAAAACTTTTAAATCCAAATTTCTGTATTTGGAAAAGAAGGCAATTGATATTAAAAATCAGTATCAATGAAAATATCTACACCCATTCTCTCTCTTTCCCTATCTTTCTCAGTCAAATAAATGGGTAAATAAAAATAAAATATTTTTTACAAAAGGGCTGGAGGGATGGCTTAGCAGTTAAGGCATTTGCCTGCAAAGCCAAAGGACCAAGGTTCAATTCCCCAGGACCCATGTTGGCCAGATGCACAAGGGGGCACACATGTCTGGAGTTTTTGTCTGCAGTGACTGGAGGCCCTGGCACACCCATTCTCTCTCTTTCTCTCTCTCTCACTCTTTCTCTGTCAAATAAATAAATAAAAATTAAAAAAAATTTAAAAAGAAAATATCTAATCCTCCCTTCTTTTTTTTTTAAAGCTTATTTATTTATTTATTTATTTATTTATTTATTTATGTTTTGTGAGGTAGTGTCTCACTCTGGCCCAGGCTGACCTGGAATTAACTATGTAGTCTCACAGTGGCCTTGAACTCATGGTGATCCTCCTACCTCTGCCTCCCAAGTGCTGGGATTAAAGGCATGTACTATCACACCCGACCCTTCTTGATTCACAACTATTTTGACAATATTAATTTAAGAAGATATATATTCATACCCAAAGAAAATACAACAATTGAACAAAATCAGACTATTATTTTTTTCTTATGTATTGGTTGGCTTAGCTAATGAATGGAAAGTTAAGTTTTACTTCTTTTTTTTTTTAATTTTTATTAACATTTTCCATGAAAGTTTTACTTCTGACACTTCCCTTTTAGAATTGAATGCGGAGAAGGTAACTGAGGGTAAAGTAATGATGCCAAACGGGATACTGACAAATTGTAGACTGGACTTTTAGAGTATAAACCCTGGCTTTAGGAATGCCAACAACCTAGGCTTGTCTATATGTTCCCGTATGCCAATTAAAGAGACCAGTAACTGTGAAAAACTACGAAAGTATATTTAATCAGTATGGCTATACCTAGACATCAGAATTACAAATAAAGAGGTCTAGTCACTAAGTAAATCTGTGGGGCAGAAATATATGCTTTAGTTTTCTTGTAATTATCATCATTATTATTAATGTTACAGTTATTGTCAAACTGAAATTCAAGTTTTATATGTAATAAGTACATTGCACTGAAGAAGATAAGCAGAAATATACAAGTTCATAAGATATGATTATGAACAATTATTTAACAACAAACTAAATAACTTAGAGTGAATGAAAAAGAAAATGCTATGAGATTAAACATAAAGAAATAGAAAATCTGTACAGGCTAATAACGAGAACTATATTGAATCAAAAGTTTCCTCTTAAGAGCCGGGTGTGGTGGTGCACGCCTTTAATCCCAGAACTTGGGAGGCAGAAGTAGGAGGATCTCTGTGAGTTTGAGGCCACCCTGCGACTACACAGTTAATTCCAGGTCAGCCTGGAATTAATTACCTCGAAAAAACAAAACAAAACAAAACAACAACAAAAAATTCTTCTCAAAGAAAAGCTAAGGAATGAATTTCATGTTTGAATATAAAGAATTAACATCAAGGTTTCTCAAAATCTTCTGAAAAATATAGCATTACACTGGTGCTGTATTTAGAAAAGAATACCTCAAGAAAATTGTAAGCCAATAGTCTTAATAAAAATACATGAAAAATTCCCAACAAAATCAAATTCAACAACTCATTAAATGACCGTTTAACATAATCAAATGTAATTTCTCACTAGATACAACTGTGATTCAATATATGCAAATCCATAAAAGTGATAAGATACATTAACAGAATGAAATATAAAATGCACAGGAACATCACATAATATAAAGTTAAAAGGTTAACAAAATTTTGCATTCTTTTGTGTTTAAAAACCTTCAGCACCATCTAGGAATGGTGGCACACATCTGTAATCCCAGCACTTGGGAGGTAGATGCAAAAGGACCAGGAGTTCAAGCTTTAGTTTTGAATAGAGGAAGAACTGAGTCAAGGAACAGACAGAGGAGAGGTTTGCATAACTAAGCAGTCTTGGTAAAGATGTAATCTGGTTGTCCCATTCTCGTTCTATAATGTGGTTTAAAGAAGTCATTACTTGAGAAGACAAACTAGTTTCAATGTGTTTACTCCTGTGATGTTTGACTGTTTCTGATATCCAATGTGCCAGGCCTACTCAAGGGTCAAAACACATGTTGTTTATAAGTATGTTACCAGTGCAGAGGGTGTGGTGGTTTGGATATTAAATGTCAAGTGTAGCCTCATGTGTTTGTGCTTAAGCCTCTTAGTGTCTAGCTGGTAGAGTCTTTAGGAAATGGATCCCTATCTAGTCAGGTGTTCTGTCCCAGAAATGAGATGTTCTCTTCTATAGAGGGCAAGAACTGGAACACAATGATGAAATGCATTTGTTTAATAAACTACTTAATACCAGTTGTATCTTATTTCAGTTAAAGCAGAGTCAATGGAAAATGTGAATGGATAGAAGAGACAACTGAGGTGTATAAAATTATTTCAGGGGCAGTAGAAGCAATGAAAAAACAATGGAATAAACTATATTACAATAAGCAAATCAGTCTAACTGAACATTATGGGGAGGGGTCAAAGGGACAAGATGAAGCTGGAGAGGGCAAAAGTGAGATCCTAAGTGCTTTGTTAGGGCATTTAGCACTTATATTGATGATTCATTAGTGCATTATTTCAATTTTTCAAACATAGAATTTAGTGATTTGCATTCTCAAAAGTTCATTTGACAAGAGCTGCAAAGATGGCTTAGTGGTTTGAGGTGCTTGCCTGCGACGCCTAAGGACCCCTGTTCAATTTCTGATTGCCAACATAAACTAGATACACAAGGGAGTGCATGTGTCTGAAGTTCCTTTGCAGAGGCTGGGGGCCCTGGTGAACCCATTCTTTCTCTCTCTCTCTCTCTCTCTTTCTTTCTCTTTCTCTCTATTTGCCTGTACCTCTCTCTCTCTCTCCCTCTCTCCCTCTCTTTCAAGTAAATAAATAAATATTTAAAAAGAAAAATAAAGATTATTTGACAGACTGAGGAAGTATAGTTGAGAGTATATAAGGGGGAGTTTAGAGAAGCTAGAGAGGTGTAAAATAATAAGTGATAATATCTGTGGAGATGATGAAAAGAAGAGCAATGGACAAATTGGGTTAATTATCCATTTAAAATATAAATGAGAATGAATCAAATTGGCCAGACAATTAATCTTAATTAAGTTATTGAATATAACTAATATTTAAACTGGCATCAAATCTTACAGTATTGATGTTGTTTCATGATACTGTCTTGCCAAGAAAACATTTTCATGTAGAGTAAGTTTGGTAATTTTCAGTGTCTTTACTTCCTGACTACATAAATAGTGTAAATGTAGTTGTCTTCATGAAATTTGTGAGTTTAATAAAATATATTTTCAAATTGAAAGGACAAATCTTTCAGCAATCAATGAAATTATACAGATTGACCAAAAAATTCTTAGTCACCAAACAGCTTATTCCTAAATATAGTTTCTTGGCTGTTTTGCACCCACTAAAACATTGTACTTGGAAAATGGAATAACTTCTTAAGCTTATTTTATGATGCCTTT
The DNA here is from genome assembly GCF_020740685.1 of Jaculus jaculus. Classification (NCBI taxonomy): domain Eukaryota; kingdom Metazoa; phylum Chordata; class Mammalia; order Rodentia; family Dipodidae; genus Jaculus; species Jaculus jaculus. Next base: position 154,718,664 of record NC_059103.1, on the reverse strand, counting down.
TTTATTACTAGCTACGTTCACAGTTGATTTTGTAGAAGAGAAAACTGCTTGGTGAGACACACTCTAAAATCACCTCAGTTGGAACCAGTGTTCATTTTGACTATCATCAGTTTCAGTTAGTTAAAAAAAAAATAGTTCTAAAGATATTTTTTTACAGGTTTAAATACTTTTTCCAAACATATCAATATCTATTGCATATTGTATATAAGGTTTAACTTATTCCTTTAAAAATTACTCGACACAATTGTATTAGAATTTACTAAAACAAAATAATATTTATATTTATAGATCATATATTCACACATTTTTTTTATAATTTGTTATAATAATGTGTGTGCGTGTCTGTGAGACACAGAGAGAGAGAGAGAGAGAGAGGGACATAGGGGTTGGGGGGAGGGAGAGAAAGTATGTGTGTGTGTGTGAGAGAGAGATCAAACTTCCAGGCACAATATCACACCTAAATTGAAAAGGTGTTATTTTTCACAACTCTGGTATACGTGGTGATGATGTATTGTTAAAAAAAGATGTTAGATGGGCTAAAAAATTGATCTTGTTTTGACAGAGTCTCTGACATTAAAGATGTACTTTCAAAGACAGACTACAATTTTAATAACATATGTCTGTGAAAAACATGCTTTGAATTTTTTTCATACTCTTCTGATTTTTATCACCATATTCCTGCTTCCTGGTCCTTTTCTGTTGTGATGGCTTTTTCCTTTGCTTTAAGCTACCTTCACATGTTCATATTATACACATTTCTGCTGACCTAATTTCCTTTCTTCTGTGTGTGGTGTCCATTCTGTTGCTCTTTTCCTCTGAGTCTAGTAATTTTGTTAGCCGTATTTTGCTATTAACTTTGTAAAATTAATTTCATTAAATTCTTAAGAGAGAAGTTCTACTATAATGAATCTAAATTTATCTGTTTCTGCTTGTTTTATTTTATGAAAAGGTAATGAATATGGTAACTAGCAACTTACTCCCTGAGACCTCTTCTTCATTTCTCAAAACTCCTTTTATCATTTTTCTCCAATGCTTCTGTTTTATTTGAGTTAGAATTTCAAACATTTCTACACATTATTGACAAAGAGAAATAACTATCTCTAAGAGTACATAGAAGGCAGAATTACTCAAATGCTTGGACCTTATCTTTATTTCTGTGTTCTCCCACTGCTTTCAGGTGCACCCTCCCATTCTTCACATTCTTCAGATGTTCTTTTGCATTCCTCGATTCTCCTGCAATTATGTGGTCAGAGATCTGTCACCATCTGCTTCTTTTTGGTACTTATAAGCATACTTCATCAGCTCCCTTTTTGTTGTCTGTATCTTTTTGTTTTACCTTTTTACTTGGTTCTTATGATATGTTAACCTCTTTCCAGAACTCTATTTTCACTATAACAAGCAGAATTAGTTTTGCATGACACAAAAAATTTTAAGAATAAAAAACCTAGGAAAATTGTGTTGTGTTTAAAGCCATCAACTTGTGGATAAGTGTGGTTGTCTTGCTTATTGATTGATGTTCACATTGTCACAAACAATTCAAAGAACTTAGATAAAGTTATGCTCTTTTATGCAAAATGAAGTAAAAATATCTCATTGTTCTACTCATATCTAGCTCCTGCTACTTTCAAATATATATGATATTTTTTAAAAGTTCTTTTATTTATTTTTGTGTGTTTGTGTGTGTGTATATAGAATGTCTCTTTCTTGCTGGTGCAAAGAATTCCCATCTACACTTAAGTGGATGACTGGCAAATTGAAGCTGGGCTGACAAGCTTTGCAAGCAAGTGCCTTTAAACTCTAAGCGCTCTCTTGGGCACAGAAGTTAGATATTTCTAAGAAAGCACCTTGCAACACTGTTGTGTCCTCCCATCTATTAATGGGGATCGTTTATTCATTTATTTGAGTTTCTTCCTCTGTGTTTTATGGTTTCATATGTAAAGCACTTGCCCACCATTTGGTTTTCAAGTTCAGTTGCCAATGCTGAGGAATACAACCACTGGCCTACATCCTGTGTTTGATCTTTCAAGAGTCACTCCTGGTGATAAGGGGCTCTAACAGGCAGAAGGCAGTTGCATAGGGAAAGCTTCCCTTCCCAGACAAGACCCAATATATTAGTTCTGAAAGGGATTTGCAGTCTAGGACCCAGCATCTGCCTTTAACCTGTTCTGTCAGTCAGTGACTCCAGGCCTAACAATTTCATTTGAACTTGTCTTGAACAACTACTACATCTGGCAGTTTAGTCCTCAGTTCAGCTGAGCTCTTGACAACTGGGTTTGTAAGCTTTTCTTTCTTTTCTATAACATGTTATGAATTTATTTAAGAGAGCAGGGGAGAGAGAGGCATATAGAGTTAGCAAGCATGCCAAGGGCTATAGTCACTGCAAGTGAACTCCAAATGCATGTGCCACCTCATGCACCTGGCTTACGTGGGCCCTGGGGAATCAAACTTGGGGTGTTTAGCTTCAAAGGCAAGCATGTTAACTGCTAAGCCATCTCTCCAGCCCTTGTTTGTAAGCTTTTCTATTACTGGGCATCAGTGTGCAGAGTACACTTGCTTAAAAACGTTATATTCCTAGTAATAATATCACTATATCTTTTCTGTGTTTCTTCAGCTTTATAACAAAATTAAGGAAGGAGGAATGTATGTATTAACTTATCTAAAGCGTTAACATCTCTTACATTGGGCCAAAATTTTGAGGGAAGCATCAGTCAATCTGAGAAACAGAATAGCATTTGGTTTTGTGAGTTTTGATGGAATGGTTGTCTGGGCTTAGGACTCTGACAGCTCACAGCAGCCCATAAACCAGGCAAATGTTCACAGCAATAAACCTAGAATTCAAGTGGTATGACCTGGAGAAAAAACCTTTGTGACCTTGGTCATGTGATTTTGACTTGTGTGTCACCTGAGAATAAGGTAGTTTTAATCATAGGCAAGCAGTCATTTTAATTTTGACTGAGCTGACCTTAAGCAGGAAAAATGCCTACCTCATCAAAAGTGAGGTATACTGAGACTTAATGAAAGGAGCGGGAGCATGGATAGGTGATAAAACAATGATTCAATTTCTACCCTTTAATAAAGTTTGTGGCAGAAATTAAGGGCACCAAAAGCATAGATGCCAGAGAAGCAATGTTTTGAACAGCACTGGTAACTATCCCCAGGATCTTGGATAGCCTGGATTCTGAAGACAAAGCACAACCAGAGTTCATGCAGATGGACAGGAATTCCATAGGCAAGCAAGTGACTTAAGGTACTGCTTTATATGAATAAAAATGCTCACAAATGATACTCTAAACTCTCTCTCTTGTCAATGCTTTTAACATAGTTTAGTTTTTCCATCAGCACAAGACAGAAGGGGAAGGCAAATGAACACATTTTTATATAAGACAAGTAAGTAACCTCCAATAAGACCTGACCCATCGATAGCATTGTGGGAAAGTTCCCAAAGTGGTGAACAGAAGATCTTCCTTAAATACCTTTGCCAGAGTCATCTTGGGATAACCTGGCTCTCCATCATGCCTGGCCTCTGGTAGCCTTTTTACTTTCTCTTCTCCTGGAAAAGAGAGCATACTGGTTTAGATGGTTCATTTGGGAGAGAAACTGCCTGCCTGCTTTTCTGTTCAAGGAGCTAACTGGCTTTATTACATCCTATTCCTCTTTTCCTTATGGTATGATTAACACGACCTCAGGTTTCTGTGTATAGAAACATTGCTCTTCGACTTTGGCTAATTATGGGTAAATCAGTATTCAATAACTTGATTGTCTAAGAAATGAATAACATAACTTGCTCCGGATTTATCTGTAATAATTGTACTGTTCTTCATCTATTCATTTAATAGTATATTCTTCAGAATAGTTATCAAAAAGAATATTGTGTATTTACTTTCAAAAACTCACATTTACCCCTTTCAAGTTAGTGTGGTCTTCCTGTTTCTGTCTCCTCCTCATACAAAACAACCCATAATCCCCATGTTCGCATCACATTTAATGACTGTGTCCACTTTAATCCAGTTATCATATTGCATTCACAATTTAATACATGCATATAATATATTTTAATCTTAATAACCCTCATTGCTATCTCTTGAAAACTTCCTCATTCCCTTGTACTAAACCACTTATTCAAAATTAGTCTCTCTTCATTTTTGTTGTTTCTATCTTGCTTTTGTGTGTGGGTGTGACCAAATGAGTTTAACTGTGGTTTCCTGCATGGGCACAGGTGAGGCATTATTTATCAGAGTATGTGGATCCTATTAATGGCTATACTACTAAATAAATGCCTATCACTCCTTCAGACACCATTAATTACCTAGAACTCCTCAAAGAAGGATAGGGGCCTCATAAGCTCCTCCAGCAGCCACAGTAAAATGCTGAGTAGTGTAGTGTGGGTCATATGCATAATGTGACAGTTACTGCGGGGTCATGCATGTAACAGTCATGCTATACCTGCCTGTATGACAGCATTCTATCAAATTCCTCTTCTTTCTCTGGCTCTTGTGTTTTCACTGCCCCCTTTTCTACATCATTTCCTCATCCTTGGAGGTATAGATATCTCATTTAGTACTGAGACACCCAGTGTCACTTATTCTCAGCATACTAATGAGCTTTGAATCTCTTCAGTTCCGAATAACTTTGTTTCAATAAAATGGGTCATCTGTTAAGAAGTCTCATGTATCTTCCTTTTCCCTTCATCCCAAGTCAGAATTGATACCAGCCACGTGCATTGTTTTCTTCTTACTTGTACAATGTGGCCTCCTAGATAGAAGTTAGCCAATAATCTATTGACTTATCTTGGGTTGGTATTAAAAAAATGTCATAGTGTAGGTGGCTTAAAAGTCAGGAATTTACTCCTTAAAACTCTGGATGTTATAGGTCTAAAATCAGATGACCACTATGAGTGTATTCTACAGAGGACATTTACCTGATTGGTAGATGGAGGCCTTCTGGCAGCATCCTCAACATGATAAGAAGACAGAGTGGGTGCTTTGGTGTATCTCTATTTTTTAAATTTATTTATTTACAGAGAGATATAAAGAAAGACATACAGAGAGAATGGGCACACCAGGACCTCTATCCACTGCAAATGTACTCCAGACACATATGCCACCTTGTACATCTGGCTTTATGTGGGCACTGGGGAATCAACTTGGGTCACTAGGCTTTAAAGACAAGTGCCTTTACCACTAAGCCATCTATCTAGCTCTGATGTATCTTATTATAAGGACACTAATGGTATTATATCAGAGTTCTACTCTCATAATCAAATTTAATCTTTATTAATCCCCTTAAAGTCCAATATCCAAATACTATCATCTTTGGAAATAGGGCTCAAACATATGCATTTTAAAGGGGATACAAACCAACAAATAGCCCTTGCTTTTCAGGCTAAGTACATTTTATTTTATTTATTTATCTATTTTTCATTTAGCTTTGCTTTCCTATGGGAATGGACCCCAGTTTCTGGATAATTATGGACAATTTTCCTTGGTGTCCCATCTAATTTTAAATATAATTGTTAAAATGACCTTAAAACTTTTCTTCCATAAATCTTTTCCTATTGTGACTGGCTCCTGTCACAGAAATATATTAATAGGTACTTATTCAGAGGGTATGTCTTTTGTGACTATGAAGGAATATCATGGGCAGTGAAAAAACTCAAATTATATCAGGGTAGGAAAAGAGAAGTTCATTGAGCACATTGCATGGGTGTATTGAACGAGGGCAGTAATGGAAGATCCTCCTTGGGTGCAACAGTGGACAATGCAGGATTTTATTTGGTAGTTATTGTCTTTTGAATTAGGGCTACCATCATTCAATTCTATGTATGAAAATGAGTGTAGCCCTTATTGATCAATACTTGCAATGACTTTGGGGCTGGCTTCCAGGATGGCAGCATTGTGGTACAGTGGAATATGGTTAACCCAATTGACCACTCTCAGTCATGCAATTCTTCTGTTATTGTTTTCCTTTATGAAGTTATTAGGGATATATCAAAGACTTGACTTTTATTAAGGACAGACCCTGATAGCAATCTGTTCTTTTTTTTTTTTTAATTTTAATTTCTCTGCTATGGCTTTCTCTCTACTTAAGGTACAAAAGCAAACCCCAGGAAGAGAAGTTAGACAAAGGCTCAATGAAGAAAAAGACAATGAGCTTCATTTGTTCTGTAAAAATAAGAAATACTCCAGGTAAGCTAAGCAGGCTGGGAGCAGTTCTCTATAGAGCTTCAGAATGGTGTCCCATGAACACAGGAGCTTTATATACCCATTACACTGTTCACCTTGCTTGTGGCCAACTTTTCACAGCACTTTTGAAATGGTGTGGTGAGCACTACAGAACATCTGGTTTGTATCTAGCAAATTAGACTCAAAAGTAAGATGACAAGATTGAAATAAGCAAGAGTATTCTCTAAGAGCTTTTCTTGTAGTAAGAAGGAGCATAACTAATTTTTGTAATTTTTGTCCTGAAAGTACTAATGCTGTCCAAGTCTATATTTCAGTACTTGAAGTTTATTTCCCAAAAGTTTGACTTTTCAAAATTATGTAATTTCTGTTCTTATTCTCCTCTGAGACTAAATTCATTGTAATTTAAATACTTCAGATATTTAAGACTCTTATGCATAAAATTACCTATCAAATCTGATATGAACATACATAGAGACATTTTATATTTAAACAATGAAAAAATATTAAATCTTTTTGTTATTTATCTGTAGGTTGAATCCACTAATCATTTATGTTATTTTTATTTATTATGATGGACTCCCATGTGGGTGACATTGCCTCTGCCTTTTGATATTTTTGTGACACATGAACATCTAGTGATGCTTTTTTATTGACTGTGACATTATCATTCAATAAGTCAAGTATTTAGAAATTGGAGACTTTTTGAGTCTTCTTTAATCATGGTTTTACTTTTTCACTGTTTTAAAACCACAAAATCATTGTTTATAATTAAGAATAGTGTGTTTCAACTGAATTATTGAAACACATTTTTACATTTATTTGAGAATTTGTCTTTCTTTGTTTTGATTGCAATTTATTTACCTCCCTCATTTTAGGTTCAGTGGCCTTTTTATAATTACAAATAATCATACTAGCCTGTGAAATTTACCTATGAGCAAGTTTGAGTTTTACTAGCCACATGAAGTTACTAGTATCACAAAGTTATATTCATTAGCATGTGATTCTGTATCCTCTGAAGTCTACTGAACAGATATATTTCAGCCCAACTGTCACTTCTTCTCCATCATAATATTCTCTTCAGATGCAGGTAAATCTTTCAGTTTCCTGAAAGTAGACTATCCACTCCATGCATTCCACACATGATGAAACTCTTTCTTCACTCTTTACATATATTCACCCTTCAATACTGACAAAAAAACATTTTCTCTGAGGTAGCTCATAGTATTTGTCATAAATCTGTATTTCTGATTCATAAAATTTAATTTTTTTCTTTTTATAACAGCTTATAGGATATTTATTTCTATTATTATGCCCTATGATCTCAGGCATGATAGCCTATGTATCTACTTTAGTTTCTTGTTTAATGACTATATTTTTGTGTGAAGCTATCTATACAGGAGTCCTTTACTTGGGAAAAGATATCTCTGGCAAATGATATTAGCTCTCATTTTCCTTTCTTGATCCCTATTTTCTTTTGCCATGATTGTTACTGACCTTTCTATAAGCTGTGTTTTTCCTAAACCAAAACATTTATACTGAAAATGATAAAACCTAATTTCTGGTCTGAAAGAATTTTCTGTGACACTGGTGTGTGTTACGTATTCATTTATGTTTATGAGAGAGATAATGTGAAATTCATTGATTGATTGATTGAAGGGTTGAAGGCCATTGGTCTGTTCAGTGTGATCTCTTTCACCATGCTCCTTCTACAATCCAGTCTGAAAATTTAACTTACTTATTAGGCTTAAGAGTATTATTATAGTAATTACTTGCAATTGTTTTCATTGTTCTCAGCAAGGATTTTCTTTTTGCTTTTAGGTATATGCAACTTTTATAGAGTAGATTGTCTAATCTCAGTAGCATTTTTTTGCCTTGATTGCAACTATGGCTCAGATATATAATTGTCTATAAATATCCCAGAAGATGATTGAGGTGATTTGAATGTAATGCCTACCAATGGCCTTATGTTATTGAATACTTTTAATCTTCAGTTGTTGGTGTTACTTGGGAGGTTGTAGAACCTTTATTAAGTGAAGCCTTGATGCAGGAATTGTGTTACATACTTGAAGTTTTTAGTGTGGCCTCACTTGCTCTCTACTTCTTCTCTACTAATTTGAAGATGTGATACCTGCTTTTTACTCCTGCCATGCATTCCTTATCATGATAGACTCTTCTCTTTGAACTGCACATCACATTAAACCCCTTTCCTTCTGTAAACTGCTTCTGGTCAGAACTTCTGATGAAGCAATGAGGAAGTAACTGACTCAGAAAACTGGTACTGAAAAGTGGGGATACTGGTGAGATAAATGTTACTGTGTGGTTACTACTCTTTTGTAACTGGTTTTGTGGGAAGAGATGAAGGTAGATATGGAAGTACTTGGATTTTTTGACTAAGAAAAGCCTTTTGTAGCTTTAATCAAAGCTCAGTAGCTCATATGATAGGTCTTTGGAAGACTAGAAGAAGGAGAGAAATATAGACTGTGATGGCTTGGCTCAGGATGAAGTTTCTGAGAGAATAAAGGAATCAATTAGGAACTGTGACATTCTGTGAAAGAAAGTGGCTTCTTTCTTCCTATGTCCCAAGAACTCAAGCATGGTTAAATTTAAAAGTACTAGAATAAACTCTTCGGTATAGAGTATATCAAGGCAGAATCACATTGAGTTTGTGGAATAGATTCTTTTGGCTACTCCAATTCAAATTTCTAATGAAAGAGAACAAAATGGAGAGAATAAAAATATACAAATTTTGGCAGGGAAAGAAATGGAAAACTTTAAAATTCTTTAGAATAGAAATTGTTATAGAAATTAACTACCATTAAAAATAAGAAAAACAAGAGGTTAGTCAATTGGTTAGCCAATTACCTTAGGGACAAAACCTGACCCATTGGAGTTTAAGGCAGGAATAATGTGAATTCTAGTGAAGAAAAAAAGGTCTGAAAGAATAATTTATGAGTTACTTATTCCCCAAGATCAATACGAAGGCTGCTATAGCTTTGGCCCATGAGAATTTAGCTATATTACTAAGGTGTTACTTGTTTTGGATGAATAAAAGATTCAAGACGGAGGAGATCATGGAATATTACATCATGATTCCAGAAAGCCAATAAAGTTAAGCAATGTAAGGCTCAATTAGAATTCCTGCAAAGAGGCTCTTTGGAGCCACTACATAAAGGTGAACCCTAAGTTGCAATGGAAGATGTTGGAGATAGCAGGGTTGTGGGTAATCTGCCAAGAAAAACTGGGCTCAGGGAATATCCTGCACATAGAAGAGGCTCCAGGCAGGACACCTGTATGGGCAGAATTTACAAAGCCTTCTGGAGCCTAGATTAATTCATTATAAGTCACAGATTCTGAACAGGGAAATGCAGTATGTGGTGTTTGCCACATAGATTTAGGTCTTGTTTTATTTTGTTGCCCAGTGTTTTCTTCCTATGCCTTCATTAACCCTTTTGGAATGGGAATATTTATGCTGTGCAATTATTCACTGACAGTATGTAGCTTGTGTTCTTACAGTGCTCATTATTAAGAGATTGCATTGCTTCTCAGATGAGACTTTGGGCATTAGAAATGTTGGAAGTGGTAAAGTCATTTGATGAGTGCTGTCAATGTCACTTTCCACAGCTTGGACAGAAAAGTGTTTTGCCTTTGCCATATTAGTTATTCAAAATTCCTATTTTAGGCTGAGATTTTACAATTAATTAACTGAGAAAAAAATGTTTATGTGCTAAGGTATTTGTAACACATTTTCATTGTAGGTGGGGAAATTTGATTGGATTGCATCACTGAATAACTGAGAACATGGGCTCTGAAATCAGATTTTGATTTTAATTCAGGGTTCTCGATAATTGATTTACTTCAAATAAGATATTTAACAATTCTCTATCTTAGTGCCTTTGTTCATAACAGAAATAATTATAACTATTTCATAAATTTATTTATATTAGTATTTTATAAAAGTATGAAATAGCTGGGTCAGAAACTTACTTTTAGGATCAATTATCTAAAACTAATTTTAATATTGTAATATATCTTTCATTCAGGAGGGATTTTTCAGTTCAACTTGCAGTTAATTATAGAAGAAATCATGGCTTCTAGGACTTACAGCTAACAATAATGCTGTATTATTTTTCTTGTCATATACCTTGGCAACTTTATTAATCCTAAAATTCTTTTTTGATGACAGTATCAAAATTTTTGTTCTAGTCTCACTCAGACTCATTTTGCTACAGAATGAAACAGTTTCCCATACTTGATTTTGAAACATGTAGATTGAAACATTGGAAGAGATAATTGAAAACATATCTCTTTTCATGACAAAGGATACTTGTCATAATTTTCAGTATAAAATGTTTTTTATTTAAAGTATTTTAGCAGAATTTTGTATTATGATATACAATAAATTTACTTAAACTGCATTATTTCCTTACTTGATCACTATGAATGAACAATATCCTATAAATAATTAAGCATGTCCATTTTATAAAAATCATAAACATGTTTAACAATGTATATGAACTCATATGAAATATAGAGAAATACTTTATATTAAGACAATATGCATTTACACTCTTAAAATAATATTATTCATATTAATAGTAGTTTTTAAAACTGGCATAGCATATTTACTAGCTTGTAGTATCTAAAACTATATATTTCTTATGTGGCTAAGTACATTTTTAAAAACACACATGAAATGAAATTTTTACACATTTATGAAACTAACAGGGTAAGAAATTGGACTTTTCTGTAATGTTTCCTTTTATTCATTAACCCTGACATAGAGTCACTATGTTCTAAGTTTTAATCAGTGATAATTTAGAACTCTGAACTATAATTATAAGACTAATTGCTACGTGCCATATATCATGCTTAGATTCATGCTTTCCATATATATACAGACATACACTGTATGTGATTCTCACACATATTTTTAATAAAATTGTTCTTGCTCACTGCTATGTACATATATTCATAAGCAATAGGAAAAATTTCACCTAGGAATATCATGAATTTTCATGCTATTTTTATTTGTGATGAAACTTTTTCTAGCATATTAAATAATATCTGTTTGAATATAAACGAGGAATATAACAACTAACATTAGTACATATCTAGCTTTAGAAGGCAACACAAAGCACTGTTCTTAAGGTGGATGGTGTTCCATAGAGTTATACATGGAGTGTTTCTTTTATTGTACTAAAAACAATTATAACCATTTCCTTGAGTTTAGAATATGCATTTCAAGGAGAAAAAGTAATTTTTTTAAATCTCTTCTTTCCCAAATGTGTGTGCCTCCATATCCAAAAGATCCTCTTATGGGCTTATAGACATGACCATTCTCTTTCTATTTCCTTCAGGATCTTACTGCATACTTACCTTGCATGATCATAGCTAAAATGCTCCCTCAAATGATTCTTCTAAGAACATAGAATAAGTACTCAGGAGTGGCTTCATATGCACCCAGTACATAGAAATAGCTGGTATTTTTTTTTTTTTCTTTTTTGCTTTTCAAGGTAGGGTTTCACTTTAGCCCAGGCTGGCCTGGAATTCTCTAATGAGTCTCAGGATGGCCTTGAACTCACTGCGATCCTCCTACCTCTACCTCTCAAGTGCTGGGATTAAAGGCGTGTGCCACCACACCGGGCTATATCTGGCAATTTTAACAAGGCATCATTAAAAGAGTTCTGCATACTCCGGTACCCAGATACAAATAGGAATTTCTTTTTTTTTATTTTTACATTTTTGGTTTTCAATGTAGAGTCTTGATCTAGCCCAGACTGACCTGGAATTCACTATGTATTCTCAAGCTGACAGTAAACTCACAGAAATCCTTTGCTCTTGGCCTCCCAAGTGTGAGGATTAATGGTAAATGCCACCATACCTGGATGGAAACTTCTGTTATATTGAAGTCTTCCAATATTTTCTTAATACTTGTCCCAATTAACAAATAATAATGAAGAATGTGTGTCTAAAAGTGAGGCAATTGCTTATAATTTATTAATTCCAAAATTTGAGAAATAATAATATGGCCCTACCCCAAAATACTTAAACTTTCAGCTGTATGAACTCTGTTATAAATTTCTGTTGAAAACCATTGTTAGTTTATACAACTAGCAATGCTTGTTTTCAATAGTTTTTTGAACAATTACAATATGTCCTATCTTATTTCAAAATATTATGAGTAGAATGCAGTGTAGATAACACAAAATGCTAATATATTTATAAATATTACTTTTATTTCTGTTTAGAATATTGCCTATTCCTTTGTTGACATATAGCTATGTATTTAATTTCAGCATTTTACCCCATGTTTGTCAATAAAGCCATATACCTTTTTAAAGTTTTAATTTTATTTGAGAGAGAGAAAGAGGCAGATTGAGAGAAACAGAGATGGACATGCCAGGGCCTTCAGCCACTAAAAACGAACTCCTGATGCATGCACCATCTTGTGCATCTGGCTTACATAGTTCCTGGGGAATTGATCCTGGGTCCTTTAGGCTTTGTAGGCAAGTGCTTTAACAGCTCAGCCATCTCCTAGGCACAGGCCATATACTCTTGCAGTAGCAATAAGAAATTTCAGTTTCCTTTGTTTATTCTAATCTGGATTTGTTCTCTAATAAACGATTAGGTTTTCATTCTGAGAGATTGCTCAGTGCTTAAGGGACTTGCCTGCAAAATTTAAGAAGGTTCAATTCCCTGTACCCACATAAATTCAGTTGTACAAGATGTCACATGTGCCTGTAACTTGCTTGTATTGGTTGGAGGCCCTGATATACCCATTATCTCCTTCTTATTTGCCTCTCTCCCCCTCTCTCTCTCAAATAAATAATGTAAAAAATATACAGAAAAAGATCTGGCTTTTTCCACAGCACCTTAATCTCTCATCTTTCCAAAGTATTGAGTAGTTGCCATTGGTTTAAAGGGTAGTCTTTCTGCATTTATATGAGGACTATATTGTCATATATATAATAAATATATAAAAATATAGTTAAATATATAGTTTTTCACTCTTTTGATTGGGTGTTAGAATAAAAATAGTACATAATACATGCGTTGAAATATTCATATGCAAACACAAATTTAGCATACATTTCTATGTTTAATGGATGCATTTAATATAATAGAGGTTAGGCTGTGATATACAATAGAAGACAATATTCTTAGTTAAAAAAGTCACAATTTCAAGTATTAAAAGACAAAACGTCAACTGTGGCAGAAAGTAGGGAGAAAAGTCCAGCACCTAAGGTGTGAGCCAAATGAAATTATAGAATGGTTACAGTACTGAGCTATGGATGCTGTGGATTCATATAAGCTTCATATAATCCTAATACATACTGAAGAATTATCAGAAATGTTCATTTACTTTATAATAAAATTTTAATTAAGGTATATACATTTATGAAACACATACACACATGTGTATGCCAGAAAATAACCACAAACACATATCACTGGCACTTAAATTAATTATCAGAACATTACTAGCACCGACAGCTCCCTTCCTGTGTTCCCTCTCTGCTATGATCAGCCTACTATCCCATGACTATGACCCTAGCCTAGAGCATAATCCACTAGCTCTGCACTACTTTGAATGACGTGGCATAATTTTTAAGGTGATAGCTATGCTTAACGTTATATCTGTGAAATTAATTTGCATGCACTGTACTTATAAGTGACTATTTTTCCTTTCTCTCTCTCTCTCTTTATATATATTCTAAATTTATTTGTCCATTTTTGTATAATTTGCATCATTTGACTTGCATAAAATTTGGGTCAATGAAAAGAATATCACTAAGATTATTCTTTTTCATAGTTCTGATAAATATGTGTATGTGTTGCGCATATACACTGGTATGGGATAAATGCATCATAGAATTAGTTTCAATGTGAGGAATCAAACTCAGGTTCCAACATGCACATGTGGCTAACTTTACATTTTTAGAGTGTTATATAATTGTATTTAGGCTTGTGTTTGCCATGAAGCAAGTGGCTGATGCCAGTTGATGTGTTTCAGTGTATTAACAGTTCCCTTTATTTTTATGAATATATGTGATTGCTCAATTAGTTGATTCATAGTTTTCATAGGTCCTTGTGGAAATGTTAACAGTGGGAGGGCATAGAAGGGATAGGAAACAGTAATTTAGACCCGAACGGCAATGGTACCATAAAATTCTACTTCCTAAAAGGCAGACCAAATGGTTGAACCCTCACCAGGCCCTTATAGGAAACCCCTGAACCACAAGACACTGGAGATGGTAGGATCAATCTAACCTAAACCTTCTACATCTTCCCTCCCTCCCTCTCCCCCCCCCTCCTCCCTAACTCTTGTATATTAGTTATATTCTTCCTCATTTTCTTAGTGGGCACTGACCTGTGACTTCCAGTACCAGCATGGGGCTATCATCCACAATGAGCTTTTGATCAGAGAAACCTAAAAGGTTTCCTAAAAGAATGACAGATTTCTGTCAGAGTACTTGATGACCCACCAAAGGTTAGTGGTAAGACCCTATTGCTGAAGATACCATATGCAGCTGACACAAAAAATGGAACTGCATGGCTGGAAGCCAGGAGAGAGTCAGTCCCCAGACAGTCAGCGTGTCTAGTGCCAGAAGGTGCTACATGGGTGACTGGGGGAAATAACCAATATCTCTCCAAGCAACTCATGGTCTAACCTATTTAGCAACAAATAACCAGTTGTGATGCCCACACAAGTGCAATAGTGGCACACAGCCATGGTGGGGAACCAACTGCTCTTGATTTGGCTAACTGATCCCCTCAGTGGTAGGGGACCCATAGCTGGAGCTGGGAAACAAGTCAGAATCATATTCAAACATAAACCCTCTCTCCAATATCAAGCTACCATCAATCATGGGCTACAAGAGGACACCTATTAAACTACACCTATTAAACTCTCTATAAAAAAAAGTAAGGGTTATTTCATTTGTCCCGGAACTAACTTACTCTCCATTGGAGAATCTACTTCTTTTTCAGATAGATGCAGATCCTAAGGGGAGAGCCACCCCTCATACCTCAAAAGAGCCCCTGCTGAAACTAAGGAAAATTGGCAAAACAAGTAATGGTGCTCTTTTCCTGATGAACCAGATACCAGCACAAGGGGGAAGGAGACCAACAGAGAGAAAAATCAACTCCTACCAAACCAGAGAGCCAGAGCCCCAGAGGCCCCCAACACCTCATCACTGAAGCAGACCCAAAATGAACCCAACATGGCTCAGGGAAATTTTGCGGAAGAGGGGGCGGAAAGTATGTCAGAGCCACATGTTGGGTCACACCATTTATCACACCAATAACTGTGGGCTAACTCCACAAGTCATGACCCATATACCTCAACAAGGAGGGGCCAATGGCGGGGGTAGGTCACGGATGAGCCTAATAATGGTACCAAACTGCCTGTATATGCTGAATAGATAACTAATAAAAAAAGAAGTTAGAAACAATTATTAGTATTATATTTCAAATCTATCAAATAATAAATTTTTACCATGGCAGAAATATTTTGCAAAGGACATAGAGTAACTTGATCATCATTAGTAAAATGTAGTCTTTCTTTCATCCAAAAAGCATATTGGATATAGATGACAATTTCTTGGTCAGACAGGTTAAGCACCTCCTAAGAATGAGATAGAAGATTGAGGAGATGGCTCAGAGGATACATCACTTGCTGTTCCAGAGACAGTACATGAGTTTGGACTCCCATAACCCATGTGAAACTAATATGATAGCACCAGCATTTGTAATCCTATGTGGAGATAGAAGGCATTGGCAAGAGAAACCTGGAAGCTCATGGGGCAGATAGCCTAGTGACTTCAATGTTGAACAATGAAAGACCCCTGCTTCAAACATGGTGACAGGTGAGGACAGACACTTGAGGCTGTCCTATAGTGTACATACTCATACATGCATGCACACACACACATAGAGTGAGAGAAAATAAGATTAAAATAGGTGGGGTTTATGGCCCTATATTCATTGAGGTCTGTTTTAAATTGCACCATCTATTTATTAGGAATGCTAACTAATTTCCAGAAGAGATGATAGATTACATTAGCTGAAAAATCTTGTCTGCATCCCACTTTACAATAATGTCTTTTCCTGTGGCATTTTTCACCAAACACATCTGATTCCAAATGCCTGCAAAGAAACTTTTGTCATCTTAGCACTAAAATGAAATTAATGACAGACTATCTTCTTCATTCAGTTTATTGTTACTTTTATCCTCAGCCTAGTCATTTAAAAGAATACTTAAAGACTTAAAACTCCTCTTTTCCCTTTAATAAGAATAGAAGCAAAACAATTGAAAGTACATAGTATGATAGTAAAAAATGTAAGATCATACATATGATGAAAAAAATCTTTATGTCAGCAAGAAGGTAGTTTAATATTTTATAGCTGACTTTTCAAGAAATAATTCATATGGAAAACATTTTCATTATGTAAATATTTATATTTTATTCTTTTGACAGTAAAAATTACAATATAAAATTCAATTAAGCCAAAATGCATGTGAGTAATATGATACAGTTAATATAAACATATCAAATCCTCACAGTTTACTGGTAAGAAGTCTGTCATGACTAATGAGATTTGCTGTAGTCTGCAAAGGGATTATTTGCAGGTGTTATTCGAAAATAACTTCTCATAGTTACTTATTTTCAGAGCTGTAATTTATGGAGTAGTGCTTGAACTCTTGGAAGGAGTTTTCATTAGCTTCAAGACCACTTGAAAGTTTCTGATAACATGATGCTAGATAGAGGTGTCTTTCAAAGTAACACATACAACATCACACTTATTTCAATAATCCAGAGTCCTTGGTGTGCTTGCTACTAGTGTGATTTTTTACAATTGAACTGGTGGAAACAGAGAGCAAATCTGTCCTGTAATCTCCAAACATAGTCCCTGGGCCTTGCATTTAACACCATCTGGACACCAAGAGAGTGTTCTATTTATTACATACAAAAGCTTGGATCCTGCTGAGGCATAAACAGTAATTAAACCCACAAGCCAACCATGCATGCCAGATCTGTGAGAACTATCCTTTGAGTATCTTAGAGTTTCCATGCCAATGAGCTTATTGAGAAATTGGCTGGTGATTAAAGATTAATGATTTATGTCTGCAAGCAAGGTTCATTTGCTGCTTACTGAAATATGTTTGACAGCATCTTTGTGATTTTTCTAGGATCCACAGTCACAGAGATAATAATTCTTAAGGCAATATCAAAGTTAATTTTAGACATGAACTTGAGGCACCAAAATATAAAATCACAGAGAGTTTTAACATCTATTCATTCTCTAGCATGTTTCTTTTCCTACATCCTTTTGAATAACTGAACTTACTTTCTTTGCTTGTGAGTGTAACTCTTACCCTTTTCATATTGTAACATAGAACATTTTATGTGTGTGCGCGCACACATGTGCGTGCACATGCGTGCTTCTTTTTCTTTCCAATTTAGCTTCTGTAATTCTTATCTTCGCTGGCTGGTCACAGCCTGTGCTTAAGGGAAAAGGACATTACTGATGAATAAGAGGAATAAAGGAGGAACATATGAGGAAATTGGTGATACTTCTGGTTAATCAGCATTTTGCTTTTAAAGATGTTTAGACTTTTCACAATTTGTTGACTCCCATGAGAAAGCAGGTGCTGGGAAGAATTACTCTGTTGACTGTAAAAATAAATGAAATTACATCTTGGGGTTGGGAGATGTAAGTTCGTTTCCAGAACAGCGTAGATATCGGGGTACTAAAAATCCTTAGAACTACTGAAATCTTTTAATTCACTGATCTCAACATAACATATAACATCCTTTATAAATGAACTATAGTATAAGTGAAAATATGACTGACCCTTTCATAACCTTAATGGTTCTATAAATACAGAACGAAAGTAATTTATAAAGCTGTTAAGATTAATTCTGCCATTAAAATAAACTCCACAGTACATTACATTATTACCGTAGTAACCGAACTATGAACTTCTGAGTCAGCAAAGTGAATCAATGGTGATAAATGATGACTGTGGCTCAGCAGCACGTGGATTAAATGTCTCCTGGCCAGGGAGGTTCTTTCTCCCCATACAAATGGCCTTGTCTTTATTGACTATTTTATTTTTTTAAATTTCTGGACAATAGTCTTTGTGTATGTGTCTGAGCTTCTTTATCTTGAGGGGATAACTCAGAAGATCTACATTTGGCTAAAGATTCCTCTCCTGTTAAATTCTTCTTAACATTTTCACACTGAGTTTTACTCATGGTAATATGTTGCCTAAAAGCTTTATGAAGGTGTTCGCAAAGTTTCTGAATTTCATTTGAATTGTGATATCTCATGTCTTGAAGAGCTTTTGCTGTGAATATGCTTTTATATCAGGTTAGGGAGCCTTAAGGTATCATGAGTTTTAACCTCTCTCCTCATCTAGTATTTATCTATCTGCCTTCTATTTATCTATCTACCCATCTATATATTTATTATCTATCTATATTTGTATCTATGTATCGTCTACCTATCTATGTATCCCATGTTGTCAAGGTCCTTGCAGTAAAGTTTCAAGAAGTATATGGATTTCTCTGCTAAGCATAGAATAAATGTGAAATAGCTTAGCAAAAGTAGATACTTGAATTAGAATATCTAATACTACATTTTTTTAAAACCAAGATATCCATAACCTTCTGAAACTTGTTTATTTTGTTTGCTGTTTCTCCCCCAAGTCTATCAGGCAATTTTTCCCCCTGGGATGTATTTCATTTATTTATTTATTTTAACTTCATATATTATTTATTTACTATTTTATTTATTTATTTGAGAGATATGGGTAGGGAGGGAGTGAAAGAGAGAGAGAGAGAAAGAGGCAGAGTGAATGGGTATGCCAGGGCCTTCAGCCACTATAAATGAAGTCTAGATACATGCCCCACCTTCTGCATCTGGCTTACGAGGGTTCTTGGGAATTGAACCTGGGTACTTTGACTTCTCAGGCAAACTCCTTAACTGCTCAGCTATTCCCCTGTCCCTGGGCTCTATTTTCCCCTGGCCCTGGGCTCTATTTCTTACAGTAAAGGAGAATGAGTGCTTTCATAGATGCAGCAAAGAGTCTGTCATTGAACAAAATGATCAGAGATCTGCCCATACTTTGACTTAATGACTCATTTCTAAACCAAACTCACAAGTGACCATCCAAATATCTGTTTTGATAAAATTATTAATAATTATGAGTCCTCCACTTCCATAGTCAGTACTTACTTGATTAAAGCAGACATTCTAAACATATGAATCATAGGGTCGTGTGTGTGCTCTGAAACAGAAATTAAAAGCTTGTTCAGGAACAATGAAAACTATGTAAATGAGGCAGTGGGGAATACTATGGAATACATATAGATATTTCAAAATAGTTGAATCTACTTTCACACTATGATTCAGGCATTTTTGTTTCAGCAAATAGTAAAATAAAGATGAACAACTGCCTAGAGTGTAGACTGAGAAAGAATTAAATAAAATATGTGATGAATTACAAAGTACAGCATATTACTTCATATTCACACTACTAATGGAGGAAAATCTAAGACCAGATAGGCTGTGGTATGCAATAAAGTCAAACCATTAGGCTGCCCAGATAAGATGTTAGTAATATTTACTACAGCCATTTATATTCAGATTTACTTCCAAGAATTTTACCTAAGAAAGCATAGTTATTATAAAATATTTTACCAAAAACGATGGACCCTTTTAAGACTTGGATATCAAAGAATCTCGATGACAACTTAAATGGTCAAAAGTAGAAAATTATTTAGGTAATGTTGCACAGTATATTTTAAAAGTTCTTATGCTATATATTGTAGCATGTTATTTCTGTTCAGTATAGATGATAGAAGCAAGAATTATGTCTTAAGTGTAAATAATTCATCTCTCCTTACCATTACTACACATGAAACCTTAGAAGGCCATTTAAAATGATTAAATATCTATGGATTGGTGCAGAGTGCTGCATGTGAGATTTGGTGAGGGGATATCAGGTATCAATAGAAAAGGCATGTGTGTGTATCTCTGTGTGTGTGGAGAGGCTGAGATCCCATACATTAGGAAAAGAAGAAAGCAAAAGGGCTGATCAAAGTTTTGTGGCTTGAGGAGAGAGGAAGGAGAAAATCTAGCAAGAGGATGCCTTATTGATAAGGAAAGATGAATAACAAGTGAATAAGAAGGCCTCAGGAAAAGTCTGCAGTCCTTGGAAAGGTGATTTTATATACACTTGTTTCTTTAAGAATTGTAGAAAAGTGCTGAATCTGGTCATGAGGTGACCCAGTTTTATTTAAAACTATCCAATTTATATGCATATATATATATATAATGCTGTTTGGTTCCTGGATGACATTTTATCTTCTGAGTGTGTATTCTTAAAACATACAAAGCATCTTAAAGCTTTAGTTGTTCTTATCTTACAAGATAGAGACAAAAAATGATGGTGATTGATCACAATCTCATAGGATTAATTTTAGATGCTTAATGAATATTCTACAAAGATAAGCTCTCCCATTCTTTTAGCCTTCCATTTATTAATTCAATAGTTGTGTTTTTTTTTTTTTTTTTTTTTTTTTTACCCACCTCATAGTACTGTTCTTAGAGTAGATTACATCATAGTAGACAAATAGCATAAAGGAAAACATGATTTAATTTTCTTTCTGAAAATTTATTACTTTTAAAAATCCAGACCAGGGCTTCTGGTCAAGATGGTATGTGCATAATCATGCCTCACATCATGGGGAAAGAAAGGCAATTTATTTGGAATTCCTTGGGGTTTGTAGATCCTAATAGACCTCCAATGGGAGGGTACATCGAAGCACAAAGTCACAAAGTAGGAAATCTGCTGATTCCCATGCTCTCAGGAAGCCGGCAAAGTCCCCCAGTCTGCTCAAACAGTCCCAGCCTCAGACTCAGCAGCCACCCCTCCATGCATGGACCCAAACCAGCAGGCTAGCATTCCCCTTCTCTCCCTTATTTAGCTTTCCCCCTGGACTGCCACCATCCTGCCCGCAGCCCCTCCATGTGCAGACACAGACCAGCAGGCTAGCTGCCCCCCTTCCCTCTCCTTTTTGGTTTTCCCATGTGTCTGCCTTCCTACCCATTGCCCTTCCATGAAGGGACACAGATACGGAAGCTAAAGTTCCCCTTCCCTCCCTTCTTCAGTTTTCCCACTTTACTCTCTTCCCATCTACCTACCCATCTGTACTCTGCAGGCTTTTCAGACCTAAGCCAGCAGACTACTGTTTACCCCTCCCTTCCCCTTCCCATCACTCCACCAGGCTCTTGTCCATCCCCCCCTCCAGGCCATACCTGACCTACAGCAGTTCCATAGCTCTTTCCCATCTTGGCACAGGACCTAGAAGCTCCATCCACCCCCGGTACACAGTCCCAAAAGTCTGGCTGTCCAGTCCCCTCACACCTCAGTATCACAGAATTACCATGGAATCCCATCCTTTCCCCTATCATAGCCCAGTTACAATACCAGGATATTTTGTTCCATTTCCCCCCTACCCTTGATCCCCTTGGGCCTCCTGACCCTACCCCAAACCACCAACCAAAAAAACCCCTCTTCTGGTCCTTGGCCAGGAGCAGAATTTAGCAGGCTCCTTCCCTTTGAGCAGATTGGCCCCATTGCCATCAGTAGCCTAAGCAAAGCAAACATAAAAGGGAATAATCACTGAAGACACTTCAAGGGTAAACTATAGCATCCTCCTAAATTAAATGAGATTCTTACACCCTGATGTGCAGAACACAGCACAAAAGGAATAACATGAAAAATCAAATGCAAGTAAAGCCAACAAGATTTCCCAGTCCCACAATGGATGTCTCTAATGAAAACATAGAAGACACAGTAGGATCAGAACCCCAAAATGAAGATACAAGCTATGCAATCCAGGTCAAGTAAATAGCAGAATTTGCAGAAAATCAATAAAGGTCCAATAATTGTATAAATGCTATCCTCACTAGCTGCGACCTAATAAACTGAACCAGGAAGTATCCAAAGACAGTTAAATGATATGAAGGAGAGTGTAAATAAAAAGGACCCCAATAACCAGATGGCTAAGCTCAATGAAAACAAAATGAAACAACAACTAGATGATATCACAATCATTAATCCTTATGCACCAAACATAGGTGCACCACAATTCAAAACAAAACCTACTTGACAACAAAACACAAATAACCACCACCATCATAGTCAGAGACTTCAATACTCCACTATTAGCAATTGATAGATATCCAAACAGAAAATTAACAGGGAAGTAAGAGAGCTCAATAACACCATACATAAATTAGACCTAATGGACATCAATAGAACATTGTACCCCAGATCCACAGATTACACATTCTTCTCAATAGTCCTGTAGAACCTTCTCTAAAATAGATCATATACTGGGCCATAAAGCCTGCCTTCATATATTTAGGAAGATTGACATAATTTCCTGCATGATTTCAGATAATGTTATATTGCTAGAAATTAACAGTAAATGATATGCCAAGAATTCCACAAGCTCCTGGAAACTGAAAACATACTTTTAAACAATAAATGTGTAGTAGATGAAATAAAAAATGAAATTGCAAATTGAGAATTGAGTGACAATGAGAACACATCATACCTAAACTTATGGGACACAATGAAGGCAGTCCTTAGGGGAAAATTCAAGCACTAAATGCCTTCATAACAAAGACAGAGATCCCAAATCAATAACATAACCATCCACCTAAAGACATTGGAAAAACAAGAAGCCACCCCAAAAAGCTCCAGATGGAAAGCAATAATTAAGATCAGAGCAGAAATTAATGAATTAGAAACTAAGATAATAATTAAGAAAATTGATGAAACAAAGAGCTGGTTCTTTGAAATAATAAACAATATTGATAAACCCCTGGCAAATCTGATCAAGTGAAAAAGTAGGCACTTCATATCAGCAAAGTCACAAGTGAAAAAGTAGAGATTACAACAGACATGTAAAATTGGAAGAATCATCAGGACTTGTTTCAAAAACCTCTACTCCACAAAACTGGATAATTTGGAGAAAATGAATGAATTGCTGGACACATACCACCTACCAAAGCTAAACTCTGAGATTAATCTCCTAAACAAACATTTCACCACATTGAGATTGAAAAGTAATCAAAAACCTCCTCAAAAAAGAGTCCAGGACCAGATGGCTTCTCAGCTGAATTCTATCAGAACTTCGTGGAAGAACTAAAATCATTTTCTTCTCAAATTGTGTCACATATTTGGGGATGAGGGAAAGCTCCCCAACTTCTTTAATGAAGCTGGTATAATCCTAATACCAAAACCAGGCAGAGATGCCACAAGAAAGAAAACTATAGGCCTATTTCCCTGATGAACTTAGATTCAAGTATACTGAACAATATTCTCAAAAACTGAATTCAACAACATATCAAAAGCATTATCCATCTTGATCAACACACAGTTGGTTCAACATATGGAAATCTGTCAATTTAATATACCACCTAAATAAGCTTAAACACAAAAAACATGATCATTTCAATAGATGAAGAAAAGGCCATTGACAAACTACAACAACACTTCATGATCAAAACATTGGAGAGAATAGGCATGGATAGTTTATATCTCAACATAATAAAGGCTATGAATAAAGCTCCTAAAGCCCAAATAATACTCAATGCAGAGAGACTAAAGGAATTCCCACTGAGATCAGGAACAAAACAGGGGTGTCCACTCTTACCTCTGATCTTCAACATAGTACTTGAAGTCCTAGCTCAAGCAATTAAACAGGAGAAAGAAATAAATGGGATACAAATTGGAAAGGAAGAAGTAAAGTTAGCCCTATTCAGAGATGACATGATTCTATACATGTGACCTGAGAACCTCCATCTCAAAACTCTTAAAGGTAATTAACTCCAGAAAATTAACAGGATACAAAATCAATGCACAAAAATTGGTAGTCTTTCTATATGGAAAGGAATATGATACAGAGAAAGAAATTAGTGACACTGTCCCATTTTCAATAGCAACAAATAAAATACCTTGGAATAACATTAACCAAATATGTAAAAGACCTATACAACGAAAACATAAAAACTCCCACGAAAGGTATTGAACAGAACTTGAAAAAAATGGAAAGACCTCCCATGCTCCTGGATAGACAGAATTGACATTGTTAAAATGACAATCATACCAAAGATAATATATAGATTTAATGCAATACCAATAAAAATCCCAACTTTTTTCTTCACAGACATAGAAAAAGTGTTCTCAAAATTCATATGGAAGGGCAGAAGGCCACGGATATCCAAGCACATCCTCAAGAAAAGAAACACCTTTGGAGGCATCACCATACCTGATCTAAAGCTATATTACAAAGCCATAGTAACAAAACAACATGGCATTGGCATAAAAACAGGATAATAGACCAATGGAATAGAATCAAGGACCTGGATTGGGGGGCAAGCAACTACAGCTACTTTATATTTGACAAAGGCCCTAATAATAATAAACTGGAAAAAGGGCATCATCTTCAACAAATGGTGCTGGACAAATTGAATAGCAATATGTGGGAAAATGAAAGTGGACCCATACATCTTGCCATGTACAAAAATCAAGTCCAAGTGGATCAAGGACCTCAATATAGGAGCAGAAATTCTGCTGCTACTGTAGGAAAAAATAGGAGGAACTTTCCATGATATAGGCGTGGGAAAAGACTTACTAAACAAAACCCCAGTAGCTCAGGAAATCAATAATTCAACAATTGGGAGCTCATGAAGCTGATTTTTTTTTTTTTCACAGACAAACACACAATAAGCAGAGCCAATTGATTCACCACAGAATGGAAGAAAATTTTTGCCAGCTGTACAATTGGTGGAGGCCTAATTTCTAGAATCTACAAAGAATTCAAAACCTAACATATAAAAAGTCAACCCATTGCTAAATGGGGCAGAGGACTGAATTGGGAGTGCTCATAGGAAGAAATACAAATGGCAAACACACACTTAAGAAAATGTTCAACATCCCTAATCAACAGGCAAATGCAAATTAAAACAACTATAAGATTCCACCTTATCCCGGTATGGACAACATGAAAACAAATGCTGGTGAGAATGTGGAGAAATAGGGACCCTCATTCACTGTTGGTGGGAATGTAAGAATGTATAACCACTATGGAAAGCCATATGAAGTCTCCTAAAAAGGTTGACTATAGAGTTACCAACTGACCCAGTTTTTCCTTTAGTGGGCATTTACCCTAAAATTTCCATGACTCAGTTCAGAGAGATTTGCTCAACAATGTTTATAGCTGCTCAATTCACAATAGCTAAGAATTGGAATCAGCAGAGATGTCTATCTTCAGACAAATAGATAACCAAGATGTGGTATATATACATGATGGAATTCTAAACAATAGTAAGAAGAAATGATGCAATGAAATTTGCAGAAAAATGGTCTAACTTGGAACAGATCATTCTTAATGAATTCACGCAATCAGAAAAAGACAATCATCACATGGTATTACTCATCTGTGGCTCCTAACCTGAATCTGCTCAAGATACCAAAAGGTATCTCTAGGACCAGACAATAAGAATGGTTGGGTGGGGGGGGGGGAGGGTAAGGATGGGGCGGGACACAAAACTGGATCCAAATGGAACTGTTACCATAAAATTTTATGTCCTGAAAGACAGACTAAAAGGTTGAATCTTCATCAGGTCCTTAGAGGGAACACCTGCATCAAAGAGCCCTGGAGAGGGTCTGATGAAGACTAACCTTAATCCTCTCCTGTTTCTCTCTCTCTTTCTCTTTCTCTTCTCTCTGTCTCTCTCTCTTTTCAGGGTAGAGTCTCCCTCTCATCCAGGCTGTCCTGTAATTACTATGTAGTCTCAGGGTGGCCTTGAAATCACAGAGATCCTTCTAACTCTGCCTACCAATTGGTGGGATTAAAGGCATGCACCATGATGCCCAGGTTTCTTTCTCTTATATATTTCACGTTTTCTTCCTTCTTTTTCCTTGGTGCTGTCCTATAAATACTAGTACCAGGATATGGTTAACACCCATAATGAGCTGTTGACCAGAGAGACCTACATGGTTTCCCAAAAGAGGACAGAATTCTATCAGAGCATTTTATTACCCACCGATGTTAAATGGTAGGACTGTACTTCCTAAGACTCCATATGCTATTGGTATAGAACATGGAGAGACCTGGCTGGAATGGGGAAGAGAGTCAGTCCCCAGAGAGTTAGCTTGTCTACTGCCAGAGGGTACTACATGAGCAACTGGGGAAAAATGACCAACATCTGCCTGAACAGCTCATGGTCTAAGCTACTCAGCAACAAACAACCTGATGTGATGCTCACACAAGTGCAATAGTGGCACACCGCAATGGTGGGTAACCAGCTGCTCTTGAGTTGGCTAATGGATCTACTCAGTGGAATGTAACCTTCCACCAATTGATGAGCTCTATATAGCCTACTATCTGTAATCTCAAAGTTGGCTGTGCTCGCTTTTGAGAGTCAGTCCTGGCAGCTCTTGTTTTCCCCAATTAAAAGCTTCCATCTTTGCAGAGAAGCTAGGAAAGAACCTTTTCTTTCTTTCTTTTTTATTTTTCCTTAAATTCCTGGGAGAGTTTTGGACTTTCCTTAGGGCTACAAGGCAGCTTTTAACTCCTGCCATTTAACAACTCTTTAAGAGTAGGAGAATCTTTTTTGTTTGTTTGTTTGTTTGTTTTTTTTTTTTTGGTCTATGATCTTAATTATTTTTAGTGTTCCTCCTGGTAGACACTCAACAGTAAAAACTGGTTATGCCTTCTAGAATAGTGGGCTTGGTGAAAAACATCCCCTCAATGAAATGGTACTAGTCAGAAGAGAAACAATTTTGGAAGCTTAAGATTCTGAGCCCCATACATACACATACATTCATTTTAAGTGCATATTTTCATATAGATTCTAGACAACCATTTCCCCTTTACATATTCATTCACTCACTCATTCATTCATTTATTCAGAAGTTATGCGTTCCCAACTTAAATTTCTATTTTATTTACAACCCCAGAGACTAAAGTCAAACCTTGGTACCAGGTAGGGTGTCAGGAGAAGTTAAGGGAGTTGGAGGAGCTACTGGGGCAAGGTGGCTAGAAGGACTTGGGGAGAAGAGTAGGCACATCAGAGAGAAGGCCATGTATGCAGAGTGTAAAATTGGGTATTTCAGACCATTTTCCTGCATACCGGCAGAAGATTTTTTTTTAATCAGTAAGAATTTGGAAACCAAAAGTACAATTCTCAGGCAATTTGGACCCATTGTCCAGCTTATATTGTGGCCAGGCAGAGTTGCAGAAAAAGATAAGATGTCTTCCAAGAGTTGTAGAGGCTTGAGACTGGGAGCAAGCAAAACAATAGTGAGAGAAAAATAAATGTGGGCTGAAGCTGGGCTTACACAGAACACCAATATGACTCCCTAACCCATAGGGTGAACAGGGCCTGCACATCCCATATGGGCAAAGGCTATATAGGTTACAACTATCAGCTTTTTATCCTATTAATGGGTAAGGCAGGTGACTGACTATGCTCCTGATGACAAAAGCAGCTGGCTATGGAAGATGAAAGTGGCTGACCGTGGAAGATAAGAGCTCAGGAGGGAGAGTGAGAGGAGGGAGGGAAAGAGAGTGTCCCAAGATGGTAACTGAACCAAAAGGCGCCCCTTAGAGTAGATTGACCAGAGACCAAGAGACCTGAGGTGTCCAGAGTGCATCTTTCTTGGAGACATGAGGTCGGGGCCTAGTGGCACAGGGGTGTAGCCTGGAGTTCCTGCACAACTTGCATGAAGAGGTACAAAACCTTAGAGCAGGCCAACCCAAGAGGGACACTTACTGAGAAAGAGAGAGGAGACAGAGAAGGAAAGAACAGTGAGTCCAATTCATGGTGGGTGTGAGAGCCTGTATGAGGCAGAGATGACCCGAAGCCTTCAGAGGGTCAAATGGCAACTCAGTGGTCTGGTAAGATGCTAAGTTTGTGTACTGTTTTGCCTTTTTCCTGGCACACAATTTCTAGATTAAATCAATTGACTTAAAGTGATTGATAAAATAATTGATAAACTATTGTTTTCAGGGCTACTAAAATGTTCTGACTATACTTATAACTAACTGACTTATAACTGACAGATACTTAAAAGATAATAGAATTCCTTATAGGTCCAAGAAAGTTTCTCCTACAGTGCCATTATTGGCATCCAAAATATACAGTTAATTTCAGAAGCCTACATGGTCTTAATCACCCAGTAAGAAAAATATAACTGCAGTATAAACAATGATTCAGACCAATAGGCTCTCCTGTCTGATGCTGACTTACAATATTAGACTCTAAAATTAACTCAAGTCTTCTGACTCTGCTTTTCTTGGATTAACTTCACCTACCGTGGCCCCAGCCACTCCCACTTGCCTCAACCAGAATCAGAGCTACTCCTCACGACCCTCCATCCTTAGTCCTTACCCTATCTCTCATCCAAGAATATGTACACTACCACCTGGATGGGCACTCTCAAACTTAAAATTTTTTGTGTCCTACTTTTCCCCTGATCCCAGAATTTCCCTCTGCTTTCTCTTGTCCCAAACCCTCTATCTCTCACCTCTGAGGGCTCATCCTCCCTTTACACCTAGAATTTTTATGTCATAGCTGTTGACAACAATAACAAGCTCCTTTATTCTCCCTTTTGTATCCTCACAGAGGGTACAGAGCCCATCTCCCTCGCCATCTCTATAACAGGTGTCTGCCAGAGACTGCCTTGAAGCCAGCTCAATACATGCATGGTATGAGAGAAGACTCTGCTCTGCTCAGGACCAATAAATAACAACATGCTACACTGGTGCTATTGATCTCACCACTCTGAAACCTCTATCCACCATGAAAGTGCCTCCTCATCACCTGCCCTGAAAAGAGACACATCAACTGCATTATCCAGCCTCCCCCATAAGAATTTATCATAGCCCTTATGGTCAACATATAAAAAAATAATAACCTTAGTCTCTTATCAGTAACAAAAGGTTGTAATGTTAAGTCAGGACAAAATGGAGTCACAGCAGGATGGCAAGAGAGCCATAAGAAAGTGGATCATCCACATGCCTCAAGGAACCGTTATCCCTTCCTTGCCTAACAATGCCCCAGGTCTACGTTTCCTGCCCCCTTATCTCTCGGGTCACCTAGTCACTGTTCTGGTCTCATGCCCTAGCTATGTGAAATGGCTAATGTAAAGAACAAAGGAGTTCCTTCCCTTCCTCCCCTTCCAACTGAAGAGCTCTATATAGCCCACTATCTGTAATCTCAAACTTGATTGTTCTCTGCTCTTGAGAGACAGTCCTTGCAATTCATGTTTTCCCCAAATCAAAGCTTCCATCTTTGCCTCAAAGTGATCTCCATGCTCTTGGTCACTCCTGAACACTACACTACCAAACCAGATATATGGAGACACAGGTTCTCTAGACCTCATCACTGAAGTAGATCTAACACGAACCCAACATGGCTCAAGGAAATTTGTGGTAGAGGGGGCAGAAAGATTGTTGGAGCCATAAGATGGGACATTATACACAGAGAAATTGCCTCTTCCCTATAACTGATGGCTGCCTCCACAATACATGATCCACAATCCCCAGTGATGAGGGTCCCTTCAGTGGAGGGAGGACAGGGAGGTGGCTAACGGTGCTACCAACATGCCTGTTTACACACTGAGTATGTACATAAGTAATAAAGAAAAATAAATGCAGTCGAAAAGTCCAAATCCTTCTTGATGAACCAATTGAAATGTTTTATAATAATCGAGTTTAATATAGTCACTGATTTTGACAGAGGAGATCACTGAACAGAAATATGACTATGTAGTAAATTACACAGCACAGAATGATGTGTGGGATTCATAGCCCAAATTCTTGACCCAGACTTACCTCTACTGTGAAGCAATTAAACTTTTAGAAACAGAAGTTAATTAATTTAGAATACTGAATAAGTGTTATAGTAGACAACTTCAGGTTCACTGAGATTAATTCACAGACCAGGCACAATTATGGAAGAAGGGATTTATTGAAGTTTACAGATCCAGGGTAAGTCCCATAGTAGTAGAAGAAGTTGGCCTCCTTTTATAGGACCAGGAAAAGGGAGAGAAGTCAAAAGCCACAACCACACAGCACTCTTATGGAACTCAAGTTAGGTATACTTTGCTTATTTTTAGGTTGGAATTGCAAATCAACCACCACACCTTAGGCCTGAACCCTAATGATCTGCCCAGTGATACCTCCTCCAGACAAGTGGCTGGAAATCCAAGAAGTTTTAATCAACTCCTGAATCTATTGGGGGAGGGAGGAATTTATTTAAACTACCACAAATATAAAGAGTAATGGGACAGTAATATCCTCATCTTGTTCCTTTTGTTACTTATGATTGTATTTTCTTTTCTTTTCTTTCTTTTTTGTTTTTTGTTTGTTTGTTTTTCGAGGTAGGGTCCCACTCTAGCCCAGGCTGACCTGGAATTCACTCTGTATTCTCAGGGTGATCTCGAACTCATGGTGATCCTCCTACCTCTGCCTCCCAAGTGCTGGGATTAAAGGCATGTGCCACCAAGCCCACCTTATGATTGTATTTTCTTAATGTGTTTTGTATTATATATATAAAAAATCTCATAAAACTGAATATATTCCTTTGAATAAACAGATCTGTTTGCCCATGCTTACAGGCAACAAGCTGGCACAGAGAAGCTGGCCTGCTTTTCTGGACCCTGAATATTACTAACGACACATCACAGATCAATATGGATGCAAGATGTCTTAATACTATGGGCTCCTACTCCCAAATCCCAGCTTTAGAAAAAGAACTATTCCTGTTAACTGTTTTGTATATTTCATTTCCTAGTATGTTTAATTTCTTAGTAAAATGTTACTTTCTAAGTAGATTCAGTAATTTAAAATTTAAAAGAAAAAAATGTAAAGAAACTATAATATTTCAGCCAATAATAGTCTTTATCTCTCTTAGTTGATGCAAATAATGTGGTAAGGACTCTTGGAGGAGGGAGTCTTCCAAAGACTGTTAGTTTTATTTATTTATTTATTTTGTGTATAAGGTCAGTATTTTCTTTTGCTCCCTAGTGAGCAAAAGACCCCATCTCATTTTAGATCCCTGTTGTCTCTATTATATTGAGGGAACTTTAGCTGGTGAACTTTGTAAGGATGTTACTTTCTGTCTAGAAAGTGTTTTCCTGCAATTTGCCATGACTTTATACCTCACCTCAAATGTTACCTGAAATATTACTTCCATTGTGAAGTCCTATCTACTAGCTTGTATAAAATTACATATTCCTTTTATTTTTAAAATTTTTCAATATTTTTTTCTTTTTTAAAGTTTTTTTGTTATTGACAGTTTCCATAATTATAGAAAATAAATTGTCATAATTCCCTCTCCACCACACTTCCCCCTTCATAACTCCACTCTCCACTATATCCCCTCCCCCTCTCCACTGGTCTTTCTTTTATTTTTGGTGTCATCACCTTTTCCTCCTGTTATGATGGCCTTGTGTAGGTAGTGCCATGCACTGTGAAGTCATGGATATCCAGGCCGTTTTTTGTCTGTAAGAGTGCATGTAAGGAGTCCTATCATTCTTTTGTCTCTTACATTTTTTCTGCCACCTTTTCCACAATTGACCCTGAGCCTGGGAAGATGTAATAGAGAAATTTCAGTGCTGAGCACTTCTCTGTCACTTCTTCTCAGCACTACCGTGCTTTTGAGTCATCTCTTAGGTCACTGCCATTTTAAAAGAGAAGCTTCTCTAAGCAAAAGTGAGAGTAGCATTAATATATTGGTACGAACATTAAGAGAAGTGCTTACTGGGCATTTTGGTGAGCATAATATATGCATTTATCCAGACATCAGCAAACATTACGCCACTAGATCTCATGATTTCCCCAATCATATGTTGTCAGTGTCAGGTATGTATTTCCTCCTGTGAAGCAAACCTCCACTTCAAGTATTGAGTGGCTTATTTCCCCTATAATAGATATGCCACTATTATATCTGTTGGCTAATTTGGCCTGGCTAGACAAACTTAAAGCTTTCAGTACTCACTGTTATTTATCTCCAGTGATGACTTCTTTCTCTCCCATTGAGTTACATGCAGCATAGCTTTTTCTTGCTTTCTGTCAGCTGTTCTACACATAGGATGTTTTCAGCTCAGCTCCAGAAAGATACCTTAGTGAACTTGCAGCCCAAGCATGTGGAGTCTTCACAATAGGGTCTTAACATCTATTCCTGGTAGGAAACCAAAAATAAAACCCTCTGCAATGGCCCATAATGCATCAGGGACCTTCCTGACCAACAACTCACTGGAAGGCATCCTAAATGCAATGGTTAAGTTTGTGTCAACTTGATATGTTTAGGAATACACAGGCATTCCTCATAAGTGGGTGTCTGAGGTTGCTTCCAGGGAGGACTAACTAAAGAAGGAATCCTTCCCTAAGGGTGAGCCCTTCCCCCAGTGTAGGTGGCTCCTTTCAGAGGGAGCACTTTATCTAAAGAAGCTTAGGGAAGGAAAGTATCCCCTCCTCCCACTTGGCTGCTGGTGCTGTTTGTTGCTTTCCAGTGTGGAATGAAAACCAGCATGGACTAAAGCCAGTGTGGACTAAAGAGTAGCATTTCCTCAGGATGCCTCTAGGCCTTCAGTGCTGAATTGGGACTGCTGAGACATCCAGCCTTGTGGACTGAGCAGCCACTGGATTCCTTGACTCTCAGGCCTACAACCTGCTATTGTTGAACTGCCACAAGCTAATCCAATAAACTCTTTTTTTAATATAATTCATTCTATTAGCTCTGTTCCTCTAGAGAATCCTGACTAATACACCAACCCTAGCACCAAAAATTTTCTAGTGATAATCTATGACTTCTGGGTACACTGTTCTACATAAAAGTAGGTTTTCTTATGGTTTATTCATACCCTCCTAGCTTTGGATTAACCCTCCTCCTGCACTTCCCTTACTCAATCTCTTCCCCTGACCTCACTTAAGTCTTTCCATACCCAGTAATCTGTTCTTCTACCTCTGTATATACAATACCATCCTCTAAGTCCCCTTCTTTCCCACCTCCCTTATAGCCCCTTTCTAACTTATTAGCCTTTGCTCCAGAGTTTGATTCCAATTCACATACAAGTGTATACAAGTATAGCTAGGATACACACATAAGCAAAAACATATGGCACTTGGCTTTCTGGACCTGCATTACCTCATTAAGTATAATCCTTTCCTGGTCCACTTATTTCCCTGAAAATTCCACAACTTCATTTTTCTTTACCATTTAGTAGAACTTCATTATAGAAATGTACCACTTCTTTATTATCTATTCATCAATTGAGGATGTTTAGGCTGGTTCCTTTGCCTAGCTATTGTGAATACAGTGTCACTAAAAATGGATATCTCTAAGATAGTGTGACATGTCCTTAGGATATATGCCCAGGAGTGGTGTAGCTGAGTTATGTGGTAATCCTATTTTTATCTGTCTCACGAATCTCCACACTAATTTCCACAATGGCTATACCAGATTACATTCCCACTGACAGTGTAGAAGTGTTCCTCTTTATCCATATTCTCTCTAGCATTTATTCTCATTTGTTTTCTTGATGATAGTCATTCTGATAAAGTGATATGGGATCTCAAAGTAGTTTTGTTAAGTTATTGATTATTTTTTTTTATTAGTTTTCTATTCTGCAAGTACAGGCAGTTTGGTACCATTATTAGGCTCATCCATGACCTACCCCCCCCATTGGCCCCTCCTTGTTGATGTAAATGGGTCATGAATTGTGGAGTTAGCCCACAGTTATTGGCACGATAAATGTCTCTGTATATCATGACCCAACATGTGGCTCTGACATTCTTTCCGCCCCCTCTTCTGCAAAATTTCCCTGAGCCATGTTGGGTTTAAATTGTATTTTCCTGATGGCTAAGGATGTAGAATGTTTTCTAGATGTTTATAGGCCATCTACATTTCTCCGTTTGAGAATGTTTTATTTAATTCAATAGGCTATTTGTTTTTAAATATTTTATTTGTATTTATTTGAGAGACAGTGAGTGAGAGAGACAGGAAAAGAATAGGCACACTAGGGACTAGAATGGGCTAGAATGCCTCTAGCTGTTGCACATGAATTCTAGATGTATGTACCACCTTGGGCATTTGATTATGTGGGTCCTGGGAAATTGAACCTGGGTCCTTAGGCTTTGCAGGCAAGCACCTTAGCCACTAAGCCACCTTTCCAGCCCAGCTATTTGTTTTTAATTGGGTTGTGTTAATTAGGTTCATTTCTTACTATCTAGTTTTTTGAGCTCTTTGTATATCCTGGATATTAGTCCTCTTTCAGATGTAGAACTGACAAAGTTTTTTTTCATTCTGTAGATTGCCTCCTTGCACTGTTCAGAGTGTCTTTTGCTGTACAAAATCTTTGTAATTTCATTCGATCCCTGTAGTAGATTAGTGGTTTTATTTCTTAGGCAACTGGGGTTATATTCTGAAAGTCACACCCTATGCTAATATGTTGACGTGTTTCCCCTACTTTTCTGTCTAGTACTTTCAGAGTTCCAAGTTTGATGTTAAGGTATTTGAACCATTTTTATTTACTTCTTGTGGATGGAGAGAGATAAGGATCTACTTTCATCCTTCTACATGTAGATATTCAGTTTTCCCAGCACCATTTGTTGAAGAGGCTATCTTTTCTCCAAAGAGTACTTTTGACATTTTTGTCTAAGACCATTTGGTGGTAACTTCCAGGACTTACATCTGGCTCCTCTATTCCGGTCCATTGATCTACATGTCTGTTTTGTATCAGTACCATGCTGTTTTTATTTTTTTTATTTTTATTTTATTTATTATTTTTTTTTACTATGGTTCTAAAATGTAGGTTAAAATCAGGTATGGTGATATCACCAGCCTTATTTTTGTTGCTCAAAATTGTTTTGAATATTTGAGGTTTTATGTGAACACAAATGAATTTTAGGATTGCTTTTTCTGTTTCCATGATGAATGCCATTGGGATATTGATGGGGATTGAATTAAATATATAGATTGCTTTTAGTAAGATTAACATTTTAACTTTCCCAGTTTCTTTCCTTATTTCTTTACATAGTATTTACCAAATTCTAGCATTATTTGTACCTTGTCTATTTTGATATTGCTTCCATCACACTATAGCTTAGTTCAGAAAGAAGCAGAACATGTACCCTGAAAAAGACAACTAACTCATGACACTGAAAAAACATGTGCTAAAGATTTATTCCATTTTTTTTTTGTTTGTTTTTTGAGGTAGGGTCTCACTGTGGTCCAGGCTGACCTGGAATTAACTATGTAGCCTCAGGGTGGCCTTGAACTGTTGGCAATCCTCCTACCTCTGCCTCCTGAGTGCTAGGATTAAAGGCCTGTGCCACCACGCCCAGCTTCATTCTTTAGTGAGAGATACAGAGGGTGGTAAAATGGAAAAACTACTTTTGAGAAATTGAGGATATTAGAAACTGAAGAATAGTTAATACTGATAAGTCAGATACAAAAACTGGCTTAAATCCCATAGGGCAATATATTAATAAACTCAAGAATTTGTTTCTATCAGGGAAGTGATCTGAATTTCATTTAGACAATAATCTGCAAAAGGTCAACTGATTTCCCAGCTTCTGAGCACTATTCAACAGCAGTCCAAGAAAAGGTATGTTTAGTTAGGTAGATGATATTGCTGGGTGTGTTTTGTTAAGCAATTTTCCAATATGACCTCAAGAGAATTTGCTCATGTTTCTAAAACTCAAACACTTCAGGTAGTATTTGTCCCCAAATTTAATGATTATATAAGCAAATGATAATATCTTCCAGTTCATTATCTAACCTTCTGCAATTAACTTGAGTCTCTGAGGTACTGTAATATTTTACCTTTTATACTTTATGTTTTGAGCTTGCAATGTGCTCATATACTGCTTTGGACAATGATGCCACTTTCTGTGGGTTCTAGTAATCACATGGTGTGATTGATGGAACACAGGCATAACAAAAGACTTATCTTAGCCAGAAGAAATTGTATGCCAAATAAAAATCGTAGCTTCTTAAGGTGTAAGCTTAAAATACTCTCTCAATTATTTGTAACAAGCTGACCTATTTGTTGCACTGTTTATTTTTATACTACCTAAAAAGAACAAGACACTCATTGAATGGCAGAAGAAAAATGTAATTTGGGTCAGCCTTTCTGAAAGACATTTTGAATAGAAGGAGTATACATATATTACATAATTGACATCAAGCAGTTACTACCCCATGAATTTTGATCATAGACAAATCAAGTTGACTTCATGATTCTTTTATTGTTGCTTTTGTTCTACAAAGAACAGACATTAACACATTACATGAAATAAAAGGACTCACTTTAAGTAACTGGGTAAATGGTAAATTATTAAATGGATTCAGCTACTAGGTACCATGGAAAAAGAAGCCCATTTTACAAGTAACACAGTTGTGTATTAAAAAGAATATTTGAAATATTTATCTTAGTGATATGTCATTTCACAGTCTCAACCACTGGAAAGTCCAAAATGCCAGAGTGGAATGATAGGGCAAATTTCATGTTACTATTCTTTTCCTCTCAAATATGGCACAGAAAACTTAACTTTGATTCCTAGTGTCAGAATCATTCTTTAGATGACCAGTAGATCCATGTACCTTACAGCAGGTTTTTCTACCATTCTTACTCCTCAGTACTGGCTGTACTTAACTCCTTCCTTCCAATGTGAGGAATATACAAAGAGGAAAGTTATATTAATTCACAATGAAAAATTCTAGCAAGAACTGCCCTGGTCATGTGACCACAATTCACATTATCAATGATTATTCAAACTGATAAAATGTTGTGTGACTTCTGTCCTTGATGTTATTCCAATATATTAACTGTCTTGGTAAACCACAAGAGAAAACCTCACACAAACCTAAGTTCAAAGACATGATACAAATTACTTCACTGAAAAAGAAAATAAACACTGTCAAAGTCCCCCTCAGAATTCTACTAAGCTGCCACAGATCAATGAAAAGAGGCAGGTGGCTTATTATGCTGTGTGGTGATCCCAGATGTAATATGCAAACAGAAAAAATAAATTGTGCTGGAGAGATGGCTTAGCATGTGCCTGCAATGCCTATGGACCCTAGTTTGATTCTCCATATCTATGCAAAGCCAGATGTACAAGATGAAGTCTTGTGTTTGTTTGTAGTGGATAGAAGCCCTGGCATGCCCATATTTTTCTCTCTGTATCTGCCTCTTAGTCACTCTGTCATAAAATAAATATACAAATTTTAAAGTACACCAACATAAGCTGAGTAAATGGTAAATATCAATGTCATTTTTTAAGTATTTCAACATAATCTGATAATGTATTACAGTAGGAATGTATCGGACAATGACAAGCACTCAACTGTCACTGCAAGTTGATGATACTTGGTTCTCCCTAGTTGTCGCTGCCATCTGCAAACAATAATGTTCTCTCTCCAACAGCAAGAACAACACTAATCTATTGGTATAAACATAAACACTTAGAGAAAAAATGGATGGACAATGTATCCATTTCATAAAAGAGCACTTGAAGCTCCCCTTCCACTAGGGCCTGTGAACCTCCTATGAAATATAGGCTTTGATGCAGTAGAAAAACTGAGAGAGATGAATAGAAATTATTTTGCCAACTTTCCAGAAAAGTGAAAAGTAGTCTAATTTTTAAAACTTGTTTTTAAAAATATGTTCCAGTATTATTTTAAATGTAGGAAAACTAACTGGAAAAGGAAGAAAGAGAAGAATGGAAGAGAAGATGAAGCAAACGCAGAATTCTAAACAAGAGAAATCAATAATGACAGCCAACCCAGAAATTTCTGAATGTTGTTTACATTCTTAAATAAGAAATCATCAGTAAGCTACCCATCTATGCTAAGATGGTTCCTTCCAGTAGATTTTATTACATAGCATATACACATTAGTGGTTTTCTTTTCTTTTCATGCATTTTTTTATACTTTGTCACAGACAAAATGTTCAAAGGCTGTTCCCATCTCCCCTAACGAAGCACACTTCATTGTCAAACTGCCCATCCATCTTTTCAGATAATTTCTTTCTCTAAGTCTTTGCACTCACAGCCTGTAATTGTTAATTATCTGGATATTTTAGGGATTATTTCGGTAAATTAGACATGAATGCTCAAGATAATTGTTTCAATTACCCACTTCAACTTTGTTTCCATACATGCTATGTGTTGGGTTTTGTTTTAATGTGGTATCCTAAGTACCACTGTCATTATGCAAGCCTTTCTAAGCAACTAGAGCTTTTATATGAGATCTCTTTTCACGTCACAAGAAACAATCATTAATTTAATCAGTGCTGTGTGTGTGTGTGTGTGTGTGTGTGTGTTGTGCACTGTTTTTGTACAATACTGTAATTCAAGTTCAGAGAGATAATTATTTGATTAATCTGACTTAGCCCTTTATTCTTTATTATATTTGCTTATTAAAATTCAATTTATAAGCAAGAGATGTGTTACTGTTTTACTTGGATTATGTATATGATGAAGCATTTCCAAAATCATGAAGAGACTAATCTCATTTGCAGTTTTCTCAAACACACACACACACACACACACACATACACAAACACATATAAAGAAATATATATATATATTACATATACATAAATGCATTTTATTTATTTATTTATTTATTTATTTATTTATTTATTTATTTGAGAGAGAGAGGTAGATATATACAGAGAATGGGTGCACTGGGGCCTTTTGCCACTGCAAAGTAACTCCAGATGCATGTACCACTTTGTACATGTGTGTTATATGGGTACTAGGGAATCCAACCTCAGTGTTAGGCTTCATAGGCAAGCATTTTAACCACTAAGCTATCTCTCTAGCCATCAGTCATTATATATTTTAGTTTAAATACAGTTTTCCATTACCACTTAAGGTTTTATTTCACAGAAACAAAATCATTTTTGTGCATTTTACAGTGTGTTGAAACATCATTCTTTTGTCTTAGTTTTGGTTGCAAACCCCAAAGAAATGTAGAACAGATCCTCACATTCTACATTAATTGTCTGACATGTAAAGTGGACATAGCAGGAGTAGACTAGATAGACTATCTTCCACTTGAGGTAGAAAAAGATTGAATTCTATGTGTCTGCCTGGAAGATGGGAGAGGAGACTCTTTAGTTAAGTGGTTAGATTGACGTGGCCTGTGACCAGTTGTACCTCAGAGCTGCTGTGAGGAACAGCAGCATTGGTTCATAAGTTGCTGAAGTCCTTGGGGAGCAGGACTTCCATGAGGACACTGCTTGGAGGGATGACACACTGGTTCACAGAATTCTGGCCCATGCAGTTTGGTAAACTGAATTTAGATGGGGTTGTGGCAGAAGTAGCCAGGTCAGTGGAAAGAAATGAGGAATTATTACGTTACCCACAGTGAAGTTGTATTCAAGCTGTGCAAGTCATCCAAGACAGATCTTGATGGTGTGCTCATTAAGTGGAGTTGATTCTAGTAGAGTTTTGTTCTGCAGCATGTCAAAGACAAGGCTACTTCTTATGACATGAGCCACCAATGTGGTTCCTAAAGGAAAGCTACTATGTGAACAAAGAGTCTGCTATAAACACTTGCCCAGGTCACCAGTGGAAGTCACATCAGATTGACATTTTCAAGTATGGCATTTCTCTCCCGTTACTTCTCTTTCCACTGCCCGCCCCCCCTCCCCCTCCGGGGAGTAGATATTAAGAAAGTAAGGCACAGCTAAAGATGCCCATTGAATCAGTTACTTTCTTATTGCTGTGAACAAATACCAGAGCAGACTCAACATTTGGAAAAAAAAAAAATGACTCTAATTAAGGTAAAGATCTAAAGGGTAGATTGATTCCTTCATTGCAGAAAAGTACAGCAGGAACAAGAAACCAGTTTCACATTGTCATATCAACAGGGAGGAAATGAAAGACAAAAAGAGACCAGCAAGTAGGGATGGTCTGAAAGGCCCAAGAATCCAGAAGCCCAGAAATACTATAACACTCCAAAGGGAGCTTCAGCGGGCCCCTGCATACCTCAAATTCCAGGCTTTACTCTCTGTTGGAAGTAAGTAAAGAATCCCTCTTCTCATTATATCAGAGCCCACTGCTAACATAAAACTAGGTAAAAAGGGTGTGAGATAGCCCATGAGTAATGAAATAAACCGCTTATTTGGTTTCTGTAAATAGCCTGCACCATAAGTCTTCATAGCCTGCACCATAAGCCTTAGTAGCCCGCACCATAAGCCGTAGCAGCCTGCCTTAGACCACACTTTGCTACCCCCACCCAAGGACCCACACAAATGATGACCACCGAGGTCATAGGAAACTGATTGTTCCATGGGGGGCTTGAGGAATTTAAACTAATTTGCTTAGAAACTATGGAGTAGCACAAACTGACTGGCTCGCACCCCATGGGCTCCTGATGTTAAAAAATGATTGGTCTAATGCACAGGCTTTGTTAGAAATCCTATAAAAACTGTCCTGTTCCTGCATTCGGGGCTATGCAGTCCTCTACCCCTGCATGGTGTACGACTGTGGGCTCCAGCGCACTTGGAATAAAATCCTCTTGCAGTTTGCATCAAGACCGCTTCTTGTGAGTGATTTGGGGTGTTGCCATATCTGGGAAGAGCATTGGGTCCCTGTTTGGGGGTCCTATATGTCTAGAAAACTTCAAGGCCATCCTCAGCAACACAATTCTTCTAAAAAGACTCCACTTCCTAAAAGTTATATAACCTTCCTAAAGATTACCATCAAGTGAGGAGTAAATATTTAAGAACACAAGTCTTTGGGGGGTGTTGTGGTTTGAATAGGTGGCCCCCAA
Source organism: Jaculus jaculus (assembly GCF_020740685.1). Lineage (NCBI taxonomy): Eukaryota > Metazoa > Chordata > Mammalia > Rodentia > Dipodidae > Jaculus > Jaculus jaculus. Next base: position 154,677,594 of record NC_059103.1, on the reverse strand, counting down.
TATATTCAGTTTTTTATTTGTTTGTAGTTTGCATCTGCAGCCACCAGGCTGGGGCAGTGTTACTGGGTGGATCTTAAGGTGTGGTGGTGTGTTTCAGATTTCAATCTAGACATGCAAAGTGTGTCTAGCTGGAGTTCCTGAAGTGTGCTGTGGCTTTTGACTTTTAGCCTTGTACTTCTCTCTCTCTCTATTTGGTCCTGGGAAAGCAGGCCAGCTTCCACCATTATGCAACTTCCCTTGGGTCTATATGCTTCAATAAATATTCCTTCCTCCATAACTGTGCCTGGTCTGGAAGTTCATCTCAGTGAACCTGAAGTTGTCTGGTATAGAAGTTGGTACCAGGAATGGAGTGAGATGAACCTAACCATGTGGATGTTGGTCTTTTGGAACCTTTGTTTTGGAGGAATGGGCACGGACATGGTGCTTGAAACTGAAGATGCCTTCTGGGGTGGTAAGCCAAGTTTTATGGAGTATTTGACGAGAGTTTGAGAATGCTAAGTGCAGACAATATTAAACTTCAAGGCTTGGCTTCTGAGCTTTGTAAGGGAAAGGCAAGACTGCAGAGGACTTTGTTGGAACTGGGCTGCTGGCATAAGGGCTGGCTGTGTTCTCCTGCTGAGGCCCAGAGAGTTTGATCAAGGTTACATTTGTTAAGGACTGATGTGCCTGGCTAGCAAAATTGGACAGAGAGATTTAAGATTTTTAAGCTGGAAAACTTTAAGCAAGTTAAATTTACTGGCAAAGAGACTGGTTTTAGGTTACCAAAGCTGCTATTGTCCAACACATTAGCAATCTTAAAGAAGATGGCCAACTGCTTTACGTTAAAACAATGGAAAAGATGCCTGAGGAAAGACTATCATAGAAATGCAAAGACTTGGAAAGAGATTACTGGAGAAGGAACCTGCTCTTCAAGGTTAGGATCTATTTTTTTTCCTGAATTAAGAATATGGCTGTGTCCTGCATACCTACTATTTGTTTCAGAAGCATGAAACATGCATTGAGTGGTCGTGAATTGCACACAGTTCCAGAAGCTGCTGCTGAGATGCTCATGAGGCAGGGCATGATGCCCTGATAGGCTGAAAGAGCCTTTGGAAGATGGACTGTGGTTTTCATGAGGACCTGAAGACATTTTGGATATACCAGAACTATGCAAGGGCTACCATGGAGCTCACTGTTGGCTTGGGATGGAAATGTTTCCTGGCTACTCTGCCCACCTGGAGGGGCAGATTTTGAAAATCTGGAGACTGTCAGTTTCTGGTTATATTGAACTAACTGAAGAAATTTGATGTTTGTTTGATGGTGGTTTTGTTTGAATTGTTTTAGTCTCTCTGCTATGCCTTATACCAGTTGAAAATGTTTACTCTGTGCCTTTATATGTTGGAAGTATTTAACTTGTCTGATTTTATGGGATTTACTATCTTAAAATGGTGAAGACTGTGGGGCCCTTTGAAATTGAACTGAGTAAAATTTACAATGTGTGATGGTTATAAATCTATTGGGGGCCAGGGGCAGAATGTGATGGTTTGAATAGATGGCCCCCAATATATTCAGGTTTTTTTTTTTTATTTGTTTGTAGTTTGCATCTGTAGCCACCTGGCTGAAAGCAGTGTCACTGGGTGAATCCTAAGGTGTGGTGGTGGGTTTCAGATTTCAATCTAAAGATATGCAACATGTGTCTAGCTGGAGTTCCTGAAGTGTGCTGTGGCTTTTGACTTTTAGGCTTGGACTTCTCTCTCTCTGTTTGGTACTGGGAAAGCAGGCCAGCTTCTTCTGCCATTATGGAACTTTCCCTGGGTCTGTAATCTTCAATAAATATTTCTTCCTCCATAACTGTGCCTGGTCTGGAAGTTCATCTCAGTGAACCTGAAGCTGTCTGCTACAGGGTGACATTGAACATCCCAAGAACCATACCTACTCAGCAAGCCACTCTGAAATATTCCAGAGAGGTAAACAGTGGTCCATTAGATTATCTTTAGCCATTTCCCTTCTTGCTTTGCTTCCCTTCCTACCTTCAACTTTCCTTTAGTTTCCTTTACTTTCTCAGGACAAAGGACTGAGGATATAGAATATTGAACCTAACTTAATGATTTTCTTTTAAATGAAAGTTGGAGTTTATTCTTGTAACATAAGAGTTGTAGGGGTGTTATTGAACCTGGAGGCCTTTTTTATTATCTGAAAATGAGTAGAAAATCATAGAGCTTGTAGTTTTCATCTAAGAGGAGGGAAAAAGCCTACCCATAAGATGGGATTGACTTGGCAAAGAGAACACATGACATAGAAAAGAGTAAAATATCAAGATTTCTCAATGCAATTCTGGTCATTTAACACACTAACTGCATATTGCTACATGGCACATTCTACTTGCCTTATAGGTAGTTAGTTCTATTCTGTAGTCCAGCTTTCTACAGAAATGTTATGCATAATTGATCTTATGGCACAATTGCTTATGTTATACATTATGGTAGTATTGTATATTTTATTCATTATTCCATTTCTAAAAGCTGAACTAATATTTAAGGGATTATAAACTTCAGTTTGCTATTTTGGTGGGAGTCATGCTCTGGAGTCATACCATACAATTGCTTATTCAAATCAGAGGAATTTTTACTGTAAGGTAGTGATTGTGAAATGTGTTCTTTGTTTCAATTCACCATTGTTAGAATTTTCTTTAAATACTGCCAGCATGAGTCTCTGTCTTGTAGCCAAGAGTAAGCTCATAGGCTTCAGATACTTTCCCTTTGATTTTTTTTTCTTTTTTTTATGTCATTTTTCATTGACTTATCTCAAGGATTTGGGATATTTTATACCCATAGAGTTACACAATACTTACATAAACTAAGTCTCACTTATCAGTAATATTCTCAGTTCTAAATAATTGGTATTTTCTGTACTTCTGAAAAGTAAATATGAGCTTTGGCCCCAGGAATATCACATCATGAACTGTGCTAACGGTGGCCCTATCTTTGGCACACAGAGAAAGCTCATCTTTGTTATGTGCAGTCATTCATGTCTTTAGATATGACTCTTTTCATGGGTTTAGAAATCTGTTATTTATATGTATTTTTTTGGCTTTGAAAACTGTTGTCCTTTATTATTTTTGTTATGTATTTCTTTTTTCTTTTTTCTTTTTTCTTTTTTTAAGTCATTGAATACAGTCAAGTTGGTACTATTGTTAGCCTCCTCCCTGTCCTCCCCACTCCACAGGGTCCTTCCTTGTTGGGGTATACGGGTTGTGCATTGTGGGGTTACCCTTCAGTTTTGGGTAGGAGGTAATGTCTCTGCATGTCATGACCCAACATGTGGCTCTGACATTATTTCTGCCCCCTCTTCCTCAAATTTCCCTGAGCCTTGTTGGGTTCATTTTAGGTCTACTTCATTGTTGATATCTTTGGAGCCTCTGTGTCTCTGGATATCTGGTTTGGCAGGGGTTGATTTTCTCTGTGTCTATCTCCTTCATCATTGTGCTGGTTCCTGGTTCTCTAAGAAAACAGAATTCTTGCATGTTTCCCCAATTATACTTAGTTTCAGCAGGCTCCCTTTTGAGGTATGATGGAGTGGTTCTCTCCTTACGATCTGCATCTATCTGAAAAAGAGAAGCAGCTTTTCCAATGGAGAGTAAAGTTAGCACCAAATAAATGTGATAACCATTATTTTTTATAGAGAGTTTAATGGAGAGCAGGATCAGTTTTGGATATGGTTCTGACTTGTTTCCCAACTCCAGCTATGGGTTTTGTTCCACTGAGCAGATCTGTTAGCCAAATCGAGAGCAGTTGGTTTTCCACCATGGCTATGAGCTACTATTACATTTGTATGAGCATCATGTCAGGTTGTTTGCTGCTAAGTAGGTTAGACCATGCATTGTTTGATCAGATATTGGTCATTTTTTCCCAAGTCGCTCATGTAGCACCTTCTGGCACTAGACACACTGATTGGGGACTGACTGAGAAGAGGGAGGGAGGGAGGGAGGGAGGGAGGGAGGGATTGAATAACTTGTTTCTTGCTTTTAAAATTTTGTAATCATAAAATAAGACTATAGTTTTTAAATGTAATATTACTTGTAGAAAAAGTTTTACTATTCTTTGTTATTTTTCTTATAACATATTGTCCTTTATTTCATCTTATTAAATTTTTGATTAAGTATCTAAAAGAAAGGATCTCCTCATGACATTTTCATACATATTTAGCATTGCATAATGATAATATTATCCCCCCTATCAGCTCTGTAATTTAATGGAAGAAAAAATCATTTTCATTCATTTAAAATGTAATGAGCAAATGATACCTTCAGATATCCTAATTATTCAAAAGAATTAGCTACATTGATGTAAATATATTCTTATATTTAGACAATTTAATTTTGTTTTTTGGAAAAGCAACACATTTATCTTATAGGAAAAGTGGAAATATAGGAAAGTACACACAATATATACTTCTATAGCTGAAAAACTCTCTACTAACACTTCAGTGTAGATTTGTGTTCTCAGTAGCAGATTACTGTTAAAATGTTCTATTGTATGATCTTTAATACACTAAAATCTGACATTATTAATATTTTCCACTGTAAAATTTTTCTGATGTAAAATTTTGTATACTGACCAATGATAAAAATATTTAAGTCATTTTGTATGAATTATATCTTGAATTCAAATAGATTTTTATTTTTTAATTAAAGGTAATATCTTTTAGACAGCCTTTTTTTCATAATCATATCTAAAACTTATTTACTATACTGTTATTTACAAATTTGTTATACATGATGACATCAAACATATGTATTTATTACATCTCAATGGAAATAATGGTCATTAATATATGGTATTACCCATGTAGTTTATATACATATATATTCTTTTATTCTTTATGTATAACACCTTTTGCCTTTGATAGCTCTTGAATGTATACTCCCATATTATGTGGAAATTTAATTTTCACTGTGACTTTAAGAAGTAAGTGCCTTAAGTTGTGATTGCATCAAGAGTGATCTGCCTTTGGTGTCATTTAATTATCTTGAAAGTAGGTTTCCTGTAAGTTGAGTCAGTTCTTATGCCTCTCTTTATATTTCCCCATACTCCCTCAGTCCTCTGTCACATTAAAACATGGAAAGTATAACTTCTCTAGATAAGGGCTACATTTTTCTGGATTTCACAGACCTTGGAACCATAAGGCAAGTACATTAATTTTCCTTGTAAATTACCCAGTATATTTTATTCTTTTTTTCTCATCAGATGGCTGTTTTAGGTATGCAACTTGTTTAAATATATGTCCATAGCAACAGCAAATACCTAAAATATGGAAGGGAATCTGGATTTTTTTGTACAGATTAGACAGTTTTGAATTGAATGCCAGAAAATAATCTGGATTGTTTTCAAAGATGAGATGAGAAGGATTCCAGTGTGGGTTCAGAAGAAAAGAAGATGAAAAAAAATCTTGAATTTTTTAGAAAGTATGCAATGGTGTTTCTCACAATGTTGGTAGACATGTGGACAGTAAAGACTCCACCTCCAATAAGGTCTTAGATGGTGTTCAGGAATATAGCATTATGAACTTAAGCCAGATGTGGTGGTGCAAGCCTTTAATCTCAGTCAGAGAAAGGAGGATCACCAAACCTTCAAGGCCACCCTGAGACTACATAGTGAATTCCAGGTCAGCCTGGGATACATCAAAACCCTGCCTCAAGAAAAGAAACAAACAGATAAATTTTAAAAATGAACAAAATACCATTTAGATATAAAGTTGTAAAGAGCTTGACCAAGTAGTTTCTATGCTTTGTGGTTTTATGTAAGGCATACATGAGTCACCACAAACTAAAATAGTTGGTGGGTAAAATGCCCAAGCAGAGAAGCATTCAGAATAGGAAGGGTGACCTTTAACTGCTTATTGTGAGATGAGAGAGGACAAGAGTGTCTAAATAGAAAATCCATAGTTAAAACGAAGCAGAATAAAAAGATTTAGAAAATTCTGTCTGGTCATGTGCAGAATAAGAATTAATGCTTGGGATAGAAAGAAGTATATGTGAGACTCCAAGCTGGGAGAACTGACTATGTGCTGGTGCTGGCAAGGCACAAAATCAGGGAAGCCTGAGACCTCTATATACCTAAGTCCTACAGTGATGCCAGGTTGTGGGACCAAGAAGACATTATTTTGTTCAGTTAAGATATCATGTTATTTTCTCTGTGGGATTTTTAATATTGTATTTATTTATTTATTCACTTATTTAGAGAGAATGTGCACCAGAGTTTAGCCACTGCAAATGAACTACAGACACATGTACCACCATGTGTATCTGGCTTACATGGGTTTGGGGAATCGATCCTGGGGTCTTAGGCTTTACAGGAAAGTACCTTAACCATCTCTCCAGCTCTGCTTGAGATTCTTTATTGCTCCTTTTTAGGCTGACCTGTTTCAGTACTTGGAAATAGGTAACATTTGATTTCTCAGAATGATAGTAGGAAGGACAGTGTCTCAGGATGAATCCTTCCTTGAGTCCTATCCATGGCTGATGCAAATAACACTCAGAATTCTGAGTTGCTATTGAGATGAGTTACATGGATAATATTGAGTGAAGTGAATGTACTTTCTGTGAGAGGAGAACACGAGGTTTTTCCTTGGAAAAGGAGGAATTTGTGATGAGATCACCCAACCCTAACTTATATCCAAACACATCTTGCCATATTATAAAGACCTTGAAGAGAGATTAAAGCTATATGATCTCTGCCTTCATGGACAGGCATGAATGAGTGAGAATCATTATGTGGCAGCACCTCTACTTACTCACACTCTGTTTTGCATGTGCTTACTTTCCCTTCTGCCACATTCCATTCTGACAAGGAAGCCACACCAGATTTTGGATTATGCTTCAGGACTTTCCAGCCTTTGTATCAATGTGTATGAATTTATATTACAGATAAATAATCTAGTCTGTTGTAATACATCACAGAAACAAAAAAAGATACACTAAGACAACCATATTAATGAAATGACCATATTCTAACCAAAGTTTTATAATGGAAACTTATTGTACAAATAAGCATGAGATACTTCTATAAAAAATGTAGACCAAAACAGAATCATGTGGAAGAATAAGAATATAAGTTGTAATTGAAAGGCAGATGATGATAAAGAACCAGATAAAATTCAAAGGGTCATCATGGCAGCATGAACTCAAGCAAATTTAAGGAGCAAGAACCAGAAAGATTCTGGTATTTTTAAAAGAAAATATTGTCACATTTTGAAAATAGTAGATAGTAATGGATCTTGAAGGAAAGGCCAAGAGTTGTTTTTTTTTTTAATGAATGAGAAACTTTGGTTTCATGGCTCATGCATTTAATCATGAGAGTTGGTAGCTGAGATTAGAAAATCATGAGTCCAAAGTTAGTGTATCCTGTACAGTGAGATTTTGCCTCAAAGGAGAAATAGACAAATGGATGAGCAAGAAAAAGTAAAGATTTAGTAATTCTAGTAAACAAGGTATATGCAAAACTATCAGCACCTTATGAGTGTTTTGAGAATAGAATCTAGACTCCATATATTGCCAAAGTTCTAGTTGTACAGCATGTTTCACATATGATATTCCAAAGAAAAAATATTAGCACTTGATTCCTTTAAGGGACCTAGCCTTCGGTCTCAAGTCCATATTACTAAGTCATCAAGTGTGCCTTTGAAGCCAATCATATAGAATGAGGAAGGCAATTTCAAATAAAGATGAGAGGCTGCTTGTTGATTGTTCAGGGCAGGTAGAATGTGCCCTTTGCACATACTTCACAATCAATCCAATTCACCGATGTTATATGTCAGTAGCATGAATCTTTCCCATAGTGAAATATATACTATATGTGAATTAACCAGTATTACACTCAGTCTTGGATTTCTTGTCCTTTCTTAGAGATCTGGTTGATTATTATGCTATTTTATTGACTTCTTACATTTTATTTACTTATAAGGGTGTAAATAGTGTAACCAGGAAGCAGATTACAGAGGATCTAAATAATTTAAGCCTTAAAACCTACAGTATGTTTCTATAACTTATACTAGCTTTGGCACCACAGGGACTTCCCTGGCACACAGTGATACTTTTTACAATAAAGTCTATAGCCCCCATTTCCCTACTGCTGTCCATTCTGATTCTAAGTCTGTCTCATCTTTGTATTTGAGGCAATTGAAAGCCCAAAAACATCCAATTAAAATCATACTCACCTATAAGGCAGTGTAGTAAGGATACTAGATGAATAGGACAAATTTTAGGGAAAATTTTCCATGAATGTACTAATATAAATACTTAGTTTTGGAACAAGGTCAACAAATTGTGTATTTATAAGGCAGGAATTCTAGTAAAAAAATAAATAAATAAATAAAAGAAAAGGAAACATAATCTGTGAAGAAAAGTGAAGGATCTGAGGTTTTTCCCAAACTAGATTATTCATGGTACAGCAAGACACAAGAGGATTATATGTAGTAGTAGTTGTTGTTATTATTATTATTTTACAATTTATTGCCTCCCAAGTCAAATCTGGAGACACAAAGGTACCTAGGTGAGAACAGCATAATAAGGCAGCTTGGTTCACCTATGAGGAGCCTGTAGCTTGGGAATCCCTGAATCTTATGAGGACCAATAGCAACCTGACTAAATTCTGTCCCAAATGGTCCATTATTGTTATTATTCTGATTAAAGTAACAATTTTGATCTCCTGTCATAGAGACAGATCATATTTCAATCTTTCAAGCATGCCTGCTATAAAACAGTTGAAAATATATTTGATAATAGGAACAAATCAAACATGAAGAAATACCAGGGGGATTGCATTCCAACACTATATATTGGTATACAATAAGTTGATAATATTGTCACACAAGCAAAATTGGCTCCAGCTCATTGGTGCCAATTGATTTTGTTGGTTTGAGTGTATCAAAAAGATAAACATAGGTGGTTGTCTGAGAAGCCTAAGGACCCAGGTTTGATTCCTCAGGATCCATTTAAGCCAGACTTGGAGTTCTTTTTCAATAGCTAGAGATCTTGGAATGCTCATTTTCTCTCTCTCTCTCTCTCTCTCTCTCTTTTAAATAAATCAAAAGCTAAAATTAAAATGTTCAAAAATTTAATGTCTTTAAGTATAAATAGTTTTCAGTGCAAAAATCAAAAGCGATGTATTTTAAAAATCATGTAAAAGTCTTATGTAATCTTAAATTGAATTTGGAAACATCAGAATCAACTATCATTTTTTGCCCTATAAAATGATTTCTCAACATGACATTGAAAATGCCTAGAGGCAAATACAACAAGTGAACATCTCCAGCACCAAAAATTGTGCTGACATGCTACCATTTCTGACTAAAATCATCTTGGTTTATTTGACATAAAGAATGTGTTCTAGCAGATACATTAAAATAAATGTAAACTATGTGAGATATAAATCTGTGCTGCAACTTTGGCTATAAATGTCTATGTGCTGTCATCATATGTGTAATATATCACATCTGTGTGTATGTATTTTTCTATCAATTATTTTTTTTCTTTTCTTTCTTTTTTAATTTTTTAAAATTTTTATTTATTTGAGAGCAACCGACAAAGAAAGAGGCAGATAGAGACAGAGAATGGATGCGCCAGGGCTTCCAGCCACTGCAAACGAACTCCAGACTCATGCACCCCTTTGTGCATCTGGCTAACATGAGTCCTGGGGAATGGAGCCTTGAGCCGGGGTCCTTAGGCTTCACAGGCAAGCGCTTAACCATTAAGCCATCTCTCCAGCCCTCTTTTTTTGAGGTACAGTCTCTCTGTAGACCAAGGCTGACCTGGAATTCACTTTGAAGTCTCTTGGTAGCCTCGAACTCATGGTGATCCTCCTACCTCTGCCTCCCAAGTGCTGGGATTAAAGGTATGCACAACCATGCATGGATATTTTTTTCTGTTCCTATAGTTTATATTTCTTAAGAATTAGAGACAAATGATATAAAAAGAATGTATCCTTTGAGTCTTGCTTCTTTCACTAGACATAATGAATTGATATTGATTATTTATGTATTCAATTACTCCTTTTAATTGCTGTGTAGTATTACATTGACTGGCTGAATCACAGTTTGTTTAATCATTTGCAATTGAAAAAAAAACATTTGAATGATTTCTAGTTTGGTCTATTATGAATAAATTTGCCATACCCATTTATATGTAGGTTTGTATATAAAGATAAATTTTAATTACTGGACGATAAATATGCAGCAGTTGAAATATATGCTGTATTTAATTTTGCATATAAATGGCAAGCCACTGCAAGAAGTAGGTAGGCCAACTTGGATTCTTATTATTAATTCATGAACTTTTCCTTTGTTTTATGTCCTTGTCAAAACTTACTATTATCCGTTTCTTTTATCAGTCATTGTATGAAGGGTTATAATGAATTTGATGGCAATTAAGTCTTATTTTCTTAATAATCTATATGGTTGAAACTACTTTAGTTGCCAATTTAAAGTCCATGTATTTTCATTTTGAGATAAATATGTTCTATTATGATTATTATTTTTCAGGCAGAATCCCTCTCTAATCCAGGCTTATTTCCAACTCATTCTGAGATTCCAGGTTGGGCTCAAACTCAAGGCAATCCAAAGTTCTAGGACTAAAAGTGTATATTACAACACCCAGCCAAATATATTTTTGATACTATATCTAGGTAAAGCTTCTTTCTGGAAGTTTTACAGCTTTAGGATTTATATTTAAACGTATGACTAAACTTTTTGCTGTCATTTCATATAGTACTAAGTATGGGTTGTAGTTTTTTTTTAATTTTACTTATTGTTAACTGACTTAATTATTTATCACAAACTCCATTCTGGCTTCATAGAATTGCCTTTGAACTATTGTTGAAAATCAATTAATTGACCATATGTATACATATTTCTTCATGGATGTTTGTTTGATTAGTATGTGTGTCTATCCCATCACCAGTACCACAGTCTTTTTTATTTTGGGCTGTGTGTATGTGTGTGCATGTGTGTGTGTGTGTGTGTGTGTGTGTGTGTGTGTATGTGTGTGAGATGACCATGTGTGCATATGCATATTCCTGCGTGAATTGGCACACACATGTTTGTGCTAAGCCAGAAGCTGACTTCAGGTGTCTTCATTGGTCTCACTCCACCTTTTTTACTGAGACAGGCACTCTCAGTTGAACTCAGAGCTTCCTGATATGGGTAAGCTAGCTAGCTAGCTTGCCCAAGGGGTTTCTTGTCTTTGCCTCCCAATCACTAGGATTTCAGGAAGGTTGCGACACCAAGCTGGCAATTACATGCATGCTAGGGATCCAAACTCAGATCTTCTGCTAGTGTCACAAATGCATTATCCACCAAGTCATAACATAGCCCCAGCAAACAACTTTGATTAATGTAGATTTTAAAGCAATTGTTGAAATTGGGGTGTATGATGCTGCCAACTTTATTCTTACTTGAAGTTGTTTCTGTTATTCTATTTTTACTGTCCTCTACCTTCTTCTTTCTTCTTCTTCCCTTTCTTCTAATTATTTTCAAATCAACGTCACTGTGCCCACCATCTTAACTGTTAGAAATTAAATATATATATATATAGAGAGAGAGATTTGGGCAGGAGAGATGGCTTAGCAGTTAAGGCACTTGCACGCAAAGCCTAAGGACCCAGGTTTTACTCCCCACTACCCATGTAAAGCCAGATGTAGATAGTGGCATATGTGTCTGGAGTTTTTTTACAGTGGCTGGAGGCCCTGGCAGGCCTATACTCTCCCTCTCTTTCTCTCTTTTTTCTCCTAGTCCCTTTCTGTCAAATAAATAAAAATAAATCTTTAAAAAATACAGATGCCATCTCATGTCAGTTAATAAAGCATTTGCTAGTGATGTTAGTAATATTTTGTAGCTTATTTGAATATTTTCCTGAGTCAGCAGCATGGTTATTGGTATTAATCATAATTTGCAGAAACATGTTATGATCAGATTTCAAGGAGATAAGAAAGCAAGCTTAGGGGCACCAACAAGTGTTCAGCTCCAGTGTACCACAACAAATTGAATGGGAAGCTATCAACAATCCTTGGTCTAAAGGAAGAAAGATTCCATAGGAAATTAAGGTTAAGTGAGGCAGCATTCTAGCTGGCACTATCCCTGAATTTTACTTATTGGCACAAGTTTCCAAAGGAAGTTTAGAAGAGATACTTTCTTCCATTTTCTTTTTTCTGTTTTCAACCTCAAGGCTATTCTATTTATTGACAGCAACCTGCCAGAAATAGTGACAAAGGAAGTTCACATAAAGTAATCCAAGGAGGTTAGTAACCAGGGAACCGAGGGCAGCGGGTGGATACAGAAGGCCAATGCTTAGGAACATCCTTGCAGCCTGGACACTATTCATTGTGTCTCCATGGATCACAAATGTTTAGTTCAAAACTGTAAAACATTGTGATTACACATCAGTTCAGAAAAAGGCACAGAAAACCATACAATTTAACCAACCACTTGGGGTTCCACAACAATAAAACCTTATTGTCTTTGGTTTAAATTTATTTTTTCCTACATTTTGTAAGTTGAAATTAATATATAAATTTAAATATATTTTAATATGCAAATAATATTTGATATATTTATGAAATGTATAATTATTACAGGAGAATTATTACATCTATTTAATTAAATGATCTATCATCTTTATTTATCTTGTTTGTGACAATATTTAAGATAAACTCTTAGCAATTTTTAAGTGCAAAATGCATTACTGTTAAATATAGCCATCATGCTGAATTTTTTCATTCTAATTGAAACCATTTAGCATTTGGACACCACATCCCTGATTCCATATCCCCCCACGCTACAGCCCCTGGAATCACCAATCACCTCTTTGCTGATATGATTTAGCCTTATTTAAACAACATATATAAAATATTAAACAGTATTTGCTTTTCTGTGATTTCCATACTAGACTGCAAAGGCTGTGGAATATTAAAATCTGAGCAACAGAAATGATTTGATAAATATGAAAACTAGTAATTCAATTAAAATCACTAAGATTACTGATCAACTCAGTCTTCTATTTCACTTTTATGCAATTAGTTGCTCTTTTCAATATTCTGCTTTTTTTTTTTTTTTTGTCTTTCTCTCTCAATTCCCCTAGGTAGTGTCTCATTCTTGCCTAGGCTTACTTAGAATTCTCTGCAGTCCTCCTATCACAGCCTCTGGAGCTCTGGGTGTGCATTACCACATCTGGCTATATATATTTTTTATTTCCAAGGTCAGCTTTGCCTCACAGGAAGACTAGAGGAAAAGTGGCCTAGCAGAATCTCTGAAACTCTCTGAATGCATGTTCTTTATTTTCCGATATTCAACATATTCATCTTCACATGACTTCATCTACCTTCTTCTTTCTGCCTCATGATTAGAAAAGACATAGTAAGGAACTTATTTTACTATTACTTTAAGGTTAAATGGGCTTCTGATTTACTGAATCTATAACATAAGGAAAGTGTCCTATGACATGTGGTGCACAGTGTATGAGTAATGTTATCCCTCTCCTGTACTTCTCACTGTTCTGGAGAGAGGCTACCTTCAAATGAATGGGTCCACCAATGGAGTGAGTAATAAGGAAATGAAAACAAAAAAAGATATAAGTATAAATAATGCTACATATGATCACTAAAGAAAATAAAGTCAAGATTAAGAGAAGAAATTATATTTGCTTACTGGAAAAATTGAAATATGTACTAACAAATGAAATTATAAAATCAGGTCAATTTGAATATATATATTACTTAAATTTTACTAAATTATTTTTTGTTACTTATGAAAACCAAATAATTTCAAATAAATGATCTTCACTAAAGGCTCTTCTTATGAAAAAGATTTTTATGCTTGTTACATTTTGGTATATTCATTGAAAAAAATATATACACTTATATATATACACACATATAATACATATATATTTACATATATATACATATACATATATATGTATGTGTATACATATACATATACATATACATATACATATATATATATATATATATATATATATATATATATATATTCCATCAAATATATATAGTATATTCATTGGCATCTTCATATTATTTTCAGAAGGAAATCATGTAAAATAGCACCAAATTTTGTATTTAATATGAGTTAACAATATAGAAATATCAACCATAATATGAGTTATATTTCATTTGGTTATATAAAACAAAGCAAGTTCATATATTCTGTCAATTATACAAGTTGCTTTTATGTATAAGGGATGATATTTGTAAAAGTTTTGTTGACAGATGCATCCATACACTGTAAAAATGAAAAGAGGATGCTCCTCAGAGCAAGCATTTTGAAAAGGTAAGATCAGAATTAACTTCCGTGACTATTTTTTTTGTTTATTTTTTTGTTGACTATTATTTTTTTTATTTAGTACATGATATTTCAAATTGGCATAATTAGTAAATATTTCATATCAAGCATATGCTACTGAATTTATAGCCAATATTATAAGAGAATAAGTAGAAAAAGAGTTGACTTTAACAAATTGCATTTTAGCATCAGTATTTTGAATAAATGTTATAATATTCTCATTGTTTAATTAGACATTAGTAGTATGTATCCCAGGATTATTTATTATATGTGTATAAGCATGAAAGATTGATAATATTTGCCTGATGAATTAACTCCTTTATTAGTTGGTATCATCTCACATTGACAGGTAAAATTATGTGTTATTGATCTCTGTTGTACTATGCTAATATATTGTATTGCTGTTTATGTCTATCCATGCATGACATCATTTCATTTCTTAGTTGGATAGTTGTCTGTTGAGACTCTTCTTTTGTCTGATCCAAGAATTCATTTAAACATAACCCCTGGTATACATTATTAGAAGTATGACACAAGAAACATTCCTCACTCATATGTTACTGTGACATTATCACTAAGATCTCTAGAGTGCTAGTTCTATATTTACTTTTGCCAAGCAATTTTGTAAAACTAAAATACTCATTTATAACTCTTTGAAATTTGCAGAATGCTGGTGGATAATAAGTATAAAACTATAGCAATTTACACATTTATAAATGCAAGTAACATTTTTCTGTCTATCTAAAATCTTATCAAGTATAATGTGAAATAACGATAAATAAAAAATGAAAGGAAAAGATGAGAAAAAATTCAGATTTGGGAGGAAGATCAGATAATCTGGAACAATTAGAATAATAAATTAAAAGATGAAATGATGTTTTACTTTTTCTCTTCTTTCTTTCTTTTTTTCTTTTTCTTTTTGTTTTATTTGAGGTAGGGTCTCTGTCTAGCCCAGACTGACCTGGAATTCACCATGTTGTCTCAGGCTGACCTTAAACTCACAATGCTCTTCTTACCTCTGTCTCCCAAGTGCTGCAGTTTGACTTTTTATTTTTATTTTATTCTATTATTTTTTAATGAAGAATGATAATTTTATTTTATTTTATTTTTCTGAGAACCACAGACAGAGAAAGAGGGAGAGGGAAAGAGAGATAGAGGAGAGAAAGAGAGAGAGAGAGAGAGAGAGAGAGAGAGAGAGAGAGAATAGAGAATGGGCACACCAGGGCCTCCAATCACTGAAAACAAACTCTGGATGCATGAATCACCTTACACATCTGGCTTACATGGGTACTTGGGGAATTGTGCCTCGAACTGGGGCCCTTAGCCTTCACAGGCAAGTGCCTAACTACTAAGCCCTCTCTGCAGTCTGAATTTTTCCATTTGACAATTTCATACTTGTGAACAAGTCTTTTGATGACCCCAGTTACCCTCTGTCTTCCCCTTTATTTTCCACCAGTAAAATCATTTTTTCTTCCCACTAGATCCCCATCCTATTTCCATGCTCTTTACTATTTATTTATTTATTTGTTTATTAGTTTGGACCTTCTGCTTAAATTAGGAGTACTTGCTAAATCATGATGGGAGATTACTTACTGGATAATAGGCAATTCTCCAGTGGCTGTCACCACAAAGGACATGGCATTCCCTCTCCCAGTATTCACCATTTCCTTCCTTTATTCTGGAAGAAGTGGGTCTTATAGGATGCTCTTTCACATATAATGAGACACTGAAAGTCTCTGGCATATATAGGAAACCCTATCTGCTGTAAATTCATGAGTGTAGTAGATTTGGCTATCCAGAAGATAGCATTCCACAGTTTATCTCCCATAATCCTTTCCTGACATTCTGCCAATGCTCTCTTTGACAGATATCCTGATCTTTGAAGGGTGTGGATTTGATATCATGTTTAGAGCCAAGAACAAACTATTCATTTATTCTTGGTACCTTTGTCATCTGTGATTCGCTGTATTCACTTCTATTCTTTGCATAAAATCTTACACTAAAGATTGTGTGTAGTACAAATCTATGGGAAAAAGCACAGACATTTAGAAGGTAGTTTGACATGCTATTCAATTAGCTTAACCACAGTATTACATTCCCCCATAGAGCATAGGTCCCTAGCCACAGAAAAGGTCAGATTTATACCAGTCATGGTTTTAAATTAATATGAACTTACATGCAATTGTAACTGGGATTATATTAACCACTAACAATAAACCTAACAATATATAAACCAAAATAAGTTTGAAAAGCATTTCAAATTCCTTGTCTTGAATACTCACTTAAGCATTTCATTGCCAAATTAAATGCAAGAAATCAAGCAATTAAATACTTTGTTAACTTTGGTTACTCCAATATTTTATTTCAAGGATTTAGTTTTTGATAGGACATTGTATCAAGATAGACATTCACTTACATATATTGATACATTTCCTGACTCTTGCTCTTATACCTATTTGTTACTTCTGATTTGTTTCATTGCTGCTGTTTGCTTTTTTAAGATGGGCCTCACTCTACAGGCCACATTAACCTAAAAGTCATTATGTAGTCCCAAGCTGGCCTCAAACTCACAGTGATCCTTCCTTGGCCTCTGAGTATCAATGCTGGGATAAAAGGCTAATTTTTTTGATCATATCATATATGATTTATTTATTTGAAAGACAAAGAGGCAGATAGAGGAAGAGAGAGAGAGAGAGAGAGAGAGAGAGAGAATCATTGCACCAGGGCCACCAGCCACTGCACAAAAATTCCAGACACTTGTGCCACCTTGTGAATCTGGCTTTCATGGTTCCTGGGGAAGTAAAACTGGATCCTTTAGCTTTGTAATCAAACAGCTTATCCAATAAACAATTTTCCTAGCTTCTGATTGTTTATTTTTTAACAACTACAAACTTGGTGGCTAAAGGAAAGCTCAACGGCTACTTTTTATCTCTCAGTCATATCAGACAGAACTCCTAGGAGAGTGTCGCTCAGCTAGTTCTCTGCTCTGCACTGCACGAATGCAAATTCAAGGTGTAGCTGTAGCTGAAATTTGTCTGAGATCTTTCCTGTAACCCTTGGTGATAAATACTGTTTAAAACACATGTAGGATGTTGGAAGAATTATGTTATATGGATACAGGGCCTTTCTTCTTGGCAAGCTATGGCCCAGTGTATTTCCAGTATCTCACTGATGTTAGCAGTTTATGGAGACAATCTACCTTCCTTGCCACACTATAAACATTTTCATCTTTCAAGAGAAAATAATATATTGAATAATCTATTGAAGTTTTCTCAATTTCAAGTCTCTGACCCTCTTTTTTACCTTACTTTTCTAGTCTTCCACCAGGAGAAAGGTTTATGATATCAAAGCCTTATGTGACTAGATTGATTGAGTCATCCAAAGATTATCTAGAGTAACCCCTTTTGAAGGTCTTTAAAGTTTGTGACATGTAAAATATCCCCTTTTATATGAGATATTACATTCAAAGAAGTTAGAAATTATAATATGGGAATGTTGTAGAACATACATTATTCTCTCCTAACATGTTATAAAACTGGCCTTTAAACCTTAAAAGGTAAGCATTTTTAAATCCCATTTTTGTTTCAGTTATTAAACTCTTTCTGGCCTGAATACTTCATTTACTAATTTTTTAGTTGCATTTGTTTCCTTTTCTTCTCTGGTTTGGAGGTATTTATCCAAAAAATCATGTTGAAACTTCATCCTTAATGCAACCTTACCTATAAGAGGCTTTAAAGACCTGGAGGAGTCACTCTCATGAATGGGATCTCCCTGATGAGAGAGCTGGGAATACAAGGCAGAGTTCATTCACTCTCCATTCTTTTGACATAGTTCCTTCAAAGAACCATCATTGAAGCAGAACCCACAAACACCAAAATTGGTAGAACCTTGACTTGGCCATTTCAACTTCCAGAACCCTATAAATAGAATTTGGTTGCACATACACTTTCCAGTATTCTTTTTTATTTATTTATTTTTTTTTTTATTTGAGAGTGACAGACACAGAGAGAAGGACAGATAGAGAGAGAGAGAATGGGCACGCCAGGGCTTCCAGCCTCTGCAAACGAACTCCAGATGCGTGCGCCCCCTTGTGCATCTAGCTAACGTGGAACCTGGGGAACCGAGCCTCGAACCAGGGTCCTTAGGCTTCACAGGCAAGCGCTTAACCGCTAAGCCATCTCTCCAGCCCTCAAGTATTCTTATAGCTGCCAGAACAGATTAGGATTTCTTTTTCTAAGTGCAATTCAAATTCTACTTCCACAATGAGTTCACTCTCATTTTTTGATTTATAAATTGCATCTCTGAAATAATACACAGAAATCAATGGAACATTGAGACTCTTGTTAAGGCACATAATATTATAGAGTACCAGAAAAATTTAAGTCCTGAAGGTAAATTACTTGAGTTGGAATCCTGATTCCATGACTATTGCAGTAAAAGTCTCATTTTCTACTTGTAAAATGTGGCTAAAGTCATACTATACTCTTGCCATTTGTGTGTTCCTCATAGAATTATTGAAAGAACATTTAAAAATTGAACTGCACCTAAAAAATGGCAGCAATTAATGATGATATCATCATTCATGTTATTATTTCATCATAATTTGTGTGTGTGTGTGTGTGACCATCTTCCAAGAAATCTTCCATAGCTAATAAATTTTCTGGGTCATCAGGATATTTTAGTTGTTAAAACTGTAATATCTCACTTAGGGCAGCTTAATTAAAAAAAACATAAACACGTAATTTGAAGCTGAAATTTCTCCAACAGGAGCAGTGACATTGTTGGAGTATATCACTTTCCCTCTGACCTGTTGGGTGTTGGGTTCTAGGACAGGGCTCAGAAAGCTATACCCTACCTTTGGCTTTGCAGGCAAGCACTTTAACCACTAATCCATCTCCCTAGCCCAAACATGCAACTTTCAACAATGTTAAGAAGAGTAAGAAAATTCTGTCAACCTTTGTAACCCTTCCTCATAGCAGGATGTTCTGCTCTGTGAACTATAACATATTTTCTTAGCAACAGAGATCACTGAGTAAAAGTGGAAAAACAAACCAAATATATGACATTTTGAATGTGATATGATAGTCAGATATACCTGTGTGGGTGGGTATGGAGATTTAAAGATCACCTGAAGCAGTGACTACAAGAATACTCATCATTTCTGCAACTAGAGAAAGAAGGGCCAAATTTGTACCCCATATCTCTGTGGGATCTGAAGAAAGAGGTGATACTAGAGTTCTCTTTCTATTTACAAGGTATTTTTTCCCATTGAGTGACGTTCTTTTCAAATTCCATTATTCTGATTTAGTTCACATTTCATTACTAAAGTTGGTGATGGAAAGAAGTGGAGAACATTTTTTTTTAATTTTTATTTATTTATTTGAGAGCGACAGACACAGAGAGAAAGACAGATAGAGGGAGAGAGAGAGAATGGGCGCGCCAGGGCTTCCAGCCTCTGCAAACGAACTCCAGACGCGTGTGCCCCCTTGTGCATCTGGCTAACGTGGAACCTGGGGAACCGAGCCTTGAACCGGAGTTCTTAGGCTTCACAGGCAAGCGCTTAACCACTAAGCCATCTCTCCAGCCCTGGAGAACATTTTTGAAACACAAATTTTTACTGAGAGTGATGTTGGTGGCCAAATGGTAGTAATAGTCAGCTGTGGAATGTGATGATGATGGGACAAAATTCAGTAGGGTTGTGGCATCCAAGACTTCCTTTGGCAGGGCGAAGAAGTCTCTCAGTGGCCACCTGCAGTGCCTGTTGCCTGACAGTTTGTGGTATTGCTAACTTTTCCTTGAAAATTTTGGAATTATTATAATTTAATACTGCTTATTTTTGCTTTCATTTTCCCCTTCTCAGTAATAATAGGGGAATCCAATTCAGATGTGTTCATACAGTCACTAATGATTATACAGGAAAAGAATATTTCTGCAGACATTTCTGAGGCTATATTGTTTAAACAGATTATGGATCCTGAAACTATGAGTTTTTTTTTTTTTTTTTTTTTTTTTTTTGGTTTTTCGAGGTAGGGTCTCACTCTGCCTCAGACTGACCTGGAATTCACTATGTAGTCTCAGGGTGGCCTCAAACTCACGGTGATCCTCCTACCTCTGCCTCCTGAGTGCTGGGATTAAAGGCGTGCGCCACCACGCCCGGCTAACTATGGGTATTTTGAATGAACAAATTTTCTCAACACCACAAATGTATATTTTACTTAATGAGACATGTTCCTGGCAATGCTATGCTACATGCCTTACCAATTGTTCCCAAGAAACATTACCTATGGTTATAGGAATTAATGGGCAGATTTCCTGAGCCTAGAGATGACTTTCTAGAAAAGGAGCCTGAAATGCTAGGGAGAAAAAGTAAACATCTTTCAAATAATCTGGTTGGGTCCACACAAGGAAGTAAAACAGAATATGTAACTTTCAGAATTAAGAATAGAGTTTGGTGGGCTTCTAAGGGAAATGCATCAAGGCAAAACACTGGTTGGATATATCAACATTTACCATATACAGGAGCATACATTAATGGAGTAAGGGTGGTCTTGAAAGATGGGAAAGTGTTAAATATCAAAATCTTCCTTTTATAGAGATACTTGCAAGGTCAGGACCAAACTAAAATGGAACAAAATAAAACCCAAAAAGCAGTCATAGAGAGACAATTAAATCAGCACTGGATTAAAAATAGAGAAACATACTGTACTGTTATTTGGGCTGCTAGGTAATATTATGTAGAGAGTGGCTAACACTGCCCTTTCTGAGATTTATATATATATATACATATATATATATATATATATATATATATATATATATGTATATGTATATGTATGTATATATATATATGTATATGTATATATGTATGTGTATATATATATATATATATGTATATATATATATATATATATATATATCACCTTATAGCCACAAGAGCTACCTGCAAGGGCTCTTGGCTAGTTTCTATGAGCTTGGGGAAGATATTAACCAGTTTACAATCTTTTACTTTCTTGTTTAAGATGCTGTCAGAATGTCTATGGTCCAAGAGGTTCATAAGTTAAACAGAAGCAGGGGAAACCAAGGGAAAAGAGGAATATTTGGCAAGATTTCTTAGAGAATAGAAGCTACATGAATAAGTTGCTATGCCTTGCTTGCCAAAAAAAAAAAAAAAAATGTATTATAAAGTATAAATAAAGAAGCAGAATTGGGGGCTGGGGAGATGGCTTAGCGGTTAAGCGCTTGCCTGTGAAGCCTAAGGACCTTGGTTCGAGGCTCGGTTCCCCAGGTCCCACGTTAGCCAGATGCACAAGAGGGTGCATGTGTCTGGAGTTCTTTTGCAGAGGCTGGAAGCCCTGGCGCGCCCATTCTCTCTCTCTCCCTCTATCTGTCTTTCTCTCTGTGTCTGTCACTCTGAAATAAATAAAAAAAATTAGAAAAAAAAAAAAGAAGCAGAATTGGGGCTGGAGAGATGGCTTGGTGGTTAAGCGCTTGCCTTTGAAGCCTGTGAAGCCTGAGGACCCCGGTTCGAGGCTCAATTTCCCAGGACCCACGTTAGCCAGATGCACAAGGGGGAGCATCCATCTGGAGTTCATTTGCAGTGGCTGGAGGCCCTGGCGTGCCCATTCTCTCTCTATATATATCTGCCTCTTTCTCTCTCTATCACTCTCAAATAAATAAATAAAAATGAACACAAAAAAGTTAAAAAGTATCTGCCAGAAAGTGTGTGGGTGAAAGAAAAAAAAAAGGATTTGCATACAAAATGGTTACCAACTGTAGCCTCACCCACTTAAAAAAAAAAAAGAAGCAGAATCGTGCTCTGCATCCAATATACTTCATCTGAACTGGTCTGCAGCATTTCCTCACAATGCCAACTCCACACATCTCCTTCTAGTTCTACAACCCCAATGAGACTGGACCTCAACAAGAATGAAGAAAGGAAATACTTTTGTGGACACAGTTGATATGCTAACTTCCAGAGAAAATCATTTCTTGTGTTTGACTTTTGGAAACAATATCTTGATATTTATCCCAAATTGCCCTTGAACTCATACATAGCCAGCCTCATTCTCAAGGGTTAACAGCAAAAACAAATACATTTTTATATGTTCTGAAATCTTAGACCATGTAATTATATTGTATATTAAATAACAATTAATATTAGTCTATTTTTTCAAAACGTTTTAATTTTTTTTATTTATTTGCGAGAGAGAATGTGTGTGTGTGTGTGTGTGTGTGTGTGTGTGAGAGAGAGAGAGAGAGAGAGAGAGAGAGAGAGAGAGAGAGAGAGAGACAGGATTTCCTAGGGCCTTCAGCCACTGCAAACACATGTACTACCTAGTGCATCTGGCTTATGTGGGTTCTAGGGAATCAAACCTGGAGCTTTTGGCTTTGCAGACAAGTGCATTAACAACCAAGCTATCTCTACAGCCATATATTAATCTTAATAATGATCATACTGGTGAAATATTTTATTTTTTTATTTTTGTATCATTGACTTTTTGGGTTTTTTTGTTATTTTATTTATTTGAGAGTGACAGACAAAGAGAAAAGAGTTTTTAATTTAAAATTTCTCAAAAATTTTCAGAGCTTTTGTTGTTGTTATCAAAGCTAATAAATGGCAAATAATATATTAAAAGTATGTTATCTATCTATACAAAGTAAAATATGATAAGTGAGTAACTTCAACAATGTTTTCTGCAGCACCATCAAATCCCTACTAAACACTGCTTTGCTGTTTTTTTGCTTGTTTGTTTTGTTTTTGCAGAGTATTTTGTTTTGTTTTATTAGCTTTCTATTCAGTAAATACAGGCAGTTTGGTACCATTATTAGCCTCCTCCATGACCTACCCCCACCCATTGGCCTGTTTGAGGTATATGGTTCATGCCTTGTGGAGCTAGCCCACAGTTATTGGTATGATAGATATCTCTGCATATCCTGAACCAACATGTGGCTCTGACATTCTTTCTGTCCCCTCTTCTGCAAAATTTCCCTGAGCCATGTTGGGTTCATTTTTGGTCTGCTTCAGTGATGAAGTGTTGGCGGCTCTGAGGCTCTGGCTCTCTGATTTGGTAGGAGTTGATTTTTCTCTCTGTTGGTCTCCTTCCCCCTTGTGCTGGTGTCTGGTTCATCAGGAAATCAGCACCATTGCTTGTTTAGCCAATTTTCCCTAGTTTCAGTCAGGCCTCTTTTGAGGTATGTTGGGGCAGCTCTCTCCTTAGGATCTTCATCTATCTGAAAAAGAGAAGCAGATTCTCTAATGGAGAGTAAGTTAGCACCTGGAAAATTGAGATAACACTTAGTTTTTTGCTAGAGAGTTTAATAGGTGTAGGCCCTCTTGTAGCCCATGATTGATGGTAGCTTGATATTGGAGAGTGGGCTTATGTTTGGATATGGTTCTGACTTGTTTCTCAGCTCCAGATATGGGTCTCATACCACTGAGGGGATCAGTTAGCCAAATCAAGAGCAGTTGGTTCCCCACCATGGTTGTATGCCACTATTGCACCTGTGTGGGCATCACACCAGGATATTTGTTGCTAAGTAGGTTAGACCATGAGTTGCTTGGACAGTTATTGGTCATTTCCCCAGTCACCCATGTAGCATTTTCTGGCACTAGACACGCTGACTGTCTGGGGACTGACTCTCTCCTGGCTTCCAGCCATGCCGTTCCTTTTTATGTGTCAGCTGCATATGGAGTCTTCAGCAATAGGGTCTTACCATTGACCTTTGGTGGGTCATCAAGTACTCTGACAGAAGTCTGTCATTCTTTTAGGAAACCTTGTAGGTTTCTCTGATCAAAAGCTCATTGTGGATGATAGCCCCATGCTGGTACTGGGAGTCACAGGTCAGTGCCCACTAAGAAAATGAGGAAGAATATAACTAATATACAAGAGTTAGGGAGGAGAGAGAGAGAGAGAGAGAGAGAGAGAGAGAGAGAGAGAGGGAGAGGGAGAGGGAGAGGGAGAGGGAGAGGGAGAGGGAGAGGGAGAGGGAGAGGGAGAGGGAGAGGGAGAGGGAGAGGGAGAGGGAGAGGGAGAAGGAGAAGGAGGGAGGGAAGATGTAGAAGGTTTAGGTTAGATTGATCTTACCCTCTCCAGTGTCTTGTGGTTCAGGTGTTTCCTATAAGGGCCTGGTGAGGGTTCAACCATTTGGTCTGCCTTTTAGGAAGTAGAATTTTATGGTACCATTGCCGTTCGGGTCTAAATTACTGTTTCCCATCCCTTCTATGCCCTCTCCTCCCCCCCGCCATCCATCCTAGTGTCTAGTCCATGAGATGCTTGCTGGGTATGTAAGGTATCTTGGGTAGATTCAGGTTAGGTGCTGTAGATGAGTGAGACTATGTATTTTAAATCATATACAAGTTCTCCTTTGGAATACTCAATTACTCATGTTGTGTTTAACATTATTATTTTATGTTTAATATTATTCTGATGATGCACTGACTTTAAAAGTCATATTTTATAACATCACACATTGTCTATAAATAATCACAAATTTTTAAAAGATTCTTTCTTATAAATTGATTTTTTGATTATTTAACCATGATATTAAAATGTAATATGCAATCATATTTTTTATTATTTACAATTGTGTTTCTTACTCTGGCTCAAATCATCTTGATTTTTTGGTATCATTTCTTTCTTCCTGATTAGCACATAGAACATGTATTGTACAACCTACCATAAACACTTTGACTTCCTGTATTTCAATTAAAAGGTGAGTGGAAAAATTTTCCAATAGAATAAATCATTTTCTCCTTCACATTCTTATCACAAAATGCTCAATGCCATCTCTTCTCTTCATTTTTCTTAGTGAAAAGCTATCATCTTCATTTCAAGTAGAATTGACCTAACGTATTTTCTAATAATTAAAGGTGGAATTGGTAATGGTGGGACAGGGGGACACAAAACTGGGATTAATTGGAATTGGCCTCATAAAATCATATATCCTGAGAGAAAACCTAAAAGTTTGAACTTTCATGATATTCTTAGAGGGAAAAACTGAATCAAAGGGCCCTGGAGAGGGTATGGTGAATACTAACCTTAATTTTCTCCTGTTTCTCTCTGTCTCTCTCTCTCTCTTTTCTCCCTTTCTCTTTTATATTTCCTGTCTTTTTTTTCCCCTTCTTTTCCCTTGGATATGGCCTATAACTCCCAATACCAGGATGCAGTTAACACCCACAATGAACTGTTGATCAGACAGAACTTCAAGGTTTCCCAAAAAAGACAGACTTCTGTCAGAGCCCTTGATTACCCACCAAAGGTTAGTGGTAAGACCCTACTGCCAAAGACACCATGTGCTGTTGGTATGTAACATGGAGAGACCTGGGTGGAATCTGGAAGACAGTCAGTCCTCGGTTTGTCTAGTGCCAGAAGGTGCCACATGAGCATCTGGGGGGAAACGGCCAATATTTGTCCAAACAACTCATGGTCTAAGCTACTCAGCAGCAAACAACCTGGCTTGGTGCTCATCCAAGTGCCACAGGGGCACACATTCATAGTGGGTAACCAATTGATTTTGATTTGGCTAAGAGATCTGCTCAGTGGAGAGGAACCCATAGCTGGAACTGGGAAATAAGTCAGAATCATATCCAAAAAATGAGTTTGCTCTCAAATATCAAGCTCCCACCAGTCTTGTGCTACAAGAGGGCTACACCTTTTAAATTCTCTCTAAACTTATAATGGTTATCCAATTTATGCAGTTCTGACTTCACTCTTAGGTGGAGAATCTCCTTCTCTTTTACAGATGGGCACAGAATCTGAGGAGAGAATCAGCCCATTGCACCTCAACAGCTGAAACCATAGAGGAATTGGGTAAATAAGCAAGAGTGCTACATTCTTGATGAAGTTAGGATCAGCACAAGGGTGAAGGAAATAGACACAGAGAACACTCAACTCCTACCAAATCAGAGATCCAGAGACACAGAGACTCCCAAGACCTCATCACTGAAGTAGGCCTAACACAAACCCAACTTGGCTCTGGGAAATTTGCAGAAGAGGGCATGGAAAGATTGTGAGAGCCACAACTTGGGACATTATGCATACAGACATTGCCTCTTACTCATAACCGATGGCTAACCTCACAATGCAAGACTCACAATTCCCATGTGGATAACTGGCATCCCCAATGAGGAGGGTCCCTTGTGAGGGGGAGGACAGGCATGAGGCTAACCATGGTACCAACATGTGCTGAATACACAATGAGTATAAACATAACTAATAAAGAAAAATGGTTAAAAAAAGGTGGAATGGGTGGAATTTTCTGTCTTTCTTTGCTTCTTTTCCTTATGGATAGAAATTCTAATACAAATTTCTTATTTAAATGTTGTGTGCCAGGTCTTGTGTGATTTGCTATGAAAAATATAAAGATAGTATGGTAAATCTTCTGATCTATGGGAATAGTGGAATAATGTTTTATAAGAATCATGAATATGGGCTGGAGAGATGGCTTAGCGGTTAAGCGCTTGCCTGTGAAGCCTAAGGACCCCGGTTCGAGGCTCGGTTCCCCAGGTCCCACATTAGCCAGATGCACAAGGGGGCGCACGCGTCTGGAGTTCGTTTGCAGAGGCTGGAAGCCCTGGCGCGCCCATTCTCTCTCTCTCCCTCTATCTGTCTTTCTCTCTGTGTCTGTCGGTCTCAAATAAATAAATAAATAAAAATTAAAAAAAAAAGAATCATGAATATATATATATATATATATATACACACACATACATATACATACATGCATATATACATATATACATACATAGATTTATGTATGTATATATGATGTATTTGAAATTGTATAGTTTTGCATTAAATTTAATGATCCTACATGTACAATTAATAATATGCAGAAAGGGTAGAAATTATGATTCCTATAATTGGAAAAATCAGGTATGAGCATATATATCAATCAAGTTTTATTTCCTTAATTATTTAGATATAAATAATATAAAACCTGAACTAATGATTTTAGTATATAATTTAAAAGTGTTTATAATTTTGGTAGCTATATGTTACAAGTAAAAGGGTTAATTTCAAAAGAAGTTATTCTCTTTAACAATCTCACTTGAAACTAAACATCTAAAACTTTAAAATAATTTTAATAATGAATACCTGACATGGGACTTTTGGGAGTTTGTTAGAGTAACAGAGCCTTATTTCAGCTCTTAGGTGGGCTATAACTTGGAAGCTAAGGCTTCACTGGAACTCAAGGTCACAGAGAGCTTCCACTGAGTGTGTGGCCTTCTCAAGTTCTTGTCTTATGAATTTGATGGATGCGATTCAAAGGCCACAGGAGAGGGAATTATACATTTTAGAAGTTTATTAGACCTTGATAGAAAGGAAAGGCTCCTGTCTGTAAGGACAGGAGGGAGGCTTCAGGGAGAAGGAGAGCTCATTGGGTGATTTTATTAGGGATTTTATGAAACATGGTACATATTGCAACATGTCAAGGACCAGAGTCACAGGTCTGTATATGTCAATGACCAGATTTCCCAGTTTCTAGGGGAGAAAGACCAGGTTTCAGTAAAATGGGGCAATACTTCCAGAAATCCTACGTAGGGACTAGAATTTCTGTTATTTAGGAAGGATGTAAAATTAATCTAGAAATCTTTCTCTGAGGGTGTAACTTTCCAGGGAAGAAGTGATATAAGGAAAACATGCAGGTTTCTGTAAGTTTATTGTCATTTTCTGCTTCTAGTCAAGGAAGAAAAGTACTATTCACTTTTGAGGTTCCATTACCCTAATTGCCTAGCCATTTTCTGTCTCCTATCATATCTAAATGTTCAATTTAAATGTCCAACAATAGTCTACGCAATTGGACCTGGAAATGACTAAAGATCATGATCAAACTGAAATCATGTAAAACATAAACATTGATTTAGAAACTCAAGAGCCACTGAAACCATCAATCATCTTTTTTTGGTAAGCAGAACTAGCAACAGTAAAATGCATGTCAGTGTGGGTTAAGCCTCTCAAACCCCATTAAAATGCAGCCTGACAGTGACATGCCTCATGCACTGATCAGTGTTTCTGGGGAATCCCTCACCTGGGCCTTTTCCTTTGTGATACCATCTTATTTAATTAGGATGAGTTGAGCGTGTTTAAGCATTCTGAAGATTTTAGATAATATAAAGTTGACAGATTCAGCAATGTATGTTTTTCTCACACCTTTATGATACACACCATATATCTGTTTTAATTTTACACATATTCTGGTTTTGGATATAACATTAAAAAACCTATTCATGTGGAATAAAACAAATTAGTCATTCTGACAACAAATTTCTATATGCCTTCTGAATGGTTAAATTTGATCAGCACGAAGGTCTATTAATCAAGCCACTGATGAGAATTCACAAAGAAAACATTCCATGTTTCATCACATCTTCCAATGCGCCTGGTTGCTTTGTGCTGTCTTACTACCTTTATAAATAATTCAGTGTCTTCTCTCCTTTCCATACACTTACATCTCTTTCATTAACACCTGTGAAAGTTGAAATTTTATACTGGAGGTAGAAAAATGTTTAGCTCTACTGGAACCTTTTCATTTTTTAGATCAGAGAAATTATGTATAAATAAGCTCTGGGTCTATAAGATAAGCGAAATGACACGTTTATTTATTTACATGTTATGGACAAAGTAGTTATTCACTTTCTTTTCCTCTCCCAGGCCTTGTTTTTATTCCTATTAGGTAGGGACACTGCCTCCAGGATTTCGCACAGGGAGAAAGCTATCTTTGAAGTAATAACAAACTTCGCATGGAATCTTTAAAGCTGCAGGTTAGTGATTTCCTTTCTTGCCATGTTAATTGAACCATTATCCACATTTGAAAACACATTACACATTTTGGGATCCCAACAATGTTTCTCTTCAGAATAAATTTATGTTAATTCTCCACTATTGACAAGCACCACCAAAGGAGCTTTAAATAATGTTGCTTTGAGATACTAAATGTCTAACATTTATCCTCATGTAATTTTTCAACTCTCTTTTTCTCCCTTCCTACCTTATTTTGGATAAATCATTCCAGAAATTATGCTTTTGAAAGAGGAAAAGGGACTTGTGTCGTTATCAGACGTTTCCCACATTGACCCACGTGAGTGCTGCCCTTCCCTATACTTTCTCATATGTGAAAGGCCCAAGGTAAGAGTGAGGAATACTCGTGCATAATCACTGGAGGTTAAGTAAAGACATGTTTTGCTGATTAATTTGCTTATAGACACTATAATGTACATGAGTCAGCAGACAGTTTTTGTAAAGATCCGGTTACAAACATTAAACTCCAAGGGTTACACATAAGCATAAGAAGAGAAAGAGAGGAATGAAAGTACAAAGAAAACTAAACTAGGTTTTTTATTTTGTTTGTTTGTTTTCTTTCAAGTGCAGGAAGTCCAGAAGAAAGGTTCGATGGGGAGGGGATACGATGGAGAGTGGAGTTTCAAAGGGGAAGGTGGGGAGAGGGAGGGAATTACCATGGGATATTGTTTACAAATATGGAAGTTGTCAATAACAAAAAAAAAAGAAAACAAAAAGAAAGGTACAAGGAGGAATTGAAAGAAGGGAATGGGAGGGATTGTGACCAAAATATAAAATATGCATATCTAGCAGATCTAGCTGGGCATAGTGGTGCATGCAGAGGCAGAGGTAGGAGGATCGCTGTGAGTTGAGGCCACCCTTAGACTACATAATGATTTCCAGGTCAGCCTGGGCCCGAGTGAGACCCTACCTCAAACCCACCCCCCCAAAAAAAATAAATAAATAAAAATAAATAATAAAATATGCATATCTAACAATAATCAATAAAAAAGTAAAACTATTTTTTGCTTTGTGTGATCTAAAATATTTGTCCCAACATAACTTTTCTTATTTTTGTTTGAAAAACAATCATAGCTTACATGTATTTGAGTGGATTTAAATATACTTAAATAAAATTTTATTTTAGAACATAGAAAAAAGTGTTGTATTATTATTCAGGGGCCAAATATTTTATTTAATAGTTTAAATGCCTAAAAGTATAAACATAGTATAACGATTCTGGCTATACCAAAAAAAAAAAAAAAAATTCAGACAATATCTAGAAAACATGGTATATAAACCCAAATATGTATATTAACACCTGGTTAAATCATGGTTATAATGAAGAACAGGGGGTACATATATATAAAAGTTATACAAAATTAATTTTTTTATTGATTCAGAATGCATATAGATATTTGCAAAGTCAAATAACTTATTTCCATAAACTTTATATTGTTTTAAAAGTTGCTTTGTTTTCTTGTGCATTTATTTATACATGTATATTATATGTGATATCATAATTAAAATATAAATATGCATGTTTTTCGAGTCATGAGCATAAGGATATGTCAGCTCTGTATAACCGATTTACATGAAATGATGTGGAAATATTCTTGGGACAAACTTGAAATAATTCCTAATGCCTTCTATATTTCTTGTTCTTGTTCTTTCCATTTAAAGAGAAAAACTTTTTAAAAAATTTTTATTAACATTTTTCATGATTATAAAAAAAATCCCGTGGTAATTCCCCCCCCCCCGCCGACACTTTCCCCTTTGAAATTCCATTCTCCATCATATTACCTCCCAATCTCAATCATTGTACTTACATATATACAATATTAACCTATTAAGTACCCTCCTCCCTTCCTTTCTCTTCCCTTTATGTCTCCTTTTTAACTTACTGGCCTCTGCTACTAAGTATTTTCCTTCTCACACAGAAGCCCAGTCATCTGTAGCTAGGATCCACATCTGAGAAAGAACATGTGGTGCTTGGCTTTCTGGGCCTGTGTTACCTCACTTAGTATAAACCTTTCCAGGTCCATCCATTTTTCTGCAAATTTCATAACTTCATTTGTCTTTACCACTGTATAAATGTGCTACATCTTCATTATCACTCATCAGTTGAGGGACATCTAGGCTGGTTCCATTTCCCAGCTATTATAAATTGAGCAGCAATAAACATGGTTGAGCATGTACTTCTAAGGAAATGAGATGAGTCCTTTGGATCTATGCCTAGGAGTGCTATAGCTGGGTCATATGGTAGATCAATCTCTAGCTGTTTTAGGAACCTCCACACTGACTTCCACAATGGCTGGACCAGATTGCATTCCCACCAGCAGTGTAGAAGGGTTCCTTTTTCTCCACATCCCCACCAACATTTATGATCATTTGTTTTCATGATGGTGGCCAATCTGACAGGAATGAGATGGAATCTCAATGTAGTTTTAATCTGCATTTCCCTGATGACTAGTGACGTAGAACATTTTTTTAGATGTTTATATGCCATTCATATTTCTTCCTTTGAGAATGCTCTATTTAGCTCCATAGCCCATGAGCATAAGGATGTGTCAGCTCTGTATAACCAATTTACATGAAATGATGTGGAAATATTCTTGGGACACACTTGAAATAATTCCTAATGACTTCTATATTTCTTGTTCTTGTTCTTTCCATTTAAAGAGAAAAACATTTTTTTTAAATACTTTGTATTAGAAATTACAAAGAATTACTTTTCATTATAGTGTTTTCAAACTTTTCGATTCCCTTTTCTTCTTTCTCCATTACCCTTCCTCCTTTGTGGCCTAACCTCCCCCACCACACAAAAACAACTTAGCTTCTGTCTGCATTCATACTGTTTACAGTTATTCTTTCCCTGTCTGTTGTCTACTCCTGTAGCCTCTTATCTTGGATTATAGATTATCCTTACACATTTACGTATATATAAACATTAAAAGTAAGGATCCACTTATGAATGAGAGCATGCAAATTTTGTCTTTCTGGGCTCAGGTTATTTTACTTCGTATAATTCTTCCAAATTCCATCCACTTTCTGTCAAATTTCATAAATTTGATTTTCCTTACATCTGATGAAAACTCCACTATATATATAATAATTATATATATATATGCCATATTTTTATTAGCCAGTCACCACTAGATGGTCATTTAGCTTGATTCCATTTCTTAGCTCTTGTGAACAAAGCAGCAGTGAGCATGGATGTGTAATGACCTCTGTGGTAGGATATATAGACTTCTGGGTGCATGTCCAGAAGTGCATAGCTGAGTAATATGGTAGTTCAAGTATTAGCTTTTTGAGAAACTTCCTCACTGATTTCCATAATAAGTGCAGCAATTTATACTCCCAACCACAGCGAGTAACAGTTCCTCTTTCCCCAAAACCTTTCTTGGAAACATTTATTGCCATTTTTTTTAATGATAGACCATTTCCCTACAATACCTGTAGACTTTTAAAGTCAAGCCCAATTATCTTGTGAGTCTGTCTGAACACACCTATAAATGGGCACAGCTACATACCTTAGCCATTTGACACACTTCCTCAAATGTATTTTTAAAGAAAGTTTACAGCTCAAAGAAAAATCCCTTGGAAAAATTTATATCCTTTCTCATATGCAAAGTGACTGGGTACATTTTGTGCTTAAGATTGCATATTTTTGAATCATCTTTGCTTGTTTGAGGCTTTAATTTTTCACTAATTAGAATATATGCATATATATATATATAATTAGAATATATATAAAATTTTTAAAAAGAATCCACCTTTGTATTTGTTATTTCAACTTGATTACCTGCTTAATGCCAGAAATATTCATTGTATAGAAACTATAGTTTAAATGTGATTTGCTCCTAACAAGCTCATTTGTTTTAAGAGTTCTTATTTTGACAGATTATGGACCATTTTACACATGGGTCCTGGCTGGATAAATTAGTCCACTAGAGTCATGTCTTGAAGATGATAGTTGAGCCCTGCTTTCTTTATATTCCTTTAAATTTTATTATAATTATAATTATTATTATTGTTTTTTGGCTTTTTGAGGTAGGGTCTCATTTCCACACTGACCTATTCACTATGTGGTCTCAGGGTGGCCTCAAACTCATGGTGATCATCCAACCTCTGCTTCCCTCATACTGGGATTAAAGTCCTGGCCACCATACCCAGCTTTATTTGCTTCATTTAATGTGTACCCTGATTTGCCATATATTTTTATCTCAGTTTTAAAAGCCACAATTCTCCATTATGAGAGCTTTATATGATAAAGAAAAAAGAAAAGGGATCCCTCCAGACTTTGAAATGTTCTACATTTTTCAAAATAGACCAGTTTGATTATAATATAAAGCCAAAGAAGACCCATTTATAACTGTTAACAACACTTGCACAACACTTTACTTAGGACAGACTTGATGTAGAGCATGTAGTATATTGATATCTCTTCCCAGCTATATTGTGAGGTAATTTGAAATGCATTAACAGATAATAGTCTTCCTATACCAAAAAATATTATAGCTGATTTATTATAGGAAGCAGTATGTATTAATTTGGTATTTTAGAGAAATCAGAGCTAAATTTGTTTCTACTTGAATTTCTAGGTTGTTCAATAGGATTTACACTATGTGTTTTATTTTAAGTTACATTATAATTCTCTTTTTATACTTTATGTTTTATGAGGTAATTACTATGTCACAAAAATAGCAAAGAAAATATAGTTGTTGTCCATCACTTCTGCATTATTGAACCAATTATATTCTACCCCCAGGGCATCGTTAAGCACATATCTGTAAAGTAAGGTTATGTAGAGGCTGTGCAACAAGGTATTCTGAGCAGAGGTCCATACCCTTGTATTTCCCTCAGGATGACTGTCTTGACAGTCTGTAATTCAGTGCTTGCAGTGATATTGTGAAATATATGAACAATCAAAGGTAGATGAAGAATCTGTAACAATTTTATTTCCTTGACACATATAATAGTCTTCTGATGTTACTGCTATATTTAGGAAGGTTGAATGACCACAAAGGGTTGTTTTATGCAAACAGTATGGTCCATCACAAAAGATTAGAAGTATAAGAGGGAAAATACCTCTACTGAATGAAAAAAAAATGTATCTGGATAAGATTTTTTAAAATTTCTTTTATTTCATTATTTATATGTCATACTGAGCAAGACTGTTTTGGATCATTCAGCCCCACTAAAACATCTGCTGAGGTTATTTCTATAGCCTATGATCTCACTTTTCTTAAAGGATTTTTTTAGAACACTTGTAATTGTATATTACTTCTCTGCTCTTTTAAAAGTTAATCTCAGACTTTGGCCTGTTTTATAAACTGAATTATGCCTTTTTCAAAGTTCTAAGGGTTTCTGGAATGTAACCCTAAAGGAAGTATCCCTGATTATCTGGGAGTGGGTGGGACCCTGATTCTATCACCATTGGTTGCCAAAGTTATGTAGCAGAATCAGACTGACCAACCTCCCCACTAATGCTTTCCAGTACTTCTCTGATAGCTCATTCTAACACTTTACAATGGGCCTGCCTTTTCTTTCAACAGCCATAAAGTCAATCCCTCTCCTTTATTTAAGTAGTCTTAAAGAAACTTCCTTTTTCTCTCTCGCTCTCTTTTATTTTTTTGTTTAACTAGTCAGAACTACTTATTTATTTATTTATTTATTTTTAATTTTTATTGATTTCCCCTCTACCGGGTGTGCTTGAAGTAATCCAGAGTACTTCTGGTGGCAGGCTGGAAGTATGCATGTGCACACATAAAAAACTCTACTTAGCAAGCATAGCAACAAATGGTTCATTATGGGACAATGGGTTATATCTTGTGCCAGCTTTATCAGAGGAACCGAACAAGAGAAGAGTTGATAGATGAATCCATATATAGATGTAAGTAATATATTATGAAAATCAGAATGGAACTGTGACAACTGAGCAGTCCTTTCATACTCCACCTGCATGGGGGAGAACCAGGAAAGCTGTAGAACAGCTCATTTAAGCTCCAAAGTCATGAAAACCAGGAGTGTGGTACAAGTTCTAGAGTCTAATTACCGAAGGAGATTTTGTCATAACTTCTATGGGTCAGGGATGATAAGTGTCTAAGCTCTAGGCAAAAGACTAATTTCTCTTTCCTCTGCCTTTTAAAAATGTACTTGGGCTGGAGAGATGGCTTAGTGGTTAAGCGCTTGCCTGTGAAGCCTAAGGACCCCGTTTCAAGGCTCGATTCCCCAGGACCCACGTTAGCCAGATGCACAAGGGGGCACATGCATCTGGAATTCGTCTGCAGTGGCTGGAAGTCCTGGCACGCCCATCCTCTCTCTCTCTCTGCATCTTTCTCTGCTGGTCACTCTCAAATAAATAAATAAAAATAAACCAAAAAATTTTAAAAGTACTTACATTTATTTATTTATTTATTTATTTATTTATTTATTTATTTAACAGAGAAAGAGAGAGACAGGAGAGAGACACAGAGAGAATGGGAGCACCAGGGCCTTCAGCCACTGCAAACGAACTCTAGACACTGCGCCCCCATGTGCATCGGGCTAATGTGGGTCCTGGGGAATGAACCTGGGTCCTTTGGCTTTTCAGGACAATGCCGAATCCACTAAGCCATTCCTCCAGCCCTCCTCTGCCTTTTTGTTCTCTGTAGGTCCTCAGTTAAGGCGACAATGCCCACTTCTATTTGGCTAAGGCCTGGCTTCCCAGTGAAGTCTAGTGAATTTGATTTTGTCTTTTCTGGAAATACCCTCACAAATATGTCCATAACTAATGCTTCCCCAGCTTACCAGGTAGCCCTTGACCAGTTAACATCTCCTTACAAGAGCTCATGAAAATTCTTGTTTCTTTAATTTTTCCCACACAGAGTAAAAAATCATCATAAAAACTTACTTTTAGTAGAAAGAGACAAATACAATTTTCCATTTAGTAAGAGATTATCCTCTTATTTATAATTACTGTCAGTCTCCCACTAAAAATGGCATGATTCCAGATTGGAAAGATGACTCAGAGGTTAAGGTGCTTGCCCATAGAGCCTAGCAACCCAAGATTCCCAGTACCCATGTAAACCAGATGCACAAAGTGGCAAAATGAATCTTGAATTCATCTGTAGTGGCTGGAGGACCTGACATGCCTATTCTCTCTGTTTGTCTCTTCCTCTGCCTCTCTCTGTTTATAAATAAATAAGTAAATGAAATTTTAATTGTCATGATTCCATGTGGAACTAACTGCAAATGCATTAAAGTTTCCCTGTTGATACTTGGAGTCAGCATATCATGGACCCAGTAATGTTGAATACCAGAGAGCTGAAATGTATGAGTGGCATAAAACCATTATATTTATAAAATCAATATGTTTATTTGGCACAGGAGTTTATAGATTTTCAGACTTGGGGTAGGCTTTGCTAATTTTTTTTGCTGTCAATCATGGTCAGTATGGCCAGCTTTTATGGTCAGTAGTGGGTCATCTAGGCAACTCTGCACACAGTGGTTCATAAAACGTATCCTCATCTAGCTGGGTTATGATTTGTATCCCCTGAAAAACCTAGCTGAAGCACTTTGTCTGGAAGGGAAACATAGTAAAAAGGGAAATGCAAACTAAATTCCCAATCCTCTTTATGCCTCATGTCTGCTATCATCATATCTACTGACCTCCACAGAGAAAAGCAAGTTATGCCACCATTCCAGAGGTATTATAACAGTAGTAGTAATTTGATGGTGGGGGGAATAGTTGAGAGCACCATCAAAGTCACATTGAAAAGAACAAGAATACAGTCAGGGAGATAAAATCAAGGCCATTCATGTACTAGATCTATTTTATAGTACTGACACACTTTTCTTATGCCTATTTCTGTATTCATTTTACTGTGTAAAGTAGTCTACCTCCTGTACTTGGAGAGAAACCAGCCTAATTATTATATAACTACATGTACAAATATTAACATAAATGTTATAACCCAAATTTTGTTGCTATCAAATTGTGTAATAATTATAGATTTCTTATTTTAAATCTATTCTTTTTAAAACATTTAGATTTCATTTTTATCATTTTATTTATTTAATAATTTGCAAGCATAGAGATATAGAAGAGAGACAAAGACAAAGAGACAGAATGGGCATGCCAGGGCCTCCAACTAGTACAAACAAACTTCAGGTGCATGTGCCACTTTGTGTGTTTGACTTTACATAGGTACTGGGGAATCAAACTCAAATCACTAAACTTTGAAGGCAAGCACCTTAACCACTGAGCCTATGAAATTATGCTTAATTGGATTTTAAAAAATATTTTATTTTTCTTTATTTATTTGAGAGAGAGAGAGAGAGAATATGGGTACACCAGCCGCTGTCACCAAACTCCTGATGCGTGCACCTCCTTATGCATCTGGCTTACATGGGTCCTGGGGAATTGACCTGGGTCCTTTGGCTTTGCAGGCACGTGCCTTAACCGCTAAGCCATCTCTCCAGCCCTTGATTGGATTTTTCATTGCATTAAGAATACTAAGAAACTTTATTCAAGGAAGGATGTAAAATATTAATGAAATTCTCAAATTAAAGCACTTTAATTAAACTTTAAGTCTTACATATAACTTATCCTTTGCATTATGTCTCATTTTTGGCAAAAATTAATAAAAGGTCTCATGACATCCATGCTTTATTAAGATGTGGAGGCAAGCTCTGATAAAACAAGTGATAAATCTTGTACAGTGGTATTATGTGAGCACAGTGTAAGCAACCATTGAATCTGAGTTCCCATCTCATCTCATTTTAGGCCGATCTTCTATTATTATTATTTTTTTTGTATTCACAAACAAAAGCACTGCTGTCTTATTGTTTGTATAGTAGCTGAAATTATGCAGATGCCTGATTCTTTATAGTCCTGGGTCTTTATTATCATGTATTCTTGGGGGACCAGCTACAGTGTAAGGCTTCCCATTTGCAATCTTCCTCATCAGCCACAGCAATTGGTTAAAAAAAAAAAAAAATCATTGTGTGGTCTTTGAGTTTCCCACTACTGTTTTTTTGCATTCACTCAAAGCACAGTGGCAGTTATGCTAATGAAAAATTTGCATTAAACAGGTATTTTCTCAAGTACTCATGATGCATTACTAGAAAGATAAAAACTTAAAGAATCTCCAGTTCAAAATATAATATCCAAGATTTTAATTTTCTGTAGTAGGGAAATGTGCAAAGTAACCATTTACAGATAATAGAGGGAGGTTTATGTAATCTTTATTCAGAATTCAGAATACATCTAAATTGTTGGGTACTAGTTACTAGAGTCAGTAACTCAACGAACACAACTATCAATAAGAACATGGAAAATGCCATTTCTGTGTGATTG
The DNA here is from genome assembly GCF_020740685.1 of Jaculus jaculus. Classification (NCBI taxonomy): domain Eukaryota; kingdom Metazoa; phylum Chordata; class Mammalia; order Rodentia; family Dipodidae; genus Jaculus; species Jaculus jaculus. The sequence continues at coordinate 154,639,140 of NC_059103.1, read as the reverse complement.
TGACATTAACTTTGGCATCACTGTCTTCTCTCCTCTCTATCTCATGATGTGGTTTGGTATGTGACTTTTCATTACTCTCTTATTGGACAGATAGATCTTCCTTAGTCCTTTGATTCAAGTTTGATTCTTTTTCCAGCTATTTTGCTTTTTAATTATTCATTATGTAGTTTGTTAGTCTGTTATACGTCCCTTACCATACCATAAGTCTTAGTTTTTTAATCTTGTTTTGTTTTCCGTGTGTGTGTGTGTGTGTGTGTGTGTGTGTGTATGTGTGTGTGTGTACACTGTATGGGTGGTGCATACAAGTGCATGTCCTGATGGGCACCCACTTGCCTACTGCAGCCAGAGGAGAATGGTAAGTTTCCACCTATATTATTCACCCGCCTGTTTGTCCTTGTGACTAAGTCTCTTTCTGATTACAGAGATTTCATTTTGTGAGCCCCACTGATTCTCCTGTGTCCACTTCCCCACAAGAGGCCAGAGGTGTGGATGGCCCTGTCCAGTTGTTTTCCATTGCTTCTGAAAAATGGAACTATGAGTATGAGCTAGTCTCAGGACACCTCAGGCCCTCATGCTTGCATAGGAAGCACATTTAACCATTGAGCCATTTCTCTACCTCAGCCTTTCATTTTGTGTCAAGACAGTTTATCAGTATTATTTATTCTATAACTTGTGATCCTCCTACCTTAGTCTTCTAAGTGCTGGGATGACAGGTACCACTGCCACATTCGGTTCTGTAATATGAACTAGTTATGATCTATCTCTGGGGATAGGATACACAGGCATAGGATATCTCTGTGTAGGATACACAGGCAACCCTATGTCCTAGCTCTTTGTTGGGGACACTGCCCTACAATCTTCATCATTATCCAACTTTCTAGAAAGCAATAGCATCCATACAATCCTGAAACATTTCCACATTTCTGAAGCCTGAGTAAGCTTTACAATGGCTAATCAGAGAGGTCCTACTCACATAAGTGCAATACTTTGAACATATTTTATTAATTTGTTAAATCAGTTATTGGTGTATTTAATGAAAATAGCCAGCCTTAATTAAATATTGATTGTAGTTAGTAGCTTTAAATAAAATGACCAAAATCAGTTAAGAATGGCTTTAGGATCTATCCTATGGGAAAGAACAGTTTTTAACAACTGAAGCAACCATATGAGAATTCGACTGGAGATTGAAATTTGGGCTAACTGAAATAAATCTGGGCATTTTCAAAATAATATTTATATATATGAATTTTATATGTACAATTTGATTGAAAATGGAAGACCTGATAAAAGTAGAAGACACTAAATCACAACCTCAAGTCATAGATTTACCATTCATGGTGACAATGTTATTAAATCATATGGAATAGTGATAAAACAATCCTGGCACAAACTATTTTTATGGTGTTGGACGCTCCTAAGGACACTCGTAAATTCATTTGGAGCTTGGAATTTTGTGAATTTAAAGGAAAGCACCAGCTATAGATATCATTTCATCTCCTCTACCCACAATGCACTATGACTGACACTTTCACACAGATCATCTCCTGTTTAGAGCCACATTATTTTTTTGTTTACCAAGAAACAGCTGCTTTTTTGGATAATGCCTGTTTTGAACAGCCAGAGCTATTGAAACAGCATGTCCAGAAGCCCTGATGCAGATTGCATTTGTGATTATCCTATAAAGTGAGAAGGAACAAGCAGGTATCTTTTATGGGAAATAAAATACTGCAAATTTGCCATTTATTATTAATGTACACATTCTAAAAGGATTCCCATTACATAAATTGTATTTTATTCTTTCTTTTAAAATAGGAAATATCATTCTCATATACATAAAATAATGGGCTCAAAGATCCTAAAAAGTCATTGTCCCTAAGTATAGAAACATAATTGTAAACTAACACAAATAGAATTAGATTAGCTTCAGAACATTACTGATTGTCACTGACTGAAATAACAGGAATATTATCTCCCTTCCTCTAAATGGATTTTGTCAGTAGCCTAGAGCTTACTAATTGGGTTAGACTAGCTGTTTAATGAGACCCAGGGTTCCTACTATTGGTACTGACCTAGCACTGGAGGCATACACTACAACGCCTAGCATTTTATTCGGCTACTGATATGAAAACTTTGGTCCTCATGTTTGTAAGGCAAGCAATTTGTAATAGAGCTATCTTTCCAAGTCTCTGTTTTCATAAATGATTGCATTAGGTTTGGTGTAATCCCATGTGACTCTTTTAGATTTTATTGGCCATCCTTCACCTTTTATCCAAAACATAGTTGGTTCTCTTTACAACCTCAAATAACAGTATTTCTATAAAATTTCAAACATAACATTTTAATCTTTGATAATACCCTCTTTCTCATTTTGTCCCTGTACAAACAAGCATTTAGAAAGATACCTTTTTTTTTTTTTTTGATATTTTTTTGAAGTAGGGTTTTACTCCAGTACATGCTGACCTTGAATTCACTATGTAGTTTCAAGGTGGCCTTGAACTCATGGGAATCCTCCCACTTCTGCCTCCTGAGTGCTGGGATTAGAGGTGTGCATCACCACACGGGGTTCACCACTGTTTTGAAGACTGTTTTTGCTTTCCTCCAAAGCTGCTCCTTGTTTTCTCTTCTCCTCTCTTCCTCACATTGTGAGGTATCGGGGGACCATGTCTCGGGGTATTTCTACCCACTCTGTGGCTCTTACACTCTTTCCACCCCTCTTTTGCAATGTTCCCTGAGCCATGGAAGGACTATTGGCAGTCTGATTTAGTGTTGAATTCTCTGTAACCTCTGACTTTCTGTTTTTATAGGTTTTGATTGGTTACCATATCTGTCACCATTACCCTAGAGCTGGCTTGCAGTAAGAACAGTGTTCATGTCAAATCTTCCTCTACAATTTCTCCTGATCTCTAGCAGATGAGGTAGATGTGTCATGTGTCATGGTAGGCAGTCAGCTATGTTCTTATCTTATCAGTGGATCTTGGGTCTCTTCCATTTTTCTCTGTCATCTGTAGATACAACAGATTCTCCAGCCAAGAGTGAGCCCAGCTTGGGTTGAAAGGAGTATAGAAAGTTATTTGAGAGGTATTTGGTATTCAATCCCACTCTTCTTCTCCAAAGAGCAATGAGGGTTTCTCTCCTTCTACACTATTGGCTTTTGATGAATCCCATGCAAAGTGGTGTGAAATGGAATATCAAATGAGTTGTAATTCCCATTTCTTTGATGACTGTATCTTGTCAAAGGCCCTTTCTGCATCTATCGAAATGATCATGTGGTTTTTATGTTTAAGCTTGTTTATGTGGTATATTACATTGACAGATTTTTGTATGTTGAACCACCCTTGTGTTCCTGGGATAAATCCCACTTGGTCAAGGTGGATAATGCTTTTGATGTGTTGTTGGATTCGGTTTACAAGTATTTTGTTCATGATCTTTGTATCTATCTTCATTAGGGAAATAGGCCAGTAGTTTTCTTTTCTTTGGCATCTCTGCCTGGTTTTGGGATTAGGGTGATACTAGCTTCATAGAAGGAGTTGGGTAGCTTTCCCTGTTCTTCAATTGTATGGCACAGTTTTAGAAAGATTGGTTTGAGTTCTTCCATGAAGGTTTGATAAAATTTGGCTGGGAATCCATCTGGTCTTGAACTCTTCTTTTTGGGGAGGTTTTTTATTACTTTTTCAATCTCCATGAGTGTGATGGGTTCACTGAGGTGATTAATCTGCTCTGAGTTTAGCTTTGGTAGATATATGCGTCCAGGAATTTATCCATCTCCTCCGCATTTTCCAGTTTTGTGGAGTAAAGGTTTTTGAAATAAGTCCTGATGATTCTCCCAATTTCACTTATGTCTGTTGTGATCTCTCCTTTTTCATTTTGAATTTTGTTAATTTGGAGCCTCTCCTTTTTTTGCTTGAGCAAATTGGCCAGAGGTTTGTCCATCTTATCTATTTTTCAAAGAACCAGCTCTTTGTTTTGTCAATTGCCTTAATTGTTTCCTTGGTTTCCAATTCATTAATTTCTGCTCTGATTTTAATTATTTCTTTCCTTCTGGAGCTCGTTGGGTTGGCCTTTTCTTGTTTTTCCAGTGCCTTTAGGTGGATGGTTAGGCTATTGATTTGGGATCTTTCTGTCTTTTTTATGAAGGCATTGAGTGCTATGAATTTTCCCCTGAGGACTGCCTTCATTGTGTCCCATAAGTTTTGGTATGATGTGTTCTCATTGTCATTCAATTCCAGGAATTTTGCAATTTCATTTTTTTTATTTCATCCACTATCCATTTATTGTTTAAGAGTGTGCTATTCAGTTTCCAGTTGCCATTGGGATTCTTGGTGGGTTTTTTGTTGTTGATTTCTAGGAATATAGCATTATGATCTGATATCATGCAGGGAATTATGTCGATTTTCCTAAATATGTGGAGGCAGTCTTTGTGACCCAGTATATGGTCTGTTTTAGAGAATGTTCCATGGGCTGCTGAGAAGAATGTGTAGTCTGTGGCTTTGGGATGGAAAGTTCTGTAGATGTCTGTTAGGTCTAAGTGTTCTATGGTTTTGTTGAGCTCTCTTACTTCCCTGTTGAGTTTCTGTTTTGATGATCTGTCTATTACTGATAATGGTGTGTTGAAGTCCCCAGCTATGATGGTGTTGGTGGTTATTTCTGCTTTATTGTCAAGTAGATTTTGTTTTATGAACTGTGGTGCCCCTGTGTTTGGTGCATGCATATTTATGATTGTAATATTCTCTTGATGGATTTTTCCCTTTATAAGTAGGAAGTAGCCTTCTTTGTCTTTTTTGATTGTTTTTGGTTTGAAGTCAATATTATCCGATATTAATATAGCTACACCTGCTTGTTTCTTATTCCCATTTGCTTGGGATATTGTTTTCCACCCTTTCACCCTGAGGAGGTTTCTATCTTTAGTGGTAACGTGGGTTTCTTGAAGGCAGCAGATTGAGGGGTCTAATTTTTTGAACCACCCTGTTAGCTTATGTCTCTTGATGGGTGACTTAAGGCCATTAATATTTAGGGTGATGACTGTGAGATTTGATTTGATCCCTGCCATGTTGTGGTAGTAGAGGTGTGTTGGTGTTTTCATGAAATTTGAAATTTTTGTGTCTACTCTGGGTTTGGTTGTTGTGATCTGGTTCTTGTAGGCATTTGTGTTTGGTTATTTGTTTCTTCTCTGTGGAGAATTTCCTGGAATACTTTCTGTAGGTTTGGTTTTGTGTTCTAAAGAAGTTGAACATCTTTTTTTTTTAAAGGATTTTTATTTATTTATTTGAGAGTGACAGAGAGAGATAGAGGTAGAGATTAAGAGAGAGAGAGAGAGAGAGAGAGAGAGAGAGAATGGGTGCACCAGGGCTTCCAGCCACTTCAAATGAACTCCAGATGCATGCCCCCCTTGTGCACCTGGTTAACATGGGTCTTGGGGAATCGAGCCTCGAACCAGGGTCCTTAAGCTTCACAGGCAAGCGTTTAACCACTATGCCATTTCTACAGCCCTGAACATCTTTTTAGCTGTTGATTTTCCATTTGTTTTTCTACTTTTGAGCACTCTACCCTACCCCATGTTTTGTGTATGTTGACTGATTTTTATTGCAATTTTTGAGTACATTTTATTTTCTAGATATTAAACTTCTGTCAGATATGTAGATGGTGAAGATTTTCTTCCTCTCTGTAGGTTGTCTACCAACATTGTAGATGGTTTTCTTAACCTTTATAGTTTCATGCTTTGATTTTTCTTTTTTTAACTTTCATTTCATGGAGTGCTTGTCTCATTCTCTTGACTTTTGGAGTCTTATTCACAAAGCCCTTCCTATGCCTATCTCTTAGATTGTTCTCCCTACTGCTTTGTCTCTAGCAATTTCAAAGTTTCAGGCTTTATATTGATGTCTTTCACCCATTTGGAGTTGAATTTGTACAAGGAGAGGGAAGAGTTCCTAGAAGTACTCTTCCACATGTAGTTATTCAATTTTTCCAGCACTATTTATTGAAAATGTTTTCATTCCTCCAGTACAAGTTTTTAATATTTTTGTCAAAGATGAAATGGCTTTAGTTACTTGAACTTAAACCTGGTTTTGAGACATTACTATGCTGTTGTTCTTACTATGGCTTTGTAGTATATCTTGAAATCAGACATGGTGATACCACCAGTAATATTCCTTCTTCTGAGGACATTTCTTTTTTTATTCTTATTTATTTATTGCACTTATGGCTACGTATGTGTTTGCCCTCCATGTGAGTTATTATTTTTGTTTTAGAGTGGAAATTTGTATGGACACATCATATGTTGGTACCATCATTTTCCTCTCCCTGCCCTCACTCACTGAGGACACTCCTTAGAGGGAATGCAGGCATTGATTATGAAGTTGTGGATTATGCATTCTGAGAGCAGCAATCTCTGGACATTCCCTCCCACCCTGTGGCTCTTACAATCATTATGCCCTGCTCTGCTACAAAATTCACTGAGCCTTGTTGGATTTACTTTAAGTCTCCTTTAATGCTGAGTTCTCCTCACCTCTGGAATTACTCCTTTGATGTGTTTTGTGTATCTTAACTTTCCAGCTCCATCTCCCTGGTTCAAGCTGGCAAGCTCACCATGGAACCAACCTCTTGCTCATTTCACACATTCCTCAGTGGTCTCATCTAGGCCCTAGTTGATGTGCAAGGGGTGGTTCATCGGCCAGCCTGAAAGCTATGTATTTTTGTCTAGTAGATAGAATTTGGTTGTCTTCAGTTCTTGATACTTTCTGAATAAGAAAAGCAGACTAACCAATGGAGAGTGAGACTAGAACGGGTTAAGGAGATAAGTATTATTGATGACTGGAGCCTCACTTTTGGCCAAAAACTAGTGGGATCTTCTCACTGGAGTCTATAATCTAGGTCTCCATTGGATTCTGACTTGGTTCCAATTACCGGCTATCAGTTCCTTTTGACAAAGCTGACCTCATGGTCAATCAGAAAGCCATTGGCTACCCATCTAGCTAGGCTGGGTGCCACTATTACACAGGTTTGTCCATCTTGTCAGGCTTGTTGCTTTCATATAGCAGTGTTTTCTGCTTGTTAACAATGTTCTTGGCCACTTTCCCCAGCAGCTCATGAAGCACTTTTCACAACTATATGGGCTCTCTTCAAACTGGCTTCCTTCCAGATTGAGCATGATGTCTTGAGGTTCTGCATGGGAAGCATGTGATACCTTCAGTAATATTGTTTTGCCTTTATCTTAGGTGGGTAATCAAGTGTTTTGACAGAACTCTTTCTTGTTTTGGGGAATCTCAATAGGTCTCTTCCATCAATATCTCAGTGTGGATTGTAATTAATTTGTGGTACTTGGAGATACAAACCAGGGCCTAATTATTTTAGGACTAGGCTTCATCCCACCCTCCTCCCTGGAGCCCCTTCTTACTAGATGATACCTCTATATTTCTATTGAGGGTTAAATCTTTTAGTCTGCTATCCAGGTGGAAAGTTTCTGTGGTACCAGTTAATTTTGGATTTGTATATCTCCCCTTGCTTCCTCCAAAACCCTTGCATCCCTCTTACCTGTCTTCTAGTTGTCTATCAGGCATGCCTGCAACTCAGCCTCTTCCAGGTTAGGAACCACAGATGAGGGAAAACAAAAGGTGTTTGTCTTTTGGTGATTGTGTGAGTTTGCTTAGTATGATCTGTTCCAAGTCCATCCATTTTCCTACATATTTTACTACATCACTTTTGCTTATTGCTGAATAGAATTTCATTGTGTATGAGTGCATCTTCAGTATCCATTCATCAGAGGATGGGCATCTTGGTTGATTCTATTCTTAGCCTTTGTTCCTTGAGTGACCATAAATATGGTTGAGCAAATGTTTCTGCAGTGAAGAGTGAAGCCTTTATGGTAAATGCTCTGCAGAGGAATGGCTGGGTCAGTTAGTAGCTGTATTTTCATCTTTTTCTGAAGTCTCCATATTGATTTACATAGTGGTTGTACAAGTTTGCACTCCTACTAGTAGTGAATGAGGGTTCCTCTTTTCCTGTATCCTTGCCAACATTATTTTTTGATTTTTAAAAATTTATTTTAACTGAATTTTACTTATTTATTTGAGTGAGTGAGAGAAAGAGGCAGATAGGTAGATGATAGATACACAGATACAGAAAGAGAGAGTGAATGAGAGAGAGAAAGAGAGAGAGAGAGAGAGAGAGAGAGAGAGAGAGAGAGAGAGAGAGAGAGAATAGGTATAACAGGACCTCTAGCCACTGCAAACTCTAGACACATGCATCACCCTCTGCATTTGCTTTATGTGGATACTAGCAAATCAAACTTTAGTCTTTAAGCTTTGGAGGCAAGTGCCTTAACAGTTAAGCCAACTCTACAGCCCTCATTTGCTTTTTTTTTTTTTTTTTTATGATTTCCATCCTTTCTGGAGTAATGTGGAATCATATAGTTGATTTAATTTGCATTTCTCTGGTGGTTAAGGATATTCAACATTTTCTTATGTGAATATTAGCCATTTTTACTTCTTCCTTTGAGAATTCACTATTCAGTTCTCTGCCCGATTTTTTTTTTTTTTTTTTTTGCCTAATTTGTTTGAGATTTTTTTTTCCTAGAGTCTAGATATTAGGACTCTGTAAGTGATAATCTGGAGGTGATTTTCTTCCTTCCTGTGAGTAGTCTGTTGGCTCTGTTTTTGTTACGCTTGCCTAGATAAAAGCTTTATAGCTTCATAATAACCAACTGATTCACTGATAGTTTAATTTCCTGGGCTACTGGGGTAAATTTCAGGAATTCTTTCCCCACTTCTGTATCATGGAGAGCTCCCCCTATTTTTTCCTTCTAGTTTTTTTTTTTTTTAAAGAGTTCCAAGTCTTATATTGAGGTCTTTTATCTCTTTTGAGTTTATTTTTGTGCATTGTGAGAGCATTGGGTCTAGTTTCATTTTTCTACATGTGGTTATCCACTTGTCCAGCACCATTTGGTGAAGATAAAGAGCTTACATTGTTGACTCCTTTGTCTAGAAATTAGGCCTCTGTCAGTTGTATAGCCAGCAAAACTTTTCTACCATTCTGTGGGTCATCTGTTGGCTCTGCTTATTGTATGGTTGCCTGCGAAGGAACTTTTCACCTTCATGAGATTCCAATGTTTGAGTGATTAAGTCCCTGAGCTACTGGGGTTTTGTTTAAGGAGTTATAGGTATTCCCCATGCAGTTGTGGGTTATGCATTATGGGAGCAGTAGTCAGTTTTTTGGGGAGAGGCAATGCCTCTGTGCAGAATGTCCCAACCTGTGGCTCTTAGAATATTTCTGCCCCCTGTAGGGTAAAAAATTTAATTTTCAAGGGGAAAACAATTTTCCCTTGTAGGATCCTCAGTAAGTGATCTGCTTTAAGTTTGAACATGCATGCAGTGGGATGGCCTTTGTACACACAGATGCGCAGGTTGTGGAGGTGGCAAGTATGCCAGTAGTTCTGGGCTGGGGGCTGACACAGGCGCTGTGGTTAGAGTTCTGGGATCTCACCAGCCCATTGTCACACCCATGCCTTGCCTGTAGGGCTCAGGAGCAGTAGTGATTGCCCTTGATTCTCCATGCAGGCAGAGCAGCTTGTGGAAGAGGACTGATACCCTCTGGCAGATAGTTGTCTGATATTCCTGTGCTCTCTGTCTGGATCAGGAGCGATGCCCAAGCGGGGGACGCTGTTGCATGCTGGTGTAAAGAAATTGGAGGAAGCAGGGCTTGGAAGGTGAGTGGGCCTTCAGGATCCAGGAACCAGGCCTGACAGTGGTCCATGAGGTGGCTGATGCAGTGTGCAGAGGCCACCAGTGCGGTGATTGGCATCAGAGGGCATAGGCCAGGAAGATCTGCTGAGGCTGGGAGAGCGGGGAAGCTCAGGGTCCACTGCTTGGGGTGGGGACCTGCAAGTTCTGGTTGCTAAGATGAGACATAAGAAGTGTAGAACTTAGGTCTGGCACCTTGAGGACCTGCCGCAACCAGAGGAGCAGGGACAGGCTGGGCTGAGCATGGTGGAACCATGAACTCTACCTCTGGCAACATATGGACAAGCAGCACAGCACAGCACAGCACAGCACAGCACAGCACAGCACAGCACAGGTTCCCTCTCTGGGGTGCTTGGGGGCATGGGGAAAGGCCAATCTCCAGACTGCCCCGCCCACCTGAATTCAAGGGTTGAGTTAGGAAAGACCCACCCCATCTTGAGGTTGCACCCTGGCTGTGCCCAAAAGAGTATAGGAATTGGCAGAATCCCGAATATGCACCCCCTGTGCCCACCCAGTAGAGGTCGTTTAGGACCTACTAGTACTAGAGTTCCGTTCCCCCCCACCCCCATCCAATTCTTAGCTGATTTCACCCAGGAAGCTCCGGATGGTTATGAGTAGCCATCTTGACCAGAAGTCCTTGTGTGATTGTTATGGAGTTATTTTTTCTTTTCTTTTTCTGTGAAGAACTATGCTGGCATGTAAAATTATACATATACCCCCCCCAACACACATATATGAATTCATACATCACGTTTTGTTCATTAATGTTCGTTGTTTTATGTATTTTTGTGGCATTAGAATGGAACTCAATGACTCAAGAATGATAAGTGGGGCTGGAGAGATGGCTTAGCTGTTAAGCGCTTGCCTGTGAAGCCTAAGGACCCCGGTTCGAGGCTCGGTTCCCCAGGTCTCACGTTAGCCAGATGCACAAGGGGGCACACTCGTCTGGAGTTTGTTTGCAGAGGCTGGAAGCCCTGGCCCGCCCATTCTCTCTCTTTCTCCCTCTATCTGTCTTTCTCTCTGTGTCTGTAGCTCTCAAATAAATAAATAAAAAAATTTAAAAAAAGAATGATAAGTGTTCTATGACTCAGCCATATCCCTAGTCCAATAATCATCATTTGCTTATTTATTTATTTAGAAGCAGGGATTCACTTTAGTCCAGGATAACCTAGATCTCACTCTGTGTCCCAGACTGAACTCAAATTCCTCGAGGTCCTGCCTCACCCTTCTGAGTGATGGGATCACAGGTGTGCACCACCAGGCATGGAGTCAATCACCTTTACTTAGTCATGTAGCTATTACAAATGAATATATTCATTTTTTTTCAGAAGGGATATAATAGAGAATATCTTGTACATATGTCTATACATATTGTCTTAGGAAATGGAATCTAGTACTATCAATAATTAGCATTTAAGTCAGAACTATATACAAACATAAGCCCACTCTCTATTATCAAGCTACCACCAATCATGGGCTACAAGAGGGCCTATATCTATTAAATTCTCCATTAAAAAATAAGGGTTATCCCATTTGTCTGGTGCTAACTTTACTTACTGTCCATTGGAGAATCTGCTTCTCTTTTTCAGATAGATGCAGATCCTAAGGAGAGAACCACCTCACTATACCTCAAAAGGGCCCCAGCTGAAACTAAGAATAATTGGCGAAACAAGCAAGGGTGCTGTTTTCTTGGTGAACCTGGTACCAGTACAAGGGTGAAGGAGATCAACACAGAGAACAAGCAACTCCTACCAAATCAGATATCCAGAGACACAGAGGCTCCCAACACCTCATCACTGAAGCATACCCCAAACGAACCCAACATGACTCAGGGAAATTTTATCAAAGAGGGGGTGGGAAGAATGCCAGAGCCACATGTTGGGTCATGATACACAGAGACATTTCCTCCTACCCATAACTGATAGCTAACCCCAAAATGCATGACCCATATACCTCAACAAGGAGGGGGCAGGGGAAGTGTGTAGTACACGAATGAGCCTAACAATGGTACCAACCTGACTGTCTTCACTGAGTACAAAACTAATTAATAATAATTAAAAAAAGATTAGAAGGCCATAAAGAATAGAGACATCCTGTCCTCCCTAGACAATTCTTCAAAAAAGCCTATTCTGAACAAGAGCACAAATAACTTCCATTCCTTATCTACTTCCCTTGGACCTGTAGCTGGTTCAGCCTGTTTGTTTTAGGACCTCCTTATAAGTTTGCACCCCAGCCTGACTCAGAGCTTCAGCATTCACCCTCAGGAAGGCTGCTGCCCCTCGCTGTACCTCCCAATAAACAATCTGTCAGTAGAGATCAAAAAAACAAATAAGAAAATATTTTCAGCTATTTCAAGTCATCTTTAAAAATGATATGTTGTGTTATTCTAAAGGGAACTAAGGATATGCATTCCAGCATACTACACATAGGGTACATAGTGTACACATAGTGTACATTTATCTGTGTTGGCCATAAAATCTTGTACCTTAGTTTTTCATTTCTTTTTTGTGTAGTGAAATTTAGTGTTTGTGTATCACTATTAACTTATGGTTTATATGCTTTGTTCATTTTTAACTGATTTTTTAAAGATACTATATTCTATTTTCAGTTCATTTTTAGCCCAGCATATCTATCATGCGTGTCATCTATGTATTTATTGGTGTCATTGATAGCCTTTAAGTTTGCCTCCAGCCACTTCATATAATGCTTAATTTGGGCTGGGGAGATGACTTAGACATTAAAGCTCTTGCCTGCCAAGCCTTAGAACTCATGTTAAACTGCCCAGATCCCACATAAACCAAACACACAAAGGTGAGGCAATTAAAAGGTCACAAATGCCCACTAGATGGTACAAGCATCTAGAATTCGATTGCAGTGGTTCAGGATCTGGTGGGCCAATTTTCACTTTTTCTCTGTCACTCTCTCTTTCTAAAATAAATAATAAATAAATCAATAAATAATGCCTAATTTATATTTAGGGTGTCTAATTGCCCAAGAAAATATAGCATTTTCCTTCTTTCTATAAATCGTTTTTATTATGAATATGTAGTGTTTTATAATGGAAGAGAAAATATCGATACTTTTTAAAGTTATCCAGTAAAGAATTTAGATGGTTCTAAAATTGGTTAGGTGTATACCAATTTTTCCTTGTTCTTACATTCAGGCTTTGGTGTCTGCACTCTCATTCAAGGTTAGGTATGAACTAGTATGATTCTGGGTTGAAAAAAGAGGATATTGTTTTTATATAGATACTAATTGCTGTGTTTTATTAATGACCTACTAATCTGAGAATGACTTTGGTCTATAACAAATTTAAATTTTGTATCAGTTGTTTCATTTATATTTAGAAACCAACTTTTGTCGACAGCATTTCCCTTATGCACCTGCCCTCATATGGCTCATAAGTGATATTGATGTAGCTTTCATAATTTACCAAGCAATAACACATATCTTATCCCACCCCATGATATATTAGGAGTGACTAATATTATCATTCATAGAAAATCTTAAAAGCTGATGCAACATATTTAAAGATGTCCACTTATTTCATGGGGCAAATTCATGTGTCAATAATATTTATTGATGATTTAACATACTCTTTTACCATAGAGGCCTGAATAGTTTTTGTCAGTTACACCCTGTTTCTAGCTGTCTGTAGAACCTGACTGTTCAGAGTGATAATTAGCAATACTTCATCTAGTTATCTTGCTCTTCTATTAATCATTTTTGTGACTCAAGACATTTTTTAGCTTTTTATTCCATTTTACCTCATATCTTCTTTTTGTTTTTAACTTTTGCTGATGGGAATGACATTAAAACCCCCAGACTATTCATCCTTGTAATGTCTCAAAACACCTAACACCCAACATACAAAAGCTATTCCAAACATTTCACTAAATTGTGTTAGTTTAAGAATCAACTTGACTTGCATGTATGTCTATAACAATTATGCTGTCAGGACTAAAACTAATGTGAAAATACATTTTAGAAGTGATTATAGGTCTGGAGAGATGACTTAGCAGTTAAGGCACTTGCCTGCAAAGACTAACAATCCACATTTGACTCCCCGGAACCTACGTAAGCCAGGTGCATAAGGTGACACATGCACACAGGTGGTGCATGTCCAGGTGGTGCATGCCTCTAGAGTTTGTTTGCAGTGGCTAAAGCCCTTGTGTGCTAATTATCTCTCTCTCAAATAAAAAAAGTGCCCCAAATGAGAAATTATGAGTTTTGCATATTTACATTAGAACAAGCTGTTTCTCGCCATTGAATAATGTAGGTTCTATTTAATCTACCTTGCTTCTGAAGAGCTTGAGTTAAATATGGCATTTATTTTATATTCTCCAAATTCTTTGGCTATAGTCTAGGAGGGATCATTAAGGCTGCTAACTTTCTTAATAATTGATAATCAAAATAGTTTCCTTAGATATGTCATGAAATGGAGATGAGTGATGACAAAATTTCCTTTGGGGTACTCATTATTACATAAGCATAAATGTTAAAATGTTCACATACTATGCTTTTTATTCAGTTATATTTGAAACTAAATATCTGAATAAATTTAATGCAAATAATTAAAATGAAAAATTAGAATGATGCAATTGTGATAGAGTAGTTTGCAATATTTTTCTTTTTTACTTTAAACAGAAACAATCTCAAGTCATAATTTGTACTCATTTTAAGATTCATTACTTTAGCTTAAAATGATGGACTGCTAGATTGAAAAAAAATTAATCAAAGATGTGTTCCACATGTATGTGTGCATGTACATGTATTTTAAAAGTTCTTAGTCAAATGTGAGTCAATTGTATGATGGAACACAATGCAAAAGAATTGATAAAATAGATGTACAATAGTGTCATGAAGTTGTATTTTGTAAGTTGTTGAGTGAAATAATTATAAACCACCATTATGAGAATTTTCCTCATTATGTTTGAAATAAACCATTATGTTGGATAAATACAATGTAGAAGAGATGATTGCATATGAATAAATTATAAGATATAGCAAATATTATCACATAATAATTATAACAAAAATTATTTTCAGTATTATTGTAGTTCATACAATTTCACTTTTAACTGACTTATCTCCTATGTATGTATATACAAATAAACATATCATAAATTTCTACCTAGCCTTAATACACTTACACAAAATTATATTAAAGAAAAAAAGTGTTGTTCTAAGAAATGTTCTAATTAATACTTAATACTTTTTCAAACCTAGATACGGACAGAATTTCAAGCTCCTCCTCTGAATAATTTACCTAGTTTTAATGAGTCCATATATTTCTAGGCACAAAGAACAGAAAGAAGGATTGACTGTGGAAAATGTGCTGGCCCAGAGCCCATGTGCATGACACCAGTACCTGTGATCAAGTACCAGTCTGGACCAGGAAGCTTCTGTTGGTGAAGTGAAAGTGTCTGCTGCTAAAGCTTCACATCAAGTATGTCAACTCACCTCAAGAAATGTCTCCTTCCAGCTCAGGGAGTCACATTGGTTTCGTTTATCTTCCATGTGACAAATCCTGCCCATCTTTTTCCTGCATATCCCATTTTTGAGAGCTCTTTGCTGTCTGGTTACAGTGCAACTGTTTGAATAAAGTGCAAAATTTTTGTAACTTCCTATATTACAAGGTGACTACTTTTTCTGTTTTGGTAGCAAATTAATTGAACCTAAATAAAAATCTGCTTGTAAACTTTAATATGAGTTTAGCCTATGAAATCTGCATTAAAAAACCCCAAACCTGCAGTAACATGGAAATTTAAATAAGAACATATTGGATCTGTCAATGGAATTTAATTCTTTTAAAAAATATTCTATTCTATTCTATTCTATTCTATTCTATTCTATTCTATTCTATTCTATTCTATTTATTGGAAAGACAGAGAAAGTGGCAGATAGATAGATAGGGAGAGAGAGAGAGAGAGAGAGAGAGAGAGAGAGAGAGAGAGAGAGAGAGAGAAAGAGAATTGGCTGGCCAGGGCCTCCAGCCACTGCAAACATTCCCAGAAGCATGCACTACTTTGTACAGCTGGCTTATGTGGGTACTGGGGAGCTGAACCTAGGTTCTTAGGCTTAGCAAGCAAGTGTGTTAACGACTGAACCATCTTCCCAGCCCTTCATTCTATATTGTCCCTTTGATGAATATGCACAGCACTTCAGCTTGTCAGTCCTTCTATGAAGAATGAATCAGCCATGCTCTACACCATAAACCTCTATGAGTGAGATGACAGTTCAATGAAGGTGTTCATTCAGTACATGGCGTTGACAGAGACTGCCAACCAGCATACCACATGCCAACTGGCACTTGTTGCAGTGTAATTTCCCTTTATGATAATTGCTTATCAACTGGGAATTTTATTTATTCATTGGCACTATAAATTTAACTACAGCTTATTATGCAAGTTCTAATTTCTCCAAATTTTCTGTCAATGAAATTATTTGAGCTTCTTTTTAATTAGACTGGTGTTTGAAAACATTGTATTGTTGGCTGATTTTGTTTCTCTTCATTGCCCTAATTGTTTATGAAAATTGCACTCCATAAGCTTTTTGAGGAAACAAGTACTTTAATTGCAAAACATCTCAAATTTGAGGATAATTTATGTGATGAGAAAATGCTGATATTAGAACTTTTCTCATATTATTTAAAAATAGTATACAGTCATTACTTAAATTTGCCATACATAAACATAACAAAGAGGTAATACTTTTATAGTTTAAAATTTTCTACATTAACATTACTTGAATGACCCTCCCCAACAGCTTCTGATCAATATATAATATGCAATTCAGTTCTGCCACACAAGGGGACCAGGCATAGAGATGCATGTTCCTGTGCTGTTAAGAAGCAGAATTGTGCTGTTACTGTCACTGTGGACTGAGTAAGGGTGCTGGGAAAACTACCATTGTGGCTCAGATGAAGAAGGTCTCAATTTTTAACAATTATAATTTGTATTAGGAAATTTAAAATGTGAACAAATTAGAAATTTGTCATATTCCCATTGGGTTATCCTCTGAAATCCCCTGTCCTCTGCCCCTGTTTCACTGATGTAATTGAGTAGTGGGCTTGTCTGTAAACACTTTGGGGTCATAAGTGCACTAGTCAGTTACTATGGGGTGGACTATGCTTCAGTATGCACCGAAAAGTCCCCAAAGCTACTAAATCAGAAAATGAGTCTGCCAAGAGCTCAATACTAAAGGTGCACAAAGAAAAAGAAAAATCCAGGGCTGTACAACCAATCACAGATAAGAAAGAAGAAAAGGCATTGGATTGCTGAGTAACAGGTAAAAGTAGAGAGGTGTTCCCTGTGTGGCAAAAGCATAATGACATACATAGGGATGTTTTGGAATGAAGCAGAGATACTAATCAAGGCTTTTTACACACAAGTTGTGATGTTTGAGAGTGTAGCAGGGATACTGAGCAAAGTTCCTTTGAGCATCACATTCTGTATAAATAAATAGCAGCCAATGACTGAAGAAACTGGAAAGCCATGAAAACATTTAAAGTGGTAAGCAAACCTAACCTCACCTCACCTTCAGAGACTCAACGCTGATCCCCTTACTAATGACAAGAAAAATAAGTTGTGCATAGTTTGGAAGATATACATTATTTTTCTGAAACATCTACCATTTTTAAATCATGGTGCCTGACATTTAATAAAAATTATGATGCATAACAGAGAGACCATGCTTGAGCTTAGAAGGAAACAAGCTGCCTGACCGCCAGCCCTCATAGTACTAGGAGGTGCTCTGTGAGCTGCTAAGGAATAATGGCTACCCACAATGTGATCAAGCAGGGGATACTGCAATGTAGAAAGTCAACTACCCAGACAATATTTATACACCTGTGCAATAGTGGCACATAGGCTTTTTAATCAATGGCTCTCTGATTAAAATAAACAGCCACTCAGTAGGAAAGAACTCATACCTGGTACTGTACTGAAAACAGTCAGAATCCTACACAGGCAACCTTCCTAGACGACAGAGAGAAATTTTGACTAGTCGTTGCAGTTAGGTTTGCATTGTTGGCCGAAATCACCTGACCAGGAGCAGGTTTTGGGGGAAAAAAAAGAGTTTATTTTGGCTTATAGACTCATGGGGAAGCTCTATTATGGCAGGAGAAAATGATGGCATAAACAGAGGGTGGACATCACCCCCTGGCAAACATAAGGTGGATAACAGCAACAGGAAAGTGTGCCAAACACTGGCAAGGGAAAACTGGCTATAATACTCATAGGCCCTCACCCAATAATACACTGCCTCCAGGAGCTGTTAATTCCCAAATCACCACCAGCTGGGAACCTAGCATTCAGAATAACTAAATTTATGGGGGACACCTGAATCAAACCATCACACTAGTATTTGGCCAAAATGAGTAGACAAATCCTTCAAAGTCTCTCAATAAACTGTGCATATCCTTTTTAATACAAACTGCTCTCACTCTTCATTGGAGAATCTGTTACAGATGGTAGCAAAACCAGTGAGAACCCAGATCCATCAACACATCAAGAAAAATAGCTGAATAACTAGACTGAGGCTAGCCACTTCTAGCACATCGGCCAAGTCCCAGATGACTTCACAGAGGAAGTGGCAATTTAAACATTAGCGCTGCTCTCCTATTATCCTGACAAACTGCTCAAGCGAGATGGCAATAGACACCGAGGACACTAAAAATTCATCAAAGCAGAAATCCAGAGGTTGAAGGGAGTGCAACATTAAAGTAGACATAACACACCTGCTAAGGCTCTTGGGACATTGTGGAAGTGGGGGCAGAAAAATCATAAGAGCTATAGGGTGGGAAGGAATATCCTGAGGCATTGTCCCCCTTACTTATAGAGACTGACTGATGTTTTCATAACCCCATGGTGAATACCAACAACTCCATTGGGAGGATTATCAGTGAAATGTGGGCAGAGAAGAAGGGTTAAAGAGCATCACAAGAGGGGAATGGGGCCAGCACCCAATTTGTTCATACAATGAAGCTGAAATTAATTTTAAAAGGTAGGATGAATAAAGCAAAGCAAAATACATTGCTCAGAGGAAAAAGAAAAAGTAAAAGAAAATTAAAAAAACAATAGTAAGTCTATAGACATGCTTTCAAATGGATGTAAATATTAGATTGAGACTTTATTATAATTATCATTATTGTGCAAAGAGATATAAAAAAAGAAAGATGGTATTAGATATTTGACCAGCTAGATGGAGCTTTTAATAAAAAGTCTAAATCAAATATTGAAAAGGAAAACAGGATGTGACCAATGGAAATAAAATCCTGTAATAAAATTGTAACTCATAAAAGAGCTATGGAAAGACTATATGGATTGGAAGAAAAGATATGGAAATCATTAGAATTGAAACAAAAAGAGAAAAGAAATATAAAAAGAATATGACATGAAAGAGCTAATAGAGAAGCTAAACAGACAAATAATATCATTAATAGGTTATAGAAAGAGATAATAAATGGAATTGATATATTATGAATATTTCAAATTATAATAAATCAAGTTTTCAATATAACATTTACAATAATTCAGAAGGAGAAGGGTAGGCATCCCGTGTACCAACAACATTCACAAGACAAACAGAATTCTGAGTCATGGACTAAATTTCATTACGTTTAAGTTATTGAATTCGTTCAAGGTATGTTCTTGAAAAATAAAGAATTAAAGTAATAATTTTGAAACTAAACACTGACAATATCACAGAAAACATTTGAAAAGTAATCTACCCTTCAATCCTTCAAGATTAAATAGAGAATACTTCTTTTGTTGTTTGTTTTTGAGACAGCTCTGCTGTTGCCCGGCATGAGCTTAAGCTTTCTATGTAGCCATAGATGTCCTTGAACTCCTACTTCTGCTTCTATCACCCAAGTGCAGAGATTTACCAGTGCACTTCTGAATAATCCGTCTGTTGAAGAAATTGATAAATAATATCTCTCCATAAAGGTGAATCAATTCTCTCTGCAGGTCAACAAAATGAAGGTTTGCCACTGGGGATGCTATGGATATAACAGAGTAATATTGTGAACAATTTAGTTCTAATCAATTCACCTACTCAGGTAAAATCTTCAGATGCCTTGGAAGATATAAATATCAAAGAATATTCAGGAAAAGGTATTGCTGCTAGTCACATATTTATTAAGAATTGAATGTATAGAAACATACAAGACGTTAAATAAAAGGGTAGGGGACTTTAAGTGGCCTCAACATTTAAAAGACAACTTGTAATAGATCCTAGGTATAATATGAGAGCTAAAAGTCTTAAAAAGTCTTTGTATATTAAACTAGCCAAATATCCTGGAATAACAGAGTGTACAAAACCTATGCCCAAAAATCTGTAATATAAAATTTGAAAAAATAAAAATTTTGGCTTATTTTTTTTTCATTTTCCAAGGTAGGGTCTCACTCTAGCTCAGGCTGACCTGGAATTCACTAAGTAGTCTCGGGATGGCCTTGAACTCATGGCAATCCTTCTACCTCTGCCTCCCGAGTGCTGAGATTAAAGGTGTGCTCCACCACACCTGGCAAACTTTGGCTTTTTTCAAAGGACATTCCTAAAAAACAATAAACCAGTAACTTAATGACAACATGCATATCATACATTTAGGGATAAAAGTAATTTAAACCATATCATTTGACATGGCATAGTGGTGGCACTATTAAATTGTGTGTATATATATATATATATATATATATATATATGCAATACAGCATACAGAAACAAGAGATTAAAGTACTTACCACCATGGATGAATCTCAAGTTCTCCATGCTAATAGGAGGAAGCCAGACACCAAAGAGCACATACCATATTATTTTACCTATGTGATGATGATACCAAAAGAAAAATGGTGTAGCACAAGGGGGTCAGTACTTATCAATCAACTCAAGTGTCAAGATGAGGTATAAGAATTATTCCATATTGTGGGCTGTAGAGATGCCTTAGTGGTTAAGCACTTGTCTGTGAAGCCTAAGAACCCCAGTTCGAGGCTTGATTCCCCAGGACCCACATTAGCCAGATGCACAAGGGGGTGCACACATTTGGAATTCATTTGCTGTGGCTGGAGGCCCTGGCATACCCATTCTCTTTCTTTATCTGCCTCTTTCTCTCTCATAAATAAATAAATAAATAAATATAAAGAAATATTCCATATTGTGACAATGCTGGTGGTTGCCACAGGACAGACTTTTCTAATGTCATTGAGTTGTAGGGATATTTATATTTTATGAAATTTAGTTCAGTGAAGTTAAAAGAAGCTCATGGGATATCTGTACAAATAGAAGATGGTAATTACCACTCAAATGTTTTGTAAAGTGATCTGGTTGTAGAGACATTATATTGGGGAATATGTGACCCCATATGATTTATGTTCTCCCTTGCAGATGGTCATCCCCCAGAGGAACTTTTTCTCTTGGTCTTCTTATAAGGTATAATCTTGGCTGCAGAATTCCAATAACATAAGTAGAAGGAATTCTCGGAGCAAATAGTCTTCCCCTATGATTGTATTTAATCCCTGCTTTACATAAAGCTTGTTGGCCATAAACATGAACCATATTTGGTGTTTCCTAGTCCACAGATCCCCTGATGTTTCCTCTTCAGAGAATTGAACTTCAATCTTCTGCAAGGGTGAATACCCAGCATCACTCATTTTCATGGTATGTATGGAGAACTCTGCTTCTTCACCTTTTAGCCTAATGCTTTTGCAACAGATTGCAATTTTCACTTGTCTTTTAGAAGCCCTGATACTATGCATTTCTGAACCCATTAGAGATTCTTTAGAATACTATCCTTCCCTCTTACCAGATTTAGGTTAATTTTTCTCTCTATTTTTTTCCCGCTATTTATTCAATTATCCAGTTCTAAAACTTGGTCTTATTGTTGTCTTTTGTGCTGAATTGTATTCTTTAAATTTTGCTTTGCTTTGAAGATATTTATGACTCTAAAAACCACATTGAATGTCCAGTTTTAGAAGAAAAACATACTCAAGTGCAAGGTTTTTATCCAATTTTATTGACTACTTTTATGATATATATATATATATATATATATATGGTCTCTATTTTTGATATAAATACACAAGTGTCACTGGTTCTCAGAGACAGTGGTATAATATATTAAAATTTAAAGAACAAGCATTGCATGAGGTAGCTATGCCTGCAGAGAAGAACTGGTCTGATTTCCAGGGGCCTTGCCTATCATGTTCTACCATGAAAATTTACTTAGTCTGGCCCTCATGGTGACAGGTTCACACTATTTGTAATATCAAAGTCAATGCCTGTGGATATATTTATTTATTCTTATTTATTCATTCACTTCCCAGTGGATGACTTTTGGCCCACACTGTGCATCAAGATATGAGCCTAAATTGCACATCATAAAAAAACAAACTACAATCAGAAGCCAATTTGCCAGTTTCCAATGAGAAATAGAGCTACCGTGTGGACGTGCATATTTACAGGAACTTGGCCAACATAATCTTTTGCCTTAAGCAAATCATACTGGAAGCCAAATTCTACATAGAAGTTTGCTATAGAAAGGCAGAAAAGTCTTATGATCCTGATATTTATTGGCATCAGGATATGAGATAGATAAAGGTGCCAGAGAACCTGGTTTGATTGAGTCATTGGCAAGAAAGCCATCTCCTTGGACAGGAGTTTGGTGCATTCTGCCAAACATAGCTCTCCATTGCTTATTAGTATGTACTTACATTCCTACACCTCTCAAAGAAATAATTGTCATATTTACTTTGGATCCTTTCAACATGTGTTAATGTAACTTTGTTTATGTCTCCCATAATATATATTATTTATATCATAACCTCATGTCCCAATTTTATATCCAACTTATAAGTTTAATTTTTTGTTTATTTTTATTTATTTATTTGAGAGCAATAGACAGAGAGAGAAAGAGGCAGATAGAGAGAGAGAGAATGGGCACGCCAGGGCCTCCAGCCACTGCAAACGAACTCCCGACACGTGTGCCCCCTTGTGTATCTGGCTAATTTGGGACCTGGAGAATCGAGCCTCGAACCGCGGTCCTTAGGCTTCACAGGCAAGCGCTTAACCGCTAAGCCATCTCTCCAGCCCCCAACTTATAAGTTTAGCCCCTATTATATCCTCCATACTTAGCACAATTAGTTTTGAATTGTTAAATAGTTTTAAATAGTTCTAAAAATACAACTTGGGCTTGAGAGATGGATTAGCATTTAAGTAAGGCCTTTGCTTGCAAAGCCAGATAAGTACCCACATAAGCCAGATGCACAAGGTGGCACATGCATCTGGAGCTCATTTGCAGTGGCTACAGGCCCTGGTGTGCCCATTCTCTCTCTGTCTATCTGCCTCTCTTCCTCTCTTAAATAAATAATAAAAATAAAAGTACAGCCTGATTTCTCTATTTACACTTCTTAAACTTAATCATTACACAAATGAAAAGACAGAATTTCATATTACTTTGCTTGAAAGAAAGCACATAGTCTCTACTGAAACTCAGGACACACTTAATTGTGATATACTTCAAACGTGCATCTGCACAAAGTAAATATTTCTATTCTAAAAGGGAAGAATTGTGGCAAACCAAGGAATTTTCAGTCCAAATCATGCATGACTAATTCCAAAACTTACAGCTCCACATCTGGGATCACGTTGAGATGGTGTGGGCTCCGAAGGGCCCCACTCTTTTAGGGATGCATATCTTGTGACAGCTACACTTTTAGTCTGCAAATTTCCTTGGCAAATATTCCATGGGTTTTGCACCTCTAACATCCTGGAGTTTCCACTTCAACTTACAATCCACCTTTGTGTCTTCATGCAGTGGTCACTCATGGCCTTCTTGCAGGGATTCTAATGCTCCCATATTTTTGCCTGGTTTCAGTGCCTTTCAGAAACCATGGTGAAATATACCATAACCAATCAATCCTGCATATTTAGTACCTCAAAATCTATTGCTATATCAATAATATTGCCAAGTTCTCATAACAGCTTAGATTGAAGCCTGACCCTTTAATCCACACCTCAGTAGGCCCTTCAGTCTGATTTTAGTAAAACATTTAAATTAAATTTTACATTAGTAAAACTAGGTGGTAATGTCTGAACAAGAAACCACCTCAGTTTAGGCATTTTTTTTTTCTTCAAGTGATTTTGGAATTTCACAAGATGGAACATCTATAGGTGAGATTTTGCTAAAAGGCATCTTTTCTACTGTTCCAGGCAGTTTAGGAGATTTCTCCTCAATAAAGCTGAGCTCCTTAAAGAATGCAGCGGCTCTCAAAGTACCAGCCTAAATGTTATTTCACCTCATGGTGAGAGGGGTGATTAAGTTATTAAATTTAATTGAATTATTGTTCTCAGGACATAAGCAGAATGCCATCAGTTTCTTTGATAGCATATAATATGAATTGCTTGTAACTCAGCTCCTGATAGAGTCCTAGGTCTCCTCTGTAACAATTTAATCCAAGATTCCACTGTCTGGGGTTCTGTTATCATTAACTTCTGAGCTGCCACCAGAATGACATATTCAGCTTTGCTTACAGTATCCCAGAGGTTCTGCAGCCCAAAGTTCCTCTCCCTTACCCTGCCTCTCCCAGCAAAATTTAAGAACCACATGGCCAAGTTTATCACAACTAGGGCTACATTTCTTGGTACCAATCTTCTATATTACTTTACTTTTCACTGCTGGGAAAAAATACTTGACCAAAAATTAGTTTAAGCTGGGTGTGATGGTGCATGCCTTTAAACCTACTAGGCAGGCAGAGTTAGGAGGATTGCCATGAGTTTGTTGCCACCCTGAGACTACATAGTGAATTCTAGGTGGGCTAGAGTGAAACCCTACCTCAAAAAAAAAAAAAAAAAAAAAAAAAAAGGAAAAGGAAGGAAGGATTTATTATTTTGATTTCTAATTCCAGGTTCCAATCCATCATGTAAGGAAAGGTACAAAGACAGAAGCTTGGGGCATGGATAGTAAAATTCATTCCACAGTAAGAAAGCACAGAGGAACAAATGCTCACACTCAGTCCGCATGCTCCTTTTTGTATAGAAAAAGGCCTTGACCCATGCAATTGCAATTGTGCCAATCAGAGGAAAGATGTGTCTTCCCAACTAAATAACCTCTGCTAGAGTGTCCCTCTACATCCTGTCATAATGACAAGGGACATAAGCCATCAAAAATATTGATTTATATATTTCAAACCCTAAAGGTAAATAACTGCCAACCAACAATATGATACTCAGTAACATTGTATAAAATATATTGAGAAATAATATTTGAAGACACACAATAATTAAGGTAATTCATGACAGCCAAACCAATATACATAAAATTCTCAATATGTTGTAACATTGGGATCAAGAAGAATAGTTTCGTTCATGAGAACACATCAAGGATATAGACTCAGGAAGACAAAGATCATCAAATAAGAGAAAGACAAGAGTCAAACGTGTCTTGGGCTGGAGAGGTGGCTTAGCAGTTAATGTACTTGCTTGTGAAACCTAAGGCTCCAGGTTTAATTACCCAGGACCCATGTAAGCCATACCTATTCTCTCTATCTGCCTCATTCTATCTCCTTCTCTCAAATAAATAAATAAAATGTTAAAAAATATAGTGTGTCAACCAAAGCATGACATCTACTATCAAAATTATAGTAAATACCCCTAATTTAAAAATAATAAGGTTATATATAGATGGCCTGAATTAAAGTCAAAGAAAAACTGGCTGGAACAGGAAACATGTTCCAACTATATTTCAACACAATCACAGAAAGACAATCATCACATGGTCCCATTCATCTGCAGTTTCTCACCTGGATCAGCCTGAGTTGCTGACATACCTGAAAGTCATCTTGAGGCTTGGACAATAGGGAGGATAGGGCTTTGAGGAGCGGAAAATGTGGGGAGGGGGACACAAAACTAGAAGCTTGGACAATACTAATTTAGAAATCATGTTATCAATATGAAATTTCTTTGTCTTGAATAATATGGAATAAAGTTAATACCAGTTTTATTCAGGACAACTTGGATATTATTTCAAAAAAAAAACCTTTCTTTTTTTTGTTTTTTTATTTTTTGTTTTTAATAGCATGTATTTATTCTCCTCTTTTATGTTGAGACATAATTAACTTTCAAATATGAACTAGTCTTATATGTCTGATAGCTTTTGACACCAACCTGATGGTTTAATCAATTCACTTAATGTATAAAGTGTTTCTATCTTCACCAAAACTTTCCATGTTTCTTCCAATGATACCACCACACTTCCCAAAAGCAAGTGCATGTCTGTTTCTACATATTGGACTTTTCATGAACTTTAGAAAAATGAAATTTTAACTGCTATGCTTGTTGTAATCTGTCTTCTTTCACACGACTGATCCATGATATAGTCCATCATGCCATTGCTCATATCACCAGGATATTTAAAATCTTACTCCTTTGTTTATGTGTATTGTAATGTCTTTGCAGTCTCCTGTAAGTGGATTTGTTTTGTTTCAAGTCTTGAGCTATCATGGATAAAGTTGACAGAAGTTTTCCTATGTAATTCCTTTTTAGACTTGTTTTAATTTCTCTTGAATCAATAGGAGTAAAAGTAAATAGACACTGAATAGATTAAATTAAATATGAACTGTTATAGCAATAACTGTATAATTCTCCCAGTAAGTTTAAACATTCTCTACTTTCTCAGTGGTGGAGATGTATTTCTCCACACAGATAGAAGCAAGAAAAGCATTTATTGCTGTTATTCCACAATGAACTAATGATATCAGTGTGATCCTAACTCAAATTATGCTTATTGGTTTTTTGTATTTATTTAAAAAAAAACCTTTCTGTATCATAAAATTATAAAAATTAAAATACTTAGAATAGTCAAAAAAAAAAAAAGTATAGAACCTAAATTGAACTGGTACCATACAATCCTATACTCTGGAAGTTAGAATAAAAGGTTGAACCCTTGGGCTGGAGATATGGCTTAGTGGTTAAGTGCTTGCCTGTGAAGCCAAAGGACCCCGGTTCGAGGCTCGATTCCCCAGGACCCACGTTAGCCAGATGCACAAAGGGTGTACGCATCTAGAATTCGTCTGCGGTGGCTGGAAGCCCTGACATGCTCATTCTCTCTCTCTGCCTCTTTCTCTGCCTGTTGCTCTCAAATAAATGAAAATAAATCCAAAAAAATTTTTAAAAAGAGGTTGAACCCTCAACAGAACCTTAGAGGGAACACCTGAATCAAAGGTCATTCAAGAGGGTGAGATGAAGCCTAACCTTACATTTCTCTTGTTCTCTTTTTTTCTCTCTTTTGCATTTTTCTTTTCCCTTGGCCCTATCCTGTAATTCCATGTACCAGGATGTGGTTAACATCCACAGAGAGCTGTTGATCTGAAAGACCTACAAGGTCTCCCAACACAAACATGACAGAGTTCTGTCAGAGCACTTGATTACCTACCAGAGGTTAATGGTAAGACCCTACTGATGAAGACACAATACACTGTCAGCCGTGAATATAGAAAGACCTGGTTGGAATCTGGAAGAAAAGCCAGTTCCCAGACAATTAGTTCTTGAGTCATGGGGGAAAGTGACCAACATATATCTGAACAACTCAAATTCTAAGCTATTCAGAAGCAAACAACCTTACATGATGCTCATACAAGTGCAATAGTGGCACGTGACCATGGTGGGTAACCAACTGCTCTTGGATTGGCTAACAGATCAGCTCAGTCGAAAGGAAACAATATTTGGAACTGGGAAACAAATCTCAGTCATATCCAGATAAAAATTCTGCTTTCCATTGTCAAGCTCCCACTAATCTTGGGCTATCAGAGGATCCAAATCCTTTAAATTCTCTCTAAATGAATAATGGTTATCCATTGTAACTGGTGCTGGCTTCACTCTCCCTTGGAGAGTTTGCTTCTCTTTTCCAGACTGGAGCAGGACCTGAGGAGATAAATGACCTAGTGCACTTCACCCTGCCTCAGCTGAGACCACAGAGGAATTGGGGTAATGAGCAAGAGTGCTGTTTTTTTGGTGAACCTGATATCAACACAAGGGTGAAGGAGATAGACACTGAGGACACTCAACACCTACCTAAGCAAAGATCCAGAGGCCCTTAAGAGGCCATCACTGAACTAGACTTAAAATACACTCAACATGGCTCAGGGAATTTTTCAGAAGTGGGGGCAGAAAGATTATTAGAGTCACAAGTTGGGGCATTATGCACAGAGACATTGCCTCTCCCCCATAACTGACTGCTGCTCCCACAATGCATGACCCATAATCCCCAATAATGAAGTCCTCTTTAAAAAAGGGGCAGGGAAGAGGGAAATGATAGTCCAACGTGTATTGTTCACATACAAAGTATGTCCATAACTAATAAAAAACAAAATAGTAAAAGAAGAAAAGAAAATACAAAAATACAAAAATAATTTTTTCAAGGCTACTTCCTAAGAGGAGATAAAATTCCTAGTATTTACAAAATTTTAGTTCAGTAAACAGAGCTATGACTGTTCTGAAATATGCAACAATGGGCCTTTTGTTCCAATCCCTTCTTGGATTTTCCTCTGGGATGATTTTTGTTGACTTTTGGTACATTTTCATACACCCTGATAGGTAATGTTGGGGATCCATCCATATTGGGGTATTCCTAGTTTATTAAATTAACTCAGAGGTACAGATATTGACTAAAATTTCTATGTTCATAGAGGACCCTTAAGTAATTATGAAGTGGAATGTGAGCAGACTAACAAGAAAGTATATTTTAGCTGGTAGTACCAACTTTTTTATACTGAACTATATCAACTGAATAAGTCTGGAGTTATAACAAATGAAGGGAGAAAACAGGGGAAGTGTTGGCATTTATCATGAAGGCAGAATCAGAGCATCAGTTCAAGAATACATGCACATTCATGCACACACACACATATGTATGTATGTATACATAGAATTTCATGGCAAGAATAGCTCATGATAAGCACAATCCTAATCTAAATGAGAAAATAAGAGATGAAATTATAGAAGTTATAGTTCAATAAATCTAGCAGCTCTGATCATATGCTATGGAAGGTGTCTTTTCAGTCACGATTGATTCTCCAACTTAATTTATTTCAAAATGATTTTAGTTTATCCTACAGTTTCAGGTATTTCTTTTTCAGTTTTAAAAGATTTATTTGCATATGTGTTTGTGTGGGTGGGCTGAGTACCAGAGCCTCTCACTACTATAAAATATTGCCATATATTTGCTTCATTCAGCCACAGGTTCTATCTCCAGCACTGGGGAAAAAATTCTGTTTAATATTTTCAAATATAGTTTGTTTAATTTATTCTGCTCCCCATGCTCCTATGCCCTATGTTCAATCCTCTCCATAGGCTGTTATCTTTCCACTTGTCAGATAGTTGCTTTAGAATGTCCCCCACCATTTTTTTCTTTTTTGTTTTTTTAAAGTTTTTATTTTTATTTTTTTTATTAGAGTGGGGGGGGGATGGGCACAGCAGGGTCTCCAGCCACTGCAAATGAACTCCAGACATATGTGTCATCTTGTGCATCTGGCTTAAGTGGGACCTGGAGAATTAAACCTGGATCCTTAGCCACCTCTGCAGCCCAGGAATGGTTTGTGTGTCAGAGCTCTTCCTGGGCTGCCAGGTGGCTTGGTTTATATTCCTGTCTGGTTAGTTCCCAAGACTCTCATTACCTAGGTGATTCCTGCTAGACTCCTGTGCATGGAGAGTACAGCAAAGCCAGTCCTCATCAGACCCTGCCTTACTCAGTTTCAATTCATCCCCCACTTTCTTCTCAGTGGTCATTAAGGTATTTGCCCAATGTTTTCAGAGCCAGCATCCCATCTCCATGCCAGGCAGACAAAACTTAACTTCCATGCTGAGCTCAATTTCTTCATCATTGGTCTCTAGTATTTCTTGAATGCTAGATCTTATGTGTTTATTGAATTTTGTCAAGTATACCTAGCTGTTTTATTGCCCAACATGTTTTTGTTTTCTTTTTAAAAATTAATTTATTTTTTATTAATTAGTTTTGTACTCTGTTAATGCAGTCAAGTTGGTACCATTGTTAGGCCCATGCATGTCCTACACCCGCCCCCTGACCACTCCTGGTTGAGGTATAAAGGTTATGCACTGTGGAGTTAGCCCACAGTTATGGGTAGGAGAAATGTCTCTGTGTATCATGACCCAACATGTGGCTCTGACATTCTTTCCACCCCCTCTTCTGCAAAATTTTCCTGAGCCATGTTGGGTTCATTTTTGGTCTGCTTCAGTGATGAGGTGTTGGGAGCCTCTATGTGTCTGAATATCTGATTTGGTAGGAGTTGATTGTTTTCTGTGTTGATCTCCTTCACCCTTGTGCTGGTACCTGGTTCACCAAGAAAACAGCACCCTTGCTTGTTTCGCCAATTATGTTTAGTTTCAGCTAAGGCTCTTTTGAGGTATGATGGGGTGGTTATCTCCTTAGGCTCTGTGTCTATGTGAAAAAGAGAAGCAGATTCTCCAGCAGAGAGTAAAGTTAGCACCAGACAAATGGGATAACCATTATTTTTTTTTATTGAGAATTAAATAGGTGTAGACCCTCTTGTAGCACACGATTGGTGGTAGCTTGATAATGGAGAACAGGCTCATATTTGGATATGGTTCTGATTGTTTCCCAGCTCCAGCTATGGGTCCTGTTCCACTGAGGGGATCAGTTAGCCAAATCAAGAGCAGTTGGTTTCCCACCATGGTTGTGTGCCACTATTGCACTTGTGTGAGCATCACAACAGGTTATTTGCTGCTAAGTAGGTTAGACCATGAGTTGCTTGCACAGATATTGTCATTTTCCCCCATTTGCCCATGTAGCACCTTTGGGCAATAGATGAGCTGACTGGAGACTGACTCTCTTCCAGCTTCCAGCCATATTATTCCATTTTATGTACCAACTGCATATGATGTCTTCAGCTGTAGGGTCTTAACATTAACCTTTTGTGGGCCATCAAGTACTCTGACAGAAATCTGTCTTTCTCTCAGGAAACCCTGTTGGTCTCTATGATCAAAAGCTCATTAATAACTGGGGGCTAACTCCACAATGCACGACCCATTTACATCAACAATGAGGGTCCAATGGGAGGGGGTAGATCACAGATGAGCCTAAACAATGGTACCAAACTGCCTGTATTTACTGGAAAGAAAACTAATAAATTAAATTAAAAAAAAAAAAAAAAACAGAACAAAACAGAAAGCTGGTTTGTAGAAAAAAAAAAAAAAAAGCTCATTGTGGATGATAGCCACATGCTACTACTGCCAGTTACAGGTCAGTGCCCACTAAGAAAAGGAAGAAAAAGATAATTAATATAAAAGAGTGAGAGAGAGAGAGAGAGAGAGAGAGAGAGAGAGAGAAGCTGTAGAAGATTAAGGTCAGTCTTCATCATGCCCTCTCCATTGTGGCTCAGGTGTTCCCTCAAGGGCCTGGTGAAGGTTCAACCATTTAGTCTTCCTTTTAGGATGTAGAATTTTATGGTACCATTGCTGTTTCAGTCCAGATTTGTATCTCCCACCCCCTTCCCTCCCTCCCCACCCACCCTATTATCTAGTCCTTGAAATGCTTGCTGGGTATGTAGGCATCTTGGGTAGATTCAGGTTAGGTGGTATGGATGAGTGAGTCTATGTGGCGATTATCTTTCTGTGATTGGATAAGTTCACTGAGAATGATCTGTTCCAGGTTCAACCATTTTTCCTCAAATTTCATTGTGTCATTTTTCTTACTGCTGTGTAGAATTCCATAGTGTAGATAAGCCACATTTTAGTTATCCATTCTTCTAGTGATGGCCATCTGGGTTGATTCCAGCTCTTAGCTATTATGAATTAAGCCGCTATAAACATGTTTTAGCAAATCTCTCTGGACTGTGGTTAAAAGGTTTTAGGGTACATGCCCAGTAAGGGAATAACTGGGTCTGTTTGTAACTCTATAGTCAGGTTTCTCAGGAGTCTCCATGTTGCTTTCCAAAAAAACAATCAAAACAAAACAAAAAACTATATTAAGGCTCCATTAAACTCTTATAATGGAGCCAATTAGCTGACGGGTATTTGACATCTTTTTTAAAGTTCCCTGCTCACCTCCTTGGAAAGTTTTGAATGCTGTTTTGCTCACCAGTATACCACCAATATGACATCAAACTTTTAGATGAATAATAAAATTGTGAAGTAGGAGAGGAAGGAGAAGAAACAACAGGCCAGATGCTGCCCAGAGCAGGCAACCAACTAATGCAGAAACCAAGCAAGTATGCTTACTGACGGACCTGTGCTGTGTTTCACTTCCACTCCCAGAAACTCTAAGAAATGAGCAGCTACTGAGACCTGAGACTTAAAAATATAAATGAAAAAACAAAAAAGCATACTTCTTTTTTATAAGAAGTCAAACTGTGAAACACTATGCCTTCCTTAATTACCCTTTATATTTACTTTTTGAGACAAGGTCACACGATAAACGTAGAGCTCATTGTTAAATTAGCTTACCTATTGATCACCGGGAATTTCTTATCTCTCCATCCCTGCACTGGGTTTATTGACAAGTGTCAATTTTGACATTTTACATGGGTCCTAGGAATCTGATCTAAAAATCTGTTTTTTTTTTTGTTGTTGTTTTTGTGGTTATGATTTACAAGGTATTGTCTTGCTCTTGTCCAGTCTAACCTGAAGTTCACTTTGTAGCCTCAGGGAGGCCTCAAATTCACAGGAAGGTGTGCATCACCATGCCCAGCAATTGAACTAAGAATCTTATGCTTGTGTGGCAAGCATGGTACCCAGTGAACTTGCTTTCCAATGGCCTTACCTTTTTTTTTTTTTTTAAGATACTATCTTGCTATGCAAATAGTTACTGGTTTCAAATTAGTGATATTCCTGCCTCAGTCTCCCAGTGCTGGAATTAGAGACATAGTACCATGTCTGGCTGAATTAAAATTAAAAGTTTTGTTCTCTTGTATTATCCAGCATAGTAATTATAATGTCCTATAATTAGTTCAATCACCTACTGTCATCTTTCCTTCTGTATGAGAACTATGTGAAAAACTCTGTGAGCTAGTAGAGTGTAAATAGCTCTATATGTAGAACCCTGTGTAATTTTGCTCCCAGTAAATGTGTTTTGTGGGTTTTTGGGTCATTGCTCTGGGCCCAGGCAACTGGGGTGGGTACAAAAGTAAAGGACTTTAAGGAGGATTTTCTGTGAACAGCTTTCTTGGTTTATTGTCAGGGAAAATGTGTTTATAAGTATCGGAGGATGGCGGGGCGACACTAAGGTGATTGGACATACCAAGTTAATTTCTGATGCCTAATTAGCATATGGGGACATTCATTCTAGCACACAGGCAATGGCAGTGGGTTCAGGTGATCTAGGGTCTCAGGACTGTGTGAAGGCTGCTGGCTGAAAAGGAGTTTCCTAAGCAATTGGCCAAAGGTTATAGGGCTGTGGGCAGAGCCTAAGTTCAGGTGTGCCAGGCTTGTAGAAGGAGTGGCTTCCTATGGCCTGGGGGTCCTTAGCTGTGCCTGGCAACTCAGGCCACTCTCCTAAAGGCCTGTGCCTGGAAGTGCCCAACAATGTTTTACGCAATTCCATCCTCAAAATGGATGGTGATATCCTTGACTGTCCCCTATCACTTTAAAGTTTAGTTGTGTCCATACATATTAGACTTAAAAAGAGATTTTTTTCTTTATCGTGTTTATCTGTAAACATATTTTATGTGTTTTAGAAATGGTTTAAGGAGACTTCTAGTAGGGAGACATCTTAGTGGCTTACTTATTTTAAGTATCTTATATCTTATATATATCTTATATCTAACTATCAGTTAACATATGTATAGAGAGAAAAAAATGTAAAAACTTTTAATAAAGCTATGAATTTTTGAGCGATACTTGGGAACTTAGGTGATTTTTCTATTACCTATGAAACCTGTGGTGCTGAAATGACTTGTGAAACTGAACATATTTGTGTGTTTACAACCAAATTGTGGCAAAAAGCAAACATATTTTCTAGACAATACATGCAGTCAAAATAAGTAAGATCTACACTGTGCTAAGATGGTCCTATTTCAAATATTTATCCAGTAAGGCAGGCCTAGGTAGTCCCATATCTGTGATGTGATCAATGCTTGAAGGAGACCCCAAAGTACAGATTCACTTGTCATCATTCCAATGGCACCCAAGTGGAAAGTGGACCATCTGTGGATAACTGAGGAACAACACTTAAGTGGGAGTTCTTTTTTTTTTTTAAGTAAGCCATCATTGGGTCTTACTTCAAATTGCATTATTCTAGATGTGGGAGTTCGGGTGTCTGGGTGTATCATGGCAGGAAATGAAAGGGACTTCTAGAGGGATAAATTATTACTAGTTTCTGTTGTGTTGTCTATTAATTCACTAGCTGAGATAGTCTATCACTGAGTAGGGGGCATTTTGTCTACTTTAGCAGCACTGCACTCAGGAAATATCCACAACCATGGTAACATGGCTGCCAATAAACAGCTGTCATCTGGGTGCAGACTCATCCAGAACATCTCTACCTCAATCTCTCAATCTAGGCGGACCTACAGTTTTTAAAATAGTATTCATATCATATATACTCGTCATCTCTATGTCTGAACATACCTCATTGTAACTGAAAAACAACAGGTAAGTAAGTCCTATGACCTATGAATGAACAATAGCTATAGAATGAAGTAAGAAGCTGTCACAGAAGATTTTCACAGAACGTTTGTGCTGAATGAGAAGTAAGCAAAGTGAAGACTAAGACCAATGAGCAAGGTTAATAGCTAGGGACTTAAGACAAAAGAGCACACGAAGCAGTAATAAAGGGCAACAATAATTAATAGACTAATCCAAATCAATATTAAAAGGCTTATTGGGTTAATGATTCAGGATAAAGAGGTTGCTTATGAGGTGACAAACTTAATAACATTTTCCAAATTAGGAGGAAATGACAGAGAAATAAAAATAATGGAAGACCTTGGAAGAGAGTGATTAATGGAACTTCAAATTATAGGTGTAAATATGAAGGGTCAAAAACAACTTCATAAGCAAAGGCATTTTTAAAGCAATCAAAATATTAATTATGAGTCTACAACCATTTGAACAAAAAAACAAACCCCTCAAAATGAATATTAAGGACATTTAAATTTCTTTAATGTAAGTTAAATTCCCAAAGCAATAATGAAATACTTTTCTGCTTTTTAAAAATATGTTATCAATATAAAATATTATACTTAGTCAATTTCACCCCTGATTAGTGAAAAGTAGTCATATAGGCAAACTTATCAAAGATGGTAGATAAATATTCAATTTTGGACATAAAGTCAAGCTGAAAACAACCAAAATTATTATAAGATACATATAAAAATAAAACTAAAAATGATGTTACCATGAATGCTAACCACATTGTCCTGGTTTATGTATTAATTGAATCCTAACAAAAAATATATATGCAGAATTATCTTATCTTGCAAATAAAGAAATCCAAGGGAAATGACAAAATATTAAATTCATGTTGAATCAGTATCAAATTTAGGTACTCTGGCTTTATGACTTCAATCACTTGGCCAAATTACCACCATCTGGAGGAAATTTCACATTCAAACTAACACACATACAAGGGGGTAGTGTTAAAACCCTGTGAACACCATGGCAAGAGAAATAAAGTGCATCTTGAAAGCTACATGTATTAAAATGCAAAAATAAATGTGATTTGTAAATAATAATACAAGTTGTTAAGAGTTAGGCCACTTAATCAATTATGTCATTTGTGAATTTCTTGTTAAAAGATATACAATTTTACATTAATATCTAGAAATTCAGTAGAAGATCCTTAGACACAGAGACACAGAACATTATACACACACACACACGTGTGTGTGTGTATATGTATATATATATATATGTGTGTGTGTGTGTGTGTGTGTGTGTGTATGTGTGTGTATTTATATATATATGTGTGTATGTATGTATATGTGTATATATATATATATATATATATATATATATATATATATATATATATGTATACGTATGTATGTATATGTTGAATTACTTATTGGTACAGGAGAAAAATCCTAGAAATAACAAACTTCATATTTATGTAGTTTACACAAGTAAAGTTATGTATTAC
The DNA here is from genome assembly GCF_020740685.1 of Jaculus jaculus. NCBI lineage: Eukaryota > Metazoa > Chordata > Mammalia > Rodentia > Dipodidae > Jaculus > Jaculus jaculus. The sequence continues at coordinate 154,603,302 of NC_059103.1, read as the reverse complement.
ATTCCTTACTGCATCCTCACAGACATCTGACTACTTAGAGTTTATTAATTTATAATTTATTAAAAACTAAAACTTGGCAAAATTAAGCAATCTGCTAATGACTGAAGCCTGTCTGTCAGAACTGAGATTAAATTTGGAACTCTTCAACTTGAAGGCCTGGCTCTTCTCATCATAACAAACAGTATTTCATATTAGAGATATAAGATTAGTCTTAAAGCAAAATTTACAAAAAAACATAAGTGCTATCATAGATCAGAGCCCTACAAATTCCATGTTGAGACAGTTCAGTACATTTACAGACATATTTTTCTCAATTTAAAGGCTTATTGTTGAAATAAAATGTGTTGTATTGATATTGTAGTCAATTCCTCTTTGCTATGACAAATACCTCACCAGACACAGCTTATGGGAAGAGGAGGTTTATTATACACCTACAAATTCCAGGGGAGCAACATCATTTGCTAACATAGTTGGCTATTGTTCATTGATCCAAGCAGAGAGACATCATCAAACAGGCAGCATCACCAACACCAGGAAGCAGAAACCTACCCACCAGTGCTCAAACTGCTCTCTCTACACCTCCTGAGCTGGGACTCAGAACCATCCCAAACACCCGAGGCCTGGATTCCAAGATCTGCCCTTAGTGATACCTCCTCCCCAGAAGGGCTCCACCCATTGCAGAACTGAAGACTTGAAATTCAAGCCTGAGTCGATGGGGCCATATATAGAAACTATCACAGTTGACCATTGAAAATTGTACATTGCTATTTTATTACTCCTTAAGAGCACACATCTACACTAAAATGTGTGTATTGTATAAGCACCAAGATAAATCAGATACATTCATTAAGAGAATTCTTTCTGACTGCTTACATTGGTAGCTCCACATTTCCTTCTGAATAATATTGTACCTCATGATTTTCTAGATGAGAAATCTTTACAATATTAGAGGGTTCTTATAATATATGCTATTTTAGCCTTTCAGTCCAAAAATTTGATAATATTGTTATTGCATCAGGACGAAGCATCACACTAGTTGTTCTGCAGGCTGATTGAAAAAAAGTTTCTTGTTCCTGTTCCATTTAAAGTGATTTTGCAGAAGTGTAGTCACAAAAACAAAAACAAAAGCAAAAAACCTTTTGAAAAGACCACAACACAGTAGAGCCAAGATAACTATTTCACCATCTTAGTATTTGATGCTATTGGCAGCTGGTGATACCATTGAGTTCACATCGTCCTCAGGCAGCCCATATGATTGTGTGGCAACACCACACCAATTTATTTATTTATATATATTTATAGGGGTGTGTGTGTGTGTGTGTGTGTGTGTTTGTGTGTTCATGTACATTCATACATTCTATAATTTATTTCCTCATTTTTTAAATTTATTTATTTGACAGCGACAGACACAGAGAGAAAGACAGATAAAGGGAGAGAGAGAGAATGGGCACGCCAGGGCTTCCAGCCTCTGCAAACGAACTCCAGACGTGTGCACCCCCTTGTGCATCTGGCTAACGTGGGACCTGGGGAACCGAGCCTCGAACCAGGGTCATTAGGCTTCACAGGCAAGTGCTTAACTGCTAAGCCATCTCTCCAGCCCTGTCTTTTTCTATTTTCTACATATATATGTTTTTTAAATCTCTTTCTCTCTGCGCCTCTTCTTCTGTGGGTGTGATTCTCTTTGTTGTTTCCTGCTTTTTTTCACATTGTATTTTTCCTCCCACCGACCATTCTCCTATTCTAGCAATACTCTGTACCACATTCCTGTACCTTTCTGCTTTTCAATTTACCTCTATCAAATACTTGAAGTGCTATTGGAAGTTTCTATAACTCATTTCTTTCATAATGACAAATGGATACACTCATTTGGTATACTCATTTCTTCCACTAGGAAAGGCAGCCACTGCGTGGTTTTCAACATCCTGCTACTTCCTTAATTTTAGAGAGACAAATTTAATTGTGACTACTTTCATTCATTACAGTCATTTATTTTTGGATTAATTTCATTCTGTATTGTATATTTACTCTGAAGTTAAACTATTCTCCTTCCACATACCAGTGACCTACAAACCCTAGGTCTATGAGATATTCTTACTCATTAATTCAAATGATAGTTTTCTTCTCCTATTAGCCAATCCCTAATTTTTATTATTCTTTCTTTTGTCACCCATTATGGAACACTCTTCTTCTTCTTCTTCCATAAGTCTGTTATGGTGTTTCTTTTAATTTCTACCTCCATGCTCCTAGAATAATTAGACAAGAGTCATATGCCTTAAGTACTCTGTGAGGGAACCAGCTGAGAAGTAACAGTCAATACAAGCATATGACTGGAGTGCAGCCTTAGGACACTGTAGAACTTAAGCATAGCTGAGTGAGCCTGGACAAGACTTGCAGAAACTATGTTTAGTTAACCCACAAAGTTATGAAGAGTATCATCTTTTTGTTTGAATCCTTTCAGATACAGAATACTTTGGCATGCAGTATGAAAAGTATTAACTCCGGTATTGTCTTGTTGGTGTTAATTTCTCCTTTAATTAGTAAATTAGTCTAGAATAACTTGATTTTCTCTCACTACACTCTCTGTGCTCATCACTTGCACAATTATTTATTTAGCTTTGAACACTTGAGGCTACTACAGCCAAAATTCCAAATTTTAATAGATATCAGTAATTGAATGTCTCAGATTTACCTTTATTTCAACAACAAATGCATTCTCATTAATTTCTGGTTATCCAATCAGTCTCCCAGGATAAATCCCAGAAGCTACTACATTTTCATAAATAGCCCCTTCTGCTCATCATGCCTGCATTGCTGCAAACTGTAGGCACATGCCATCTTTTTCAATGGCTATAGCAATTTATTGACTAGCTGCTCTCATTTATGTTCCCCTGCTTGAATTTCTGCTACATTGAAACAGAATTAAATTAGATCAAATCTGTGCTTATCTGTTCATCTATAAGGTAGAATGTGTTTGCATGAGCATGCCACTTGAACTGGTTCCATTTGATCCCTGAAAGACAAACCAGCCTTGGTACCTGCATGATGTTCAAATGTACATATAATTTTTTGTCTTCATACTTATTTCCTCAACATTTAAAAACTATTTTTATTTGTCTATTTGAGACAGAAAGACAAGAGACAGAGACAGCATGGATGTGTCATGGCCTCCTGCTGTTTCATATGAACTCCAGATGTATGTGTCAGTTTTGTGCATCATGCTTTATGTGTGTCCTGGGGAATTGGACTTTAACCATCAGGTTTCCAAGAAAGTACCTTTAAGTGTTGAGCCACTTTGAATGATAAAGGTGTGATTATATAAGATAAAGTTACAAGTATTGTGCTTCTAACAGTGTCTTTTCTGTAATGTGGAGTGATTTGTATACTTGGTTTATTTGCTTGGGCCAGAAATAAAAAGTCTCCAAGATGAAGAAACCAAAGAATTATATGTCCAAGAAATCGTCACTAAATATCTGCAATTTAGGTCAGAAGAGTGTCTTCTGTATTGTTCTATGCATATTTCTACCACTGTGGTTCTCACAATATAGTTACCTGATTTCCCAGCTATCTCCATAATAATTCAGTTAGGAATTTGAGCATTGTTAATAAATCTTCCACACAATTGCCAGTATCTTATTCAATGCATGATTCAGAGATTATTCAAAAATATTCTGTTCAACTTCTGAACCCTGATTTCCTAGCAACAATATATGAATAGTTATTTTGTCTTCATGCAGTTTCTGTTAGGTACAATTGGCCAGTTTAAATAATGTCAAGTAACTTTGATGAAAATACAAGCTCTATAATCTATCTCTTATCCAATGAAGAAGTGTATGGATAGAAGTAAGGATGATGACACTGCACTATTTTTCCTACATACAGAAATTTGTTAAAATTATACAAAATAAACTCAAGCAGATATGGGGAGTTTTACCCTCTAAGACACTAAAATGTTCATAGATACTCCATTTGTTTCTAGAGAGAATTCCTAAAAGAATTTTAGATCTAGTGATGTAATGCTAACATTCTACCTAATGATAAGGGCTGCATGTTTGGAATTGAACATATACTCAGCTATATGTGCAGATGAATGTCCCTTTGTGTATTCATCTATCTACCATTATCTGTCATCCATCTGGGCTATTTACTTTTTTACTTAATATGAAGTATATTTACCTCCGTATATTTAACTCAAAACATGTCTCTGAAGATATTCTTCACTCTTGATTCTTTTCTGTAGTTCAACTTTGTATTATGCTTCATTGATAATATCGTAAATTTTATAGACAAATATTTATGGTTATGCAAATATGATATTCTAATTCATGTAGGCATTGTGTATGATCAACTCAGTGCCTATTAATTGTTTCTTCTGCTGTAAGGACATTTAGAATACATTGAAACACATCAATCCAAGTATAATCAGCATGCTATACCTATGCTTCCTGTCTAACTGAAAATCTGTATATTATCCACCCCCTTCTCCAGCATCTGGGAAGCACACTTTACCAGACAGGTCTATGTGTTTGGGTATCTGTATCTCAGTACTGGAGAAATTTTTCTTAACATCTTTAGGGGCAAATCCTGTCATTTGAAACAATATAGTTGGCCATGAGTCCTGAATCCTAAAGGACTAAATGCATAGTCCTTTTTGGGAGAAATTTGACTGTAGAAACCTCATAACTGTTTGAAATTGCTTTACTTGTATATATTTTGGATAGGTAATTTTATAAATTTCTTTTTTATTTTGTGTGTGTGAGAGAGAGAATTGGCTTGCCAGGACCTCTAGCCACTGCAATCAACTCGAGATACCTGTGCCAACTTGTGTGCATATGCAACTTTGTGCACACGTGTAACTGTGTGTGTCTGTTTTACGTGGCTACTGGGAGCTAAAGTTGGGTCCTTATGCTTTGCAGGCAAGTACATTAACTACTGCCAGCACCTGGATATGTACTTTGAATGCCAAATTGTATTCAAAAGTAAGTAAATAATTTGAATTTATCAAAGAATGTTTGATTTTATATCATACATAGCCTGGGAAAAACACCCCTGTAGATTTCATCCAGCTTTAGAAATCACATTTTAAAATGGGGGATGGCTACAATGTTTGCAAATATAAGTGTCCAAAATAAGGCATTAAACTGCTTTATTCTTTATTTCATAAATACAATTGCTAATTTTTATAATCATAATAATATTAAAAACTGTTCCAAGGCAGTCCATTAAGAAAGACCCTATACTAACTCCACAATGCATGACCCATTTACATCAACAAGGAGGGTCCATTGGGAGGGGTAGATCATGGATGAGCCTAAACAATGGTACCAAACTGCCTGTATTTGCCGAAAAGAAAACTAATAATTTAAATTAAAAAAAAAGAAAGACCCCACAACTGTGCTGGAAAACTGTCAATTTTTGTTTTAGAATCTAGATAATCATCAGTCATTATAATTACTACCATGGGTATATGTATGTTCTTCATGTAAGTTTTTTTTTTTTAATATACATCATGAAATAACTTACCAAATTCTATATTAAGATTCAATGACCAGGTGAGTGTGATAAATTTCTTCAAAACATACACACACACACACACACACACACACACACAAAGAAATACTTGTTTCCACATAGACATCCTCTTAAAATAGTCTAACAAGGGGCTGGAGATATGGCTTAGCTGTTAAGCCCTTACCTATGAAGCCTAAGGACCCTGGTTTGAGGCTCAATTCCCCAGGACCCACGTTAGCCGGACGCGCAAGGGGGCCCTCACATCTGGAGTTTGTTTGCAGTGGCTGGAGGCCCTGGTGCGCCCATTCTCTCTCTCTCTCTCTCTCTCTCTCTCTCTCTCTCTCTCTCTCTCCCTCTCTCTCTCCCTCCCTCTTTCTCTCTCTCTGTCACTCTCAAATAAATAAAAACAAACAAAAAATATTTTAAAAATAGTCTAACAAGATAGTTTATTTATGGATTTATGTTTAAATAATTCTAAATTATCTGATATGTGTTTTCCATTGAGATGTATATAGCCATCTAAATCTAGACTTTGGCTTCATGTAGCTTATGTTCTTTACACACAGATCACATGAACAAGAATTTCTGGACAAGAATTCCAAGCACTAAAAAATACATGTTTTCCCATTACAAATAAAGGTAAATATGAAAAGTAGTTTTTTTTTCAGTTAAACTAGGACATTTTCCAAATTTGGCACATGCACATATGTGCTGACATTCACATGTAAAAGCACATAGCATAAGGTGTGAGACTGATAGACAATTAGTAGCCAAGACTGTGATGATGACTAGAGAATTTCTCTGAGGTTTGACTAGCAGTTTATTGTACATTAATCATTGATATCATTTTTCCATGCTAGGATATGATTATAAAAATTTTAAATCACAAAATTAAATTTATGTTTTATAACACATCCAGGTATTCACATAACAAGAGCATATTTTTTTGGGAAATAATACATCAAATTCAGTTTTTATCATATCTATGCATTCTCAGAATTTATTAAAAATGATTTTTTAACAGTGCTAAATAATTATATGTAACTCCAACATCTATTTAAAACACTAGTTCATTGTTTAAGAGTCGTGTGTGTTTGTGTGTGTGTATGCCAGAAATCAGTGATGAGTATATTCCTCAAGTGCTCTCTACTTTGATTTTGAGATCAGTCTCTCATTGAACATGAAGTTCACCAATTATTGCAGGCACCAAGACTAGAGGTCTGCATCACCATGCAGAGCCTTTTAAGTGGATACTGGGATCTGAGCTGAGATAATCACTTTTACATGGCAAGTGATTTACAAATTGAACCATGTCCCCAGCCTCATTAATGTTGTAGGTGATAAAGCATAAATATTTCATTAGAAATATTTGATTTTTTTCAAATACTTTGAACTATAAGTCTTTACATTTTGCCATCTTGGTAATAGTGAAGGAATGTCAACTTGTTCATAGGACATTGAGTTTCTATGAACCTGCCTTTGTGCAGTATGACAGCGAGAACCAAGGAGATAAACCACCCCTTTCACATCAGCAATGGCCCAGGTGAAACCACAGAAGAGTTGTCAAGATGAGTAAGAGTGCTTCTTCCAGTGCTGTGGGCCTGACAACCAGTGCCAGGGTGAGGGAGACAGACCCTGAAGATACTCAGTGCATACCAAAACAGAAATCTGGAAGCTACTGAGAGCTCCACACTAAAGCAGACTTAAAACATACCCACCACAGCTTAGGGACTTTTGTAGAAAAGGGGCAGAAAGATTGTAAGAACCATAGAAAGGAAAGGAATGTCCAGAGGCATTACCCACTTTTCTCACTTACCATGACTGATTGTTGCTCTCACTCTCATAACCCACAACCCCATCATGAATACGGCTGTGGAAGGCCCTCAGTGAAATGGAGGCAGGGAGGGGGGAAACGATGGTACCAACTCATTATGTGTCTATATAATGTTTCTACTTAACACTTACTAAAAAATAAAGCAGATATGTGACAAATACAATTTATTTCTAATAGAATAATAGCCACATGTACACATTTATAAAGAAAATGTAAAAGTATGTTTCCACCAAAGAAGACTTGAAATTAATTAATATCTTTAGAAATTGTTTAATTATTTGTATTTAATAAACATTTATTTGCATGATGAGCACTAGAACTTCCTCTTCTAACTTAACATTAAAATTGCCCTCTGATATCATTCTGATAATTCATTATTATTAATTTGCTTTAGAAAATGATATGTAGTAATTATGTCAAGTCAACAAAAATCTGAAGTTCAGGAAAATTAGTGCAAATAAAAAAGTAAACCAGGGATTTTACATTAATTTTGAGTCTCAGTTTTCTATTTAGCAGTTCTTTCAAGCTTTAAAATATTTTTCACCATGTAATTACATATATGTTTCTTTTTATAAAATTTAAATGCATTTTTCTTTTTAATGTTTCCCTAGTGTACAAATGGTATCAAAATATTGCCCTTTAAGCAGCCATGAAAAGTTGGCAATGATCCAAATTAATGTTGAATATTCTAATGATTTTCTAGTCTAGCAATTAAGCTGTTATCTTAAAGTACAAGGTAATATGGGATCCATGTCTGAAACATGCTCCAGTGTTGTTGTATCAAGACCCAGAGTAAGGGTGAGCAGGAGACAGTTGCCTCAAGCAACAGAAACAGCCAGAACATGGAACATGGGGCTCCTTTATAGTATGCTTTATTAATGCATGTAGGATATAAGACATTTGTAAACATTTTCTGGGATATTATCTGATTGTTTCCACCCCTGAAATTTGAAAAATTGATTTAACCTTGGCTCATAGGAGACAGGAGGATTTTCTGAGCCATCTGACTGATTTCCTATCAGAACTTGAAAATGTTGACAAAATTGCAATAGGCAATCCCTTTCAAAATGCAATGGGAATCAACATAAAATCATCATAATCAAAAAGACACAAGCTAAAGTCCATCTACGAAAACTTCTAAGATAGGATAGATAACATGAGCTACTGAATATAATCTTCAATTTTCTATATAAACAGTTTAGAGGCGAGTAAATTATTTTTCCAAAATAGTTATTATTAGGTAATAAAAAGACACAATATGATTGAAATGGTTTTTGATACTTGATAAAACTTGCACTATGTATGGATAGTTTGAGTCACTATCAGTGCTAATTACATATCATAATGTCACATAGATATTTAGGGAATATTCAATCAAGTCAAGAACCACTATTTAATATTGAGTTAATCAGATACTCTTATCAATGGCTTTATTATTAGAACCTATTAGACAAGCATATGTATTCTTTAGCTGCATATATGTGAACAGAGTGCTAAAAAGAATACAGTTTCATTTAAGAAGAAATGATATTGAAAATATAAAGTTTAGAAATCAAAGGGTTAGTACTTGTCACAAATTCAAATAAAGACTGTTAATGAAGTTTGTAAATTTCTGGAATAAAGATGAGAATCACTACTTATAAGAGTGGACAGGTCTATAGACAAGAGTGCTTTCAGATTAGTATGGATGGTAGCTGCTCCTTGAAGACAACCATCAGAATGGCTGTGAGTTTATTCATCAACAGATGACAATGGAATAATAATTTGACTTTTTAGAAATTAATAATATGATAAACAAATTCAAATAAAATCACATTCAAGAGAATATGATCAAGATGAATCAACTTTTATCTCAGCATGTTGAGCAGTCCCAATTTTTCTAAAAACATTTTAAAGACATTCTATTAGGAAATGACAGAAGTTGCCAGTTTTTAAGACAAAAGATAATATAGGAAAACTTAAACATTGGTACAAATGCATTTATTGTTACTAACAAAGAATATCAAGAAGATTTGAAAAAAATAAACATAAATATTCTACATCTTTTCATTTATATCCACTACCATATAATATAATATAAAACATTCTTAGCTAAAATTTAAAATTCAACAATTTCATATTAGTGTTCAACAGCTTCTCTAATATTTTAAATATGTTTTTAAAGTATTTATTTATTTATTTATTTATTTATTTATTTGAGAGCAACAGACAGAGAGAAAGAGGGAGAGAGAGAGAGAGAGAGAGAGAGAGAGAGAGAGAGAGAGAGAGAATGGGTGCGCCAGGGCCTCCAGCCACTGCAAACGAACTCCAGACACGTGGGCTCCCTTGTGCATCTGGCCAACTGGGTCCTGGGGAATCAAGCCTCTAACCTGGGTCATTAGGCTTCACATGCAAGCGCTTAACTGCTAAACCATCTCTCCAGCCCTTCTCTAATATTTTAAAGACATTTGCAAGCAGAAAGAGACAGAGAGGGAGAAAGAGGAAGGAGAGAAAATTGGCACTTCAGGGCCTCCTGCCACTGAAAATAAACTCCAGATGCATGTGCCACATTATGCATATGTCTTTAAGTGGGTACTAGGGATTTAAATTTGGGCCATCAGTCTTTTCAAGCAGGCACCTTTAACCACTAAGTAATTTCTCCAGCCCTAATATTTTTGTATTATCTTAAAAATATAACTTTGAGGGCTGGGGAAATGGCTTAGCAGTTAAGACCTTCACCTGTGAAGCCTAAGGACCCTGGTTCAATTCCCCAGGACCTGAGTAAACCAGATGCACAAGGGGGCATGTGCGTCTGGAGTTTGTTTGCAGTGGCTAGAGACCCTGGCATGCCCATTGTCTCTTTCTCTCTATCTGCCTCTTCCTCTCTCTCTCCCAAATAATTGAACAATAAAAAAAAAACCAAAACTTTGAATCAACACTATATAGGGATCATAAGAAAATGCAGGTAAGTTTTCATCTTCAATTTCTATATACCAACTAGTCATTTTTGGACAAGTATTTTGGACATGATATAGATCAGACATTTTTGTTTTGTCAAAGTCAAATGAACTCACATTTTACTAGATCTTGACAAAGGTGTCTCTCTGAACCTCTATGTTCTTCTATACTGTTGTTACCATGATGCAGTTTTATTTTAATTTTATTCAGTATTTTTAACAATTTTATACATGTATGCAATCAATTTTGATCACATTCACCCCTACAGCATACCTTCTTGTCCCTTCCCACTACTACTGATCCATTTCTTCCCAGTTAGGCCACCAATGGCTTTCATGCTTTTTATTTGTGATGCACTGAGTTTAGTAAGGATTGTTTGCATGAGAATGGGGGAAGTAAACTTACTAATGCCTACACTACAGAGGGAAAAAAAAAACAAAAAAAAAAACTTCCTTTCACTTATAGCAATTAATTGCCAGTACTACCTCAGGAAATGGTGAGGAATCATGTGCCCATTTCTAATCCATTATGGAATGTTAATAGGCCCAGTTCTATGTAGTCCCAATTCCTGTTTGCTCATAATTGAAGTGGCCATGTGATCTCCAGAATAAATCTTTACACAGCATTCTTTCCTGAATCTGGGCCTTAGAGAGAGTGATAAACAAGCACACGCGTGTATGTGTGTGTGTGTGTGTGTGTGTGTGTGTATTTAGAGCTATTTAGAAATGAGCATTTAATATTCATCTATTCTTTGAACTTTGACCAGTTTTAAGTATTTGCCTAAGGTATTGTCCACTTCACAAAGAAGCTATTCTGACCAAGGCTACAAGCAGAATTATTTGTATGTGTATGTGTGGGGTGTGTGTGTGTAAAGGTGGGGTTGGTTGTATGTGTATGTAAGTTCATATGTGTGTGGGTCTATGTTTATGTCTATGAACATACATATGGAGAACAGAATACAATCTGAGGATTCATTCCTTAAGTAAATCATTCACCTCTTTATGAAAATAAGGTCTCTTACTAGACTGGAATTCACCAAGTAGGCTCAACCATTTAACTCCTAACTTTATATCTGTTTGTTTCTCCTTCCCTATGTCTGTGTGTGTGTGTCACCACACTCTGCATTTCATATGGATACTAAAGTAGTTAATAAACACAATTAGAGATGTGAAATTTCAAATCTTATACCATAATATATAACTGAAATTTCTTATTTTTATTCTCTCTCATTAGTATGTAAGCTCACTATGATTCAAATGTATACTAGTAGTACTTAAAATTTTTGAAAGCATCATATTGAGACCTAATTATTTATATGCTAATCATTTTAAAGAATATCCTTCAGGGTTATTTTAAGTATACTAAGTATATAATCAGTGTGTGTTGAGCTAAGTGGTACAATCCTATAGAGAGTTGTTTATGCATCAATAGCTATACCATTTTAGGGGTAAACACTCAAACATATCTGACCAATTGGTTTCCCAAAGCTTGCATAATTAGAGAATCATCATCTGAAATGAGTCATTCATGGGACTCACACAAGTGAACAACGAATGATAAATTCTTACATTTAGACCATGCCTCAGTCCAATTCAGAATCTTAGTCTACATGTCAACGTAATTATCACCAACTCTGCTTAACATTTTATTTTATAAGGGTAATAATAGTTAAAAGAACAAATCATCAGAAGATAAATAAGATGAGATTATATAAGTCAATTAAAATCACAAGGTTTAATAAGCTTTCTTCTTGAAATACCATTAATTGCTTGTACATATTATTTGGTTAATCTATATACCATTGTACCACATTGTTTTCTTGATGCTTAGCTTGTAAATGGCATATTATTAGTGAAAGGTATAATGTTTCTATCACAAAACTTTTATTTACTCTTTAAAAGTATCTGTGGAAAACTGATTTAAGTTGTTAAAGAAGTCTTTGTTAGTTTATCTATTGGAAGCTCAAAAGCTGATATATTTGCAACACAATAGTTTCTAAGAAAAAGTATGAATTTCACAAGACAAAAACAGACAAAACAAAGCAAAATTAAAATGTGAAAAACAAGACAAGAAATCAGTTGAATCATTTTAGCACAGCTGCCAGAGAAGTCTGAAGAGAGGAAGCTCCTCTGAGGATCAGGCTGTTCACTTCATCTCAGCTCTGACTTGCAATATTTTTCATCAACAGATGCGTGAGGACAGGCGGTGTCCCTGCACATGAATGTTTCATGCAGGTGTGTGATGCTCACTTTGGCTACATACGGTTGAGCCTGCCAGGTGTGCAACTGAGCTTCACACTTTGAAGCGATGTTTAAGACTATCTTTTAAGTTGTCATGTTCTTGTCTATAACTAGAATCAGGTGTTTGAAGAGAAAAAATATTCCATCTGAAAATTCACTCTCTCCTTGAACTCACTATCTCAAATCTTTGTCAGAAAGTTGGACTTTGGTGGCCTTGCCTTTTTTATTATATAAATCAACTATGAAAACAACCCTTATCATGCCTTTACAGAATGACTTTACTAAAGGATTAATAAAGTTTGTTTTTACCCTTGAAATATATATATCTGTGTTCACAAAGGTAGTAACAATTTGATACCTCCAAAACAGATGTGTTTTAAGGTAATTTTCAAGGAAATAATGAGTAAAATTATACATTCACTTCTTATTTTATTTATTTATTTTTTGTTTTTCGAGGTAGGGTCTCACTCTGGTCCAGGATGACCTGGAATTAACTATGTAGTCTCAGGGTGGCCTCAAACTTTCGATGATCCTCCCACCTCTGCTTCCCAAGTGCTGAGATTAAAAGCGTGTGCCACCATGCCCGACTCACTTCTTATTTTAATTTTGTTGTTGGTGCTAGTTTTTATATTTCCTGACTGAGATTCATCATATCTCCTAAAGATAAAGTTACTGTACAATATGTTAACAACAGGTATCTCAGATCCTGCTGTTGGAGATATTTATTTATTAAGGTGTCTTTTTTTGTCTTTAAGAATTTAAAATAACTTATAGAATATAGAAGTCATATAGTTTGAGTACAATTAAAAGGTACTCTTTACAAGTACATAGCAATGTTTCCATTGTGTGAGAGGTAAATATAAGATATTTTAGTAAAGTATGATAACTATAATATTTTACTTATATGGCAATAAAAATAATATTTATGTTTACCCTTGATGTACTTCCCTATTTGATTTATAAGTTTATAAAATTTATTTTAAAACATTTTTAATATTTGAAACACGCATACTTGTACACAACTCATTTTAATACCAATCTCTCATTTCCCTCTCTCAATAAAATCCTTCTTCTTCCCATTAATTCCCCATCCTACTTTCACATGACCTCCCACTCATGATCAAGTAAGTAACCCTAACTTAATTCAGTGGGTCAAAATACTTACATACTATGTTATACATTTCAAATTTATTTTTTGAAAGATCATTTTCATTATCTTAAAATATTTTTCTTTTGCTCCCATTATATTTATTAATTTTTTGTTGTTTATTTTCATACATGTATGTAATATGTTCTGATTATTATCTCTCTTTACCCACTCCTCATCCCTCTACTATTGAATCTCTTCTCACCTAGTCTTTCTTCTATTGTGTGTGTGTGTGTGTGTGTGTGTGTGTGTCCCACTGAGTTTAATTTAGTTTGTGTGTGCACAGGTGGTGTGGTGGGAATAAGTCACCAGAGCATGTGGATGATGGAGGAAGAGAATGAGGACCCCATTCCTCCATAATGATTTATTGGCACTTAATGGTGAATGAGTGAGTGAGAAATATTTTTGGTAGTGGCCCCATTTTGAATAGATTTTAATGTTTTTAAGGAAAATATCAATGGTTGTGGAAATGCCCATTTTCTATAATTTTATCAATTAATTATGTCATGATTTTAAGAAATCAAGAGATAAAAGAATTACTCACTGTGTCAATGAATAAGTCCCTTGATGGAAAAACAAGCAATTTTTTTTTATTGGTTATGGACATACTCAGTATGTAAACAGCACATTTTGGTGCCATCCTTTCCCTCATCCCTGTCCCTCCCCACCCAAGAGACCCTCCTTGTTGGGGATGCAGGTTATCCCCATGAGGATTGTGGGTTGTGCATTCTAGGGGTATCCATGAGTTATGGGGAAAACATGCAATTTTTGATATACAAAACACTAAGAAAAATAGAAATGCTATGTTATTGATCATAAATTAGTAACGTTATAAAAGTGTGATTTCTAGTTTGATGCTTAATATATTCTGTCTGTAGTATTAATTCATGATTATTTTTAGTTATCTCTTCATTCCACATCTTCTTTTGGTTGAAAAATGGTAGCCTATCAAAAGCACTTCTTTGTTTGATTTTTGTTTTTGCAAAACAATAAGATCTGTTTTGAGCTATAGTCAATATAGTTTGGACCTCAAATATCCCTAAAACCTCAGATAATAAAAGTCCAGTCACTATTTTGGCACTGTTGTCAGATGATGGGACTTTAATAGGTGGGAAATATGAGAGATAGTCAGGCTATAGTATGTATTCAGGGATGTGGGGACCTCAGCCCTTTGCTTTTTCATTTGTTTTGCTCCCTAATTGTGAAGTGAACAGATGTTCTTTGGCACATGATACTACCATGAAACCATGTGTACCCACAGGTCCCAAAGCAGTAGAGATAGCTTCTTGATCATAGACTGCAACTTCCAAACTGTGAGCTAGGACAAATATATTGTTGATTATATTATATATACATATATATTATATATATTATATAAGTTGATTATAGCTATGCATGTTAGATAGTGAATTCCTGCAATCTTAAAACTTGGAAGGCTGAAACAGGTGGAACATTAATGTGACCCAAGCCTAGGCTGCAAGAAACACTGCCCCGCCTTACTTATTCTCCCATCCTCATCAAAAAAAATGTTAATGAGCTCCATTTTCTCAGGTACTTGTAATAGTGACAGAAGGCTGGATAACATACGTTCCTTTATTAACACTATCTGCAGTTATTTGGTTTTATGAACTTTTGATTTCAATGTGTGTTATCACTGTAGTGAAATAATGTGTAAAATACTGTTTCGGAAATCATTCTTTCATTATGCACCAAAACTGCTAGAGATTACCACTGATGAGGTGGCTGTGTATATACAATCACACATATACACAGAGATTTGGCTACTAAGCACAATGTGGAAAAGTGTGACTTAGACTAATCCACATCTGACAGTAAAGATGGACACTTCAATGAAACAGTGAAAACAAAATTGATATTATCACCAATAAAAAAGCATTTAGAGACAGGTTTTTCACCAATCAAGCATCCAGATGAAGATAACCTGGCTCACACCATGATCATATCCCTGAAGTACACTGAGAAGGGTCTATTAGGACCTTGCCCAGATTTTATACTGAAACTGTGAGGTTAATAAATCATAATAGAATTGTTATACTTGTCAAAAATATTTCACTGGTCTTGAAATATGTTATTTAGAACTGTAGAGACTGTTCAGTGGTGAAAATCACTTGTTAGCAAAGCTTTACAGCCTGGGTTCAGATCCCCAGTACCTCCCTAAAGGAAGGTGCACAAAATGCAAGTTCATAGGCATTGTCAACAGGTCCTGGTATGTACATTTTTTCTCTCTCTCATTGCTCACTCTTTTACCTTATTCTCTCTTCCCTTGCAAATAAGTAAGTTAATTAAATATATACTTTCTCATTCATCTGAAAATATTGATAAATGTGGTAATTTTCACATACTAGTTCAGAACTGGTTTCTATTTAATTGAATTACTATCTTTTAGGAAAGAGAACTAGTTACTATTGGATGAGAATTAACCTGTCTTGAAAGATATGATTTGTAAAAGGCACCTTTTTAAAGCATTGAATCAAATTATTTTCCTCAAAGAAAAATTAAATTTTTCTATTTGTTTTATTCTTATTGGCTTCCTCTTCTGGCTAAATTTGATCAATTGGTATTTGTAGATAAATATGTATTTTGTGAAGAATGTAAGATATGTTACAAAAATATTCATTCCCATTTTTTACTTTACTTAAAATTTCTCTATATCTGAGAATATTGTTCTTCATCATTTATCTTGTATAATTTGATCTTTTATGTTTTTTATTTAAATACATTATCATCATTCTGTTTCTTTGGTGTATATGTATGCATTTAAGAAGCAGAGATTTAGAACTATTTTTTTAAGATGAGTCTTCTTCAGTCATGTTTTATAGCTTTATTTGTTTTCCTTTTCTTTCTTTGACAATGACTTCAAATAATACATTATATATTATGAATTTATGTTACTTGTGCTCTTCTGTATTACTAGTAGCACTTACTTATTGATTCTTGATGATTACCACTTGTCAAAGTGATAAACCAGATGATTAGAAAAAAATCTTTTGCTGAGATTACAGGTTACCATATTATAAAGTAATTTGTTTTGATATAGAAAAAAGAATTTCTAGTTTTCTAAGGAACTAAAACATTGTAAGCACAGTTGGAGAAGACTAGGTAGTGGTTGTGAAACTTTTATTCTATTATTTTTCTAATTTTAAAAGAAATGGCCAAGAGTTTCACAAGTGAAGAAGTGGTTTTAACTAATACATGAATCTTGAGCAGAAGGAATTTGGATATCGTTTGAGTCATGCATAAACAGCTCAGAGAAAATAATCAGTCTTTCTGGCAGCATGAAGGCAAAGGAAGTAAGAGTGAATAAGAAATAGTTCCTCTTTCACAACTGAAACACAAATTTGTATTGCCTAAACTCTTGACAGAAGACATTTAACGTGGGCAGTGTCTCTTTTAGAAGGCATAGGTAGTCCTCACAGGAATGTTATTTCACTAATATATATATATATATATATATATATATATATATATATATATATATATATATATATATATATATATATGTATGTATGTATATATATACACACATATATATGTGTTATCTTATCAAAACACAGCTATATAGTAATAGAAAGTTCTAGTATTCTACAGACCAGCAGGATGACTAAAGTTCAAAATGGCCTGTCGTATTGATAGGAAACAGAAACTTGGTAGGAAACTTAAGGGTGATTGACCCCAAATTAAATGGTCCTTGGGCCTGTTGGAGAAAATCTTACCACAGGTCAGAAACATCAGTAGAGTCAGACCATTCCTTACCTATATCTCCATAGGGGGTCCTACTCCTTCCTTCCCCCAAAATTACTAAATTCCTGATCCCAGACTCCTGGCATCCACAGTAAACTGGCTAAACCAGCCACCTATCCATGAGAGCCATAAAACAACTGTGAACCTGGCCTTTATCATATAGCCACTCCCCATGTTTTTTTTTTTTTTTTTTTTAAAGAACTGAGTTTCAAGGTGGGCCTCTCAAACCTCAGCTTGCTTCCCTCTGCAAGAGCTCCACCTTCATTTCTCATGGGGTTTCTCAAAACCCTCTTGTTTGTATAAGCAAGAACTCCACCTTGCTTTCCTCTATTATGCTCTGGGCTTAAGCCCCCATCTCATCTTCCGCCTGAAATTTTAAACTATGATAAAATGTTTCTGAAACTTATCCTCTGATCCTTTGATCATCAGGTTTATTTTTATTTTTATTTATTTATTTTTTAATGTATAGGGTTGTGCTCTATCCCAGGCTGACCTGGCGCTCACTCTGTAGTCTCAGGTTGGCCGCAAACTCACTATGATCCTCCTACCTTGACACCCGAGGCTGGGATTAAATGCATGCATTCATAGGGCAAGGCCCTCAAATTATTGGCATATTTGGCATACAAGGACCTCAAAATTCCTGTATCAACATATTTTATGGTGATCTATAAGAAAGCACTTTGAGAGTCCTATACACTAGGAAGTGACTGGGGAAAAGAAATGAACATTATTCTGACTTGATCAGCACACACTGTGTATGTGTGTTGAATACTACACTGCACCTTGTATGTAGGTGTACTTACTGCTTGTTCATCAGTAGATATGACATCTACACATATGCATATACACACACATGACACTTCAGAATATGTTCCATTAACTACCATAAATGTTTGAGTTTTTCTCACACAGTGTCAGCCTATCCCCTGAATACACTTTGTTTTCATTAGTCTTTCCAAAAATCATTCATCTCTCTTTGGGCATCTGGGCAATATGCACCTGGTAGTATTAGCACAGTTGGTGTTTGCACTCATTATCCTACTGTGATTGTGAGCAGAAACTCTTCTTTTCTTTAAACTTTGAGCTTGCATAATATTGATGTAGTCACTCTAGCCTAATTTTAAAACTTTCAATTCAATTCAATTGAAAGGAAAAAAATAGGATTCTCTTATAGCTTTTGATTATTCATTTTATTTTTTATTTTTCACTGTCATTTTTTTGTAGAACTTTTTGAGCTAATGCCATTTCCCTATAGCATCACAGTTGTGCTGGGCACTTGGCAGAGATTATTATCCACAGGGAACAAGTTGATACTGCAGTGCCAATTTCATAGATATGCACATGTTTAAAGTAAATTCACAAATGTGGACATTTTTCATTTTAAAATATTATATAATTTCTGCAGTATTCTCAAAAATACTGTTGCAAGTATTTTTTTTCTTGGAAATAAATAATCTGGGTTAGATTCTGTCATTTAAAAAATTTGAGTTTTTTTAATGTAGATGTATTTCTAGAACTTTTAATAATTATATTTTGTAATCCTACTGGATATAGCTAGTTTGCTACATAAAACATTGAAAATGATTTTATTCATGATATAACTCATAACAGGATAGATTACTTGAATCATTCTAAGGATTAACTTAAATTTTCTTCAGTAAAAATATTACAAGTGAGTATTTTGTTTACAAAAAAATGAGCAAACTCTGATTTATAACGCAAGTAATGCCACAGTGGGAAGATGAGGCACAAGTTTTTTGTTGCTATTACTTTTTAAAAAAATATTTATTTTTATTTATTTGAGAGCAACAGACAGAGAGAGAACGAGGCATATACAGAGAGAGAGAGAATGGGCGTGCCAGGGCCTCCAGCCACTGCAAGTGAACTCCAGATGCATGTGCCCTGTTGTGCATCTGACTAACATGGGTCCTGGGGAATCCAGCCTGGAACCAGGATCCTTAGGCTTCACAGGCAAGCACTTAACTGCTAAGCCATCTCTCCAGCCCATACTTTTTTTCGGTTTTTTACTAAGATCTGTGATTTTATGACCGTTTATTTTAGTATTTAACAATAATTGAGAGATGACTGAAAAAAGGCCATGGAAAGAAATATAAAATCTTAACAATTATTAAGAATTAAAAAAAAAAGTAAAGCTAGGATCAAGAACCAAAAAGGGGAAATTCATTTGGTTTTATAAGCAAAGATTTTGTTTTACACTTGTAGAACTGGTTTCAGAGCAAAGATCCTTTTGCCTCCCAGTTCGTAGCTTGAAATGACTTCACCATTTAGATATGTGATGTCAATTCTTTCATAAGATGCATTCAAAAATAGTAGCTCAAAAATACCAAGAACAGGAATAGAAAATTTAATCAAAAACACAGCTGTCCTAGCTCTCATGCCTAGTTCTTATAGTTTATGGAATGTATGTCTTTTGCTTCCTCAACAATAAGCAGAATGCACTCAAGATTTAGGCATCAATTGAAGCTAGAGAGATTAAATAGTGAAAAAATTGGACACTTAATGGGTTTAAATAAAGTCAGTATATATCAATGAATACTGTACATAAGCAATGGTTATGACTACAGCACTTAACAAGCTACATTCTCTACCTAGTTACTTGTTCCAACTAGACAAGACTCAAAAATGACAGAAGGAGGCAGAATCTATATTTGAACCTAAAAAGCACAGCCCAGGAGAACATCCTGTCAAATATAGGATGACAGATAATTCCTCTTCCACCAAGTGCATGTAGTAATGAGTTTAAATCTGACTGATATAGGATCATATCCTAAAATAGATATAAAATTTCTAGTAAGAAATGAGAGCAGCAATAATGTTTTATATCAGATATATAATAAAGAATTGAATCCACAAAGTAAGCCTAATTAATTTCATGGCTGAATATTTTGTATATTTGTTCACTACAGAAGACAGAGAGTAACTCTAAAAAGAATTTCCAAAATTTAATCTAAAATATGTGCATGTATACATAATTTGGTTACATTTTACAGTTTTTCTCCTTATTTGAAACTCTTAAGAGTTCTTGTTCTTCATAAAGGGAACTGTCAATTTAGTAGGGCCTGTTCAGTTGCATCTGAGCAGAATAATCATTTGGGCCAGTGAGAATCAGATACTGATGGTTTACATACATATTTAAGGTAAAAAATAATTGTTCTTGTTTTCCTGTTAAGACTGTACCCATGTTTTTGAATGAAAAACATTGAATCAGTCATAACATGCAGTATTGAGTGTATCTGGATCTAGGTGGGAGTTGTGGAATGAAACTCAGCCTATTTGCCTGGCAAACAAGCATCTTTAAAACCGAGACATCTCCCCATGTCCAATTTCTCAGAAAGTGACTGACACAATTTAAGATTTTATGATTACATTAATATATTAATACAGTATTATGACATAGCATATTGTAATTCATAACAGAACATATCATGCCAATATATTAATATTAGTTGTTTATTATTATTATTAATTATTAATGCATTAATATTATTGTGTTAACATATCTCATTAAATCCTGTATAGTTCTTGGCACTATTTTTTAATATTGCTCAATTTTAATGAGTTTTACTATTAAACTTTCGTTGTATCCATCATGTATGACGAAATTTATTTTTTTCATTTATCAGAGAATAATATGACAAAGTCATTTTATATACCTTTATTCAAGTGGATAAAGCAAAAGTTATTCATTTGTATCTTTTAAAAAATAAAACTAGGCTGACAACCAGTGTTAAATCTTCTAAAAGATAGAAAGTATGTAAGATCAGAAATACTTTCAAGTGACCCTCTGAGCCCACCAGATTCAGAGCTGATTGCAGAAGACAAGGATCTACCAAAAAGAAGAAAGAAGGAAGAAGAAGAAAAAGAAGTAGTAGTAGGAGAAGGAGGAAGAAAAAGAGGAAGAAGAGGAGGAGGAAGAAAAGGAGGAGGAAAAGAAAAGAAGAAGAGGAGGAGGAGGAGAAGGTCTTCATTACAGTACTCACAGCCAAATAGGTGAAAATTTTGATGTGTTTATCAGCATCTTTTGCTCATGGGTTCTCACACAGTTGGAGTTCCACAAGGGTGCCATGTAAGTAGCAAGCTTATGAGGCATCTGAGGAGACCTGGGATTAGGGAACTACCCATTTTAACAATTGACATCTATGAAGCCTGTCAAAATTTTCCCAGAAGAAAGACATTATTTTCATATCTGTGCAGTTTTGAAAGGGGACATTATCATTATTTTCCAAAGTTATATGTGACACATCTTTGAAATGGTGTCCAGAGCCAAAGATGTATGGAAACAAATACATGTGAGAAACATAAAGAATTTTATCAGAAAACATTCTAGAGAATTGTGTACAAGCCAAAACTAGGAAATTCTGAAGAATCACAAATAGGAACAAAGAATGAAGAAACAGGTGGCAAAATGCTGTCTTGTATCAGAATCCACAGCAATGTTTAAATCCCAGAAAGTGGTTTTGTCACTGTGAGCAGTCTGCTGCATCAGTCGTTACTTGGCTTTCTATTTTGGAAGTTCAATCTGAAGAGAATATATTGAATATTTGCCAAGTTTTATGCATTATATCCAGGAGAATATTATGATAGAATAATAATAAACAGAATGCCAACTCATGATCTTTCTCTATTAGGAAAATTTGATTAACAAAATTCTCCAAGTTCCATAATTATTCTCTCTGATTCTGGACCACCTGTGCTTTATAACTGACTTCTCAGTCCGTTGCTGGCCAGCTTTAGAGTTAAGATCTACATACTTGATTGGCAATTTTGTTTTGAAATTTCATCAGATAAATCAGCTCTTGGTTAAATTTATTTTTTTTAAATCTCTGTCTGTCCCCCATTAAAAAATAAAAAGTTGGAACAAGCAAAGCCCTTTTATATGTACAATTCGAGTGGTAATGCATTCCTTATTAAGGTAAGGGAGATTGTTGCTGGTTCCACTTGGATAATTTTTAATTAAGTATTATTATTTTTTGCCGCATGGGGACTAAACTTGGCTCTTCAAGCTCCAACTGAGTAATGTTCTCACCATTCTTTGAACTTGTTTCTAACTTACACAGTCAGGCCTAGAACTTATTCTCACTTTGTAGCCTATATAGGCCTCGGTCTAGAATTTATGGTTTCCTTCCTCAGCTTCCAGAGTAACTGGGAGTTAGAATATTACCCTTTTTTATATTTTATTTTTATTTATGAGTAAAAGAGAGAGATAGAATGGTTGCGACAAGGCCTGTAACCACTGCAAATGAATTCCAGAAACATGTGCTACCATGTGCATCTGGCTTACATGGGTTTTGGGGAGTCAAACCTGGGTCTTTAGACTTTGCAGGTAAATACCTTAACCACTAAGCCATCTCTCCAGTCTAGGTTGGAAGCTTAGACCATAAGGCTGTAATCAATTTTTTCAATACTGAGTGCCTGGATCATTTTCTTTCTATATATTTTACTTACTTTCAAATTTTCTGTGTAAATGTTTTTATTAACAGCATTCATAGACATATGCAATATACCATGATCATAATCCCCTCCTACCACTCTTCATTATGGCGTTATAAAAAACTCATACTTAGTGAGGACTCTGGCTCAGAAAGACAAACATATAATACTTCTCTCTCATATGTGGCTCCTACCTTGGAAAAGCTTGCCCTGGTTATAACTGGTAGTGAACATCAAGATATTGACATGGTCCTAGAATGAAGATAAAAGACAGGGAAGTATAGAGGGAGAGGAGGAGATGTTACCTGACAGTAAATACATTACTTCTTATACTTCACTTAAAACTTAGCTTATTATATTAGCCAGGCATGGTGGCACATGCCTTTAATCCCAGCACTCAGGAGGCAGAGGTATGAGGATTACCGTGAGTTCAAGGCCATCCTGAGACTACATAGTTAATTCCAGGTCAGCTGGGACCAGAGTGAGATGCTACCTCGAAAAACAAAATCTACAACAACAACAAATCAAAAAAAAAAAAATTAACTTATTAACTCAACAAATCACAACATCAACAGTATAAACCCTCACTCATTCTATCAGCATGAGTGCTATCAGTTTTATTTGCATAATCTTTCACAGCCATATTAATTCTTCAGAGCCCCCTGCTCTTAACTGCTGATGCTGCTCAGTCTTATTCTTGGTGTTCCTGCCTCATCAGTACAGTGTCTTTTGAGTTTCTGAGGCAATAACACATCAGACAAAAGTAATATAAAGCCCTTTTCCTGCCTCTATCTCATCACAGTTTTTTTTTTAAATATCATGCTCTCAATAAGCAATATATGGACATTTTCCAAATAGTATACAGTCTCTTCAAATAAAAATTAGTATTTCAGAGAAAACATGCATGATTCCTTAACAGATTTTTGATCTACCTGAAATTCAAAATATAAAAATAAAAAATAATCACGGTATAAAACCATACAAAGTATATGTTCTGTAAGAAGAAAATGTTGGAAGAGTCCACAGATTTAGATGAAAATATATGACCTGTTTACTGGGAGGAACATAAGACTTCCCCCTCACCTCCATTCTACCTACCGTGAGTCTTCAGTGGATCTATACAAGCTCTGAGTGAGATTAAAAGCTGAATGCATCATGAGACTAAACACATGGCAAACAAAATATAATCCTGAAATTACTGAAGTGTCAAAAACTAGTACTGGGGTTAAAAAAAAAAAAAGGATTATTCAACCAAGAGGCTGGCAAAATTGAAAATCTACCTGAAGAAGAATAAAATTAGATTCATATCATAAAATTAGAACCCTCAGTGAAAAAATCAATTCAAACTGGATGAAAGAACTTAATTTAAAATCAGAATTGATGAAAGTGTTTATAAAAAATATGAGAACACTTCAAGACGTAGGCAGAGTAAAGAACTTTGTGACGAGGACTCCAATAGCAACACAGGAAGCAGCTCCAAGAAGTGATAAATGTGATTACATGAAAATAAAAACCAAATGAAACTATCATCAGAGCCAACAGGAAGGCCACAGGATGGTGTACATAAAAAGCACAAAAATTAAAAGTACATGGGTAGAAAACTGGCTCAGGAGTTAAAATACTGGCCTTCATAGTGTACCAACCTGAACTCATTTCCCCAGTGCTCGCCTAAAGTCATATGTGCAGTGGTACATGTGCCTAGAGTCCTTTTGCAGCAGCTAGAGGCCCTAATACTCTCCTCTCCTCTCCTCTCCTCTCCTCTCCTCTCCTCTCCTCTCCTCTCCTCTCCTCTCCTCTCCTCTCCTCTCCTCTCCTCTCCTCTCCTCTCCTCTCCTCTCCTCTCCTCTCCTCTCCTCTCCTCTCCTCTCCTCTCCTCTCCTCTCCTCTCCTCTCCTCTCCCCTCCCCCCCTCTCCCCTCCCTCCCCCTCCCCTCCACTCCCCCTCCCCTCCCCTCCCCCCTCCCCTCCTCTTCCTCCCCTCCCCTCCCCCCTCCCCTCCCCTCTCCCCTCCCCTCCCCTCCCCTCCCCTCCCCTCCCTTCCCCTCTCCTCTCCTCTCCTCTCTTCTCTCCTCCCCTCTCCTCTCTTCTCTTCTGCTCTCTTCTCCTCTCCTCTTCTCTTCTCTCTTCTCCCCTCTTTTTTTCTTCCTTCCCTTCCCTTCCCTTCCCTTCCCTCCCCTCCCCTCCCCTCTCCTCTCTTTTCCTCTCATCCCTCTCATTTCCCTCTGCTTGCATATACATAATAAAAACATTTTAAAAATTAAATGCACACACACAAAAAATACTGCCAATCAAATCAATGGTATAATGAGCAGGCATTTATCAAATGAAGAAAGACAAATAACCAGTAAATATTTTTAAAAGTGTTCAACAGCCTCAGCCATAAAAGAAATGCAAATTAAAGCTACTTTGAGCTTTTATCTCAGCCAAATCAGAATGGATATCCCCATGAAAACAAATTTTAGTAAAGTTGTTGGGACAAAGAAACCCTTCTTCATTGCTAGTAGGAGTGAAAACTGCTGGAACTATTATGAAATTCAATATGGATATTTCTCAAAGCAACCAAATGTTTCAGCTATACCACTCCTGGGCATATTCCCAAATGAATATATATCCTACCAAAGAGAACTTGCACATCTATAAATATTCCTGTACTGTTCACAAAAGCAAAGAAATAACCAACGTAGATGTCCATCAACTGAAAGATGGATAGTAAATATGTTATACATAAAAATGGAATTTATTCAACCCCAAATAAAAATAAGAAACACACAGTAACAATAAGAATGCTACAATAAAACCTGATACATTGCATGCTAAGAAAAAATAAAATATTATGAAAGTAATACAAATGTAAATTAAAAAAATATATCTCTACCCAAAACATCACAGAATGGGGTTTCTAACTAAATATTTTGTTTTATTAGGAGGTGGTACATGGTAATTCAGTATAGTACCTGCTAGAAATTTTTCAATACATTTATTTACTCATTTGTTAGGAGAGAAACAGAGAGTGAGAAAAAGAGGGTATGAGGCATGCCAGAGTCACTTGTCACTGTGAACTAACTCCAGACACATTCAGCACTTGGTTCATCTGTCCGTACTGAGGGTACTGGGGATTCAACCTTTTATGGGTAGGCTTTGCAAGCTTGCACCTTAAGCCACTGAGTTTTCTTCTCAATCCTTTTTAAAAAGTATATTTTATTTATTTTATTGAAAGCAGCAAGAATTTTAAGGTACAAACTATAATATTCAAGTGAAGTTAACATGATTAATGATTGATTAAAATGAATTTCCTTTATTGCTTATGAATGTACTGCTGACCAAAGCCTTACAAGTTTTACAATAAATTTCATCTATTGTAAAGATATAACATGATATCCCAGAGGTGATGCAGAGATCATGTGATACTATCATCAAGGCCAAATGTGACTATTGTAATGTCTGAGTAGCAAAGGTTTAAATTAATTAAAATTATTCTTTATGTTGTACTCATTTTGAAAGATTGGTATGAGAACATAAACCGGGATGGTTTTACAAGCATTGTAAGTGTAGTGTAATTTCAGTGTTACACATTGAAAGAAGACCTATATTTTCAAATCCAGGCAGGTCACTTGTCATTTATTATTGGAAATGGAATGTTGTGGTGCTAAGTGCCTTTTTCAGCACATAAATTAGGGTAGCATGGAACTCAAAATGGAAATTATGAGACTTTTTTTAAAATTTGGATTGTTATCTCTAGCTTGGATGAAATGTTATCAAACATGACTCATTTAGGAAATATTAAGAAAATATTTTATTCAGTTGTTCATAGTGCTTTTCAATCAATTGGATCACAAGTTATTGGAGATGGATTCTGTTTTAATTAATAATATATATTTGAAGAAGAGATATACAAATTCTCAAAGATGTTAATATCTTATTTATATTTCTGAGAGACGAAAAACACCATAACCCATTATTCTTTAAGGCCAATCTTTTATTTGTGTTTTTTAGTACTTCCTAACTTTTATCAGCCTCCTGGACTACCTCTCAGGCCAAACATATTTTGCTGAGTGAAGCAACAAGATGCTGAGCAGGAGATGTAATTTTACTGATCTGACTACTTGAAGCACTCTCCTTCATACTAATCTTTCTCTTTGTTTAATTTGGCTCAAGACACAGCTCTAGTTAATTTGCTTTCAGTTTACATAAGGAAAAAAAAACAGCTTGTCTATGTAAGCTTTTGGCTGGTTGTTATTATTTTTCATTATAGTTTATAATTACATTTAAAGGAAAGAATGTATATTCACATCTTAAAAAGTCAGGCCAATTCAAATCTCTATTCTTAACAACTGAAGATTGCTTCAAACCAATACTCAGAGAAGTGTCAAAACTCAGTATTGGGCTAGAGAGATGGCTTAGTTGTTAAGTGTTTGCCTATGAATCCTAAGGACCTGGGTTTGAGGCTCGATTCCTGGAAGCCACATTAGCCAGATGCACAAGGGGGCACACATGTCTGGAGTTCATATGCAGTGGCTGGAGGCCCTGGCGCACCAATTCTCTCTCTCTCTCTCTACCTCCCTCATTCCCTCTTTCTCTCTCTGTATGTCACTTTCAAATAAAAAAATAAAACTGAACAAAAAATAAAAAACCCTCAGTATTAATTTAGTGATTCTATAAGAACAATTATCACTGTGATATATTAGATTTTTATTTAATCATAAATACCTAAGATAAGATAAGAGAGAGGTTTATGTTTTCCGAGGTGTTAGACAATGGTTCTGTGGCTTTGGGCCTGCCGTGAGATAGAGAACTTTCTGTGGGGCATGGCTGATGGAAAAGGCTTGTTCACCTTATGGTAGCCAAGGAAACAAATAAGAAGGGACCTAATATCCCCTAACATGTATGCCTCTGATGGCCCAACTTTCTCTCACTAGGCTCTTCCTTACATAGGTCTCGCCATCTTTCAGCAACACTATGATATGAGGATAAAACCTTCTACAAAAGAGGCCTCAGGAGACATTTATTACATAAGCCATAATGTGGTTGCATAAAAATGGTGATCATTTCTAAATTTGAAACTTTGGAGCATTATTTGAATTAATAATTCCTAAGATAGCATTTTAAACAAGAATTTTACCCTATTTTCTATACTGTCTAGACATATAAGACCTATAGACATTCTAAAGTAAGAACCTGAGAAAATATTGTTGTAGTTACCTTCTCTTTGCAGAGAGATAGAGATAGAGATAGAGAGAGAGAGAGAGAGAGAGAGAGAGAAGCATCTTATGGGAGGAAAGTGTTTATTAGCCTATAACTTTCCAGGGGATGCTTCATGATGCAGAGAGCATGACAGCGCATCACATATCTGGGTGGAAGAACTCTACGTACTGGGCTTAGAGGTAGGCTAACAAACCTCTGGATCTGACTCCAGTGACACCCTTCTCCTCTCAGGCTCCATTTCCAACATTGCCAGTCCCTGGAGAATGAACGTAGGTTTCATCACAGGCACATGAGGCCATGTGAGACATTTTTAATTCAAACTACTACACAGACAGATCCATTTGGATATTTCAATCTTTCAAAAATTTATACGTGCCACTTTAAAACTTAAACTTATAAGTGGATTAAGTTGTGAATTGGGTTAAGGCTTTTTGAAATCTGTAATTTGTCACTGGCACTATAGTACTCCATTAAGGACTAACTAATGGTTTTATTTCTAGTGGCTGGTCAAAAGCAGATGTGTAACTTCATAGTGAGAGTGGAATTAACCTTGTTTATATTATTTGCTTCTTTTTGTTTGCTGGTTTGTTTTTGAAGTAAGTCCTCACTCTAGGTCAAGCTCACCAGGGTAGTCTCAAAATCATGGTGATCCTACTACCTATGTATCCCAAGTGTTGCATCTTATTTCTATTTGTTAAATAAACTTATTCTATTCCTTTGTATGGTGTATGCATAAACAAATTCACTGTACAAGACATTTTATATTTAAAAAAAATGGATTTCAAATCCTTCTCTTCTAGTGGAAAAACAAAGGTAGACACAAAAAAATAGAACACCTCTTATACCATGGCATGGCAGGGATTGCTGTCAGTGTTCTCCAGAAACAGGAGGTGGATGGCACAGACTCTTCATTTCACCTGTGTCATGAGTCCTCATTCATCACTCCTCATCAGACAGGGAATTTCATGATCAGTCAAGTGATGTAAAGCACCTCTAGCTAGACCTGTCATTGTCAGATTATGGTCGGGAAAGTATAAACTGACTAATGACCCTAGTGGCTGCCCTAGAGCAGCAGCTGTTATACATACCTCTATTTGTCACCTACTAATCAGACCCTCATACCTCTGAGCCTCTCCAAAAGAAATAAACTAGCTTCTGCCCCCTGGGAGATACATTTTATGTGCACAAAATATTGAGTTGTTGCACTTGTCAAACAAGCTGTAGTGGTATGAACAAGTTATAGTAATTTGGAAAGGAAATTGTCTTTTCTCTCTGTCCCTGCTTTCCATTCTTCTCCACTAACATACTTCTATTGGCAATGAATAAAGTATAGTACTTTCTGTGTATAGTGAAATAGGGAAGTAAAGTTAGCTTACTGCTCATCTTAGTGTCTAATCATTGTTGTAATTACAATCATGATATTGGTACAGATCATACCATTAGAAGCATCTGATGGGATGAAAGGCATATTTTGGCTTACAATGTCATGATGGCACTGGAAAGCATGGTACGAGCAGATGCTGGACATCACTCTTTACCATAGCAAATGGAAACCAGCAGCAAGACAGTGAACCGAGGTCTTTAAAGCTGACTATAACACCATGAAAGTCTGCTCCTAGTTGCACATGTCATACATCAAGGCTCCCCATCTCCAAATTGCTACCAGCTAAGAATCAACTATTCAAAATATATGAGTTTACTGGGGGGGGGGGAGACTTATTCAAACCTCCACAATAATAAATGTAAAGATTACTACAAAATATGAATGATATTAATCTTTAGATGAATGATACATGCTTTTTAAATGTTAATATGCTATTTACATAAAAATCAAAAGAGTAAAGCAGTATTGTTTGCATTGTTCTTACTTTAACATAGATATAAGTCAACACAGAAATGAGGAGAAAGTGTACAGTTTTGATGTATTTAAACTATTTAAAGATATTATATCAATTCTTGAATTAATATCATGTCTTCCACTGGGCAGTATGACAGTAAGTGAAAGATATTTTATTTTCCTTTAAATTGTGTGTACTATACAGTCTCATCAAGAATTAAATCATCATTCCATCTTCATATGTTTTACCAATATGTCATGTGCTGGACATTGTATGTTCATCTATATATCCTTAAAGTTAAAATGTAAATAATGTACACATCACATAAACATATTATGTATAATGTATATATTTATGTATATATACATCTATTAGCCACATATATATACATATATATAATCATTAACTTAGAATATAAGTGATGTACATAACACACAAACATATTATTTATAAAGTATCTTTCTATGTATATACATTTGATAAATATACATAAAGGGGTTAAAGTGAAAGGTGGAGGTATAGAGTGGAAGGCCCAGGGGAAATGGTAGAGACAAGAGAGGATGAGGAGAAGGACATCGGAGGACAGAAGAGGTTAAGAGAATGGGTGATGCAAAGCCATAATGGAGGGAGGGAGATGGGGTAGTGAAAAAGGAGAGAGCTGTAGTGGGGAAGGAAGAGTCAAGTTAAGAAGGAAAGAGAGGAGAGGAGTAAGGAAAAATGGTAGAAAGGTGCAAGTGCAAAGCATGGAGAAGTGACAGAGGATAGAAAGCGTGATGGGGTGGAGGAGGTGAAAGAGAGGCAGAAAAGAGTAAGGGGTGAGGAAACGGAGAACAATAAGATGGGAGAAGTGAGAGAGGGGGGGAAAGGATTGAGATGAGAGAGAGGACATAGTAAATAGTGGAGGGTGTAGGGAAGGAGGTGTTGGAAAAAGGGGAAAAGGAGGAAAGTGGAGAAATCAAGAGGGTTTGGAAAAGAAAAGTTATGGTACAGAGGAAAGTCGGACAAAGAGAGTGAGGTGAAAAAAGACAGCTGATAAAGAACGTTCACGTCATAATTGGGTAAAGAAAGGGTAGAGGAGATTATAAACAAAGCAGAGGTACGTGAGAGATTTAGGGAAGGGACCGATGGGAGGGGGTGGGAAAGGAGCAAGAGGAGTGGGTAAAATGTGGAAAGGTGCTGATAGAAGAAGTAAGTTGGGGAGGAGGCGAGAGGAAAGTGAATAGAGAAAGAAAGAAGAGAGGAGTGGAAAGCTACATGGGAAAGAGGACAGTGGGGGGGGGGGAACAGGGAGGGAAGAGGGTTTAGGGATTATGGGGAGAAGGAAAGGAGAGATAGGAAGTATAGAGGGGAAAGAAGGGAAAGGAAAAGTGGTAAAGTGGTGAAAGAAGAGAGGGGTACAGAGGAGAGGAGAAGGAAAGGGACTGTAAGCGAGTGAAACAGGGACAGGAGGTTTTAGGGGAGAAAGGAGTAAGGGGAGTTTGGAGTTGAAGGGAAGACAGAGGAGAGAGGAGCTAATGTTAGAGCGAAGAGAGAAAACAGGATGAGGGGAGGGAGTAGAGAGTGGGAGGAAAGGGTGAGAAGCAAATGGGGAACGGGAGAAAAATGAGCAGAAGATGAGGGGATATAGGGTATAAGTGAAAGGTTAAAGGGATAGAGGAGTAAAAGTAGGAGAGAGGGGAGAGGGAAATGCACAGGGATATGGGAGATAAGACAGGACAGAGAGGACAGGGGACATAATAGGAAGAGGAGGAGAGAAGAGAAGAGAGCAAGGAGGAGAGAGTAGAGAAGTGCAGCAAAGGACAAAGGGGACTTATTTGTGGGGAGAGAGTAGAGGGAGACAAGAAGAGAGGACAGGAGAGATAAGAAGAAGGGTACTTGGGGTTGTTAAATAGGGAGGTCACTCAATAAAGGGATGGGGGAGAATTAGAAAATGAATGGAAAGGATAAAGTAGCAGTGAGACAAAGGAAAGAAAGTGGGGAGGTTAGTGGGAAAATAAAACAGAGGTGTGAGTGGTGCTTTAAAAGGTATTAACAGAGTTCATTAAGTGAATAATAATAATAAATTACTATTAGAAGTGGTATTGTTATTGAGATTGTCATTCTTTACTGTCAAACTTGACTACACAGGTCATTCTGACCCAACAGAAGAAATGATCTACATACTATAAAAAAAATATAAAATCTTGCATTGTGCTTTTCTAAAATATTCTTTCAATGAAATATTACGGACTATCATTATATTGGAAAATTTTAAAGATATTTCATCCTTAAAATGTGTTTCCTTATACTGACTTATAGGTGTTTCCCTTGCTGGAATATAACACCCTCTCAGGATTTTACACTGACAATACTGACAGAAAATCGTTATTTTTACTGACTGATGTGTTTTGCTTTCTGTCTTGGCAGGATTGAGTGTTGAAATATAATTAACTATAACTCTACTTCAGGTTCCTGGATGGATTTTAATACCTAATTCACATTACATAATCCTTCAGATAAGATTTATTTAGTGTTGGGAGAGGGAAGATTGTGGATCTGGGAGAGATGAGAAGTGAGAGATGGGATGGAAGAAGGGGCAAGAGAAAGGGGAGAGACACTCTTCAAGGCATTATAATGCTAGATAATGCTGGCCAAGTACTACTTGAGATATATATATATATATATATATATATATATATATATATAAATATATATATTTATATATATATTATATTTATATATATTATATACATATATTTATATATATTTATATATATATACAAATGTATATAAGACTTAGATGTCCATTCAAATATTCTATTACTTAGAAGGAGCAAGAAAAGAAAGAAAGTAGGGATGGAAGGAGGATGAAATGAGAGGGTAGAAGGAAGGAATTTGGGAGAAATGTTTGCTGTCCATGTATGTATCCATCTCTTTTTTATAAACTGCTTTTATGCTATACTATACAAAAAATTGTGAGATTTACTTTGAGGAGAAAGGAGCTACAAAATCATTCAGTAAAAATACATCCAGCTTTGTATGTTTCAACATTAGTCTAATAACAATTGTTTTCCAGACATTCTTGGAAATAACTAATACTGAGTTCTTCTCTAAAAGCAACAAGTGCTCATGGCATAGGTTCTAAGCACGTTTGAGTATTTTTTTCATAGTGATGTGTTCTTTACTTGTTTATTTGAGAGATAAAAAGAGAGAGAAGGGGCGGGGGAGAAGTTCCTTAACTGCTAAGCCATCTTTCCAGCCTGAGATGTATTTTTTTATATATTTTATTTTTTTTATTATTAGCTATGGACCTATTTTGTATGTAAACATCACATGTTGGTAAGACCATTTCCCTCCTCTGTGCTCCTTTTCTGAAGAGGCCTTCCTCATTGGGGATGTGGGTCAACCCCATGGGTATTGTGGGTTATGCACTCAGTTATGGGAGAGAGGCAATGTCTCTATGCAAAATGTCCCAACTTGTGGCTCTTACCATCTTTCCGCCCCTCTTCTGCAAGATTCTCTGAACCATGCTGGGAACATTTTAAATCTATTTCAGTGATGGGCACTGAAGAGCATCCAGATGTCTTGTGTGGTAGGTACTGATTGTCCTTGGTATCTTTCTCCATAACCCTTGTGCTAATATCAGCTTAACTGAGAGTGCAGCATCCTTTCTCATTTCCCCAGTTCCTCTGTGGTTTCAGTTGGGGCCAGGTTGGAGTGTGTTGGGTCGTTTATCTCAAGTCCAGTTCCCATCTGATAAAGAGAAGCAGATTCTCCAATGGAGAGTGAAGTCAGCACCAGTTAAATGGTATAACCATTATTAATTTAGAGGGATTTATAAGTGTTTAGAAACTTTTATAGTATAAGGTTAGTGGGAGCTTAAGAATGGAAAGCAGAACCATTATTTGAATATGATTCTGACTTGTTTCCCATTTCCAGATAAGGTTCCCTTTACACTGAGTGGATCTGTTAGCCAATCCAAGAGCAGTTGGTTACCCAGCATGGCTGTGTGCCACTATTGCACTTGTGTGAGCATCATGTCAGGTTGCTTGCTTTTGAGTCACTTAGACTTTGAATTGCTTGGACAGATATTGGCCATCTTCCCTTGGTAGCTCATGTAGTTCCTTCCAGCAGTAGATGGGCTAATTATCTGAGGACTGGATCTCCTTTGGATTCCAATCAGGTCACTCCATGGTCTGCGCCAACAGGGATTGGTGTCTTCAGCAATAGGGTCTTACCATTAACCTTTGATGGGTAATCAAGTGCTCTGACAGAAGTCTCTCTTGTTTGTTTTGGGAGATCTAGTAGATCTCACTGATCAACTGCTCATTGTGAATATGGAGTTTTTAGGGCAACTGCCCAGTAATGGAATAATAGGGTCTGCTGGTAACTCTATATTCATCCTTCTTAGGAATCTCTAAATTGATTTCCACAGTGGTTGTACTAGCATACATTCCCACCAACAGTGAATGAGGGTTCCTATTTCTTCAAAACCTCACCACCATTTGTTTTCATTTGATTTTTTTAATGTTTGCTATCCTTACTGAGGTAAGGTGGAATCTCATAGTTGTTTTAATTTGCATTTCCTTAATGGTTAGGGATGTTGAACATTATCTTAGGTGCATGGTATGTTTGTGCAAAAACTTTTTAGATTCATGAGATCCCATTGGTTGAGTCTTTGTTTAATTTCCTTGGCTATTGGACTTTTGTTCAAGAAGTCTTTCCCCAGTCCTATATCATGGAGAATGCTTCCTATTTTCTTCCAGTAGTTGAAGTGTTGTTTCAAGTCTTATATTGAGGTCTTTAATCCATTTGGACATGACTTTTGTGTACGGCAAAGTGAGTTGGTCAAATTTCATTTTTCTACATATAGTCATCCAATTTGTCCAACACCATTTGTTGAAGATGCTGTCTTTTCTCTAGCCTACATTATTTGTACCTTAGTTAAAGATCAAGCAGCTATAATTGATTGCCCTACAGTCTGGGTCTTCAATTCTGTTTTATTGGTCTATGTTTCCATTTTTATTCCAGTACCATTCTGTTTTGTGACTATGGCTTTGTAATATAGCTTTAGATCAGGTATGGTGATACCACTAGAGGTGTTACTTTTGCTGGGGATAGATTTGGATATCTGAGGCTGTGGTGGTTTGTGGTTTGATTCATGTGTAAACTTAGGTGTTCTGAATGCTAGATCCCCAGCTAATGGAGATTTGGCAATTAATGCCTCCTGAGGAGAGTGTATTGTGGGCTTATGGGTGTTATAGCCAGTTTCCCCTTGCCAGTGTTTGGCACACCCTCCTGTTGCTGTGGTCCACATTATGTTGGCCAGGGGATGACGTCCACCTTCTGCTCCTGCCATCATTTTCCCCTGCCATTGTGGAGCTTCCCCTTGATCCTGTAAGCCAAAATAAATCTTTTTCCCAGAAGCTGCTTTTGGTTGGGTGATTTCCACCAGCAATGTGAACCGGACTGCAACAGAGGCCATTTGCCATTTCATATGAATTTTGGGATCATCTTTTCAATATCAGTGAAGAATGATGCTGGTATTTGTATTGAAATTGTGTTAAATCTGTATATTGATTTTGGTAGAATTGACAATTTTAAGTTATTAATTCTAGCTATCCAGGAACATGGGAGGTCCTTCCATCTTATTAAGTCTTCATCTCTTTCTTTCTTGAGTATCTTTATATTTTTGTTATATAGTTCCTTTACAACCTGTGGTAGTGTTAATCCAAAGTATTTAATTTTTTTGTTGTTGTTATTGAAAATGGAACAGTCTCACTGATTTCTTCTGTATATTTGCCCTTTGCATATAGAAAAGCTATTGACTTTTATGCATTGATTTTGTAGCCAGCCACTTTGCTGAATGAATTTATCACCTATAAATGTTTTGCAATACATATTTTCAGGTCACTTATATATAGGATCATGTCGTCTGCAAACAGGGCTAACTGGACTTCTTCCTTTCCAATTTGAATCCCTTTTATTTCATACTTCTGTCTTATTGCTTGAGCTAGTATTTCAGGTACTATGTTGAAGAGCAGTGTTGAGAGTGGACATCCCTCTCTTGTTCCTGACCTCAGTAGGAACTCTTTGAGGTTTTTTTTGTTTTGTTTTTTCCCTATTAAGGGTTATTTGATGCTGGGCATGGTGGCACATACTTTTAATCCCAGCACTTGAGAGGCAGGGGTGGGTGGATCACCATGATTTTGAGGTCACCCCTGAAAAGACTACATCATAAATTCTAGGTCAGCCTAAGCTAGAGTGAGACTCTATCTCAGAATACCAAAAAAGGGGGGGGGGGGCTTTAGGAGCTTTACCTATAGCCTTTATTGTGTTGAGATATAAACCCTCCATGCCTATTATTTCCAGTGTTTTGATCACAAAGTGGTATTTTATTTTGTAAATGGCCTTCTCTGCATCAATTGAGATGATCATGTGGTTCTTATGGTTCAGTTTACTTAGGTAGTGTATTTGCACTGACTGATTTACATATGTTAAACCATCCTTGCATCCCTGGGATGAAGCCTATTTGATCAAGGTGAACAATGTTTTTGATGTGCTGATGAATTTGGTTTGTAAGGATTTTGTTCAGTATCTTTACATCTAGGTTCATTAGGGATATAGGCCTATAATTTTCTTTCTTTGTTCCATCTCTCTCTGGTTTTGGTATTAGGGTAATGCTAGCTTCATAAAAGGAGTCAGGGAGGATTCCCTAGTCTCTGGTTATGCAGAATACTTTGAGAAAAATTGGTTTCAATTTTTCTATAAAGGTTTGATAGAACCCAACTGAGAAGCCATCTGGTCCTGCACTCTTTTTTTTTTTTTTTTAATTTTTATTTATTTATTTATTTGAGAGCGAGAGACACAGAGAGAAAGACCGATAGAGGGAGAGAGAGAGAATGAGCGCTCCAGGGCTTCCAGCCTCTGCAAATGAACTCCAGACGTGTGCGTCCCCTTGTGCATCTGGCTAATGTGGGACCTGGGGAACAGAGCCTCGAACTGGGGTCCTTAGGCTTCACAGGCAAGTGCTTAACTGCTAAGCCATCTCTCCAGCCCCTGCACTCTTCTTTTTGGGGGGGGGGGTTGGATACTATTTTAATCTCCATGGTTGTTAATAGGTTTGTTTAGGAGATTAATCTGCTCTAAGTATAGTTTGGGTAGGTGGTATGTGTCTAGGAATCCATCCATTTCTTCAAGATTATTTAATTTTGTGGAGTAGAGGTTTTAGAAGTATGCCCTGATGATTCTTCCAATTTCATTGATGTCTATAGTGATCTCTCCCTTTTCATTTCTGATTTTGTTAATTTGAGACTTCTCTTTTTTGGTCTTGATTGCTTTGGCCAGTGGTTTGTCAATCTTGTTTATTTTCTCAAAGAACCAGCTCTTCATTTCATTGATATTTTAAATTATTTTACCTAGTTTCCAACTAATTTATTTCTGCTCTAATATTGATTACTTCTTTCCATGTGGATTTCTTTGAGTTGAATATTGCTTGTTTCACCAGTGCCTTTAGGTGGACAGTCAGGTTATTGATTTGTGATCTCTGTCTTTGTAATGAAGGTATTTGGGGCTATGAATTTTATCCTTATGACTGCTTCATTGTGTCCCATAAGTTTTGGTAGGTTGTGTCTTCACTATCATTCAAATATAGGGATTTTACAATTTCTTTTTTGATCTCTTCCATGATCCACTCATTGTTTGAAAGTGTGTTGTTTGTTATCCAGAATTTGATGTCATTCTTGATGTGTTTCTTGTTGATAATTTTTAGATTGAAAGCATTGTGATATGACATGGTACAGGAAGTTACTTCAATTTTCCTGATTTTAAGAAGACACACTATATGGTCTAATAAATTGTAAATTTTGGAAACGGTTCTATGTGTTGCTGAGAAGAATGTGTATTCTGTAGAGTTGGGGTGGAAAGTTCTATGAATGTCCTTTAGGTCCAGGTGATCTATGATGTTGTTTAGCTCTATTATTTCCCTGTTGATTTTCTGCTTGGATGATCTGTCTATTGATGATAGTGGCATAAAGTCTCAAAGTATGATGGTGTTGGTGTTTATTTGTGTTTTATTGTTGAGTAGAGATTGTTTTATAAACTGTGGTGCTCCCATATTGTGATGTGCTCATGTTGGATCATTCCCCTGATAAGTAAGAAGTAGTCTTTTTTTATTATATTTGGTTTAAAATCTACT
Organism: Jaculus jaculus; assembly: GCF_020740685.1. Classification (NCBI taxonomy): domain Eukaryota; kingdom Metazoa; phylum Chordata; class Mammalia; order Rodentia; family Dipodidae; genus Jaculus; species Jaculus jaculus. The sequence continues at coordinate 154,565,208 of NC_059103.1, read as the reverse complement.
TTACCAGATATTAATATGTCAATACCTACTTCTTGTTTTTGTTTTTATATTTCCATTTTCTTATAATGTCATCGTCCAACCTTTTTCCCTCAGGAGGTGTCTTTCTTTAGTAGTAAGGTGGGTTTCTTGAAGAAAGCAGATAGAAGGGTCCAGTCTTTTGACCCATCCTCATAGCTTGTATCTTTTTATGGGTCAGTTCTGCCCATTAATATTTAAGTTTATTACTGTGACATTTGAATTAATCCATACCATGGTGAGGTGCTTTATGTGGTTGGGTGCTTACTAGTGATATGTACTGTTTTAATCCTGGTCTATTTTGGTTATTGTGATCTTCTTGTTGGCTCCTGAGATTGGTTGTTTCACTGTTCTGTGTGGAGTATTCCCTCAAGTATTCTCTGCAGGTTTGGTATTTTTGTTCATATAATTATAGAGTTGACTTTTTTCATGGATATTTTTTCTTTCACCATCTATTATGAGGGGTATGTTTGCTGGCTAAAGTAGTTCAGGTTGGAAGCCATAGTTTTTCAGACTCTGAAGTCTTCCATTCCAAGCCCTTATGGTTTTCAGGGTTTCCATTGAGAAATCTGATGTTATTCTAATGGGACTGCCTTTGTATATTGTGAATTTCTTCTCTTTTGCTGCTTTTAACACTCTTTGTTTTCATTGTAAAGGGTTTTAACTATGATGCTTCTTAAAGAGTTTCTTCTTTGGTCCTGTCTGTTGTTCTGTGGGCTTCTTGCATCTGGATGGATGGGCCTCTGTTTTATAAGATTGAGAAAATGTTCTTCAATAATTTTGTTGAGTATGTTTTCTATGCCTCTGGTTTGGATTTCCTCTCCTGCTGGTATGCCCATGATCACTTTAGAGTGTCCCACAGTTCCCTCATATTCTGTTAACTTGATTTTTTGAACTTATCAAAGTTTTTGGCCTTCCAAACTATTCTTCTTTCCTATATTACAGGTCAGAGATTCTGTCCTCCACATGAGTAACTGTTGGAGAGTGGTTCTACAGAGTTTTCCATAAATTCTATTTGTTTTTGTCTTTTGTTGTGATGTTTTGCATAGGGTTCATCTCTTTTTTGACATATGATTTCAATTCCAATTTTGATTTTCTGATGCTCCTTGTAATTCATTCTTACATTTGAACAAGTGTTCATTAAGGTTAATCAACCAGTTGTTGAAGTCTTCCATTTACTGACTTAAATTCAATTTATTCATATGTCTTTGAAGGGATTTTCTTCCATCAAGTTAAGCCTACTCTCAAAAGCTGAACACTCTAGGAGATAATTATGTTCAATTTCATTGGTGCAATTGTTGGTTCTTTGACAGTGTGCTTCAAGATTGGCGATTTTTTTTTTTTTTTTAATCAGGGTCTCATTGGCTGTTGTGTTTTCATTTTCCAAATAAATTTCTGTTGATTTCTCTATGGTTTCACTGGAGACTTCTGTAGTAGGAATAGGCATCCTTCGTGGAGATCTCTTAGTTTTCTGACTTTCATTGGCACTTTTGCATTGTTGTCTATCCATTTTTATGAAGACTGTTTATATTATTGAGGAGGAAGCAAGTTTATGTTCTTTGGCCTGTTCACCCTCTGACTTAGGTGAACAGGGATGTTGGTACTTAGTGTCCAGTCAAGATACCAGAGCAAAAGGCCTGATTCCACAGCTCACACAGGAGTCAAGCCTCCCTGAGAAAGGCATAATGGGACCTACCAAAACCAGGGGACTAGGAAGAATAATGGAACAGTGATCTGGCCTACTTCATGTTGAGCCTTCCAAGACATGGACCTGTGCAGGCAACCTAGACCAGGGACATCGGAGGAGCCCACACATTGAACTCAGACCTGGGCAATGGGAGGAGACCAGAAATGGTCCAGCCTACTCACTCCATACCACCTTGCCTGCCCACACACTGACCTCTCAGGGAACTTAGACCTGGGTGGTGGGAGGGTGCAGAAATGGGTCCAGCCTACTCACTCTATAGCACCAAGCCTCCTCTCAAACTGACCATGTAGCTCACACGTTGTCTGTGGTAGTGGGGAGAAATGGGTCTGGCCTACTTATTCTAGACATAGAACACTGGGTCCCCCTATATGCTGACTGCATAGGGAACTCAAAACTGGGCAGTTGGAGGGTGGAGATATTGGTCTAGCCTATATTAACTCCAGAGTACCATGCCAATCCTCACACTGACCACACAGGGAACTCAGGTACCTGAGTTCTTTCAAGGCATTCTTTGTTGTCAAACCAGTTCTTGTGGTGTGCTTAATTATGCTAAACATTGCATTATATTTTTCAAAAATCTTATCTTAATTATTTTTTTTTATGGAAAATTAGCAACAGACACCATTTAATGTGTGACTCAGAAGACAATGGCAAGAAAGTCACCAATACCCCTGACCTCCTGATAATAGCAGTTTGATTGGTGTCATGAGAGGACCAAACTCCTTGTGCTGCTGTTTCAGAAAAACTAAGATTCTGAATTTATTTCAAGGAATTTCACATGGGAGTTAATCATCTACTTTGGAATGTCTACTAGAAATCAGGATGATAAAAGAGGGAGGCTACTTACCAAAAATGAAAAGTCATACATATGTAAACATCTCTGATCAAAACAATGTGAACAAAATCATTCTGTGAGCACATTAAAAGTGTCTTTTGACATGGTAATGGTGACTTGGTTAGACCCAGGGCCTTTATATAGGTCTCTTAGAGAAAACAAGTTATCACACAGTCTTTCTGCTTTGTTTGCTTGATATTTCTAAAAGGTTAAATTGGTTCCTCAGTAGAAATATTAAAAGCAATCCTCAAGGATTATCTGAAAAGTAAAATTAGGTAGGAATGAATAGATCCTCACGTATGAAGACACTGAAAGTATTTCTATTAGTACTTAATATATAGACTCAAATCAGACACAATGATTTTTTGAGATATTTCACATAAGAAGAGAACACAGTAAATTTCTGGCAAGAGAAACTATTGCTTTTAAATAAAATTGGCCCCATGGTTTCTAGGAATTTAATTGGTTGTGTAATATGTCTATATTTTTAAATTTACTTATATATAGTTAATAATGTTTTATAATGAACATCATAATTTAAGTAAAAATTTAGAAACATAAGTAATTGTGGGTAGCATTAAACCCACTCTATCCTCTTTTTCTCTCAGTAAATTAAATATATTTATAAAATTAGAGGTAATATTATATAAGTGTATAACCTAGTATTTTTACATACATATTTATAATTATTAACATCATGATGCATGCCAGACTGTCTTTACATTGTTATGTTATTAAATGTGTTCAGAGATGTCTTTACATATTTGTTACCCATTTTGTTAATTACCCTCCCTCTTTGCATATCTATGAAAGAGAATGGTTTGAAAAATAGAAAGTGCCCAATAAGGAATATCTCAGGCTAGAATGAATTAAATGATGATTAATATTACATTTTTATGTCAGATTCATGTTAATTCCAAACTTATCTATCAAAAAATAGAAGGGAAAAGACACTTTCTGAATAATTCTATGAGACCAGTGACTTAGATATTGAAAAGGCATGGTAGTCAAGGAAATGTGATTAAAAAAAAACAAAACACAACAGAATTACATAGTGGCTACCACTGAAGGACCTAAAAACATTAGATATATATTAGCAAAGCTACAGGGAGAAGTAGACATCAACCCAATAGTAGGGACTTCAATAACCCACTTTCAAAAATGGATAGATCATCCAGACAGAAAGTCAATAATGAAATTGTAAGCTTGAATAGACTATAGACAAAATAGACCCTACAGACATGTAGAGCATTTCACTCAAAGTGGAACATTTACTTTCTCAAAAAGGGAATAGTTCTAAAATGGATTATGTGTAAGGCAATATTAACAAGTTTAAGAGGATCAAAATCATATCAAATATCTCTTTTATTGATAAAGTCACAAAACTAGAAATCAAAAATAGGATGTTTGGGAAATTCACCAACACATGGAAATTGAAGTGTTCTTAGCAATCCATGGATGAGAAGAAAATGAAGAGCTGGGAGTAGTGATGCATGCCTTTAATCCCAGCACATGGGAGACAGAGGTAGGAGGATTGCTGTGAGTTCAAGGCCACAATGAGACTACATAGAGTATTTCAGATTTCAGGTCAACCTGGGCTAGAGTGAGACCCTACCTCGAAAAACTGAAAAAAAAAAAAAAAAAAAAAAAAAAAGGGAAAGAAATTCAAGCTATCTTAAAGCAAATGAAAATGAACATACTAACTACTAAAATTTATGGTAAAATATAATTAGCTTATAAATTTGGGAATTCAAGTATAAAAAAAAATAATAAATAAAAGTCAGGTGTATTTCTTTATACTGAGAATGAAGTATCTATAAATTAAATTTAAAATAACTCCATTTAAGGTGGGCATTGTGGCACATGCTTTTAATCCCAGCACTCAGGAGGCAGAGGTAGGAGGATCGCCAAGAGTTTGAGGCCACCCTGAGACTCCATAGTGAATTTCAGGTCAGCCTGGGCTAGAGTGAGACCCTCCCTTGAAAAACCAAAAATAATAAAATAAAATAAAGTAAAATAACTCCATTTAATAACATAGAAAAGAGAAAATCACTTCGGAATTGATATAAGATGAATAAAGTTTTTGCGTTCATAACACAACACTAAAATACAGACAAAACAAATTTCAAACAAAAACTAAAAAAAGAAAGAGGTGGATACATTAGACCTTTGTTTATGAACAATTGTTAATGTGTACCACATCTTCCAAGGTGATCTATTGATTCAATTTCATAATTTAATAATATCTTTTAGAAAAATAATCCAGAAAATTTACCTGGAAAAAAAATGTGATCACAAAGAGCCAAGGCAATCTTGTGAATTCAAAACAAAACAGCACATTGCCTGCTTTCTAACTTATTTTCCAAGATAATAAATCAAACCCTCTGAACCTTATGCAACAAAATACACCAATGGAACTGAATCAATTGCACAGAAATATAAATACAACAAATCTTTGGCCAATTTTCCAAGAATACATTGCAGAGAAAGGAAATCTCTTCAATGCATGGGAATAAGGAGAATAGATATCCATATGCAAAAAATATTGGAATCTTTTTTTTTTTACATTATACAAAAAAATGATTAATGATGATAGTGGAAAATGTGACACCCTAAATCTAACAGAAGATACAAGGAGTCTTTTCCTTGGTATTGACCTTTAAAATGGTGCTTTATAATATTGTAAAATAGCATGGAAATTGTCAAAAAATGACAATGGGTTTACTATCTCACAACTTTACTACGAATTTTAGAACTAAAGTAAGTAAAATCAATGTATCAAAAGACACCTGCAGTACAATACTCATTGCATCACTCATGATATGGTACAAAATTTCCTTGGCCAATAAGTAGACAAAATAAATGTGTTTCACAAGTATTCAAAAAAAGTATTCAGTCATAACAACAAAATTATGTGATTTTCTTCAGCACCGATAAATTGTATGACAGTATGTTTAGCAAAATAAGAAGAGCAAAGAAAAGCAAAGACCATATGAATTCCCTTATACATGAAAAAATTGAACTCAGAGAGGCAGAAAATAAAATGGTAGTTGCCATGGACTGGAAATAAGGAAACTTTAAGTTATTACATGGAAAAAGAAAAATCTAACTGACAAAATCTGTTTATTTAGAAGCAAGTTAAAGTAGGATAGGTGATTTGGGTTTGCAGTTTAAGCAGGGATATAGTGCACCATGGCAAAGTAGGCATGGCAGCAGATGAATGGGAGCTGGTCACTCTGTGTACACATTCGGGAAGTGATGAATGCTGGTGTTCATTGCACTTTCTTCTCTGTATTTAGTCATGAAGTCCAACCCACATTTAGCCCAGGCTGGCCTTGAACTCCTGATCCTCCTGCCTCCACCTCTTCAGCAATATCCTATTGGCATGTGCCACCACATCCAGCAAGAGAAAGGGACAGATACAGGGAATGGGCACACCAGATCCTCTAACCAACATGTGCACCCCCCTTGTGCACTGGGCTTGTGTGCATCCTAGGGATCCGAACCCAGGTCCTTTGGCTTCAGAGTCAAATTCCGTAACCGCTAAGCCATTTCCCAGTTCCCAACCCACATTTAGGATGAATCTTCTACCTCAGTTAACCAAATCTAGAAACCTCCAAATCAACATACCCAGAGGTTAGTCTCCTTGATAAACTGAATCCTGTCAAATTGTCTATCAATAACAGGTATCACGTAGTTGGGATTTTCATTGCATTGTGATTAACCAGCTTTAGTACTTTTCATAACTTAAATCATATCAGTTTGTGGTGCATGCAGAAAAACTCAAACACTTGTTCCTGGCATATAAAATCACAAAAAGAGCATTTTCCTTAAATTCCTCAGAAAGTTTCCACAAAGTTACCATTTGATCTAGCAAGTCCAACAAATTCAAGAGATATGGAGATTGCCACCAAATATGCCCAGTCCCACATTGGAAGACTCCAATGAAACTACCATGAATTCCAGACCATTTTGAACTACAAAGACCTGATCTCAAAAACATAAGCAGCCCAAAAGATGTTGTTGATCTTCCTGGGGGAAATTCTGTTTTTTAAAGATGTTCACCTGTTATGAAAAATCTGGATATAAGAAGCTGTATCTTCTTCACTCCCACTTGGAAATAAAGTTAAACTCATTTGGAATTTAGTGAAGACATTTGAAAATTGGTAATTTTCACTTAGAAGTTTGCTGTAAATCTATTGTATAATTATGAAAATGATGAAGATGGAAAAAAAAACAAACAAACATCAGTTCTGTGTTGTTGTTACCTGAGAAAGATGCTAAAGAGGTAGTGCTATGTTCCTTGCAATTAACAGAACTTACCATAAAAGCCATTGCTCAGGAAGTCAACCATGGGCTCAATGTATAAAGAAGAGTATAGTTTCGCTCTAAGTAAATTTTAGTCTTCTTCATGGCTCTGAAACTGTGAGGCATTAGCATAGCAGGGTCTGCATCTGCTAGGCCAGGACTGAGCCTCAATATCATCAAGAGTTAGGAAAATGGGGGCTGGAGAGATGGCTTAGTGGTTAAGCGCTTGCCTGTGAAGCCTAAGGACCCCGGTTTGAGGCTCAGTTCCCCAGGTCCCACGTTAGCCAGATGCACAGGGGGGCACACGTGTCTGGAGTTTGTTTGCAGAGGCTGGAAGCCCTGGCGCGCCCATTCTCTCTCTCTCCCTCTATCTGTCTTTCTCTCTGTTTCTGTCGCTCTCAACTAAATAAATAAATAAATAAATAAATAAATAATTTTAAAAAAGAGTTAGGAAAATGGGATGAAGAAGTAAACTGATCAGAGAAGACTCACTCTGTGATTTAGGCTTCTTCTTGTGGCTGTTACAGCATCAGCTCAGTATAGAAGTTTGGGAGTATAGGGGAATTAATTGAAAATATGAAGAATTATTGACTCTTGATATTACCGTGACAGTTTAAGCTATAGAAACAAAATAGGGTTAACTGATTCAAACAGAAATAAAATTACAGGTTCAAGCTGGGTTGTAATGAGTAGGTATTAATTTTATCAAATTGTGTTTATGATAATATTCTTTTAAAATTTTTGTTGTTTATTTTTATTTATTTACTTGGGAGCAACAGACAGAGAAAGAGGCAAAGAGACAGAGAGACAATTGGCACTCCAGGGCTTCCAGCCACTGCAAAGGAAATCCAGATGCATATGCCCTCTTGTGCATCTGGCTAACATAGGTCCTGGGGAATGGAGCCTCAAGCCAGTGTCCTCTGGCTTCATAGGCAAGTGCTTAACCACTAAGCCATCTCTCCAGCCCTATGATAATATTCTTTATTTTACACCAAACCTATTTGGTATTTCACTTGAAATGTTAATCACATTCTTTCTCATTCTGAAAATTAGAAAATGACTTATTGTACCTTGAAGAACAATAATGTAAAATTGACTACGGCTTACAGTGATAGTGAAGTGTTAGACGACTGTTACTTTTCTCAGAGGAAACACTGGACAAGAAAGGAGATATATTGATTTTTAAATTTTCTTCCCAGCAACTTTGAATTCTACTTTCACTTTTGTACAAGTGACTTTATATTTAGTGAAATCTAACAAATGACAAGGATTTTTTGGCAGTTCCAAGATAAAAATGACATATTGATATTTACACAAAAGTAATAAACTAAGAATTTACAAATTTGGACTGAGGTTATATCTCAGTGGTTAATATTTAAACATGATGGCCATGTTTGACTGCCTGGAGTCCATATAAAAAAGCTGATCAGTCCATGTGGAAGGGGAGGGTAAGACTGTAGAATAGCTTAGCTTCCCTAAAAGGCAACAGCTCAAGGTAGAGGGGTAAAGCTGATATCAATGAAATATGCATATGAATCATAACAGAATGTTTTCCTCTGGCCTCTATACACACAAGAACAGGGCACACATGTGCACACACCACATCACACAATAATATATTCATATGCAACATATATATATATATATATATATATATATATATATATATATACACACACACATTTGGTGTGTTGGGTGTGCATAGTATGAGGAGAGAGAGAGCAAGAGAGAGTATATGTATATTATAAGTAAATTGTTGAAAACAGGCAAATATGTGCAAGGAAATGAGATTATAAGACTTACTAAAATTTGTCAGTAGCTCATATATAAAATATTTTATCTATATTGTTATAAAAATTCAATATTTCTACTCTAATTATGTTTTTATAAAATGAAATGCTTCTAAAAAGTATAATTTTGGAGAGTTAAATTAAATTTCATTTAAAAATACATAAAAGTAGCTACTTTCAGTCAAAAAATAATGAAAACACTGACTATATTTCACCAATAAATCTTCATTTTTCAATAAATGGTCCATAAGTATTGACATCTGGTATCACAGATGTCACAGTTTTGAAACTTTGAAAATATGTGCATATTTAAAAATTTGTTACCTAAGTCTACAAAGTAAAAGCATAATTTTAAGTTCTGTTAAAGGAATATTTTCCAGAAATCATCTCTGTAATGCTCACTTAGTTATGGAATTCTACTGACACCATTTTGTCTAGTATCTCAAGTTAACTATCAAGTGGCCCATTTGTCTAATTACATGTCTATGTGCTATTCCTAAAAATATTCTCTATTTCCCATAGAAAAATCTAATCTTGTATTCTGCGCTTCCAGCCTGAGTATGCAATTTTAAAGGGTCTTCAAAATGTGGGTATTTTTTCCTCAGAAAGCCACATCCTAAATAAAGCTATTTCAACTGCAAATTACCTATTATAAATAAGTAAATGCTCCCTTTTGAGTCAATGATGAGCCCATACAAATAGAGGTTCTAAGTAAAAGTATTTGCTTTATACAGAATGTAAGCCTTGCTTATCAAATTATATTTGTATACACAATATTTTTCAAATATAATTTACTTTTCTGTACTTAACATTGAATCTCATTGGAGATCAATGCTCAGATTTGCTATATCTGCAGGATCCAATAAACATATATGTCTATTACATCACCATAGAAGATTGGATCATTTCATAGTCTGTTTTGTAATGTGTTTGAATATTTATATCTCTAGGAAACACAGTTCTATTGAGGCCCTAATCTTGATTTCTGTTACTGGAGGTTTCAAAATCAAACTCTCCTTCATATTTTCTATGATTTATGGGATGCATGCAACATTAACACATTGGAACTTATATAAGTTTTTTTATACAGTAAACAATATTGAAAATATAATGATGTCCATTTTAAAACTGAGAAATAAAGCAATAAAGTCACAAAAGCTTTAGAAATCTTGGAAATTGTTGTATTTAGTAACTATTTTCTCAACTTTCACTAAAATGACAATCCTATACACATTATAAAAATGAGATTTCAGTCGTGAAACTGCCTTCTGCTTAAAGTGAACCAGATTGGCTCTGTGACAGTCTCTGCAGGCATACAAACTGGCACAGTCCTGCGGTTGGGATGTCATGGTGTCCAACCGCTCTGGGTAGAATGAGGATACCTTCCTTGCTGACCTGGTCGTGGGCCTCTTCACAGGACAGATCCAAACTGGTGCATCGTGGGCTAGAGAGATGACTTAACGGTTAAGTGCTTTCCTGTGAAACCTAAGGTCCCTGGTTGTTGAGGCTTGATTCCCCAGGTCCCTCCTAAGCCAGATGCACAAGGTGGCACATGCATCTGGAGTTCCTTTGCAGTGGCTGGAGGCCCTGGCGCACCCATTTTCTCTCCCTCTCTCTCTCTCCCTCTTTTTCTCTCTGCCTCTTTCTCTTTCTGTCTGTCGCTCTCAAATAAATAAATTAAAAAAAAAATTAAAAGACTGGTGCACCTTGCCAATCTGAGCGCCTGGCCAAGTACAACCAGCTGCTCAGAACTGAGGAGGAACTGGGAAGCAAAACTCAGAGTCTTCAGAAATCCCCTTGCCAAGTAAGAGGAGGACAGACCAGCCCTGTAGCCCTCAGTCAACACCAGCTGCTTAGATCCTGTCTCTGGTGTCAGCAAACTGCCGCCAGTCCCATTCTTGGTTTGCTGGGCTTCTGTAGTTAGCTCCTGCCACCACTTCCTCAGACCACCAAAGCAGCATCTGACCACAGGAGCCCTGTCAGATGCCCCAGCTCTGTGATAATGTGATTGGTCCAAACCATTGTTCTTGTCTCCTTTCCTCCCACACACTGTCTGGAGCCCACAGGACTCAGGTGTCATCTCCAGGGTGGCCATAGGCATGATCCCAGTGGTTTAGTGGTTTTGTGCACAAAATAAAAGCCTCAGTGACAGTGACCACCCCCCATGAGATTTTGGAAGCACTTATTTGCATGTGTGTGTGTGTGAGAGAGAGAGACAGGGAGAGACAGAGAGAGAGAGAGAGAGGAGAGAGAGAGAGAGAGAGAGAGAGAGAGAGGATCTAGACTTTGAAAGCAGTTAGGGAATGACAGTGTTTAAGTACCCATTATAGCTTGTCAAATATAGGTCATTCATTTTTGGCAAGTTCTATTGTAAATTGTTTTTGGACTTTGACTTATAAGGAATGGGCATGTGACTTATGGAGATGTATAAAGAAGTAACTAGCATAAACATTTTTAAAGGAATCTCCCCATAAAATTACAAAGTTTAATATAAACATAGGTTATATATCAACATAATTCAAAATAAAAGTTGATCCAAATAACTCTGAATCTCCATATATTTCCTAAAGTCTTTCAAGAGTGTTAGATATTTCAGACAATGAAATATTATTCAGTATTTAAGAGAAATGCAACACCAACTCATGAAAAGACAAGGAACCTTATACTGAAGACATGTTCCCTTTGTTTTATCACAGTTTTCACACTTAAGGTAACTTTTCTTGTGCTATAGGTATACCTGTTTAAGCAGTTGCTGACTGGCCTTTTATGTCTACATAGTCTTTCATCTAGTAAATAAAAATCTGCACATATTTTGAAATGTAGTGGCAATATGTGCAATTATTAACAAAATATCATTTATTTTTTCATGTTTTCTAATTAATTTTTATTTGACAGACAAAAGTATATATATATATATATATATATATATATATAATGTGTGTATATATATATATATATATATATATATATATATATATATATATATATATGTATGTATATGGAGAGAGAGAGAGAGAGAGAAAGAGAAAGAGAGAGAGAACTTGCTAGGGTCTTTAGGGTCTTCAGCCACTGCAAACAAACTCCAGACTCATGAGCTACCATGTGCATCTGGCTTATGTGGGTCCTGGGGATTGAAACCTGGGTCCATTGGTTTTGCAGGTAAATTCCTTAATAGCTAATCCATCTCTCCAGCCCCAAATGTTACTTCTGAAAGTATCTGGGTCCAACTCAGTGTCTGAAATTTCTGCATTGCCACATGAAGCCCAGCTTAAGTGAATGCCAACTTAAGTGCAAGGAGTTTTATTCTTCTCTTAGTACATGTGGAGCACCATCAGGTATCTGCTTCATGGTAACAAAATGACGTTCATTTGAAATGACTTTGTCAAATACTCAACCCATCTCACAGAATCATTCCTAAAAATCTCTTTGAAATTCTCTCAGAAGTAAGTAATTACAACCCTCTTCCCTGTGAGCTCCGTTCCCAGTTATTGCTTCTTGTTTGCTTTCACCTCCTTCCCTTGCAGCATTCTTCAGTACTTCATGATGTTTGTGCTCCTCATGATGTCTTCCCCGAATCCTTCTATAGCTGACTGAATATTTTGTAATTTCATGACCATAACCAGCTCTGTCTTTCTTAGGAGTCTGAGCTCTTAGTATTATTGTGTCCTTATCTCAGTGCTGCCATCACAGTTTCTGTCACACAGCTAGAGCTCAATAATCTTGCTGAGTGTGTTAATTTACTTTTTTTTACTTTTTAATTTCTTGATCTCTATATTGTAATCCTATTACAGTACTCCCTTGCTTATATATTGTTGCTCTCATTGTTTCCCTGTTGGTCTATAGAGGAAGCCAATAAACCTTAGCCTGACTAACTATAAAGCAAGGTTCGGCTGGTTTTGCCCTTGATATCTTTTCAGTAAAAATTTCCACCAGTTCCATTTTCTCCGAGTGAGTCATTCTGTCCATGTCCTCACTTGCCTCCAGATATTTGCATTGCTATTCCTTCTGCTAAGCATAGTGTTTCTATTTATATTCTGGGAACTCTTTTCAAATACCCTAAATGTTTCACTTTGAGTTATATATTCCCTTCTGTACTAACTTAAAGTACCCTACATTTACTCTAACAGAGCACTTGCCAAGATCTTATAAATTTAAGTCTACATCAATGCAGAATCTTTAGGTTGCTATCTAGTCCTTAAGGACATACCAGCAATTTCCTGTGGATCAACTTCATTTTTTGGTCTAGATGCCAGCATGGTGCCTGATAAGTGGAATATGCTTGAATAGGAACTCACTGAGTGAATGGGCACAGGAAACATTCTACCTGTGGTGGAGGAAAGAACTCTAAACAGAGAAAACAAACAATAATGCACTTCCTGAGCTCAGCACCTACTTAGAGCTAGTATCCACCTAATGTCTGTAATCTTCTTCTCAAAGAACCTAGGATACAGTAGATATCAAGTATCTATTTAGAGTTGAAACAGGAAGACTATCTCTTATAAAGGAGGCCATTCAAGAACTCTGGAGAAATAAGGAGGATTCCACCTGCTATTCCTTTAACTTTGACTAGAGGTTTAATCAGCTACTGGAGAGAAGAACAGGAAAAGAGCAGTGAAATTGAGAGCCCTCAGCAAGACCTCAGGGCCGACCATCATGTACCACTATGGCACAAGCTCAGGAGATTTTGTTCAAAGAGAAACAGAGCCATTAGTGGGTAGAAACTGGTGAAGGCTAACACAGAGAAAACAGACTGAGACTATTTTTTTTTTTTTTCTGGCTTCTTCTTCTTATCTCTAGAGAAACATCAGAGTAAGGAATTGTAAAGACATTTTATCATGAGGCTCATATTGAGGGATGAGCACTAGTTTCTGCAGAGACAGTCATATTTTAAAGGCTGTTCAAGCAGACTTAATACTATATCTGGAACATGTTGCACAGATAGTTTTTTGTTTTGTTTTGTTTTGACTAGGGTGACTTGGCAAGGAATATTTCTTGACGAAGAATACTTCATTTCTTTGCCTTGTCAGGATCCAGGTTAGAAGGTCAGGTTTGACATTTGTAGTTGAAATTGTTTTTCATTTAACATAAAGCCCAGTTTGATAGTTATTGATTGCACTTCCAGAAAATATATGGTTACAGGCCATAAGATCCTAATTTTTTATGATTTTAACTTGCTATTCTTAAAATTCTTCCCTTTTATCTCTTCCTGCTCCTAAGTCCATCCCTATTCTATGTCATGGTCAGTTATGACCTTTCAAAAGTAAATGATTGTGTTCCTAAAAAATCAGAACCTTGAAAATATAGCCAGAGTATTGTTTAAATGAGTATATGATGTTAGGCAAACTGTCCTTCCTCTCCTTCTAATTCTCATTGTTTCTGCCACTTCTGAACACTGTTTATCCAGGAGTTCCTTCATTGCATTTTCTAATCCATGCATTTACATGCATGATATAATCCATTCTTTTCAATCTCACATTTTCTATGCCTTTTACCTATTTACCTTCCCTTAAATAATGTTGCCTTCTTTTCAGAAAGAGATACTTACTTATCTGGGCTTCTATTCCTTCTGGCCTACATGTGTTCGCATATTCATTTCCTTTAACACATTCTGTTTTTAACAGTTGCTGTAAAGCTTGAAGTACAGTCATTTTCCAAGGCAAGGGTATTTTTCTATAGAAGTCCAGTGTGCTATCCATTGTGACACAGAGTCAGGTGGCAGGGGTATTTTTGAGGGTGCAGAAGACAAAGAAATTTCTTTAGAGATAATCTTCAACAATTATAGGCCTTAAATTTAGGGTGAATATAATACTTACATATTCATATATATGATCTTTGTCTATATATGTAAACAGAAGCATAGATGTAGATAACATGATAGAAAATCCCCATCATTGCAAGATATTTTCTTTCTAACTTATTATATATCCATACACAGAAAGAAATAATACCTCATATACAGGACACACACACACACACACACACACACACACACACACACACACATATACATATATACATATATACATATATACATATATACATATATACATACATATATATATATATATATATATATATATATATATATATATATACACACATATTTGTAAGACTAGACCTTGTCTTCAGAGAATATTTTATATTCATTGTCCTGTTTCTTTTATTTATTTATTTATTTTTGGTTAGGTGCATATAATTAAACTGGAATTCCTGGAGTCTGACAAAACAGACCTTACAAGTCTATCTATAGAGGGTACACAGAGCAATATTCCAGGTAAAACCAGTACTTGAATACTACTTTTGAACCAGAGACCTCTGTGGAAACAGCACCTTATCTTTTCTGAAAAGGTTACTTAGCAAATATTCACAATAGTGATTTTATTTTGTAACAAAAGGTGGCCATTTACATGCATGGATGGCATAGGGGCTAAATTGTTTGCAACAACCCTTTATCTTTATCTTTTTTATTAGTTACGTAAACAGTGTGTATACAGCCATATTGGGACCATTGTTATCCTCCTCCCTGTCCTTCCCGCCTCCGCAGGACCCTCCTCATTGGGGATTGTGGGTCATGCATTGTGAGATAAGCCATCAGTTATGGCTAAGAGGCAAGGTTTCTGTGCATAATGTCCCAACATCATTCTGTCCCCTCTTACACAAATTTCTGTGAGCCATGATGGGATCATTTTAGGTCTACTTCATTGGTGAGGTCTTAGGAGCCTTTGTGTTTCTGGATCTCTGGTTTGGTAGGAGTTGAGTGTTATCTGTGTCTATCTCCTTCACCCTTGTGCTGGTACCAGGTTCACCAAGAAAACAGCACTCTTGCTCATTTCCCCAGTTACTCTTGATTTCACTTGGGGCCGTTGTGAGGTGTGATGGGCTGATTCCTCCGCATCTGCATCCATCTGAAAAAGAAAGGCAAATTCTTTCATGGAGAGTAAAGTTAGCAGCAGATAAATGGGATAACCATTATTATTTTGGAGAGAACTTAGTAGGTGAAGGCCATCTTGTAGCCCATGTTTAGTGGGAGCTTGATAATGGAGAGCAGGCTCATCTTTGGATATGGTTCTGGATATGGTTCTGACTTGTTGCCCAGTTCCAGCTATGGGTTCCTTTCCACTGAGCAGACCAGTCAGCCAAATCAAGAGCAGTTGGTTACCCACTATGGCTGTGTGTCACTATTGTACTTGCATGAGCATCATGTCAGGTTGTTTGCTGCTGAGTAGCTTAGCTTAGATCACATGTTGCTTAGACAAATGTTGGTCATTTTCCCCCAGTCACTCATGTAGAATCTTCTGGTACTAGAAGAGGCAACTGTCTGGGGACTGATTCTCTTCCAGCTTCCAGCCAGGTCACTCTGTTCTGTACCAAATCATATGGTGTCTTTGGCAGTGGGGTGTTAACACTAACCTTTAGTCATCAAGTACTCTTACAGCAATCTGTCTTCTTTTGGGAAACCTTGTAGGTCTCTCTGATCAACAGTTATTTTGGATGTTAACCACATGCTGGTATTGTGAGTTACAGGCCAGCACCAAGGAAAAGAAGGAAGAAAAGATAGGTATTATAAAAGAGATTGAGATAAGAGAGAGAAGAGGGGGAGATAGAAAGAGAGAGAAAAACAAGAGAAGATTAAGATTAGTTTTCATCATACCCTCTCCAGGGCCCTGTGATTAAAATGTTCCCTTCAGGACCTAATAAAGCTACAACCATTTCTGACTTTTAGGATGTAGAATTTGATGGTACTTATGCCATTTGGATTCAGTTTTGTCTCCCACTCCCACCCTTACACTCCCCTCCTGCCCCACTCTCCCTATTGTCCTGGAACAGATCATTCTCAGGTAACTCACCCAATCACAGAAAAATAACTGTTGCATGGTCTCACTCATCTGTGGCTCCAAACCTGAATCTACCCCAGATGCTGACATGCCTGATAAACATCTTGAGGACCCTTTATCTTTAAATGAGAAGGCATTTTACTTAAACTTTAGACTGTCTCAAATTTACTTTTTCCACAATTCTGGATTAACAGAAACAAGATTTGTATTTTATTAAGGGAAAATAGTCAAGAACCATTTGTGTAATTCTTTAAAACAGAGCCACACCATTAGCTATTATTTTCCTAGAAGACAACCTATGTGAGTTTCTATTCATGTGCCTGGTGGATGGTCTCACCAGACTGTAAATTTTCTATGCCTCCTAAATAGAGCTAATTCTTAATACTAGTTGAATGAATGCAAAATAGCATGCACAAATAGCCAGAAATCAAGGCTGTGTATCTCAGTTATTTTAAGAACTGCTAAAAATGCCTTCAAACTCAGTAGTAGAGAATGTTGCAAAGCAAGGAGCGGAGTAATAATCTGAGCTCTGTTTGTGACACTGGGGAGGTGAAGCTAGACTGCAGGGATCCAAGGAAACTGTAACTGTAGCTGTGGCTCCTGGTAGTAAGAACTCCTCTCTATGGTTCAGAACTACACACACAGGATCTTTCCACTATTATCACAAATTATGATACCAAGGCAGTTTCACAATTGTTACAGGTGCACTACTGAAGGGTCTACTTTCTGGAAGACTTTGGCTTCAGTGTAATATTATTTCATTTTCATTGTGGTTTTGCATCCAAACTTTTGGTTTCTCCAGAGACTACTTTGTGAGTTTCAGGCTAACGAGAGTCTGTCTCAGAAATAGGGATGGCGGCAACTGAGAGTCTTCTGTCTTCTTCATGCACATGTCTGTAGGGAGCCAATGCAAACGCCATTACAAGATGGCGCTGGTTTCCTGCCAGTCTTGAGGTAAACATTTCCTTATTTCGGTAACGCCTTGGCGCCAACCTCGCTTGAGGTTGCGCATGTGCTTGACGCACCTTGTCCCGAGCCTATCCCGTGGCTCCTGTGGGTGGGTGAGCCTATGGCAGCCAACCAGCAGGCGCCCCGTAGTATTCTGCCCTATAAAAGCAGCTACACTCCTGCGCCCCTCGCCCCTCGCCATCAGCTTTCCTGTTAACCAAGAGGCTCTCCAATAAAGTGTGATCAAGAAGGATCTTCGTTTGCTGGTTGTTCTTCTCCTGATGGTCAGGGGGTTCGCCGCAAAGTGGTGCCGAAATCCCGGGACGCCGGGTGCTTTGTGGTCACCGGGCGAGGGGCCGAAGAGGATCCAGAACTTGACACACGGAGAGGAAGAAGTCAGTAAGTCATCCTCAGTCATAATGTTTTTTCACTTAGATCCCTACCTGATCCTTGTTATTTTCATTCCTGTGTGGCTTATTGTCCTTGTCGTTTGCTGTGAGCGCAACATGGGCAACTCAGAGGACAGAATTGGTAAGGGTACACTGCCGTTTTGGCGGCTGATTCACTCTTGCTTAAGTAAAGAAAACCACATGGAACTTATTAGAAGGGGACGGGAAGTTCTCGCAAGGCATCAGGGTAGCCTTTCTGAGTCAGATTCAAATGGAGAGTCAAAAACTAGGCCTAGAAAAAGAAAAAAAATAAAAAAGAAGGGATTAAACAAAGATAAAAGTTTAAAAGATGAGCTCAGAGAAACAGGTGAAATCTATAATTGCCCCCCCCCCCAGGGGGAAAAAGGAGCCTTTGAAAGGCTCTACCCTCCCATTGAGGAGCTTGCACATTTAAATGTACTTGACACAGATGAGGAGGCTAGCTCCAATTCTGCAGAGGAGGAAGAAAAGAAATTATTTAAAGGGGAAGAGGAAAGACTAAAGGAGGCCACCGCCTGTTATAGAAAAGAGCGATATAGGTCCCCGCCTAGATGCCCTTTACTGACAAAGGGGCCTCAAGGCCAAGGGTGTGGTCCTTTACGGTCGATAGAGCCTTCCGCACCCCCACCCTATAACTCCCCTGGGGACACATGCCGCTTCATTAAAACAAAAACCTGGTCACGGCTGGCCTCCGCTTTTCCCGTTTTTGAGGACCCAGTAACTCAACAAAGGAGACATGAACCAGTTCCCTATAAACAACTAAAGGATTTGGTTCAGGCTGTCAAGGATTTTGGACCAGGTGCAGATTATTCCGTTGCATTGTTGCGCAGGATTATTACAGCAGGGCTCGGAGCCTATAGTAAGAATGTTTAGACCCGATTCCCCTCAAATTGTTGAATGCCTAATTGTTTTGGAGGTCTTTCAGACATCCTCTACTTCTTTTAACTTGTTCACGGATTCCTTATATGTGGCTAATGCGGTTGCTGGCCTAGAGACTGCTGCTTCTGTTCGCTCTGCTAGTCTGGTGTCTAATATTCTTTTACAACTTCAGTCTTTAATTTTGCAGCGAACTTGCCCTTTCTATGTCTTAGATAATAAATAAAAAGGACCGGATCTTGTTATAATAAGATCCAGGGGAGCTGTTTGTGTTTTTCCACAGGAACAGGATTCTCCTCATTGGGTTCCAGCCTGGCTGGTGAGGACAGTCAAGCGATCTCCGGAGGAGGGTCCAGAAGACAGTAAGGTCCATCAGGGCGGAGATGTTAAAGGTCTTGTGGATAATCTTCCTCCTGGGCCTGAAATCCATTAAAGGAGAGCCACGTTGGGGTATTCTGTGAACCTTTCCCAAACCTATGCCGGTGCTCCATTCTGCCACGGTCTTCCCTCACTTCTTTACAACTCCATTTTCAAAGTGGATTTTATGTGGAACAAATGGCAGCTGCACAGACTTTACACCCTTTGTACTGTTACAAGGAGGACTTATAGCTTGCAATAATGTGCCTGGGACCCTCCATACAGAGAATCAAGTGGAAGAGGGTGTTAATGACATTGGACATGGCTGTGGGAGGAATACTTCCTTTGCCCCTGCGCCGGCGTGTGTTCATCCACTGTTTCTGTTCGTTCTTAGTATGCTATGGTCCTTAGGGTGCCCTGGTGGGTCCCCGTGCCTGTAGAGGCCCCCAGCACGCTATCGCTATTCAGACAAAACAGAGATTTTGGTATCACGGCAGCGGTGATAGCGGCTGTGGCTGCAATAGCAGCTGCTGCCACAGCAGCCAGTGTGGCCATGGCCACTTCGGTACAGACTGCTGAAACTTTGAATAGTTTGGCCTCCTCCACTACTGTGGCCCTGGAGACTCAGACAGCCCTAAATTCCCATCTAAAGAATGTTCTCTTATTTTAAGGAATGGGTAGGAATGGGAATGTTCCTGGTGTGCTGCCTGGGAGGATGTGTACTTTGCCTCTGGTTGGTTTGCCGCTTGCGAACCCAGACCAAGAGAGACAAGATGGTCATTTCTCAAGCGCTCGCTGCCTTGGAAAGTGGTTCCTCCCCCCAAATTTGGCTGTCAGCTTTAAAAGGCAAATAGCTCCCCTGGCCCTTGCACCCTCAGGGTCTCAGAGTACCCATTGCACGAGGATGGGCAGGGATGTGGTAGCTTTCGTTTGACCGCCGCCTTTGCACTCTCAGGGGATCTGGCCCATTGCACTGAGGAAGGGGAGGTTGAACTTCTTCCCTTGATCGGTCAACACATCATGAGGTGCGGACCTGATCGGGAAGGTGGCTATTTTTCCTGAGCTATGCCATAAGTTAATAAAAAAGGGGGAATTGTAGGGAGCCAATGCAAATGCCATTACAAGATGGCGCTGGCTTCCTGCCAGTCTTGAGGTAAACATTTCCTTATGTAGGCAACGCCTTGGCGCGAACCTCGCTTGAGGTTGCGCATGCACTTGACGCACCTTGTCCCGAGCCTATCCCGTGGCTCCTGTGGGTGGGTGAGCCTATGGCAGCCAACCAGCAGGCGCCCTGTAGTATTCTGCCCTATAAAAGCAGCTACACTCCTGCGCCCCTCGCCCCTCTCCATCAGCTTTCCTGTTAACCAAGAGGCTCTCCAATAAAGTGTGATCAAGAAGGATCTTCGTTTGCTGGTCATTCTTCTCCTGCTGGTCAGGGGGTTCGCCGCACATGTCTATATGTGCATTGCAGCCCCCACACACTTACACCTGCGCATACACACCTGTACATACACACATGGCTGAAACATAGAAACGAATTGCTGCTACTCCTCCTTAGATTAGTCTCAATTATCTTAGTCTTTCTCTCAAGTATGCCAGTGACTTCCTTTGCTACATTCACTTCCATGGAAAATTTTGTTGTTGTTGTTGTTGTTGTTGTTTGATTTTTTGAGGTAGAGTATCACTCTAGCCCAGGCTGACTTCAAATTCACTATAGTTTCAGGGTAGCCTGGAACTCACTGCAATCCTCCTACCTCTGCCTGCTAAGTACTGGGATTGAAGACATGCATCACCATGCTCAGCTGTATGCATGTATATATATATATATATATATATATATATATATATATATATATATATATATATATATATATACTTTTTCCATTAAAACTTTCTTTTTAAAAATATTTTTGTTGGGCTGAAGAGATGGTTTAGCTGTTGGGCGCTTGCCTGTGAAGCCTAAGGACCCCGGTTCGAGGCTCGGTTCCCCAGGTCCCACGTTAGCCAGATGTACAAGGGGGCGTATGCTTCTGGAGTTCGTTTGCAGAGGCTGGAAGCCCTGGCGTGCCCTTTCTCTCTCTCTCCCTCTATCTGTCTTTCTCTCTATGTCTGTCACTCTCAAATAAATTAAAAAATCATTAAAAAAAGTAAAAAAAATATTTTTGTTTATTTTTATGTATTTGAGAGCAACAGAAAGAAAAAATGGTAGAGAAAGATAGAGAGACAGACAGACAGAAAGAGATAGAATGGGCGCACCAGGGCTTCCAGCCACAGCAAATAAACCCCAGATACATGCACCCCCTTATGCATCTGGCTAACATGGGTCCTGGGGAATCAAGGCTTGAACTGGGGTCCTTAGGCTTCACAGACAAGCGCTGAACCACTAAGCCATCTCTCCAGCCTTCTACTAATACTTTATATGCCTTGGCTGAATGATTTTCTTCCAGGGCATAAGAACCAAGTAGAAACTTTTCCCAGTAACAATTATACTTGCAGGAACTAAGTAATAGTAATACTGCATCAATAATAAGTCCTTAACATAATTTACCATTTGAAATATTTTATTATGTACATGATAATTTCTCAAAATCTTAGTATAAAGTCTATATTTGGTTTATTCTTGCAATGGTAGACCTTCATAATGAATCTGTAAAAATGAATGCATTCATGTGTTACTAATTTTTTTTTTTAATTTTTACTTTATTTATTTGAGAGTGACAGACACAGAGAGAAAAACAGATAGAGGGAGAGAGAGAGAATGGGCGCGCCAGGGCTTCCAGCCTCTGCAAATGAACTCCAGACGCGTGCGCCCCCTTGTGCATCTGGCTAACGTGGGACCTGGGGAACTGAGCCTTGAACCGGGGTCCTTAGGCTTCACAGGCAAGTGCTTAACCGCTAAGCCATCTCTCCAGCCCACTAATTTTTTATTATTGGAATTCAAATACTTCTGGGGAGTCATTTATATAAATGTACAAACTTTGCACATACATAATATTACTGAAAATAATAAGTAATCAATTGTGTGGGTTCTGGTCACCTATGTTTCTTTTCTAAGCACACACATTAATTCCACCTGGAAGACTATTGTGAATATATAACTTGCTCCCAAGCCCTAGTGTTTCCTTAAATTCATCTTGAGATAATGCTCAGTGTTACTGTGTGACTTCTCATCTGACAGCTCTCATCTTCTAGCCACTCAGAGGATGATGAGACTGGACACTTGAGGGAGAGGCTGTGATTCCAAATTCTATGTCTGCTGAAGTCTTGCTCCTTTACTTAGCACATAATATGTGTGTTTTGGAGCCTCTCACAAGGCTGCAATGTATATCGGGTTTTCACTGACAATGCCGGGGAGAGGCTAGGAGAGGCACCTTCCTAGAATTTAAAACAAATTCTACTCAGTGGCTAGTCATTTCTACTTTGTGGTACTTTGCCATTCATGCCATCAACAATTCTCACCACCATTTTCTATGGACTGCATGCTCCTGCCAGGGATCTGATTCTTCTTTTGATCGCCTTCAATTTTCTCTCTTTTCCAAAGATTGCCCTTCAATCTTCCATTCCTGTGAAATGTTGATCAAAAGATTATCTTATTAGCAATAAATTTTTCCTATTTTATATTTGTAAGCATTTTCCCATACTAGGACCTGAAGCTTAACTCTATAAACATGACAACTTACTTGATACTATATTTAAAAGGAAAGACATTTGTCACTTTGTAAGGATTGTTATTTGCCTTTTTTCTGTCATTTTGTGATGATCATACAGTTCATACAGTCAGTAAATGGTAAAGCCATGTTTTTAAACCAAGCATTTCTCCATACTTAGTAGCTTCACTATGGAATACCATCCTTTTGACAGAAACTTAGCATCTTTAGAGGTAACAACTTTGATTTATTCAGAAGAAATGAGGCCTAAACTTTCCCTTCAATTCCACTAACTTTAAATGGGCTTCTTCCTGATTATAGGCCCTTGACGCCTCTTTTCAGAAAGAATATCTCCTTTCTGTGCTCTCTTGAATATAAATATTTTACCAACCTCTTACCTGTTCCACAACCAATGAATCTCTTTGGCAAGGACCTGTGAGCCAACATGTTAAAATATAATCTTCAAAAACAAATTAAATTTCCATCTCACAGTCTCTACTGAAACACAGAAGCCTAACTGAGGTACTTGGCAAATTTCACATTGTAAAGTCACACTGATCCCTTCCCTACTTAACACCTTAGTTACAGGAAGTCCTTCTTCTGGGTTGCTGTGTTGGCATCAACAACTTCTTTCTTTTATTAAAATAGTTTTGTTTGAAGCATTTTTTTTTTTTACCTCTGCCCAGGTCAAATTTCTTTAATATATCTTATGTCCCGAGTACCCTTGTGTTAATGAAAAATGTAAGGGGTTTGCCTTTAGCATAGCAAACACGTTCAAACATATCACTCCTAAAAATTTGCACTACAGTTGAACTCATATGTTCACTCACCACTCATAGCTACTCTACCATCTTGGAAAAGTTATCTTGTAAAATTGATTTATGTTTGTATAGCAGAATGTATCCTTCTACTACATAATAAACTGTCAGTAGTAGGACATTGGTAAAGAAAAACATCATTGCCTTTAGATTTCATTCATTTTTATTTACATGTATATATGTAGGCATGAATATATGTACATATGTATGTATGTACTCATGTATGTGCACAATATGGTCTGTTGCCACTGTAAATAAATGTCCACCTGGTTTTATGAGAGTGTCTGGGGAATTGAACCTGGACCAGCAGACTTTGCAAGCAAGCATCTTTAATCTTGGATCTATGTCTCCAGACCTTTTTAAAAAGGAGGTGAATACATCAGTGTTGGTTAGATTAGTTTGCCAGGTTTCAATAGCTTTCAAGTCATTTGTTTGAATTTTCCAGCAATCCATAGCTCTTTCCTGTGGTACTTTAAATCAGTTGTTTCCTACAAAATCATATGTTTTGAATTCCTGCTCCCTGGATGATGGCAATTTGGAAGCTGGAGACTTGCTGGAGATAGTGTGTTGTTGAAGTCAACTTTGGGATATCATATCCAACTCCCCTTGCCATATCTTGGCCCACTCTCCTGCTGCTGTTTATAACTTGCTGTGGCAAGGAAGTGATGTCCAATCTCTGTTCTATCATCTTTTTGCTGCAATTGGGAACCTTCTTCTAGAAACTGTAAGGTAGAATAAATGCTTTACTCCTATGAGCTACTTTTGGTTGGTTGTATTTTTCCCAGCAACATGAAGTAACTAAAGAATTTACTAAGTATAATATTTTGATTTATTCTAAAATTGAAATCTTTGACTTATTCCATGACAAAGAAATTTAATAAGATGTTCCAAATTTGCATTTACTTAGAAAAGAATGCTGATGCTTTATCCATCAGCTAAAACGTCTGTGTTTCCTTGCTGGTTTAGGGATAAATGCTGACAGCAACAACAAAACAAAACAAAATATGGTCTTATTCCTTTGAATTAGAATCTATTTATGGAGACCTGTTTTTCTGTTTGAAATAAAGTTATTAATCCATCAGTTTATCCGTGTGTATTTTTCTTTTCAACTGATATCAGGCAATAGAAATCCAAAGCTTTCTGCTCATGGTTTCCTTAGCAAAACCTACGTCTACCTGCAGTGCTAATCTCCAGCTTTAACTTCAGGCTGAGATACACTTTGTTTGGCACTTATTTTCTTCCATGTCTTTTCTACCCTACTTTTCTTTCACAATGTGGTGGGGAGCTATGACTAATCCTGTTATGACAGCATGCTTTAATATCCACTTTACCACTATCAGCTTCTTTTATATCCCATTTCACAGCAGTATTTAATTTCTGAAAACTATTTTAGCTGCCTGATTAGTGAGAGTGAAAAAGAATAAAATGTAATAAAAAAAATAGGTCCTACAGTATGTAAATGATGGGTATTTTTAAAATATTTTGTTTAACTTCTTGTCTGGAGCAATATATTCTTCTATAAACAGGCACTTTCTGTCCTTATAGTGTTTCCCTATGGATCATTATTAATAACCTCTAATTGTATTTTCCAAATTTGAACTGGATTGATTAGTGGACCAAGAGGAAGAGGAAGTCTCAGTTGTAAGTGGTGCTTTCTTGCCAAGCCTGTTAGCCTGGGGTTAATTTACCAGCCACCAAATAAAACCAAACAAGTGTTCAATGAAGCAGGAAAAGGCCTTGGCACGTGATTCCCCCCCCCGAGAGAACAAAAATAATGCTTTAAAATTCTTTCAAATATATTGATATTACATATTTTGAAATACTAAGAGTTTGAAGCCATTTAGTTTTGAATGATGTTTACAGGCTCATAGGGCATAATTTTGCTTTGGCAATCCCTTTTTATTATAAGGCATTATTTATATTTTTATTATAAGGGTGTGAACTTTCAATGGGAAATGAAACCTGTTCCTCCTCTTGATATGTTCTATCAATGGTTCTCCATCCCATCTTCAATTTACAATTACCTGAGAAGCTTTGAGCTCGTAGTAGGCATCATTGTAAAAGATGCTGATTGGTTTAATTTCAAGAAGCCCACAAATGATTAGAATTTACATATATTACTACACTTATCATACTACAGTCTATAGAAAGCATCAGGGCAACACAAAATACACAAAAATGTGCTGGGAACTTTGAATGTCGTTGTGCAATGATGGAAAAGGGTCATCAAAAATATGCACACAGTGTGTCATATGTTTACAGCCAGTGAAACCAGGGTGTTTGAGTTGCATTTTCAAGAAGGAATGTTCCAAGCTGTGGTCAGGAAGTATAAATAAGAATGGGGAGCAGATAAGAAAAAATTCAGGTAGGAAAAGCTAAACAAAAGCCATTGAACAACAGCCTATTTGGAAAAGAACTATTCCCAGGTTTGCCTTTAAAATACCCTATATTACCTCCACATTGCACATTTGGGAGTACAAGTTCAAGGAAAGTCATTAATAGGCCAGTCAAATCCACATGGATTGACAAGTGTTGGGTAAAAAGTGAAGCTGGGAACACTGTGATCAAACTCTCAATTTTTATAATTACATGTTAAAATATCAGATAACATATGCATATGATATATGCTTATTATAAAAAATATACATTCTCTTTGAGATTTTACATATATATATATATATATATATATATATATATATATATATATATATACACACACACATATACACATATTTTGTGACTATTTATCTATCTATACATAAAATCATCACAAAAGGAATTTCTTTCCTATTAATTTGGTCTTTTCATTCCAGTTGAAATCTAGAAGTATAAACTTTCTTCGGAAATCAGACACTTGTGAAGGGGATATGAGTTGAGTTCAGTTATCCTCCATTGTTATTTGTGAAGGTCAGTCATAAATTTAAGCCAATATGTCCTTTGAAAAACTGTTTAAAACTGGGCATGGTGGTGCATGCCTTTAATCTCAGCACTCTGGAGCCAGAGGTGGGACAGTCGCCATAAGTTCAAGGCCACCCTGAGACTACATAGTGAATTCCAAGTCAGCCTGGGCTAGATAGAGTGAGACTCTACCTTGCAAAAAGAAAAACAAAACAAAACAAAAAAATAACCTGTTAAGGTAGTTTTCTTGTTAACATGTAAGAAATTGTAATTATATGCTGGGTGTGTTGTCTCATATCTTTAATCCCAGCAATTGGGAGGCAGAGGAGGGAAGATAGCCATGAGTTTGAGGTCACCCTGAGGCTACATAGAGAATTCCAGGTCAGTCTGCACTAGAGTGAGACACTATCTCAAAAAAAGAATAATAAAATGAAACTGTAGGTATAAATGTTTTTTAGTAAGAGTCAGAGATTACATACATTTTTAACACTCTTTTCTAAAAAAAAAAGTAACATTAATGCTATTTTTGTTGTTGTTGTTTTTGTTTTTTAAGGTAGGATCTTACTTTGGTTCAGGCTGACCTGGAATTCACTATGTAGTCTCAGGGTGGCCTTGAACTCTCGGTGATCCTCCTACCTCTGCCTCCCGAGTGCTGGGATTAAAGGCATGCGCCACCACACCTGGCTACATTAATGCTATTTTAAAAAGTTTAAAATCTTAATTCTATAGAAATATATCAAGGATAAAATATAATTCTTTAGACATTTTAATAAGAAACTAAGAAACAATTGCAAAGCAAAGTAGTAGGTTAGAATTAGTAGCTAGTAGCAAGTTGTAGTGAGTAGGTAGCAGATCTGCTTTATGATTAGAGTAGAGGACAGGGCCACTGTTAGGCAATGCCAGCTAAAAAATGAGAATGAAGAGAGGAGGATTAATTACAATCAGTAGGTCCACTGGTTGGCCAGTCACCTCTCCTCATGCAGAACATTTAACACTCTTGGTCATTGCTAACTAGAGAAGGTCAAGGCAGTCCCTGAAAAGAATTTAATCAATATGTTCATAAAGTAAGTTGATTAGCTTGAACATGGTGCCACTGCGCCCTTTAATTTTAAGGTTCCAAGTGTCTTCCCAAAAGCAATATGTCACTCATACAATGTGCAGGTAAAGCTCAGTTTTTTCATGTCTCCTTAGGCTAGGGATGTTCACATGTTTGAGAAAAAAAATTAATGTGAAAAAGTCAAATGTATTGCAGCATTCAATTTGACTTTAATGCAGGAGTGACAATTTAGAAGTCAAAAGTAAATTGAAAGAAAATAAAAACCATAAATTTGGAATAGTACAAGAATTCAGGAAACATTATATCTGCATGTAAACACAAAATACGGTATCACAGAAAATGATTAAAAATAAGACTGCTTAATTTTTTTATTTTTTTAAATTTTTATTAATTTATTTGCAACCAGAGAGCAAGAAAGATAGAGAGAAGAGAGACAGACAGAGAGAGAATAGGCACACCAGGACCTGTAGCCACTGAAAGCAAAGTCTAGACATATGTGCCCCATGTGCATCTGGCTTACATGGGTCCTGGGGAATTGAAAATGGGTCCTTTGGCTTTCCAGACAAACACCATAACTGTTAAGCCATCTCTCCAGCCTAGACTGCTTATTTCTTTTTTTTTTTTAAACTTTTTTTGTTCATTTTTTTATTTGTTTAGTTGAGAGCGACAGAGAGAGAGAGAGAGAGAGAGAGAGAGAGAGAGAGAGAGAGAGAGAGAGAGAGAGAGAGGGGGAGAATGGGCACGCCAGGGCCTCCAGCCACTGCAAACAAAATCCACAAGCATGCACCCCTTTGTGAATCTGGCTAATGTGGGTCCTGGGGAAATTGAGCCTTGACCCAGGGTCATTAGGCTTCACGGGAAAGCACTTAACCACTAAGCCACCTCTCCATCCCGAGACTGCTTAATTCTTAATGCAACTATAGAATTGAAAATTCCATAGAATGGTGGAAAGATAAGGAAAATATACTTAAAAAAATAAAAAAAAAGAAATCCTAAACAGATGACCTATAAACCTTAAATAAAGTAGGGTGTCTTGTTGAAGAGATTGTTTAGCTGTTAGGCACTGGCCTACAAAGTTTAATGACCTGGGTTCAATTCCCCAGAACTCATGTAAGTCGAGATGGACAAGGTGGCACATTCATCTGGAGATGCTTTGAAATGGATAGAGGTTCTGG
This sequence comes from Jaculus jaculus, assembly GCF_020740685.1. NCBI lineage: Eukaryota > Metazoa > Chordata > Mammalia > Rodentia > Dipodidae > Jaculus > Jaculus jaculus. Next base: position 154,536,513 of record NC_059103.1, on the reverse strand, counting down.
TGTGCCTCTTTCTCTCCCTCTCTCTAACTCACTTACTCTTTCTTCTCTCTGCATGTCTCCTGTTTGTCTCCGCTTGCAAATAAATGAATAAATACATTTTTATGCTAAATATTGAAGAAAGAATTTGAGAAAGAGATGATAGAGAAGACATAAGAAGTAATCAAACAAATAATGTGAGGGCTTCCCCAAGCTAAAACACATGATATTTAACATTTTTTCCCCACAATTCATTATGTTGAGAAAGCTGGGGATACCAGATTAAAGGGAAGATCCTAAAACTTCCATAGTGATAAAACAAGTAAGAATAAGTTGCAAGTCTAAAAATGTCAATGAGATCAGCTTCAAAAATTCTGTAAGAATCCATTCTCTCTGTCACTGCCTCTTTTTCTCTCTCAAATAAATAAGTGAAATTGGGCTGGAGGGGTGGCTTAGCAGTTAAGGTGCTTGTCTGTAAAGCCAAAGGACCCAGGTTCAATTCCCCCAGTACCCATGTAAGCCAGCTATACAAGGTGGAATATGAGTCTGGAGTTCGTTTGTTGTGGCTAGAGTCCCTGGGGTCCCCATTCTCTTCTCTCTCTTTCTCTGCCTCTTTCTTTCTCTCAAATAAATATAAATAAAAATACAATGGCTTCAAAGTTCGTTACTTTCCTATTGGTAATTCTTTGCCTAGTAAAATGACAATCAAGGCAGAATGCAAACATTAGATGTTTAGGAATCATATGGTTATTTATCATGTATACTATCTCAAAATGTTACGTTAGCAAAATAAGGGGATAAACAACACCACCAACAAACAGTGGACTGAATCAGAAAACCAGTCCAGGAGAGGAGAGGCAGAATGAAAGTGAAAGGTAGGTGTAAAAAGACCCAAGCAAGACTGTAAAGAGGGCTGCAGAGATAGCTTAGCAGTTAAGTGCTTGCTTGTGAAGCCTAAGGACCTCAGTTCAAGGCTCTATTCCCCAGGACCCACGTTAGCCAGATGCAAGATGCACAAGAGGGCACACGCATCTGGAGTTCCTTTGCAGTGGCTGGAGGCCCTGGCATGCCCATTCTCTCTCTCTCCCTCTCTCTATCTGCCTCTTTCTCTCTCTGTTGCTCTCAAATACATAAAAATAACAAAAAAAATTAAAAAAAAGAAGACTGAAAAGGATAAGCTCTCCAAGATTTGGAGAATGTAATTGTACAGTGAGAAAATACAGATGTCAACAAGAGAGCAAAGATGTAAATGTGCTCAGAGGCAAGTAATAATTAAAGATAAAGCTCTACATACACCAGCTAAACAGTCTCATATATTAGCACGACAAATGCACTAATTTCAAATTACAAAAATCACTTTAAAGCCATAGAGCAGATGACCTAATTTCACTAATTGGGTTCAATTGCTCTTGACATTGTAATAGTATACAAAGCAGACTTAAAAAGCAAAACATGTAAAAATAAAAAGAAAATGGAGTAGTTACCATATTTTGAAAGCATAGTGTTTGGGTTGGGGAGATTGCTTCATGGTTAAGTTACTTGCCTTTGAAGCCTAAAGACCCAGGTTTGATTCCCCAGTACCCACATAAGCCAGATGCACAAGGTGGCACATATGTCTGGAGTTTATCTGCAGTGGATAGCAGTCCTGGTGCATCCATTCTCTCTCTATCTGTCTATCTTTCTCACTCCAATATATAAATAAATAAATAAATAAATAAATAAATAAATAAATAAATAAATAAATAAAATATTGAAGCCACAACATTTATGATCAAGAGTACTATTTTTAGACTGTAGAATAAGAAATAAAATACAAACAATTTTGTTTAAATGGAACTAAACAAATGAGGTTGGGAGATAGCTCAACCATTAAAGACATTTGCTTGCAAAGCCTACTGGCCTGGGATGGATTCTCCAGCACCCACATAAAGACAGATGCATAAAGTGGAGCATGCATCTGGAGTTCATTTACAGTGGTAAGAAGGCATAATGCATATTCTCTCTTTCTGCTCAAAATAAATAAAAATATTTTAAAATTAAGTAAATTTAACCAAATTAAGCAATAGAACATCTAATTTTCACATTTTAATAATATTAAGTGCAAAGTCAAAATTGATTCAATTGTATGTTATAACAAAAAACCCTGATTTCATTTATGAAGAAAATTAAGGCCTAAATAATTATATTCTTCAAAAATATAGCGAAAGATACCTGTATAAAAGAAGTGAAAATTTGTGGAAGGATGAGGGAAGACAATTGTGGAATTTATTTTATTTTTAATATATTTTAATGTTTTAATTTATTTATATGTGACATATAGGCAGACAAAGTGAGTATGGTGTGCCAGGGCCTTCTGCCACTGAAAATAAACTCTAAACAGTTTGCCACTTTGTTCATCTATTTTTTTCACTGGTACTGGCGAAGTTAACCAGGTCTCTTAGGGTTGACAAGCAAGTGTCTTGAACTGTTGAGTCATCTTTCCAGCTCTATGATTGATTTTAAACTATTATATTTAATTAAACATCAAATCCATGTTACTCTATTAACTAGAGGTCATATCTATGTGTTTAAATGCACACAATGCACATATGCAATTTATGAAAAGACAATATCCAATCTCCAGCAGTCATTTCCTGTTTGTAAACATGGCGGATACATAGCAAAATATTGACTAACCATTTTACAATACTTAGAATGGAATCAGCTTCATGCTGAGCTCACTTGACCCACTCTTCACATGGACAGCTTTGGTTTTCTTTTGTTTGTTTGCTTGCTTTTAGTGTGTATGCATGTGGGTATAGAGTGTGTGGGTGTGATATGTACTTGTGTATAGATGCACATGTCTCATGTTCACCTGCAGAAGTTAAAGGAGACTGCATGTTCTCATTCATTCATCTGTTCATCAACTCATCACCCTGCATCCCGGGGATAAAACCAGCTTGGTTGGGTGAATAATCTTTTTGATATATAATTGTATTCTGTTTACCAATATTTTGTTAAGAATTTTTGCATCTATGTTCATGTGGGAGACTGGTCTATAATTTTCTTTATTTGTTCTGTCTTTGCCTGTTTTCGGTATGAGTGTGTTGCTGGCTTCATAAAAGGAGTTTGGTAGAATTCCTTCCTTTTCTATTTTATGGAAAAGTTTGAGAAACAGTGGTGTTAGTTCTTCCATGAAGGTATGGTAAAATTCACCAATGAATCTATCTGGGCCTGGACTTTTGTTAGTTGGGAAAAAATTTTAAACTGCTCTGATCTCTGCACTTGTTATAGGTCCATTTAAATGTTTTTTTTCTCATCTTGATTTAATTTTGATAGATCATATGAATCAAGGAAATCATCCATTTCTTTCAGATTTTCAATCTTAGAGGTATATATATTCTTAAAGTATGTCCTTATAATTGTCTGAATTTCTTTGATATCTGTTGTAATGGTGTCTTTTTCATGTCTAATTTTGTCAATTTTTGTCTCTTTTCTCTTTCTTCTGGTCAAGTTTGATATGGGTTTGTCAATATTGTTTATCCTTCCAAAGAACTAACTCTTTGTATCATTGATTCTTTGGATTGCTCTTTTTGGTTTCTTTTTCATTGATTTTTGCCCTAAGCTTTATGCTTTCTTTTCATCTTCTGATTTGTGGTTTGCCCTGTTCTTCCTTTTCTAAGGCATTAAGGTGAAGCATTAACTTGTTTATTTTTGAAATCTCCAATTTCTTTTTTTTTTTTTTTATTTATTTGAGAGCGACAGACACAGGGAGAAAGACAGATAGAGGGGAGAGAGAGAGAGAATGGGCGCTCCAGGGCTTCCAGCCACTGCAAACGAACTCCAGACGCGTGCGCCCTCTTGTGCATCTGGCTAACATGGGACCTGGGGAACCGAGCCTCGAACCGGGGTCCTTAGGCTTCACAGGAAAGCGCTTAACCGCTAAGCCATCTCTCCAGCCCGAAATCTCCAATTTCTTAATATAGGTACTTATAGTTATAATTTTCCTCTTAGGACTTCCTTCACTGTGTTCCAAAGGTTTTGGTGTGTTGTATTATCACCATCATCATTTGATTCCATAAATTTATTGATTTCCTTTTTGATTTTTCTATGACCTATTGATCATTCATAAGGTACCTTGATATGTGAGAGTGGGCTTATGTTTGGATATGGTTCTGACTTGTTTCCCAGCTCCAGATATGGGTCCCGTACCACTGAGGGGATCACTTAGCTAAATCAAGAGCAGTTGGCTCCCCACCATGGCTGTGTGCTATTACTGTACTTGTGTGGGCATCACAACATGTTATTTGCTGCTATGTAGGTTAGATCATGAGTTGCTTGGACAGATATTGGTTATTTTTCCCCAGTCACCCATGTAGCACCTTCTGACACTAGACACACTGACTGTCTGGGGACTGACTCTCTTCTAGCTTCCAGCCATGCCATTCCATTTTATGTGTCAATTGCATATGGTGTCTTCAGCAGTAGGGTTTTACCACTAACCTTTAGTGGGTCATCAAGTACTCTGACAGACATCTCTCTGTCTTTTAGGAAAACTTGTAGGCCTCTCTGATCAAAAGCTCATTGTGGATGATAGCCCCATGCTGGTACTGGGAGTTACAGGTCAGTGCCCACTAAGAAAATGAGGAAAAAGATAACTAATACAAAACAGTTAGAGAGAAGAGAGAGCGAGGGAGAGGGAGAGGAAGAGAGAGGGATGGAAGATGTAGAAGATTTAGGTTAGCCTTGATCCTACCCTCTCCAGTGTCTTGTGGTTGAGGTGTTCCCTGTAAGGGCCTGGTGAAGGTTCAGCCATTTGGTCTGCCTTTTAGGAAGTAGAATTTTATGGTACCAGGACCATAAAATTTTTTGGGGTCTAAAATTTGTTTGGGTCTAGATTAGTGTTTCCCACCCCTCCGATACCCTTCCCTCCCTCCCCATCCATCCTAGTGCTGGCTGCGTATGTATGGTATCTTGGGTAGATTCAGGTTAGGTGCTGTAGATGAATGAGACTATGTGGTAATTTTTTTTTTTTTTTTCTATGCTTGGGTAAGTTCACTGAGAATGATCTGTTCCAGGTTCAATCATTTTTCCTCAAATTTCACTGTGTCTTTTTTTCTCATCTTAGTTATCATTTCTTCTAGTGATGGACATCTGGGTTGATTCCAGCTCTTAACTATTATGAATTGAGCCACTACAAACATTGTTGAGCAAATCTCTCTGGCCTGTGGTTTGAAGGTTTTAGGGTAGATTCCCAGTAATGGAATAACTGGATCTGTTGGTATCTCTATAGTCATCTTTTTCAGGAGTCTCCATATTGCTTTCCAAAGTGGTTGTACCATGACGTAGTCCTGTTTTGATGTCTTATTCTTTTTGACCTTCTCCATCTTCTATGTCAAATTGCTGATGGTCTCTATATTGTGCATGTGTTGTGGGGATACAACAACCACTGTGAGGCCATAAATGCACTGGCCATTCCTATCAACAGGATAGTCCTCCCATCCTGTATTACTTATATTCTTCCTGCATCATCTCCTGCAATGTCCCCTGAGCCTAAGAGGTGTTGATAATAAATGTCATTTGTAACCATGAGCCTCTTAATTTCAGTAGTCTGATGAATTTGTCTCCCTATCACCATAGAGAATCTTCTCTGGATAACAGCGAGAACAGTACTTAGTTCAAAAGTACCTTACATCACATGATAGTTTCTTTGTTATAGCCACTGATTTCTAGAATATGAATGAATTGATTGATATTAATTCACTCTTGAAAATTATTCTCTTACCTGAGATGACACTACGTTCTCCTCATCCATCTCGAGTCTTGCCACTTTATCTCTAATATTTTTTTTTTTAATCAACTTATCTTCTTTGCCTTTACAGTTGGTTCCCAGAATTTTCTTTACAGGCATTTCATCTGTTTAACTTATATCAACATACTTTTACCTCATGACACTTGATTCTATGAATCTGACTTCTTATATCATATGGCTATTTTTTTTATTAGTTTTTATTGTGCAAGTACAGGCAGTTTGGTATCATTATTAGGCTCATCCATGACCTACCCCCTTCCCATTGGCTGCTCCTAGTTGAGGTATATGGGTCGTGCATTGTGAGGTTAGCCCACAGTTATTGGTATGATAAATGTCTGTATATTATGACCCAACATGTGGCTCTGACATTCTTTCTGCCCCCTCTTCTGCCAAATTTCCCTGAGTCATGTTGGGTTAGACATTTTATCTCTATGTGAGTAACTTGCCTGTATTCAACATGTCTTGAATGATTGAATATTCATTGTCTACTTGCCAAATTTCATCATTCCATCTCTGGTAAAATATATTGAATATCTACCTGGTTTGACAACATTTACAAAGAAAGTAACTTGGGTGTGTTTACTAAATATATGATATTAGCCAGACTGTCATTAAACTCTGTACATCTCTCTATATAACAAGAGTAAAATAATAGCCCTTGACACTCTTAACTATCATATGTATTACTGTCATCAAGTATAAAAAGAATTACAAAGACTTCTGCACCTCACACTCTTTCCTCTCATAAATCCAGATAATAACTTTATGAGTCTTGAATTCCCAGTGTCTAACTGTGTGTACCTACATATTAAGATTCTTACAATTTATTCTTGGAAGTGAATAACAAGCCTTTAAAGAATGCATTTTCTCTATTACTTCCCTTGATAAAAATCCATGGACTTAAAATTCAACATTTATGTATCAGGTTGTTTTGAGAAATTAATCATATGCTCAGACTTAATTTAATATAATAAATAATAATCAAATGTATCATGCTGTCATTTACAAAGTAAGTAAAGTATATATTTTATGTAAAGTATACATAAAATAACAAATATATTTCATTAATGTTCCCCTATAATTTTTATCATTTGTTAATGGATTATATTTTAAAACTAAATAGCACATATTATCATAGTATGTATATTTTTAGATTCCTACCAAATAAGATAAAATGCATTTTTTGCCTTATGATTTACCTTTCATGGATTTCATGATCAGATATTAAGCTGTGAATACATGAGTACATTTCAAATGAGATTAGGAAATTAAATGATTAGGAAGATGTAGGAAACAACTCATATTTATATTTGTTTTATTTAAACTTCCCCTTTAACAATCTCTAACTGATGTTAATATGAGAGTCTTAAATAATGTGCCTTGTGTAACTAAATGCCATTATTTGATCTGTCTGAGGCAGAGCTTGAATTGTAGTTAATTAATGACCACACAGTCTTAATTGTTTATAGGATGGATTTTAAAATTTCACTTAAGGACTTTCTACTATACTGCTGTGCACATCTTCATCCTGAATCTTAGCAGGTGGAGCAGTACCTAACAGGGCATTGTGGTAACCATGGCACACAGAAAACACTGATGGCATCACATGTTGGATCTGTGAGCTGTTCATAAATTACATGTATGTAAGATAATCCATTTCATTAATGAAGGCAAGTACTCGGTATATCCTTCAACAGGAAAGGATAGTAAATAGTTCAAACACCAAAGCATTCTAAGACAATTTATCATTATCATCATATTATTCACTCATCATCTTTCTTCATTCCAAGTATCTTCTCATCATTCCCCAGGGGATCAAAAATCTCAACACAGAGCCAGGCTTACAGATAAGGATCTTGTCACAATCTCTACTGAGATTTAACAGGTATATTTCTTTATCTAGGTATTTTTGAAGTCAAATATCAAGTTATAACCCCTACGTACTCTGTGTTTTGGAAAAGGGAATCATGATTGCAATAATCTTACATTATTTGTTAATATTAGCATCATTATCCAAGTAATGCTCCTTCCATTTCTGCCCACAGCCTCATTCAATAAAAGATGGAGGATGTTTAATCAGTGGGTGCTAACACGTACTTACAGACAAGTTAGAAGCTCTGATGTGCCAACATAGAATAGTGAATATAGGTCATAATATGATACTGTGTCTACCAAAAAGCTTGAAGAAAGAATTTTGAAAGTTTCTACTATAGTCAAGTGATTACTATTTGAATATACAGGTACTCTTATTTGAACATGGATATCAACTAAACATGTATTAAAGATCACATAGTAACCCATCAACATGTGGAAGGTTTTGTATCAGTGAAAATTGCTTAATATTTATTTAATTGTTAGAGTAAAGGATTTTTATCTTGGCAAAGTAATATTCTTAAGCATTTCCAAAAAGTAGAAACACTGAACATTACAAAAGTCTTAGCAATTAAAATTGTTCACTCAAAATGGGGCATCTAAATAGCCTAGTAGATGTTATTATGAGAATTTCCAGGCTAGAGAGATGTCTTAGGGGTTGAAGGTTCTTACACAAAATAACAACTAGAGTTCAATTCCCCAGTATCCAAATCAAGTCAGCTGCACATAGAGACACAGAGGCTCATGGTTGAGCACGTACTTCTAAGGAATTGAGATGAGTCCTTTGGATATATGCCTAGGAGTGCTATAGCTGGGTCATATGGTAGATCAATCTTTAGCTGTTTTAGGAACCTCCACACTGATTTCCACAATGGCTGGACCAGATTGCATTCCACCAGCAGTGTAGAAGGATTCCTCTTTTTCCACATCCCCACCAACATTTATGATCATTTGTTTTCATGATGGTGGCCCATCTGACAGGAGTGAGATGGTATCTCAATGCAGTTTTAATCTGCATTTCCCTGATGGCTAGTGATGTAGAACAATTTTTTAGATGCTTATATGCCATTCATATTTCTTCCTTTGAGAATGCTCTATTTAGCTCCATAGCCCATTTTTTGATTGGCTTGTTTAATTCCTTATTATTTAACTTTTTGGGTTCTTTGTATATCCTAGATATTAATCCTCTATCAGATATATAGCTGGTGAAGATTTTTCCCATTCTGTAGGTTGCCTCTTTGCTTTTTTTCACTGTGTCCTTTGCAGAGCAAAATCTTTGTAATTTCATGAGGTCCCAGTCATTAATCTGTGGTTTTATTGCCTGACCAATTGGGGTTGTATTCAGAAAGTCTTTGCCAAGACCAACATGTTGAAGGGTTTCCCCTACTTTTTCCTCTAGCATTTTCAGAGTTTCAGGTCTGATGTTAAGGTCTTTAATCCATTTGGACTTAATTCTTGTGCATGGAGAGAGAGAAGAATCTATTTTCATCCTTCTACAGATATATATCCAGTTTTCCCAATACCATTTGCTGAAGAGGCTCTCTTTTCTCCAATGAGTACTTTTGGCATTTTTATCAAATATCAAGTGGCTATAGCTACTTGGGCTTACATCTGGGTCCTCTATTCTGTTCCACTGATCTACATGTCTATTTTTGTGCCAGTACCACACTGTTTTTGTTACTATGGCTCTGTAGTATAGGTTAAAATCAGGTATGGTGATACCACCAGCCTTATTTTTGTTGTTCAGTATTATTTAAATATTCGAGGTTTTTTGTGATTCCAAATGAATTTTTGGATTGCTTTTTCTATTTCCATGAAGAATGCTTTTGGAATTTTGATAGTGATTGCATTAAATATGTAGATTGCTTTTGGTAAGACTGCCATTTTCACAATATTAATTCTTCCAATCCAGGAACAGGGGATGTTTCTCCACTTTCTAGTGTCTTCTGCAATTTCTTGCTTGAGTGTTTTAAAGCTCTCCTTGTACAGATTCTTTACTACCTTGGTTAGGTTTATTCCAAGGTACTTTATTTTTATTTTTTTGATGCAATTGTGAATGGGAGTGATTCTCTGATTTCATCCTCTGTGTGTTTGTTGTTAGCATATATGAAGCCTACTGATTTCTGTGTATTTATTTTGTATCCTGCTACATGGCTGTAGGTTTTTGATCAGCTCTAACAGTTTGCTGGTATAGTTTTTAGGGTCCTTTATGTATAGAATTATGTCATCTGCAAATAATGATAACTTGATCTCTTCCTTTCCAATTTGTACCCCTTTTATGTGTGTCTCTTGCCTTATTGCTATGGCTAAGACTTCCAAAACTATATTAAATAAAAGTGGAGACAGTGGACACCCTTGTCTTGTTCCTGATTTTAGTGGAAAAGCTTCCAGTTTTTCCCCATTTAGTAATATGTTGGTTGCAGGCTTGTCATAAATAGTTTTTATTATATTGAGGTATGTTCCTTCTATTCCCAGTCTCTGTAGGACTTTTATCATGAAGGGATGTTGGATTTTGTCAAATGCTTTCTCTGCATCCAATGAGATGATCATGTGATTTTTGTCCTTCAACCAATTTATATAATGTATTACGTTTATAGATTTCCATATATTGAACCATCCCTGCATCTCTGGGATAAAGCCTACTTACTTGGTCAGGGTGAATGATCTTTTTGATATACTCTTGTATTCTGTTTGCCAATATTTTGTTGAGAATTTTTGCATCTATGTTCATGAGGGAGATTGGTCTGTAATTTTCTTTTTTTGTTCTATCTTTGCCTGGTTTTGGTATCAGGGTGATGCTGGCCTCATAGAAGGAGTTTGGTAGAATTCCTTCTTTTTCTATTTCCTGGAAAAGCATAAGAAGCAATGGTGTTATCTCTTCCTTAAAGGTCTGGTAAAATTCAGCAGTGAATCCATCTGAGCCTGGGCTTTTTTTAGTTGGGAGATTATTGATAACTGTTTGGATCTCCATGTTTGTTATAGGTCTATTTAAGTGATTAATCTCATTTTGATTTAATTTAGGTAGGTCATATAAATCAAGGAAATCATCCATTTCTTTCAGATTTTCATACTTTGTGGAGTATATGCTTTTATAGTATGTCCCTATGATTTTTTTAATTTCTCTGGAATCTGTTGTGATGCTACAGTTTCTATCTCTGATTTTATTAATTTGTGTCTCTTCTCTCTTTCTTTTGGTCAGATTTGCTAAGGGTTTATCAATCATGTTTATCCTTTCAAAGAACCAACTCTTTGTTTCATTAATTCTTTGGATTTTTTTTTGTTGTTGTTGTTGTTTCTATTTCATTAATTTCTGCCCTAATCTTTATTATTTCTTCCCGCCTACTGATTTTTGGTTTGCCTTGTTCTTCTTTTTCCAAGGCTTTAAGGTGAAGCATTAGGTCGTTTACTTGTGACCTTTCTATTTTCCTTTTTTTGTTGTTGTTGTTATTTATTTATTTGTTTATTTATTTTCAAGCAGAGAGAGAGTCAGGTCCTACAGCCACTGCAAACCCCAGACATGTGTGTCACTCTGTGCATCTCCCTGTATGTGGATGATGAGGAATCAAAGCAGGTCATTAGGCTCTGCAGGCAAGGGTCTTGACCACTGAAACTCTACTCCAGTCCAGTACTTGGTATTTTAAATTTTACATTTTGATTTATTTCAGGGAGTGAAGGGGGCGAGTATGGGTGAGCCATGGTCTCTAGCCACTGAAAAGGGACTTCAGAGGCATTTACCACCATGTACGTCCCTATTATGTGGGTACAAGGGAATCGAACCTGGGTCCTTAGGCTACACAGGCAAGTGCCTTAACCACTAAGCAATCTCTCCAACTCTTGTTTTGATTTATTTTATTTTATTTTATTTTATTTTTTTAAATTTGATTTATTGGTTTTCTTTTTATCAAATACAGGCAGTTTGTTACCATTGTTTAGGCTCATGTATGATCTACCCCCTCCCATTACACCTTCCTTGTTGATGTAAATGGGTCATGCACTGTGGGGTTAGTCCCCAGTTATTGGTATGCTAAATGTCTCTGCAAATCATGACCCAACATGTGACTCTGACATTCTTTCTGCCCCTCTTCCTCAAAACTTCCCTGAGCCATGTTGGGTTCATTTTTGGTCTGCTTCAGTGCTGAGGTGTTGGGAGCATCTGAGGCTCTGGCTCTCTGATTTGGTAGGAGTTGATTTTTCTCTGTGTTGGTCTCCTTCCCCTTTGTGCTGGTATCTGGGTCACAGGAAAACATCACTCTTGCTTGTTTCACCAATTGTCCTTAGTTTCAATTGGGCCCCTTTTGAGGTATGTTGGGGCAGCTCTCTCCATAGGATCGGCATCTATCTTTTTCTCCCTGGTCGTTTACTTGTAACCTTTCTAATTTCTTAATATAGGCACTTAAGTCTATAAATTTACCTCTTCGAACTGCCTTCATTGTGCCCCATAGATTTTGATATGTTCTGTTCTCATTATTATTTGATTCTATAAGTTTTTTGATTGCCTTCTTGATTTCTTCATTGACCCATTCATCATTTAGTAGTGTATTGTTTAGTTTCCATGATTTTGTGTAAGCTCTATAGCCTTTCTTGCTACTGATTTGTAGTTTAATTCCATTGTGGTCAGATAGAATGCAAGGAACTATTTCAATTTTCCTGAATTTGTTAAGATTTGCTTTGTGTCCTAATATATGGTCTATTTTAGAGAATGTTCCATGTGCTGCTGAAAAGAATGTATATTCTGCAGCCTTTGGATGAAATGTCCTGTATATATCTGTTAGGTCCATTCCTTCTATGACCTCATTTAGTCCAGATGCCTCTCTGTTTATTTTTTCCTGGGATGACCTGTCAATTGATGAGAGTGGGGTGTTCAAGTCACCCACCACCACTATGTTTGGTGTTATCTGTGACCTTAGTTCTAATAGTGTTTGTTTGATGAATTTGAGAGCCCCCATGTTAGGTGCATATATGTTTAGGATTGTAATGTCCTCCTCTTGGAGTGTGCCCTTAATCAATATAAAGTGACCTTCCTTATCTTTCTTGACTAACATTGGACTAAAGTCTACCTTGTCCGATATTAGTATAGCAACCCCTGTTTGTTTCTAGGCCCATTTGCTTGATACACCGTCTTCCAACCTTTTACCCTAAGATAATGTCTATCCTTTGTAGAAAGGTGAATTTCTTGGAGACAACAAATTGTAGGATCCTGCTTTGTAACCCAGTCTGCAAACCTATGTCTTTTCGTTGGGGCATTGAGGCCGTTGATATTAAGAGATATTATTGAAAGGTGTGTATTTATGTTTGCCATTTTTTTTTTTTTTGTGGTTCCGGTTCTATGTGTGCTCTCTTCTGTTAACTAGTATTTGCGTATTGCTTGTTTTTTTCTAGGTTCCTTATATGTGTGCTTTTTCTTTTCTTAAGCATGGAGTTTTCTATCAAGTATTTTCTGTAGAGCTGGTTTTGTCTTCAAATATTCCTTTAACCTGCTTTTGTCATGGAATGTCCTTATTTCTCTGTCTATTTGAATGGGTAACTTTGCAGGATTGGTTGACAGTTGTTATCTTTCAGAACATGGAATATATCACTTCAAGCCCTTCTGGCTTTAAAAGTCTGTGTTGAATAATCTGCTGTAATCCTGATGGGCTTGCTTTTGTAGGTAACTTGATTTTTCTCTCTAACTGCTTTCAATATTTTTTCTTTGGTGTGTGTTTGGAAGTTTGATTATAATATGGCAAGGAGAGGTTCTTTCCAGGTTTTGTCTGGCTGGGGTTCTAAAATCTTCCTGTATCTGTATTGGCACCTCTTTCCCAATTTGTGGGAAATTTTCTTCTATGATTTTGTTGAAGACGCCTACTATGCCTTTGGAGTGGAATTCTTCTCCTTCTACTATGCCCTGAATTCTTATATTTGATCTTTTCATAATGTCCTGAATATCTTGAAATTCCCACTCATACTTTTCTCTAAGTTTGTCTTTTTGTTTGTTGGCCTGTATTAGATATGCCAACTGGTCTTCTAGCTAAGATATTCTGTCCTCTCCTTTATCCATTCTACTGGTGAGATTTTCTACAGAGTTTTTCATTTCATTAACTGTGTTCTTCATTGCTAGTGATTCTGACTGATTTTACTTTATTATTTCTATTTCCTTACTTATGTCTTGTATTGCCTTCTTTGTTTCATTAAATTGGTGTCCTTCATCTTCTTTGATTCTTTTGATTTCCTCTTTAAGTTCCTCTTTGACTCCTTTGATTTGTTCTCTGACTTCTTTGAACATATTTACAATCATTCTTTTGAAATCTTTCTCAGGCATTTCCTCTAACTTGTTCTCACTGGAGGTCATTTCTGATGTACTAATACTTTTAGGTGGATTTATATCGTCTTGCTTTTTAGTGTTTCTTGTGTTATAATGTATATATTTTTGCATCTTGGATTAAATTAATGCTTGGATTTTCTAGCTAGCTGTGTATTTTTAGCTGTATCAATTGATTTGATGTTATATATTTTCAGGGTAGGAGCTTAAGGTGTTAGGTGTGGCTCTTAAGACTCTCAGAGTATCTACAAAGGTGGTCCTAGGGGTTGAGTTTCCCTGCTATGGGAGTATTCAAGTAGGCTGAGTGGAATAAAATACAGGTAGATTCTAAAAGTTAACTAAACACTGTACACATTCAATCAAAAACAGCCCCAAGTATGTATGCCAGAGTAGTTATTATAACAACCAGATCCTCTATCAACATAGAGGTTAAGAAATCTGGTCTGTTGAGGGATTCAAGTCAGCTTGTGACCAAGTGAGACCCTTCCCTGCTGTAATCCCAATTACCTTGAATGCTTTTGGTCTCAGTCAAGTTGCTGCCTGGGTCATCAGGCTGCTCTGATTTCTAGAGCTGGGCACTGGCTTTTCCTGCAGGGCAAACCGAGCCTGGCAACCGTGGCCCTGCAGATCAGTATCCCTGCTGCTGGAACTGCTGCTGCTAAAGCTGCCTCTGCTGGGTCTGTCAGTAGCTGAAGCTGCTGCTGGGTCCACCGCTGCTGCTGCTGAAGCTGCTGCTGCTGCTGGGCACACTGCTGCTGCCTCTGCTGCTGTTGCTGCTGTTGCTGCTGTTGCTGCTGTAGCTGCCACTTCTGGAGCCACTGCTGCTGCTGAAGCTGCTACTGCTGGGTCCACTGCTGCTGCTGCCACTGAAGCTGCTTCTGCTGGGTCTGCCACTGCTGCTGCTCCTGGGTCTGGTGCTGCTGGGGCCACTGTTTCCAGTGCGGGAGCCACTGATATTGCTCCCAGATTATGCTCCTGCTTGGGGCCCGCTGTTGGCCCAAGTTGGTGTTGCCAGATCCTGGGACCGCTGCTCTGTTTGCTGGAGCTGGGCTCAGGCGTGGGGGAGGGGAGGGAGCCTCAGCTGCTCTGGTTCTCTCGCTGTTCCATGTGTTCTTCTACCTCATGGTCTGCTCCTGTGTTGCTCACTGCTGCTCTCCCTTCACGTTTCCTGAGTTGCAGAGAGCGCGGTGTGAGGGAAAGCTCCCGTACCTGGCTTTTCCTGCGGCTGGAGCCGAGTCTGGCAGTTTTCTAGTGCACTGCCACTGCGTCGGTTGGCAGAGCTGCCAGGGCTGCTTTTGCCTGCCTGTGCGGGCACTGGATGCTCTGGATCTCTCCTACTTCTCCGCTGCTGCTTCAATTTCCTATACACCTCACTTTTTAGTAAAAGTGTGTATTTTGCTGAGTTTTTTTGGTCTTTTTTCCCCCAGGCTGCTTTGGTGTGGTACCTACACCGCCATCTTAACCGGAAGTCCCGGTAAGTGATCATTAAATCTTAATAAAAGGGTTGGAGAGATGCCTTAGTGGTTTAAGTCATTTGCCTGCAAAGCCAAAGGTCCCAGGTTCAATTCCCCAGGACCTATGTTGGCCAGATGCATAAAGGGGCACATGCATTTGAGTTAGTTTGCAGTGGCTGGAGGCCCTGGAACATCCATTCTCTCTCTCCCTCTTTCTCTCTGTCTAATAAATAAAATATTTTTTAAAATCTTTATAAAATATATTTCCTTAATTCTTTCATTGGGCATCAATCCAAATATGTAATATTATAATACCAATATGTTGTTTACTTATTTTTTTGAGAAATTCCTTAATCACACTCTTGGTCATCATCATACTAGAATAATAGTGACATGTATTATGTAATATTGAATACTGAAACGTTATGCCAGCTGATGTAAATGTCTCAAATGTCCAAACTCTTTGATTTTAGCATATATTGAATTGAACACCATGAATTATACAAGTTTATATACTTCAAAGCGTTTTCTAAAATTTTGGCTGGTTATCTAGAAATGTCTTTTTAGCATTCTATATATATTCCACTAATTATATTTGATGAGTTATATGAATGATGTATTTAGAAAACATTCTCCATGAAAAAATTAGTGTAGGTATATATGAATAAAGATAAAATAAGACTCAAAAAATAAAGCAGCAAAAAAGATTTAAAATTTGTACAGAGGAAAATACTCAAATGAGTATTTACCTTATTAAAATTGTCCTTTAACCATCTTCTCCTGATCATTGAAATAAAATTCTATAATAACTTGACACTATCAGTTATAGCTCCTACCTACTTAGTGCTTTGGCATATGGGAACATGGCACCAATAAAGGCTCATGTATTCTTTGGTGATATGCTTATTATTACATACTTAATAGTGCCCATCATCATGTCAGCCATCCTGGTCCCCATTATCCCTTCTACAAAATCCTCATAGACTATAACCCCTTTCCATCTATGCTCACACCCTGGTCTTCACACAGTCATGATCCCTTTCCAATCTCACACAACCTAAATGATGAGGGTTAATCAATATATGATGAATCTTAAATATACAGGAGTAAGGAGCTCTGGTGCTATTTTATAGTACAGCAATTACAGGCTAACATAGAATACTAAGTATATACATAGGTACAAGAAAGCATTTTGACTACTTCCACCATATTGACAAGATATGTGTTTGAGGAGATGCATCTGTAAACCTCATTTGAACATTTATATAATTTACAGATGTGTCAAAACTCACATATCACCCAATCAATACAAGCAATTTTTCTTAAAACGTAAACCTTGACATTTAGATGTAATGGATTCTTTCATATACAATGCAGTATTTTTGTGGTGGAGACATGGATCAATTGTAAAAGCACTTATCTTTACAGCCTAATGACCCAGGTTTGATGCCCCAGTACTCATTTAAAGCCAGATGCACAAAGTGACACAGGCATCTGGATATTGTTTGCAGTGGCTAGATGCCTTGGCATGTCCATTCTTTCTCTCTCTCTCTACTTGAAAATAACTATTTTTAATTAGAAATGCATTATTAGTATGCCATCTCAAGAAGAAAGAAAAGTTACATAGCATTCAAATTAGCCATTCAAAATGTTTTTTAAAAATAAAACTTAGATTCAGAGAGATTTCTCAAAGGTCAAAACACTTGTCTGAAAAGCTTAAAGATCATGTTGTCATTCCCTAGTGCTCATTTAAAGCACAAAGTGGCACATGCATCTTGACTTTGTTCTCAGTTCCACGAGGATCTGGCACATATTCATTCTCTCCCTCTCCCTCTCTCTGCAAATACATGAAATATTTTTAATTAAAACATTTACCATACTAGGTGAATTATTCTAAGAATTTTTAAATTTAACATTATCATTTTTTCAAGACATGGTCTTGCTCTAGCCCAGGCTGACCTAGAATTAATAATGCAGTCACAAGTTGTTTTTAAACTCACAGTGATCTTCCTACCTCAGGCTTCTAAGTGCTGGGATTAAAGGAGTACACCACCACGTCCACCAATTCTAAGAATTCGTATCATACTTATTTTCTCCTATTGAAAATTCTTGCAAAGGTCCAGAAAGAAAGAGCATCTGTCTATGCTAAAATCAGATGACAGGAAAAAAATTGAACTGCAAGTGAATTTCAGTGATAAACATTGATGCAAAATTCCTTGAAAAATATCTATCAGTTTATCAAAGGCAGCTCTTAGCAAAACTGGAATATGCCAAAAATTAATTTACTTCTTACAGAAATGTATGGCATAAATAATAGAATCTGTTTCACTCACACAACATGTCACCTGAAAAGACTGAATCAAAAAGCAATGTCAACATATGAACACGAGCATAAAATTTTCCAGAATCCATCTGTAAGGCAGGGACATGAAGAACTCACATCCTAAACATGATGGGCACATATAAGTTAATAACACATTAAAAATTAACGTAATTTTGGGCTGGAGAGATGGTTTAGCAGTTCACAAGCTCTTGCCTGTGAAGCCTCAGGACCCTGGTTCCAGGCTTGATTCCCCAGGACCCACTTTAGCCAGATGCACAAGGGGGCACATGCATCTGGAGTTTGTTTGCAGTGGCTGGAAGCCCTGGCACACCCATTCTCTCTCTCTATCTCCTTCTGTTTGTTGCTCTCAAATAAATAAAAATAAACAAAAATAATTTTAAAAATTAACGTAATTTAGATAAATATCAAAATGAGTAGAGTCAATGTTACAAATGTTGTAAATTCTCATTATTTGTTTGGACCATGTGAAAAACTCTCCCATCTGAAATTAAAAACAATTATGATTAAAAATAAAATTTAAGGGCTGGAGAGATGGCTTAGCAGTTAAGCGCTTGCCTGTGAAGCCTAAGGACCCCGGTTGGAGGCTCGGTTCCCCAGGTCCCACATTAGCCAGATGCACAAGGGGGAGCACGCGTCTGGAGTTCGTTTGCAGAGGCTGGAAGCCCTGGCTTGCCCATTCTCTCTCTCTCCCTCTATCTGTTTTTCTCTCTGTGTCTGTCGCTCTCAAATAAATAAAAATTTTAAAAAATCAAAAAAAATTAAAAAGTAGAATTTAAGCTGGGTGTGGTAGCACACACCTTTAATCCCAGCATTGGGTAGGCAGAGGTAGGAGGATTGCAATGAGTTTGAGGCCACCTTGAGACTCCATAGTGAATTCCAGGTCAACCTTGGCTAGACTACGTGGAAAAACTAAAAAAAAAAAAAAAAAAAAAAAAAAAAAAAAAGAATAGAATTTGATGAAACCAATCCATGGATAATATAGAATTCAGTGCACTTTATGTATCAATTATATCAATTAGACATAGCTAGAAAATATATCTTAATGAAATAAAGCAATGTAGTTAAACTATGGAAAGTCATTTCTGGTCATAAAGGTTCAATATCTTTAAAATGCACAGTTTTTTCAGTTGATCAGTGTGTCTCATAAACATACTTCAAATACTTTAAAGCTGGAAAATGGTGGAAGGCCTTCTACCAGGATAATCACTCTGTGTCCAGAACTGATTGACCCAGGGGTTGAAGCTAATCATGGCAGGAATAGACAGATATAAATACATTTAATTTTGCTGATTATAGAAACAAAACCAATACACAAACAGAACAATAGTGCTGTATTCGAGTAATTACAAAAATGGAAAGAAAAAATATAAGTTAATTTCAAAAAAATATACAAAAAATATAGGTGAAATAGATCACAAACAGTGACTATTAATAAAAATATAAGCTATATACTATTAATAAAACTACCATAAGATAAACCATATATTAACATGATTTAACATTTTTGTCTCTAATACATTTTTGGTCTTGTGTATATGGAAAAGACAAAGCAGTAGTAAGGCTTCAAAATGACAAATATGAACATTTGCATGATTCCCCCAATGCTCATTAAAAATGTTTCAATTAAAGCTACAATATATCTTATGTATGAAAGAAAACCAGGCATTTTAAAAGTTTGTCTTAAGAAAATATTGGCTATAAATATCAGTTAAAATGTAATTTCATAGCTATAGCAAGAAAGATGGTCGCACAACCACACTTGGGCCCTTCCCACCCCAAGTCCTACGTTGTATTCGCTGTGTGACCCTTGCTATCCCAGAGGTATTACGTTACCTTTGCCATTAATAACTGCTGGGACAGGGCCTGTTGTCAAGGTTTGCTGGAGGAGTGAATATCTTAATAACCTAAAGCTTGTAAAACAATCCTTGCTAAGCTTACATGCTGAATAGCTTTTAGAGTTACCACACTTAACCTACAAGAGCAGGTGAGGTTAAAATGGTAAAGGATAAAATGTTACTGTAGCTTTTTTTAAAAAAAAAATGTTTAGCCCATTGCCCACTTTGTAAACCGCCATAAATTTTAATTAATGCTCTTACCATAATAATGTCATGTTAAAATCCAATTAGGCTGTGCTTCATTCACCAAAGAATCCTCCCAGGTGTGAAATCTGGAGCCAGAACACTGCATGTCTTCTCCCTGTCTTTATCCTGGGCAACATATGGCTATAAGGTCCAACCCACACACAAAAGAAAGTACATCGGGAAGTGAGAGGCAAATGAAATGAGAGGCTCTGCCTTCCAAGACCAACAAGATAGTCATTGACCAGGACTGGGCAGCTTTATTCTTAGAAGTACCTTTGAAAATCATGATAGTATTTCTACCTGTGAATAAAAAATAGCACGCTCATGGCAAAGGGGAGATGTGCAGAGCTGTAAAAGGCCCCTCTGCATTTAACTCCTGTAGTAATTAAGAGGCATTGCAAAGCTCTCACAGATCTCAGCACAGAGGCCAGCTGCACTGGGTTGTGAAGAGAAATGAACAAAGTGTTTTCTAGTGGACATTGATACTCATGGTCATGCTTCATCAGGACCACTTTTCCAAACCCCAAATCACAAGTAGTAAAATTAAGGGAGCCTGAAGACTGGGTAGAGAAAAAGAATGCAGCAGGGTAGAAAAGCACATACTTATAAACAGGTGCTCAGGGAAAATGTCCTCTAAACATATCTCCAGATTTAATGCTGCTGAGAAAAGGAGAGAAGTAAACAGAGTGGAATTTCTTGGTCCTAAAGAATTCAAATATTAACAAAAATGTCCTATTCCTCTTAAGAATTAGGAGGATATAAAATCAACCTTTCTCAGTCAGTACAATGATTCAGTAAAGAAACTCATTTGACATAAACACTGTATCAAAGTTATGATATATAACACAATCCAATTCAATATATAGGAAAAATGTAATATCTATTTTTAATATATAACATAATATTTAGATAAAATTATTTTATCCAAGTTACTATTACTCTTCCATGCCAATGTGCAAGAACAATGATTATTTAAGTTTCCTCATTTATTTAGAGTGGCAATGAGGCTATTGGATTATATGTGATTTCTCTGGCTTTGAAGTGATATAATTTCTACAATACACCTTTAGTTGTCCTATATTTATATATGTGTATTTTTCTCTCCTCACAGTTGGCATTTGGAGATTGCTTTTATTTAATGCTATTGGTGACTGAGAGGTCAGCCCAGGTCCTGGGCACTTGGCCAGCAGGTTGGTGATCAGTACATTTTCCTGCATTCTGTTTGCATGAACCATCTCATCCAGCTGCTGGTTGGGAGTGGATTAGGTCCAAATGGGTATCTTCTAAATTCTACTGGTTGTTCCATCTCTCCCTTTGGGACACTTTGTGTTGATCAGTTGTTAACGGCCTAGTCCATTTCAAGCTGACAGAATATACAAGTGGAGATCAGGGGACAATCATATCTCTGTCTAGCCCACCGCAGATATCCACCTTCTCATCTACTAATATAACAATAACAATTTTGTGCTCTTCTTCCTTAAAGACCTTTATGTTTTGCTTTTAAGGATTCTAGGTACAAAATTCAAAGACAGTCTCTAAAAAACAACAGTAATTGCCAGTATTTCAAAAGAAGGACGGGTCATAGTTAAAGAGAAACTAATGTGTGGTTTATAATCTCTGCACTCTCATATGATTCATTGAAAATTTCACAGAATGAAGGTGAAATATTTTCAAGATAAAAAAATACAACACAATGCAATTTCAAATAAAAATTGAAGATCTCAAAGAATATTTGACCTAATTGATGCACTGGAGTAAGTTCTTGTTATTTCCCTATTTTCATGATATAACCTTCTTTGGTTGTCTTTCAATTTGTATAACTTTGGACCCAGGGTCTATATAGCTCTTGGCTTCTGAGTGTCATGTCAATGTGAATAAAGTACTAATACATATTAACATCTAGAGAAAAGAAGCAATGTCTTTAATTCATATATTTGGGGAGAACATTAAAATCTATAAAACATCATAATTGGTATTTATAGTAAACTTCAGTGAGCAATATTCTTTTGGTAAAAGGGAATTTGCATACTTTTAGCTTAGGTTGCAGTGATGACTCACACACTCTATGCACAGCTTGATGAGCAAATATCAACATGAATGCCATTGAGTTAACTTACATTTGACTTAATTTCATGATGAGAGTCAGTCTCAACACATGTAACTTTGTAATACATTAAGCAGTGTCAATAGGATCCAAATGTAATTTTATAAAACCAAGGAAACCCTTGACAACTTACAAAAACATAAATGCTGGTACAATTATCCCATTGTAGGCTCAGTGACAAATTAAAGCTGACAAAGTAGAAACAAATTTAACATGTTTTGAAATGAAAACATGTTCACACTAATTGATTAATTTCTGCATTCATCTGTCATTTCTCAGTTCTGCAGTAATAAAGGAGACATTTTAATGAAGTTAGGTGAGCTGTAACCTTCAATCTGAGGTAAGGTCATTAAAGTGACCATTACTTCATCATGCCTTGCACCTGAAAACCCAAGTTTAAAAAATATATATTTATTTATTTGCAAGGGAAGATAGAAAGAGAGATAGAGAATGGATGTCTCAGGGCCTCCTGTCACTGAAAGCAGTGCATTGACACTTTGTATACCTGGCATTATGTGGGGGCTGGGGAATTGAACCCAGGTTGTTAGACTTTATAAGCAAGCACCTTAACTGTTCAACCACCTCTTCAGCTCCCCAAACCAAATTTTTAAGTGGAAGTTTTCTCCACTTTGCTTTCTTCTACTTGATGGACATAAATATAATTAAATATAAATTTTCTAGGTTATTGAACCAATGACACTTAAATATTTTGTCTTATTTTTCATGTAAATGAGAAATCCTCTGTCATCATTGATGATTTCTGTAGCCCATAAGCACATGGCTTGAATTTTAGATCTGTGAGGAATAATGGAGGAAAGATCCTAGAAGGTCACTGTGTTTAAATTGCTGCTTGTAGTTTTTGGAAAACTGTTAAAGGGCATAAAGTTGGGTCAGGATTGATGAGTTTTAAGAGAAGGAAAATAGGGTTTGTATAATGGGGAGTCTGAAGTCCCACTGATGGGACTATAGGCATGCACCACCATGCTCAGTTATGTAGTGCTGGGGATTGACCCAAGGCTTTATGCATGCCAGGTAAACAGTTTACTAAAAGCTATATCCCCAACCCTCTTTACTATTTTTGTTACCTATTAAATCTACATTTTCAGCTTTAATTTGCTTACTCTTTATTTATTTTTTATTTTTAAGGTAGGTTCTCACTCTAGCCCAGGCTGACCTGGAACTCAATATGTAAGCTAAGGGTAGCCTTGAACTCACAGTGATCCTCCTACCTCTGCCTCCCAAGGGCTGGGATCAAAGACATATGCCACTATGCCCAGTTTGCTTACTCTTTTTTTATTTGTATTTTTCATTTCCATGATCTTGTAAATTTCATTTATTTCCTTACTATGTAGATCCCTTTTGTGTCAGTGCCAATGTAAAAAGAAGCAAGCCTATTGCAATGTCACTACTAAGACTAAATTATTGGGTAAAAAGACACAGTAAAATTTGGTGCAGTATACACAAAAATTCTGGCAATAAATCATTAAATCTAAGCATATATTCCTTTGTATAATGCTATTGAAATTTCCGTGGAATTTTGGTCTTTGATTCTGAGTGGATTCCCTTCACATTGTGAGCATTCGTTTTGAAATGTTGCTAGAGAGAACAGTGCCTTGCTTGAAAGAAAGAAAGGAAGAGAGATAGAAACAGGAGAAAGAAACACCTCACTCCATGGTAGATGCTCCACCTGAAAACCAAGTGTTGGTCTGCGTTCTTCAGCCCATGTTTGGATATAAGATCACTGGCAGTCCTTTAATTCAGCACACAAGCTGAAGGTACAGAAATGTATAATTTAAAATTCACAGTTGGGCAGTTGAGAGGGACTCTGCAGGAAATGGCTTTAGGCTTCAGCATGATAGCCTTCTGCCTTATCACTTGTACCTCTCACCACCTCCCAAGTGCTCTTAAGACTTTTTGATGACATTTGAGTCTCTGGAGATAAAATATTTCTCATGGTACCTCAGTTCTGTGCACTCCTGAGTTTCTGCAGGTGTGGAATCTATTTATTTCTCCACTAAACTAAAATAAAAGTTGTCTCTGCTCTGCAGCCCTTTTGCTTTCCAACATCAACTTGCTGCTTGTTACAAGCCTTGAACTGTGTCATAAAAAGGCATCCCTTCTATTGTGCTTCCCACTATGGAGTGGAAGAAGCAATCATATAGTACTCTAGTGCCGAAGTCCTCCATAAGTCTCTCATTGTACCAATTATTTGGCAAATCTGTTAACTATTTTCCATTATTATTCTAGGCTCCTCATCAAAACTTATTTTTGCCTTATTAAATGCAAACTTCTGTATCATTTTAGATTTATTTATTTATTTATTCATTTTGGAGGAATCTGCTATGCAACATTCTCATGGTGCCGGAAAGTGCCATGTAAGCAGCTGGGGGATAATGGCCACCAGCAGGAAAAAGAAGCAATGGATCCTGCAAGCTAAAAATATCAACCGCTTGAGCAAGAAGTTCACATCTGTAAAATTGTGGCACAGGAACACAGGGTGGGAAGGTGTATCCACAGACACTGACTTCCACACTGAAACTGACTGGTTGCATTCTTGATCTGATAGCAAATACTAACAACTCCACTGAGAAGGTCCCTCAGTAGAATGGGGATGGTAGAAACAGGATATAGTAGTATATCCTGTTGGGAATGTAACCAACATGCAAAATGTTCACACTGTAAAGGTCATACTAATAAAAATAAATATTTAAAATTTAGGATGTTATGAAATATGGAAACCTATTTCTTTTTTTTTTTAATTTAATTTATTAGTTTTCTTTTCAGCAAATACAGGCAGTTTGGTACCATTGTTTAGGCTCATCTATGATCTACCCCCTCCCTTTGGACCCTCCTTGTTGGTGTAAATGGGTCGTGCACTGTGGAGTTAGCCCACAATTATTGGTATGATAAATGTCTCTGCAAATCATGACCCAACATGTGACTCTGACATTCTTTCTGTCCCCTCTTCCACAAAATTTTCCTGAGCCATGTTGGGTTCATTTTTGGTCTGCTTCAGTGATGAGGTGTTGGGGGCCTCTGAGGCTCTGGCTCTCTGACTTGGTAGGAGTTGATTTTTCTCTGTGTTAGTCTCCTTCACCTTTGTGCTGGTATCCGGTTCACAGGAAAACATCACCCTTGCTTGTTTCGCCAATTGTCCTTAGTTTCAATTGGGCCCCTTTTGAGGTATGTTGGGGCAGCTCTCTCCTTAGGATCTGTATCTATCTGAAAAAGAGAAGCAGATTCTCCAACAGAGAGTAAGTTAGCACCCAGAAAATTAAGATAACACTTACTTTTTTGCTAGAGAGTTTAATAGGTGTAGGCCCTCTTGTACCCCATGATTGATGGTAGTTTGATATTGTAGAGTGGGCTTGTGTTTGGGTATGGTTCTGGCTTGTTTCCCAACTCCAGCTATGGGTCTAGAACCACTGAGGGGATCAGTTAGCCAAATCAAGAGCAGTTGGATCCCCACCATGGCTGTGTGCCACTATTGCACTTGTGTGGGCATCACATCAGGTTATTTGTTGCTAATTAGGTTAGACAATGAATTGCTTGGACAGATATTGGTCATTTCCCCCAGTCACCCATGTAGCACCTTCTGGCACTAGACATGCTGACTGTCTGGGGACTGAGTCTCTCCTGGCTTCGAGCCATGCCATTCCATTTTATGTGTCAGCTGTGTATGGAGTCTTCAGCAATAGGGTCTTACCACTGGCCTTTGGTGGGTCATCAAGTACTCTGACAGAAGTCTGTTATTGTTTTGGGGAACCTTGTAGGTTTCTCTGATCAAAAGCTCATTGTGGATGGCAGCCCCATGCTAGTATTGGGGGTTACAGGTCAGTGCTCACTAAGAAAATGAGGAAAGAAATAACTAATATACAAGAGTTAGAGAGGAGAGAGAGAGGGGAGGAGAGGAAGAGGGAGGGAGGGAAGATGTAGAAGATTTAGGTTAGTCTTGATCCTACCCTCTCCAGTGTCTTGTGGTTCAGGTGTTTCCTGTAAGGGTCTAGTGAAGGTTCAGCCATGTGGTCTTTTAGGAAGTCGAATTTTTATATATATATATATATATTTGTTCATTTTTTATTTAGTTATTTGAGAGTGACACACATAGAGAGAAAGAGATAGAGGGAGAAAGAGAATGGGCGGGCCAGGGCTTCCAGCCTCTGTAAATGAACTCCAGACGCATGCGCCCCTTGTGCATCTGGCTATCTAATGATGGACATCTGGGTGGATTCCAGCTTTTAGCTATTACGAATTGAGCCACTACAAACATGGTTGAGCAAATCTCTCTGGCCTGTGGTTTGAAGGTTTTAGGGGAGATGCCCAGTAAGGGTATAACTGGGTCTGTTGGTATTTCTATAGTCAGCTTTTACAGGAGTCTCCATATTGCTTTCCAAAGTGGTTGTACCATCCTGCATTCCCATCAACAGTGAATGAGTGCCCCTGCTTCTCCACATCCTCGCCAGCATTTATTTTCATTTGATTTTTTGATGTTGGCTATCCTTATTGGGGTAAGGTGGAATCTCATAGTTGTTTTAATTTGCATTTCTCTGATGATTAGGGATGATGAACATTTTCTTAAGTGTGTGTTTGCCATTTGTATACTAACAGAGTCCATTATGGAATAGGTGGCTGAAGGTATGTAAGAGCTAAAGGAAAGGTAAAACTTCTTACAATCTTCACGGCACTAAATGGCTTTGATATTCATGACCTCACAGTGCCTGAGATTATGTACATAAGACATTCATAACAGGAGGAAAATAGAAAAGAGAGTGATTGAAAAGAAGAGATTCAAAGGAGGGTTGTATTTGAGAGGGGAGAATGAGGATGGCGAGGGAATTATCATGGCTTATTGTTTATATTTATGGTAGCTGTCTTGTTTTTGAAGTATGAATATAGTGAAACAAAAATCCAGTGAAATTTATGATTGTTAAAGCTCCTCTATGAGATAATAGACTTGCACAGCCAAGCAGGATTAGTCACAGAAAAGCATGAATTTTTGAGTTAGAATGAAATTTACTACCTGAAATTAAATATACCATTATCTGTAAATTATCATGTTGAAAAAAATTAAGAATATTAAATGCCATTTGATGCTGTGCAAGGAAGAACTTAAGGCTTCTTGTACCCTCAGAAATAAACTTCAAGAGCTATGACAAAAGGGAAGGGGGAAGAGAATTTAGAAGCACCAATGAGGTTTGTGCCTGTATCTTAGTGAGTAAGGATAAAGAAATCCTTATATATTGGTACTTTCTTTTGAAACATTTCCATTCTTACATGCTTTAAAAAATATCATAGTATTTTTTATTAGTTATGGACATAGTATGTAAACAGCACATGTTCATACCATCCTTTCCTATATTCCTGACCCTTTTGCAAAGAGGCCCTCCTCACTGGGGAATACAGTTATTTATCCCCATGGGGATTGTGGGTCATGAATTGTGGGGGCAGCCACCTGTTTGGGAGAAGAAGCAATGTCTTTATGCATGGTGTCCCAATTGTAGCTCTATCAATCTTTCTGACGCCCTTCTGCAAAATTCTGAGCCACACTCGGTTCACTTTTTAAGAGGAACCAGGTCCAGGAAAGAGCATGACATTTCAAGAGACACTCCTTCCATCTTGAATATAGAACTGTGGTCAAAGACCTGAGACACATGCCACATTTCTAGAAATTTCTTAGAGTATATGGAAAAGTTCCTCCAGATTCTCAAGCTTCTGACAGACAAAATTAAATGACTAGAAGTGACATTTCAACAACTCCCTCAGGTTCCCTCTGTAGACTGTATGGCTTGAGCTAAGGGGATGCACACACAATTTCTAAAGATTATGAGTGTGCTTGCAAATCAGCGGTGACCAGGAAAGGGTAGCTCCTCTTGCATTCCATAGTTTATCTCAAGCCTCCTTTGTGCCACCTAGGGAGTTAGACAATGGAAAAGGGAACAGGAAAACCAAAAAATGAGTGAAACGATTTTACATTAATTAATCAAAAAATTTAGGTTAAACTTTATGTAGAGTTTTGGATAATAACAGAATTTGCAATGCACAGTAAGTCAGTCACAGAGAAATAGATACATGCTTTCAACTCTAAATCTTGTGATTACTGCAGGTGTTATATTTATAATCTATTATAATACTATAAAATAAATACAACATCCCATTAATGATTTACCACATATTGCATTAAATATATAAATAGTTCATCCAGTCTTTGTAGAATGTTTCCACCAGCCAGCAGTTTAAAGTGGAAGACAGTGGCATTCAAATTGTTTATTTCACAAAAATTTAGGATGGATCTTAAAATTATTAATTCATATTATCTCATCAGTTGTGACATGAATGAATTAGGAGAGAGAGAGTGAGAGGGACAGAGAGACAGAGAAAGATAGAGAGAGAAGCCAACCCTGGCAAGTTAGAAAGACCTTTTTTTAAAAAAAAAAACATTAAAATGATTATTTTGAGATTAAATTATGATGAAAAAAATGGTTTTATTTGTCCATTCAGAACAAGAAGGTTCTTTTCTCTCCCACAATTACGATCTTCATCCTGCCTATCCTGCAGAAGTTAGGCTGCACAATCCGCTGTTGCTTCTATCTTAGACTATGCTTTATGCAAATGTACATTGAATAGTAATAGCCACTGATAAGGAAGGAGTGGGTAACCTTTTGTGTCTTGTTTTATTTTTATTAATATTTTTATACTTGTAGGCACTGATATGAACAGGATTGTCAAGCAGTCTAACAATACTAACTTTTCTAGAATAAAGACCAGAGCATAGTACAGTGAAGAATGGAAAAAAAAAATCAATACACTCTAACCACTAAAAACAAATTCAACTCCAACTTCAAAAAGTAAACCACAAATGAACACACAAAATGTATATAAATATTTACTATCCTTTCAACTTAGAAATATGAAAATAGCTTTTGGCTACACAGTAATAATTTTAATTAGGACTCTTGTGATTGATTTAATGACTAGACAGCCAAGATGAAATAGATATATTTCATAACCAGGTTGTCAAATGTCATATATCTTATATTCAAGGATTATTTTGGATGCTAGCCAGGTTAATCCTTGCATGAGGAATATATCCTTTCTGACCTCACATGAATCTTATTGACTCAGAATTTGCATTTGATTAGATTTCCATCGGATTCCATATATATTCATGTTTGTGTACACAACATAATTCGTCTTAAAAATGAGACATATTAATATTTCCTTCATGCTGAGAATGGAACATAAGGTCATACACACACTAGTTAAGTTACTAGCTCTGAGCCATCTCATAAGCAGAAACATGTTAATTTTTATCATGTATTCTCTGCCTTCTAAATTGGTTATTTGAATTCTTTCTGCCTATATTGCCTTTTTACTTCTTTCCTTAGTAGCTTCCTTCTTCACCTCATGAAGCATGTATTCCACACTCTCTCCACTGGTAAATTATCCAAGACTCTGGAGAAAGTTACCTGTTTTCTTATTAATGTTCTTCTAAGATATTGAAGAATGAAGTTACCAAAAAAAAAAAAAGTGCCACACCTATTTTGAAGAGTCTGTGGACTCATTGAGTACAAAGTCTGTCCTTGAGGAGAGCTGAAGCAATGCAGGTGGAGAGCCAAAATTAACCCAGGCTATTTTTAGCCCCCTTCATATCTTTGTGTGCCTCTGTATCTCACATCTTATTTGGCCGTCAGCTAATATCTTTGGAATATTTTGGTAGCAGACCACTACTTGGCATCACTTTGGAAACTAACAACAACATCAGTTAAGCATCTGAAACCTATGAGATTTCCACAAGTTGCTGTAACCTGTATCCCTGCTGTTTCCATTAATAGATGTAGTAAATGCTTTGTTTTATGATTTTTTTACACTATGACTATAAAGTTTGTGTAATGTTTTCATTGTGGAACATGGCAACCACAGCAAAACAAATCTCTGTTTCAGGCCATAGTTGGTCATATTTTACATAGAATATACTATAACATTCTTTTTATATGAAAGTTTTGTTTTGTTTTTTTTTTCTTTTTTGAGATAGGGTCCCACTCTAGCACAGGCTGACCTGGAATTCACTATGTAGTCTCAGGGTGGCCCCGAACTCTCTGCCATCCTCCTACCTCTGCCTCTCCAGTGCTGGGATTAAAGGCATGCACCACCACACCCAGCCTAAAAGCTATTTTACTGTTACAAACTGAGAACGAAAAATATTCCTACCTATCCGTAGTCCCATTTACTAATAAACATTACTTAGTAGACATTTACTTTGACTATCAGATAAAGGCTTTAGAATTTGTTTTTAGGAGACCAATAACTTCTGCCAACCCCAAACCTCACAGCATCATTAGATAACTTTTGAAAACTGTAGTATTGTGTTCTGTCCTTTGCTATAACCCACCTATCCAATCTCCTCACCAATATATCTGGTAAATGTATTGATTTGTGATTTTTTTCTGTTCTGTGACTATTAAAGTTGGCATCAACCAAATTCCATGTTAGATTCTGTCATTAGGGGATCATAGATCCTTGAGCAGTCTATGGCCACTCATATGTAGCTCAGAGTAGATCACCTTTTACTGAGAGCTGGTTTGTGTCAATATGTTTACTATGTAGCTCAATCACAAGTACATTGTATTGGTATTCTTTCTTATATTTATCATACACAACAGAAAGTTATTTAATTCTATAAAAATCTTGATATTGCCATTTACTTTCTAGGAGAAACTGTCCCCTAGTAGGGGATCAGCAATTTCTTTTGGCATAAAATATATTTAAAAAAACTATTTTAAAAAGAAATCCAATGCCGGGTGTGGTGGCGCACGCCTTTAATCCCAGCACTCGGGAGGCAGAGGTAGGAGGATCGCCGAGAGTTCGAGGCCACCCTGAGACTACATGGTGAATTCCAGGTCAGCCTGAGCCAGAGTGAGACCCTACCTTGAAAAACCAAAAAAAAAAAAAAAAAAAAAAAAATAAGAAATCCATTTCTTAATATGATGGAATTATCCACTTTTTTAAAAAATATTTTTTAAATTATTTATTTATTTATTTATTTATTTGAGAGCAACAGTCACAGAGAGAAAGACAGATAGAGGGAGAGAGAGAGAATGGGTGCGCCAGGGCTTCCAGCCTCTGCAAACGAACTCCAGATGCGTGCGCCCCCTTGTGCATCTGGCTAACGTGGGACCTGGGGAACCGAGCCTCAAACCGGGGTCCTTAGGCTTCACAGGCAAGCGCTTAACTGCTAAGCCATCTCTCTAGCCCATTATCCACTTTTTTATAAATAGACCATGAATTAATTTAATCATCATTATCAATTAAGCTTATATATTTGTCTCTATAAGGCATCTTGATTGGAAATTAGGCTTTGTTCTATTTCTTAATGAGTCTACATATTTAATCATTGCATTTTAATGATTTTATCTAGACTTTTGAGTCATTTTAATTATATTTTCATGTATATGAGGAGCACATACTTTTAAATTACAAGGAAATACAAGTTTAAATACATATTTCTGATTTCACTAAGTGAAAAGTGATGTCATCAAGTTATTTTCTTCTTTTACCCATTAACTAGTACAGTGTCCCAAAGCTAATTATATTAATTGATTTATACATGCACTGGAAAATATTAATCTAAGTCAACATATACAGTATGATTATTGCCTAATGTTTAAAATGCTCATGTTTGATAACTCTCTTTGCTGCACAAAGTCAATATATCTCAAATATTTCTATATTGTGTGTTTCAATCACGATCTATTATAATACAAGTTTTAACATTTTTACCTAGTACAAACTGACAATTACTTTTCTTGGACATAGCTTTGCCCTGTGTCAGTCTCTTTGAGAAGATTTTAAACCAATGGACTGCAATGATAGGAGTGGTGTCTGTTTTATCCAAATGCTGATGCATACTCAATTACATAGTGCTGGTGTTGGCACTGAACCAGCGCTCAGCACACATTGCTGGACTGACACTGCATCACTACTTAGTCTAGTTGCATTAATTAAATTTATTTTATGATCTGGACCAAGTTTTCCTCTTTCTCCTGTAACATTCTAAGGAATCTCATAACATTAAAACACTGAAAATGATTAATCAGAACCTCTATAATTACAGTAAATGTTATTACCTATCCTCTTGAAAATTCAGAGCGAATTTACTAGCAGAGTTCTTAAACTGGAGTTTAGATGCCAAAATAAAAATATTTGTGAAAAATGTGCTATGCTGTGAAATACAATTACAGCATAGGGCTCATTTCACTCTTTTGAATTTGCTAATTTGTTAAAGGAATTTCATATATATTTATTATATTTAAAGAAGCTTCATATATATGAAGTTTCTTTAACATATATATGTATATATAATAATTATATGTAATATATAAATAATAAATATTTAATAAGTATATATTAATATATTTATAAAGTAAGAGGAGTAATAGTTAATACCATTATCTAAATATAACACAAGCCCAATAGCAACTATATAAATGTAATTCCTAATGACTTGTAGCATTAATTGCAAACATTTGAAATATCATTTCATATAATGCTAATTTCCATCACTGTCCAAAATAGTTCTAGGTAAGTGGAGTTCTTTAACAGTAAATGGAGACAGAATTAGGGAGAATCTATGAGTATGGGAGAAAATTTTCTCTACTCAAAAAATTATTCTACTCATCTTTAATACTCTAAATTATTATTTTTATACTTTACATAGTTTA
The DNA here is from genome assembly GCF_020740685.1 of Jaculus jaculus. Taxonomy (NCBI): domain Eukaryota; kingdom Metazoa; phylum Chordata; class Mammalia; order Rodentia; family Dipodidae; genus Jaculus; species Jaculus jaculus. The sequence continues at coordinate 154,503,875 of NC_059103.1, read as the reverse complement.
ATATGCAGTTTCACACTACAGACATTCATGATTTGCATTTATGTACTTATTTATTGTTTATTTAGAATGTATCATATAGCTGTACCACACTTGGCAGACATCATGTGTCAACTCATTAATCTTTATGACAAACCTATGTATCTCCATATGGTCTGACATTTTTAGAAAGTGAGGCATAAGGATACCAGGCAACTTTTGAAGATGTGACAGTAGGAATCTGGTTTGCCCTGTATTCCAGAGAGCTCTATTCAGCCCATAGAGAATGATATTGAATGAGACCAAAACTGACCCTTATTTAAGATCCAATAATTTCACAAATATTTGCCTTCAATTTACATACAAAAACAGTGGATAAGCAAACAAATATTCAAGTCAAAGAAAGAAGAAATGACATTATCTGATAGAACCAGAGTCTATATTTGGCTACGGTGTTCTAGATTTTTTAAATGAGAACAATGCTGATGACAATAATAGAACTCCATTATGATAGAGGAATGTTGTGAGAAGGATACTGAAAACCCTGTGCATCATAATACCACAAAGTTGTAATCAACAAAGAAGAAAAGATGGTATATTTGGTGAAATTAATTCCAAGTGCAAATGCTTTGGGGATTGAATTCTTTGTTTTTGTTTTTCCTGTTTTTTATTAAGTTTATATTTTGTATGGACACATCATGTATTAGTACAGTCATGTCCTTCTTCCCTGCCCCCATTCCACTGAGGGCCCTCCTCAGTGTATTACTGGTATTCCCCATGGGTTAATTTTTAGTAATCTATAAGAAGACATAAGAAACCTATAAAAAGCTGAAAATGTAAGCCAAGATGGAATGAAGGGATTGGAAAGTACAAAACTCCTATGGATTTTGAAATTTAAATTTTGTAACAAGTTTATTTAATACCTAAAAGACTAAAACTTCTCAGTATGTTTTTGTATGGCCTTCCATACCACACATTTGCGCATAGACAGAATTAAATCAACAAGATCCTTCTTTAGTAACTACAGACTATGTACTGGGTCAGCTCTAGCACTGCGCTAAAGGTGCAGGAGCAGTGTGACTGAGGTAGGCACAGCGTGTTTCAGATCAGCAGAAAGTAAGACTTGGCAGCTTCACCTTAGTAGAATTACACCTGCAGGATTGTCTCAGAACACACCATATTTCTTGCTTTTAAGACGCACAAAATTATCAAATGTACAGTATTAAAAAATGAAAAGCAAAATAATTGCATTTAATTGGAGATGCTAATTAGAAAGTGAGTCTGTATTTCATGAATGTTTGAATGTGTCTCAGAACTGAGGCCATCAGAGAAGATTCTCATTGCAATAAATATTTACCTTGGGGGTAGAAGAACATGTTTGGTGGAGATAATTGAGGGGGACATTCAGAAGGCTGAGAAATCACTGAGGTAATAACTGTGAGATGAAGAACAGTGTGCTACCTGTCAAGGAAGTGCAGACGATCCCTGGGACCCTTCATCAGCACCAAGTGACTCAACACAAGGCTAATGCCTTTGCCCAGGTCCATGTAGGAAAGACTTTCCCAATATGACTCTAATTTCTAATTCAATTCACTGAAGTGTTTTAAGCAGGCAAGTGACATGCTCCAACTTCTATTGAAATATGTTAACTACAAGATGAAGAATAAGTTGGTCCAGGACACAAAAGTCAGTACGGATAAATTACAACAAGAACAGTGTGACTTTTTTCAAGACACAGGAGATAGTCCACCATCTGCTTTGTAAGCACACAAGCACTTTGACATATTTGAGTGCATGGAGGATTTTGGACTAGTTTAAGTTCCTCTAAGTGAGAGTTTGTTAGAAAATTGATTCACTTAAAACAATGTTAAAATTTCATGGATGTGAAAAGATACACCCACTATTATGAGGCATAAAGAAAATATCTGACAGGCTACATTTAGACCTGGGTAAAACAGTGTCATAAAGTGAATGTCTACCGCACACATGTGCTATCCGTACTGCTTTGGTTGATAGAAGTGTAACAAAATTCGTAAATTTAAATCCTTTATTTTGTTGATCCTTATAATTAAAAATATATATATAGGAAAAGTATCCTGTACAGAGTGACAGATTGAATTGGGTATAAAAATGACCATGCAAAATGGCTGGCCCAGGGAACTGCTAGCTGCAACATTTGACAAGGGGAATGAACCTGAGCCAAGAAGAAAGCCACTGAGCATGAGAGGTCAGCTTTCTGAAAGCCAAGCGAAAGTTACATAACTGGACATTGATTACAAAGCCTTGTTCTCCTCAAGGTACCACAAGAGAGCATTCTCGTAATTACCTTCTCATTGTTACAGGGACCAAAGTATCACACAAATATTGGCTTAGGGGAGAAAGGCTTTATCTCAACCTTCCATTCCAGGTTATAGTACATCATGGCAGAAAATGCATGGTAGTAGGTGGCCTGCTGGCAGTTGGTTATATTCAGTTCACAGAGAGGAATCAGAGGGTGAGGAATGCTAGTGATCATTCAGCTTGCTTTCTTACCTGGATCATAACCAATGAAAATATGCTGCCCACAGTTAAGGTCGGTCTTCTAACCTAATCAAAATAATCAATCACATTCATGCCTAGAGGCTAACCTAACCTACAGAATCCCTCAATCCAGAATCTTGGTCATCTCAAGTTCACAATCATAAACCATCAAAGGCCTATCAAGCTTGAGTTCAAATAGTTCTTCACTTCACAGTCTCTTCTTTCTAAAGAACATATCTAACAATAACTTTCCATGTGTTTGACATCTTCCAGTGTTTCTCCATCTTTCTACAAGGCCTTCAGTACTTAACTGTGCATTCCTATATCCTCCTCAGTTTCACCACAGGGCAAAAGTGATACCCTTCCTTTATTCAAGCATATCATGCCCTCTCTCACAGCAAAATGTTGCACAACTCTAAATGAATGGTCCACATATGTTGTTTTGGTTCAGTCAAATAACTTATAATTTATGCTTTTCCCAGGTTTGTCTTAAGTCCACTAAACACTCAGTATTGCTTAAATATTTATGGCTTTTGTTATAACATCTTTAATGAACATTACTCTCTTAATAGGTTTGAATATTAGCTTGTTTCCTGAACTAGGCATTATCGTAAGAAACTGAATTGAATATATTTAAATTTCCACAAAATTTTTATTCACAAATTTTGAAAACTGAGAATACAGCCACAGAAAAGGAAGATATTATCAAAATTAAAAGCCTGATATGAATCATCTCCATTTACTAAGCTTTTAGACACAGTTGAACACAGCTGAAGGCTTGCTTTCATGTACGCATACATGCATGTATGTTCTGTATCTAGCACTAAGAAAGGAATACTTTCTAATGCTTAGTTTTCTTTCATAACAATCATGTAGATCATCATAATTTTCTTCTTCTGGAAGCTTTGCAATGAGTTTATTTGCAAATCAATACAAATTCTATGGAGGGTGAAATTGAAACTTAGAGGTTAAGTCATGTATTTACAAAAGGACATTAGTATGAGGAGATTTGTGCAGGCCTGATCTCTAGGCATCTTTTTAAGCAAACCATATGTTTTGAAACATAAACATTATACCCCATAAAATACGTTCCATCATTAACTATCAATCTAAAGTGAAAAGAAAGTATAGTAGAGTTCTTTCTTATAATAACTTCATGTAATTATCAAATTTTAGACTCTGACAATCATGATTTTACTGTTACTTTTTTTTAACATGATTAAAAATAACCATATGAGGCTAGAGGGATGATTTAGCAGTTTAAGGCACTTGTCCACAAAGCCAAAAGATGCAGGTTTGATTCCCCAAGACCTACATAAGCCAGGATGCACAAGGTGACATATGTGTCTGTTGTTTGTTTGCAGTGGTTAGGAGCCTAAGCATGCCCATTCTCTCTCTCTTTCTCTCTCTCTGCCTTTTTTCTCTGTTAAATAAATAAGTAAATAAATAAAATATTTAACACAACCATATGAAGTTGATAAAAAATGTGATGGGGGACAGTTGGAGAGATGGCTCTGTAATTAATGAAGCTTGCTTGAAAATCCCACTGCATTAGCTCAGTCCTCCCCAGCATCCACATAAAGTGAGATGCAAAGTACACATGAATCCATGATCTCAGCAGGCCTATAATCTTAGGAGGCAGAGCCAGAAGAATCCAAATCAGGCAGCCAACTAGATTGGCTTTGTCTGCAGGGGAAAGCCACCCTTTCTCAAGGAAAGTTGATGAAGAACATAGACATCTTGAGGTGCTTCTTTTACCTCCATATGTGTGCCATGTCACATGCATGCTCATAAACACACACATACACTCACACAAATAATTCTGAAATGTGATATTTGAAGATAATATTTATGGTTTGTGAAGTATATTGTCACCTCCTTTTATAATTTTATTCTCTCTCTATATATATATGGGATACCTTAATTTGAGAGTAGAAACGTTAATCAGAGTGTTGCAGTTAGCTTCACATTGCTGTCAGTAAACAACCAACCAAGAGCAGCTTATGTGAAGGAAAGGTTTATTTTGGGTTACAGTCTTGAGGGGAAGCTCCATGATGGCAGGGAAAACAGTGGCATGAGCAGAGGGTGGACATCACCTCCTGGCAAACATCAAATGGACAATAGCAGCAGGAGAATGTGCCAAACACTGGTACAAGGAGGCTGGCTATGGCACCCATAAGCTTGCCTCCAACAATGTTCTGTTGCCAGGAGGCTCCAGTACCCAAATTGCCACTAGCTGGACACCTAGCATTCAGAATACATATGTTTATGGAGGACACCTGAATCAAACCACTACAAAGAACATTTGAGAACTGGTATTAATAAAATTCATAGATATTTGAAAGAATGAGCATACATATAAGTTTTATGTTTTGACTACATATTTAGGTTTGAACTGTGATATATTTGTCAGCTTTGTGTTGCTATAACAAAATACCAAAATGGACCAACATACAAAGTGATTTCCTTTTTCATTATTATTTTTCTTTCTTTCTTTTTTCTTCCCCTCATAAGCCAAACCAGCTGAATCATCATGGTTTCAATCTATCAAACAATTGGAACTGAATGGGAAGTTTGCCACAAAGATTTCCTTTCTTTCTGTGCTTGTTTGGCTGCCCTAGAAACTTCAATCCTCCTACCTTAGCTTCAGATGCAGAGATTATCTCCATGTATCACTAATTTCAAAACAAGAGTGACAGAAAAGAGTAAGACAGAGAATGAGAGACTGAGAGAGACTGAGCCATGTCCCCCTTGTGGAAGTTTAAATGTATGACTCCCAAGAGATTCAGATGTTTTATTGCAAGACTTTCCTACCATTATGGAACTTCCCTTGGGTGTTTAAGCCTGAAATAAACCCAATTCCTCCCATGGTTTGGATGTTCATCACAGCAAAGGGAAACTGACTACCACACCCCTGAGGGACTCATCCCCAATGATTTAGACAATTCCCACCCATCAGATTTACTACATTCCAATAGTGCTAATCTGAGGACCACATCTTTACCACATGGACCTTTTTAGGGGCATTTAACAACAAGACTACAGAAAACTAAAAACTGAATGCACATAGAGCAAATAAATAGCCTAAGTAATACACAGAAAAAAAATTCTAGATGATGCATGGTAAAAATTTTAAAAAAAATAAATGAAATATAATAAGCATGATGATGCACTCCTTTAATCCAACACTTGGGAGGGAGAGGTAGGAGGATCACTGTGAGTTTACCGCCACATTGAGACTAATAGTGAATTGTTAGGGTATATGGGTAGTTCATTGTGGGGTTAGCCTTTAATTTGGGGTAGGATGAGGAAATGTCTCTACATGTCATGACTCAACCTGTGCTCTGACATTCTTTCTGCCCCCTCTTCTACAAATTTCCCTGAGCCTCTGTGTCTCTGGATATTTGGTTTGGTAGGAGTTGATTTTCTCTGTGTCTATCTCCTTCACTCTTGTTATGTTTCCCAGTTCATCAAGAAAACAGCAATGTTCCATGTTTCCCCAGTTATTTTTAGTACAGCTGGGGTGGTTCTCTCTTTAGGATCTATCTATAAAAGAGAAGCAGATTCTCCAATGGAGACTAATGTTAGCACCGAATAAATGTGATAATCATTATTTTTTATAGAGTTTAATGGAGAATGGGCTCATTTTGGATATGGTTCTGACTTGTTTCCTAGCTCCAGCTATGTGATCCATTCCACTGAGCAGATCAGTTAGCCAAATCGAGAACAGTTGGTTTCCCACCATGGCTATGCACCACTATTGCACTTGTGAGCATCATGTTAGGTTGTTTGCTGCTATGTAGGTTTGCTGCTAAGTAGGTTAGATCATGGGAAAATGGTAAATATTTGGAATCAGAACCTGAATTTTCACTCCTATAATAAAATAACTACAGTATTCCCAGTAGTGTCTGGGAATGCTTTCCTTTGAAGGAAATTTAATATTTTATTGAAAATGTGGATGAAATAAAAGTATGTTTAACTAATAAATATTTTAAGTATATGATATTTTATTATTAAATGATTAAGTATATTACATTATTTATTGAGCAGAAAACTCTTCTCATTTATAGGACTGTGTGCCTCATTACTGCAAAGCTCTTTCTATTCAGTGCATCTAAATATGTTTATCACTACTTTATATTAATATTTATTGGTCATTGCTGTGTTATGGTGGTAGTGGATGAGACATAGAAACTAGTTCTTTCCTCCTCAATCTTATAAATTTATAAATTTGACAAAATATATTCTGTTTGAGATTTTAGAAATGAGGTTGATGTTGTAGAATTAGCTTATATAATCAATTTTTGGCTTTAGTTTGCTTTGATTTTTTTTGTTTGTTTGTTTGTTTTGGTTTTTCAAGGTAGGGTCTCACTCTATCTCAGGCTGACCTGGAATTCACTATGTAGTCTCAGGGTGGCATTGAACTCACAGCGATCCTCCTATCTCTGCCTCCCAAGTGTTGGGATTAAAGGTGTGTGCCACCAATCCCAGATGCTTTGATTTTTTATAAAGCTAAAGTTTGATTTAAATTTCATTGTCTGTTACTGGTTGATTTTTTTTCCCCACTTTTAAGCAGTATTTTCCTTAAAATACTCTGTGCATTTGATTTCTTAATGTTGTGGCAATTGTAACTAAAGTTAAAAAGGAAATCACAACAGTACTCAGGCAAACCAGTATTATGCTTATAAAGTATAAGAAAATCATCAAGTTATCTCTATGCTTAAAATTCTTACTGTCATAGGTTTTATTCTTTTGAAATGCAAAGCTTAAAACATTCAATTTTGGTGATATAGGGAAAAGGATAATAGATGTCTAGCATGAACAACACTCTTGGGTTGATTCCTAGTTTTGCAAAAGAAAACAAAATATTCAAAACACCAAATAAACAAACTGAAACTACTTATGTCTGGAATATAGATACTATTGCAATTTTGGATATTGAAAATGTACATGTAACACCTATTCATTTTGGTTGTGCATTTTACACTAGTAAAAAAATAAAAGAAACCATAAATCCTTGAAATACACTGATGATAACATAAAAATAAAGCATATACATGTAATCCTTCAAACCTTACATAATACATTTTTTATTTTCCTTAATATCTTTTGGCAAATATATGTGAATATGGTTCTTTAGTTTTATAATATATTTTCAATTTAGGATTATATGTTAAGGACACTTTTTCAAATTGCTACAATTTTTTTCTGAAATATAATTATACTGTACAATATTCCATTTTATATATACTCCATGAGTACCATCATATAAATAACATATTTGATACAGGAAAATATGCATTACAGGCACAGTCACAATAGTAGTCAAATTTATCATTGACTTAAAGATTCAAAGACAGCATCATAAGTTATGTTGTGTATGCATGCATGTAACCATTGGAAAAGTCAGAATATTCATATGTCCATCCAGTACATTCAGTGGTTATATAATCTAACCCTGATTGTTTCTGTGAATGATTTCCTGTCTGCTCCAGGGAAAATAAGCTTGTCTTTCTGTCCCACCCTTAATCATTTTTTTTATCATGAATTATACATACATATATTTCTGTCAGTGTTACTTTTATAGTCAATTATTTGACTTAGTGTCCACCCCGTCTAGTTACAGCAGATACTAGCTTTGAATTGTGGGAAGAATAGCAACTTATTAAATTCTCCCCAGTAGGATTCCAAACCCTTAGTTTTACATAAACGAGCAGAAGTCAGAGCTTTTTGCTCTGTGGTTAACCCTCAGTCTACTCTTTTTTATTGCTGTTGTTGTCAGCATACTTACTTCACCCTCAGAAACTCATTTAATGTCTCTCATCTTTCTTGTACCACAAAACCCACACATTTGCAGTAGCTGTATAGAAAGCACCATGAGCATCTTTATTCCACCAGAACTGAATTTCACATCAAAGGGAGGCCACAAGTGGTAATGATTGTGATTAGCATTAATTAGGATACATGGGGATTAGGCCTACTTTTTTAAACTTAACACTAGATTCTTCACAAATGAGAGGCTGCAAGTAAATGTAGAAAGAGAAAGGGTCCCAGTGAGGATGGCAATGAAATCTATGACTGTGTCATTCTATAGCAAGCAATATTGTACTTCTAAATTTCACCCAGGAGCAATTAAGACACAGAAATTATATGTGCCTTGTGGAAGTAATAAATGATTGATCATTGACCAACATTGCCAGTGGCTTCCATGAGCTTCAGCTAAATTGAAGAGGTGATTGGGGCAATACTTATGAATGGACACATTGATGAGCATAGTTTCCCAGACTTCAAACGAACCTGTAAGACCTCCCTCAGAAGCTGTTGAAATTCAGAACAGTGACCCCAGGCAGCAAGGTGCCTGGAACTTACTTATGTCAGCATTATTAAACATTGAGGGCTTTCTACCAATTTATAGCCACTATGAACACATTTATTTATTAAACTTTCAAGTTAGATATGCATGTAACCTTGAAATTACTTTCCCCCATTTCCCCATTTTCAGCACGTCATTCATGAATTTGTGAAGTTTGCTTTTACAGCTGGAAAAGCAAGTGTAATGAAAATAAAAATAAGAAGAGTGATGATTTTAGTAAAAGTATATGAATATTTAAATTTTTCTAATTCAATGAAATCAGTCTACATAAATATTTTAGAAAGCAAGGATAAATTTTTCAGTTTCAGTTAATTAAAAAAACATTACTTTCTGTTAAGTTAAATAGCATTAACATAGAAGCAAGTTACAACTGAGATGATAACAGACTGTAGATATAACCTTTCTTCCCTCTTGTCATGGTGTGTTCTTGGTAAAGCTAAGATTTGTCTCCTACCCATAGAACACTGTGAGCTCCAACAGCTAAAGGGAAAAGACAAAATCTAATTGCTTCTTCAAATGAACTGTACTCTAAATGCACTTTACTTTGAGGTATTATAGAACAAAAAAAAAAAAAATTCCACAAAGAATAATTTTTACTACAGAGGGAATTGGAATGCACATACACCCACCACACACCACACAAACACACACACACACACACACACACACAAATATTGTGACATGAGCCTAAGGTGGAAAGTAACTCCATGAGTAACTCCATGGTATAAACCTGAGCTACCCTTATGTCTGACCCCCAAATACAAGGAAGTTCAGCTTAATTGAACTTACACCCGCGTACACTTAAACTTTATGCTTGACTCACTTTAGCACAATTGCTCAACACCAGACAAGATGTTTTTCTTGCAGTTGCTCTATGTGTTTTGTTGCTTCTGTAATAACTGCTTGCTTGCAGTAGCAGGGGACAGAGTAATTCAGTGAGAGGCGATCCCGAAAAGGTTCCTGTTTTTTTAAGAAAAGTTTTACTCTTTTTTCTATAGAGTTATGGTTGTGATCTGTATAACTAGAGTATGAAATTTGGTGGGTTTCTGCTACAAGAGGAGCCCTGAAGTTCAGCCTGGCACTGCATGCAGCTTCCTGAGTCCTGGGTGTAGTCACAGGCCAGCTAAAAAAGACTCCTTACTATAGTTTGGTGTCAGAGTGGGCTTCCATGGTGGTCTTCACCATATAATTTGGAGGCCTAGTGACATCCTTAAGGGGCCTAGGACTCCCAGAATTGGGGACAATGCACCCGAGGGCATCCGGAGGAGAGGAACCACTTGAGAAATTCCAGGGCCCCTAGGACTCTCCCAGCACTGACTAGAGTAGAAGGATGGACTCTTCTGGAAAACCTCTGGAGGTAGGTCTGGTTTGAATTAACTCACTGGTGGAGCACTTCGGGTATCAGATACAATAACCCACTGTCCAGTGACCTCCATGCGACATCACCAGGCTCCCTCGTTTTGGCTCGGAGTAATTGAATTAGTGGTCAATTTATGAGTGTGCCATGCAGCAGCACTGTGTGAGTGTGCTGACACTTGTTGTCAGATTTGTCACTTTTTTTGTGCCTTTCTACTTAATCTCTTTGTCATGGGGAACTCAGCAAGCTGTCCCAAAACAATTTTGAGGTGTATGCTCAAATTCTTTGATTTTATAGGTGGATCTGATAGATTCAATACTTTCTTAAAATTCTTTACTTCATCGCTTACATCTTTATGTGCACATAAAATATTTAGGGGAACTATTTTTTGCTAGCCACTTTTCCAGTTAATAAAACCCAAGAGAGTCACTGTCATATAATAAAATGAATGTATATTAAAATAAAGTTAAGTTAGTAACCACCATTTAAAAATTATTCATCCACTGTTAAAACATCTGTGGCAGTAAAAAAAAAAAAAAAAAATATTAAGCAAGTGGATTCTTAAATCAGACTAACTAGTCTTACAAAGGCTTTTGCCTGGCTGGTCATGTAATTGTGGTTTTTACCTTTCATCTTGTTTTTTTATTACTGGTACAGTGGAGAAATACTACTTCCCTCTTTGAGTTTGAGATAAGTAAGGTAAAATACTTAAACCAGCATCTAAGATACTTCTGATATCTAGTTTAGTTCAGATACCATGATTACTACTGTATTCACAGCTTTCACACTGATTCTGAAAGATGCAAACAATTATTTCTATGGGATCACTTTAAATCACAGACTTCAAGTGAGTAATAGGAAATGAAACAAATGAGTAACTGAAGTAAAAATTAATTTCTTATCTATTGCTTTTCCAAACCTGATTTTCATCTTTGATACACTGAATATACTTAAGTTCTCCAGCTATTGGTTCTATTTTTTTCTATGTAAATCAAGTGTTTCGAACTTTAGTTCTTTGGGACATTATCATATTTTACTTTTTTCTGTGTATACGGTATAGAGGATTGAAGCCAGAGTCTCAAATATTCCCTATCACTGAGCTATGTCATCAGCTGCTACATATTCATTAATTGATTGAAACAGGTTCTTGCTATGTAGCCTTAGCTAACTTTGAACTTCTGCTGATATTTTTATACATGCAAACAATATATTTTGATCATAATGCCTTCCCAGTATCTTATTTTGTCCCTTCTCCCTTGTCTCTCTTCCACCGAACCTTCTAGTTTTACCAACTAAGTTCTACTCTCTTATACTTTTTTCAATGATTGTCTATGGAGGTCTTTTACAGCCACTTTCAGGTCATGAATGAACAGTTACTACATGTACAGAAAATATTACAAACCATTTCTCCCCATCCTTGGTTTCCTATATTATTTCTACACTCTTCTACAGTGTTCCCTGAGTCTTGGATGGAGTGACAAAGATGTTTCCTTTAGTGATGAGCTTTCAGCAGTCACTTATTTATGGCACTATGAGGAATTTTGAGTCTCCCCACTAGTCGCCACCAGCTGCAAAAAGAAACTTCTCTGACCAAAGATGAGATCATCACTAATCTGTGGGTATAGACATAAATATATAGAGAATAAAATGATGCACACAACATATCCATTGAGCTAAATAACAGCAGTAGTTTCCTTTCCTAGTTCTTTCAGTCTTCCCATATATTGATTTCTGAGTAGATTTTTAGAACCATCAAGAATTCACTTCCTTGGAGCAGAGCTCAAGTCCAGTCAGAGTTAGATTCTGGGCTAACATTTGGTTACCCTCATAACATCCATCTGACCACTATACCAGTGGACATATCTTGCCTGGCAGAGTGTGGCATGAAGGGTGGATCCGCCCTTAGGTAAAACTGTTGATGATTTTTCTCCCCCAGCAGACTGCCTGGGACTCTACAATAGTATGAGAACTAGCCCCTTAACCTTGCGGACAATGACCTGTGGCTTTACAACATGTTCCTGAAAACTCTGGACAAATTGAGTGAGTGGTTTGTGTCAGCATTTGTTGCCTCGGGACATATATTTACCTTGTTAAGTAAGATGCTTCACTGAAAGGGTATTAGCAGGCTAAAACACGGAACATGGATGCCAGGCTCTGAAGTGTAGACTTTAAAGAGGCAAGTCAGAATGAAAAGTTTCCATTCACAGTGCTCTTTTTGTACAATTGTTTTATTGTCTTAAGGGGAGAAAGCCCCCATGTTTTTATTTAACATATTTAAAAAAATCTCATATAAAACTAATCTTTGTTGGAACCATAAAAGGAGTAATTTTATTTAATATGTGTGATCTTAATTTAAAACATTACACTCTATATAATATAAAACTAAGTTAATTTAAACCCAGTTTATATGGCCACCATAAAAGATGTTCTTGTACCTAGTTTGAAAAAAAAAAAATGGAAATTTGTTATTTAAACTTGTATGTGAAGTATTTCCCTCCTCTCAGTTACAGTGTTTCATGTCTGAAGCTAAGGTCTTTGCCTTATTGTCATTAGGAAAAAAATAAAGTATAGCATCTAAATAGAAAAGTGTACTGTATTTAATTTCTATGGGGTAGACTTCTACAAAGTAAAGATGTCAGTGTAGTAAGCATACAGATCAAGACATTCTATGTTATCAAAGACCCTGGCGCTCTATGTGGCACCACAGTTTCCTTGTATAAATAACCCTTCTTCTTCAAGGGTTACCATTTTTATTTCTATTTCAAAAAAGCTATGCTTATTTAGCATTGCATATTTTTTAATGGTTTGATGTTAAGTATAAATAAATATTTCTTCCCCATACTTTTGGACTCTGATAAAGTGGAATGAGATAAACTTTATCAGAAAGCTATAGAAAAATTTCCTGGAATGCTGATTCCCTGATAAAAGTATGAGAGTAAAATGGGAAAGCAAAAGTAAACTTAATGTTTTTGAATTAAACTCTATTTCTTGTCAGCACTGGAATTCTGAATGTTAATTTGACATCTCTGAATCCTATTTTTCTTTCTGTCTTATAGGAAGTTGTTCTATGAAATTAGTAGGATATGAAAGTGTTTAGTAAAGCGTGAAGTACTACAGAAGGGTACAATCTGAGCATCACATCCACAGTGTCCAACAGTAGCCATGCAAGGAAAAGACTACAAATCTGTTTAGCAATGCTGGAGAGTAGAGGATGTATGTAGGAAATGGCAGATCCTACATACAGGTGAAACTGGAGCTATGGTATTGGGAAAATGGTATATTATTTATAGGAAATGAAAATTTTGTTTGGAACAACATTGAGACATTTTATCTTCAAATCCAATATACATTTTATTATTATTTAGTTAGTTATTATTATTTAGTAGAAAGAGAAGTTTAACTCAGGATTTGGGTATTTATCCATTATGCATACAATCCTGGGTTTGGTGCCCAGAATTTTAAGAAGAAAGCAAGCAAGCCATCTGAAGGTATAAGGTTGGCAGAAGCTCTGATTAAGGTAGGGCATGCCTAAATACAGCACTATATATGGTAAAGAATATACCAAAAGAATAAACTAAAGGATAATTATTATGGAAAACTTCTTTTTGTAGTAATTGAGATGTATATTTAGAAATTTAGCTATGATGAACATTACTTACTTTCATTAACTTGTGAAATTCTACTCCAAAAGGCCCAAAGACCCATTTGAGGGATGGGAAACGACTTGGATGTTTCCTTCTCTTAGTGGACTCTGATAAGAGGGAAATCACAAGTAATATTTCTCCCATTTCTGTGTGCACTCGAAAACTTGGGTAGGTGACAAGAAGGTACAATTTGATAATACAGCATCAAAGATTGAATCTGAAGTATTCATAAAAGTCCCTCAAATGTCTACTTAAAATGTAGACTGACTCCCACTTTCAGAGAGTCTAGTGTATTGTTTCCCCAAAGAGACTTCTCATATGATAATGGTGGGACAGGAGCCACAAGATGACCATCTTTTGCTGGAAACACTCAGTATTCTGATTCTCCTAGGGGAGCACAAAGTATCTGGACAAAGTTCAAGTAAAGCTAAATGCAGGTGGAATGGGGAGAAAAATACTGACATGCATCAGAGCTTGTGAGGTAGGAATGGGAGGAGAGTGGATGTTCAAGGGAACCAGGAAACAAGAGAATGAATAATCCATGTGAGAATCACTCAAGAAAAAGAATCATTGAGAGGTTCTCAAAAATTCAGAGTGACAGATATGTGACAAACACACACACACCCGCATACACACACGGAATATTGGGAGTGGATGATCTATAGTCCTGTCAGAGATATCATGTGTCAAACATTAAAGAAATTAATCATGCTGTGATTTATATACAACAAAAGAACACTGTGAAAAGAGACCCAAAACACTGAAGCAATGGTTCCATCCCTTCAGGCTGCGTCAACACTGGGGCTCATGGGTCTGTGGGCTACACATGTGTTCAATAACCTATTAAAGGAAAATGAGAGTACAGCATTATATATGCAATTTCATGTTTCTGGAGAATGAAAAAAATGTCAATCACTAACAATTGTTGATTCTGAAAGGCTGGAAAGCAGAATATTTAAAAGGATGAAATCTTGTAATATCTATAGGACATCTACAATACCATAACTAATATGTTCTACCTATATAGTCCTTAGACACCTCATCATGTTGCAGTTTTCTAATGTTGTTTATTAAAAGTTAGGAAGTTCCCATTTCAGCATTGTGTGTTGGTAGCTATCATTACTGTTGATCACTGAAAACCTCTTTCTCCACCTCGTATTTTTTACAATTCTTTCTCAGGAGCATCTCTCCCAGAGATAGGAACTTTGAATTCTAGGCTATGATCTTGCCTGGGTCTTCACTTTTGCTACTTCTGAGCATCTCTGTGGTAGCTTAATCTTCTGTCTTCAGTTATCTTGCTTTCAGAAGTGGTTCATGTGTAAAGATCTGGTCATCATTTCACCCCTCCCCCCAAAGCACAAACTTTATAAGTCTTCTTTTTGGGATTAAAGTTTCTGATGCTAGGTGAAGTGCATTGGAATGCAAGTTGCCCTCTAACTCAGAAACTGCCAAGCATGCACTAAGCTCAGTCAAGTGCTATGTCCTGCCCACATACTTGGAGGATATCTCTCCAGACAGGAATATGTTTTTGCTAAAAATAAAAATGCAAATTTTATCATTTATTTGAATTTGTGAGGAAAAATCAATGTCACTCATCCCTAACTCTGTAATCCTCTAGATCATCCACTATCTAGACCCACACCCTTGCAGAGAAGGAATTCAATTAATGTACTCATTCTTATCACTGTATGCTTGGGAGAAAAGATGGTATAAATCTCTCTCACGGATAACAGATTTCATGATGACATTTTGATCCTAATAGAAATGTCAAGAGAAGGCTGTATCTTAGTGATCAACACTCAACCATAATTTTAGGAACTGTCTAGATTATAGAGTATGGACATATAACTTTGATGATCAAGTGTGATTCAGAGTGGATCCAGAAGGAACAGAAAAGTAGGTTACATATTACTGACAGATATCTGTTAAATGTTTAATGCATGTAGATTTGTTAATTGTTTGTGTGTGCGTAGTAACACTGATCATCTAAAAATACAATTTAGATGATCTTGTACAAGTCAAAGTATAATCTGGTCAAAGCTGAAGACCATATCCAGCCTATGAGTTCCTTGACTTGGATGTATATGGTCGTTGAGATGATAGATGAGGGAAGACTTAGGAGCTAGAAGGAAGGTGAAAATACTTAGCTCTTTTTTGTGAAAGCTTCAGAATTTGTCATTTTTCAACTTTGGTAAAAGTGAAGAAAAATAAAAAAAAAACCACAATGCTCAAAGTATGTGAAACCTGTGGGAGTTTGGGTAATACCCTTGAATTGAACTACTGCTAATGTAGTTCTCAGGTTACTTGTATTTGAAGAGTGGTTCTGGGCAAAGGATGAATTCACACTTCCATCAATTGTCTTAATCAATACCACTTCTGAGATAGAGCCATTATGAAGTATTTTGCCTCCTGGGGGAATGGGAAGGGGTGTAAACATTATATATATATATATATGTATGTATGTATGTGTGTGTGTGTGTGTGTGTATATATATATATATATATATATATATATATATATATAATGTTAGTTCAATCCATCTTTCATATTCATATATCTTGCCTTACTAAAGAAATGAGCTTAATACTGTTTAAAATGACTAGATCAAAGATATATCCCAAAATTGTGGTTCTCAAAATTCAGGCACGACCCCTTTTTTGATAATTATGGAAAAATCAACAAGAAAACCAAAGTCACTCTGAAGTTGTAAAATGTAAAATTATAAGCAAATAGAAGTAATTTTTTTATAATGCCATGACTTGGATGAATTTTAAACTTAAAGTAGGAAATAGCTGTTTAGAAGGCTTGGGAGAGAAGAAAGAATTTTTGCGTGCACGCGCGCACACACACATACACATACACAAACAATTTTAACATATAGTTTCTTTTCTTTTTAAATTTAAATTAAATTTTTTTTTTGACAACTTCCTTAATTGAACACAATATCCCATGGTAATTCCCTCCTTTCCCCTACTTTACCTTTTGAAACTCCACTGTCAATCACATCTCCTCCCCCTCTCAATCAGTCTCTCTTTTATTTTGATGTCATGGACTTTTACTCCTATTATGGTGGTCTAAAACTTAAGTAGTGTCAGACATTGTGAAGTCATAGATATCCAGACCATTTTGTGTCAAGAGCAGCACGTTGTAAGGAGTCCTACCCTTTCTTTGGCTATTACATTCTTTTGTCACCTCTTCCTCAATGGACCCTGGGCCATGGAAGGTGTGATTGAGATATTGCAGTGATGAGCACTCCTTTGTCACTTCTTCTCAGCACCGTGGTGCCTTCTGAGTCATTCCCCGGTCACTGCCAACTGAAAAGAGAAGGTTCTCTGACCAAAAGTGAGAGTAGCATTAAAATATAGGTATGAACATTAAGAGAAGTGCTTACTGGGCAGTTTGATGAGCATAGTATATACATTTAGGCAGAACGCAGCAGCATGACATCAAAGTAAAAGAGACTGACTGAGCAGTCCTCTAATTTGACTGGAGGCCCGTTCAATCAAACCCTTTTATCTTGATATCATGATCTTTTCCACCTACTTTGATGGCCTTCTGTAGGTAGTATCAGGCACTGTTAGGTCATGGATATCCAGGCCATTTTGTGTCTGGACGAACATGTTGTAAGGAGTCCTACCCTTCCTTTGACTCCTACATTTTTTTCTGCCACCTCTTCTGCAATGGACCCTGAGCCTTGGAAGTTATGATAGAGATATTACAGTGCTGAGCACTCCTCTGTCACTTTTTCTCAGCACAGTGGTGCCTTCTGAGTCATCCCAAGGTTACTGCCATCTGAAAAGAGAAGCTTCTATAACAAAAAATGAGAGTATATTGATCATTTCCCCAGTCGCCCATGTAGCACCTTCTGGCACTAGACACGCTGACTGTCTGGGGACTGACTCTCTCCTGGCTTCCAGCCATGCTGTTCCATTTTACGTGTCAGCTGCATATGGAGTCTTCAGCAATGGGGTCTTACCACTGACTTTTGGTGGGTCATCAAGTACTCTGACAGTAGTCTGTCATTGTTTTAGGAAACCTTGTAGGTTTCTCTGATCAAAAGCTCATTGTGGATGATAGCCCCATGCTGGTAGTGGGGTTTACAGGTCAGTGCCCACTAAGAAAATGAGGAAAGAAATAAAGAGGGGTTGGTTTCCCCATAACAGACTTTGCCACTATTGCACCCGTTGGCTTTGGCCTGGATGCCCAAATTTAAGGCTTGAAATATTCACTGTTGAGTATCCTCACTGATGATTTCTCTCTTTCCCATTGAACTGCACTCAGTGTAGCTTTTTCCAGCTTTCTAAGTTAGTCCACATGGAGAAGGTTTTCAGCTCAGCTCCAGCAGGATTTCTTTGTAAACTTGCAGCACTAGTATGTGGAATCCTCAGCAATAGGGTCTTATCATCTACTCCTGGTGGGAAGCCAAGGGCCTCGGCAATGGCCTGCAATGTTTTTGGGGTATCAGAAACATCCCTGGCCAACAACTCAGAAGAAAGTATCCCATCCCTGCCTTGTCAACAACTCAGAGGAAAGTATCCCATTCCTGGCAGTGAAAATTTTCTAGTATCCATCTATGGCTTTTGAGTGTTCCACTGTCCAAAAAAATAGGCTTCCATATGAATTATTTATATCTTCTTAGATTTTGATTAGCCCTCCCTTAAACTTTACTCAATCTCTTCACCTGACATCACTTAGGCCTTTTCACCCCCATTAATCTGTTCTTCTACTTACATTATACAGTGACATCTAATTAAGACCCCCTCCCTCCCTTCCTATTCTCTCTGTATCCCCTTTCTAGATTACTGGCCTCTGTTACTTAGTTTTATTCCTGCTCACATAGAAATCCAAACATGTGTAGCTAGGATCCACATATGAGATAGAATATGTGATATTTGGCTTTTGGGCCTGTGTTACCTCACCAAGTGTAATACTGTCCAGATCCATCCATTTTACTGAATAGTTCATAACTTTTTTTTTTTTTTTTACTACTGAGTAGAACGTCATTGTGTTACTGTGCCACATTTTCATTATTCAACCATCAGTTGAGGGACATCTAGGCTGGTTCCCTTCCTTAGCTATTGTGAATAGAGTGACAATAAACATGGTTGTGAGAGAAGTCCTTAGTATATATGCCTAGGAGTGGTATAGCTGAGTCTATTTTTGGTCTATTTTTGGTTGCCTCAGGAACCTCCACACTGATTTCCACAATGGCTGGACAAGATTGAATCCCAACAATATAGAAGGGTTCCACTTTTTTCACATCCTTACCAGCATTTATGGTCATTTATATTCATGATGATAGCCAATCTGACAGGTGTGAGATAGAATCTGAATGTTGTTTTAATTTGCTTTTCCCTGATAAGTAAGGATGTAGAATTTTTTTTTTTAGACATTTATATGCCATCTGTATCTCTTCTTTTGAGAACTCTCTATTTGGTTGCATAGCTCATTTTTTAACTGGGTTATTTGATTTGTTGTTATTTAATTTTATGAGTTCTTTGTATATCCCAGATATTAATCCTCTGTCAGATATATTGCTGGCAAAGATTTTCTCCCATTCTGTAGGTTGCCTTTTTGCTCTATTCACAGTGTCCTTTGCTGTACAAAAGCTTTGTAATTTTATGAAGTCCCACTGGTTGATCTGTTGTTTTAGTTCCTGAGCACTTGGGATATATTCAGAAAGTCTTTCCCAAGGCAAATATGTTGAAGGGTTTCCCCATTGTGGTCAGTTAGAGTGCAAGGAATTATTTCAATTTTCCTGTGTTTGATAAAATTTGCTTTGTGTTCTAATATATGGTCTATTTTAGAGAATGTTCCATGTGCTGCTGAAAAGAATATGTATTCTGCAGCATTTGGATGAAATGTCATGTAGATATCTGATTAGGTCCATTTGTTTTATGACCTAATTTAATTCAGATGCATTTTTGTTTATGCTTTTCCAGGATAATCTGTCAATTGATGATAGTGAAGTATTGAAACTACCAAGTACAACTGTGTTTGGTGTTATCTGTGACCTTAGTTCTAATAGCATTTCTTGGATGAAGTTGGGAGCCTCCATGTTAAAGTTGCATATAAGTTTAGAATTGTCCTCCGGTTGGAGTGTTCCTTTAAATAATATAAAATGATGTTTCTTATTTTTCCTAACTAATGTTGGTCTGAATTCTACCCTGTCGGATATTAGGATAGTGACCCCTGCTTGTTTTCTATGCCTATTTGCTTGAAACACCATTTTCCAATCTTTCACCCTAAGATTGAATCCACCATTTGTAGAAAGGTGAGTTTTTTGGAGGCAACAAATTGAAGGATCCTGCTTTTTAACTCAGTATGAAAACCTATGTCTTTTGGTTAGGGCATAGAGGCCATTGATATTGTTGTTGAAAGGTGTTTATTTCTTTTGTGTTTTGTAGTTCTTCCAGTTTTACCTTTGCTCTCTTGTATTAACTGGTATTTGAGTAGTTTGTTTTTTCCAGGGTCCTTATATATGTGCTTTTCTTTCTTTTCAGCATGGAGGGTTCTTTCAAGTCTTTTCTCTAGAGCTGGTTTTGTCTTCAAATATTCCTTTAGCCTGCTTTTGTTGTGGAATGTCCTTATTTCTCCATCTACTTGAATGGATAGCTTTGCAGGATAAAGTAACCTTGGTTGACAGTTGTTATCTTTCAGAACATGGAATGCGTCATTCTAAGCCTTTCTGACTTTTAAAATTTGTATTGAGTAATCTGTTATCCTGATGGGTTTGTCTTTATGTGACTTTATTTGTCTCTCTAACTGCTTTCATTATATTTCTTTGGTTTGTATGCTTGGTAGTTTAATTATAATATGGTGAGGTGAGGTTCTTTCCAAGTTTTGTCTGTTTGGAGTTCTAAAGGATTCCTGTATCTGCATTGGCACCTCTTTCCCAATGTGGGGGAAGTTTTCTTCTATGATTTTATTGAAAATTTCTACTATGCCTTTGGAGTGAAATTCTTCTCCTTCTACTATACCCTGAATTCTTATGTTTGATCTTTTCATAGTATTCCAAATATCTTGTAATTCCCATTTATACTTTCCTATTAGTTTGTCTTTCCCTTTGTTGGACTGTATTAGATCTGCCACCTGGTCTTCTAGTTTATATATTCTGTTCTCTCCATCCATTCTACATGTTAGATTTTCTACAGAGTTTTTTTTATTTCACTGACTGTGTTCTTCATTGCTAGTATTTCTGTTTTTTTCTTTATTATTTCTATTACCTTATTTAAGTCTTGTATTAACCTCCTCATTTCATTAAGGTGATTTCCTTTGTCTCTTTGATTCCTTTGATTTCCTCTTTGATTTTTTGAACATATTTATAATCATTCTTCTGAAACATTTTTCAGGTATTTCCTCAAAATCAGACTCATTGGAGATCATTTCTGATGCATTAATAATTTTCGGTGGTTTTATATTTTCTTTGTTTATTTTTATTTATTTATTTGAGAGTGACAGACAGAGAAAGAGGCACATAGAGAGAGAGAATGGGTGCACCAGGAACTCCAGCCACTGCAAACAATCTCCAGATTTGTGTGCCCCCTTATGCATCTGGTTAATGTGGGTCCTGGGGAATCGAGCCTTGAACTGGGTTCCTTAGGCTTCACAGGCAAGTGCTTAACCACTAAGCCATCCCTCCATCCAGGATTTATATTTTCTTAATTTTTTGTGTTTCTTGTATTATGGTGTAGAGAGTTTTATATCATGTATTAATTTATTGCTTGGGTTTTCTAATCATCTGCAGTATTAACTGATGTATCAATCAATCTGATCTTATATATCTTCAGGGTAGGAACTTAAGGTGCTAGGTGTGGCTATTAAGACTCTCAGAGTAACCACAAAAGTGGGTTTGCCTGCTATGAGATTATTCAAGTAGACTGAGTGGAACAAAATTCTAGAAAATCCTAAAATTTAACTAAGTAATGTACACATTCAATGAAAACAAGCACAGATATTTATGCAAGAGTAGGTATTGTGACAAACAGATCCTCTAACAAAGTCACAGTTCCTAAGTATGTGTGTTCCTTCATACCCTTAATCCTGTCAACCAGGAGGTTAAGATTTCATGTCTGTAGTGGGTTCCAAGTCAGCCTGTGATTATGTGAGATCCTTCCCTAATGAACAACAGAAGAGGAAACAAAGACACTATAAATCAGGAAGCAACAAGCAACCAGCCCAAAATACAGCTTATTTAAGAAGGACAATTCTAACCACCCATAGATTTAACTTATAATTTTCCCTTACATGGAAGGTGCAATTAGCACTTCTGATGCAAGCCTACCTTCCAGGTTTATTTGGTGGCTACTCACCTGGTGTAATCCCAGTTACCTTTTGGGATAACTTTGGTCTCAATTATTCTGCATGCCCACTTGGGTCCCTCTTTGCCGCACTGAGGACTCAGGTAGGCTGGCTGGATCAGTGGGTCACTGCTCTGATCACCTGTGCTTGGTGCTTTATAGGTGAGCTCCCTTCCCGTTCCCCAGGTTTCTGGTGCTTGTTGCTGCTTGTGCTTATGGTAAGGGAGGGGAGGCTGTAGATGGTGGCTGAAGTTCTCCCCCTCTGTTGGTCCCTGCTGTCCTCCCTTCATATTTCTTGAGTTTGTGAGGAGGCCAGTGTGAGCGGAAAATCTCCTCTTCTGGCTTTTTCTGTGGCTCAGCCCAAGCCTGGTAAATGTGGTCATGTGGACTTGGTGCCACCACTGCTGGAGCTCCTGTATCTGTCTGCGTCTATGATCGCTGGATGCTCTGAATCTCTCCCACTTCTCTGCTGTGGTTGATAATTTCTTATGCACCTCACTTTTTAGTAAAAGAGTGTATTTTGGGCTGGAGAGATGGCTTAGCGGTTAAGCGCTTGCTTGTGAAGCCTAAGGACCCCGGTTTGAGGCTCAGTTCCCCAGGTCCCACGTTAGCCAGATGCACAAGGGGGCGCACGCGTCTGGAGTTCGTTTGCAGAGGCTGGAAGCTCTGGCGCGCCCATTCTCTCTGTCTCCCTCTATCTGTCTTTCTCTCTGTGTCTGTTGCTCTCAAATAAATAAATAAATTTAAAAAAAAAAAAAAAAGAGTGTATTTTGCTGTTTTTTTTTTTTTTTTTTTTCTCCCTAGGCTGCTTTGGCATGGTTCCTATGCCACCATCTTAACTGGAAGTCCACATGTAGTTTATTTTCTTTCAAACTTGTTTGATAATTGAAAGAAGAAGTGCATTTGGGAGGAAGTTCAGCCAAACAGAATTTTTGTAGAAAATAGCGTTAGGAAATATTAACAGAAATATTTTATTTGAAATGAATGACTCATTTAAGAATTATTTCACTGCTTACTTATAATTTGTTTTCCAAGTTTGCTAACACCGTTCTAAATGTCTGTTGAATGTAAGCAGAATAAGATGTTAGGTTCAGTTTTAAAAGAATAATTTTGTTATTGTTCAATAAAAAAGACACAGCTAAAAAAAAAAAAAAAAGAAATGTAATTAAGAGAATGTGTCCACTTAGCACAGATTCATGAAATAAGAACTTGTTTCTCATTACAGTATCAATGGCTAAACATAGTCAGCTTGGTGATGCACCTATGATCCCAGTATTTGAGAGGATTAGGCAGGATTATCATGTGTTCAAGTCCATCTGGAGTACTTGGAAAGATCTTGCCTGAAAAGGCAATATATATATACATATACACAATGGCAACAAAATCTAAACACAAAGGTATGTTGCTGCCATTTAAGATTACATGATCTACTTACATTCAAGCCAGATATGTCCATTTTTCTCAAAGATGGACATATTTCTCATTCTCAAATATTTAGAGCTATATGAAAAATAAAATCTTATGTAAAGGTGTCCCAATTTTACCATATCATGTTCTATTTTGTAAAGACTCTAAATCATGAGTTATTATGTTCACTATTAATGCTTTCTTCCACTGGTCAAAGCACCTAAAGGACTCTACAATAAAATGATGAATATTTTCAAGTATAATCCATGGAATAACTAGTCTCTAGAAAAGTTGTATTTGATTGAAAGAAAGAATGCCTCTTGATTGTCCTGATCTAAATCAATGCCAATTAGATATAAAATTTTAATTCTAAAATCAAAATAAAAGCAAATTGTTAGAATAATATAGAATATAAAAATAAAGGCATAGAGATTTTGAGAAGTACATAGCTGGTAAAGAATAACAGTAAATATTCTGAAATCTTAGACATTGTCATTTTGGTAGCTGTGTGAATTGGATAGTTGATTTAGAATCCTATGTGTGATGTGAACTCTGTGTGTGTGTGTGTGTGTGTGTGTGTGTGTGTGTGTGTGTGTGTTAGCAACAGAGTGAT
The DNA here is from genome assembly GCF_020740685.1 of Jaculus jaculus. Lineage (NCBI taxonomy): Eukaryota > Metazoa > Chordata > Mammalia > Rodentia > Dipodidae > Jaculus > Jaculus jaculus. The sequence continues at coordinate 154,479,685 of NC_059103.1, read as the reverse complement.
TATGTTTTACATAATTTATATGTGATAGCTATTTACAAATGATTTTCTCATTGTATTTGTCAGCTCATTGTGCAAAGTGCATGTCAATGAACCTGTGGCACACCTGTGAAAACAACATTTTGCTATAACTATCTTTACTTGGAAGGAAATTATCTAATATTTTAATTGAACTTGATGCAGCATCACAATCTCCACCAATGTTTTCTTCCATAGCTACTGAGAACCACAACTAAATATCCATAGCTGTTCACAACTGCAGTCCACCATAAGTTCCAAGTACACATCATTCAAATTATTGAAACTTGCCTGTCAACCAGTGTCCCCAAGGACTGCCCCTCAGCAGCTCCCTTACAGCCATCTTTTGTTAGAGTTCCTTTGAGGTGTCCCTGCTTGAACAGAATGTGAGTGAGAAGGAGGGAAGTTTGGGTTGCTGATTGAGGTCAGCTATGGTACATGTATCCAAGCAAAAATAATTGTAATGCTGTGCAGGCTGATACATGCAGTAAGCCACACAATTAGCTCCAATAGGTAAGACTGAAGTTAGTAAACAGCAGTAGTTTGAGAGTCCTTCTGAAAGAGATGGGATGAGGACAGAAATTAGACTGAGGTCCCCTTTCTGCTAATGAACATAAACATACACATATAAATAATATTCAAATATCTTACATATAACTATACATATATACAAATTTTCATGAAACATATGTAACCCTAATGAGTTTAAGAGCAATTCTTTTTTTCTATCTGTATCCAGTTAAAATATTGATTATACTACATATACAAACATCAAATGTGGCCTTTCCTGGCTTACAAAGACTTATTGTGAAATTTAGGACATAGCTCTAATTGGCTAATTCCAATGAATATTCCCTACCTTAGTATCTTACTGCAGAAACCAGTCTTGCTGTACAAGATTAGAGATAAATATAATAAAAGCTAAGACTGAGTGACAAAATATTGTTCAATTTTGATAAATCTAAGAGGACAGGAGAAAAATATAGTTTATGCATTACAGCATACTTTTCACATGAGGTGCCTTTATAGTTGTATGTTATTTACAAAGCTTTTTTTATGGCTATTATTGCTGGTGTTGAGATATGGGAATAGCTATGACTCATAACTTTGCTGTCTCAATTACTGCTTCCCATTATATATGTTTAATAAATTCTTATCACTATTTTATGTCTTAAAAAGAAAACTTATGGAACTATGACCTTCATGTATTTCCAAGGAGATATCCATATAGGAGAGAACAAAGGAGCATGAATAATAGCTTTGCAGTGATAGTTTTATTATCATCCCAAACCCCATATCAAATGGCCAATCAGTGAGATCTATCAAATACCTGAATTTTGCCAGCATAGTTCCTCCCTAATATCCACGTAGAAATCCTGATCAAACATGTGCTTTGGTATCACTAAGCTGGGGCAATGACTTTTGTGATCTGTGAATTTATTCAGTTCAATATTGCTTCTGGCACGGAAGAAAATATAAGTTTGTCAAATTATATTTCTTTCATTGAATGATAATAATTGAATTATAATTACTAAAACTAAAGATGTATAAATAGTAGCTTAGACTATTATAAAGATCATTAGAATGTAGCATTATATAATCAGCTAGTCACTGAGAAATTCCTTGTTTGTAAACCTCAAGAGCACTGAACTACATATTATATGTTGATCTTCATGAAAGCATGATAGATAAGGATTTGCCATCAAGGTGGAAGAAACATTTATGCTACCTCAGTCAAAGGAAGCTATACCCATGATAGATTAAATATAGTCATTCATTTTGCTGTCTTACATGTCCTCCATGTCTTAGCTCAGGATGCCGTGATCTGTTCCTCGTGAAGTTGATGAGAGGCAATTCTGTTTTCTAATTTGAGTATTTCCCCACATTGCCTAGTCTATACCTTTCTGCATTTGTTGTTTTGATTTATCTTACATAACTCTACTGCCCTCTGTCTTAGTATATATCTCAATTTTAAAATAAAAGACTTTCCAAAATTACATGAATGAAATGGGAATATGAAGCTTTAAAATTATAGAGGTTTTGTTTATAATATGAATAACTGTATTGCACAAAAAAGAGTTGAGTACTTTATTGGCTTGAGCTGGTTCTTGTTACTTGACTTTGTAGCAGACATTGCAGCATATTGAAGCCATGCCTCTCAGTTGCCCTTGTCTCTGCCAGTGAAGTTTTCTTCACTCCCAGGAGTCAGGCTCTTGTTTTGTCAGACGACCTAATGATGTTAGTGTGAACAGTGTTGAATGTGACACCATATCATCATGTTCACTGTAAGAGGTCATCACATATATAGATGGCAAGGAGCAATCGATATATCTTTGTTACAGTTAGATTGAAGGGAAGTGGTTGAAACAGCAGTTCTGAGAGGCATCTATATTCATTCTCAAAGTAGCTATCCTTAAAAGGATCAATTTTTAATGCGTTTGGGGCCTTATCACTCTAAAACTGTTTGGTCAGTCTATAACTTTTATAATAATATCTTTATGCCATTACTCATTTGGAAAGTTCCTTCTCAGCAAAGTGCCTCAAGTAAAAGCTTCACACAGTAAAGCCTAGTTTTTCTTTTGAAAAATTCTGTTCCATAAAGTTCAAAATGTGTGGAATTTGGAATAAAGTAGTTATCTGGTAAAGTTTAAGTCTTCAAAACTAGGAAGTTTACAGCTGAGCGTGATGGCACATGCCTTTAATCTCAGCACTCAGGAGGCAGAGATAGGAGGATCACCATGAGTTTGAGGCCAACCTGAGACTACATAGTGAATTCCAGGTCAGCATGGGCTAGAATGAGACCCTATCTCAATACAAGTGCAATAATGCCACACAGCCATGGTGGGGAACCAACTGCTCTTGATTTGGCTAACTGATTCCCTCAGTGGTTTGGGACCCATAGCTGGATCTGGGAAACAAGTCAGAACCATATCCAAACACAAGCCCACTCTCTAGTACCAAGCTACCATCAATCATGGGCCACAAGAGGGTATACACCTATTAAATTCTCTACAAAATAAATAAGGGTTATCTCATTTGTCCTGGTGCTAACCTACTGTCTGTTGGAGAATATGCTTCTCTTTTTCAGATAGATGTAGATCTTAAGGAGAGAGCCACCCATCATACCTCAATAGGGCCCCGGCCGAAACTAACAAAAATTGGCAAAACAAGGAAGAGTGTTATTTCCCTGATGAACCGGATACCAACACAAGGGGGAAGGAGATCAACAAAGAGAAAAATCAACTCCTACCGAATCAGACAGCCAGAGCCCCAGAGGCCCCCAACACCTCATCACTGAAGCAGACCAAAAATGAACGCAACATGGCTCAGGGAAATTTTGCGGAAGAGGGGCATGTTGAGTCATGATATGCAGAGACATTTATCTTCCCCATAACTGTGGGCTAACTCCACAATGCATGACCCATATACCTCAACTAGGAGGGGCCAAGGGGAGGGGGTAGGTCATAGATGAGCCTAATAATGGTACCAAAATGACTGTATTTACTGAATATAAAACTAATTTAAAAATAAAATAAAATACAAAAGAAACCAAAAAAGTAAGTTTATTACAAAATATGTATTTTTAAAAATATTTAAATTTAGGAATAAGAAGACTAAATTCTTCCTATACGAGGATTAGTATTTGGATAGGAGTGAAAAGAAGGATGGTGAGAAATAAGTATTCACTTTTTCAATTTGGAGAATGACATTACTGGTTTGCACTAGCTCAAGTTCCTTCTCAGAACATTCACATGGCATTGTACCCATCCCAGGTTCAAGGACCTGGGTGTTCTTGCTGGGACTGACAACTGTCACTTGCCACAACTGTATCCAAGTGTTGTTTATAATGCCCTTTTGATAGTAACTTACAGCTCCGTGTTGAAAGACTTGTACCATAGATACATATCCAACAAACATACTTCAAGTTCATCCATATAATTGAAATTTTATCTTACAAGTTAATTTTTCTAAGACTTTCTTGTTTGATATAAAATTGACATATAATAAACAGTATGCATTTAATTAGTAAAAATAACATTTTATTACATGTGCATTTATGAAACCAGCTCCACTTTCAAAACTATGGATAAATCTCCCAATTTCAAATGAAATTCCTGCTTTTGTTTTGCTATTGCTATGACTTTTTTCTTTCCAACTCTCATGCTTATATTTTACCTTATTCCTTATCAATCAATAATCAGCTTTGTGTGTAGATAGGTGTTTTGAGTATTTACATTTTGCATGCATGTTACTATGTATGTGGGCTAATTTGTGGGCAGGTGCATGAACACATGGGTGTGCACATGCACGTGGATGCTAGAAATCAGTGCAATGTGTCTTCTTCTATATATCCCCAACATATTTTGACACATGGTCTCTCATTGAACCCAGAACTCACCAGTTGGTTTGTCTATTCAGCCAAGTTCCCCCAGGGACCACCAGCTTTCACTAGGGAGTACAGATGCATGCCAACATGAAAAACACATATGAATTTTGTAGATTTGAATTTAGGACCTTCTTTTATTCAGCAAACACCAGCAATAATCTGTTTTGTATTTCCTTTTTATTTATTTATTTTTTGTTGAGGTAGAGTTTCACTCTAGCCCAGGCTCACCTGGAATTCACCATATAGTCTCAGGGCGGCCATTAAATCTCAGTGATCTTCCTACCTCTGCCTCCCAAGAGAGCTGGGATTAAAGGTGTATGCCACCATGCCCAGAGTATTTGCTTTCTTTTATTACATGTTAGTTTGCACATTTCAGAATTTTACATGAGAATTGTAATATATACTTTATCATCTATCATGTTTTCCTCTGATAACTTTTGTAGAGGTGTGTGTGTGTGTGTGTGTGTGTGTGTGTGTGTGTGTGTGTGTGTGTCTATGTGTGTATGTTTGATAAAGTTAGCAACACTGCATGCCTTCCACATACAGGATGGGGTAATATTCTATCCTGTGGAATAGATCAAATTTTGTTCATGGATGGGCATTTGGGCTGCCTGAAATGCACAATTACACAGGAAATTTTATTATATATATATGTATATTATATATCTATGCGTATATATATACAGATTATATTTTTGGGGCTGGGGAGATGGTTCAGAGGTTGAAGGTCCTTCCTTCAAATTCTGATGGCCTGGGTTTGATTCCCCAGTACCCATGTAAAGCCAAATGCAAAGAAGGTTGAAAAAAGTTGTGAATGGGGGTGTTGTATGTCTGATTCATTTGTAGTGACAAAAGTCTGCACACCCCTACATTTATTTTCTCCACTCCTTGTCTCAAATAAACAAAAATATTGAAAAAAGTCAGGTGTGGTGGCACACGCCTTTAATCTCAGCACTTGGGCGGCAGAGGTAGGAGGATCTCCACAAGATTGAAGCCAACCTGAGACTACATAGTGAATTCCAGGTCAGCCTGAGCTAGAGTGAAACCCTACCTCAATATATATATATATATTGATAAAAGAAATACCTAAAAATGTTGCTTCTGTGAATATTGAAAATTGTTAACTCACTAAAATATAAATGTATAAATATCCACAGAGTATATTATTTTTTAAATTATAAGACAGTTTATATGTCTGAATAATTTATCAAATATGAATTTTCATAACTGATATGCTAAAAACTAAATTTGAAAAACAAATATAAAGGTTTAGCATCCAAACCTTACCTACCAACATTATTATCAAGGAAGTGAAAGTTTACTTGGGAAGTTTAAATGAAAATTACCACAAAGAAAGGAGAAAATTGCAGGATGATGAAACTTCAGTGCTCCAAGACATGAAATGATGCTAAATGTGCAAAAATAAAGAAACATGGAAGGAGGAAAGAAAGGATTGTTAGAGCCATATGTTGGGACATTATATACAGAGACATTGCCTTTTAGCCATAATTGATGGCTAATCCCATAATACATGGCCCACATTCCCCAATCAAAGGGGTCCCTGCAGAGGGGGGAGGACAGGGAGAAGTTATCAATGGTACCATCATGGTGTATACACACTGTATACATAGCTAATAAAAAAGTATGTCAGGCATGGTGGCACACACCTTTAATCCCAGCACTAGGGAGGAAGAGGTAGGAGAATTGCGATGAGTTCAAGGCCACCCTGAGACTACAGTGAATTCCAGGTCAGCCTGAGCTCGAGACCCTACCTCGAGAAAAATAAATAACTAAATAGACCAAAGTCATTTTAACACAGAATTTAAGTTTCTCTGAGTATAACATATTACTAGTAACATTATACATACTGCCTATAAAGTTAGCCATTTATATTAATAAGCTGATGCTTAAATGGTCCTTGTTGACTAATTTGATTTCTCATGGTGAAAACTACTTTAGACAAGGAGAATGTTCCACTTACAACATTAGTTTTAGCAGAAGCAAACAGTAAATTTACTACAGTTTACTATCATGAGTCCTCTGTTATAAAGCACTCCCTTTATTTAAACACTTTCTACAGTAGCAAGACTAAGGTACAACGGAATGGCTTTCTGGCTGTGATTACAGGTTTACAAAATTGGCTAAAATTTTGTGGTACATGGCTACTAAATCTTGAAGTGGTCATTATCATTTTAATGAATTTCATTTCACACTCAAAATTTAATGGAATATTTCCTACCTTTATTTTCATAACATTTTCAAAGTTTTAGGACATCTAGATGCTTGAATTTAGTCGCAATTTCACCATGAAGAGCACAGGTGTTATGTCATATGAGGAACATCTGCTGAACCAGCTGCGTCACCATTTAAGTTCAAGCTGTTGCCAAGAAACACTTTCCCCCATCGTTTTATTTGCACATTTGGGGAGAATGAACCAGGACCTGTTGCCAATGCTAGATGTGATTATTATAGTAGGGAATGATTTTGTGGGTCTCAAGTGGGTCTTTGCAAATCAAATGATGTGAATTGCTACCAGGATACACTGGATACACTCGACAAATAAATACTGAACAGTACTCTTAAAAATCACGGTGATGGTGAGATACCATGCTTCCATGAAGGTGATGATGAACTTTGCACTGGAACCTGTTATAGCACAGCCCGTTACCCTGAATGAACTGGCGGGTATGCCCAGGACTCAGGTTAGACAGCAAGTCTCCCAGGCAGAGTCAAATGCAGTAGGAGCTGCAGACTCAGTCATAGTGGAAACATCCTATCAGGTCAGATGCCTGGGCTCATTTCTTTGGATCTGTGTTTTACTCCAGTTTTTCCCAACAAAGGAAAAAAAAAAAAAAAAAACATGAGATATGACAGTTGTTGGATTTACATGTAAAGAGTAGATAGATGTTCTGTTATCAATGAGAATTACCTCCAGTTATCCACCTAGACAATGAGGTCAGAAACAGAATAATTTCTCCTATACTGTCTCAGAAAATAACTTTAACTAGAGAGGATCAGTGATTTATATGTATTTCTTGTGAATTTGCATCAAAATTCATAAAATTCTGATCTGAAATGCCCATCAAGAGAAATGGGAGCTGAGTCTAAATTTTAAACATAGTATACTCAACTTTTTAAATTGTGATACAAACAGAATTCCACCAAGGAGAAGAATAATTATAAAATATTTCTTCTGAATGCTTTTATGTTGTACTGCTAGGAAAGGAATCCATGGAATAGAATAGCCTGTGTGTCAAGAACACATTTAAAAATTTATATTGCTGTATTAGGAAGTTAAATGCCTTTCTTCTTAAGACAAAGACAGTATACTTTATACTTCTGATTCTTAGTCTCTAAGACTTCTCAGGAGCACATTAGCACTTCTCTTTCACTAGACCAGTCTCTCTGGAAAAAGTTATAAACCATATCCATGTTAAATAATGTTATTTAGACATTATAAAAGGAAGACCACATCCATACATGCAGGCTTTCTCAACTATAGAGAGTAATTTTTTGTGACATTAGTCTTGAACTATTAAAAAATAGAAATGAGTCTGTAGTGGTGGCATAAGCCTTTAATCCCCGAACTCAGGAGGCCAAGGTGGGAGGATCGCTTTTATTTTGAAGCCATCTAGAGACTACATATTGAATTCCAGGTAAGCCTGGGGTATAGTACAACCCTATCTCAAAAAACAAACAAACAAACAAACAAAAGAATAGAAATGATAAAATTATTGATGGAAGTTGTAAAGTTGCACTTTTTTATTGTTATTCAGAGAAATCAGAGTCCTCTAGGAAATAGTTCAGAATTCCTTGTCATCTTTGAGATGTTTATTCCTGTCCATTTACAGAAGCTGTCCCTTCCGCCAGATATGGTAGCACACACCTTTAATCCCAGCACTCGGGAGACAGAGGTAGGAGGATAGCTGAGAGTTCAAGGCCACTCTGAAACTACATAGTGAATTCCAGGTCAGTCTAGAGTAAGACACTACTTTAAAAAAAAAAATAAACAAAATCAACAACAACAACAACAACAACAAAACTGTCTCTTTATCTTAAGCTGCTTTTCCTTTTCCTTTGACATGGTCCTCAGTTCATACTTCCAAAAGTGAACTCTTCTTCTTGCTTCTTGTCTACCTCACTGAGTTGAAAGAAAAAAAAAAATGCCCTCAGTCCATCAGTTTGCATTCTATGCTGGGTTCTCAGGTACTTTCTCTTTAGTGCAAAAAATATAGAGAAATGATTTTTGAGATAGGGACATCTTGATTGATCTACTGCTTATGTGAAGGTACTAACATCATCTAAAATCTAGAATCCATCCGGCCCTACTGGAAAGCATCCACCACTGTGTGACAGAAAAGAATACAGGTTGTCACTACTAAGTCAATGGCCCCATCCTGATCCTTTTGCATCCAATATTTGCAGCAGAGAAGAGCTACAAGATTTGATTAGACTAACCACACAGGAAGCAGAGGTAGGAGGGTCGCCATGAGTTTGAAGCCACTCTGACATGACATAATGAATTCTAGTGTGTGTATGTGTGTGTGTGTGTGTGTGTGTGTATATATATATATATATATATATATATATATATATATATATATATACCATACATACACATATATACATACATATATATATTTATTATATTTATTTATTATATATATTATATTTATTTATTATATGTATTTATTTATTATATTTATTATAGTATAATATTATATATACATGTATGTGTGTATATATATATGTAAATGCAGCACCAATTCCTGCATCCCAGAAGGCAGGGCTTTTGTCTTGGTAAAATCAATTCTAGAACACCTCACAAAGGCTTCTCAAGCCTGAATAACCCTTTCAGTTCCTGTGTTACCCTCTGGCCCTGGTGTCCTCTGGCCTGGTAATGTGATCATGGGCCACTACGCATAGCTAACTTTTTCTAAGAAAAACCTTAGATATTCCACCTTTCACCAACAAGTGTTTGAATCCCCAAACTTGAGAAAACAGTTTGTAAAAGTGTAGCATATCAGTCTGAAATTGTGTCTTTTCAGATTTCATTACACAAGTTGGTGTGTGTATGTCCTTTAAACTGTGCAATCTAAGATAAGATGTAAAGAAGAGTGAAAAGGTGACAGGAAGCAGAGTGACTTCTTTCCAACAATGGGGTGTGACATTGCTGCCAGGGATTAAAGTTATTTTTACACAAATATGTCTGAGAAATGTTAACAAAAACAAGGCATCATCAGGCTGGAGAGATGGCTCAGCAGCTAAGGAGTTTGCCTGTAGAGTCTGATGACATGGGTTTGATTCTCCAGTAAAGCTGAATACACAGGGTGGCACATACCTCTGGAGTTTGTCTGCTCTGGCTAGACACCCTGGCATGGCCATACTATCTGCCTCTCTTTCTCTCTGCTTATAAATAAATAAATAATTTAAAAAGAGAGAAAATAAACAGAATAAACAAAACAGGGCATTAGTGGAAGGTTTAGGAGTATAAAATGTAAAGAAAGGGGAGATGGGAGTGGTGGCGCATGTCTTTAATCCAAGCACTCCAGAGGCAGAAGTTGAAGAATCACTGGGAGTTCGAGGCCACCCTGAGGCTTCATGGTGAATTCCAGGTCAGCCTGCACTAGAGTGAAACCCGACCTCAGGAAAATACTACTACTACTACTACTACTACTACTACTACTACTACTACTACTAATAATAATAATAATAATAATTTTAAAAAAAGCAAGCAAGCAAGAAAGAAACGGAAGTTATAATTTGGATTTTGTAGACAGAAAAAGAAGCAACTAGCAAGAGTGATTAAACTGAACACTGGAATAGTAAAGTTGCTGTGTTCTTAAGTAAAATGAATGGAAGGATTTCTAAGTGGAGTGGAGTGGAGGCTACAAAATGTTTTGTATTCAGAGGTGCATGGAATCTGTTTATGAACATCTATATACAGATATCAAGATGCTCTTTGAGAAAATAAACATATATATGTATGAAACTTTAAGCAAACATATTGGAATGAAATACATTCCAAATGTTTAACTTGAGAATGGGTTGCCTAATACTAAGACTCAGATTTCATTACAAAAGTTGGTGTGTATATGTCCTTTAAACTGTGCAATCTAAGATATGATGTAAAGAAGAAAGAAAGGTGACAGGAAGCAGAATGACTTCTATCCAACAATGGGGCATGACATTGCTGCCAGCGATTAAAGCTATTTTTACATAAATATGTCTGAGAAATGTTAACAAAAACAAGGCATCATCAGGCTGGAGAGATGGCTCAGCAGCTAAGGAGCTATAACAACTCTGTTATATTTTCTCTTTCAAGTGGAAGTGTAGTGTAGAAGGACATCAGCAATTCAGACAGGTGAGAGTTTAATTGGAACACAGTGCCTTCACAGAAAGAAGAAAGGGGCTCATTTCAAGCAGGGACTTCTGAATAGCTTTGGAAGCTGGTTTAACTAGAAAACTTGATATGTGATAGTAAAGAAGTTATGAGGACTTCACCACACTCAGCAGATGTTATATTAGCATTGATTGAAGATTAACCCACTAGGAAAATATTGTTATTACATTGTTTCAGATGCATGAGTTTAAATGTGCAGCGATGCAAAGAAGCAAACATTGGCAGCTGTGGAAGGAAGATGTAGAATGAAAAGGGCTTTTTCATTTATTTTATTTTAGTAAGAGTGACTGGTACAGATTTAATTTTGAGGTTTTCAAAAATAAGTAAATCCTATAAAGAATGCAATAGAGGAAGAAATGTTATAGAATATAATGTGTCTGACAAGTTTTGAGGCATGGCATCTACAGTTTAGGGGAAGAAGCATAGAAAGAATATGTAAAGCTTTCATCATGTTGCTTTTACAATCTTAAGCCTGAAGGAGAAGGGGTGAATTAGAAACCCAATAAGGAAGAATTTATTGCCCCTTTCCCTTGCTTATTTTCCAAGCATAGCTAGCATGCTTGTGGAAGTGTACTGCTAGAGAAGACAGCTTGTAAAACACCATAGCTGTCTTCAAACAACAGCATTGCAGTTTAGATGGACACTGGACCTCTGTTATGTTACATAATCTCTGAGATTTCATCTTAAAAATCACTTTAAAGTTTTCAAAGTAAACACTAAATGGTGTAATAGCATGTATAATACCACTTAGTATTATTTTGGCATTATGTGTACTTGATTTTAAATCCTTTGTCAATGAAGTGTGAGCAAATATTAAAATTTTAGTTTTAGGTTTAGAGTCATGTCTTTTTGTCCAAACATAAAGTTTATGGTTTGTGTTTACTTTCTGTGTCATCTTAACAGTCTCATGACATACTAATGTAGACTCATTTCTTATTCTCCTAAAGAGGGAACTGAAACGTGTAATGACATCCCGGGCACATATGCTCCCCACATGGCTGAAGCCATCAGTGTGACAATGGCATATGTGAAAGTGATGTTCACATCCCTCCTTCCTCATACACCACCTTCTCTTTTCAAAGCTCACAGTTAAATTTAGAAATAAGGTCAAGCTTGGATATTAAATTAATCTGGGAGCCCTGAAACATTGTGACAGTTATGAACTATATTTTTATTTCTAAGCAATGGCAACATTTTTACACAGGCTTTAAAAGGATTAGTGGAAGCATATATGACATTTTTGGAATTTATAAAACAAAAATATTAAAATGAAATTTGGAAATACAGATGTGCATGTTGACAGGACTTAAAATTTGGTCTTTAGAGAAGGTTAGGAAATATGTTCTTATCTCCATTCATTTTTTTAGCTACCTTTTTTCTTTATTTATTTGAGAGTGACAGATAGAGAGAAAGAGGCAGATAGAGAGAGAGGGAGAATGGGAGCGCCAGGGTCTCCAGCCACTGCAAACAAACTCCATACACTTGCGCCCCCTTGTGCATCTGGCTAATGTGGATCCTGGGGAATCGAGCCTCGAACTGGGGTCCTTAGGCTTGACAGGCAAATGCTTAACCACTAAACAATCTCTCCAGCCCTTATTTTCACTCTTGATGAGTGAAGCACAAGTGTTTTCATTTGCCAGAAATTTGAAGAAATTTGAAGCTAATTATAGAAATTTCAACAATAGAAAACATCTCAAAATTACTCATGCACTTCTTATCTGTGAAAGGTAGAAGACAAAACCATGAACATGAAATCTTCCAAGAGAATGCTGGGCACATTAACTCTGGAGTTTTACAGGTTCTAGGATAAATCAACATGTGGCGATTGCAAAAATGAATTGTGGAGATTTTCAAGAAAAATCTTAAATATTTTATTCTCAGTTTCTCTTCAATATCCCTGTGAAGGAGCCACATTAAACATTGAACAGATTTCTCATTTCATTGCCTTTTACTTCTCTTTTTAGGGGCTAGTTTTGTATTCCTAATCATGTCATGTATTTAATCCTATCTAATTCCATCCATACATATATTCAATTTAAAGATTATTAATGGGATAGGGGATATAACTAGGCAAATAAAAGGCTAACTTGAAAAGCCTGCTGATCGGCTTCCTGTGGAAATCCAGATTCAAAGTGGAACATGCGTCTGTGATCCTAATGCTGCCAATGACTGTGACTATGGGAGGCAGAACCATGAGAATAAGAAGCCCAAGGGCTAGTTCGTCTGACTGTCATTTTGCAATTTGGAAGTTTGTTTAGAGAGAATATGGAGCGCAGATACCTTGAATTTGCACTATTGTCTCTACCTGTGTCCTATCATATGCACACACATACACACAAATTAAAAATAATGATTAATCTTATTTATTATTATATACAATATATCAGCTATATATTTTTAATATATATCAAATCATTTTAAGCCATTTATAATTTATACATAAATCTTCTATACATATGTATAAAATAATCTTGCTATTATTCAAACTCCCAAGAATGGAACAAATAATATCTTTGTCCTGGTTTATGCCCTTCTCCATCTCTAATAAAATTACTTGAGATTATTGGATTAGGACAATGTCTTCATATTATAGAATTTTAATCATATGAGTAGGTCAGAAATAGGTAAGACTTTCTTTGTATGTGATCAGAAACACAATGTATATAATTATACCAGGTCATTCTGAAATGTTCCATGGATTAAGGCAAGGAGATTCCTGACTGCAGATCTTTATCAAGCTTTCCATCTATACTTGTGGGCTATGTAGAACAAGAACAACATATTTTACAAACCTTTGACCAAAGGTTCTACTGTAACACTTATGCAGAACTGATTCTTAATAAAATGGCTTTTCACATTTGCAATCACATCTCTTCACAGAGCCATGGCCTCACACATGTGAAGCCAACAGTCTACCCCTGAGCTCCATGGACAGCCTCGCCTTTTTCTGTTTAAATGTTTGTACATGTACTGCATAATACAGCTCCATTTTTGGATATAGGGACGAGATTTTCCTGATACTTCAATTTAAAATTGAGGAGTTAGAAAGATACTGTACAAAGAATTTTTATGTTCCTTGCTCTTAGATATGCTGTGATTATGCAATTTTATAGTGTACATCATAGTGATGCATTCAGAGAGGAATTATAAGGATAAACAGCTCATTTGATTCACATAGATTCATTTCTATAAGCAAAACCATGCAGGACAAAATCTTAACTCAAATGAAGATAATAAAAGAAAAAAACTGGCCATCAAGAAAGATAAGCACAACCTTTCTTCTTGCCAGAACGCACCTTTCATCAGGCCACTGTACCACAAACATGAATGCTAATACTGTCTGTTACTGTCAGGCAGGGGTGTCACAGTTATTAGGGTATATATCTAAATTGCTAACTTCAGAATTAATTTAATAAAATTTATTTTTTACATTCTATCATGGGTATATGTTTATAGCTTAAGATTCCCTGATAAAACTTTTCATGTGACTATGAACAGAAACTTATACTAGAAAGAGCATTGGTGAGGTGGAAGTGTAACTAAAAGCAGCTGACAGAATAACTGTAGCTTAAATTAACCACTGTGAATTGTAAGAGTAATCTATTTTTTAGTCCATAACTGAGATGATTATGCACTTTCTATTTCAAGTAAGAATACTTCTTACATATCAAGTGGTGCAGTATCCATCATTTTACAAGGTTAGCAGGTGCCATCAGTCTGCCAAGATGTGCCTTGGATGCAATATCCCCCAATCTAACCAGCAAGTTCAAATGGTGCAATGTCTCACAGTGTTGAAAAGCCTAGAAATGGTGCGAATGTAGGCCACTGGGACATCACACAAATGTGCTTTTAATGAAGACTTGGAATTGCTGAGTTATCTCTAATCTCTAGGTTGAGAAACAGGGTTACAGAACAGTGTCTAATTACTCAAATTTATAGTAGGTAGATGCAGTGAGGCTAGAAAATTGCAGGATTGCTAGTTATTAGGTTAAATCTCTGGGCACCTTAATGACTGGCTAATTGCTAGAGATAACTTTCCGTATAATGGTGGGAATACAAATTCCATTTCAAATCTAAGGGGATCTATCTCTGGGTTTACCTCATAGCTAGGAAACTAGATGATATAATCAGTATCTCTTAGAGTCTTTTTCTAAGCTAAAATACATTTTAACATTTGTGGATATTGGTCCATGTCCATACACATTTAAATTATCTTTTATTCCTTCTTTGGTGTATTAATAAAAAATATTCCATCCAACATTGGCATATTAGCCTAGACTGATATCTACAAGAGAACTATCCATATATAAACAATCATGAAGAGCACAATAGTCATGCTGAGTTCAGCTGCCTAGTGTTTATTGAATTAAGAGAAGTTCAGAAATGGAGTCTGAATGAATATGCACAGTGAAAATATTAATATTTAATCCTGTACAATACAATAATAGATTTCCAAAAATGAGATATTGAAACCGTTACATAAGTAATTTATAACTTCTGTTTGTGGTTTGTTTATTCTGAGAGCAAACCCCTTTAAGCTGTTTGACCGGTTCCGCAATGGCATTCTGAACACATACGTTACATTGGGCTTCATCTTCCCTGAACTTCTCGTCTGAACAGGCACTATTTATTGCACAGGGAGAGAGAATAATAGAAACAGCAAGATTAGTGCTGGGACTGTGGAATCCATTTCATCATTGTTTACTTCAGCAGTCTGCTAAGAGTAATTCTTAGATAAATCTTATTAGTCTCGATATGAGCACCAGCCCCTGCAGTAGGCTATGATTAATTTATGCAGCTACTCAGTTCCATTTCCTATTAATAGTGTGTTTATCACATAACTGTATTCAAGGGCTTAGCTTTTTATCTGATTTATAAATACATTTAATACATTTTGCCAATGCAAGCTTTAATGTGTTTAATAAAATGCTCTATAAACTTTATTATTAATGTATAAATATCTTAGATAACCAAGTAGCGACAACACCTTCTATCTCGGTCATACTCTAAACAATTTATAATGATTTTAGTGTGTTTACCTGCCTTCAGAGTCAGCTTCAGTATCCTGCTTATATCTGGTGTGCTTTTATAATTTGAATGGACATTTCACACACACAAGACTTCCTTCAAAAACATGTGTTTTAAATAGATCTTAATATACAATGTACCATTTTTTATGTGAAGACCAAGAACAATATACAATTCATCATTTATCTTTTAGTAATTGGAAAATGGAGTATCCACAGTAGCATCATATGTTTTGATTCCTCAATTCTCAGCTGGTGCCAATTTGGGAGAGGTGTCACTGGGGGCAGATCTTGAGGTTTTATTGACCCAGCTTTCCAGTGTTAGTCAGATCACTCAATCTTTTCCACCAGAAATGTAAGTGAGTTTACTGCTCGTACTTTTATAAAACTTGACTAAAAAAAAAAAAATAAATAAATAAACCTTGATAAAACTTCCCTTTGAAACTACAAACTGAAATAAACCCTTTCATCCATAAACTGATTTTGGTCAGGTGTTTTGTCCCAGCAGTAATAGGGTAATTGCAAGTAAATAAATAAATACCTATGTTACATTGTATTTCTACTGCAATTTACTTAACTTTGTCTACAATATATCTGGACATGTATTCTAAGTGCCAGAAAGATAACTTTAACGGCACAACCCATGGCTGGTGCCCTCTCTTTTAAGACCTTTTACAAAGGCAAATGACACAAGGGAGATTGTATCATAAGGAAGAGCCCCATCCTTCCTCTCTATGTAAAATAAATAAATAAATAAAGTCCCAGAAGACTGGTCAGTTCTATATTTTCACATTATGTTTGTCAAGAAAATGTTTTTATTTGTATCTCAAGGGACATAGCAGTTAATGAAATTCTGTAGCCTTTCATGTACTAATGATCTCATGGGTGTTGTCAATTTGTATTTCTTATATACAATCATGTAGTATGAGTTCAGACAGCACTAACCCTTTTCCCAGTTGGGTTCTTTTGAAAACTCATTTCTCAGCCTCTAGTCTAGCTTGAGAAAATAAGCAAGCTATTTCTATTAATCAAGTGAAAAAAAAAATGATGTAGCATTTTTCTTTATCCTGTTATTTTATGTTCCCATTTTCTACACAGCATCACGAGCCATCTAATTTGCCTTAAGTAAAACAATGTTAGATATATTAGTAAGCATTTATATGCTTCAATACAGTTGAGATAAGATGATTGTGTTTGTTCACCTACCTTCTCATTGTCAGCCACAAAGAACCTGGCCAAAAGCAGCTGATGTGAGGAAAGGATTTATTCAAGATTACACTCTCAAGGGGAATCAACATGATGGCAAGGCAAGGTATAGCATGGGCAGAAGCTAGACATTACCTCTGCCTCAGCAGGAGGAAAACAGCAGCTAGAAAATGAGGTGAACCTTGCTCTTTGATTCTCTTATTTTAATTTTCAAGTAACTCTTTAAAATGGCTGCTGTTTTCTCAGGTGATAATTAAGCAATAGTTAAAACATTATATTGACTAGACTTTTTTTCCAATGTTTCAAACAAAACTTCCAAGCCAAAGTAATACTAGATATTGAGAGTGTGGATGCAAAATCACTTGATAAAGTATGCAAGCTGCTAATCATATGTGGCAATTTAGCTTTAAATTCATTTTTGTTGACTAAATCCTTTGCTCATCAGTCATCTGATATATACTTCATGTAAAATGTCATGTGAGACAGGTGCCTCCTGTATGGGGCATTTCAGAGAAATTGCATTTCTATTAGCCAAGCAGCCCTACTGAACAGCGTTTTCATGGATTCGGGTCCATAGCCCACTGATCTGTTTTCCCTGCTGCTGGTTCTCCCCTTGCAGGGATGCGCATGGCCAGAGATAATGCTGATCCCCATGACAGGTCTGCTGTTGTAGCTATGCCCAGTTGACTGGGTTTAAAATTACCTCTACTCTTTATCATTGCTCCAAATTATTATTCCTACTCTTCACTAGGAAATTGTTGTGTATTTACAGAAAGATATGTTAATGTATCTGTGCTTATTATTTTATGTTTTCATATGTAACATTAAAAATCTTTCCTTGATGTATTTATTCATCTGGCCTCCAGGAGCATGACTTCATAAGATAATACCCAGTGTTGATTTTTTGCTTCAGAAATTTTATAAAGGCTTCATTATACATATGGCTGGGTTTGAGAAACTATATAATTATACAAAATTTGATGTGATTGTTTGGTTGGGTATATAACTTTGAAGCAGATTATCTTTTATTAATTAGTTTTGTATTCAGCAAAAACAGGCAGTTTGGTACCATTATTAGGCTCATCCATGTCCTACCCCCTCCCCATTGGCCCCTCCTTGTTGAGGTATATGGGTTGTGCATTGTGGAGTTAGCCCACAGTTATTGGTACGATAAATGTCTCTGCATATCATGACCCAACATGTGGCTCTGACATTCTTTCCGCCCCCTCCTCAGCAAAATTTCCCTGAACCATGTTGAGTTTATTTTTGGTCTGCTTCAGTGATGAGGTGTTGGGGGACTCTGAGGCTCTGGCTCTCTGATTTGGTAGGAATTGATTTTTCTCTGTGTTGGTCTCTTTCTAACTCCATAATGCATGACCCATATACCTCAACAAGGAGGGGCCAATGGTCAGGGGATAGGTCATGGATAAGCCTAATAATGGTACCAAACTGACTGTATTTGCTGAATAAAAAACTAATTAAAAAAAAGAAAGATATAAAAATAATCTAGCATCTGCATATAAAACATGTGGAAAAAAAAAATTTCCTGTCCAGGAAGGACTGACACCCTATTAATTGTGAGATAAAACTATATGGCCTCTTCCCCCATAAGTATTTTATAGCAGTTATGTTTTCATGGCCATAAGAAAATCTAACTAACAAGATTGTAGGATTCTGCTATCAATGGATTAAAAATATTCAAATATATGCTCAATATTTACTTGCTTTTATAATATTTACTTAGTTTTCAGTTCTTAAACAAAAATTTTCTTGTTTTGCCAAATTTTATTTCTAATATTCAAGTAAGATCTGTCAAGATACAGCAAAGTATCAAATAGCAGGAAAAATAAAATAGTCTCCAGAATACCTGATGTTAGTTTGACTTGTCTGTCAACTATGAACTTAGTCCAACTGTGCGAGAAAGCATCAAAGTCTCCACATTGAAAAATACCTGGTTCTTATTAGTAAAAGAGGGTGCATTTACATATATTAGCAGGGTCCTATTGTTACTAAAATGTATTTCAGTCCATCAATACTGTAGTTTTTAATGCCAACTATCAATCTTGTTTGCAAAATAGCATTGCTCATCCCTGTTATTTTCAGAAGCTTCTTATAATTAAAAGCTCACATGCTTACTCTTAAAGTTTTGCTCCCGTTAAGCCCGTTTGTATTTGGCCCTAGATCCTTGCTACACATTGGCCATTTCTACCTGAAATGAAGATTGGGCCTCTGCTGACTTTAATCACTTTCAGCATTCTTTACACAGGGTTAAAAACTGTGGCTTGGATTAGTTTTATTCTGTGTCTCTGATGCTATCTTTCATCCCTTAGCTTAAAATCCTCAAAATTTCTGAGAGCATATTCTTAGTTTATCTGCATTATAAATATGCCCCCATCACACATCATGTGTATGCTCCTCTCTTGACACTTCTCACGTAGGTGTCCTTTGCCTGTGCTGTGAAAGTGGCAGAAGACACCTGCCTCAAAACTTTGACACTTTTTCTGTACTCACATTTGACAGCTTTGTCATTTGCCAATCATAATATTTAAAAAAATAGTGAAAATTACCCACAAATTTCAGCACATGTACAACAGAGATTCCTCTCTGCACAGGTGTCTTTGGGTCAGCTTTGGGATGCTCTT
Source organism: Jaculus jaculus (assembly GCF_020740685.1). NCBI lineage: Eukaryota > Metazoa > Chordata > Mammalia > Rodentia > Dipodidae > Jaculus > Jaculus jaculus. The sequence continues at coordinate 154,460,005 of NC_059103.1, read as the reverse complement.
TGGGTCCTCTAAATGCTCACTAACTGAAGGTCTGACTATTTTAATATCTGTTTGGCTTTTTTACAAGTCATTGTTTACTGGCTGGGCGAGCTACAGGATTGTTGTTCAGAATGGTAAATCCATTCCATTTTCTAATGAAATAAAACAGATAAACTCCTATGCAGATGGCATGAAGGGGTACATATGGGAATATGTAAGTACTATTTCAAGCCTGCCTTTGGATCATTTTATTGCATGCAGTTCAATGGAAGAGTGTAAAATCACCAGTGGGGATACTAAACAGAGGACAATGAAAGCCTTAAATTTGGCCAGCCATTCCAAATGAGCCAATGGGTGCATTAGTGGCATGTCAGTTATGGGGGAAACCAACTGATCTCTAATTGAACAGGAGGCCTGCTCCATGGGAGAGAATACGTGCCTGATACTGAAAAACTAGGACAGGTATAATCATGAGCCCTAGGGGTGTAACATCTGCTGCTGTCTAGCTACTTGTGTATACTAATCACCAAACTGTCCGCTAAGCAGTTCTCTTAATGTTTATACCCATATATTAATTCTACTCTCACTTTTGGTTAGAGAAGCTTCTCTTTTCTGATGGTGGTGACCTTGAGATGACTCAGAAGGCACCATGATGCTGAGAAGAATCGGCTCAGCACTCAAACATTTCTGTCACATCTTCCAAAGCTCAGGGTCCATTGCAAAAGAGGTGGTGGAAAGAATGTAAGAGCCAAAGAAAGAGTAACACTCCTTATAATGTGCTCCTCATGACATAAAATGGCCTGGATATCCAAGACCTCACAGTGTCTGACACTACCTACACAAGATCATCATGATAGGAGGAAAAGATGATGACATTAAAATAAAGGAGAGACTGATTGAGAGGGTAAGGGGTGTGATGGAGAATGGAGTTGCAAAGGGAAAAATCAGACGAGGGAGGGAATTAACATAGGTTATTGTCTATAATTATTGAAGTTGTCAATAAAAATTTAAAAATGAGTAAAATTACATCCACAATAGTTGGTTGGCTATTTTGATTAATTAAATTATGGTAATTCACTACTAAAGACAGTGTAGCAGTAACTTTTCAACCATAACCTTAAAGGATGTATTTATACAGTTATTTCCCAGCTGTCTGTTTAAGACCCACACAACCAACAGATGGCTTGCTCCTTGTGATGAAAGCCCTTTTGTTATGACATCTGTCTCATGACAAGTGCAAATTTCATTAACACTGGCATATCTATCTCATAAAAAATATAATCTACCTCAAAAAACTTATCCTACATGTGTTCTTAATTTGCTATAACTTAACAGAAATACTATTTACTATTGTTGGTTGTTTTTCTCAAATTACACAATGGAAGAACATAACCCATTTTCAAATGTATTATAAAATATCATCAAAGGCATTCACAAAAGGTCACCACAAAAACAATGCATACAAATAGGCAAGATGTATATGAAATTAAATGCATACAATCTCTTATTAAAGTGGGTTTAAATGAATATTTAAATATATAAATATATTAAGTATATATGCATGTGCATATAGATATATGACAGATACCTATCCAAAAGCAACAGTGAGCTGGGTATGGGGGGATCACACCTATAATCCCAGCAGAACAAAATTTGAAGAGGATTTCCACACAAATTCCAGGCCAGCCTAGGCTATTTATTGAGTTGTTCCAGGTCACCTTGGCTTACTGCTTAAAAGAAATACAATGCCACAAAGAAATTTGAGGGAAAATGGTTGAACCTGGAACAGATCATTCTCAGTGAACTTACCCAATCACAGAAAAAAAAAAAAAATTGGCACATAGTCTCACTCATCTACAACACCTAACCTAAATCTACCCAAGATACCTTACATACCCAGCAAGCATCTCATGGACTAGACAATAGGATGGATGGAGAGGAAGGGGAGGGCACGGAAGGCATGGGAAAAACTAATCTGGACTCAAACGGCAATGGTACCATAAAATTCTACTTCCTAAAAGGCAGACCAAATGGCTGAACCTTCACTAGACCCTTACAGGAAATACCTGAACCACAAGATACTGGAGAGGGTAGGATCAAGTCTAACCTAAATCTTCTACATCTTCCCTCCCTCCCTCTTCCTCTCCTCCCCTTCTCTCTCTCCTCTCTAACTCTTGTATATTAGTTATTTCTTTCCTCATTTTCTTAGTGGGCACTGACCTGTAATCCCCAATACGAGCATGGGGCTGCCATCCACAATGAGCTTTTGATCAGAGAAACCTACAAGGTTTCCTTAAAGAATGACAAACTTCTGTCAGAGTACTTGATGACCCACCAAAGGTCAGTGGTAAGACCCTATTGCTGAGGACTCCATACACAGCTGACCAGTAAAATGGAACTGCATGGCTAGAAGCCAGGAGAGAGTCAGTCCTCAGACAGTCAGCGTGTCTAGTGCCAGAAGGTGCTACATGGGCAACTGGGGGAAATAACCAATATGTCTCCAAGCAACTCATGTTCTAACCTACTTAGCAACAAATAACCTGCTGTGATGCCCACACAAGTGCAATAGTAGCACAGAACCATGGTGGGGAACCAACTGCTCTTGATTTGGCTAACTGATCCCCTCAGTGGTGTGGGACCCATAGCTGGAGTTGGGAAACAAGTCAGAACTATATCCAAACATAAGCCCACTCTCCAATATCAAGCTACCAACAATCATGGGGTACAAGAGGGCCTATACCTATTAAACTCTCTATCAAAAAAGTAAATGTTATCTCAATTTTCCAGGTGCTAACTTACTCTCTATTGGAGAATCTGCTTCTCTTTTTCAGATAGATGCAGATCCTAAGGAGAGAGCTGCCCAACATACCTCAAAAGGGGCCCGACTAAAACTAAGGAAAATTGGTGAAACAAGCAAGGGTGCTGTTTTCCTGATGAACCAGATACCAGCACAAGGGGGAAGGAGACCAATACAGAGAAAAATCAACTCCTACCAAATCAGAGAGCCAGAGCCTCAGAGGCCCCCAACACCTCATCAATGAAGCAGACCAAAAATGAGCCCAACATGGCTCAGGGAAATTTTGCAGAAGAGGGGGCGGAAAGAATGTCAGAGCCACATGTTGGGTCATAATATGCAGAGACATTTATTGTACCAATAACTGTGGGCTAACTCCACAATGCATGACCCATTTACATCAACAAGGAGGGGCCATTGGGAGGGGATAGGTCATGGATGAGCCTAAAGAATGGTACCAAACTGCCTGAATTTGCTGATAAGAAAACTAATAATAATAAAAAAAAGAAACACAATGAAACAAAATCAAAACTTGCCAAGAGCTGGTGAGATGACTCAGCAGCTAAAAGCACTTGCAAGCATATAAAGCCAGATGCATAAAGTGGTGCATGCATCTGGAGGTTGTTTGCAGCAGCAAATGGCCCTGGCACACCTATTCTCATTCTCTCCCTGTCTTTATTCTTGCAAATACAATAATAAATAAATAAGTAAAATAATTATTTTTAGTTGATAAATGTGTGGAAAATACATGTTCCCTTATCTATTTTTGGTATATGCCTTGTGAAAGACCTTAAATAAATTTTGCAGTTTATAAAATTCATCACATATATGTACACGAAAACATATAATCTGAAAATACAAAATATTATCTAAATTACATAACATTTGACCTTATTTAACCTATATTATCAAGTTTGTAAATGCCTAAATACCTTTTTAAATCTACAGAAATACAGAAATTAATCATATTTATTCTAATAACTTGTTATACAATTTGAGGAATAATAATTATTTTATAAGTATATATATATAATTCAAATATTCAAATATCTGTTACATGACTTTGATTCACATTATATCTTGTATATTTATTATTTTATAATTAAGACACTACTAACACATTTTATCATTTCTAGGTACTAGTAGAACACAACATATTTTTTGATATTGTAAAAGCCATTTTTCGCAGCATAAAAATTTTAAATATACCATGGAGGAGATCAGTTAGCCAAATCAAGAGCAGTTGGATCCCCACCATGGCTGTATGCCACTATTGCACTTGTGTGGGCATCACAACAGGTTATTTGCTGCTATGTAGGTTAGACCATGAGTTGTTTGGACAGATATTGGTTATTTCCCCCAGTTGCCCATGTAGCACCTTCTGGCACTAGACACACTGACTGTCTGGGGACTGACTCTCTTCTGGCTTCCAGCCATGCCATTCCATTTTACATGTCGACCACACAAGGTGCCTTCAGCAGTAGGGTCTTACCACTAACCTTTGGTGGGTCATCAAGTACTCAGGCAGAAATCTGTCTTTCTTTTAGGAAACACTGTAGGTCTCTCTGATCAATTTTATGTGCCTGGTCTTCAATATTAACTAGGTTTTTATAAAATACTTGAAAAGTTCTGCTAGTACTTTTTCAAGACATGTTTAAATCAGGAGTCATCATCTTCTCCAAATTCAACTAAGAACCTAGAAATCACAAGTTGACAATGACAGATAATAAGTGAACAGCATGTTACAGTACATTATTAAAATACTGTGGACAAGGTAATTGGTCTTCTTATTTATTTATTCTAGAATTTTTATTTTTTAACAGATCAGAATCTAATGTCTAGTATAAGCAAATACACACACACACACACACACACACACACACACACTCCAACAAACATAAGCATCAATTCACCAGACTATCTTTAGGAAAAGTTAATCACCTACATGAAATTTCAGTGATGCAATCGATTTATTCTCAATAATATATTTTATTCAACAATTCCTTGAAGAGTATTACCACTTTTATATAGGAGTGAATATAGATTTTCTTTCAAAAAACTTTTATTTTTGCTAATCATAATCATTCTTTGTATTTTGCAAAATGTTAAGCTTTTAAAAAAGTTTCTGAACTTAGGAAAACTTATAATTTATTATACTGGGCTTGTTCTGAATCTTGTGAACACAAGCTAGATGTGCAATAAGCAACAAACAGCAAACAGGAAACCTAGTCCTGTTGTTATTGAGCCCAGGTAGACATTCCTTTGCTATCAAGAAAACTATCAGCAAAATGCCCTACTAACAAATCCAACATAACACCATACCTGCTGAGGGAGTTTGTCTCACTCTAGGGCCAGATTGCCTCAGAGAATATTGTACAGAAATGTTTCTGTGTTGGCAGAGTAAAGTAATTAGACTAATGTGGAATAGTTTAATTGTGACTGTAGAAACACAATGGGGTACCTGCACATCAAATTTCATCCTGGGTGAATCTGTCCTTATAAGTCTAAAAAGCAATAAGTAAAGCTTCATGCTTCAGCCCAAACAAACTTCAGAACACATACCCACTTTAGAAACTTACTAAGTTTTACACGTTCAATAGTATTTTATAAGACTATTTTGTAATATATATATATATATATATATATATATATATATATATATATGTATATATATATATATATATATATATATATATATAACATACATACATACATATGCATTAACATTTCCTAAGAGACATGAACCTCTACTTACTTGAAATGTGAAACACTAATGGTAGATAAATAAGGGAGAGTGTTTGAGGGATTATAGAAGTATTAGTGAGGGACTGCTCATAGGAAAATGTGTGAGGAGGTAATTTCAGACAGAATCACTGATTAGTGGTTGCATACAGGTATTTGAGGGAACATTTTTTTATGAGAACATGGGTGACTTATATGGGTGAATATATATATATATATATATTTTCAGAGGATGGGATCTTATGACCTTCATTACCTAAAAACCATGCATGTATGTGTGTATGTACGTATGTATGTATGTATGTATGTATGTATGTATGTATGTATGTGTGTGTCTTATATATAATCTATCTATCTATCTATCTATCTATCTATCTATCTATCTATTTCTATTTATCTATATCTATCTATATATACCCACATGCCCATCCTCTGGGCATGGGTAGGTCCTAAGGAGACTCTCCTTCCCAGCAACTGTTGACTGACTATATGTCCTCAGTGATGCTCAGGGATTTGTGAATTCCTCTCCCCCATGAGGGAAAATTAATAGGCAAAAGTCTTCTCTAAATCCTCTGATACCACTGTTGACAGTGTTCCAAAACCTGACAAAACAATCTATGTTAAATAATGCTAAATATTAACCCAAAAGTCGTTTTCTTTGAGATTATATCAGTACCTGTAATGTGAATTCATATATCTATATGGTTTTAGCCTCAGGAAAATAAAAATAGATATTCTAAATAGTAAAATTAAATATCAGAAATTGTTTCTACAAAATATATATCTAGTTTTCATAAAGTAACAATTATAAAATTAGAAAGTTAAACTTTTATTATTTTAATATGTAGAAGGATTATGCAAAAAGATACAATTTGCAGTGGATAGCAGGAAACTATTCCTTTTCTATAGTGAATTTGAACACACTGTGCATACGGGCAGTGGGTATCTGAGTGACAGTGCTCTGCTTTGACTAGTACATTACACAATTAGAATGAGTGTTTATGTAAATATATTTTGTGATAAATATATACAACTTTCACACATTAATTTTACAGCATATAATGTGGTTAAAATTCATAGCTAGAAACATGGGTGTATGTTTTCTAAACAATTTCTTAATTGGAGAATGAAAAGAATATTAAATAATCCTTAGTATAAGATATAGAGAAATAATATTTCATCTTCATTATTGTACTGAATGCTGTAATGAAGATAACTTAGAAATCTTTCATTCATGTCTATTAAAGTAAAAGCTGTGTTCAGGAATTTCATAAAGACATGTTAATACATACAGACTCAGCTGTTGGGTTCTAACAGAGACATACAGTGGATACACAGCTGCTTGACAGAGTAAGACCAGTGAGTCTACAAACCACGTTTCCCTGTAGATCCTACAGGAAGTGATGCTATTTTCCCCACATTCACCTACAGAAAGTAATCAGTTGCTATTCAGTCCCCATAGAGATTAATTAAGCAAGGTAAGGTTGTTAGTCTCCCCATTTTACAGATGAGGAAGCAAAGAAAAGAGAAGTTGAGGTGAACCACAGGCTCCAATTAAACACATGTTCCTGTCCTCTCTAAAGCATTGGGTGCATTGGACTGAATAGCTAATCTTCTTAGCTTTAGTGCACAGTTGGTAGGGGACAGGTACAATTATCCTTAGTTTACCTTTAAGGAGAATGAATTTCTCACACATAAAAGTATTACCCCAAGTACTTTACATAGTTTCCAATCAGTCTTAACTGATTCAAAAATTTAGGCAGTTATTCTCCCCTTTTGTCTTTTCATTACTGAAGTCATGGGATTTGAAAGCAAGGAAAAGTGTTTTGATAGCCTGCTTTGTTCTTAAGCAAGTGTATAGTGATTTTCCCTACAATTTTTATGAGGATGAATCAATTTTTAATAGAGTACTACCATAAAATAATATTCCTAAGAGAATTACAGGACCCCAGGTCCCCAACTCATGGATCCTCTGCTCCAACAAGCAGAGAGAGTAGGTCAGAGATCCTACTTCCTTCTTCACCTCCCAGCAACCTGGTCTCAGCACCACTGTTACTGGCTTGGGGACACACAAATTGTGTTTTCGTGCTGTGGAAGTGGGACTTTTTCTCTGCCTTCCTGAATGACCTGTCCGTGTCTCCACACTACCCATTCCCCTGAGCCAGGGGATGCACAGACCACTGTGGGAGCTGGCCTCTTGAACATGGCTCCCCAGTTTACTGACTCCTGATTCTCCAACCTCAGGTAACATGTGCTGAAGAGTGTGTGCAAGAAGAATGAGTATGCTTGGCTCCCAGTCCCCAACCATCCCAGATAAACTTGATGCACTTGAAACCTCTGAAATCTGCACACCTGCAGTTATAACACATCCTTTACTCATTGGAAAAAAAGAAAAAGAATACTCACTGAAGATCCTACAAGGACAAATACTTGCTTCCTCCTCAATAAAATAAGACCTTTACCCCAAGATGGTAGACCATAACATCAGAAAGAAAAAAAGTCAGAAACATGAGAGATCTCCACTAAGGATGCCTGGTCCCACAATGAAAGCCTTTAATGAAAACATAGAGAAAACAACAGCAATTGAATACCAAAATGAAAACATAAGCTTTTTGGCCCTGTTCAAGAAACTTGCTGAACTCGAAGCAAATCATCAAAAACCCAACATTCACATAAATGGAATTGATCAGAATCATCTTTTAGAGTCCTCAGCTTTTGTCACTAAGCTTAATTGAAGGATACCAAAGAAGTCTCAAAAGAATGATAAATGAATTCAACTTAAGTCAAAGAATAGAGGATCTCAACAACTAGCTAATTAAGATTAATGAAAACATGATCAAATGCAAGAATGAATTCCAGGAAGCATCAAGAAAATCAGCCTCCAACTAAAATTATACCACAAGAAAGAGATGTACATCATGAAGAAAAAGACAACAGAAAACAAAAATCAAATACAGACTTTAAATACATCTCAAGGGAGCTGGGGAGATGCCTTAGTGGTTAAAGGGCTTGCCTGCAAAGGCTAAGTACTCATGTTAGATTTCCCAGTACCCACATAAGCCAGGTGCACAAGGTGGCACATGTATCAGGAGTTCATTTCCAGTAGATGGAGGACATGTCATGCCCATTTCCTTCCTCCCTCCCTCCCTATCTGTCTCTCTGAAATAAATAAAAATAAATAAACAATTCATTTATTTAAACATATATAGACCCCCTCACTAACAGAATCACATATGTATAGGACAGAGTGTCTGAGATGCAAGCAAAGATAGAGAAATCGATCAGGAGTCCAAAAATTTACTAAGTTCAAAATACCATGTGAGTAAAATATGAGGGAACTATAGGATACCATAAACAAAGAAACACACAAACAAACAATCAAAACCATCCGTTTTATGTATATACCAGAAGTGGAAGAAATCCATGTCAGAGGCATAGAAAATATATTTAACAAAATTATTGAAGAAAAATTTCTCATTCTTACAAAAAAAGAAGCACATCCAGATACAAGAAGATCACCGAACACAAAACAGACAGGCCCAAAGAAGAAACTCTCAAGCAGATCATAGTTAAAACCCTTAACAATGAAAACAACAAGAATGCCAAAAGCAGAAAGAAAATAAAAAGAAATAAAAAAAAACACAAAAAAAGCCTCATGACATACAAAGGCAATCCCATTAGAATTACCTCAGCTTTCTCAATGGAAACTCTGATAGCCAGAGGGTGTGAATTATAACACTTCAAATCTAAAAATGTATGGCCTCCAACCCCAACTATGGTATCTGGTGAAAGCATTCTTCATAACAGATGATGAGCAGAAAATTTTCCATGAAAAATGTCAGCGCTATGATTATATGAACACAAGCCAAACCTACATGATCATACTTGGGTACTTCAGTACTCCATTCTCATCAGTAAACAAATCATCCAAGCAGAAAATCAATACAGAAATAATAGAGCTCAGCAATACCATAGATCCACTAAACCCAATGGACCCCTACAGTACATTCCATAAAAATTGTACAGAATACTTCTCAGCAGCCCATGAAAATTTTTCCAAAATAGAACATATATTAGGCCATAAAGTATGCCTCCATAAATTCAGGACAACTAATGTAACTTTTTGCATCATATCAGATCACAATGCTTTAAAGCTAGAAATGAACAACAAGAGACACATCAGGAATTCCACCAGTTCCTGGAGACTGAACAACACACTTTTAAATAATGAATCAGTTGTGGAAGGAATCAAAAAAGACAATGTAAATTTTCTAGAATTGAATGATAATGAAAACACAAGTTACCTAATCTTAGGTGACACAATGAAAGCAATTCTAAGGGAGAAATTCACAGAGCTAATGCCTTCATATCAATAATGGACAGATTCCAAATTAATAACCTAATCATCCACCTAAAGGCATTGGAAAAACAAGAATAATCCAACCCTAACAGCTCCCAATGAAAAGAAATAATCAAGATCTGAGCAAACATTAATGATTGGAAAGGAAGTAAACAAGGAAATTGATGAGAGGAAGGGCTAGTTGTTTGAAAAACTAAACAAGATTTACAAACTCTTGGCAAACTTAATGAAATGATAAAAAAAGAATTCTCAAATTAACAAAATTAGAAATGAAAAGGGAGCAGTCATAACACACATCAATGAAACTGAAAGAAACCTCTACTCCACAAACTTGGATAATATGGAAGAAATGAATTAATTCGTAGATACGGTCCATCTACTAAAACTAAATGCAGAGCAGATTAATATCCTAAACAAACCTATCACATCCATCTTGATTGAAAAGGTAATCAAAAACTTCCCCAAAGAGAAAAATCCAGGACTGGATGGCTTCTTGGCCAAATCTATCAAAACTTAATTGAAAAACTGAAGCCTCCACATGTTTTTTTGTGCTTCCTAACCTGGTTCAGTTTGAGTTTCTAGCACACCAGATAGGTAACTTGAGGCCCAGACAATATGGATAGAAGGGTTTGATAGAGAAGGGAAGAGGAGGATGTTGGGGGAAAGTAAACACAAAAATAAACCCAAAATGAACTGGCACCATATAAACCTTTCTCTTTGAAGGTATACTAAAATATAACACCCTGAACTGGGATATAGAGGAAGCACCCAAAAAGAAAGGCCCTGGAGAGTGTGGGATGAAGCCTAACGTTAAAAAATTTTGGCTGCAACCTGTAACTCACAGAAGAAGAAATTGGTGTTACCTACTTTGAGCTGCTAATTTGAAAGACGTAGAGGTTCCCTAAAACAAGAAAGACTTCTGTTGAAGTACTTGATTACCTGCCTGAGGTAAACGGTAAGACCCTATTTCTAAAGATAGTATATGCTTCCAAAACAAAACACCAAGAGACCTAGCTGGAATCTGGAAGAGACCAGTCCCCAGACAGCTCATCTAGTGCTGGAAGGTGCTACATGGGCTACTAGGGGAAAGTGAACAAAAACAGAGTGAGCAAGCAGGTATCTAAGCTGCTCAAAACAACCAGCATGACAAGAAGTAGTCACCAGTGCACACAATCTTGATGATTAATGAGTGGTTTTCTGATTGTCTAAGGGATCTGTTCAGTGGAACTGGGAACCAGTTCTTAATCCTATGGAGTATGTTCTCAAGTGAGAAGCTTCCACTAGTCTTTGGCTAAAAGAGGAGCTATATCCAACAAATTCTCCCTAAATTAATAACACTCATCCAACTTAACCTGTGTTGACTTCACTTTCCCTTGGAGAATCTGTTATTTTTTCTTTCCCAGATGGTAGTGAGACTCAAGGAGAGAAACCACCCCTGGCATTTCAGCCATGGCCTAGGTGAAACCACAGAGGAAATGGGGAGAGAAGCAAGAGTGCTGCTTCCATTTTGAGCCTGACAATCAGCACCATGGTGAAGGAGGCAGACATTGAGGGTACTCAACACATACCAAAGCAGAAATATGGAGGCCTTTAAGTAATCATCATTGAAGTAGACTTAAACACACCCATCAAGACTCAGAGAAATTTTCAGAACAGAGGCAGAAGGATTAAGAGCCACAAATTGGGCTGTCATGCCCAGAGGCATTGCTTTCATCCAATAACTGACTCTTGCTCCCACAGCATATAATTTACAACCCCATGAGGAATACTAACAACCCCACTGAGGAAGACCCTCTGAGGAATGAAAGAAGGGAGGAGGAAAATGTGGTATCAATACATGATGTATCCATACAAAATATGTTCTTAATAAAAATAACTGAATAAGAAAATTACAACCTAAGTACAAGAGTTGTCACTGTGATATGGACAAATCTTCAGTGATCCCAGGAAAGTCCTTGAGCCATAAACCCTACATTTGTGTCTGTTAATTAACCAAAGAACTGTCAATCCTGACTAGAGAAAATGTTTTGTTTTGTTTTAGTTTTTGAGGCAAGCCCAACACACTGGACTTTTTTTTTTTTTTTTTTATGATACAGCAACTGAGCAAGAGAGAGACAGAATTGGTATGACAGGGTCTCCATCCATTGCAGTCAAACTCCAAATGTTTTCACTACCTTGTGCATCTGGCTTACGTGAGAAATGGTAAGTCAAATAGGGATCCTTAGGCTTCACAGGTAAGTGCCTTAACTGCTAAGCCATCTCTTCAACCCAAGAAAATGATTTTTAAATCACCACATTTTATTTTAATATCACAGTAATATGAAAGATGGAAAATATGGAGAAAGGGGAGGGAAACTGTGAAGAGAGTAAATATACCAGGCTGTCCAGGAGTCCACGTAAACAAACATGGATCTTGGATTAAAAAAAAAAAATGTCAGGGGCTGGAGAGATGGCTTAATGGGTAAGACACTTGCCTGTGAAGCCTAAGGACCCATGTTTGACTCCACATCCCACATAAACCATATGCACAAAGGCAAGGCAAGTGCAAGGTTGCACATGCCCACTGGTTAATGCAAGCATCTGGAGTTCCATTGCAGTGGCTGAGGTCCTGGCATGCCAATTCTCTCTGTGTGTCTTTTTCTCTCTCTAAAATAAAAAAAAAATTAAAAAATTCAAGAAGGGGTATAAAATAACATGTACTCTGTATTAAAAAGTAAAAACAATAATGTGTCCCTTCCTGCCATGGTAGCCCAGTTGCCTACCAGGGTGGGACAGAGGGATAATCTTTTGTTGTTGTTTTGTTTTTTTGAGGTAGGGTCTCACTCTAGCTCAGGCTGACCTGGAATTCACCATGTAGTCTCAGTGGCCTCGAACTCAGTGATCCTCCTACCTCTGCCTCCCCAGTGCTGGGATTAAAGGTGTGTGCCACCATGACCAGCCAGAGGCATAATCTTAATGGCACCAAGAACCAGGTGTTTAGTCATGTGCATCTTAAGGGCCAGAGAATCAGAAGCCTTTTCTGTGGGCCCAAATATGATATATTTAAGAGTTCACACTCAAGAGTTCACATCTGAGCCAGGTATCCCAGCCAATTGGCCTGGACTCAGAGGAGAAATCCACCCACACCTTGGAAGGGTATATGCTCAGGATAGATTTGACTAGGTGAGTTGATTCCTGCAGCTGAAGCAGGCAAGGTGAGGTGAGATAGACAGGGCATAGGCATGGGAAAGGTGAAACATAAGAACATAACAACCCTCTCTTAAGGGCCTTCCCTGTCTGCTGAGTCCAAAAAACTGTTTAATCTAACCTTTCTTATTTTCCCCCTCTCAGGAGCCAATACTCTAACTACTGTTAGAGGAAAGAGGATGATGACTGGGTATTGAAGTACTTTCTGTTAAACAGGGCACCGAACTATGGCAGTTAGAGTCTCTTTGGGGAAAAAGGGTGGGGAAGTGCTGTAAAGGCCCCAAGAGAATAACCTATGAGAAATATAGGATCATATCATCTGCAAAGAGAGATAATTTGACGTCTTCTTTTCCTATTCTATTCTCTGCCTCCTTGCTATATCTAAAATTGTAAGAACTCTAATGAATTAGAGCAGAGAGAGAGGAATTCCTTGTCATTTTCCTATTAAACCTTTCACACAAACTTACTAAAATGATTGTCCTGTAACTGCCATTAAATCTGTTAGCATACTGTATTTTAATTATTGAATTATAAATGCTAAACCATCCTTACAACTTAAAAATTAAGTCAACTTAGTTATGGTGTGTGAACTTGTTAAGTGTATCATTGAATTCAGATCATATGTATTTAAAAAAAAATGATGTCCATGTTCTTCAGGTAAATTACCCTGTAATTGTTAACTAGCTCTCTTTTCTTTTCTTTCTTTCTTTCTTTCTTTCTTTCTTTCTTTCTTTCTTTCTTTCTTTTTTTCTTTCTTTCTTCCTTCCTTCCTTCCTTCCTTCCTTCCTTCCTTCCTTCCTTCCTTCCTTCCTTCCTTCCTTCCTGTCTTTCTTTCTTTCTTTCTTTCTTTCTTTCTTTCTTTCTTTCTTTCTTTCTTTCTTTCTTTCTTTCTTTCTTTCTTTCTTCTTTCTCCCTTTCATTATTTCTTTCTTTTGTTCTTTCCTTTTTCTCTTTATCACTTTCTCTCCTCTTCCTCCTCTCTCTCCTCCTCCTGTTCCTCCTCTCCCTTCCTTTTCACACTTCTTGTAATATACCTTTCTTTGGTTCTGATATTTGGGTAGATCTTGGTTACATTCCCTTTGCTACAAGTCAGTACCTGACTAAAACCAACATAATGAAAGGGTTTATTTTGGTTTGAAATTTCTAGAAGTTACATTTCATGGAAGTAATGCAGGATTTGGGGGTTCAAGAAGAACTTATGAACCTTGAGCTTTGGACTGTTGTCTAGTTTAACAAATAATTGAAAAAAAAGACTCTGAAGATAAATTATGAATTATTGAATTTATTTAGGGAGAAATTTTATAAATTACTGGTTTGTTTAAGGAAATTTAAGATCCAGGGAGGATACTAGCTGAAAGACTCAAGCCAGTGCTGAAAACGGAGAGAGAAGTACTCTCTAACATAGAAGCATGTACACCCACATGTGGAAAGCAAAGAATAAGAATCAAAAGATCCCTTTTACAGAAAAGAGCAGAAAGATAGAAATAATAAAGGACTCAAGAGATCAGAGATCATGCATGTAAACAAACAAGGAAATACAAAAGGCCAGGGCCTACAAATTTAGATGCCAGGAAAATGAGTAAAGAGAGTTATTACAACTGGCAGACCCAGAGTTTAGAGGAAAAACATACTTCTAACAAAGTGAAAAGTTCTGTGAAAACAGAGTACCTGCAAGGAACAAACAAACAAACAAAAAAATTATGGAAACAAGTAGCAACTGCTGGGAGAGGGGAGACACGCACTACTATTCAGATGAAAGAACCACAGGTCACTCAGGCCAACAAAAAGCAAGAAACAAGCACTTTATAATGATTTAGGAAGGAGTTTTGTCACCAGAATCAAGTATGTAAGGTACAGACCTGATTGGTTCATGGATTTAGGAGGTGTCTTTAAAAGGTCTGCCCACCCAGGGATGCTAGATTGAGGAAGAAGCAGCCCTTATGGAAGAGCTCTGGATCAGATGATGAATTCCAGTTCTGCCAAGGTAGGCAGAGTGACATCTCTTTGTTCTCCTTGGACCCCTTTCCCTGTCTCCAAAAGCTATATTTTTCACATTTCTCTTTCTAGAACATTGGAACAAGATCATGGAGCTCAGCTGGTCACTTGGAAGTGAGGAAGCCGAGAGTGAACAGGAAGTTGAATTGTACTACACCATCTCAGGACCTGCTGCCAGGGATCAATTTCCTGTAGCAAGGCTCAAGCTCCTAGAGGTTCCACAGCCTTACAAGATGGAAGCTCCAGCTGAGAACCTATGGAGGACATTTTACATTCAAACCAAGAAAGGGGGGATTGCGTTTGTGAAATACACAAATTATTTCCCTTTTCCTTTGTATTTTGTGGAATAGTTTGAGAAGTGATAACATCCATTCCTTTATAAGTATTTGGTAGAATGCAACAATGGGTTAATTGGGTCTTTGGTTTATCTTGTTGGAGACTCTACTGTTATTTCATTTCCTGTGTACATTAAAGATCTGCATACTGTTTTCACTGGCTGGATACATCATTTTTAAAAAATCTTCTTAACATTCCCTATGTCACTTGAACAGAGAGATGAGTCTTTTATATATAACCAATTGTTGGATATTGTGTTTTATTTCTTTTATTTATTACTTCTTTGTAAGCAAAGAAATAGAAAAGAGACAGAGAGAGAGAGAGAGAGAGAGAGAGAGAGAAAGAAGGAAAGAAAAAGAAAGAAAGAAAGAAAGAAAGAAAGAAAGAAAGAAAGAAAGAAAGAAAGAAAGAAAGAAAGACAAAAGAGAAAGAGAGGGAGGAAGGGAAAGAAAATGGGTGCACCAGGTCTTTTACTCTGGCAAATGCCAGATGCATGAAACACTTTGTGCATCTGGCTTTATGTAAATACTGGGGAATCAAACCCAGGCCATCAGACTTTCAAGCAAGGACCCTTAACCAGTGAACCATGTCTTCTCTCCACCCTAGATCTTTTGTCTTGACAAAATCGGTTATTCTGGCCTTTTCATTGGAAAGTTAAAATCATTAACATTTAGGGTTATTATTAAAAGGTGTTGGTTGAATCCTATAATATTGTAGCTTGTTTTTCTTGTTGGTTTAAATATTCTACTCTTTCTCCCTAATTCATTTCAGTAGTGGGTGGTTTACTGACTGGGAGAGGGACTAGTCAGGTAGCTTTGGTACAGGCAGTTAGCTAGTGAAGGCTCACCAAAGAGGAACCTTACATGATTCTCTAGCCCTGTATACCTCAGCTCTAGAACTGGAATTCAGCCACAGTTTCTCTCATCCAATTAGATCTCTCTTTCTCTTGAACACACAGCCCACTCAGATATGGGTGGACCCTTTTACTGAGCGAGAGCAATTAGCATTCACATTTTGCACAGATGTGCCAACATCTTCTGAGGGACAATTTTCCTGTCTCCAAATAAACCATGCCTGGGTCCCTGTGCCAGCAAAATTATGTCCTTCCCATTCTGACAGGCTGAAAGTTTCTCTTTCTTATTTGGGAACTCTACCTCTCCTCAGAGAGCATGTATATACCCACTTTCATTGCCTCCTTTCTTTTTTTTTTTTTTCTTACAAATTTTTTTTTATTTATTTATTTACTAGTTTTGTATTCAGCAAATACAGGTAGTTTGGTACCATTATTAGGCTCATCCATGTCCTACCCCTCCCCATTGGCCCCTCCTTGTTGAGATAAATGGGTTGTGCATTGTGGAGTTAGCCCACAGTTATTGGTATGATAAATGTTTCTGCATATCATGACCCAACATGTGACTCTGACATTCTTTTTGCTCCCTCTTCCACAAAATTTCCCTGAGCCATGTTTGGTTCATTTTTGGTCGGCTTCAGTGATGAGGTGTTGGGGTCCTCTGAGACTCTGGCTCTCTGATTTGGTAGGAGTTGATTTTACTCTGTGTTGGTGTCCTTCCCCCTTGTTCTGGTATCTTGTTCATCAGGAAAACAGCACCCTTGCTTGTTTTGCCAATTTTCCTTAGTTTCAGCCTGGGCTCTTTTGAGGTATGGGATGGCTCTCTCCTTAGGATCTGCATCTATCTGAAAAAGAGAATCAGATTCTCCAATGGAGAGTAAGTTGGCACCAGGACAAATGAGATAACCCTTACTTTTTTTATAGAGAGTTTAATAGGTATAGGCCCTCTTGTAGCCCATGATTGATGGTAGCTTGATAATGGGGAGTGGGCTTATGTTTGCATATGGTTCTGACTTGTTTCACAGCTCCAGCTATGGGTCTTTTACAAGTGCAATAGTGGCACACAGCCATGGTGGGGAACCAACTGCTCTTGATTTGGCTTACTGATCTCCTCCGTGATACAAGACTCATTTCCTCCTTTCTACAACCCTCCCTCTCTTCCCTATCCCTGCTATTTCTAAATAAAAATTTATGGTTTATAAATTATACTTCCAACTCTGTCTTGTTTCATCCCAATTTTTTTGGTAAAAACAGACACAAACTCAAGGTTTGCAATTTGAGGACTATTCCTGAACTCCAGAGACCACTGTTACAACTGAGACATGTATGATTATTTTTTAGTTCTTGTTTATTTCTCTAGTCTTCTCCTGAGGTTTACTTTTTCCTGTGTCATTGTGTTGTGACTCTATTTCTCTTTCTTCCATGTTTAGAATTATTATAAGTTTATCCAGTAATAATGGTTTAAAGGTCATGAATTTATTCTGCACCTACCTTGGAAAGTCTTTATTTCTGATCATCTTCAAATGATAGCTTTTCTGGACACAATAATCTTGGAATTGCAGGTTCTTGCCTTCAGAAATTAAAATATGTTACCTGCCCTTTCCAATATTTAGCATTTCTATTTATGATACAGAACTTTTTGAAGTTTATTTAATTCAGAGGTTAAGGTGCTGAATGCACAGGCACACACCACCGAGGCAGTGGCCTTCTTGGATACTTGTCTTATGAATTCAATGAATGAGATTCACAGACCACAGGAGGGTGAAACATTGGTTTTAGAAGATGTTTATTCATGCTTGATATAAAGGAAAGACACCTGTCTTTACAGATAACATGGAGTCTCCAGGGAGGAGGAAATCTTATTGGGTGATGTTAGTTAGAGTTTTTATGGAATATTGCCCAAGTTGCTACATAACAAGAACTGGATTCACAGGTTTCTACATGAAAAGTACCAGATTTCACAGTTTCAAGGAGAGAAAGATTTGGTTTGGGGAATATGGGGTTATATTCCCATAAAGTTTAGGAAAGGATAAGAGTTTCTGTAATCTAGGAAGGGTGTAAGCTTAATCTATAGATCTTTTCTCGAAGGTATCACTTTATAGGGAAGAAGAGGTAAGGAAACTTAACCAGCTTCTGTAAGCCAAGTGGCGTTCCCCACTTCCAGTCAAGGGGAAAAATACCATTCACTTTTGGGGTTCTGTTGCCCTGACTGCCTAGCCAATTTCTCTCTCTTGTCTTTGAGAGGTTTGATGTCGTGTAATTCTGATGGACTTGCTGTTCTGCAGCATGCTTCTTTTGCAACATTGAATATTGCAAATCTGCTTTATTCTCTCTCTCTCTCTCTCTCTACACACACACACACACACACATATACATACATACATACATATATATATATATATATATATATATATATATATATATATATATATTGGCTTTTCAAGGTAGGGTCTCATGTTAGTCCAGGCTGACCTGGAACTTCCTATATAGTCTCAGGGTGGCCTTGAACTCACAGTAGTCCTCCTACCTCCGCCTCCCCAGTGCTGGGATTAAAGGCATGCACCACCACGCCTGGCTATAGTCTTAATATTTTAATAGGAATGTGTCTTGAAAGGTTAGTTCCTGATCACATCCATTTGGAATTACAAATAAATGCCTCTTATTCTTATGTCACCATATATTTCCCTAGGCTTGAAAGGTTTGCTGTTGTAATTTTATTAAATATCACCAAATATAATATGCTCTCAGTTTTCTGATTTAGTTAAAAAATGAGAAATTCTGGACAGTAGGGGAGTGTTTGTGAAGGCAAAGATCTAGAGTGGATTTGCCACAGTGTGAAAATAAGAAGACTTGGTTTAAAGCCCCAATGAAAATTTTGTGATTTCAGGGAAATTAATTAAAAATTTCAACTTGAATGCCACCTTCATCTGCTGCATCCTACTCCAGAGTTACCCCTTGAACATTAGATTGTGTGATATACCTGAGAGAAGTTTACTAAGCTAAATAGCATTTCAAATGGCTACTTGTTCTATAAAAGCACTTAGCACAAAAACTGGTAATTGTCTGTGAATGTGTCTGTTATCCATCTATAAGTCACTTCTTTCTTGAAGAAAAGAATGAATGGAAATGTAAATTACAACTTAATATCCAGTAAGAATGTCATAGCCCTGGAAATTGAAAATATTATTATCATTTACTGGGTCTTTACAATCTTGTTGTTTCATGCATAAAATTTAAATGCATGAGTTCTACTCATATCTTTCACATTTTTTTTCTTGTTTTCTTCAAAATGAAAGATATGTAAAGGAACAAAAAATATTACAAAGGCTTTATTCTAATAATCAATAAAACACCTAAAGGAAATGTATATTGAAAAAATAACAGAAAGCAATGATTTAAATTTCTCTAGTTTAATTGAAACTATTGCTTTATTATCAATACTATTTATAAACCTTAATTTACCTCTGTATATTTTTATAAGGTAGAGACATGAATATATTATTTTTCACTATTACAATCAATAACATTAGAACAGAACAAATATTATAAACTTTATATTAGAAGAAAATAAACAATTTCTACATATCTGGTTTTATCTGATTTTTGATTTATATTTTTAAAGTGTGATTAATATACATATGTATAGAAACTGTATTATATGATTAAGTAAGTCATTACTCAATTTATTTTCAATAGGGATATTTTATTCTGAATTCTGACTGACAAACTTTTGGCTTGTAGTTAATGAAATTGGTAGTAAAAATCACTCTAAATTCTTCCCTTTGGGTTTTGAAAGTAAAAGAGAATTTCTGTCATGGAAAACAAGCAAACAAACAATGATTTTCAGTGTTTATTTAGAAAACATTTCATATTGATTACAAATTAAAATATTTCTAAAAATAAGTGACAAGTACAAGGCTACAGAGAACTTACTTGGAAAGATGTAGGAGTAAAATAAACAAAGTAGAGCAATTATAGAGATATAACATGAGTATTTACCTTTCTGGTTTTTCATTAAATAGTCCTTACATATGCATTAAAAACTCAGCTTTCTATACAGACTTCTTTGAATAGAAGCATAGTAATTCTTGAATCTTCTTTCATTCCAGGAGCAAAAAAGTTTAATGACCTGGGGAGTTGGGGCCAATATGAATCACAGATTTTGTGTGAGCAAACAATTTTGTTTGCAATGTCAAGGCCTTGTGGAAGAGTCCCAAACCCTTTACCCAGTAGCTTTTTGATATGGCTTACATTAACTTTTACTATAGAAAAGAAAATAAATAATAATGATAGATCCTAGAACAAGAGTCATAAAAACATCTGAAATATAGTCCTACTGCGATAAATCATCCTATTTATGTACAATATATTTCAAATTAAGCTCATAGGCCTATGCGTGTTCTCATACCAATACCATGTTTCTTTGTTTTTATAATTTTGTGATCTATTTTGAGGTAATTGATTCCTTCCACATTGCTCTTTTTTTTCTCACAACTGTGTAAGGTACTGAAGCACTTCTATTTCAGAATTTATTATTTGCTAATGGTTTGAAGAATATCGCAGGCATTTTCATGGACATTTCATGAATATGTAAATTGCTTTGGGTAGTATGCACCATTTAGCAATATTAATTCTTCCGATCTGTTTGTGCTATGTAGATGATGATAAATTGTCTAAAATAATATTTAATTTTTTTACACAAATAAGAAAAATATAGAAAAAGAAAGTTAATATGCATGAATTTAGAAAGCAGATCAGATCAATGGAAACAAAGCTTCATCCTTTTGTGTGTTGAAAAAAAAAAAAACTACCTCTAGTGTCTATCTGTTCACTTATAATACAAACTTAAAAATACCATTCACCTCTAGGTATAATGATTTCTCTTGTTTACATGCTACAGTGTTTAAAGAGAGATTGTAAGTCTGGGTGACACTCAGGAAATACTCATTATAATCTATTTGCTACCATTCATATGTTGTTTATTGCACAGAATTGAACTAGCACCCACATTACGCAATTTAATTTGGGGGGTTTGGGATTGTATATGTATGTGTTGTATGGGGCCATGTGTTTATGTGCTTTTCTTTTTCTTTGTATGGGTGTGAGGCTGCTAATACATGGTTGTGCACTTGTAGAGACCATTATTCAATGTCTGATATGTTCATTGGCTATGCTCCACCTTATTTATTGAGACAGAGGCTCTTACTTGAACTCAGAGCTCACTAATTAAGCTAGTCTAGTCAGCCATCTTGCCCTGAGTGTCCCATCTCTACTCTGTGATCACTGAGGTCATATGGGTGACACCTTGCTTGCCTGTCATTTTTGCAGTGCAAGAGATCTGAATTCAGGTTTTTATACTTCTGTGCCAAGTGCTTTACAAACTAAGCCATCTTTCCACCCCTAATCATTCATTTTTGATCTTTACTTTCTGCTATACAGTGACATGTCCCTAAGGAGAAAAGTTGCCATATAACTCACAGAATATAGAATCAATTCACTGGAAATAAAGTTGGAAATATAAATCTCATGAATGTCACTCACTAGACTATCAGCTAGTACTGTATAAAAAAGATCATGAGTCATCTGTGATTTTTTATTTATGCCTAAACACTAGGCTTTTATAATTTAATAATAATAATAATAACAACAATAAACAATGTTTACTCAGGGATATTGAACTCATGTGGAAACCCTCACAAGTTAAAGAATCAGCTCCAGGTTTCTCCAATTTTTCACAGAATCTGGTAGCTTGAGTCAGAAAAGTGCTCACTTAATAATCAAACTTCTTTCTGTCATTGGGTGAGTTCGCTGAGAATGGTCTGTTCCTGGGACCAGCACAAGGGTGAAGGAGATAGACACAGAGAACAATCAACTCCTACCAAACCAGATATCCAGAGACACAGAGGCTCCAAAGACCTCACCACTGAAGCAGACCTAAAATGAACCCAACATGACTCAGGGAAATTTGCAGAAGAGAGGGTGGAAAGATTGTCAGAGCCACACATTGGGTCATGATACACAAAGAAATGATACAGAGAGACTCATAACTGATGGCTAACCCCACAATACATAACTCATATTCCCCAACTAGGAGGGTCCCTGTAGGCGGGGAGCACAGGGAGAAGGCTAACAATGGTACCAACTTGACTGTATTCACTGTGTACAGAACTAAGAAAAATAAATTTGAACTTCTTGAAAGAGAATCACCAGACAAAATTCAACTTAGAATTTTCCCCTAACCTTAGACTATCAAGGTGCTCATATAATTTCCACAGCTCAAAGCAAAGATAGTCAATTTGCAAATCAAAAGTGGTCAAAGCAAGCTCAACAATTGTACTCACCAGACCATAAGTGACATCCTCAAGTGGCACTAAGGCACATTTATGTTTACTTACCTATGTGAAAATAGTAGAACTCGAAACAGAAATGAAGAAGATTAAAGTCTCTGTATTCAAAACCTGTAAACTAACAAAAGTTCACATGATTTTCTCAAAGCATGTAGCCTTCCTAAATGATAGTTACCTCTGAAGTCTTCCTTGAATCAGTCACAATCAAGCATCTCTCAGAAATAACATTGGGCTGGATAAAATAGGAAAAAAAGAAGAAAGTAAGGACAAAAATAACATTGAGGGGCTAGAGAGATGGCTTAGTAGTTAAGCACTTGCCTGTGAAGCCTAAGGACCCTGGTTCTAGGCTTGATTCCCCAGGACCCACGTTAGCCAGATGCACAAGGGGATGCATGCATCTGGAGTTCATATACAGTGGCTGGATGTCCTGGCACGCCCATTCTCTATCTATCTATCTGCCTCTTTCTCTCTCTCTGTCTGTCTGTCATTCCCAAATAGATAAAAATAAATAAAAATATTTTAAAAATACCATTGAGATATAATTTACCTGAAAAGAATTTTTTACATCATAATGGTACTGCTCAGAGTTCATGATTACAGTCTTATTAAAACATTACCCACTTACCCAGTGTGAGATACAAACTTTTTCTCACATGTTAGAAGTTTTGTTATTTTTTTTTATGATGGATGTTTTGCCAGATGTAGCTACTAATATGTTCTATTTCTCTTGTACCTTTTTTTTGCTGTGAATAAATTACATAAAATTGTAGTAATAACTGATTAAATAGAGGTTTTGATATATTTTCACACTAGCTCTATAGTTTTCTTTAATGAGTGTATTTACTAATAACATTAATATAGGCTTGACAATTTTCTCCTGAACAATCCTTTTTTGATATAGCTTAAAATGCACTTAAATTTTAAGCATGAATCATAATGTATGATCAGGTGGCAAGTTCAGGAAAGAGAACGATGTGTCCCTGGGGTTCCAGTGGTCCATTCTTAACAGTGGCTGGTCCTTGCTGGATGAAACCCTTAGAAAAAGTAAACAATTTCACAAATATAATAGATTAAATTAATGTACATTTTCTACATACCAATAAAAGCATGACATAAAGAAAACCTGGAAAATATTTAGTCCATAAGATTATCAATGTATAAGTAAATAAAATTTAGGAATTAT
The DNA here is from genome assembly GCF_020740685.1 of Jaculus jaculus. Taxonomy (NCBI): domain Eukaryota; kingdom Metazoa; phylum Chordata; class Mammalia; order Rodentia; family Dipodidae; genus Jaculus; species Jaculus jaculus. The sequence goes on along the minus strand of NC_059103.1, from coordinate 154,436,233 downwards.
CCTAAAAAAGGAGAATAAGGGGAAAATCCCCACAATTAAAACAGTGCAAATTAGAGAAAGAAAATTGAGAAGATAACTACAATGGAAAGATCTCCTAGGGTCATGGAACTAGCACAGTTATTAGCAAAATCTGTGGAATGAAAGAAAATCTTTCACAGCTATACTTCAGATTGATGATGAGGGAGTTGATGTATAGAACCCACAAAAGTTCAAAATGTAGGTCATCATCATTAACCATCTAGGAAATATAAATCCAATCTCACCACTAATCTTCAACACAACACTAGAAGTACTAGCCCAAGCAATAAGACAGGAGAAAGAAATAAAAGAGATTCAAATTGGAAAGGAAGAAGTCAAGTTTAGCCCTATTTGCCGATGATATGATCCTGGCCAGGAGTAACCCAAAACTTTCCATTTCAAAACTTCTAAAGTTGATAAATTACTTTAGCAAAGTGACAGGATCAAAAATCAATGTACAAAAGTCAATAGCTTTTCTGTATGAAAAGAGCAAATGCATTTATAAAGAAATCAGTAAGGCCATCCCCACAGCAACAAAAATTAAATTAAATACCTTGGAGTAACACTAACCAAGGATATAAAAGACTTACATAATGAAAACATTAAAAAAAAAAAACCTTGGGGCTGGAGAGATGGCTTAGCGGTTAAGCGCTTGCCTTTGAAGCCTAAGGACCCCGGTTCGAGGCTCGGTTCCCCAGATCCCATGTTAGCCAGATGCACAAGGGGGCGCACGCATCTGGAGTTCGTTTGCAGTGGCTGGAAGCCCTGGCGCTCCCATTCTCTCTCTCTCCCTCTATCTGTCTTTCTCTCTGTGTCTGTCACTGTCAAATAAATAAATAAATAATGGATAAAAAAATATTTAAAAAAAAAAACCTCATGAATGAAATAAAAAAGGACTTGAGGAGATGAAAAGTCCTCCTATGCATCTGGATAGGTAGAATTAATATTGTGAACATGGCAATTCTACCAAAAGTAATACACATATTTAATGCAATACCAATAACATACCAGCATCATTCTTCACAAAGATTGAAAAAAAAAATCTCAAAATTCATATGGAATGGCAGAAGGCCTTGGGTATCAAACATATCTCTGGGGGGGGGCACCTCTGGCATGATCACCATACCCAATCTAAAACTATAGTACAAAATAGTACAAAGCCAGAGTGGCATAAACAGCATGGTACTAGAATACAAAAACACAGATCAATGAAACAGAATTGAAGACCGAGACCTTAGGTCAAGTAACTACCGCTGGTTGATATATAAAAAAGAAAAGTGGGGCAGAGAACTACACAGGAAGTTCTCAGAGGAAGAATTACAAATGACTAGCACACACTTAAGAAGATGTTCAACATATATAACAATGAGGGAAATGAAAATTAAAACATCTATGATATTACATCTTACCCTGGCAAGGTTAGAAAACATTTAAAAAAAAGTCAAGGGGGGGAATAGGAACATTTATTCATTGTTGGTGGGAATGTAATGTTGGTGGGACAACCACTATGGAAATCAATATGGAGACTCCTGAAAAGGATGAATATAGAGTTAGCGACAGAACCTGTTTTTTCCTTACTTAGCATTTACCCTAAAAGCTCCACATCTCACTTCAGAGATGTTTTCTCAACTGTGTTTATAGCTTCTCAATTCATAATAGGTAAAAACTGAAAGCAACCCAGGTGCCCATCACTGGGGGAATGGATAATCAAGTCTTGGTATATCTATATGATAGAATTCTATTCAGCATTAAGAAAAAAAAATGACAAATTTAAATTTGTAGAAAAATGATTGAACTTGGAATAGATCATCACAGAAATGCAACAATCATATAGTCCCACTCTTCTGAAGTCCCTAATCTGGATTAGCCTTAGTTGCTGTCATACCTGAATAGCATCTTTAGGCTTGGACAATAGGGAGGGTAGAGCTTAGGGGAAGGGGAAGTATTGAGGGGGACACAAAACAACCCAAATTCAACTGGTACCATAGAATCCTATACCCTGGAAGTCAGATTAAAAGTTTGAACCCTCAAGAGGACCTATAGAAGAGCACTTGAATTGAAGGGCCCTGGAGAGGGTAAGACAAAAACCTAACCTTAAATTTCTCTTTTTTCACTTTCTTCTCTGTATTTTTCTTTTACCTGGGCACTAACCTTTAATTCCCTGTACGAGGATGTGGTTTATATTCATAATGAGCTGAGATTGATCAGAGAGACCTACTAGATCTCTCAAAACAAAGAAGACAGACTTCTGTCAGTGCACTTGATTTCCCACCAGACATTAATGGTAAGACCCTACTCATGAAGGCATCATATGCTGTTGGCATAGATCATGGAGAGACCTGGTTAGAATACTGAGGAGAGCTAGCCCCTAGATAATTAGTCCATCCAGTGCTGGAGAAGGCGTTACATGAGCTACCAGGGGAAAGTAGCCAACATCTCTACAAGCAACTTAAAGTCTATCTGACTCAGAAGCAAACAACCTAACATGATGCTCACATGAGTGCAATAGTGGCACACAGCCATTGTAGATAATCAACTGCTCTTGGATTGGCTAACAGATCTGCTCAGTGGAAAAGAAACCATATCTAGAACTGGGAAACAAGTCAGAATCATATCCAGATAATGATTTTGCTTTTCACTGTCAGGTTTTCACTAACCTTGGGCTATAAGAGGGTCCACACCCTTTTAATTATAATTGCTATCCCACTTATCTGGTGCTGACTTCATTCTCTGTTAGAGAATCTGCTTCTCTTTTCAGATGGGTGCTGGACCTGAGGAGATAAATGACCCAGTGCCCTCCACCCTGGCCCCAGTTGAAACCACAGAGGAATTGGGTAAATGAACAAGAGCGATGTTTTCTTAGTGAATCTGATATCAGCACAAGGGTGAAAGAGACAGACACTGAGAACACTCAATACCTACTAAACCAGAATTCCAGAGGCCCTTAAGTGCCCATCACTGAAGTAGAATTAAAATACTCCCAGCTTGGTTTAGGGAATTTTGCAGAGGAGAGGGAGGAAGGATTGTTAAAGCCACAAGATGGGACATTTTGCACAGTGACATTGCCTCCTAACCTCTCCCTCCATAATGCATGTCCCACAATCCCATGGGGTGACCTGCATCCCCAACAAATGAAAAAGGGTAGGGTGGAAGGAAGGGATGGTACCAACATGTATTGTTTACATAGTAAATGTGATGTACTTACATTACTGCAAGGTTTCTATTAGGCCAAGCTCTGAAACCCTTCCATATTCCTTTTGAAAATCAGCTCCAAAAGGCCAAAGCCGCATGGCCAGGTGTCTAGCAGAAAATATTACCACTCCTTGGTATCAACATTTCTGTTGTAGTCAGGTTTGCATTGCTGGCAGAAATCACCCAACCATAAGCAGCTTTTGGGAAAAAAAAAAAATAAAAAGGTTTATTTTGGTTTACAGACTTGCAGGAAAGCTCCATGATGGCAGGGGAAAATTATGGCATGACCAGAGGGTGGACATCATCCACTAGCCAACATAAGGTGGACAATAGCAACAGAAGAGTATTGCAAACACTGGCAAGGGGAAATTGGCCATAAAACCCATAAGCGCACCCCAACAATACACTTCCCTCAGGAAGTGCCAATTTCCAAATCTTCATCAACTGGGAACCTTGCATCCAGAACACCCAAGTTTATAGGTGACACCAGAATCAAACCACCACAGGGACCCTAAACTCTAGCCACCTCATTGTGATTAGGAAACAGTGGGTTGATTGCTTGTTTTGCAGCTATTTTGTCTCTGAAAACTTAATTTGTCTACCATTTTCCCTGTGGGCAAAATTAATTATCTGCCTTCCATACCCTGTAATCCTTCTTGGAAAATTGTTCCAAATTAAAGTAATCCTGGGTGGGTGGACATAATTGACTTAGCATTGATCATTGTCTATGCCCTAATGATCAAAGTTGAAGAGAGAATAAATATTTCGACTTTAACATTTTGTTCCATGGCATTTCACATGAGGTAAGATATCCAAATAAAAAATGGAGGCACATCAACATTAAGTAGTGAACAAAATTAGCAAAGACTATTGTAAGAACATATTTCTTTATTGTTTTATGAATAAAGCCACAGATAATGTAGAGGCTCATCAAACATTATGAAACTAGTTAGTGTAAGAAAAGCATTTGCAATCAGGCTTAGTTAAGTGCAAAAAATAGATCCCATCTTTCTTGTCATAAGTGAAATAGAAAAGTAACACTTGCAGAATGACACCAATAGTTCCCAGATGCCAAAAACTAATTTAATTACCTATGTATAAGACACTATCTAGAAAACTACAGCTGAAAAATACTATAGGCCTAAAGAACTAGATAAACATTATATTCATGAGGAGTAATAAAATAATCAGAGGATTACTGCTCACAGATAGGATTATTCAATATTTATTCCATTTCTTAAGTTATTTCTACATTTACTCCTAATTCATACTACCTAATTTTCACATGTAGAAATGAAATGTCTTTCATTTTTTAGCTGCCTTTGTTGTGCTAAAAAGTCTTTTGGAGTTTAAAATCATAAAGCTATACTCTGAGCATATCCATCTACTTCATTTCCCTTTCCTTAGGGAAGAGGAAGAGAATGTAGGAAAATTGTTATGAGTCAAGTAAAAGGGGAAAGAGAAAGGCCTGCTACTCAGATATTCGACTGTAGAGACCGTGCTGTGGGTCCCTGCTGGTGGCAAGTTGGCAGGTGGAACTTTGCTGGAAGAAGTGTGTTGTTGAGCGTGGGCACAAAGGTATTATAGGAAGCTTGTTGCTAGAGCTTGACTCCCTCTCCTGCTGCTATGTTCTACATCCTATAGCAGAAGTGATATTCTGCTTCTGCTCAGAGCATGCTGTCCCCTGCCATCATAGAGTTTCACCTTGAGACAATAAGTCAAAACAAAAGTATAAATACATAAATAACTTTTTAAAAATAGCAAACTTTCCTCCCATCAGCTGCTTTTTGCCGGCTCTATAACCCAAGGAGAGTGTAACAACAACAGAGAGTTTGGGATCCTTTTTCCTTCCAGTAAGGGTAGGGGATGAAGGCAGCCTAGTTGATGGTAATCATAAACAGAACTTAAATGCAAGATGTTTTGTTTCTTACAATTGTTAATGCTGGTGACTATATTTATTTGCCAAGGGAGGCATTGTTGAAAGAAAATGAGATGAGGCTAAAAGAGATATTAAGATTATTTTCTGTGTGTGTGAACTATAACAAATTAATGATTTCAGGCTCCCTGATATATTTATATACCAATCTATAACATAATTGCTGGAATATATATATATATACACACACATACACACACACACACACACACACACACACACACACACACACACACATGTATATATAGAGAGAGACCTCCCTCCATATTCCATGTATTTTTATTTTCCAGCAATTATGTTATACATTGATATCTTGTAGCCAAAGCCTAGTATACATTATTTCTACAGCTTTAGTAGTGAATTATAGAGACAATGATGGAAGCTGGATAAATAATAAATATAGGCTTCCTACCACATATTTAGGAAGTACTAATGTCAATTTAAATTTAATACTGCTACTATTTTTCTTGAGAATTTTAATACATGAACACAAAGTAATTTGATCACAATCTCCTCCCATTGGCCTCTTTAGTTCTTCCTTTCCCATTCTAGCTAATCCTTTCTTTTTCCCATGTAGTCCCTCATATATTTTGATTTTTCATAATCTTCTTTTAACATGTTCTATAATATATGCTAAAATGTCAATAGTACGCTGGAGAAATGGTTTAGTTATTAAGGCACTTGCCTGCAAAGCCTAAGGAGCCAGGTGAATTCCTCCACTACCCAGGTAAATCCAGGTGCACTAGGTGGCACATGCATCTTGAGTTAATTTTTAGTGGCTAAAGCCTCAGATGTGCCCATTTTATCTATTATCTATTTATCTATATATTTCTCTCTTTTGAGTAAATATAATATTTCAGAAATATTGATATATTTTACATTCTGCAGGTCTTATGGATTATTACTAATAAGTTAATAATAATTAAAAACAAACAAAAATCACTGTAACTTTTTAAAACATTTTTAGAATTCTTAAAATTAACCAATGACTTCACAACTATTTGGCAAGAATTTATTTAAGAAAATGTCCTTATCCTGAGAGTGAATGATGGGTTTTGTGATTTGTAATTCTCCATAGTTGTATAGTAGCTTTGAAACTCAGAAGCCTTCCAATAACAGTACAAATCAGCAGCCTTGTATCATTGGAGGGATAAAGGAACCCCAACTATATCATTTCTTGAGAATTGTCCCAGTTTGACCTGTTGAATCATGCAATAGAAAATTCCAATCACAAGCCTTTATATTTTATATGACACTTGACTCAGTGAGGATAGACCTTTTCTCAAATCATTTTATATTGTGTGTGTGTGTGTGTGTGTGTGTGTGTTTCTAAGTTATACATGTTTAGAGGATGGATTTAGGTAACAGAATGACCTCACCTACCCTATAAGTACAAGTTAAGTGATGCAGGTATGCTTCCCATATGCTTCAAGAAGCATTTTTCATCTCCTAACCAAGGTGGTGAAGTGAGAGGGAGCAGCTCTGCTGTGCTTAACTGGATTCTTAGAGAAGACAAAAAAAAAAAAAAAAATTCCATTTGTAATTCAAACAGAAGCAATCAAAAAGTAAATAGGAAAGACAGAGAGAATGCATGCAACAAGTTTTACTGTATGGGAACAAAAATTATAACAAAGACAGAAAACAGAAAGGCTTAATCACAAGCAGAAGAAGCATACAATTGGGAATATGGGTTGGAGCTCCCAAATTAAGGAAATCAAACTAAATGCTGGATTCAGAGTATTAATTATGTTAGGGCTGTCCCCTTTATCCATAATTGAGAGTGACCTAAGGTGATTGATTGTCAATTGAGTTTAGTAGTAACCAGGAAACCTTTTGTGCTAAGGAGGGAGCAGGAAATGGGAAAGGCTGATCCTTATCACAGAAGCAGTGATGGGAAACCCTTGGACAACTGCAATGATTTTGGATGAACTCCCAGAGTGGGCATGCTTGGAACCTCAACATATTCCCAGTCAACTGTACTGTTTCTTTCTTCATGTTTAGAATATTTTTTATTAGTTATGGGCATACTCAATATATAAACAGCACATGTTGATACCATTCACCCTCAACCCTGTGCTCCCAAAGGGACCCTCCTCATTGGGGATGCCAGTTATCCCCATGGGGATTTTGGGTCTTGCACTGTGGCCATCAGTTATGGGGAAGAGGCAATGTCTCTGTGCATAATATCTCAACTTGTAGCTGTAGGAATCTTTCAACCCCTTCTTCCCTGAAATTGCTTGAGCCATATTGGGTTCCTTTTAGGTCTTCTTCAGTGATGGACTCTTAAGAGTCTCTGAATCTCTGGTTTGGTAGATGTCAAGTGTCCTCAGTGTCTATCTCCTTCATCCTTGTACAGATATCATGTTCAATGAGAAAGAAGCACTCTTGCTCATTTCCTCAATTCCAGCTGGGGCCGTGGTTAAGTATGATGGGCCATATCTCTCCTCAGGTCCTGTTTCCATCTGAAAAAGAGAAGCAGATTCTATAATGAACAGTGAAGTCAGCACAGGTTAAATTCCAAGATATGGTATATCTACATGGTGGAATTTACTCAGCAGATAGAAAAAAAAAAACAAAACAGACAATGAAATTTGTAGAAAAATGATAGAATTTGGAACAGATTATACTCAGTGAACTCACCCAATTACAGAAAGACAATAATTGCATGGTCTCACTCATCTGTTTCTCCTTACCTGGATCAGCTGGAGAGGCTGACTTACATAATAGGCATCTTGAGGACTAGAAAACAGAAAGGTTAGGGCTTGAGGGAAGGATGAGAGTGGTGCCACCAGGTATTCAGCCACTTGCTTCAATCATATCTAATTAACATTTAGAGTTGCTTGAGTAGTGTTTAATTAAAACACACTTGACTATTTAACAATTTACTTAAGCAGCAAAAATTAAATATTGGCTTTTCTAAGACTGTAAATACTGCAAATGTGATGTTAGTACTATAAAACTCTTATCCTTTATATTAAAATGTATCTGCTACTAATAACTATCAGATTTGAATTATTTTTTCAACTTTATATTCTTTGATGAAGTAATCAATACATTAGCTTTTGAAATATAAATGATTATTTTCTATTAATATTGTCAACCTTCAGTAAGACACTTGAGCTATAACCCTTTAGAAAACACCACCCACCAATAAACTGCTTTTCAGAAAAGTACATTGAAACTAGACAATACTATAGAGTGATTCTAGTGTAAAGAATTGTCCTACCAATAGGTGTGCCATGAGATACTGACAAAGTTTTCTTAATTTTTTTTTTAAATTATTTTTTTATTTGAGAGACAGAGAGAAATTGAAAGAGGTAGATATATTGACATACCAGGACCTCCAGCTGCTGCAAAGAATGCCAGACATATGTGACACCTTGTCCATCTGGCTTATAAGGGTCCTAGTAAATTGAACCTGGGTCATTTGCTTTGCTGGAAAGCATGTTAACCACTATCCCATGTCCCCAGCCCTCAACAATGATTTTAATTGTTTATTGATTGATTAATTGATTTGGGTAAATTCTCATTTATTTGGTGCATTCAATGGAGTGTTATAATTCTCTACTGACTATGCAGCATTTTCCCTTTTTTGTTAAATTGAGAACTTTAGTTCAAGAGCATAGAATAAGTTGATTATATTCCTGTCTATTAAGTCTTTTGTATCCACTTCCCACTGCCATCCCACTGAGGACACTCCTATTTCCAAATATTCCCTCCTCTGTTTAGATGTCTTATTCCTTTTGCTCTTCAGAACAGTACAGATGTGTGGGAGTATCAGCAACCAGTGTGGGGCTATGAATGCACCGGTCAGTTCATGTTGGAAGAGCAGTCCTTAACACCTTTCTACCTTTCCAATCTGTGGCTCTTACATTTATTCTCCCACTTCTTCAATATGCCCTAAGCCTTGGAGGGCATGATAGTGATGTGTTGATTAGTAGTGCTGAGCTATTGACAACCTCTTTATTTCCAGCTTTCATGAGCTTTGAGTCTCCTCATTGTCTACTGCCATTTCCTTAGGGAAGGCTCTCTAGCTAGCAGTGACAGCAATTCTCATTTCTTTCGGAACCTTCATGAAAACACAAACAGAAAAGGAAAGTGCTTATATTTTAGTTAGCATCAATCTATAGTAATTTACATATGGCTTTAAGTTTTAATCTCAGCAATGATACACCATTTTCTGTGTTCATTGAATCTTTTACGGTAAACAGGAAGTTTTCAAAACAAAATTAAAGGAAGACTGGGACACATGGTTAATTCTGAATACAAACTGAGTCAATAATGTATGCCATTACAGGGCAGTTTCGTAGTCCAGGATTTCTTTGACAGAACCATGCCACATAGATAATTTTAACTAATTTTTTTCCATGTGTATTTTTCCTCTTGTTGTTCTCACATTGCTAAACTTCATAAAAAATGTTTCTCTTTTCTATCATCTTGAGGAATTTTATATATATGTATACACACGTGTGTGTGTATATGTGTGTGAGAGACAGAGAGATAGAGAAAGAAAGACAGACAGGGAGAAGAACAGAGAGAGAATCAAAGTGAAGGAGAAAGAGAAAGCATGTTTGTGCATTTGTACATGTGTGTGCACATATGTCAAGGCCTCTTTCTACAGCAAAGAATGCACCACTTGGTGCATCTGGCTTTACTGGGTGCATCTGGGTTCTGAGGAATGTAACAGGAGCTGGTAAGCAACTCCCTTTAACCACATAGCAATCTCCTTAGCAAGAAATAAAAATTTAATCTGTACTTTCTGAGGCAAGTTTCATATAGCTTATACTATTATAAGCAAATATATTAGGATAATTTAGGCATTTTATCATTTTGGCAAATCAGTCACTGAACCTGTATACCCTGAGAACCTCCTGAACAGTAATATGGGACCTCTGAAATATGTAACAAATAGTAAGTCCTATTTCATGATACTATTGCAATGACTATATTAAAATTAACTATAGAAAAACATCAACTACAGGACTTTGAAATGCCAAAATTATGTAACTAGATAAAAAGTTAAAAAAAAAAAAAAAAAGCAAAATAGTCAGGTATGGTGGTGTGCACCTTCAGTTCCAGCACTTAGGAGGCAGAGGTAGGAGGATTGCTGTGAGTTCAAGGCCACCCTGAGACTACATATTGAATTATAGTTCTTCTTGGGCTAGAGATCCTACATTGAAAAAATAAAAACAACAAAAACAAAAAGAGGTAAAAAACAAAAACAGAAAAAAAAAAAACACTTCAGACATTCCAAGAGACAGTGGATAAATTTGTTATGTCCATATGGACGAATCAAGTAGGTGTTAATTTGCTTTGTCATAAGTCATCTGTCAGGAGTGTTATGTTGTGCATATGTTCTAGTTACCTTCCCATTACTGGATCAACCATCAGAGTAGGAGCAGCTTATGGGAGGACAGGGTTTATTTCAGTCTTATGTATTCCAAGATAAGTTTTATCATGGTGGAGGAAGCTTGCTCATATCATATCATACATATATAGCAGCAAACCAGGCTCAAGCTGATTCTCTATATACCTTAAGTCTGCATTCAAAATGTGCCTCCCAGTGACACACCTATTCCATCAGGACTCCATCTATGTAGGAAGCTTAATCAAATACCTCAAGATATGGGACCATTTATATATAAATTACAACACATTTTTAAGAATTAAAAGTTTATAATGAAAGTTGAGAATATAATGATTTTATTAAGAAAGGAACAATACACTAAACCAGAAACAGCAGCTATGTATTACACTCCCTTGTTTGGGGACTAATTTTACCGTTTCTATTTACCTACTGTCAAAGTCCAAAGGCATTGAATGGAAAAGTCCAGAAATGAATAATCTATGCAATGTTCTCAGTAGTACAGTGGAATCTCATAACATCTCATTCTACCTTGTCTAGGTTACTATGCATCCCTTTGTTAAGCATATCACTGCTGTATTCTGTGGGCTACCTGGCCTACTTTCCTTTAGTGGGTCTCTAAAGCACAAGATTAGTGAGGCTGACATTTGAAGTAGTAAGCAAAGTGAACCGGGTAACACTTCCTTTCAGTGAAAAGGTGGTTTCCTGACTCACAAAAAAAGAGAAAAAAAAAAGTGTGCTGAATTTGGTAATATTGATAGTACCATTTTGAGACCATATATATGTATATATTCTGATTATAGATCATTATAGCTATTCTACTTTATTTGATTAGGTTAATTTTTTACTATGACTAAAGTAAAAATATACAGAGAAAACATGATTTACACGTATGCGTATACACACACACACACACACACACACTCACCAGTTCAGTAATATGAAGGTCCAGGAATCTATTGGAGTTTTGGAACAGATAAAGGAGACAACTGTAAAACACAAAATTTGCTGTGGGAATTTGTAGACAGTTACGGAACTGAGAAATACTATAATCTGTTCTCTGCAACTGGGAGAACCAGGAAGAATGATGTAGTAATTTAGTACAAGCCACAAATCCTGATATTCTAGGAGCAACTGGTATCCCTCGTGGCTATAGTTCAGGTAAAAAGCAGGAATAAAGTTTAAGATGGGTATAATTCTTGGGGTACCAAGGCCTGAGAAAGAGTAGTTCTGTTGCCAAAGGCTGAAGACAATCCACAGGAAAGAAGGACTATCCACTCTTTCTCTGCCTTTTTGTTCTATCCCTGCCCCCAGCAGGTTGGATAACATCTCCCACATTGGTCACAGCAGATCTTTACTCAGTTTTCAATAGACACATCCAGATGTCATATTTTACCAATATATGGACATACCTTATCCTAATCAAAATGACCCATAGGATTATCCATAAAATAATGCATGTATAATATAGTTTTTAATTTAGAAATTTAAAGGTAAAATAATATATAAGATTGCAATTAGTTACAAAAAATTAACATATACAAAATTTAATATGTGCTCTGGCCATATACTAAGTTGGGCAGTCATAGCAGAAAGAAAACAAAAATATGGAGGGCATCAACACAATAGCAGAAACTTACTAAATTCTTCATTCTTACCATACCCTTGGATTGCATGGTACATACATGAAGGAATCTTTATAACAAGTCAGGTATTTTCAATGGACAGACAGAATTTTATGAAAAGATTTTGTTAGAGAAGGACAAGGAAAATATCTTAATATGTGAACATGTCCTAGTGGCAACTACCCAGTTCAATAAAAGAAGGAAATAAATGTTTGATGCAGTTGAGAGTAAACACATGTGTTTTATGCCACATAACCACCTTCTAGACCATGATGAAATACATCTGTAATAAGGACTCCGTAGATTATGCCTAATGACAACCTATGTTAGCAATCTTTATGATATTTGTGCAATGCAAACACCTAGGTTCTAACAGTACATTTCTTACCCACTGCACAGTTAAATGATGCATAGTGGTTCTCTACAAAGATCCTACTAGGAGTCTGAGCTCTGGCAAAAAAAAAAAAAAAAAGGGAATGAAGAAATTATCAAGAAGTAAAACTGGGCAAGGATCATGAATGGCTAGGAAAGAGATTAAAGGGAGTGGAGATACAAAGGTGACTGAAATATGTCAAATGTGCATTTCTGAGAATAATTTAAAAGAGCTCTTGGGTGGAATTCAAAAATTAAAAAGGCTCAAATTGAGTGATGTCAGGAGAAGAATATGTACATCTAGGTACACAGTCATCAGTGATGCACAGACTGAGAATTAAAGTGCAGGGGAAAGATGAAGTATAAGAATTGAAATATGGGGCTAGAGAAATTGTATAGTGGTTAAGGCAATTGCTTACAAACCTAAAGACCCAGTCTCAATTCCTCAGTAACCATGTAAGCCCCATGCATAAAGCAGCATAAGAATCTGGAGATCAGTTGCAGTGGCTAGAAGCCCTGGAGCATCCATTGTCTCTCTACTTGCCACTCTCTGTCAAATGAATAAATAAATGCATAAATAAATAAATAAATAATCAAGGAAGAATTGTAATATGATTTAAACAGAATGATAGGCTAATATTTAATGACATGGCTCCAGCAGACCATTGTAGCTCTTAGGTATACATTATCACTGCTTTTTACTGGTTGATTCCACATTTCCTCTCAAAAGAGTTATTTTAGGGGTATGAAAGCTTGAGTTACTTGTAGGGGTACAAAAGCTTGGTTCTGGGCTACAGTGAACAAATAAAATGTGTCTTGTGCCAAACTGAATATTTATTCTCAGGAAATAGTATTGAGTGAATGCAGTGACTTATTTTAAAGTGGAAAGCATATTTATTGGTGAGGAAATCTCCAGCAGTATTTAATAATTACATTGTCCAAGATCTTAAACAAAGTCATTAAATCTTTTAAAACTTTTATTGATAATAGTTATACTTGCAAATAATATATTTTCATCATAATCGCCACTTATTGCATACTTTTGTCTACCCACCACTGTCCTCTGTCCACGTAACTCTTTTTTTTAAAATTTATTTATTTATTTATTTATTTGAGAGTGACAGACACAAAGAGAAGGACAGATAGAGGGAGAGAGAGAGAATGGGCGCGCCAGGGCTTCCAGCCTCTGCAAACGAACTCCAGACGCGTGCGCCCCCTTGTGCATCTGGCTAACGTGGGACCTGGGGAACTGAGCCTCGAACCGGGGTCCTTAGGCTTCACAGGCAAGCGTTTAACCACTAAGCCATCTCTCCAGCCCCACATAACTCTTTTTAAAATGCATTTTAATGTACTTATTTGAGAGAGATAGAGAGAGTCAGTCAGAAAGCGAGTATGGGCAAATGAGTTCCTCTTCCCACTGCAAGCAAACTCCAGTTGCATGTGCCACTTTGTGCATCTGGCTTTACATGGGTACTCTGCAAGCTAGTGCTTCTAAATAATGAATGATTTTCCCAGACACCCTTTCTTTATTGAATATTCTGTCTTCTTATGTATTTATTGTATTTATTTATTTACTCTATTTCGGCATACACTATAAATTATGAAATGTTAATGATCCCCAGATCACACAATTCTGGCCCAGATAGTTTTTTAATTTGTCAACAATTTTATAGGTTGTACATTATTTTGATTCTCATTTTTAAAATTGGGAAACTGAGGTACATATAAGTTATGTTTACTTGATTACTTATTGAATACAAATCACAGTATTCCAGATTCTGATTCTGCAATAATAGAAGATACAGATCTTAGTTTTGAAATTTTTATTTCAAAATTTTAGTAATGCCAAGTGATATGAAGAATATAAAGAAGATATAATGGTTATGAGAAGATCAACATTTTAGGATAAAGATTAGCATGATAACTTGATTAAAGTTATATAGTAAGTATGAATCCTGATTGAACAGGATAGATGTTTTCTCTTTTTCTCACTATTGCCATGACTTGCCAGTCAGAACAATAGCCAGTACTGGTGAAATGTCATTCATTATGCCTTATTTTCAAGGTCAAGATTACAATTCTCATTTTAAGTTGTTTAGGTCAGTGTGGTGGTTTGAATCTGGTGCCCCCCATAAACTACAGTGTTCTGAATTTTAGATTCCCCAACTGATGGCAATTGAAAATTAAAGCCTCCTGGAGGCAGTGTATTGTTGGAGGCAGGCTTTTGTGCACTATAGCCAGTTTCCCCATGCCAGTGTTTGGCACACTCTCCTGTTCCTGTTGTCTACCTTATGTGGGCCAGGGGTTGATGTACACCCTCTTCTTATGCCATTTTTCCCCCTACCATCGTGGAGCATCCCCTGAAGCCTGTAAGCCAAAATAAACCTCTTTTCCCCACAAACTGCTCTTGGTTGGGTGATTTCTACCAACAATGAGAATCTAACTTCAATAGTAAAGTGGTATGGAAGAGTGATATCATTTGCTGCTGGACAAATGACTGTGTAGCTTTGGTCTTTTGGAGCTGATTTTCAAGAGGAGTGTGGAAAGGTTTGAAACCATAGTCTAAGAGACACCCTGCAGTGCTGTAAGTACAGCTTGATGGACTATTCTGGTCAGAGTTGAAAGACTTGAATGTAATAAGAACTATGGACTATGAGGTTTGGCTTATGAGGGCGAGAAAGAGTTTGCTTGGACTGGGATAGCAGTTTATGTGAGAAGCTTGCTATTATGCCTGTGTCCTGAGAAGTTGTGCATGGTTGCTTTGTATAGAAATGAACTGATGTGGACAGAGGGATATGACACCGAAAAAAAAAAAAAAAATCTTTGGGTGAACTGCTGCCAATTCAGCTGTAATTGAGAGAGTACAATCTCTGAGATTGGGCCCGCTGACCTGCACTGGGGCAACAAGAAGAATGTATACTCTTTTGAAGGGGCCAAATAGGAGTGTCTTGTTCTTCAATGTCCGCTTTATTACCCGTGCATTAACAAATTGAAACCCTACCTGATATTGTGGAGTTTAAGAGATGTGGGAGAGGGTACTGAGTTTGCAACATGTCTTGTGGTTTGGAAATGGCCAAGGGTAGTTTGAAGAAGATTTGCTGGATGCCTGCATAGAGACCCCACTGAGCCATGAGGATGAACTGTGGATTGCAGTGGAGGCCCAGTGGAAATAGCCTGACCATGAGATGGCTTCTAAGAAAAGCTGCTGGCCCCAGATGAAGTTTTCCAGGACTATGAGTATTCTAGCTGGAGGGGCAGAATTGGAACTACAGAGACTTGTTGCTGGTTAGGATTATCAAACTTGGAAACTTGTTACTGACTAGATTTGTTGGACTCGAAGCTACAGAGTTTGATATTTGCCTGGTTGTCACAAATCTTGTATTGGTATGCCCAATGCCATGTTTTGCAGTGTGAATATTTATTCCGTGCCATTATGGGTTTTGGGGGGATTTTTTGGTATTATGGCTCAGTTAAAAGACCTTGGATTATGGGGAGGTTTGAACATCACTGGGATTGATAAAAAACTGAACTGTGGGGAATTCTAAGTTGGACTGAATGCATTGTATTTTACATCACATATGGATATTGGCTTATGGGGTCAGGGGTGGAATGTGGTGTTTTGATTCAGGTATCCCCCATAAACTTAGGTGTTTTGGATGTTAAGTTCCTTAGCTGTTGGCAACTGGAGATTAAAGCCTCCTGGAAGCACTATATTGTTGGGGGTTGGGTTTATGGGTGTTATAGCCAGTTTCCCTATGCCAGTGTTTGGCACACTCTCGTGTTCCTGTTGTCCACCATATGTGGGCTGGAGGTGAAGTACACAGTCTGTTCATGCCATCATTTTCCCCTGCCATCGTGGAGCTTGCTCTCAAGCCTGTAAAATAAGCCTCTTTTCTCCACAAGCTCCTCTTGATTGGGTGATTACTACCAGCAATGAGAACCTGACTGCAACAGTCAGCTATTCGTAGTACGAAATATAAGAGATCTAGGGATTTGTTACTACTATGGAGATACTAAGATTTAAATACACAAACATAAGAGGAAAAATGTAGGGATTTGTGACTAAAGTCCACCTACAGTGGATCTTTTTTATTTATACCAGTTTCAGAGATGCCATTGGGTTTTAGTATTAACTGCAGAATGTGAGGAAATGCTGCCAGAACCCTAGCAGCTAGAAGATGAAACTTTCTCTCAGCGAGGCTCAAACTGATGTTCTAGAGAGGAGGATTACACAATACTTCTTGAATACATGAATCAGTAAGGTACTGAAGAAAATAAATTTTAAAACTCTATAGAAAATTTCACATGAATTGAGTGCCAATTCATGGCATGAATTAAAAAGCATGAAGACTAAGCAAAGTTAGAGAATATTTTTGTAAATATTTTGTAAAGCCTGTGTGTAGGAAATATGCTGCAATGCAAGCTGAAGATAAACCTCCTATCAACCAAGGATCCACTGACAATAAAAGAATGCCCTATCATCCTCATTACTGTGAGCTGCTCATTAGGCATACGGTGGAAAAAATGTTACGCACAAGGCAAACAGACCTGGGTCAGTAGGCTATTCCGCATCAACTGTGCAGCAGTTTCATTCCTGAAATGATAAACAACACAGCAAAACAGCAGCTGTTTTCTTAGATGAAATGTATAAAAGATTCTTCTGACTTTCTTTTGACTTAAAAATAAGGTGTTCTTTCTCCTACAACATAAAGAATACATTTAATCTTCACATACCAAAATGTTCCTATATCAGATATATTGAAAAAAAAATGTACATTATTTTTGATATTTACAGAAGAGAGCTCACAGCTCACAAATGACTTCCTTAGCTGGTGACCAGTTCACCTTTCACACAGGGTGGCAACTGTATGTGTGTGTGTGTGTATATATATATATATGAATATATGTGTGTGTGTATATATATTCTAATATACATATATACACATATATATATGACAGAGAGTGATGATGATTCAAAGAAAGTGATCATCATTTCAGCTCATGTTTGGATTCTTTGTCATTGAAAAAAATCCATAAAAATTATTTTTTCCATTCATATTAAATTATATACTCATGTTTTAATTTCTCAAGTATAATATTGATATTTTAGGTCAAAAGACTTTATTATGCAATTGTATTCAAAATTCTTCAACATACATATTCATTCTGGAAATGCAAATAGGAAAACTGAACTGATTTGAAATAGAGATATTCAGCTCACTCAAAGTATATATTAAAATATTTTAAATGAAATGTGTTCCAAAGTTCTCCTTTGATTTTACTTGGATACAAAAATGTAGAGAAACAATTTGCTCCACTAGCATGCTTATTCCTAATTTTCAGGTATTACTATAGGGACAAGGTAATCTATCAACTTGATTTTTATTGCTTGTGATCACAAACATTTTTGGAGGATTTTCTTCTTCCTTCCACCTTGATTTATTTCCTGTTGTACCTCTGAATACTGTAGATGATGAATACTTACAATTAAGGCATAAAGGCAACATAGTGTTTTAATGACATGAAAATAAATTAAAAAGGATTGTTAAGGTATAAAAACATAGTTTTCTTTTTCCATTACTTTTATGTCCAATTTTAAGGTTTTTGCCAAGCTCTCGAATGTGTAGATGTGGTCAATTCCTTTCATCTTTGCCATTTGCTTCTTATTATTTTCAGTTACTTCATAAATGTAAGAAAGATTTTTTTTTGAAAAATTGTAATACTGTCATAATTTCTAATGCTATAATGTGCTGTTTGATAACACTTTATAACAAGGTTAAATATGTGCCATAGACACATGCCAAATGACTAAATTGTTTAGAAAAGTGAAATGTATTATTCTGTTTATTTGATTTATATATATTTTTCTACTGCATTTTAAAATTATTAGTTATGTACACAGTGGGTATACAGCCATGTTGGTACTATCATTAGCCTCCTCCCTGTCATCCACCCTCTGCAGGGACCCTCCTCATTGGGGAATGTGGGTCATGCATTGTGGGGTTAGCCATCAGTTATGTGTACAAGGAAATGTCTCTGTGCATAATGTCTCAAAATGTGGCTCCAACAATCTTTCCATCCCCTCTCCTGCAAATTTACCTCAGCCATTAAGGGTTCATTTTAGGTTTATTTCAGTGATAAGGTCTTGGAAGCCTCTGTGTTTCTAGATATCTCATTTGGTAGGAGTTGATTGTTCTCTGTGTCTATCTCCTTCACCATTGTGCTGGTACCAGGTTCACCAAGAAAACAGCACTTTTGCTTGTTTCCCCAATTAATCTTAGTTTCAGCTGGTGCCCTTCTGAGGTATGATGGGGTGGTTCTCTCCTTAGGATCTGTGTGTATTTGAAAAAGAGAAGCAGATTCTCTGGCAGAGAATCAAGTTAGCCCAAGATAAATGGGATAACCATTATTTCTTAGAGAGAATTTAATAGGTGTAGGCCCTCTTCTAGCCCATGATTGGTGGTAGCTGATAAAGGAGAGCAGGCTCATGTTTGGATATGGTTCTGACTTATTTCCCAGCTCCAGCTATGGGTCCCGTTCCACTGAGTGGATCATTTAGCCAAATCAAGAGCAGTTGGCTTCCCTCCATGGCTGTGCACCACTATTGCACTTGTGTCAGCATCACGACAAGTTATTTGCTGCTAAGTAGGTTAGACCATGAGTTGCTTAGACAGATATTGGTCATTTTCCCCAAGTCACCCATGTAGCACCTTCTGGCACTAGACTCACTGACTCTCTACCAGCTTCCAGCCATGCCATTCCATTATATGTGTCAACTGCATATGATGTCTTCAGCAGTAGGGTCTTACCACTAACCATTGGTGGGTTATTAAGTACTCTGACAGAAATCTGTCTTTCTTTTAGGAAACCTTGTTCGTCTCTCTGATCAAAAGCTCATTGTGGATGATAGCCACCTGCTGGTACTGGGAGTTACAGATTAGTGCCCAATAAGAGAAGGTAGACAAAGATAACTAATATAAAAGAGTTAGAGAAAGGAGAGGACAGAGTGAGAGTGAGGTGGGGGGAAACTGTGGAAGATTAAGGTCAGTCTTCATCATACCCTCTTCAATGCCTTGTGGGTCAGGTGTTTCCTCTAAGGGCCTTGTGGTCTGCCTTTTAGGATGTAGAATTTTATGGTAACATTGCCATTTGGGTCTTGATTTGTGTATCCCACCCCTTCCCTTGCCCTTCCTTACCTCCCCTCCCTCCCCACCCACCCTGTTGTCTAGTCCTCGAGATGCTTGCTGGGTATGTCAGCATCTTGGGTAAATTCAGGTTAGGTGCTGTAGATGAGTGAGACTATGCAGAGATTATCTTTCTGTGATTGGGTAAGTTTACTGAGAATGATTTGTTCCAGGTTCAACCATTTTTCCTCAAATTTCATTGTGTCCATTCTTCTACTGATGGACATATGGGTTGATTCCAGCTCTTAGCTATTACAAATTGAGCCACTATAAACATGGTTGTACCAATATCTCTGGACTGAGGTTTAAAGGTTTTAGGGCACATGCCCAGTAAGGGAATAACTGTGTCTGTTGGTACCCATTGCCATTTGGGTCCAGATTTGTGTCCCCCACCCCCTCTCTTACCCTTCCTTTCATCCTCACCTATCCTATTGCCTGGTCCTTGAGATGCTTGCTAGTTATGTCATCATCTGGTGTAAATTCAAGTTAGGAGGTATAGATGAGTGAGACTATGCAGTGATTATTTTTCTGTCAGTTTTTGGCTTTACTGGGAATGATATGTTCCAGTCTCAATTCCCCGGGACCCATATTAGCCAGATGTACAAGATGACACATGTGACTATATATGAACTTTCTGTGAAGGATTCCTGCAACACATAAGGTAGCCCCAAGAATCAACAAACTGGACTATATTAAATTAAAGAGTTTCTCTGAACAGCTAACAAAATAATCAACACAGCAAATAGAAACCCTACAGAATAAAATATCATTGTAGGCTTTTGTTTAGACAGGGAACTGATACTTAGAACATAGAGAGAACTATAAAAAAAAATAAACACCAAACTTTCCTCCAATCAATGGACTAATAAAATGACAGATAATTCACACACACAAAAAAAAAACACAAATGATCCACACACAGTTTAAAAAAGTTCAACATCCTCAGCTATCAGACAAAGGCAAATTTAGATCACTTTGAGATTTTTTTTTTTTTTCTCATCACAATCAGAAAGGCTATCATCAAGAAAACTAATGACATCAATTCTTGGTAAGGATGTAGTCAGAAGGAAATCATTATTCATTGTTGTGGGAGTGTAAACTGGTGCATCCACTATGGAAATTATTATGAAAATTTCTCAAACACCTTAAAATTGTCCTACCAATGACCTAATCTGATTTGTGACTTTTCTTTCTCTCTTTCTTTCTTTCTTTCTTTCTTTCTTTCTTTCTTTCTTTCTTTCTTTCTTTCTATCTTTCTTTCTTTCTTTCTTTCTTTCTCTCTTTCTTTCTCTCTCTCCCTCTCTCTCTCTCTCTCTCTCTCTCTCTCTCTCTCTTTCTTTCTTTCTTTTTGCTACTTAGAGAAAATCAAGTAAATAAGGTATATCATTTCTTGCACTGCAATAGTCTTTGATGTCATTCAAAACTATAAATTCAAATCAATCACCTATCTGTTTATTATTTATCTACCTACCTATTTCTAACATTGACCATTTATCTACTTATCATTTTCCTAGCTGCTTATCTATGATATGTATAACATATCCATTTTACATCTCTCATGTATGTATTATCTATCTATCTTTCTATCTATATATCTAGCTTTATATCTACCTAGTTATACATCATTTAAAACTATTTGGGGGCTGGAGAGATGGCTTGGTGGTTAAGCACTTGCCTGTGAAGCCTAAGGACCCCGGTTCGAGGCTTGGTTCCCCAGGTCCCACATTAGCCAGATGCACAAGGGGGCACACGCATCTGGAGTTCGTTTGCAGAGGCTGGAAGCCCTGGCACGCCCATTCTCTCTCTCTCCCTCTATCTGTCTTTCTCTCTGTGTCTGTCACTCTCAAATAAATAAATTAAAAAAAAAAAAACTATTTGGGCCTTGATAAAGTCAGATGCTTTCATCGTTTAGTTTGGTATTATCCTACTCACTGGCCTTAATGACTCTGACTTCATTGACTGAGTTTTTTTCATTTTCTTTGATATTAGTGGAATGTACATGTATACTGGAATCTGCATAAAATTTAAAGTTGTCTATGTTGCCAATTCATTTTGGGCTTTGTGTTTTCCCCCACCCTCACTTTTCTGTGCCCCAAACCCTTCCATTGCTATTTTCTGGGACTCAATCTGTCTATCAGATATGTCAGGTGATCCAGGTTAGAAAATGCAGATGAGTGAGAATACGTGGCAGCTGTCTTTCTTTGATTGGGTGAGTTCAATGAGTATGAGGTGAAGGCTATCCATTTCTCTAAAAATTTCATTGTGTCATTTTTTCTTACTGCTGAGTAGAATCACCTTCTTTTAATGTGCCACATCTTTAATATCCATTCATCCAATGATGGGCATCATCTGGGTTGACTCCAGTTCTTACATGTTCATATATGCATCTGCATTTAAATTTTAAGAATGACTTAATCACAATTCCCAGAAAGGTACACATCCATAATTTCTGCAATTATCATGACAAGACAGGCAGATCTTTTTAGCTCAGGAATGTGAGATGACACTAGGTAATATAATAAGACCATGTTCCAAGAATCAACAAGAAGAACTGCAGTAAAATCACAATAAACAAATAAATAATGCATTTTGAGATTTCAGACATGAAAAGAAAAGTAATTATAATCATTAAGAATATTTTTTTTCCAGCCCATTCATAATGAAGAACATTGAGCATTGGGAAGTTTTACTATATTGAGTTTTCTTTAATAACTATGTGTAAGATTAAAAGATTCAAGCTGGGCTTGGTGACACATGCCTTTGATCCCAGCACTCGGGAGGCAGAGGTAGGAGTATCATTATGAGTTTGAGGCCAGCCTGACTACATAGTTAATTCCAGGTCAGCCTGGGCCAGAGCAAGACCCTACCCCCCCCCCAAGAAAAAAAGATTAAAAATTCAACTTTTCAAATAACTATATTATACATTGAATGTTGGTGACCTCACATTCAATACAAGCAAGTTTTGACACATCATGTCTACTAAAATAATGATAGAACCAAACTGATGTTCATGCATGCTCTCCTCAGAAGATGCATACACATGAACTGTATAATCAAACTAAATTCATTAGTTAGTTCTGCCTAACCTCAATAATGATTTGCAATCAATTTCTTTTGCATATGTTAAATGCTACTTGATGTTCAAGGAATAAAATATTATTTGAGCTTTGGAGATATCAGTGTTACTTTTCATTATGTTTATATTCGATACATATTATTTTAAGTCAAGAAACTGATGATGGTGTAGACCTGCACTTGTATAGCTCTTAAAGCATATTGGGACATATAACTGAAATAACTGGTAGTGACAAAGAGTGGCATTTTTTTTTTTGATTTTGTTTTTGTTTTTCGAGGTAGGTTCTCACTCTAGCCCAGGCTGTCCTGGAATTCACTCTTTATTCTCAGGGTGGCCTCGAACTCATGGCAATCCTCCTACCTCTGTCTCCCAAGTGCTGGGATTAAAGGCTCCAGGCTATGAATGTAGCAGTCATAAACTGAGGAGGGGAATGCCTCTGGATATTTGTTCCCACCCTGTGGCTCTTACATTCTTTCCACCCTCTTCCAGAATGTTTACTGAGACGTGAAGGGTATAATTTTACTTTAGCATTGAGTTCTCAATAACTTCTGAATTTCTGCTTTGACATGTTTTGATTGGCCTCAGTGTCTTTTGCCAACCTGGTGGTGCAGGTTGTCAGGCTAGTTGTAAGAACAGCACTCATGCTTAACTTACCATTTCTTCCATGGTGTCGCCTGGATCTTGGCTGCTCTACAAGAGTTGGTTGATCTCTTGCTAGACAGTCAGTTAACTTTTCTTGTCATGTTGATGGAATTTGACTCATCCTGTTTTTTTCTGCCTTATCAAAAATAAAAGAGATTATCCAACCAAGAGTGAGAGAAGAATTCATTAAAGGGAAAAAAAAATCATTGTTAATTAAAGATTTTGATGGGTGTAGCCACTTGTTTGGCCACAAAATAGTGGGACCTTCTCTCTGGTGTCAATGACCATCATCTCTATAGGATTCTAACTCGGTTGCCTACTTTAGTACCAAGCATGAGTTGTTTCCCACTGAGCAAGCATCTTATCCAATAAAAGAGCCATTGGATATCCACATTGGCTGAGGGTCAGTATTGCACAGGTGTGTACATATTGTCTGGAGTCAGGCACTGCCACGCACAGGCTGGAGCCTTCAGTAGACAGGTCTGAGTTGCTAGCCAAGGCTAAGGATCCCTGGACTGTAGGAGGCTACTCCCTCTCCAAGCCCAGCACACCTGAACTTAGGCTTTGCCCTGTGACCTTTGGCCAGTTGCCTAGGAAATTCCTTATATGGTATCAGCCAGAAACCTTTGCACAGACCATTGTCCTGTACCCTATACCTTCTTCTTGCCATTGCATACATGCTGGAATGTATGTCCCTATATGCTAATTAGTCATCAGCAAGGAACTTGGTACATCCAATCCCCTTAGGACCCTCAACTGCTTATAAACCCATTTCCCTATTGATTAAACCGAGCTGTTCACAGAGAATGTCTCCCCAAATTGAACCTTTCATCATTGCACTCACCAAGGTTGCCTGAATTCCTTCAGGGGAACACATTCTTTTCAGCAGCACATGGAACATTCTCTAAAATGTCCCAACTAAAAAAATGTCCTGGCCCAGATGCAATCAATGCTGAATTTTACCAAACCTTCATGGAAGAACATCACTGCATCTCAAAATGTTCCAAAAAATAGAAAAGGAAGGAATCCTACCAAACTCCTTCTAAGAAGCCAGCATCACTCTGCTACCAAAACATACAAAGATAGAACAAGAAAAGAAAATTATGAACCAATCTCCTTCATAATCATCTCAAGATAATAGTGGCAAATAGAACACAAGAATATATCACAAAGCCCATTCACCCAGATCAAGTAGGCTTTATCCAAGAGATACAGGGATGGTTCAACATATGCAAATCAATAAATTTAATACATTCTATAAATGGACTGAAGGACAAAAAAACACATGATCATCTCATTAGATGCAGAAAAAAATACGGACAAAATACAACATCTTTTCACGGTAAAAGTCCTACAGAGGCTGGAAACTAAGGGAACATATCTCAACATAATCAAGACCATTTATAATAGCAAATGGATAAAAACTTGAAGCTTTTTCACTAAAATCAGGAACAAGGGTGTCCACTGTCCCAACTTTATTTAATATAGTACTAAAAGTCTTAGCTATAGCAATAAGGCAAGGGATGCACATAAAAGGGATACAAATTGGAAA
This sequence comes from Jaculus jaculus, assembly GCF_020740685.1. Lineage (NCBI taxonomy): Eukaryota > Metazoa > Chordata > Mammalia > Rodentia > Dipodidae > Jaculus > Jaculus jaculus. Next base: position 154,411,271 of record NC_059103.1, on the reverse strand, counting down.
GGAAGAGACCAAGTTATCACTATTTGCAGATGATATGATATATACACAAAAGACCCTAAAGACTCTACCAGCAAACTGTTAGAGCTGATAGACACTTAGACAAGAAGCAGGATACAAAATCAACACACAGAAATCAGTAGCCTTCCTATATGCTACAAACAAACAAACAGTATGAAATAATTCACAATTGCCACAAAATAAACAAATAAATATAATACCTTGGAATAAACCTAACAAAGGAAGTAAAGGAACTCTACAATGAAAACTTTAAAACACTCAAGTGAGAAATTGCAGAAGACACTAAGACATTGAAAGACACCCTTGTTCTTGTATTGGAAGAATCAATATTGTGAAAGATGGTAATCTTACCCAAAGCAATTTGCACATTTAATACAATCTGCAATAAAATATTAATGGCATTCTTATAGAAATAGAAAACAACAATCCAAAAATTCGTTTAGAGGAACAAAAATACCCTCAAATATATTTACAACAATTTTGAGCAATGAAAATAAGGCTGGTGTTATCACCATATCTGATTTATTTTATCTTATTTTATTTTATGTATTTATTTGAGAGAGAGAGAGAGAGAGAGAGAGAGAGAGAGAGAGAGAGAGAGAGAAGAAGAAGAAGAAGAAGAAGGAGAAGGAGAAGGAGAAGGAGAAGGAGAAGGAGAAGGAGAAGGAGAAGGAGAAGGAGAAGGAGAAGGAGGAGAAGGAGATTTTAACCTATATTACAGAGCTATAGTAACAGAAAAAGCATGGTACTGGCACAAAACTGACATGTATATCAATGGCACAGACTAGAGGGCCTGAATGATATTGCCTCCTGGTCTTCAACAAAAATGTAAAAAAAAGAAAGAAAGAAAGAAAGAAAGAAAGAAAGAAAGAAAGAAAGAAAGAAAGAAAAGGAGAAAGTCATTGGAGAAAAGACAGCTTCTTCAGCAAATGGTACTGGAAAAACTGGATATATATCTGTATATCTGTAGAAGGATGAAAATAGATATTTATCTATCTCCATGAACAAGAATTAAGTCCAAATGAATCAAAGACCTTAATATCATATCTAAAACTCTGAAACTGCTAGAGGAAAAATTAGGGGAAACCCTTGAGCATATTGGTCTTGGCAAACACTTTCTGAATATAACCCTAATACCTCAGGAAATAAAACCATAAATCAACCATTGGGACCTCATGAAATTACAAAGCTTTTGTACAACAAAGGACACTGTGAATAGAGCAAAGAGCCAGCCTACATAAAGGGAGAATATCTTTGCCAGCTATACATCTGCCAGAGAATTAATATCTAGGGCATAAAAAATAATACAGAAAAGCTAAATAATAAGAAATTAAACAACCAATTAAAAATTAGGCTATGGAACTAAATAGAGAATTCTCAAGAGAAAGGATACACATGGCTCATAAATATCCAAAAATGTTCTACATTTCTAGCCATCAGGGAAATGCAGATTAAAACTACATAGAGATTATATCTCGCTACTGTCAGCCTGGCTACCATCATGAAAATAAATGACTGTACATGTTGGCAAGGATGCACGAAAAATAAAGGAACATATCTATACTGTTGGTGGGATTGTAATGTGGTACAGCCATTGTAGAAATCAGTGTAGAGGATCCTGAGACAGGTAAATATAGATTTACAAAATGACCTACCTATACCACTCCTAGGCATATATCCTAAGGATTTATCTTGCTGCCTTAGAGATGCTTGCTCAAGTTTATGGTATTCTATGCACAATAGCTAGGAAATGGAACCAGCCTAGATATCTCTAACCTGCTGAGTGGGTAATGAGGATGTGACTCATTTACACAATGGAGTTCTACTCAGTGGTAAAGAAAAATGAAATTTTCATGGAAATGGATGAATCTGGAAAGGTTAGTGAGGTAACCCAGGCACAGAAAGCCAAATGTCATGTGCTGTCTCTCATATATGGACCCTAACTAGTCTGATGAAATTAGATCACCAAGGAAGATTCTGGGGCCCTAACCTCTTTGATTCTCAGCTTCTGTGAACAATTTCTTCCACAATGTTTTCCCCATCATCATTTAGTGCTTCATCGCAGGAAAACAGGGCCAAATGATATGGATGAAATCCTCTGAAGCTGTGAGGAAAAGAATTCTTCCCTCCTTAAAGCTGATGATCTTATACATTATCACAGTGATGAAACAGTACTTAACATGTTGTACATTGAGCATTTGAGTGCTTTGCTAAAGGGCTTTGTGTGTACATTCATGAGGGATATTAGTGTTTCATTTTCTTGAATTTTTAATTAATTATTATTTATTTGAGAGAGAGAGAGAGCACGCCTTGGCTTACATATAAAAATTAAAGTCACAGCACTTGGGAGGCAGAGGTAGGAGGATTGCCATGAGTTCAAGGCCACCCTGAGATGACAGAGTTAATTCCAGGTCAGCCTGGACCAGAGTGAGATCCTACCTCGAAAAACCAAATAAATAAATAAATAAATAAATAAATAAATAAATAAATAAATAAATGATGTCAGAAAACCAAAAGAAACAGTATAATGCTAATTTTTAGATGCTGTGATGGGAAAATAGACATTGACTGTAAGGTATTTTGGTGATGAGATGAATAAATTCAAAAATTCATTTAGCATAAAGTCCTACTGTCCTGGCCTGTCAAGATTTAATGTTTTCTTTCTTTCTTTCTTTCTTTCTTTCTTTCTTTCTTTCTTTCTTTCTTTCTTTCTTTTCTATTTTTTTTTTTTTTTTTTTCAGGTAGGGTTTCATTCTAGCCCAGGCTGACCTGGAATTCACTATGTAGTCTCAGGGTGGCCTCGACTCACGGTGATCCTCCTACCTCTACCTCCCAAGTGCTGGGATTAAAGTCATGTGCCACCACATCTGGCAAGGCTTGATGTTTCCTAAGAATAATAATATGTTAGTGTGTATATACACACACATAGAGACCCCATGAAATGACAATTTACCATATTGATTGTGGCTTTCCTTTAATTGGGTACATCAAATCATCATAATTTACATAATAATCACAAAAATATGTCTTTAATACCTCAATAAATCTTGGAAGAAGGAGCTAACACTTCATTTTCTAAATGATTATGCAATGTAGCCAGTGTTTTCATTTGGGAAAAAGGTGTGCTTTTGGAAGTCTGTTTTATACTGGAAATCTAAACTGGAAGAATCTCATGGTGACTTAGCAGGGCGGAATTCTGATACCAGGAGAAGAAGAAAAACTGTTGCTTAATTCAGTTAAAAAGTCAAATAGTTCTTTGTAAATTCTAGAAATAAGGCTTCTATCAGTTGGATAACCTGCAAATATTTTCTCCCACTCTGTGGGTATTCTATTGGCTTTGCTTATTATATGCTTGTCTGTAAAGAAACTCTTCAGTTTCATATGATCCCATTGGTTGAGTGACTGTTTAAGAACTTGAGCCACTGGGGTTTTGTTTAGGAAGTCTTTTTCCATTCCTATATCATGGAAAGTGCTTCCTAAATTTTCTTCCAGTAGTATTCGAGTTTCTGGTCTTATGTTGAGGTCTTTGATCCATTTGGATTTGAGTGTAGTGCATGGTGAAATGTGTGGATCAAGTTTTAGTTTCCTGCATGTGGTTATCCAGTTTATCCAGCACCATTTGTTGAAGATGCTATCTTTTTTCCAGCCTATATTGTTTGGGCCTTTGTCGAATATCAAATAGCTTATTTCTAGAATTTACAAAGAACTCTAAAGTCTAAACAATAAGAAGACAAATACCCCACTCACAAAATGGGGTGCAGAGTTGAACAGGCAATTCACAGAGGAAGAAATACAAATGGCAAACACACACTCAAGAAAATGTTCATCATCCATAATCATCAGAGAAATGCAAATTAAAACAACTATGAGATTCCACCTTACCCCAATAAGGATAGCCAACATCAAAGAGTCAAATGAAAATAAATGCTGGCGAGGATGTGGAGAAGCAGGGACACTCATTCACTGTTGGTGGGAATGCAGGATGGTACAACCACTCTGGAAAGCATTATGGAGACTCCTAAAAAAGCTGACTATAGAAATACCAACAGACCCAGTTATACCCTTACTGGGTGTCTACCCTAAAACCTTCAAACCAAAGGCCAGAGAGATTTGCTCAACCATGTTTGTTGTGGCTCAATTCTTAATAGCTAAAAGCTGGAATCAACCCAGATGTCCATCATTAGAAGAATGGATAACAAAGATGTGGTATATCTACACAATGGAATTCTATACAGCAGTAAGAAAAACAGACACAAAGAAATTTGAGGAAAAATGGTTGAACCTGGAACAGATCATTCTCAGTAAACTTACTCAATCACAGAAAAAAAACCGACACATAGTCTCACTCATCTACAACACATAACCTGAATCGACCCAAGAAGCCTTACATACTCAGCAAGCACCTCATGGACTAGACAATAGGATGGAAGGGAGGGCGGGGAGGGCATCAAAGGGTGGAAAACAGTAATCTGGACCCAAACGGCATTGGTACCATAAAATTCTACTTCCTAAATGTCTGACCAAATAGCTGAACCTTCACTAGACCTTTACAGGAAACACCTGAACAACAAGACACTGGAGAAGGTAGGATCAAAACTAACCTAAATCTTCTACATCTTCCCTCCCTCCATCTCCTCCTCTCCCCTCTATCTCTCTCCTCTCTAACTCTTGTATATTAGTTATGATTTTCCTCAATTTATTAGTGGGCACTGGCCTGTAACCCCCACTTCCAGCTTGGGGCTACCATCCACAATGAGCTTTTGATCAGAGAAACCTACAAGGTTTCCCAAAACAATGATAGACTTCTGTCAGAGTACTTGATGACCCACCAAAGGCCAGTGGTAAGACCCTATTGCTGAAGACTCCACATGCAGCTGATACACAAAATCGAATGGCATGGCTGGAAGCCAGGAGAGAGTCAGTCCCCCGACAGTCAGCGTGTCTAGTGCCAGAAGGCGCTACATGGGCGACTGGGGGAAATGACCAATATCTGTCTAAGCAACTCATTGTCTAATCTAATTAGCAACAAATAACCTGACGTGATGCCCACACAAGTGCAATAGTGGCACACAGCCATGGTGAGGAACCAACTACTCTTGATTTGGCTAACTGATCCACTCAGCGGTACTAGACCCATAGCAGGAGCTGGGAAACAAGTCAGAACCATACCCAAACACAAGCCCACTCTACAATATCAAGCTATCATCAATCATGGGGTACAAGAGGGCCTACACCTATCAATCTGTCTACCAAAAAAGTAAATGTTATTTTAATGTTCTGGCTGCTAACTTACTCTCCGTTGTAGAATCAGCTTCTCTTTTTCAGATAGATGCAGATCCTATGGAGAGAGCTGCCCCAACATACCTCAAAAGGGGCCCAACTGAAACTAAGGACAATTGGTGAAACAAGCAAGGGTGATGTTTTCCTGTGAACTGGATACCAGCACAAAGGGGAAGGAGAACAACACAGAGAAAAATCAACTCCTACCAAATCGGAGAGCCAGAGCCTCAGAGGCCCCCAACACCTCAGCACTGAAGCAGACCAAAAATGAACCCAACATGTCTCAGGGAAATTTTGCGGAAAAGGTGGCAGAAAGAATGTCAGAGTCACATGTTGTGTCATGATTTGCAGAGGCATTTATCATACCAATAACTGGGAACTAACTCCACAATGCACAACCCATTTACATCAACAAGGAGGGTCTAATGGGAGGGGGTAGATCATAGATGAGCCTAAACAATGGTACCAAATTGCCTGTATTTGATGAAAAAAAAAAAAAAACTATTAAATCAAATTTAAAAAATAAAAATAAAAAAAAATCAAATAGTAACTGTACTGTAAAATACTGAAGATAAATTGTTTCTCAAAAACTATTTTTCTTTCCCAAATTCCACATGCTATCACAAAAACTCATCCAAGCCAGGTGTGGTGGCACATGCCTTTAATTACAGCAGTTGGGAGGTAGAGGTAGGAGGATCACTATGAGTATGAGGCCACCCTGAGATGATTACATAGTGGATTCCTGGTCAGCCTGGGCTAGAGTGAGACCCTACCTTGAAGAAACAAACAAAGCAGAAAGTAAAGAAAAGAAAAACTTACTAATAAGTGAAAAAAATGAAACAGGACCTCTAGTCAAGATAGCAATCCACCTAACTACTCCTCACCACACGGGGAAGGAAAGGCAAGATCTTTGGGGCTTTTAGGGTTTTGTAGAACCTAGTAGACCTCCAGTGGGAGGGCACAGAGGAGCAAAGTTGAGAATACAAGGATTCCTGCCATCTTGGGTAGCCCACAAGTCCACCAATCTCCTCAAACAGCTGTCCCAGCACAGTCCCAGCTACCATCCCAGCTGCAAGCCACCAGGTTCCTTCTGCACTGCAGACTAAGTGGTCCTAAGTCAGCAGGATAGCTTTCTCCACTCCCATTAACTGCCCCTCTGTGCACTGACCAAGACCAGCAGGTAGTGTTCCCCTTCCCTCCCTCCTTTGGTTTTCCCACCACCAGAGACCTCCATGCACGACTACCATCCCACCCACTGCCCACGCCCCTGTGTGGACCCAGACCAGCAGGCTAACTTTACCCTTCCCTCACTCCTTGGGTTTTCCTACCACCAGGGACCTCCATGAAATACCACTGCTCCACTGTGCATGGACCAGGTCCTATTGTACTTCCTGCAGGCTACTGGGATCCAGGCCAGCAGTCTATTTTCTATCCCTCCCTCCCTTTTCCTGCCACTCCAAGGGGACCACCGCCTATTGCCCCACCACACCTCACTTGACCTTTAGTAGTCCCATATTCCCACCCACCTTGTCACAGGATCTGACAGTCCTATCCACCCCCTGCTATAAGGTTCCAAGTCACCTGCTGTTCCATTCCCTCACCTTCATCATCACAGAAAAACCAGGTAATCCCATCTACCCCCCTCCACAGCCCAGCCACAACACCAGTCTGCTTTGACTCACTTCAGCTCTACCCCAGGTCCCATCAGCCCACCTGAACCCATAGGCCCATACCTGAGCATGGAGGTCTCCTTCCCTCTGAACAGGCAGCACCCATTGCCATCAGAAGCCTAATTGAAGCAAACATAAAAGGGAATAATCACTGAAGACACTTCAAGGATAGACTACAACTTCCTCCTAAATTAAATAAGATTCCTATATGTGATGGGCATACCACAGCCCAAGTAAATCCAATAAGGTTGACCAGTCCCACAATAGATGTCCCTAATCAAAACATAGAAGAAACAATAGGATCAGAATCCCAAAATGAAGATATGCAACCCTAGCCAAGTAATTAGCAGAACTTGCAGAAAATCAACAAAGGTCCAATAATTGTATGAATGGTATCCTCACTTGATTAGACCTAATAGAAAAGAACCAGGAAGGGTTCCAAAGACAGTTAAATGATATGAAAGAGACCCCCCCCCAACAAAAAGAGGACCTCAATAATCATTTGGCTAACCTCAATGAAGATATAAATAAATGCACAGATGAATTCCAAGAAGCATTAAGAAAATCAGGAAATGGTGTGAAAAGGGAATTTGACAGAGGGATGGAAACTATACATAAAATGGCAGTAGAAAATACAAACCAAATTAAAAAAGTACAAAACTCTATAGAAGCTCTCAAGCTCTCAAGAATAGAGTCAGCCATGTGGAGGACAGAAACTCAGAACTGGAAGACAAGGCAGAAGAAACAGTTTGTGAGTCTAAATGTTCCAGTAAGCTCAACAGTTTTGCCAGGCATGGTGGTGCACACCTTTAGTCCCAGCCCTCAAGAGGCTGAGGTAGTAGGATCACTAAGTTCAAGGCCACACTGAGACTACATAATGAATTTTGGGTCAGCATGGGCTAGAGGGAGAACTTATCTCAACAAAACCATTGTTTTTTTTTTTTTTTTTTGAACAGAATATGAGATAACTATGCAATACCCTTTAATGTCCCAACATTCTGACCATAGAGATACTAGAAGGGGAAGAAATTCAGACCAAAGGCACCGAAGAACTTATTCAACAAAATTATCAAAGAAAACATTCCCACTCTTTCAAAAGAAAGTCCTATCAAGTTAAAAGAAGCTAGACCTACAAACAGACTGGAACAAAGGAGGAATTCTCCAAGACATATTATCATTAATACTCTAAACATTTTAACAAAGAGAATGTCCTAAAAGGAGCTAGGGAGAAATGACACATTACATATAAAGGTAACCCTATCAGGATTACTTCAGACTTCTCAATGGAAATCCTGAAAGCCAGAAAGATCTGGAATGGAACACTGCAAAGTCTACAAACTTATGGTTTCCAATCTAAACTGCCCTACTCATCAAAAAGTATTCCTCAGCTTTACAACTATATGAACACAAATCCAAACCTACAGAGAGGACTTCAGGGAGTTCTCCGCACAGAAGATTCGAGTCAAATCACAGAAGGAAATACACACAAAGAACACTCAACTCTTATCAAACCAGATATCCAGAGACCCAGAGGTTCCTACCCTATTGCTGAAGCAGACCTAAAATGAACCGAACATGCCTCAGGGAAATTTATGGAAGAGGAAGCAGAAACATTGTTAGAGCCACATGTTGGGACATGATTCACAGAGACATTGCCTCTTCCCCATAACTGATGGCTAACCCCACAATGCATGACCTATAGTCCCCAACTAGGAGGGTCCCTTCGGTGGAGGAAGGGCAAGGAGGAGGCTAATGATGGTACCAACATGGTTGTTTACACACTAAGTATGTACATTGGTAATAATAAAAAAACAGAAAACAATTTCAAGATAGCTAATAGTTATACTCAGTAGCCTTAATTCTGTAAACTCAATTATATGTTTGCTATCTCTGCTTTTAAAGAAGTTGTTATAATTGTCCTTATTATTATTCAAGATAAAATAATGAGCCATTGCAATTTATTGATAAATGTTATTTCAGGTATTTTTTAAAGGTCAATGGAAAAAGTAATATACATTTACACATGGGATCAAGATGTCAGTCAATAAGGAACCAAAGGCATGATGCACATGTGATGGCGTTACTCTGAAGCTGAAAAGTCTGCCCCAGCTTGCAGTGGCCATATCATCACAGCAAGATGCAATTGTGTAGGTATTTGTGGTAATGTTTCTATAAAGACTGTACTACAATTATATGACAAAGCACAGTATATGTGGTTATTTACAATTTATAATATTTCCAGATGAAAATAAATGCCTATGATAGTGGCTCACTGATATTTTAGATTGTGCCATGTCTCATGACAAAATAATTTTGTTTTGTGCTTGATATTATATCATGTTGTCTTTTTCTATCATGACCATAAGATCAATAGGACACTATATGTTTATATTCACATAAACATGCTTACACACACACACACACACACACACACACACACACACACACCTCTTGTCTAGCCCTGAGGCAGAATATGTGTTTTTTAAATTTTTTAAAATATACACTATGATGTCTGAACCATGAGGAAATTGCATAAGAGTACATTTTTCAAATATATCCCTGTTGATACACCATCTGTAACTTAATTTTTTAACTTAAAACTTCTTACTTGATCTCTTCTCCACTATTTACATACCATGTATTTATGGTGGTAAAAGGAAAACCACAGCTGATTATTGGGCTGGAGAGATGGCTTAGCAGTTAAGCACTTGCCTGTGAAGCCTAAGAACACCGGTTGGAGGCTTGATTCCCTAGGACCCATGTTAGCCAGATTCACAAGGGAGGCACCTGCATCTGGAGTTCATTTGCACCCATTCTCTTTCTCTCCCTCTCCCTCCTTCTCTCTCTGTTGTTCTCAAATAAATAAATTAAATTAAACAAAAGCTGATTATTTTATTGATTTTTTTTCAGAACAATGGGGAAAGTATTCTAAACAGAGTATATGTGAAAAGCTATTCTGATTCTAAAAGCTGTTTAGGGAAAAAAAAAAAAAAAAGTGGTGTACCTAACATTTAATTCAAATTTTAACTTCCCAATTTAACTCACATTTGCATTCCTAAAATTTTATTCCATAGTTTCCCCTCAATCATATGTCTAGTTCTATTCTTAATCAAATATTGGAATTCTGAAAGCACACACTACTGTCTGTTTAAATATTTTTGACTGAAATTGGACAAGAGATCCCCAGACTTCACAAGTATAACTTGAAAGTTAGAAATTTCTGTAGCAGCCACTCATCAAAAGAGCTTTGAATAAGTTTTAAGTCATTTTGGCACTTTTTTAAACTTTATTTCTGTAAAGAATACCATTATTTCTTTCAAGCAAAGGCATGAAGCCATGCTTTGTATTAAAACAAATATTGATTAAAACAATTTGTTGTTATTTATTTTTATATATTTGACAGTGACAGACAGAGAAAGAAAGAGGCAGAGAGAGAGAGAATGTATGTGACAGGGCCTCCAGCCACGGCAAATGAACTGCAGATGTGTGCACCCCCTTGTGCATCTGGCTAACATGGGTCCTGGGGAATCGAGCCTGGAACCAAGGTCCTTAGGCTTCACAAGCAAGTGCTTAACAGATAAGCCATCTCTCCAGCCCCAAATCTTGATTTTTTTTAATGGAAGGCAAAGTGAGAATTGGAAACAGAAACACACTGTAGTCACATAAAATGGCCAATTTTTGAACAACTTGGAAGGTAGAATGAGATGCTATTATATTTATATAAAACTGGATAGTACCATTTGGTATAGAACAGAAAGACAGAGGTTTGGGATTTATTATGAAAAGACTTTCAGTCTTAAAAATATACGCTATATTTTATATGTGTCTGTCTGAACACATGCCTGACATTACTTATAACATAAACATTTTAATTTAAGATTCCTTTATCAGTCACCATTATTTACATGATTTAGAGACACCTGTATTAGAGTGCAGAATATTTATACTACATAGCGATACAAGGCTGATACAGACTCATAGATATTATTCAATATTCTACTTGCAATGATTTTAAATATAAGAATATACCTTTTTAGTCATTGTTAAAAATGTATAAACTTTGAAATAACTGAGAGAGTTATACTTTTAAAATATGATCCTGCTAGAATCCATTCCAATATTTTAAATTTACATCAATGCCTTTCAACTACATGTGTTTATATGAGTATGTCCTCAGTAATTATATTGGCAAAGCATTGGATAAGTCACATTACACTGTGATTCATGACTTGGGTGAAAAGACTAAATATCATGTTCAAAATGCTTATTGAGTTTTAAAATTCCGTGATATACCAACATTCATACACATGCATGAGTATATGCAACTATCTTTCTATTTATCCTTCATTCTTAGTTGTAGTTTTTATCCCATTTTTAAATTGTTTTCTTTATCAAATATTTCTTATAACATTATTTTGCATGATTATTGTCATCTGTGTTTCTTCCATAGAATTTCTTGCTCTTGTCTTGTTCAAATAATAAGTCACTAATGAAAAGTCTACCCTGAGCCAGAATGTCAAAGACACCTACTACTCCTTCTCTTTGGAATTCTTATCCTTTTAAACTTTCCTTTATTATAATAAAGTAATGGTCAAAACTGAAGCATATGGTGAGGATTAATTCTAAATAAATTTTTGACTGAATTGCTATGCATTGAGAAAAGCAGGTGGAAAGAGGCTCTAATAATCCACATTACAAGGCTGGAGAGCTGAACTACAGTAGAAGTAAAAATATAGTGTGATAACACATCTAAATTAACTGATGGCAGCAATAAAACAATGATGTAACCACTGTAATGAAAACAGAGGAATATATACATATATAATCTCACAAGGTTTCTGATTTAGCTATGTTTCACTCATTCACTTCAAATATGGAGTCAATTTTTTGTATATAGAAAATAAACTCAAGCTCCTGATTCAGGTTTGTTTGTATTGAATTAGAAGTACATTTTATTTTATATTTGTTTATTTATTTTGGGTTTATTTTTGAATTAAGGTCTTGCTCTACCCTAGGTTGGCCTGGAATTCATTATGGAGTCTCCAGCTGGCCTCAAACTCACAGAGACACATCACTATGCCTGGCTGAAGCCTCATTTTAAATGAATGATAAAGAAATGACCAGAAACAAGGTTCCTATTTAGTGAAGTTTAGCTATAGATTTCCTTCAACCATAGTTGATACCCTTAAGAGAAATTGTAGAGAAAGTGCATAGAAATTGATGGGGAATTTACTCTATGTTAGAGGAGATGAGAGGAATGTTAATATGGGGCTGAGGGTGGGGGAGGAATTAAAGAGGATTTAGAGTAATTTTGATGATGCAATTTTCTCTGTGAACCACAAAGCACACAGGTGTACTATGGTTGGCATGCTCACAGATCCTCCACAGAAGTGCTTTCTCTAATTTTCAGAACCTGCAATTATGGTACTTTGCAAGATAAAGAGATTGCACAAATGTGATTACAACGAGAGACCTTGAGATGGAGAGATTATTTTGGGTTATCAGGGCTGACTCAATCTAATTACATTAGTACTTAAAAGTGTAGAATCTTTCCAAGGTCCTGTCAGAGAAATTACTTAAGAGAAAAAGGTAGGAAACAAATAAAATCGACATGGATTTACCCATAGTTGCTGGTTTTGAAGAAAGGGTGGCATCCTGTACCTGGGAATCAGCATCACCTGACAACTAGCAGGTGAAAGAGGAGCTCAGTGCCACGCCCTTTCTCCCTAACAATCCTAATGCACAGAGAAATGTGTCCTATTTGGGGCCCAGAGAAAAGAACAGAAGCCTAGTAATCCTTTCCTCTTAGCTTGGCACAGTTTTGTCATTTTTTTTTTTTACTTATAAAATTCATGATAAAGTTGGCATATCTTTAAGCCCAGCACTTGGGAGACAGAGGCAGGAGGAAAACTGTGAGTTTGAGGACACCCTGAAACCACATAGTGAACTGAAGGTCATCCTGGGCTAGAGCCAGATCCTACCTCAAAAAAAAAAAAAAAAAAAAAAAAAATCAAACAAAAAAATTCAAGATGAAAAATCTGTAGTTTGGGAAGTCATGAAATTTGTAATTTTTTTTTAAAAGCAAAAGTAAGAAAGCATCTTATATAAAGCAAAGGTACAGAAGAGGATACAGTCTTGAGAGCAGCAATTAAATAGATTTTACAATGAAATACTTAAGAATTGCATTGTGAGTTGCCATGAGAAGCATTTTAATGCTCTATAGAATCTTAATTTTGTTGTATATTTCCTTAATTGAATTTGTGTGTTACAGAATTAACTGCTTGTAGAAAGAGAAGTAGGAAAAGAACAATGAAAAGGACCAATAAAACGAGATCCAACAATTGAAATCAAAAGCATAGATTTTCATGGCATAAAGCTACATTACTGTATGTTTTATTTTCTCTAGCATAAATAAGCTGCTAAACATTAAAATTAGATATGATTAAACTTAGATTGACCCTGACTAACTGCTTTCCAGGTATGATCTTGAAAGTCCAAGAGATGTGTGACTTATAGACTTAGCAAGAGTAATGCTTCATGTTGTATACGTTTGAAGAGACTGAGGCACCTCATGGTTTCAGGCTACACTGATATGATACTAAAGACAATAATTAGTGAATGTGAGAGTGAGAAAATGAGAAACCTGAAGTGTGGAATATAATGGTCTTATTTTTCTATATTGGAAATAATATTTATTCTGAATTTTATTCAAAATATTAATGCAAATGTATTTAGAGAATGAAAAAAAAAAACACTTCTCACTACCTAGTGGAATTCCCATGAATAACTATGAAGTGCTTACAATGACAAGCATACCTTGTATTACAAGTTCTGTCTGAAGTTCAGAGGCCACATTTATCTAAGAGTAACTATGAATATAGCATACACCAGTAATGATGTATAACAATGTAATATTGTAAAATAAAAAGGCTGGGCACTTCTCTGCTTTTTTTAAGTATGCACACAGAAGCATGCAATGGCCAAAGATAAGAGCACGTCATTCCTACATTCTTCTCTATGATTTTTTTGTTGTTGTGTAGTAGATCATTTTGCATTATCATATAGTAAGTACAGGTACTAATGAGTAAGAATTGATGTCTTTGAAACCTCAAGAACACATGGAGTGAGGATGAATTTTCATATCCTCCATATTCATAATAATGGGGCCAGTAGGGGGAGGTTATTCTGAAGAGAAGATATGACATTGTCTAACATGAAGCCAGACAAAGGGACTCAGTGATGCACCTCACTCTTACAACTCACTTTCAGGGGAGCACAGAAGTCTCACCAACCTTATCTCTGTACCATCAAACTGTAGTTATTTCACTGAGTGAAGGACCTCCCACTAGAGTCCTTTACTAAAAGTCTCACCACCTCTTAGTACTATTACTCTATGGGCCAGATTTCTGATGTGGGAACCACTGGGAGTTCTACTCAAACCCTACACAAACCATAGCACAGAGCACATTCTGTTTTCAATTACATAGAAATCATTCAAGAGCCAAAACCAATTTCAAAATATGTATACATAGTTATTTAAAAATATTTGTGCTCTTTATTATTTTAAAGGAAGCTGAATATGTTGTGGTTTTGATATACTGATATTTCCCACATACATTTTTATAAAACATTATTCTTTAATGTTTACCATTGAACAAAAAATTGATTATTTTGTCAAGCATTAAGAAACCGATTTGTTTTTTCTATTTCATTTCATGCTAAAAATGAAAGTGCTTTGCTTTAAAATTGTAATTAGCTGTGTTTCACACAAAGAAGGAAATTCAGAGGCATGATAAATTTTGCTTTACCTCAATCTTTGGTACTTACTGGTTTATTTATATTTTATAAAGTTAGCATTTTCTTTCTTTTTATATTTTTTTAGTTGGCATTTTCTTGCTCATTTTTTCAAACTATATGATAACTATATGTTAAAAAATAAGATAGCAGTCACCAATATATTTAGATCTTGGTTTTCTGGCTATTTGTTTTATATAAAAATTAATTAAAACTTTGAATATTTAAGCTGAAAATTTATGTGCACTATTTTTGGGTGCTTAAAAATGTCAGAACAAGGTGAGCACATTATAAGTATTTGCGCTCTTTTCTAGTAAACTTAGCCTAGGTGTAGACTCTGTTTCACACCTGGAGTCCTATCATCTCTCCATGATGGATGCATTCCTATGAGCCATCATAAGTCTGTGAAGAAATGGTGAGTACCCCCATGTCTTCCTTAGGATATGACAAAATAACTGAACTAGGATCAAGAGTAGAATGACCCCTTCCTGAAATAAGATGGAATCTGAAGTGTTTATCATGTCAGCATGTGAATGGGCATTCATTCTACCAAGAAAAAATAGCCAAATGAAAGTTATGAGAGGTGATAAAATTAGCTGACATTTGGCTCTAACACAGATATTTTGGATGAAGACCAGTCCAGAGAGAGAAAATACTAAAATGATTGAACTCTTGAAGCCCCAGCCAGTATTAGTACAAAGCACTTTGATTAAATAAAGCACAATCTTCAAAGGATCTTTTGCATCTCAAGAAACTACCTTAGCCCAATCAAATGGCCAAAGATTGCATAAACAGCATAGCCAAGGGCCAAGGGTATGTGGGATGATGAGAGGAAGCCCTAATGCAGGAGAAATCTTTGCAATCCACTAGTTCATATTAGTATACTATGTCCCCCCTAAGGTAGCAACAGAAGGGGAGCACAAATATCACCCAAAAATGATAATTAGACTAATCCTACTCTTTGGTTAAATCCCTGTGCTACAGCTAACAGGAGCATGAGAGTTATGGCTTCATTTTCAGGAGTAGGTGGCATCTACATCAGAATTCTTAAGGCTATAGGAATTTTGTCCATCTAATTGTGATACAAAGAGCAATAGTCTGAAGTTGGACTGTTTTCTGTTCTCCCAGTACTCAAAATACAACAATTTCATAATAGCAAGGGAACTATAGAGCCATCAAAATGTTGGATTTTGGTTTTGATCCTAAATACTACCTGAAATTACATAGACTTTGCTATGATTTTTGCTCTTTGAGTTGTGTCTGTCTCATTATGTGTCTAATGTTAGAAAGATTAATTGAAGTATGGTAGAATGGCTCTTCTTAGATCAATGAAAACCTAACCCAAATAACAACTTGATGTTTTCAAAAAGGCAAGAAACAGCCTCAGGTGATGTGGGGAGAGCTCCTTGTGACTTTTACTTCTGAAAGTATGGGGGGAAAACAACATCTTCAGAAACAAAAGAAAAATGTAGAATGATGGAAAAAGCCACTTTATGTCCAGGTTAACATAAGCTTATTTTGGGAGATTTTTCTGCCAAGCTATAATACATTGTTTCTCTAATTAGGACAAGATATATATGTCAGTTTTGATATTGTCTCTAGAGTTGAGCATTACAAACAGTAGAAAATCATTAAACCCATTTTTCTTGTATCTAATTCAGGATATAGAAGACACTGAAGAGGCAGTATCTGCCCAATGATGTCACAAGAGCAGAAGCCCAAAGAAAGCTGTCTACACACCTGAATGTAGCCGCCAACAGTATACTGAAATAGTTTCATTCCTTCATGCTTATGCAACGAAGCTCCATCTTTGTGTGCACAATCCAACAGTCAAGTTCCAGACCATCTATAATATTTCAGCATGCTTTATCAGCATAGGATTCCTCCATACGACAAAGTTATTCCCAGAACTTCATCAGCAACCAGAGTTGCAACTATGACCTAGCATGTAAGCAGAAGGTCCACTTCCTGTATTCTCAGCTTGCTGTACCAAAGACAAGAGCTTCTTCCTTCAACAGTGCCTTCATGTTGAGAAACACCACTGAGCATGTCCATGCAGGAAGTGCAGTGGAGAAAAGAGAGGAAAAGTCATTTCTTTCTTTATTACTACTAGTAGTATATGTGTGCACATGCATTTGCATATGGAAGTCTGTAGACAATTTAAAATGTTTGTCTTATCATTTTAAGGACATTTAAATTTAAATTAATGTAGAAGCAAGTTGTAAATTTGTAGAAAGGGATGGTTACTATAGACACACACACAATCTTTCCACATGGCCTTTATATGACCTAATTGCTAGGGCAGCTAGCATAGCATTTCCCTTGTGCTTGACCAAATTTTAGACAGCCTCCTTTCTAACCTAGCACCTAAGAAGTTTCCCTTAGAGTATTTACCTGTTAAGAAAAGTTTTTCATGATTTGAATTTTAAATCTCTTTAAAAGTATTTCTGTACCGGTTTTATAACCCAGGGATATCTTTCTTAAGAACCTGAGAAAATTTTCTTTGAAATATAATAATACTTAAGGAAGAGTTACACATACTTCTTAGAAAGATGGAAACCTGACTTTTCTAAGGCACTTGTTCAAGTTGTAAAATAAGCTACTATGGAAAAGACAGAGCAGGGATGGGGAGATAGATCACCTGGAAAGGTCTCATTATGTAAGTACTAACTTGGTTAGCCCTCCCTCCACCTTTCTTTTACTCAATCTCTTCCCCTGACCTCACGTGGGCTTTTCACCTCTATTAATCTATTCTGGTACTTACATATATATATATATATATATATATATATATATATATATATATATATATATATATATATGATACCATCCTATTAAGTACCCCCTCCCTTCCTCTCTCTTCCCTTTATATCTCTTTGCTAGCTTACTGGTATTGAATACTGAGTTATATTCCTACTCACACAGAAGTCTAGTCATCTGTAACTAGGATCCACATATGAGAAAGAACATGCGATGTTTGGCTTTCTTGTCCTAGATTACCTCACTTAGTATAATCCTTTCCAGATTCATCATTTGCTTGCAAATTTTATAACTTCATTGTTCTTTACAACTGAGTAGAACTCCATTGTATAAATGTGCCATATCTTCATTATCTACTCATCAGTTGAGGGATGTCTAGGCTGGTTCCATTCCCACCTATTGTGAATTGAGTGGCAATAAACATGGTTGAGCAAGTATCTCTAAGGTAATGAGATGATTCCTTAGGATATATATGCCAAGGAGTGATATAGCTGGGTCATAAGGTAGATCTACTTTTAGCTGTCTTCAGAACCTCCACACTGATTTCCACAATGGCTGCACCAGTTTGCATTTCAACCAACAGTGTAGAAGGGTTCCTCTTTTTCTGCATCCTCATCAACATTTATGGTCACTTGTTTCATGATGGTAGCCAATCTGACAGGAGTGAGAGGGAATCTCAACGTAGTATTAATGTACATTTCCCTGATGACTAGGGTTGGAGAACATTTCTTTTAGTTGCTTATATGCCATCCATATTTCCTCTTTTGAGAACTCTCTATTTAGTTTCATAGCCCCTTTTTAATTGGCTTGTTTGATTTCTTGTTATCTTTTTTTTTTTTTAATTTCTTTGTATAACCTAGATATTAATCCTCTGTCAGATGTATAGCTGGCAAAGATTTTTTTTTTCCAATTCTGTAGGTTGCTTGTTTACTTTATTCACAGTGTCCTTTGCCACACAATATCTTTGTAATTTCATGAGGTCCTAATTAATCTGTGGTTTTTATTGTCTGAGCAATTGGGTTATGTTCAGAAAGTCTTTGCCAATACCAATATCTTGAAGGGTTTCCCCTACTTTTTCCTCTAGGAGTTTCAGAGTTTCAGGTCTGATGTTAAGGTCTTTTATTCATTTGGACTTAATTCTTGTGCATGGAAAAAGAGAAGAATCTATTTTCATCCTTCAACAGATACATATCCAGTTTTCCCAGCACCATTTGCTGAAGAGGTTGTCTTTTCTCCAATGAGTATTTTTGGCATTTTTATCGAATATAAGGTGACAATAGCTACCCAGACTTACATCTGGGTACTCTATTCTGTTCTACAGATCTACATGTTTGTTGTTGCGCCAGTACCATGCTACTTTTCTTACTTACTATAGTGCTGTAGTATAGGGTAAAATCAGTTATGGTGATACCACCAGCCTTATTTTTTTGCTCAGTATTGTTTTAGATATTCGAGAATTTTTTGTGCTTCCAAATACAACGTTGGATTGTTTTTTTCTATTTCCATGATGAATGCCTTTGGAATTTTGATGAAGGTTGCATTAGATGTGTATTTTGCTTTTGGTAAGTTTGCCATTTTCACAATATTGATTCTTATGATCCAGGAACAAGGGATGTCTTTCCATTTCCTAGTGGCTTCTGCAATTTCTCCCTTGAGTGTTTTAAAGCTTGCATTGTAGAGATCCTTCACTTCCTTGGTTTGGTTTATTCTAAGGTACTTTATTTATTTATTTATTTATTTATTCAGTTATTTATTTATTTATTATACAATTGTGAATGGGAGTGATTCTCTGATTTCATTCTCTGTGTGTTTGTTGTTAACATATAGGATGGCTACTTATTTTTGTGTATTTATTTTGTATTTTGCTACATGTCTATAGGGTTTTATCAACTCTAACAGTTTGCTGATAGAGTCCTTAAGGTCCTTTATGTATAGAATCATGTCATCTGCAAATAGTGATAATTTGTTCTCTTCCTTTCCAGTTTGTATCCCTTTTATGTGTGTCTCTTGCCTTATTGCTATGGCTTAGATTTCCAGTACTATATTAAATAAAAGTGGGGACAGTGGACACCCTTTCTTGTTCCTGATTTTAGTGGAAAAGCTTCCAGTTTTTCCCATTTAGTAATATGTTGTCAGTAGGCTTGTTATAATAGCCCTTATTATATTAAGATATGTTCTTTCTATTCCAAGTCTCTGTAGGACTTTTATCATGAAGGGATTTTGGATTTTGTCAAATGCTTTCTCTGCATCTACTGAGATGATCAAGTGATTTTTGTCCTTCAATCCATTTATATAATGTATTACATTTATTGATTTGCATATGTTGAACCATCCCTGCATCTCTGGAATAAGGCCTACTTGGTCAGGGCGAATGATCTTTCTGATATACTCTTGTATTCTGCTTGCCAATATTTTGTTGAGAATTTTTTGTATCTATGTTCATGAGGGAGATTGGTCTGTAATTTTCTTTTTTTTGTTGTTCTATTTTTGCCTGGTTTTGGTATCAGGAAGATTGCTGTCTTCATAGAATGAGTCTGGTAGGATTCCTTCTTTTTCTATTTTATGGAAAAGCTTCAAGAGCAATGTTGTTAGTTCTTCCCTGAAGGTCTGATAAATTTCTCCAGTGAAACCATCTGGGCTTGGACTTTTTTTACTTGGGAGATTTTTGATAAGTGCATGGATCTCCATACTTGTTATAGGTCTATTTAAGTGATTAATCTCATATTGATTTAATTTAGGTAGGTCATATAAATCATGGAAATCATCCATTTCTTTCAGATTTGCATACTTAGTGGAGTATATTTTTTATAGTATGTCCCTATGAGTTTTTGAATTTCTCTGGTATCTGTTGTGATGCTTTTCCATCTCTGATTTTATTGATTTGTATCTCTTCTCTCTTTCTTTTGGTCAGATTTGCTAAGGGTTTATCAATGTTGTTTATCCTTTCAAAGAACAAACTTTTTATTTCATTGATTCTTTGGACTGTATATTTGGTTTCTATTCCATTAATTTCTACCCTAATCTTTATTTTTCTTTCCATCTACTGATTTTCAATTTGCTTTGTTCTTCTTTTTCTAAGGTTTTAAAGTGAAGCATTAGGTTATTTACTTGAGACCTTTATAATTTCTTTATTATTTTTTTTTGTTTATTATTTTTAGTTATTTATTTGAGAGTGACAGACAGAGAAATAGGCAGGTAGAGAGAGAGAGAATGGGCACGCCAGGGCCTCTATCCACTGCAGATGAACTCCAGATGTGTGTGCCCCCTTGTGCATCTGGCTAAAGTGGGTCCTGGGGAATTGAGCCTTGAACTGGGGTCCTTAGGCTTAACAGGCAAGCACTTAACTGCTAAGCCATCTCTCCAGCCCCTAATTTCTTAATATATGTCCTTAAAGCTCTCAGTTTCCCTCTAAGTACTGCCTTCATTGTGTCCCAAAGGTTTTGGTATGTTGTGTTCTCATTATCATTTGGCTCTATGAATTTTTTGATTTTCTTCATGATTTTGTCATTGACCCACTCATCAATTAGTATTGTATTGTTTATTTCCATGCTTTTGTGTATGCTCTATAGCTTTCCTTGCTATTGATATGTAGTTTGATTCCATTGTGGTCAGATAGAATTCAAGGAATTATTTCAATACCCTGTGTTTGTTAAGATTCTCTTTGTGTCCTAATATATGGTCTATTTTAGAGAAAAGATTATGTATTCTGCAGCATTTGGATGAAATGTAGTCTAGATATCTGTTAGGTCATTTCTTCTATGACCTCATTTAATCCAGATGCCTCTCTATTTGTTTGTTTGTTTGTTTATTTATTTATTTATTTATTTATTTTTGCCAGAATGACCTGTCAATTGCTGAGACTTGGGTGTTGAATTCACCTACTACCACTGCGTTTGGTGTTATCTGTGACCTTAGTTCTAATAGCAATTGTTTGATGAAGTTGGGACCCTCTCATGTTAGGTGCATATATGTTTAAGATTGTAATAATATTCTCTTGTTGGAGTGTGCCTTTAATCAATATAAAGTGATCTTCCTTATCTTTCCTAATTATTGTTGGACTGAAGTTTACCTTGTCAGATATTAGGGTAGAAACCCCTGCTTATTTTCTAGGCCCATTTGCATGAAATGCCATTTTTCAACCTTTCACCCTAAGATGTAGTATGTGAGTTTCTTGGAGGCAACACATTGAAGAATCCTGCTGTTTAACCCAGTCTGCAAACCTTAGTCTTTTGGTTGGGGCATTGAGGCTGTTGATATTAAGAGATATTATTGAAAGGTGTGTATTCACTTTTGCTATATTTTTGTAGTTTTTCCAGTTTTACCTTTGCTTTCTTGTATTAACTAGTATTTGAGTATGGTTCCATATATGTGTGCTTTTCTTTTTCTTCACCATTGAGGATTCTTTCAAGTATTTCCTGTAGAGCTGGTTTTCTCTTCAAATATTCTGCTTTTGTTGTGGAATGTCCTTATTTCTCTGTGTATTTAAATGAATAGCTTTGTAGAATAAAGTAACCTTGGTTGACAGTTGTTATCTTTCAGAACTTGGAATACATAATTCCAAGCCCTTCTGTTTCTTAAAGTTTGTATTGAGTAATTTGCTGTGATCCTCATGGGCTTCCCTTTGTAGGTAACTTGATTTTTCTGTCTAACTGTTTTCAATATATTTTCTTTCCAGGTTTTGTCTTTTTGGTGTTCTAAATTACTGTATCTGCATTGGAACCTCTTTCCCAGTTTGGGGGAGGATTTCTTCCATGATTTAGTTGGAAACACCTACCATGCCTGTGGAGTGAAATTCATCTCCTTCTACTATACCCTGAATTCTTACATTGGATCTTTTCATAGTATCCTGAATATCTTGAAGCTCCCATTCATACTTTCCTATTAATTTGTCTTTCTCTTTGTTGAACTGTATTAGATCTGCCATTTGGTCTTCTAGTTTAGATATTCTTTTCTCTCCTTCATCCATTCAATGGGTGAGATTTTCTACAGAGCTTTTTATTTTGTTGAGTGTGTTCTTTATTGCTTGAGATTCTAACTGTTTTTTCTTTATTATTTCTATTTCCTTATTTATGTCTTATATTGAAGTCTTTATTTCATTAAATTGGTGTCCTGTGTCTGCTTTGATTACTTTGATTTCCTCTTTCATTACTTTGATTTCCTTTTTGACTTCTTTGAACATATTTATAATCATTCTTTTGAAATCTTTCTCAGGCATTTCCTCTAACTCATTCTCATTAGAGGTTATTAAATCAGAGCATCTCCCTCACAGAAAAGGGCCATGGATGCCCTTTATTTCTAGGGTTGAAGGAAGAGTAAACCAATTTTAATCTTTGAATTATATTTAAAATTATCTCAATTTGGGGGAAAGAATGAAGAGAATAGCTTCAGATTCATAGCTATTAAAATGATGATAACCTACATTAAAATACTTTAATAAGCTGGGCATTGTGGTGCATGCCTTTAATCCGAGCATTTGGGAGGCAGAGGTAGGAGGACCACCATGAATTCTAGGCTATCCTGGGAGTACAGAGTGAGTTCCAGGTCAGTTTGAGCTAGAGTGAGACCCTACCTTGTGGGAAAAAAAAAAAAAAAAACCTTTAATATTCTAATATTAAGTACTTAGTTTTCTATCAACATGACTGTGAGATTACTGCATAATCAATATCATGCTAGGAAAGTAAAATACAGCAATATAAAAATATCAAAAATACTTGTTGAGCATGCAAATATTAATCCCATTGGTCACTTCTTTTCTTGAGATCATATTGCTAGAGTAGGGTTGGAGGCATGAATGAAAAAAAGTAAATTTTTCTCTAGTTCTATAGGCTTATTATTCATGATAGTAGAGGAGAGTCTTTATATTCATTTTTAACAGAATACCAAAGTGATTTAAACTTCAAAAGTCCAACAACTTTGGTTTGAATGCTGTTTTCACCACTTCTGACTACCCTGTGATTTTCTGTGTAAGCCAATGTCCCTATTTCTGGAATACATATAGTAATAGTTATTATGTGACATATTTGTTTTAGCATAAAGTACTATAATGTACAATCATGATTAACTCTGCGATCTTGTACACAGAGAGTATCCATAGAAAATTGTTGTCCAATTTTGTGTCCTGCACCTCCACCCTTACCCTCCCTTCCAGCACCACCATTTCAATTGTCCAGCCCTTGTGATGCTTATTAGGGATGTCAGTATCTCAGGCAGATTCAGGTTAGGATCCACAATGAGTGAAACCATGTGACAATTATCTTTTTGTGATTGGGTGAGTTTGCTGAAAAGGATCTGTTCCAGGTTCGATGATTTTCTTCAAATTTCATTGTATCAGTTTTTTTTCTTATTGCTGTGTAGAATTCCATCTTGTAAATATACCACATCTTGGTTATCCATTTTTCTAATGATGGGAATCTGGGTTGGTTCCAATTCTTAGCTATTATGAATTGAGCAGCTATAAACATGGTTGAGCAAATCTCTCTGAACTGAGGCATGGAACTTTTAGGTAAAATGCTCAGTAAGGGAATAATTGTGTCTACTGGTAACTCTGTAGTCAACCATTTTAGGAGTCTCCATATTGCATACCATAGTGGTTGTACTAGCTTACATTCTCACCAAGAGTCAATAAGGGTTCCTATTGCTCCACATCTTCCACATCCTTGCCAGCATTTCTTTTTATATGGATTATTTATTTATTTGACAGAGAAAGGAAGAGAGAGAGGGGGGCGGGGAGGAGGGGAGAGAATAGGTGCACCAGGGCCTCCAGCCACTGCAGATGAACTCCAAATACATGGTCTCCCTTGTGCACTTGGATAACATGAGTCCTTGGGGAACTGAACCTGAGTCCTTTGGCTTTGCAGGCAAACACATTAACTGCTAAGCCATCCCTCCAGCCCTTATCTGGTTTTTTAATGTTTGCCATCCTTACTGGGTAAGGAGGAATCTCACAGTTGTTTTAATTTGCATTTCTCTGATGATTAGGGATGATGAATTTTCTTAAGTGTGTGTTTGTCATTTGTATTTCTTCCTCTGAGAACTCCCTGTTCAGTTCTCTGCCCCATTTTGTGAGTGGGTTGTTTGACATTTTTTTCTTTAGGTTTTTGAGTTCTTTGTACATTTTAAAATTTAGGCCTCTGTCAGTTGTGTAGCCAGCAAAACTTTTCTCCCATTCCGTGAGTAATCTATTGGCTCTGCTTATTGTATGTTTGTGAAAAAAAAAAAAAAAAAAAAAAACCTTTCACTTTATGAGATCCCAGTGGTTAAGTGATTGTTTAAGTTCCTGAGCTACTGGGATTTTATTCAGGAAGTCTTTTCCCATTCCTGTAGTAGCTGAGTTTCCATTCTTAAGTTGAGGTCTTTGATCCATTTGGACTCGATTTTTGTGCATGGCAAGATGGGTGGATTGAGTTTCATTTTCCTGCATATGGTTATCCAGTTTTCCCAGCACCATTTGTTGAAGATGCTCTCTTTTTTCCAGCCTACATTGTTAAACAGGACCCAAATGGCAACGGTACCATAAAATTCTAAATCCTAAATGTCAGACAAAATGGTTGAACCTTCCTCAGGTCCTTAGAGGGAACAACAAAATGACAGGGCCCTGGAGAGGGTATGATGAAGACTAATCTGAATCTCCTGTTTCTCTCTCTCCTTCTCTGTCTCTCTCCCTCTTCTCTCTGTCTCTTTTATATTACCTATCTTTTTCTTCCTTCATTTCCTTGGTGCAGCCTGT
The DNA here is from genome assembly GCF_020740685.1 of Jaculus jaculus. Taxonomy (NCBI): domain Eukaryota; kingdom Metazoa; phylum Chordata; class Mammalia; order Rodentia; family Dipodidae; genus Jaculus; species Jaculus jaculus. The sequence goes on along the minus strand of NC_059103.1, from coordinate 154,386,023 downwards.
ACCTCCTAGAACTACCATGTTAAGATCCACAATGATTGATCCGAGAGACCTATCAAGTTTCCCAAAAGAAGACAGATTTCTGTCTGAGTACTTGATAACCCACCAAAGATTAGTGGTAAGACTATACTGCTGAAGACACCATATGCTGTTGGTACAGAATATGGAGTAACATGGCTAGAATCTGGAAGACAGTCAGTCCCCAGACAGTTAACACATTTAGTGCCAGAAGGTGTTACATGAGTGAATGTGGAAAATGACCAACATCTCTTCAAGCAACTTGTGGTCTAAGCTACTCAGCAGCAAACAACATGACATGATGCTCATACAAGTGCATACGGCCATAGTGAATAACCAACTGCTCTTGCTTTGGCTAACTGATCTGCTCAGTGGAACGGAGCCCATAACTGGAGCTGGAAAGCAAGTCAGAATCATATCCAAAAAAATGAGCCTTGCAGGGCATGATGGCACACACCTTTAATCACAGCACTCGGGTGGCAGAGGTAGGAGGATTGCCATGAATTTGAGGCCACTTTGCAACTACATAGTGAATTTCAGGTCAGCCTGGGCTACAGTGAGACCCTACCTCAAAAATAAATAAATAAATAAATAAATAAATAAATAAATAAATAAGCCTTCTCTCCATTATCAGCTCCAACCAAGCATGGACTACAAGGGGGCCTACACCTATTAAGTTCTCTTTAAAATAATAATGTTTATCCAATATATCTGGTGCTCTCCTCACTCTCCATTGGGGAATTTGCTTCTCTTTTTCACATTGGCACAGATCCTGAGGAGAGATTCAGCCCATCGCACCTCAACAAGGCCCCAGCTGAAAAAAAAGAATAACTAGGGAAATGAGGAAGAGTTCTGCTTTCTTGGTGAACCTGGTAGTAGCACAAGGGTGAAGGAGATAGACACAGAGAACACTCAACTCCTACCAAACCAGAGATCTAGAGACACAGAGGCTCCCAAGACCTCATCACCGAAGTAGATCTAAAATGAACCCAACATGGCTCAGGGAAATTTGTGGGTGAGGGGAAGGAAAGATTGTTGGAGCCAAATGTTGGGACCTTATGCTCTTACCCATAACTGATGGCTAACACCACAATACACAACCCACAGCCCACATTCCTCAATGAGGAGGGTTCCTTTGAAGGGGGTAGGGAGGAGGCTAACAATGGTACCATCATGTCTGTATACATTGTGTACATAGCTAATAAAAGAAATAATTGTTGCCATTATTTTTTACCATTAATAATATTGCTATTTTTCAAGCCCCAGCACTTCTTTTTAGACAGCTTACCAATCTGTGTCTGTTATATGGCATATTACTGTAACAGATCATAAGAGAACAAAGCTTCAACAAGAAAAAGAAAAAGAAAGAATAAAGGGATTTGCAGGAAGGTCTATGCAAGAAGGAAAGGAAAGATGACAGAAGATGGACAGAATGTAGGTGGAGTGGAGCTTAGTCGGTACTGCCTCCTCACATGTGGATGTGGCCTCTTTTCTCCTATCTCTATCTCCCAGTCATATGTTTATTCCTCCCCATACTGGGTGAATTCCATAGATTCCAGTACTCTTTGTTTCCAGTACTCTTTGTGGTATTCAGTCTTAGGACAAATGAAGATCATTCTCTGAATATACTAATTAACATAAGCGTATAATTGCAAACTGTGATTTAGGTGGGAAATAACATAGAATCTCCTAGAAATAGGTAGGAGTCAGTGTTTAAAAGCAACTTGGGAGTTCTGGTTTATTTGCTTGTGTCTTAAGAATGATTGAACCAATTAGACATGTTTTGACACTAGCTTTTACCACAATGTGGATACATGTCCCGATAACTGGACATTTAGGCTTGCTGCCATTGTGCTCAGGCTACTCCTATCATATTTCTCAAAGCCATTTTAAACACACTGACACTTGAACAGATTTTTCCCTCAGATGGAACCACCATGCTATCTGTGGTGCTATTTTTTTTTTAATAACAATTTCTTTTCTTATTCCTTTCTGGCAAATGAGGACTGTATCTGGAAGGATGGAAAGAAAATGGAGACCACCTGGAGGATGGACTTGTTACCTGCTGGTCTTCTGATTGTGTGTGCTAGGATGTGGTGGCTCTTTAAAAGATACAAGAATAAGGCTCCTCAGAGGGAAACTGAGCTGGGGATGAGGAGAACACAGGGGACAATCGATGAATTACTGACTGTACTCACCTCACCTCAGCAGCATGCTTAGAAACTCCAGTTCTTCTAAATTTATTGCAACTATCAAATTTTCCTGTGTATCAATCATAAGCAGAGGGAAAAGTCTGCTGAGATTTTTGAGCCCAAAGATAGAGCTTTCTTCATGGGTTTTCCATGATACATTTGTTGACAGCCTCTTGTACACTCCTTTTTTTTTTTTTCTTTCCTTCCATAACATCCAAGTTTAGCAAGATAAAAATGTATTTTAGGAAAATGGAAAACAACTTCAGTGACCCTGAACAATTTCTTGTGGTCAGAATGAAAAACATGGGCTGGTCAGAGCAGGTGAAAGCAGTGAGGGGCATCAGGTACACTTAAGTCTCAGTGGTAGTGTTGATTCAGACTTGGAGTTACCAAGACAGTATCCTATATCAAGCCGTGACCACACTCTTCCCCCCACATAAACCCATCCTTTTCCATTTTAGTGCTTTTTATTATTCATGAATTTAGATGATGATAGATAGATAGATTGATCAATAGATAGACAGATAGATAGATGCAATGATAACAGATTGATGATAATGACTAATATGTAGATAGATCAACAGATGATAGATCGATGATAGAAGATAGATATTTATACATATGTATCAGAGGGCTGAGCATCTGACCAGGAATTTAGGTCCTTTGTGCTTCTTTCATCTTACATGGAATCCACATGAAATTCCTTAAGAACATCCCTGGTTAAAAACAAAAACAAACAAACAAACAAAACACCCCTTTTCTGTCATACCATTCAATGCTTTTTATTGTCTAATACTCCAAAAATCATTTTCTCACCCACAATAGTCCACCTTTTGTTTCTTTTTGTTCCAGTTCCCCTTGTTCTAAGTTTCAATGAATGATAAAGCTATAAAATAATTTTCAAGTATTAATTTTCACACTATTACTTTAAAATAGACAAAAGACTCCAAAATATTACCAAGAAAAGCTATAAATTTCTAGACAAATAAGCATCTCTATAGTGTCAAGAACAGGACTTACAAAGTCATGTTAATCTCTAGTGATGGAAGTGATTAATACAATATATATTTTATCAAAGAGAAGTGCTTAATAAAAGTTCTCATAAACCTAAGTTAAAAATTTAACTTATCATCACCATTTTATTATCAAGTTGCTAAAAACTGTAAGTTAAATTTTTTACTTATATAAATATGAATAATGGGCATGAATATTTATGCTTCTAAATGTAAAATACATTAAGTTTGATACTTTCTCTTATTTGTATTTCTTAGCTGTTTAACACTGTACTTCCATATTCTTTTTATGCAAGTACATCACATTGCTGCTATTATGATTTGTCCAGTCCATAAAGGCTTTGATTACTTATATTTTAAACTTTTTTCTTCATGCCTTCCTGTATCTCAGATGTTTCATCTGGAACACTTTCTTTTCTTAGTTTACACTTTAGAATGTCTTACATTAATGTTTTCTTGGTAGCCATCTCTCTCTGTTATACTGCTTCAAAAGAAGTACCAAATCAAATACTTTAAATAATCATACAAAGTTCCGAATTCTTAAAGAGATATTTAAAAATCATTTTATTTATTTATTTATTTTCATTTGCAAGGTGAGAGGCAGAGAGAGAGAGTGCCAGAGACAGGGAGAGAGAAAGAGAGAGAGAGAGAGAGAGAATTAGCATACTAGGGTTTCCAACCCCTGCAAATGAATTTCAGACACATGCAGCACTTTGTGAATCTGGCTTTATGTGGGTACTGGGGAATTGAATCTTGGTCATTAGCCTTTGCAAGCAAGCACCTTCACCCCTGAGCAATCTCTCCAGCACCATTTTAAAAAGGAATTTTTGAAAGTTTCAATTTTTTATTTATTTAATTTTTAATATGAATACATCAAATTTTGGTAACATCATTCTCCTCCCTGTCCCCACTCTTCTGAGTGCCCTCCCACCCCCTTAGTGGGATTGCTGGCATTTATCATTGAGTTGTGGGTTGTGAGTTGTGAAGGCAGCAGTCAATCATTGTGTGGTGGGGAATTCCTCTGGCTACTCCCTCCTACTCTGTGGCTCTTACATTCTTTCTGCCCCCTCTTCTGCAAAATTTCATGTGTCTTGGTGAGTGTGCTTTAAGTCTACTTAAATGTTGAGTTCTCAGCAGCTTCTAGATTTATGCTTTGATGTATTTGGAGTATCCTCAGTGTCTGCCTCTATCACCATGGCTCAGGTTGTCAGGCTGGCCAGGGCAGCAGCATTCTTTTCCATTTCACCAATTACTTTGTGTTTCCACCTGGCCCCTAGCTACTGTGCTAGGTAGGAGTGGTTCATCTGCTGACATGGAGTCAGTGATCTTTGTTGTAGTGATAAATTTTGACTGTCCTTGTATCTTGCTGCTTTCTGAAAAAGAGTAACAGAATTTCTAATGGAGAGTGAGATCTGGATAGGTTACAGGGTGGTATAAATATTGTTAATTTAGAGAGATTTTAATTGGTATAGCCTTATTTTTGGCTAAAGACTAGTGGAAGCTTCTCAATGGAGTCCATATTCTTGATCTCATCGGATTCTGACTTGCTTCCCAGTTCTGGCTATGCTCTCCTTTCTAGTGAGTGGATCTCTTAGCCAATCATGTATAGTTTTCTATAGGATAATAAAAGAAATAAATATTAACTCTGTTATTAAAGCAATAATAGTAACAACATTAACATTTAGTAATAATAACTTTTAACTTAAAAACTGGTATGTATCCCAAACACTGAACTTTGTCACTTCTTTCTAACCCACTTTCATCTATACTTCTGAGTCCTTTCATAGAAACAGGCTTAGGCAAGGGGCTATGCTTGCTGCAGATAATGCTAAAACATGCCATTGGCATATTTGTTCAAAATTATGCTAGCTCTGTAGCCAACATGCTCAATAAACTGACAGGGTTTAAGTGGCAATCTCAATGGAAAAATTCTAAAGTTCAACATTACCATATCTTGATCAACTACTATTTCTGCTAAAAAAAATTAATGCTATCCCAATGCATGTAAATTAATCCAGTAAAATTTGCAATTCTATTTGAGTAAATTATTTTTTATAAGGATTGTAGCATATTCAAGCTGGGCAGGGTGTTGCACACCTTTAATCTCAGCACTAGGGAGGTAGGAATAGGAGGATTGCCAAGAGTTTGAGGCCACCCTGACACTACATAGTGAATGCCAGGTCAACCTGAGCTCCAGTAAAAACCCTATCTTGAAACCCCTCCCTCCCAAAAATTCCTTAACATTTTCTTATCTCCTTTTGAAGTCATGAGTCAGTCAGAATTTTAAAAAGGATTGTTTAGTAGTGTTCTGTACTCAGAAGCATTTCTTTATTTAATTACACAAAGCATCATACACAGAGTTTAGATACATTATGGGATAGATACTTGAAATATACTTTATCTAGTCTAATGCTACCTGTAGGTGGTAATCAGCTATTATTCTTCTGAAAGTAAACATACCGTGTGTCAGAGAAAAAAAATTAAAGTATATATTTCACCAACTGATGATAAATTAATTGGAAGATCTTAGATAGAAATATGTTATTTTATAAATCAAGTTCTTTTATTTCCTGTACAAGGTTGTCTTAAAATTTTATATGCATAATATTTTTATATTCTTATATATAAGGAAAAAGGTGTAAGCATTGATATTAACTCAGTGAACTGTATATTCTGTGCTACTTTTTCTTATTTTTATCATGTAAGTTAAATGATTATTTTATAAAATATTGTTATTTATATTTAGAGAACAGGAAAGTAAAGTAATGAATTGTGAAATAACTGGCTTCAAGGCATATAAGAAAACAAACAAAAAAAACAGTTGGAATATATAACTAAAATTTGCCTAAGAGCTTGAAATTGTCTTATATTTTCTTCACAATAATTTATGTTAATTTATTTTAAAATTATTGAAAAAATCAAGTTTTAAGCAAATTGATACAGACATGCAGATATTTAGGTTGTCATGAAATGACCACTAGGTGATAATTAAGTCTTCAAAATATTTTATTTAAAATTTTTATTTTATGTATATTATAACAGGTTATACTCTTTTATCCACTCTCCCTTGCTCCTGTTACCCTGGGGTTATGGTATTTATTGTGGGGCCATGGAAGTCAGTGCCTGTGGGGTAGCTGGGAGGGCATACCTCAGGGTATTCCTCACTACTCTATGGCTCTGACAATACTTACATCCCTCTTTGTAATGTTCCCTGAGCCGTGGCAGGCCTGTTGGCAATATTATTTAGTGTTGAGATCTCTGTAGCCTCTTGTGGTGTCCCCCATAAATTTAGGCAATTCTGAATGCTAGGTTCCTAGCAGATAGAGATTTGGGAATTAATGCCTCCTGTAGGCAGTGTATTGTTGGGACTGGACTCGTGTGTTACAGCCAGTTTCCTCTTACCAGTGTTTGGCACACTCTCCTATTGCTGTTGTCCACCTGATGTTGGCAAGGGGTGATGTCCACTCATGCTATCATTTTCCCCTGCCATCAAGGAACTTCCTCTCTGGTCTGTAAGGGAAACTAAACCCTTTTATTCCCCCCGCCCCCCACCCCCCAAAAGCTGCTCTTGGTTCAGTGCCTTCTTCGAGCAATGTGAACCTGACTGCAACACCTCTGCATTTCTGCTCTGATAGGTTTTGGTTGATCACTGGAGCTGGTTGTCAGACTAGCAGTAATAACAGTATTCATGTTGCCTCATCCTTTGCAATTTATTTTGGGCCCTAGCAGATGTGGTAGAGGTGGGAAGCCTATTGGCTGGCAACTATCTTCTTGACTTATTAATGGATCTTGACTCCTCTCCATTTTCCATACCATGTGTAAGATAAAAGAGATTATCTAACCAAGAGTGAGAGCAGCTTGGGTTAAAGGTGGCATGCAGTTATTTGAGAGACTTTTTGGTGTACAAGCCCAATCTTCTCTAGAGAGCAGACAACTTCTCTCTGAAGTCTGAGTCTCCTGATCATGGAACATGTCTTCCAGTACCTGATATAAGTTCTTTCCCACTGAGGGGCCCTCATGTATAACCATTGAACAGTTGGCTATTATACAATGTTTTGTTCCATGTATATATTCAGCTACATTGGTGGCATTCATTTTGGAATATGAAGAGCCATATAATACTATAGTTATGTAATAAGCTCTTACACCAACTCTTGCTACACCAGGCAGTTAAACGGTAATTTTTGTTTCCTTATTTTTTTTTCTCTGATACTTCCTTGGCTGATGATTGCCTTTCATGGAACATTTGTTGAAAACTTAACTCCAAACATAATTTTCCTGACCATACAATATAATAATTCCTCATCTAACATTATGCTTCATCATTATATTTTTGTATATCATATTACTTTTTAGAGCACTTATAAGGGTTATCAAGGATTACTTTTCAGTTTTACATTTTTTAAATATTTACTCTCTTTAGATCATAAACTTCATCTTTTGTGTCTGGGATCAATATTTGTTAGGTGGATTTTTGTTGGATAAATAGTGCTAAATTTTATTTATAAAGCATTTATAAATTCAATTTTATTCAAACAATACTATAAAAATTTTTTAAAAGGAAAGCATAGTTATATATTTCATTTTTTCATAATTTTTCCATATTAGCAACTTTTCACTACTATTATTCTTTTGTGTTTATATTTATTTTTTTTAAATTTTATTTATTTATTTGACAGAGAAAGAGCGGGAGAGAGATTGAGAGAGAGAGAGAGAGAGAGAGAGAGAGAGAGAGAGAGAGAGGCAAAGTGAGAATGAGAATGGGCTTGCAGGGCCTCCATCCACTACAAACAAACTCCAGATGCATGCACACCCTTGGGCATCTGGCTAATGTGGGTCCTGGGGAAACTAACCTGGGTCCTTTGGCTTTTGCAGGCAAGTTCCTTAACCACTAAGCCATTCCTCCAGCCCATATCTTCTATTTCTTTTCCACCCATTTCTATACAGATAGATGATTTTTATGTATCTAGCTCATTAACCCATTCTTATTTCTATTGTCTAATATTCAGTGGACATTGGAAAATAGATAAGTAACTCAAATAGCCAATTCAGTAGCTCAAGGTCATATAGTAATGTTCAGCCCTATGAGTAGACTCTAGAGTCACAAATGACGGGACTGGGTTTTTCTCGGTGGATCAGCATGTAGCTTTTATTGTGTGGTTATTGTGAAGATAAGTCATTTGGGGTATAAACCTACACTTTGCATTGCTTTAATGAGAGAATAATTACAAAGACAATGGTTTTTCCAGTACACAGAGAGACATAAGTGGACTGTGGAGTGAGGGGTAATAATTAGAAATGAAGCTGTAAGATAGTCTTCCAAAATTTTCTTGAATTTTCCTTAATTTAAGTGCTCTGAGTGTATTGTAATATATTATGATTCCTTAAGCAGGTCACAACACTAATTACATAATAGCAGTGATCTTAAGAACATATTTCTTTTTAGATTACATTCTCTACTGTTTGTAGATGAGGCAGACTGGTAACTTTTGTCCTATCAGTGAAAAATAGTGTTGATCTGGAATGGTGGAGAAGAAACCAATAATTTTATTTATATCAAAGCATATATTAGGGCATGAGTATAGATTAACCTGGTATATATTAAAATTACGTGGCTTTAAAAATTTATACATCTCCTTATTAAAATATTACATGATTCTTTCAAATACGATTATCTTCATAACTCCTGACAATTTTATTTTGGTACGTAGGTCAGAATCTAATGAACAATACATATATATATATGGTTTTGAATGAAATTGGAAAGTAAAGTAAACTACCAATCTTTATATGTTATATGCAATATACTTTTAATTTCAGTTTTGTCCAGTTTTTGTTAATGATCCCACAACTCTTTATATTTTGGTTTAGTGATAAATGTAAAATATTAAATTAAATTGTTATAAGCACAAATATATTTCAACATTGTGTAATTTTATAACATAAGTTTTCTTATGATAAAACAACTTAGTGGAGTACAGAAAAATGAATAATGATCATTAGTTAAAGGACTATTTGAAAATATAGGTTAAAGGGTAACCTTTAAAAGTTCCTTTATCATAGGAGAAATGAAGAAATATCCTCATTGAGTATAATAATAAGGATGGTGCACATCTAACATGATTAATGCCCAGATAATAGCATAGTTCACCAATTCTTCCTGATTAGATAAAATGAGGAAATATGTACCTGATCAAAACTTTTAGTGTTTTCATAACACATTTAATAAACTAAAAGTCTATATATATATATATATATATATATATATTCTGGTCCTATTGATTTTCACCTAAGTAAATTTCTAGCTATGTACAATTGTGATTTATGGATTTTTATTTTCTTTGAATTTTAATAAAAGTAATTCACTGTTTTTTTTTTATTTTTTTGAGTGAAAATAGAGAAGTTCATTTATCCAGGTACCAAAGAGTTTGAGACAGTTTCTAAAGGAAGTTTTGGCCCCAACTTGAGATTTCATTTTCATTTTATAGGTTTTATAACTGAGGGAGGGGTAAGTGAACAAACAAGACATGGTCATCTGTATAGCAATCTTTTTATTTTTTAATATTTTTAAAAATCTTTCTTTCTATATTTTATTGATTTATTTGAGAGAGAGAGAGGAAGAGAATAGGTATGCCAGGGCCTCCAGCCATTGCAAATGAACTCCAGATGCACGCACCCCTTGTACATCTGGCTTATGTGGGTTCTGGAGAATCAAACAGGGATCCTTTTGCTTTGCAGGCAGATGCCTTAACTACTAAACCATCTCACCAGCATCTAATTTTCTTTTTAATTTATTTTAGACAGCAAGAGAGAAAGAAGCAGACAGAGAGAGGCCCTGGTATGACTGCATCCCCTGCAAATGAGCTGCAGATGCGTGTGCCACCTTGTGCATCTGGCTTACATTGGTTTTGGGGAATTAAACTGAGGTCCTTTGGCTGTGCAGACAAACATCTTAAGCACTAAAGCCATCTCTCCAGCCCTGTATATCAATTATTTCTATGGTCAGGCCATCATAAGAATGAAGTTTATTTTGTATTACTTTAAAGTGGTTATTTTTGTTATTGCTTTTCTGGACTCTTTAGAGATATCTTTTTAAATTTTTATTTATTAATTTTTTAAAGTTTTATTTTATGTACTTTTTTACTGACAACTTCCATTATTGTAAACAATAGCCCATGGTAATTGTTTCCCTACCCCCTTTCTCCTTTGAAACTCCATGCTCCATCATATCCCCTCACCCTTTCAATCAGTCTCTCTTTTATTTTGATCTCATGATCTTTTTCTCCTATTATAATGGTCTTGTGTAGGTAGTGTCAGGCACTGTGGATATCCAGGCCATTTTGTGTCTGAGGACTACATTGTAAGGAGTCCTACCTTTCCTTTGGCTCTTAAATTCTTTCTGCTACCTCTTCTGCAATGGACCCTGAGCCTTGTAAGGTGTGATAGAGACATTTCAGTGCTGAGCACTCCTCTGTCACTTCTCAGCACCATGGTACCTTCTGAGTTATCCTAAGGTCACTGCCATCTCAAAATAGAAGGTTCCCTAAACAAAAGTGAGAGTAGCATTAATACATGGGTATAAACATTAAGAGATGTGCTCACTGGGCAGTTTGGTGAGCACAGTATATACATTTAGCCAGACACCAACAGATGTTATACCCCTAGGGCTCATGACTATCCTTGTTGTAGGTTTTTGGTATCAGGAATGTATTCCCTCCCATGGAGTGGGCCTCCATTCCAACTTCAGAGTGGTTGGTTTTCCCCATAACAGACGTGCCACTATTGCACCCATTAGCTCATTTGGCCTGACTGGCCAAATTAAGGCCTGCAGTATCCACTGTTGAATATCTTCACTGGTGATTTATCTCCTTCCCATTTAACTGCATTCAGTGTGCCTTTTTTCACCTTTATGTCAGCTGGTCTACATGGAGGAGGTTTTCAGTTCAGCTCCAGCAGGATTTCTCAGTGACATTGCAGCCTAAGTATGTGAGACTTCAGCAATATGGTCTTGCCATCTATTCCTGGTGGGAAACCAAGGGCCTTGGCAATGACCTGTAATGTTTTGGGGGCATCAGGGACCGCCCTAGCTAATAACTCACTGGAAGGTATCCTATCCCTGGCACTGAAAACTTTCTAGTAACACTCTATGGTGCTTGAATGTTCCATTGTCCAAAAAAGTAGATTTCCATATGACTTGTTTATATCCTCTTAGATTTTGATTAGTCCTCCCTCCACCTTTCCTTTACTCAATATCTTCCCCTGACCTCACTTGGGCCTTTTCATCCCCATTAATCTGTTCTTCTACTTACATATATACAATTTATTCCCCCCTCCCTCCCTTTCTATTTATTCCCTTTGTATCTCCTTTCTAGCTTACTGGCCTTTGCTACTGAATTTCCTTCCTACTCACAAGGAAGTCCAATCATTTGTAACTAGGATACAAATATGAGAGAGAACATGCATTGTTTGGCTTTTGGGGCCTGTGTTCCCTCACTTTATTTCCCCATTTGTGTTTGCAAGGGACACATTTTGACTAAAGATTATATAATTTGCAGCTTATCTTAACTTTATACTTTCTTTTTTAGTCTACAAATCTTCTGTGATCTACTTTGCATTACCATTGCAAACTGATGTTCAAATCACTTTTTCTTGAATTTTGAAGAAATGTAGTGATCTTAGTAAAGATATTGTAAAAATTGAGTACATCTTTTAAATTAACAATTAAGTAATTTTACATAACTATATCATTACCTTGTATATTTCATTAAAATAACAAATAATAGAAAACTCCATCTTCATAGGCCTAGGTTTATTTAAATTAGTAATGTCTAACATATTCATGTGGATGTAATGTCAATTGTATCAGAATTGAAATAACATGATGTAAAAATATTCTCTAAACTTCAAAAAGTATTTGAGAGTGAAAGAGTATATTCTGATTTTTCTTTATATGAAAGTTTTACAAGGCTGGCAAAATGGCTTAGCAGTTAAAGTACTTGCCTGATGCACAGTGACACAAGTGCACAATGTCGCACATATACCCAAGGAGGCACATGAATTTGGAAGTTTGTTTGCAGCTGCTGAAGGCCCTGGAATGCCCATTTGCTCTCTCTCTTCCTCTCCCTTATAAGTAAATAAATAAGTAAATAAATAAATAAATAAATAAATAAATAAATAAATAAATAAATAAATAAACTTACATAATGCCAAACATCCTTTCTCATAGTCTATGTCTTGCAAGTGTTATTAAACTTACTTATAACATAAAGAAATAGGAAGAACTACCCAGTGTTGTACTGCCCAGATTTCTTAAAAAAAAAAGCTGAGACTTGAAGCAAATACATGATGCTAAAAATCAACCAATTGTACATATTGTAACCAACATAATGTTAGAAAAGTAACTTCTGAAGATTGATCAAATCTGTTTTTAGAATACTTTGTATCTATTTATATGAGGAAAAGAAACAGAAAGAGAGAGAGCAGAGGATGAACATACCAAGGCCTCTAAATGCTGCAAACAAATTCCAGATGTGTATGCCACCTTGTGCATCTGATCTGACTTACATGGGTCCTTGGGAATCAATCCTGGGTCCTTTGGCTTTGCAGGCAAGTGCATTAACCACTAAGCTATCTCTCCAGCCCGTCAACCTTATTTTTCAATCATGTACATGTTGTTCAATCTAAATATTTGGTATAGTTTATGCTTCTGTTGATTTTTGGTTCCATTCCTTTATGTTCTTAGAAAGTGTAAGAATTTTTTTTCAATTGATTTTGGATTTACTAAGAGTCAATAAATGGGCCATAACATAAATGTTAAGTCAATTTGATTTGTAGTTTCTTTAATTCTGTCATCTGTTTATATTAATTATTTCTGTTCTTGCACCATTTAATCATTGTTCTTTGCTTGTAATTTTATATACTTCAATATTTTTGAGCTATTTTCTAGAGAGTTGTGAACATCTTCAGGCATCACATCTTTATTTTTTATATTTCTTTAATTTTAAATTGATATATAAACATTTGGTAGGATATTTCATCAAATTATATGACATGACTTCTTAATGATGTGATTTATCTTGATAATATATCCTAATACATCAATTTGTTGAATGATGCTGAATTTAAATCTAAGTGGGTTAATGGTGGAGGATTTTGAAGTTTTTGTCTATAATTCGACATCAATATGATTTAATCAAATTTGTACCACTGCTACAATTTGAGGATTATATGTTGATTTAATTTGAATTGTCTCTTCTATATTTGCACATAAAACAAATAGAAAAGGACAATATTTCTGGCTAGGTATTGGATGTTGCCACAAAATGTAATATTTTCACATCCTAGCTACTAGATCCTGTGCATGTAAGCATATTTGAAAAGGGGGTTATTGCAAATATAATAAGCTAAGGGTCATGCTAAGTTATTTTTTTGTATCATCTAGGTGTTATATAAATTCAACCACCATTTAACCTATAGGAGAATTTCTTGCAGACATAGAGGAAAAATCATACCAACAAGAAATGCAGATGTGTGTGTGTGTGTGTGTGTGTGTGTGTGTGTGTGTGTGTGTTTGAATGCAGTTCAACCAAACACATCACTCTGTTGCATTTTTGAACAAAGGGGACATGAGCCTGGTTTCTGATTCTGCATCACTGCTTCCTTTCAGTCATTTTCTGTTTTAATTCCTTTTCTGTGTTTTCAAACCCTTCCCAAGAGTGTGGTTGGTAAATGAGTCGAATGGTATCAATCTGCACTGTTATTTTCAAGAGTGTGGATTGATAATGTACATGAGGTTATAAACTTACTTGCTGGCACATAAAGGTTGTTTGATATTATTTATGTTCAATTTACATTATTCTTATAGTTTATACTTACTCTAAAAGATGAATAGTGTGAAGATTCATCATTACCTATAAGAGGGTTATTTTTTTGTTCTTGTTTTAATTCTTGTGAGTAATTGCTGGCGTATTTTGGATTTCTGTGGATAAAAATTCAGAAAAGAGTATTTGGAGTCCATTATCTTGGTCGTCACAAAGTTTTGACTTGGTTCATAGTTCCAGTTATGGTTTCCTTTCCACTGAGTGGATCTCATACCCAACCAGAGAGCCACTGCTTACCCAGCTACAATGTATGCCACTGATGCACAGGTTTGGTATTTTGTCAGGTTGGTTGTTTTCATATATCCGTGTCCCATTTGCTCACAATGTTTTTGGCCTTTTATTTTCTGCTATGGTCAGAAATGATTTATTGCACAGCTCAAAATAGCGAGAAGAATGTTCTCAATACCGAGAAATGATAAATGTTTTAAGCAATAGGTATGATAATAACGCTGGTGCGATTTTCCCTGTGCAGCGCATGTAGTGTAAAAGCTAACTATCTGGGAACTGGCTTCCTTTCAGATTTAGTTGTGTCTCTCGATGATCTGCACCAGAGTTGTCTTCAGCAATGGGGTCTTCACTTTGACCTCAGGTAGGTAATCATGTGCTCTGAGAGAAGCCTGTCTTGCTTTTGGGATCTCATAGTTCTCTCAGATCAACAGCTCCACGTGGATTATAACCAAATTTTGGTATTACGATTTGCAAGCCAGAGCCATATTTTAAGATTAGGCTTCATCCCATGCTATTGAGGGCCCTTCTTGCCAGGTGATCTCTCCATGCTTCTGTTGAGGGTTGTGTCTTTTAGTTCGCGATCCAGAAGGAAGTTTTCTAAGGTACATGTTCTTTTTGGATTTGGTTTTGTGTATATCGCCTCCCTCCTTCCCCTTCCCCACCCTCCAAACACCGTGCCTCCAGTTGTCTGTCAGGTATGCCTGCAACTCAAGCTGTTCCAGTCTAGGAACAGCAGATGAGGGAGTACATAAGTTTGTGGAAGAGGGGTCAGAAAGAATGTAAGAGCCACAGGGTGGGAAGGAATATCCAGAGACATATCCCTCCCCACAATGACAAACTGCTACTCTCACAAATAATAACCTACAACTACAAGGTGAATATCAGCAATCCCAATAAAGATAGCCCTCAGTGGAGTGGGCACAGTGAAGAGGGAAATAACGGTACGAACATATGATGGGCCCATACAAAGTTTCTACTTAATAAAAGAGAAATATGTATTTTTTTTTTCTCTTGGGGAGAAAATGAAAAGACTATTTGGATGTCTTTTCTCTACAGTCTCCCCATTAAGTACTTGTTAACTCTTTTTATTGTCCCTGGCACTTGATTATTTACTCACACTTATTCTTTTCCTGTCAAGTGAGGAGGGAGGAGTTTTCAATATTTTGTTTATTTTTTTCAATATTTTGTTTATTTTTATTTATTTGAGAGCAACAGACAAGGAAAGGGGGGGCAAGAGAGAGAGATAGAGGAAGAGAAAGAGAAAGAGAGAGAGAGAATGGGTACACCAGGGCCTCCAGCCACTGCAACGAACTCAAAATACATGCTCCAACTTGTGCATCTGGTTTAAGTGGGTTCTGGGGAATTAAGCCTCGAACCACGGTCCTTAGGCTTCACAGGCAAGCGCTTAACTGCATCTGGAGTTCATTTGCAGTGGCTGGAGTCCCTTGCATGCCCATGTTTTCTCTCTTTCTCTCCCCCTATCATTCTCAAATAAATAAATAAATAAATATAAATAAATAAAATATCAAAAAAACAGTCAATTAATAATATAACAATATAAAATGTGTATAATGATCATGTCATTTTAAAACTGATACCTGTTATATTTGAAATTAATTTTGGTACACTTTTCCTTTCCAAATTAAATATTTTCTCTTTAATGGCTAGATTATTTTTCAAAGCACAATCAATAAATACTCATTTTCAATATAAACTTCTTGTATTAAAGTTCCCCAAACTAATTTTAATGCACCAAACAAAAAACTGCTCCATAGGAAATTCAATTTACCTGTGAAAAATGTTTCTCAGATTATTGATTTGACATAAAACTGAATCCTATGATGCCACTTTTTAAACAAATTTCTACTTTGTTTTCTTTGAATATATGAGCATAAAAAAATTTCTAGAACTTAAAATATTATTAAATTTAATTTGTTAATTAATGTAACTCTAAGATGAGTAGGCAATACTAATTTCTGAGTGGTTATGGCAGTAGAAATATTATCTAAGTAAAAAGAGAGAGGCTATATTTCAGAAATATAAAGCATATATAAACTAAAGTTGAATAAAATATGTTATTGTAATATGACATTTCTCTTTTAATTACACTTTCTACTTTTTAGGGAGAATTTTATTGATGTGTATTTAACAAATGGACGGTGAAAATTCCATTCCAACTTTGTTTATAGACGATGGCAAATCAAATGTTTTGCTCTTCTGCGAAGGCACTCCACTATCCCGACCACGCTTCCAGGTATTCTTCAGCCCTTAGGAGACTTTCATGTAACTGAAGTGTGAAGTCTTGAGATGTTGTCTTAACATCCTAAACAGTGGATTTAGGATAGGAAAGAACACTATTATTTAAAAATAAATAAATAAAGTAATTAATTCAATAATAATGATAAATTAATAATATTAATAAAATAATAAAATTAATAAATAAATTAATAAAAATAAATGCATATTTATTTATTTAAAAATAAATAAATAAAAGAAAGAAAGATTTAAAAAAAATCAATGGATTCATGGATAGTAAGCAGTTGAGTATTGGCTGGCAGAATTTTAGCTATAAGGAAAAAGATTTATGATGGAGGATAAAAATTCCTAAAGCTTGCCTTATCAATTGTTGATTGACAAGCAGAACAAAGGTCTTTTGAGTTCACAAAATAATAGTGAAACCAAAATGAAAGTTAACCCATTTCATTGGCCTGATACTTATGTTATTACGTGACTAAAATTCATAAGTTAATATAGTGCACTAATTCAAAAATTTAAACCCATCCATCTATTCTTGTAACAGATAATTTTCAAATGCCCAACATGACACTAGAAAAATATTTAATTAAATATTAGCAACAGAAGGTTGTACACATATGCATAAATGTGTGTGTTTGTGCCTCTCCGTGTGCTGATATAAGACAGATTCTATCCCAAGGGACAGAGGCACAAATATATTTAAGTAGATGTTTTCAATAGAATTAAAATGAAAGTCTTCTAATGGGGAAAATGTGTAAAAACATGGGACAGAAAATTTTGCAGAAACATACAAGTGAACATGAATATACCTCATTCTCATACAGTGATTGTTAAAAGATTTTAATTGTTTTGCAGTAGTTTCATTCTAGAAAAGTTACATGCAGAAGTCCTTTAATTTTAAATATGAATTTATAATATAATTCTGTTGCATAGCTAAAATTTCTAGTATTTGATTACTAGAAAACAAACAACCTAAAAAAGAATTAGTTTAGTACAATATTCTATATGTTTTGAAGCAAATTATCATTGAATAAACAATGGGCCTCTGAATTGCAATTAAACACTAAAGGACTTTGTGTTCAGAATGCATTTGCATTGCTTTTATTATTCTATTGGTTCTATATACAATGTAAGATTTTTATATATAACATTTTATATATAACATATATATTTTTATATATAACATTTAAGCAAAATGCAAAATTTATGTCAAATAGAAATATATTCCCAAGTCTGTGTTTTCTCTCAACAAAAGAAAAAATCAAATGTAGAATGTTGTAGGCACAGAAGAATAGATTAAGTTAGTGACTTATTTACCATGGAGAGTGATCAATATTATACTCTTTTGGATATAAAGTAAATGATAGTAATAATTTTCAAAAATATGTTATAATAACCCTATACATTCAAATCATATATTTGAAGTATGATAAGTTGTTAATAATTTATTTAACACTGACATTTTTCTTAATAACCAACAAAGTAAACTAAAGCCAGTATAAATTATTTCTGGATTTGTTCTGAGGACTTTATAGAAGAATGTGATACATCACAGCTCCCAGAAGATGGTCCCTGCTTACACAAAGCCTTCCTTCCTCCTTCACTTCTAGTTGGCCATGAGCCCCACAGTATCTGTTCTCCACAGATATGACTAATAATAATTAATGATGACTCCATGCAGTTGTAGAGGATATAATGAGTACATGGAGGCTATTCATATTTGTATATATATATATTTGCCTATGGCAAAAGCATTCATTTATTAGTAATTGTTGGTTAATACCAGTGAATTATGTTAAAATATGAAAATAGTCAAAAACTAAGGTAATAAAAATGGAGCAAGATCATTCAAGTCTTCTAAGACATGCTATTTTCTAAGAGAGAATAAACTTGTCAGACTTTAACCTGTTCTATTTTATCCTTCATTAACTTAGATTTTTATTAGTTTAAAATTGAATTGAATTAGGAAGTGCTATCTTGGTTTTCCCTTATATAATTCGGAATTTTCCAAAGTAAAACATCTTTCTATTCTATTGATTTTTGTATATGTGTGGTGTAGTGTATGTGTATAAACATACACATGATTACAGCTGAGATTTATTTATTTGGTTTATATGATTACATTTGAGGTTTCCCCTACTGACTATTTAGACACAGGCAGGTCAGCTGTATCTACAGGATGATTTATGTGGGTGATGGAGACAGCCGAAACTATACTTAATCAAGAAAACCTGTGCTAGGATGCCCTTATGTGTATGCTCCTTCTTTTCATTTCATTTTATCTTCCAGCCCATAAGATGGTGCTGCCAATATTCATGGAATGTTTTACTCCTCAACTCATTGGCTCATATACTGATTTTCTATAGAAATGTCCTCAAGTAAAAATCTCTTCTAGGTGTCTATCAATCCAATAAAGTGGCAACAAACATTTGCCATTATTATTTGGGTCTTATTAGGATAGAGTATCAGGTTTATTTGTTCTCACTGTGAGAATAGGCCCTAGATGAACCAACTTAAAGGAGGAAGGAATTTTGTTTTGGTTTGTGGTCTGTGTCCATTGTCAGTTGGCTTAATTGTTTCTGGGTGGGGATAAGACTGTAAGTCATGACAGAAGTACATGGTGATGCAAGGCTGCTCCTTCAGGTAGTCACAACCATAAAGGAAGCTTCAGGGTACACAAAATGATTTTCAAAAGTGGGCTAACCTTCTCCCTCCAAAGAGGCTTACTTCCTCATAATCCATACCACTATGAATTGGCAGAGGCCATAAATTACTTCATTAATAAAAGCAAAACTGTCATTGTCCATTCATCTCTGAAAAATCCCATCAACTTGACTCTGGTTTGAAATCTTTTGGCAATTTTACAGCTAAAATATAACAAGTAAACTATTCTGGATGACAAGTTTATGTGTAGAAAAGAACACTGACTGAGAATTGGCTTATGACATCAGGACATCCATTAGCCACTTCAAATATATGCTACATTGTTAACATATGATAAACTGTGTTTACATGTAAAATCATAGAAATGTCTACATATATCGTATTTTTAAATGTTTTACATTTTCTGAAGATAATAATATGCAGCTTAAAGTATGTTTAATTCATTATGCTTTAATAACACTTTATCTTTCTAGGAAGGGGATGATTCGCTAACAGAGTATTGACCGATAAATATAGCAGAAGACTTAACAGTTTTCTGTAGTTTATTTTAAGGGTTATTTCAGTTAATGAAGTTCAGTTTCAATTCACTCCATGTTGATAACCACAGTTTGTTATTCAATTTTTCTTAATACAATATAACATTTGATTGAAATTCACAATTTCTTTGTTATACTGATGATCAAATCGAGAGTCTGGGATGCTAGGCAATTGCACCAGCAGTGAGTTATATAACTAGCTCATGCTTATTGATTTCAAATAGTATATTAAGTAGAATCTAGAGTTAGTAAAGTATGCACAATCCTCACTTTAATAAGCAAATATTGTACAAAGTTGTAAGTAAAGAGAACAGAAATATAATAAGAGTAAAAACAAATTTCACATACGCATTGTTCCCTCTAGTGACCTTCATAGGGTATGAGACTCTGTTATGCTATTCAAAACCCAAAAATGATTTAAAATAATATGTATTAGGAATTAATTCTCTGTGCATGGTCATGCATGGTTTCTAAAAAGTCAAAAATAGGTTGAAATATGAGCATGCTTAGTCTAAGAATATTGAATGTGTGTTGTAATATAATGTTCAAAGGCATCTTGAGTAATGAAAACAGATACATTAAAATGAACAAAGCAACAAACCAAGACTTACTTATTTCTGTAACAATGTTGCATTCAATTTATAAAATTTATAAATTTATAAAATTTAAGTTGTGTTGTGAATAATTGCAAATACACACCAAAGAAAGATAATATTGAACCCCTGTTACATTAGTCTGAAAAGACAATAATATTAGCCATGTATTCTAAGATCATTGATTCCACTTAAAGAACTAATTAATATCTAAGTCTTTTATTGTTAAATGTTTTTATATTTGTAGGTTTCATACAAACTTTGAAACTTAAAAAAATGAACAGGAAAAATACAGTCATACTGTCAACACATTAGCTACACATACTGAATTTTCTGTTTAGACATGAAACAATTAAAAACAATTGTATATTTTAGATTAAATACATTTTATATGTGCTAACAAAAGCTATGAATTCTGCATCATTATGCATCTTATCATAGCACAGTCATTTGTATACATATTTGTATTAATCTTACAATGCCAAAAATCTATTGTTATAATTCATTGATTCATTGACATAATGTAGCAATTAGTCCATTATTTATATACTTGTAAATAACATAAAGTTACATGTAAAATTAGCAATCCTGTGACACATATTTTTGTCCCCTGATTGAGATAATTGTATGATATTTAATGACCAATGTAAAAATTTTAGATAAGTATATGATATTTTCAATGTCCAAACAGATGTTTTCATGAATTATTATTATGTGGTACAGCATTTATGATGGCAGCTAAGCATTCTTTAAAGTATTTAGGTATATACTTTCAAATAATTTGGGAGTTTCCCCTTAAGTTGTAACTCTTAATGATATTTAATGTGTGACAAAAGGCAGAAGTTATTAAATATGTTGGGGATAGATATTACATCTCTTATGAATTTGTTTGTGATCAAATATTTATTTTGACTGGTCACATATGACTCCTATACATCAGGGAAATTAATGTTTGTTTACTGTAGAAAGTCTAATTTCCTATAACAGGCAAAAGTAATTTATTGAAATAAATGCATAGCTCTAGTAAATATCAAATGCTCATAGCATATTCTTTAGGCCATGTTGTGTGGTTAGCATCAATGATCAATCTTAGTACAGTTAAGTTATTAAAAGACACAGGTATAATTCTACTGGGAACTAGATTGAGAACAAGCATGATTGCTAATGCTCACTTAGGACTTTGCACAAAAAAGGAAGCCATAGAATAGCATTATGTAAAAAGAGCTTTAAAATGCTTAACTTTAAATACAATGGGTCCTTGACAGGGTTTTCCAACACCCAATGAAATGGATAGAAGCAACATTCAGTGATAATGACAATTTGGTGAAATTAAAAGTTTGGAAACCTCCATGTGTTTCCATTTCACATTATAGAGTCAAGAGTTCCTTCAGCAACCTCATATCCTTGTAGGAAACTTGAAACCTAGTTTCACCAGGCTAGGAATCCAAGTTACAATCATATGATAACATTTTTTAAGTGGAGTAAAATTTACTCTAAAGAGATGAAAGAATCTTTGAAGTAATCATAGCCTCTTGTTAACATGGTAGCCATATTATATAAGAATTTAAAACAAAATATACTATACATTTCTTTTTTAACATTTTATTTATAGTCAAACCCCAATATCACCATTGTTCTTCATATTATTAAAATTCCCCATATTAGTTTTATATTGTTCAACCAAAATACCAGCATCAGGAGACATTTTATTCCATATGGTGGCAGGTAACATTTTAAGTAACGGTGTTACTGTTATTTTACAAGGGTTGCTTACAAAATAAATAAGTAGTTTATAACTTGAAATTCTAAATTATAAGTCTTTCCTCTAAACTAACCATATTAGCTATTCCATTCAAGATTAAATTATTTTCAGAACTTTTTAAATGCACACCATAATTTTGAAAATTGGACCTCAGAGGAAAAAAATAATGTTTGTTATGATGCTTTTGATTTACTGTATCTTGGGAGCCATAATATATCAAATGGTGAATGTGATATTAAAATAAGTTCTATTATTGACTTAAGGTTGCTCTGGTTTAATTGTTAGAATTCTATAGCTTTCCCACTCTTTCACTAAATCCTGAATATAGATGCTTTGGATTGGGGGTAGGCAATGCATTACAGAACAAAGGAATAATAATGAAATCTTCTGAGATACTAAATCATGTGGCATACCATTTTATCCAGATGATGAACATAGTTCAGTGTATGCCTGGTCATCATAATACAGCCATCTGGAAAATAGTTCCTAATTCTATAGTGGAGGAGATTAAATCCCATAAAATCGTATGTGTTCTGAATCTCAAATATCAAGTTGCCTCTGAAGACTTCCTGACCTGAGAATAATTCAGCCAGTGTTACTTTATAATAAGATTATATTATGAATTCTTTATCTAATAATACCTTAGATGCACATTTTTTTTTATTTCTGAAGTGCTTTAATACATGTTATCTTACTTTATCTACACAAGAACTTAATGCTGAATAGATAAAAGGTATTTTATATTTTTTCTTTTTCATCAGGAGATTATATGTTTTTGAAGTACAGGGAGTTCATCCGACAACAATCTCTATTTTCAGACACTTGAGAGGTCATATTTTAAAATATCTTCTACAAATAATTTTCATGAATTGAAATTGGTCAACTCATATGTTCTCTTGAATGGCTTAAAGCTTCAGTCCATCTTATATGATGCCTACACAAAATGTGATTTTGTGTGATTCATCAAGAAAGAAGTTTGTATTTTTACACATGGCAACAGAAAAAATAAATTAAATATAAGTAAATAAAATGACATGGATAAAAGTGTTGATAAACATCAAAAATATAGAGCCTTGGTAGATGGGATGACCCACAAGTAGCATACTAGATGCACTGGTACGAATTGTTTCTAAATAAATGGCAAACTTTATTATTAGAACAAAATATTCTGTGTTCTCAAACACTTATTCTTAAATTGGTTTTGCAAGGTTCCATGACTGCATTAAGCTTAAACTACTGTGAAATTATGAAATGAACTTTACTAATCATGTTTGTAGAAATTATTTCCAATGCAGAAGAGTAAGGTCTTTGCTTTCTGTTGTTTTTGGAGAAGCATAACTGGAGTTCTGGTTACTTTGAATCACATTCCACAAACACTAATTGCTTTATATAAGAATCACTCAAGAATTGTGCAGAAATTAAGGGAACAGTGGACAATTACACACGGAGTTGGGATTTCTGTATTATATCATGGGAAAAGTAAAACAACAAAATTTAGCTGGTAGAATGTGAAGTTAAATATGCACATATAGCCACATTCTTAACTTTTATTTATTTCTTGATAGAGTAACTTTTGAGCATAAAAACAATGAGCAGGTTCTGAAAGCATCAGTACAGTGATAAAGAAAAATAATGACACCTCAGTGATACTTATTCCTAGAGACCCTCTATAGCTTGCTCTTCAAATAGCAGTTAGTACTGTTAGCCCAGCTCATACATGATTTGCTGTGGAAAAGCTTACACTTGGGCATGCCTGTCATGCACCTACCACTGTCCCTACAGTCAGTGCTTACACTGGACCTGCTGAGACTTACTGGAGTTGAGGAATGTAGAATGTTATTTCCTTCATCTGCTTTATTCTTGCCACCCTTTCTTGTGCTGACAAAGAGAACATATCTATTGTGATAAAGAATAACCAGCTATGGTACTATAGTGTGCTTTCTCAGACAAACCTAAATTTGATCCAAACAATAGTATGTTATAAACGACATCCACACTTTTTTTTCTTCTTGGCAATTAATTCCCCTTATATAATCTTCCTACCATTAATAACTAACCAGAAGTGAAGCCTTGTCTCCCTAGGGAAGAAGGAATTCCCAAAGAACCTAATTAGAATCTGTGTGAAATCACTGGCTGAGTACAAACTATTTTGAAATGCAATTTGGATTTTGACTTCAAGCACCAAGCATATATAAGAATTTGAAAAAGAAACATTAAAAATAAGTTTTGATTTGACTTCCAAATTTTACTGTAGCAATTTGTGACCCAAGCACCAATTTGATTAAAAAAAAAAAAAGTTGCCATATTTTTTTTTTTCTGAAGTAAGGATTGAAAAATTTAAAGAATATTTTTTTTTTTTAAAGGCAAAGGGGCTTTTAAGGTGCTTGCCAATGAAGCATAAGTACTCAGGTTCAATTCCTCAGAATTCACATAATCCAGATGCACAAGAAGGTGCATGCATCTGGAGTTTATTTGCAGTGGCTGGAGGCTCTAGTGTGCCCATTCTATGTGTTTTTCCCTTCCATAAATACATAAAATATTTTAAAATGATATAATAAATAAGTTTTAAAAAGCAGGAGTAAATACGTGTCTGGTAGCACTACTATCACAGTGGGTATCTGAGGGGGCCTGGGTAGTGGTTAGCATCACAAGAGTTTTGCCATAACAATGGATCTTGGATTAACACTTCACATTTTAAAATGTGAGCTATTGCTTATAGACATGCACGGTGGACAAATGGACAATTATCGAAGCATAGGAGAATAACCAAGCCTGAATGAGCTGTCCAGAAGGATAGGAATGAAGCCATCCTCACACAATTTTGTACACTACAGTGAGGTATAAGAGAAAAACTGAAAGCCTCTAATATTCCAGGAGAAACTAGAAGGAGAATAAGTCCCCAGACCCAAGTATTTAAAAGACTTATGATAATATTTGGAGGGGAAGAATGCTGAAATTGGTAACAAAATGATATAAATCACCTAAATATGTCAACAGAGTAGCTAAATACCATAGGAGAGCAACTTCTTAGAGGATACCTGAAAGCAGACGCTGGGTGATCTCAGAGGAAGGGTTCTGCCTACAAATGTTTTCCGTCATACCTAAGCAGCTTTTTAGGTTAGGTGATCACAAGGCAGAAGAAATGGCGAGGAGAAGAGAGAAAGAAAGTGAAAGAAAGAGAAAAAGAGAGAGAGAGGGAGAGAAAATGTATCACACTTTGATCAAATAGGACCAAGTAGTTACAGACAGGCAAAGTAAAAAATTTGCCATATTTTAATAAAAATGGAAGGCTTTATTGTTTTTGCTTTATAGCAGTTAGGTTTCTGTTTGTGTATTAATATTTTAGTAACTATCAGACTATGAAATATGCTTGCAATATCAACAAAATAATAAATCTGATGTCTTTAATACTGTGACGGTGGAAAGTATAGATATAAGTGGGAAATTATTTCTATTTTAGTTTGAATGTATAGTTATTACAGTGCATTTTAATTTTTTTTTATTTTATTTTAATTGAGACACAGAGAAAGATAGAGAGAGTGCATGAACCAGTGCCTCCTACCGCTGAAAATAAATAAATTCAAGAAACATTTGCCATATTTTGTGCATCAGGCTTTACATGGGTTCTGGGAAATTAAACACAGAACATCAGGCTTTAAAAGCAAGTGCGTTTAACTACAGAGCCATCTCTCTAGCCTTACAGTTTATTGTTTAAATCCAGGTTATTACACACACACACACACACACACCAAATTCAATGTTCCCTAAAGAACTATTATGTTTTTACCACCTTCAGTTTACTTTATGCAATATATAAATCTATACTGATTTTAATTAATTTAAATTTTTCTATATACTTAGATTTAAAATATCATATATCTAGTTACTACTATTTAAAATTAATTAATTATCTCTTTAATGTTACCATATAATATTTTATTTATTTGTATTAAATATATTCACTACTATTGAAAAATATGATAATCTAGATCATAATATAAGCTATCAGCAATCTCTTAAGGAATGCTTAAGCTACTAATATCACTAATAATGAAGTAATAAAAATTAAATGAATATCTGATTAATCAGTGATACTAGTTTGTTATAAGGTTTTATATAGCCCAGGCTCACATCAATCTCTGTAAGTAGCTGAGAGTGACCTAGAATTTCTAACCCTCTTTTTACTTTCCACTCAACTCTATTTATTCACTGGATCAAGATTCAGTATTTCTTAGTGAGTTAACTTTTATTTGTGGTAGTAGAAGAAATGTCTTAATATTTTTTTTATGATTGTTTCCTCCTTACTTAACATTTAAGCATCTTGACTGTCAGTTACTAAATGCTATGAATACATAATAATCATTAAGAATCCCATTTGTGGCACATTTCCTACCTTTTTACTATTCAATCCCAATGCCAGTAGTCTTTAGATCATGAGTATGTATAATTTTAAATTAAAATAAATCCATAGACAAGTTTCTTTCAGGATTTTATTGTGCTCTGGAATGAATGATTACAATGTCGTGTGACACATTCAAACCAATAATCACATGTATTACGAAAATGGACAAAGGACAGTGAGCTGACTGGTTCTTTTTTGGATCCTGGTCCTGGTGTTAGATAAATGTCATGAAAGACTTTTAGATTGTCAAGGAAAATTACTGTTTTGGAACTTTTCTCTGGTGCAAATGCATGTCATGAGTCACTAATACCCTCAAATTGTAAAATTCTTAAAAATAGATATCACTTTTCTATGCCATGGAATCATTTATAAATATGTAATAGTTTCTAATAAATAGGAAAAACTCACCTATGGAATCTTGGGCAACACAAGTGGTTAAATGAGATATATTTTATATTGATAACCATTTTACCATGAGCATATTAATAGCAGTATAAGTATTTTAGTAATATCAAATTTGTACTGTCATTATACTATATTTTAAATATAAATAATAAATATGTATGTGTAAACATGTGAATTATAAAATATCCTAATATGTACATTGTTAATACCATACATTATCATGGTCTTAAATGTATCCTACGAACTTACTGAAGTTTCTAATTAGTAAAAATTGCCATGTATATATCTTCCTCTGAAACTTCTTTTTTTAAAAAAATTTATTAGTTTTCTTTTCAGCAAATAGAAGCAGTTTGGTACCATTGTTTATGCTTATCCATGACCTACCCCCTTCCAATGGCCCCTCCTTGTTGATGTAAATGGGTTATGCATTGTGGAGTTACCCACAGTTATTGGTACGATAAATGTCTCTGTATATCATGACCCAACATGTGACCCTGACATTCTTTTTGCCCCCTCTTCCTCAAAATTTCCCTGAGCCATGTTGGGTTCATTTTTGGTCTGCTTCAGTGATGAGGTGTTGGGGGCCTCTGAGGCTCTGGCTCTCTGATTTGGTAGGAGTTGATTTTTCTCTGTGTTATTCTCCTTCACCTTTGTGCTGGTATCCGGTTCATCAGGAAAACAACACCCTTGCTTGTTTCACCAATTTTCCTTAGTTTCAGTCAGGCCCCTTTTGAGGTATGATGGGGCAGCTCTCTCCTTAGGATCTGCATCTATCTAAAAAAGAGAAGCAGATTCTCCAACCGAGAGTAAGTTAGCACCCGGAAAATTGAGATAACACTTACTTTTTTGATAGAGTTTAATAGGTATAGGCCCTCTTGTACCTCACGATTGATGGTAGCTTGATATTGGAAAGTGGGCTTATGGTTGGATATGTTTCTGACTTGTTTCCCAGCTCCAACTATGGGTCCTGTACCACTGAGGGGATCAGTTAGCCAAATCAAGAGCAGTTGGTTTCCCACCATGGCTGTGTGCTACTATTGCACTTGTGTGGGCATCACACCAGGTTATTTGTTGCTAAGTAGGTTAGAACATGAGTTGCTTGGACAGATGTTGGTCATTTCCCCCAGTCGCCCATGTAGCACCTTCTGGCACTAGACACGCTGACTGTCTGAGGACTGACTCTCTCCTGGCTTCCAGCCATGCCATTCCATTTTACATGTCAGCTGTGTATGTAGTCTTCAGCAATAGGGTCTTACCACTGACTTTTGGTGGGTCATCAAGTATTCTGACAGAAGTCTGTCATTATTTAGGAAACCTTGTAGGTTTCTCTGATCAAAAGCTCATTGTGGATGATAGTCCCATGCTGGTAGTGGGGGTTACAGGTCAGTGCCCACTAAGAAAATGAGGAAAATCATAACTAATATGCAAGAGTTAGGGAGAGAGAGGGGGGAGGGGAGAGGGAGGGAGGGAAGATGTAGAAGATTTAGGTTAGACTTGATCCTACCCTCTCCAGTGTCTTGTGGTTCAGGTGTTTCCTGAAATGGTTTAGTGAAGGTTCAGCCATTTGGTCTGCCTTTTAGGAAGTAGAATTTTATGGTACCATTGCCATTTGGGTCCAGATTAGTGTTTCCCACACCTTTGATGCCCTCCCCTCTCTCCCCATCCATCCTAGTGTCTAGTCCATGCTTAAGAAAAATGTTCATCATCCCTAATCATCAGAGAAATGCAAATTAAAACAATTATGAGAATCCACCTTACCCCAATAAGGATAGCAAAGATCAAAAAATGAGATGAAAATAAATGCTGGTGAGGATATGGAGAAGCAGGAACACTCATTCACTGTTGGTGGGAATGTAGGATGGTACAACCACTTTGGAAAGCAATATGGAGACTCCTGAAAAAGCTGACTATAGAGATACCAACAGACCCAGTTATACCCTTACTGGGCATCTACCCTAAAACCTTCAAACCACAGGCCAGAGAGATTTGCTCAACCATGTTGTAGCGGCTCAATTCATAATAGCTAAGAGCTGGAATCAACCCAGATGTCCATCACTAGAAGAATGGATAACTGAGATGTGGTATATCAACACAATGGAATTCTATGCAGCAGTAAGAGAAAATGACAAAGAAATTTGAGGAAAAATGGTTGAACCTGGAACAGATCAATCTCAGTGAACTTACCCAATCACAGAAAAAAAATCTACACATAGTCTCATTCATCTACAACACCTAACCTGAATCTACCCAAGATACCTTACATACCCAGCAAGCACCTCTGAAACTTCTTATTCAGGTCTCTGTTTCACATTGTTAGTGGGTTGTTTGATTTTTTATTGTTTAGGTTTTAGAGTTCTTTGTAGATTCTAGAAAATAGTCCTCTGTCAGTTTTATAGCTAGCAAGAATTTTCTCCCATTCTGTCGGTAATCTATTGGCTCTGCTTATAGTATGTTTGTCTGTGAAGAAAACTTTTCAGCTTCATGAGATCCCAATGGATGAGTGATTGTTTAATTTCCTGAGCTACTAGGGTTTTGCTCAGAAAATCTTTCTCCACTCTTATGCTGTGGAGAGTTCCTTCTATTTTTTCTTTCAGTGGTAGAAGAGTTTCTGGTCTCTTATATTGAGGTCCTTGATTCATTTGTATGTGATTTTTGTGCGTAGCAATATGTGTGGGTGTAGTTTCATTTTTCTGCATATGGCTATCCAGCACCATTTGTTGAAGATGCTGTCTTTTCTCCAATCTATGTTATTAGGGCCTTTGTCAAAGATCAAGTTGCTGTAGATACTTGACCTAAATTGTGGATCCTCTATTCTGTCCCATTGGTCTATTATCTTGTTTTACGCAAATACCCTGCTGTTTTTGTTACCATGGCTTTGTAATACAGCTTTAGATCAGATGTGGTGATGCCTACAGAGGTGTTTCTTTTGCTAAGAATATACTTGTATATCTGAGACCTGCTGCCATTCCATATGAATTTTAAAATCATTTTTTCTATCACTGTGAAGAATGATCCTGTTTTTTATGGTATTGCATTAAATGTGTATATTGCTTTTGGTAGGATTGCCACTTGCACAATGCCAATTCTGCTTATCCAAGAGTATGGGAGATCTTTTCATCTTCTCAATTTTTCCTCAATATCTTTCTTGAGTATTTTTAAAATGTAATTATATATGTATTTTATTTGCTTGGTACCAGACTCACAAAGTGGGGCAGAGAACTAAATAGGGAGTTCTCAGAGGAAGATATACAAGTGGGAAACACACATTTAGAAAATGTTCAAGGACTGGAGAGATTGATTAGTGGTTAAGATCGTGCTTGGAATCCTAAGGACTTTATTTCAATTTTCCAGGTCCCACATAACCCAGATACATGTGGTGGTGCATGTGTCTGGAGTGTGTTTGCAGTGACTGGAGGCCCTGGCACACCTATCCTCTTTCTGTATGTCTCTTTCTCCTTCTCTCTGTCTCTAATATATAAAGAATACATAAAAATATATCTCAAAAAAAGAAAAAAAAATCAATATCCTTAACCATCAAGGAAATGCAAATTAAAACAACTATGAGAATCCACGATAACCCCATAAACATTAACAAATCAAATGAAAACAAATTTTGGCAAAGTTGTAGAGAAATAGGAACCCTCATTAACTGTTGGTGGGAATGTAAGCTGGTATAGCCACCAAGGAAATCAATACGGAGATTTCTTAAAAGGTTAATTACAGAGTTATTAACAGACCCAGTTAGTTCTTTACTGGGCATTTACCCTAAAAACTCCATGCCTCAGTTCAGAGATACTTGCTCAACCATGTTTATAGATGTTCAATTCATAATAGCTAAGAACTGGAGTTAAGCCAGGTGTCCATCATAGGATGAATGGATAACCAAGATGTGATAGATCTACATGATGGAATTCTACTCAGAAACTAGAAAACAAATGACAGAATGAAATTTATAGAAAAATTATCATACTCAGATCATACTCAGTGAATTTACACAATCACAGAAAGATAGTTGTCACATCGTCTCACTCATTTGTGGTTCCTAACCTGGATCATCCCAAGATGCTGACATACCTAATAGGTATCTCAAGGTCTGGACAATTAGGGAGGGCAGGGCTTGAAGAGAGGGTGAGGGTGAGGGGGAGGTGGACACAAAGCTGAACCCAAATGGAGCTGGTATCATAGAATCCTGTATTCTGGGAGACAGACTAAAAGTTTGAACCCTCAACAGGACCTTAGTGAGAGAATCTGAATCAAAGAACCCTAAAGAGAATGAAATGAAGCCTAATCTTAAATTTCTCCTGGGTCTTTTCTTTTTCTTTCTCATTTTTTCTATTTTCTTTTATTTTTCATCTTTCTGTTCCCTTAATGCTGGTCTGGAAGTCTCAGTTCCAGGATATGAATAACACTAGCAATGAGCTGTTGATCAGAGAGACCTACAAGGTTTCCCCTCAAAAGATAGACTTCTGTCAGAGCACTTAATTACCAACCAGAGGTTAATGATGATATCTTACTGCTAAAGACACCATATGTTGTCAGTACAGAACATGGAGAGATCTGGCTGGAATGTGGAAGAGAGCCAGTCCCCTGTTAGCCCATCTAGTGCTAGGAGGTGTTACATGAGCTCCTGGGGAAAAGTGGCCAACATCTAAGTAACTAGAGGTCTATGCTACTCAGAAGCAAAAAACGTGACATGATGTTCAAACAAGTGCAATGGTGGCACATAGCCACAGTGGGTAACCAACTGCTCTTGGGTTGGCTAAAAGATCCACTCAGTGGAAAGAAACCCATATCTGGAACTGGGAAACAGTTAAAATCATGTCCAGATAAATAAGTTTGCTTTCCAATATCAAGATCCCACTAATGTTGATCTACAAGATGGTCCACATCCATTAAATTCTTTCTAAACTAATGATGGTCATGCATAACACTTCACGAGGCCCCAGCTGCAACCATAGAAGAATTGGGAAAGTGAGCAAGAGGGCTGTTTTCTTGGTAAACCTGATATCAGCACAAGGGTGAAGGAGATAGACACTGAGAACACTGAACTCCTACCAAAGCAGAGGTACCTAGAGCCAGTCACTGAAGTAGACTTAGAACACACCCAACATGGCCAAAGGAATTTCATGGAAGAGGGGGCAGAAAGATTGTTAGAACCACAAGTTGGGACATTATGCTCAGAGGCATTTCATCTTCCCCATAACTGATGGCTGTCCCCACAATGCATTACCCACAATCATCATGACATGCATCCACAAGGAGGAGGGTCCATTTGGAGGGGTGGCAGGAATGAGGGAAAGGATGGTACCAACATGTTCTGTTTACATACTGAGTATGCCAATAATTAATAAAAAAAATGCTAGGGCTAGTGGCATGGATTAGTCATTAAGGCACATGCCTACAAAGCCCAAGGACTGTTGTCCTATTCTCTCAGGGCCCATATAAGTACAGGTGCATCTGGAGTTTGTTTGTAGAGGCTGGAGGCCCTGCCATGCCTAGTCCTTCTTTCTTTCCCCCTTAATCTCTCTGTCTCATTCTCAAGTAAATAAATTTTAAAAAGTTTTAAAAACCATTTAAAATTATTGTTAAAAATGCTAGAGTGCAAAATAAATTGAAGAGAGAGTTCTTCAAGAAATTGCAAAATGAAAATAAAAATGAAGTGGAAACCCATATAACTATCTTCAACACTGAGACGAAACAAGAGGAAGTACACATGTACAAAAGGAGAGACTGAAAATAAACTTTTGCTACAGAAATACAAATCATGAATTCACAAAATCTCTGCTAGATGTACTAAGTTCTCTCTTTCAAACACCACTATGAACAGAGAATTATGATCTATCTTTCTTCATAGTGAAAGTTTAACAACCACTGAGTAGTGTATGTTGCCTTAAGCAAACAATGCAGGCAATGGCTTTATATTGTAGTCCAGTAGATCCTCCAGAGTTTCAGCAAGTTATTCTTCAGAATTATGTGTAGAAACTTCATCTATATTACTCACTTAATTTTGCTTTATTGTGATGCACATGAAAGAGTGACTCCTAGTCAGAGTTTAGGTATAGTATATTTAAATGTGAGTGTAACCATGAAAGCTACTATTACATTTACAAGTTTGTGCTGTTACAAGTTAGGATATATATTGTTCAAAATAAAATTTAAAATTACAGTTTTTTCTAACTTGTATTACAGAGATTAGTATAAATGTTAACGCATGTTAAGTTAGAGTCAGCTGAAGATTAAATTTGTTGGCTGTACCTTTAAAAAATAATGTGAAAGAAAAAAATAGTTCCTTCTTACGGGATAGATAAAAACGGTTTGTATTTGAGTTAAAAAAAAATGTTATCAAGCAATGAGTTTTCTTTTAATGAAAACCAAAAAGTTTGCTTAACTCTCATTAGATCATAAAAAGCAATCACCAGCTGGAGAGGAAACAAGAGTGCATGAATTCATGGAGCTACATCCTGCACAAGTGTCAACAGAAAAAAAAGAAAACAACTTTAATATATTCAGAATTATGAAAATTTTATTACTGTTTAATAAGTGCTCCCTGTCAAACCAGTAATTTTCCATGACTAAAGAATAACTTTGGTCTTTTGGTCTTATTCTCCTTTTGCTAGAGTGAAGGAGACTGACTTTAATGATCATTTTGAAAGTAATCATTTGCTTTCAAGTTGGGAGTCCATGTATGTTTATACTTTCTCTTACTTTTTGGCAGAATGTCTCAAGTAAATCAATACTAGTTATAAATAATGGCACATTTCCATTATTATTATTCTTTATTGTTAGGACAACGAAACCACAGGTATTTACTAACTCTAGGTATCATTTGTATTTTAACTTTTGGAACCTGGTGTTGCAACTTTTATAATTAAATCATAATTCCACTAAATTGACTGCATGGGCTATTCATGAAATTATCGTTTTCTCTAATATGAAATTAGAAAGAATAATTATTAAAATTAATTACTAAAATATATTTATAGGTTCTGCTTCATCATAAATGGCTGTATGAGGCAGTTATGTAATTATGCCATTTTTTCTAGAAAATATAGATTAAAGATATAAATAATTTATACATAGATTTTTCTTTTCTTTCCTTTTTATTTTTCAATGTAGGTTCTCATTGTAGCCCAGGCTGACCTGTAACTCACTGTGTAGTCTCAGGGTGACTCAAACTCACCGTGATCATTCTATCGGTGCCTCAGAGTGCTAGGATTAAAGGCACTGATTTTACAAGCTTTCAAATTCAAAATTCTTATACTTATGGCTGGAGAGACAACTTAGCTGTTAAGGCACTTGCCTGTGGAGCCTCAGGACCCATGTTTGAATTTCCAGATCTCATGTAAGTATAAGCCAGAGCACAAGCTAATACAAGATAACAAGGTAACACATGCACACAAGATGGAGCATGTGGATTTTGATTGTTGTGGCTGGAAGCCCAAATTTGCCAATTCTCTCTCTGCCATAACAATATACTTTTTAACAATCTCTATCATAAAACTTTCTTCATAAAATTGGGGGAAAAAACGTAATCTAGACATGGTGCCTGCTATGTGTTTCTTGCTGTTCTATCAATGTGAGAAGTTTGCATGGGCAGTTTGTTTTTTCTCTTTTTCTTCCTTTCTTTCTTCCTATTTCTTTTTTTGGTAAATATCCCAAAAGTGGACTCATTTGAATGCATATTGGAATCTTCTCCTAAACCTGAGTTGAGGCTCTCAGCGACAAGATACACACAGCAGCTACTTTGCTAACTGTGCATTTCCATTATGTAAATAAGGTAATGCATCTATTTATCCCTACAGAATGTAACCGAGAACTGTGAAGAAATAAAGCAAACCAGAATGTGCCTGGAAATAAATTTACAGAGGCTTTTATGCCTGGTTATCAAACTCAAACAATTATATTCCTGAAAGAAGGAAAACCACCCCTTTTTTGCATTGTAAATAGCCTCACAAAATAAAGCAAGAACCCAAACAACCACTTAGTTTGATAAAATATGTTACTTCAACTTAGGTATATTTAAAGCCAAAAATATTTTAGCATGCCTACTTTAGGAGAAGTGCTGCATCAATCAAATTCCTCTCTATTTTTAGTCTACATAATTTTACATATTTCCCAATAAACTATTATACTAAGGTATATGACTTTGGGGAATTTACTGAAACAATTTTATTCTGTTTTCTCCATAGTCATTTACGTACACATAATGTAGCTA
This sequence comes from Jaculus jaculus, assembly GCF_020740685.1. Lineage (NCBI taxonomy): Eukaryota > Metazoa > Chordata > Mammalia > Rodentia > Dipodidae > Jaculus > Jaculus jaculus. The sequence goes on along the minus strand of NC_059103.1, from coordinate 154,350,862 downwards.
ATTTTCTCACAGCGAGTAGATAAAATACAGCACCTTTTACTTTATCACTTATTTCTCATATCTTGTAATGCTGATTGAATTGGAATTTCATTAGTTATAATGGAATTTCAAATCCTTACTGTGTTCTTGTTGCAAAGTCAAAGTATGTGCCCCATCTTTTCATCATTCATTTTTGTTTGTTTGTTTTATTTTTATTATATTTATTTGAGAGCAGCAGACAGAGAGAGAAAGAGGCAGATAAAGAGAGAGAGAGAAAAAATGGGCATGCCAGGGCCTCCAGACACTGTAAATGAACTCCAGACGCATGCACTCCCTTGTGCATTTGGCTAATGTGGATCCTCGGGAATCGAGCTTCAAACCAGTGTCCATACGCTTCACAGCCAAATGCTTAACTGCTAAGCCAGCTCTCCAGCCCACATCACTCATTTTTGAACCATGATAGTAGAGAATCTGTGATGGAAAAGCATCTATTTTTTTCTCCATTTAAGCATATTCCACATTTTTAAAGTAGTTATGGAAGGGAAAAGGGAGCAGAAAGTTTTCATAACTTGTATTATTATAAGCTAGCATCATAAGCTTGAAGCCAGACAAGTAGTTCATTCAATTATTCCCTCAGACATGCTTTCATATGATACTTGGATAGCTTTCACATATCTGGTTGGTAGATCATAAGCAGTTCTCTCATTGCAAATGATTTTTTTTTTTCTCCTACTCTTTTTTTTTATGGGTTTCTTTTTTTTTTAAATTTAATTTATTAGTTTTCATTTCAGTGAATACAGGCAGTTTGGTAGCATTATTTAGGCTCATCTGTGATCTACTCCCTCCCATTAGACCCTCCTTGTTAATGAAAATGGGTAGTGCATTGTGGAGTTAGCCCCCAGTTATTAGTATGATAAATGTCACTGCAAATCATGACCCAACATGTAACTCTGACATTCTTTCCGCCCCCTCTTCAGCAAGATTTCCCTGAGCCATGTTGGGTTCATTTTTGGTCTGCTTCAGTGCTGAGGTGTTGGGGGCCTCTGAGGCTTTGGCTCTCTGATTTGGTAGGAGTTGATTTTTCTCTGCGTTGATCTCCTTCCCCTTTGTGATGGTATCCGGTTCACAGGAAAACATCACCCTTGCTTATTTTGCCAGTTGTCCTTAGTTTCAGTTGGGCCCCTTTAGAGGTATGTTGGGGCAGCTCTCTTCTTGGGATCTGCATCTATCTGGAAAAGAGAAGCAGATTCTCCAACGGAGAGTAAGTTAGCACCCGGAAAATTGAGATAACACTTACTTTTTTGATAGACAGTTTGATAGGTGTAGGCCCTCTTATACCCCGTGATTGATCGTAGCTTGATATTGTAGAGTGGGCTTGTGTTTGGGTATGGTTCTGACTTGTTTCCCAGCTCCAGCTAAGGGTCTAGTACCACTGAGTGGATCAGTTAGCCAAATCAAGAGCAATTGATTCCTCACCATGGCTGTGTGCCACTATTGCACTTGTGTGGGCATCACATCCGGTTATTTGTTGCTAATTAGGTTAAACAATGTGTTGCTTGGACAGATCTTGGTCATTTCCCCCAGTCGCCTATGTAGCGCCTTCTGGCACTAGACACGCTGACTACTCCTACTCTTTAGATTTTTAAGCTACATTGTAAGGCATCATGGGTGGACATACAGATAAATATTGTCAATTTATTGAATTCTTATTAGCAATATATTGTTGTAGAACTCATTATCTACACATACAATGACCTTAACTCAGTTTAATAGACACTCTTTCCCATCATGAGATTTTAAATGTTTTTTTTTTTTTTTTAATTTTATTTATTTATTTGAGAGCGACAGACACAGAGAGAAAGACAGATAGAGGGAGAGAGAGAATGGGCGCGCCAGGGCCTCCAGCCACTGCAAACGAACTCCAGACGCGTGCGCCCCCTTGTGCATCTGGCTAACGTGGGACCTGGGGAACCGAGCCTCGAACCGGGGTCCTTAGGCTTCACAGGCAAGCGCTTAACCGCTACGCCATCTCTCCAGCCCTTTAAATGTTTTTAACAAGCACACAGCACACATATTTATAAAACCTTTGGTTGAACTGTTAATCATCATTATTTAATCATACTGCATTTTAAATATATACATATCACAGTTTATGACTATATGTAGCTACCATTTGTCAACTACAACTGAAGCATAAAACCAAGTCTTTGCTATGTCATAGTTTCTATGGCTTGAGAATACAGTGCTTGTTAGCTATTGGAGAATCACGTTTTAGTTCACTTGTATAGTACTGTTTATGCACTTTTATGTATCTTATGACACAATCATATTTTCACTTACAAAGAACAATTAGAGAAAACTGTTTTCTTTTAAGCTATATTCTATTTGAGTCAATTTATATTTTTGCTTAGTTTTAAGCAAAGATAATTTAGAAATAAGAATTTAAGCGAAGAAAACTAACTACCCAAATGTGACTGAGCCAAAGAAGCAATCCAGAGAATAGAGTCCTCCACAGAGTTCAAACTTCATGAAATCACTTGAATAGGATTATTAGTGTTGCTCTAAATAACAAACTTGAATAGTTTTGCTGCAAAATTTGTTGAGTGAATTTCTTGAATTTTTTCTTAATCTGTCATAAATATATTCTCTCTTCAACAGATGCTTTGCTTGCTCCATTTCTTTCTGTAATGAACATTAATGGTATCTGTTTAATTTTAACCTGGTTTAAATCATTTGCTGCTTAACTAAGGCCACAAATATGTCATTATTGATTGTTGTTTCTCCATAAGCTTCACTAAAACATGCAATCAAGTTGTTATTATGTTGATTACTTGATTTATTAATTAGGAAATAGCTTTAAATGTCTCTTTGGTTTAAATTAATGAGTTTATCAATCAAAGATATTAGCATCAGACAGAAATTTATATTAGATTAACTAAATATATTGAACAATATATAACATAGATAAGAAAGCATTTTGAACCAAAAAAAAAAATGCATGCAAAAGGAAGAAGAAAGGAGAAATAAAAAAAAATTGCTTGAAATTTCTATTGGGATATATATGTCATTACTAGAGGATCAGAATGTGAAAATTGTTTCAAGGAGACAGTGATATTCTTTGCAAATGACGTTGTTTACAGCTGCCAACACATGTGGGATGATGGTGTCCATTTTTTTTTTTTTTGTCTGAATGACTATAAAAGATGAATCAATAATATGCAGTATACAAACAAAGAAACAAACAAACATTTCACCAGAAAAGAGACTCATACTGAAAATGAAACTGTGGAAAAAATAGTGTCCATACCAATGGAAATTCAAGGCCGGGAGTAACTGTCTGTATTATACAAAATAAAATAAAACTAAGCTACAATCAATCAGTAGCCAGTGTGGTAGTGCATGCCTATAATCACAGCTATGTGTAAGGCTTTGCTAATAGGATTGCAAGTTCAAGACCTGCCTGGGAAGCTTATAGACCTCCTATCTCAAAAAGTAGTAAATAAATAAGACATGGCTAAGTAGTAGAACGATTATTCAGCATATGTCATACTTTGAATTCAATATGTAGTATTGGGAAAAAAGTTAAACAGGCTGAAAAGAATTCATAGAATTCATTATAATGATGACCAAGGAAGAAATTCAACATATGAGAATTGTTAATGAGTGTAAACTTTATGTTTGTTCCTAAAATGAGGAATAGCTAGAGTCCAATGCAATAATAATTATGGACATTACACCCATTCTCATTAATCAAAGTATCAATAATAATAATAAAAAAACACAGATCGCTGGGCATGGTGGCACATGACTTTAATCCCAGCACTTGGGAGGCAGAGGTAGGTGGGTCGCCATGAGTTCAAAGCCACCCAGAGACCACATAGTGAGTTGCAGGTTATCCTGGACTAGAGTGAGACCCTACTTCAGAAAAAAAAAAAGAAGATAAAAATTAGTACATAAGTAAGTAAAATAAAAATTGCAGAGAAATGAATTTTTGTTTCTTGAAAAGATCAAAAAAATTACAAACTTTTATCCAGCTACAGAAAAATGAAAAGAAAGGTACACTTAAATAAATCAGACATTAAAAAAGAGACATGACTACCCATAACACATAAATGAAAAGGATCATGAGGCATCTTTAAGCACAACTTTAAGTTGATAAATTGAAAAAGTGAAAGAAAATTTTCAATAACAATAGTTGAGCAAAAATAAAATCAATACCACTAAAAATATCATTAGCATATTAGCTGTGAGAACAGTTTTTATTAAAAAGATAAAAAATAAATGGCAAGAACTTTAAGAAATAAAATCAAGACTCTTACACACTATTAGTGTGTACATCAATTGCCATAGGCATTGCAGATTTGTTTTAGTACTATACACCATATTTGACATACTATGGAAGTTCCTCAAGAGTTAAAATAGATCTATCATATATTCCAAATATATATATAATATGCCAACAAAACCTTATATATCTGGCTTTACTGCAGCACTAGTTTCGATAGCTAAGATAGGAAATCATTTAGATACTTATTAAAAATTAAATAAAGTTTTGGGGTATTACACAGTCATAAATAAGATGGAAATCTTGTCATTTGCAGTTAAATGGGTAGAATTGAGATGTTAAATGAAATGTTTACGACCAAAAGACATGTATTGCAAACTATATTTCATGTGTATTGCCAAGTGTTTTATGTTGAACTGAGTATAGAATAATAATTATTTAAGGCTAATAAGTGTGTGGAGTGTATGGGAATAAACAGAAGTTAGCAAGTACCAAAACACAGTTCTGTCTAAGGAATAAACTATAGTGGTTTTTGTTGAAGGACAAGTGCGTGGCTGTGGTTCACAATGCTCCATTTTATATGTCATGAAAACCTGGTTGGCAGCAGGGTAAAGGCTCCACATATAGATAAATGACAAAGAATCAATGCATTGTTACCTGTGCATTTAAAATACTTCACAATCACCTTTTGTACAATTCATCTGAACCAACTGAAATGAGACATGACCATAAGAAAGGGAAATGCTAATAACTCTGTATTGACCACTGTGTCACATGATATCCCATATGTATACCATTATACCTTAGTAAAAGTAAACAATTTGTGGTCAGGTCCTGATATGTTATGAATCCAAGGAAATTCTAACTTGACTTCAGGTAACCTGGTATATCAGTTGCTTTCCTATTGCTGTGAACAAAACTAGACCACAAACAACTTAAGAAGGAAAACGCTTGTTTTGACACATAGTTCCAAGGGGTTACATTCCATCATTGTGGGGGGAGGGTTGGCAGCAAAAGCAGAATCAAGCTGTTCACAGTATAGCCAGAGTCGGTAAGAAGAGAATAAATAGGAAGTAAGGCTAAGCTATGAGAACTGAAGTTCTTTTTTTTTTTTCTTTTCTTTAATTTTTTAAATGTTAATTAGTTTTGTACTTAGTGAATACGGTCAAGTTGGTACCATGGTTAGCCTCTTCCCTGTCCTCTGCCCTCCCTCTGGCCCCTCCTTGTTGAGGTACAGGGGTCATGCATTATGGAGTTAGCCCTCAGTTATGGGTAGGAGGAAATGTCTCTGTGTATCATGACCCAATATGTGCCTCTGACATTCTTACTGCCCCCTCTTCCACAAATTTTCCTGAGCCATGTTGGGTTCATTTTAGGTCTGCTTCAACGATAAGGTCTTGGGAGCCTCTGTGACTCTGGATACCTGATTTGGTAGGAGTTGATCCTCCATGTGATCTCCTTCACCCTCATGCTGGTACCAAGTTAACCAAGAAAACAGCGCCCTTGCTTGTTTCACCAATTATTCTTAGTTTCAGCTGGGCCCCTTTTGAGTTCTGCTACTAGTGACCAGCTTCCTCCAGGAAGTCTTCACCACCTCCAAAAGATTTCACAACTTTCCTACAAAACCACTGTTTGGGGAAGGAATAGTCGAAATCATAAGCTTGTGGAGGACATTTTATACATTTCACATTCAAAACACATCTGGTATGAATATGATATAATTTTCCTGTCCAATCAAATAAAAAATCAACTGTACCTCTTCTTAATTACATAGACATAGGCCTTAAGCCTATGATGGGAACCTCCTGAAGGCTTAAATGCTGGTATGTCAGTTCCATCATATTTTTTTTTCTCAAACCCTATTTAGGGTTGCATGGATTTTTTTAATGTTTTAATGTCAATGAATGAAAACAGAAGGCCTTCTGATGATTAAAATTAATTAATTTATGTATTTACTGTGGCAATTTTACATATAACTTATGCTGGGCCAGGAGTCACTATGTGTCTGCAAATGATTCCTAACTCTGATTTTCTTTTCTGTGATTATATACCATCATCTCTGGCATACCAGAGGTGTTCTAAGATAAAAATATCCATTAGTTTGGTGCAGAGGGTAATGGTTTAGATAGATCATGTGGGGTTTACACAGAAAGTATTTGTAGGATAGTAGAAAGATTGTTGACAAAAATATATAGATGCAGGCTGGAGAGATGGCTTAGCAGTTAAGGCATTTGCCTTCAAAGCCAAAGGATCTAGGTTCGACTCTCCAGGAATCACGTAAGCCAGATGCACAAGAGTTGTCCAATATATCTTATTATAACTAAAACAATGGTAATTTCCACAGACAAATTATATAAATTGATTTTCTAAAATATCAGCTTGAGTACTTCTTTGGAGATTTTGTTAAAGATGTTTTATTGCTGATCTTCAAGCTTTACAGTGAAGCATCTTTATTTATATATTTTTGGTTCAGGTCATTTGTCCTTGTTTTACAAATTAGTAATAATATGGAAAAAAGAAAGGACATTTAAAATACAAATAAATCTTACTATCTAACGGCCTCTCTTCTTTTATGACATTTGGCAGTAATTTATTTGTTTTTAATCTTGAGTAGGTTAAACTTTTTATTAGACACATGGTTGAAGTTTTAAAATACACACATCAGTGTCTAGCAGAAAAGACCCTGTAACTAATGACAATTACATATTATCTGCCTTATAGAAAGTTGTGGACAAGCTTAAATGTTAGATCAGATTGCTTTGGTACAGGCCTTAAACACTTTTATATATCTATTGAGTTATGAAAACAGGTTTAAACAGACAGTATAAAATATTAAATGGTACCTGCTTATTAGTGAGATTTCATCCCAATTGGTGATGGATGTAAGGATCAGTCCTGTGTAAAGATGGTGACAAAATTGTACTGAGGATTCCTTGGGAGAAAGAAGTATAAACTTAGTGTAACTGAAGGACAAGCACTTATTACTTATGTGTATGTCTGTGTGACTTTCATCTTTCTAAGGACAAAAACCATAATTTCCCCCAATAAAACTATTCCATTGATTTTCTAATAGTCGTTTTTTTTAAATATTTATTTGTATTTATTTATTTATTAGAGACAGACAGAGAGAGAGAGAGAGAGAGAGAGAGAGAGAGAGAGCGAGAGTGAAAGAGAGCACAAGAGACAATGGGCACGCCGGGGCCGCCGGCCACAGCAAACGAACCCCGGCTGCACCTGCCACCATGTGCATCTGGCTCATGTAGGACCTGGAGAATCGAACCTGGGTCCTTAGGCTTGGCAGGCAAGTGCCTTAACCACTGAGCCATCTCTCCAGCCCTCTAATAGTCGTTTTGACTTTGAGTAATTAATTTGTCAAATTATTAGGTTTATTGCTTAAAGTTATATTTTATTTGATAAATGTATCTCTCTGTTGAATAACAATATATGTCATGTTTCTCTTTGACACTGGCCAATGAATATTTTTTTGTAAATTATACTATTGGAGGAAATAAAATATACATATAAGAAATTATATTGGAGACATTTGAGCTATAATATAATTCCTTATTATCATTATAATCTTATAGAGTAAAATCCTCAAAGCAAGAATAAAGTTAAAGCTCCCACTTACTGATGTAAACTTTGAATTTTAAATATTTTTATTTAAGAGAGAAAGAGACAGAGAGAAAAAGGCAGACAGAAAGAGTATGAGTGCACCATGGTCTCCTGCCATTGAAAATGAAGTTTAGATCCATGTGATGCTTTGGGCACCTGTTTTTTGTTTTTTTTTCCTTTTGTATCCTTAATGTTTTTATTAGTTTTGTACTCAATGAATACTATCAAATTGGTACCATTGTTAGCCTCCTCCTTGGCCAAGCCCCCTCCACAGGGACCCTCCTTGTTGTGAAATATGGGTCATGGGCACCGGGTTTTACATGAGTACTATGGAATTGAACCCAGGCTTTCAGGATTTGCAAGCAAGTACCTTAACTGGTAAGCCATCTTTACAGCCACCGATTAAAATTTCAATTTCTGGAAGTAATACAACCAAAACATAAACAAGGACAAGAATAAGCAGTTTGTTTGTTTTTTCAAAGTAGGGTTTTGCTCTAGCCAAGGCTAACATGGAACTCATTATGTAGTCTCAGTTTAGCCTCAAACTCACAATGCTCCTCTTAGTGCTGGGATCAAAGGCATAAGCCACTATGTTCAACAACAGCAACAGAATTCTGCCACCATTTCCATGATTGCAAAAGAAAGATAGGAGTGTAGATAACCTTCACCAAATCAATCTTCTTTGATTGATGGAAAGACAACATGAATAACATATATTCCTAATTTACAGAAATAAGGAAAAAGTAAACTGTAGTAATATCCTAAATTAATTTTGTTGTGACAGCATGATAATCAATGGAACAAGCTGAAATGTGGTACAAGAACAGTAAGCACATTTGTTTCATACAATAAATAATACAGTGAACTTGAATGTTGTTGATATCTATCAAGAAGACAGTAATTCAACATAGTGGAAGTAGACCAACTTAAAAAAACAAGATGGAATAAAAGAGAGCATCAGTATTTTCATAGGCATTATAAAAGATGACACGTTATTCTGGATAGCAATAAAGATAGCACTGAGAAGATTGCTCAGTGGATAAAGCACTTGATATGCAAGCAGGAATACCTGAATTTGGATATAAAGAATTCACATAAAAGCTAGACTTTGTAATGGGAGCATATAATTCCAGCAAGCCTACAGAGAGAGAGGAAGTGTAGACTGAGACTGAAGGATCATTGGGAAGTTTGTGGTTCTGCTGGCCTGGTAAAAGCAGTGATGAAAATGAGAGTACCTGCCTCAAAAACTGTGTAAAGTAGGGGCTGACATGTGACAGGTTTTACTCTGACTTCTCCATGTGTATCATGGCATGCATACGTGCACAAGCACATGCACACACACTTGAAAAAAATGTACAAAATAAAAGAATACATCACATGTAAGTACAGATGTAGACAGATTTAGTTTTACAAAATTACCCATGGCATTTAAAGTTATGTCCACTTTGGTGGCTTATGCAATTCAAAGTGTCTTCCACAGCATGCTCCCTCAGGAACACTCATAGACTTTTGCATTTGCAACTCATGGCAAAGGTCAGCATCTCTGTGGTCACAATAACTGCATGTGACTAAACATGTTACCTAAATAACTTCATAATGAATGCAAATTATGTTTTTCTTTGTATTTCATCAGAAGAAAGGGGCACCATTCCAGTTATGATCAGATAAAATGAGCATAACCAAGTCAGGTAATCCAACCTTAATTGGTCATTTTCAATGATAGATAACAAGTGGTACTAAATGTGATGACATCATTGATAAGAAAGGAGAAAAAAAGTGCTGATGAAGACAAGCATGAAGGTGAAGAAGATGATGATCATAGTAACGGTGATGATGCTAACTGATAAAAACAAGCATTAGTGTTCAGATCACTCTGCTGGGTGGTTTGAGTTTAAGATATTAATCTCAAGAGTAGTTGGTTCCTCACCATGGCTGTGTGCCACTATTGCACTTGTGTGGGCATCACATGAGGTTATTTGTTGCTAATTAGATTAGACAATGAGTTGCTTGGACAGATATTGGTCGTTTCCCCCAGTTGCCCATGTAGCGCCTTCTGGCACTAGACACGCTGACTGTCTGGGGACTGACTCTCTCCTGGCTTCCAGCCATGCCGTTCAAGCTGTTTATCATGATGTAACAACCTTATATTCATGAAATGGGTTAGAATATTACCTGAGTGATAAATAGCATAATTAATATTCTCAAGCTTTTATACCTGCAATTGATAAAACAGCAAACAATGAAGGATTTTTTTAAGACAAAACACTTTTCTGACTAACTCTTTCATTTATGCATTTCACTTTAATTTGATTTTATACTATAGGTTCAAAAGAAACAATCTTTAGTGAAATAGTCTTTCTTGACAAATTAAAGATGACTTTTGTCCAATTCCAAATTTTCACTTAGCTTTGAAATAGTCTTGGGAAACCTCTCAGAGATCAAAGTATTTTTAACTCATCCATCCTGGAATGGGATTTATCTTTTCCCTAAGGGCTTGGAGAGACCTTCATTTGTATCTTGCAAAGTTTGTCCTGAAGAATTGAGATTTTCATTCTGTCAGAATCTAACTGTGTTCTAGAGAATAGACATTACAATTACAGATTCAGTGTAGAAAAAAGGAGCAATTCAGAGTCAGTGAGAAACTTTTCATTGTGTGGGCATAAATGTTTGCTTTTGGATACTCTGTCCTGTGATAGTGCCTCAGCCTGTGTGGATAGGTTATAATGAAAGGCATGATGATGATACAAGCATTGCTTATCTTTTTATCTTTTTTTTTTTTTTTTTTTTTTTTTTACTGTTAGTGATATCAACAACCTGTTTGGAAAAACTGCTTAGTTTTGTATCTATATCTTTGACATAAACTCTGTCGTAAACCTCATATGATGGTAAACAAGTAGAAGTATATGATATTCATCAAGCAAGATGCCTCATTGGAATCTGTCATTTCCCATTCCCCCAAACCTGATACCTGCCAGTTTACCATATTCCCCAGCGATATGTAAGAAACTGGCACTAATTATTACTGGCATTAGCAGACCTTGGGGAAACTCCATTTACAGTGAGTGGACAAGACATCTGGAATTCTGCTCCCAATTATAGAGCTTTCACAGAAAGAGGAACTCATGCCAATTTCTTTAGAGTTACAGAATAGAAAAGGTTCTAGAGTGATGTTATAATTCCATATAAACAATATCATAAACTGATCAAAAAACTAGAAAGAAATATATATCTAAGTTACAGTATGAAATATAAAAGATATTCATGAGTTAGTTTTATGTGAATCCACTACTCAGGGAGGTCATTGATGAGTTCTTTGCTAAATAGAATGATATTTCCTATTTAAAGAAAATTCTAATTTACTTCCTTTACATTATCTAATGTCCCTGTGTGTACATATTCTTGCTATGTATAAATTGAAACATAAAGCATGTAGCATGGAAACATGTCAAGGAGCCTTCAATGCAATTTGACCTTATGAATATTAGTATTTTCTTCTGAAAATATTATGATGAAGTTTGCACAATGTGTACCATATAATTATGCTCTCTGTAACTGCCCCTCTACTTGCTCTAAACTCATTATGCCTGTTACTTTTTTCATAAATGCAAATATTTTGAACCAGATTTTTATGTCTTGTTAATGTGCTCATTGTGAGTTATATTTGCCAGTTAACAATTATTCCAACAGAAATGTCATGAAATCATAGTTTCCATAGCCTTATTATCATAAATCATGACCAAAATGGAGCAAAGATCCCTAAGTGTACAAACTAACCAATATAACCACATTTATATGGATATACTGTTAAAACTTGGTCAATTGAAATTTTGATAGACTTTACACATTATTAACTGTCAAGTATTTCCTCATAACTGTCATTATTCTCCCAGTATGGACTATTATGCATGAGTATTTCATATCATTTTCCTAATTGCAATTAAATAATGTTCACCTTGCTTGTGAAAAACCACATAGGAGAACTTTATTTATAAATAGTAGATGCTGGTAACATTTTGAAAAAAATTTTATTTGAAGAGCTCACATTTTTTTCCTGTAATACAATTGATATGATAAAGTTGGGAAAGATTAGAGCATATTTGAATAGGCCTATGTATAGTCCTTCTTTCTACCTCAATATTTCCTTCTCATATTAAATTTGCAAAACTGTTTTGGATATGTGAGAAAATTCACTTCATCAACAACAACAAAAAATAAAGACAGTATAACTAATAAGACTTTTTTTCAAATCATCCATTTTTTAAAAAAATTGTTCATTTATTTATTTATTTATTTGAGAGTGACAGAGATAGAAAGAGGCAGAGAGAAAGAGAGAGAGAGAGAGAGAGAGAGAGAGAGAGAGAGAGAGAGAGAGGGAGAAAGGGTGAATAGACTTACCAGGGCCTCTAGCCACTGAAAACAAGCCCCAGATGCATGCACCCCTTGTGCATTTGACTAACTTGAGTCCTGGGAATTGAGCCTTGAACCAGGGTCCTTAGGCTTCACAGGCAAGCATTTAACTGCTAAGCCAACTCTCCAGCCCTCAAATCATCCACTTAGTTATTTGTTTATGAGAGAAATAGAGATAGACAGAGTATGAGAATGACAGGGCCTCCTGCAACTGCAAACAAACTCCAGATGCATATGCCCCTGTGAACATCTATCTTTATGTGGCACTGTGCAATCAAACTTGATCCATTATGTTTTGCAATCAAGTACCTTTAGCTGCTGAGCTATCTCTCACTCTGGGCCCATATTATAATATTTTAAAGTAGCCTTATACGTTTTACTTACCTTAGCACTTTCTTAAATTATTGCATTTAGATACTAAAATGGAAATTGATTCATCCTAAAATTATATTTTTGGAAAATAATTTCTTTTAAAATATGTTTTGACATATAAGGTACACATTAATAAGCTTCTAAACCTATAAGGTTTTTTAAAAAAAGAGAATCTTATAGCAACCAATTTCCATATCCAAACATAGATTATTACCCTACTACAAACTCATGCAATCCCAAATTCTTCCACTTTCAATAATCATGAACTTATTTTCTAATCAGTTCTGTATTTTTCTGTATCTATGATTACATAATACTATGTATATTATGTATCATTAGTCAAGTGACATCTATGAGACCTCCCTGACAAATTTTGTTCACTACTATATGCATGAGTTTAATCTTGTTAGGGGAGGCACTTAAAAATACTACAAATTTTGTATATTCATTCTGTTATTTAGGGTAATCCATGTTTGGTTTTATTTATTAAAAGTGAAGAAGCTGGGCCAGTTGTGGCAGTCTGGAGTGAGTAGGCCAGAAGCATTTCTTGGCTTCTACCTCCTCCAGGGGTTGGTTGAGTATTTGCTCAGTTAGTATGTAGGAAGGCATGGCAGTCTGGAGTGAGTAGGTCACACCACTGTATCTGGCTCCTCCCACCTTAACAGTCTGGGTTGCCTGCACTCATCTGTGGCCTGGAAGGGCATGGCACAAAGACTATATCCATGTTCCCTTGCTCCTTCCTGTCCACTGGGCCTGGTAGAACCCATTGTGCCTTGCTTGAGGAGGCCTTGTCTCTATGTGAGCTGTGGAATCAGGCCTTTTGCTCTGGTATCCTGACTAGCCACTAGGTACCAACATCCCTGTTCACCTGATTCAGAGGGTGAATGGGCCAAAGGACAAAAACTTGCTTCCTAAAATGATTAGACAACAATGCCAAAAAGCCAAAGAAAGTGAGAAAACTAAGAGATCTCCACAAAAGGTATCTAGTCCTACTATGCAAGTCTCCAATGACATCATAGAGAAATAAACAGAAATTCATTTACAAAATGAAAACACAACCACTGAGGCACTGGTTTTAAAAAAAAAAATGTTGAGGGGACTTCCGGTTAAGATGGCGGCGTAGGTACCACGCCAAAACAGCCTGGGGGGGGGAGACCAAAAAAAACTCAGCAAAATACACACTTTTACTAAAAAGTGAGGTGTATAGGAAGTTGAGGCGGCAGCGTACCCTGAAAATATATTACACCAAATCAATTGATACAGCTAAGAATACACAGCTAGCTAGAAAATCCAAGCATTCACTTAATCCAAGATGCAAAAATATATACATTATAACACAAGAAACACTAAAAAGCAAGACGATATAAATCCACCTAAAAGTATTAATGCATCAGAAATGTCCTCCAGTGAGAAAGAGTTAGAGGAAATGCCTGAGAAAGAGTTCAAAAGAATAATTATAAATATGTTCAAAGAGGTCAAAGAACACATGAAAACAATCAAAGAGGAAATCAAAGAGGAAATCAAAGGAATCAAAGAAGAGGCAGGACACCAATTTAATGAAATAAAGAAGGCAATACAAGACATAAATAGAGAAATAGAAATAATAAAGAAAAACCAGTCAGAATTACTAGCAATGAAGAACACAGTTAATGAAATAAAAAACTCTGTAGAAAATCTCACCAGTAGGATGGATGAGGGAGAAGACAGAATATCTAAGCTAGAAGATCAGGTGGCAGACCTAATGCAGTCCAACAAAGAGAAAGACAAACTTATAGAAAAGTATGAGTGGGAATTTCAAGATATTCGGGACACTATGAAAAGATCCAATATAAGAATTCAGGGCATAGTAGAAGGAGAAGAATTCCACTCCAGAGGCATAGTAGGCATCTTCAACAAAATCATAGAGGAAAATTTTCCCCAAATTGGGAAAGAGGTGCCAATACAGATACAGGAAGCCTTTAGAACCCCAGCCAGACAAAACCCAGAAAGAAACTCTCCTCGCCACATTATACTCAAACTTCCAAACACACAAACCAAAGAAAAAATATTGAAAGCAGTTAGAGAGAAAAATCAAGTTACCTACAAAAGCAAGCCCATCAGGATTACAGCAGATTATTCAACACAAACTTTTAAAGCCAGAAGGGCCTGGAGTGATATATTCCAAGTTCTGAAAGATAACAACTGTCAACCAAGGTTACTTTATCCTGCAAAGTTATCCATCCAAATAGATGGAGAAATAAAGACATTCCATGACAAAAGCAGGTTAAAGGAATATCTGAAGACAAAACCAGCTCTACAGAAAATACTTGATAGAATCCTCCATGCTGAACAAAAGGAAAAGCACACATATAAGGAACCTAGAAAAAACCAGCCATACTCAAATACCAGTTAACAGAAGAGAGCACAGGTAGAACAAGTAACACACACACACACACACAAATGGCAAACATAAATACACACCTTTCAATAATATCTCTTAATATCAACGGTCTCAATGCCCCAACGAAAAGACATAGATTTGCAGACTGGGTTAAAAAGCAGGATCCTACAATTTGTTGTCTTCAAGAAACTCACCTTTCTACAAAGGATAGACATTATCTTAGGGTGAAAGGTTGGAAGACGGTGTTTCAAGCAAATGGGCCTAGAAAACAAGCAGGGGTTGCTATCCTAATATCAGACAGGGTGGACTTTAGCCCGAAGTTAGTCAAAAAAGATAAGGAAGGTCACTTTATATTGATTAAGGGCACACTCCAACAGGAGGACATTACAATCCTAAACATATATGCACCTAACATGGGGGCTCCCAAATTCGTCAAACAAACACTATTAGAACTAAGGTCACAGATAACACCAAACACGGTGGTGGTGGGTGACTTTAACACCCCACTCTCATCAATTGACAGGTCATCCAGGGAAAGAATAAACAGAGAGGCATCTGGACTAAATGAGGTCATAGAAGATATGGACCTAACAGATATATACAGGACATTTCATCCAAAGGCTGCAGAATATACATTCTTTTCAGCAGCACATGGAACATTCTCTAAAATAGACCATATATTAGGACACAAAGCAAATCTTAACAAATTCAGGAAAATTGAAATAATTCCTTGCATTCTATCTGACCACAATGGAATTAAACTACAAATCAGTAGCAAGAAAGGCTACAGGGCATACACAAAATCATGGAAGCTAAACAATACACTACTAAATGATGAGTGGGTCAATGAAGAAATCAAAAAGGAAATCAAAAAATTTATAGAGTCAAATGATAATGAGAACACAACATACCAAAATCTCTGGGACACAATGAAGGCAGTTCTAAGAGGTAAATTTATAGCCTTAAGTGCCTATATTAAGAAATTAGAAAGGTCGCAAGTAAACGACCTAATGCTTCGCCTTAAAGCCTTGGAAAAAGAAGAACAAGGCAAACCAAAAAGTAGTAGACGGGAAGAAATAATAAAGATTAGGGCAGAAATTAATGAAATAGAAACAAAAAGAACAATCCAAAGAATTAATGAAACAAAGAGTTGGTTCTTTGAAAGGATAAACAAGATTGATAAACCCTTAGCAAATCTGACCAAAAGAAAGAGAGAAGAGACACAAATTAATAAAATCAGAGATGAACAAGGTAACATCACAACAGATTCCAGAGAAATTCAAAAAATTATAGGGACATACTATAAAAGCATATACTCCACAAAGTATGAAAATCTGAAAGAAATGGATGATTTCCTTGATCTATATGACCTACCTAAATTAAATCAAAATGAGATTAATCACTTAAATAGACCTATAACAAACATGGAGATTGGAGCAGTTATCAATAATCTCCCAACTAAAAAAAGCCCAGGCCCGGATGGATTCACTGCTGAATTTTACCAGACTTTTAAGGAAGAGCTAACACCATTGCTTCTTAAGCTTTTCCAGGAAATAGAAAAAGAAGGAATCCTACCAAACTCCTTCTAGGAGGCCAGCATCACCCTGATACCAAAACCAGGCAAAGATAGAACAAAAAAAGAAAATTACAGACCAATCTCCCTCATGAACATAGATGCAAAAATTCTCAACAAAATATTGGCAAACAGAATACAAGAGTATATCAAAAAGATCATTCACCCTGACCAAGTAGGCTTTATCCCAGAGATGCAGGGATGGTTCAACATACGCAAATCTATAAATGTAATACATCACATAAATGGGTTGAAGGACAAAAACCACATGATCATCTCATTAGATGCAGAGAAAGCATTTGACAAAATCCAACATCCCTTCATGATAAAAGTCCTACAGAGACTGGGAATAGAAGGAACATATCTCAGTATAATAAAGGCTATTTATGACAAGCCTACAGCCAACATATTACTAAATGGGGAAAAACTGGAAGCTTTTCCACTAAAATCAGGAACAAGACAAGGGTGTCCACTGTCTCCACTTCTATTTAATATAGTTTTGGAAGTCTTAGCCATAGCAATAAGGCAAGAGACACACATAAAAGGGATACAATTTGGAAAGGAAGAAATCAAGTTATCACTATTTGCAGATGACATGATTCTATACATAAAGGACCCTAAAGACTCTACTAGCAAGCTGTTAGAGCTAATCAAATCCTACAGCAATGTAGCAGGATACAAAATAAATACACAGAAATCAGTAGCCTTCATATATGCTAACAACAAACACACAGAGGATGAAATCAGAGAATCACTCCCATTCACAATTGCATCAAAAAAAATAAAATACCTTGGAATAAACCTAACTAAGGAAGTAAAGAATCTATACAATGAGAACTTTAAGACACTCAAGCGAGAAATTGCAGAAGACACTAGAAAGTGGAGAAACATCCCTTGTTCCTGGCTTGGAAGAATCAATATCGTGAAAATGGCAATCTTACCTAAAGCAATCTACACATTTAATGCAATCCCTATCAAAATTCCAAAGGCTTTCTTCATGGAAATAGAAAAAACAATCCAAAAATTCATTTGGAATCATAAAAAACCTCGAATATCTAAAATAATACTGAGCAACAAAAAAGAGGCTGGTGGTATCACCATACCTGATTTTAACCTATACTACAGAGCCATAGTAACAAAAACAGCATGGTACTGGCACAAAAACAGACATGTAGATCAGTGGAACAGAATAGAGGACCCAGATGTAAGCCCAAGTAGCTATAGCCACCTGATATTCGATAAAAATGCCAAAAATACTCATTGGAGAAGAGACAGCCTCTTCAGCAAATGGTGTTTTGAAAACTGGATAAATATCTGCAGAAGGATGAAAATAGATTCTTCTATCTCGCCATGCACAAGAATTAAGTCCAAATGGATTAAAGACCTTAACATCAGACCGGAAACTTTGAAACTGCTAGAGGAAAAAGTAGGGGAAACCCTCCAACATATTGGTCTTGGCAAAGACTTTCTAAATACAACCCCAATTGCTCAGGCAATAAAACCACAGATTAACCACTGGGACCTAATGAAATTACAAAGATTTTGCACCGCAAAGGACACAGTGAAAAAAGCAAAGAGGCAACCTACAGAATGGGAAAAAATCTTCGCCAACTATATATCTGATAAAGGATTAATATCTAGGATATACAAAGAACTCAAAAAGTTAACTAATAAGGAATCAAACAGGCCAATCAAAAAATGGGCTAAGGAGCTAAATAGAGAGTTCTCAAAGGAAGAAATACGAATGGCATATAAGCACCTAAAAAAATGTTCTACGTCACTAGTCATCAGGGAAATGCAGATTAAAACTACATTGAGATTCCATCTCACTCCTGTCAGATTGGCCACCATCATGAAAACAAATGATCATAAATGTTGGCGGGGATGTGGAAAAAAAGGAACCCTTCTGCACTGCTGGTGGGAATGCAATCTGGTCCAGCCATTGTGGAAAACAGTGTGGAGGTTCCTAAAGCAGCTAGAGATTGATCTACCATATGACCCAGCTATAGCACTCCTAGGCATATATCCAAAGGACTCATCTCATTTCCTTAGAAGTACATGCTCAACCATGTTTATTGCTGCTCAATTTATAATAGCTGGGAAATGGAACCAGCCTAGATGTCCCTCAACAGATGAGTGGATAATGAAGATGTGGTACATTTATACAATGGAGTTCTACTCAGCGGTAAAGAAAAATGAAGTTATGAAATTTGCAGAAAAATGGATGGACCTGGAAAGTATTATACTAAGTCAGGTAACCCAGGCCCAGAAAGCCAAGCGCCACATGTTCTCCCTCATATGGGGATCCTAGCTACAGATGACTGGGCTTCTGTGTGAGAATGAAAATACTTAGTAGCAGAGGCCAGTAAGTTGAAAAGGAGACATAAAGGGTGGAGAAAGGAAGGGAGGAGGATACTTAATAGGTTGATATTGTATATATGTAATTACAATGATTGTAATGGGGAGGTAATATGATTGAGAATGGAATTTCAAACGGGAAAGTGTGGGGGTGGGGAGGGAGGGAATTACCATGGGATATATTTTATAATCATGGAAAATGTTAATAAAAATTTAAAAAAAAAAAAAAAAATGTTGAGGGCTGGAGAGATGGCTTAGCGGTTAAGCGCTTGCCTGTGAAGCCTAAGGACCCCGGTTCGAGGCTCGGTTCCCCAGGTCCCATGTTAGCCAGATGCACAAGGGGGCGCACGCATCTGGAGTTCGTTTGCAGAGGCTGGAAGCCCTGGCACGCCCATTCCCTCTCTCTCCCTCTATCTGTCTTTCTCTCTGTGTCTGTCGCTCTCAAATAAATAAATAAATTAATTAATTAATTAAAAAAATATTAAAAAAAATGTTGAGTTTGAAGCAAACTATCAAAGAACCAACAATCCTATTATTCAGCCTATGACAGTAGCTTAACTTGATTGAAAAAAAAATGTTAGAATCCTCCAAAGATGGATGAATAAAGTGAAGGTAAGTTGAGAAATGGAAGACCTCAACAACTGGTTGATTAAGCTTAATGAAGTCTTGATCAAGTACAAGAATGAACTATGGGAATCATGAAGAAAATTAGAACTTGAATTGAAATCATACTTCAAAACAGAAATTGAAACAATAAAAAATAATACAATAGGAAAAAAAATCAAAATTATAAAAACCTCTCTAAAATCACTCACAGACAGAATTACTCATGTGGAAGACTGAACCTCTGACCAGGAAGATAGGACAGAAGAAATTGATCTGGAGGCTAAAAATGTTGCTAAGTTAAAAAAAAAATCAAGTGAAAAAAATATGAGGAAAATATGGGACATCCTAAAACAGCAAATATCTGGATCAAGGGCATACCAGAAGGAGAGGAAATCCAGACCAGAGGCATAGAGAACATACTCAACAAAATTACTGAAAATTTCCCAAATATTGCAAAAGAGAGGAACATCCAGGTACAAGAAGCCCACAGAACACCAATCAAGCAGGACCAAAGAACACATTCTCTAAGACACATCATAGTTAAAACTCTTAACAATGAAAACAAAGAGAGAGTGTTAAAAGCAACAAGAGAGAAGCAATTCACAACATACAAAAGCAATCCCATCAGAATTTCTTCAGATTTCTAAGTGGAAACCCTGAAAGCCAGAAGGTCCTGGAATGGAACACTTCAAAGTTTCAAAAAGTATGGCTTCCAACCCAAGCTACTTTACCCAGCAAAAATATCCTTCATGATAGAGGGTGAAAGAAAAACTTTCCATGAAAAAAGTTAACTCTATGATTATAAGAACACAAAGCCAAACCTACAGAGAATTCTTTAGGTCATACTCCACACAGAAGAGTCAAAAAACCAGTTTCAAGAGCCAACAAGAAGATCACAGTAACCAAAATAAACCAGGCTCAAAACAGCACATAACACAAGTAAGCACAAAACCATATAAAAAACCTCATCATGGCAAGGATTAATACAAACCTCACAGTAATAACCTTAAATATTAATAGTTTTAACTTGCCATCATAAGACACAACTTATCAGGATGGATCAAAAAACGGGACTCTTATATCTGCTGTCTTCAAGAAACCCACCTCACCACTAAAGAGAGACACATTCAAAGGGTGAAACATTAAAAAATGATATCCCAAGCATATGGACATAATAAAAAATAAAAAGCGGGTGTTGCTATGTTTCTTTCTAATAAAATAGACTTCAAGCCAAAAAAAAAAAACATTAAAAGGAACAAAGAAGGCCACTTCTTACTCATCAAGGTAATGATACAAGATGAGCACATCACAATTCTAAATATATATGCACCAAACACAGGGATACCACAGTTTATAAAACAAAATCTACTTGACAATAAAATAGAAATAAACACCAACACCATAAGAACCACAAAATCATCTCAATTGATGCAGAGAAGTTCTTTGACAAAATCACAACACCACTTCATGACCAAAATTATGGAAATAATAGGTATTGAAGGTTTATACCTCAACATAATAAAAGCTATATGTTAGCTGCAATAATAATAAATATATAATAATAAAAGCTAAAGCCCAAATAATAGGAAAATCTCATGGAGTTCCCACTGAGATTGGGAATAAGACAGGAGTATCCACTCTCAGCACTGTCTTCAATATAGTACTAAAAGTACTAGCCTAAGCAATAAGAGAGGTGAAAGAAATAAAAGGATGCAAATTGGAATGGAAGAAGTCAAATTACCCGTATTTACAGATGATATGATCCTATATATAAATTATATAAAATTCTGTCTCAAAATTCTCAACTTGATAAATTCCTTCATCAAAGTGGCAGGATACAAAATCATTGCACAAAAATCAGTAGTTTTCAAATGTAAAGGACAAATATACAGAGAAGGAAATCATTGAAGCTGTCCCACTTTCAACAACAGCAACAACAAAAAAATAAAAGTACCTTGGAATAGTACTAACAAAAAATGTAAAAGAACTACATCATGAAAACATTCAAGACAGAAATATAGGAGGACTTAAGGTAGAAAGACCTCCCATGCTCCTGGATAGGTAAAATTAATATTGTGAAAATGGCAAGTCTACCAAAAGCAATATACACATTTAACACAATACCAATAAAAATACCAGCATCATTTATCACTTAGATTGAAAAGATGATCTCAAAATTCATATGTAATGGCAGAAAGCCTTGGATATCCAAACACATCCTCAACAAAAGAAACACCTCTGGAGGTATAACCATACCTGATATAAACCTATGTTATAAAGCTGTAGTTAAAAAAAAAAAAAAAGCAAGGTACTGGAATAAGAACAGAAAAATAAACTAATTGAAGGCCCAAACATTAGGGCAAGCAACTATAACTGCTTGATTTCTGAAAAAGTTGCCAATAATGGAGACTGGAGAAAAGACAGCATCTTCATCAAACGGTGTTAAACAAACTGGATGACCATATGCTTAAAAATGAAATGAGACCCACTCATTTCTCCATACATAAAAAATCAAGATCAAATGGATGAAAAACCTCAATATAAGACTAGAAACTATGTTCATATATATGCATTATACATGCATTATTATACATACATTGTACTGGGAAAAGACTACCTGAACAAAACCCCAGTAGCCAAGGAAATTAAATAAGCACTCAACCAACGGGATCTCATTAAGCTAAAAAGCTTTTTCACTGACAAGCATACCTTAAGCAGAGGCAATAGATTACCTACTGAATAGAAGAAAATCTTTACCAGTTATAACACTGACAGAAGCCTAATGTGTAGAATCTATAAAAAACTAAAAAACTAAACAATAAAAAATCAAACAATCTACTACAAAATTGGGGTAGAGAACTAAATAGGGAGTTCTCAAAGGAAGAATTACAAATGGCAACACACACTAAGGAAAATGTTCAACATCCCCAAACATTAGGAAAATGGAAATTAAAACAACTATGAGATTCTACTTTATCCCAGTAAAGATACAAAACATTACAAAACCAAATGAAAACAAATGATGGTGAAGCTGTGGAGAAATGGGAACACACATTCACTGTTGGTGGGAATGTAAGCTGGTACAACCACTATGAAAATCAATTTTGAGACTCCTGAGAAGGATATAGAGTTACCAATAGACCAAGTTATTCCCTTACTGGGCTTTTATCCTAAAATATCCACATCTCAGTTCAGAAATATTTGCTCAACATGATTATAGCTGCTCAATTCTTAATAGATAAAAACTGGAATCAACCCAGGAGTCCATAATTGGATGAATGGATAACCAAATGTAGTATATCTACACAGTGGAATTCTACTCACCAGTAAGAAAAAAAAAATGACACATTGAAATTTATAGAAAAATGGTCAAACTTAGAGCAGATCATTTTAAGTGAACTCACCCAATCACAGAAAGACAACCATCGCATGATCTCACTCATCTGCTGTTCCTAACCTGGATCATCCAAAGTTGTCGACATAACTGAATAGCATCTTTAGGCTTGGTCAATAGGGAAGGTAGGGCTTGGAGGAAGGGAAGGGTGGCAGGAACACAAAACTGAACCCAATTTGAACTGGTACCATAGAATTTTATATCCTGGAAGTCAGACAAAAAAGGTGAAACCCTCAAAAGGACTTTAGGGGGAGCACCTGAATCGAAGGGCCATAGAGAGAATGAGATGAAACCTAACCTTAAATTTCTCCTACTTGTCTTTCTTCTCTGGCTGTTTCTTTTTTCTTTTCCATTGGTTCTGGCCTGTAATTCCCTGTATCAGGATGTTGTCTATATCCACAACGATATGTTGATCAGAGAGATATATTAGATCTCCCAAAACAAACAAGGCAGGCTTATATCAAAGCATTTGATTACTCACCAGAAGTTAATGGTAAGACTCTACTGCTGAAGACACCAAATGCTGTTCCATGGACCATGAAGAAACCTGGTTAGAATCCGGAGGACGGCCTGCCCCCAGACAGTTAGGCTATCTAGTGCTGGAAATTGCTACATGAGCTACTGGGAAAAAGTGGCCAACATCTGTCCAAGCAACTCTCTGTCTCAAATAAATAAATAAAAATAGGGTTTTTTTTTTTTTGTTGTTTTTTTTTTTTAAGAATATGGTCTAAGGTTTGTCTGGAATATTTTGAATAATTCTTAATGGAATGATTATATTTTTATAGATAGAAAATTCATGGTTTATAACTATAAAAATAGCATTTCATAAATATCCACTAATAAAATTTTAATGTTGTAATATTTTCAATTTTACAAAATATATGCTTCTGGGCTACATTTTCTAAACCTGGATAAAGTGGGGAATATACGAAGAATTTGGGTTATGTACTAAATGTCTTTTAATTTAATGCAAGTATATTTTTTTTATGACAGTGTATGGATCCTAGCAATTTCCCAAAACCTCAGGAATGTTATTTGGTTTATCTTTTAATCCTATCTGGTTTGTAGACACTGACAGATAGTAGATTCTGATAAATGCAAGACAGAAACTGTCACCACTGATAGCACATAGTGTATCATTTCTCCTTCCAGGAGGTACGTAAGTATTTCTTAGCATACCCCTACTGCTGCTAAGAGTGATCATGCATTAGAGTGCTGTCAGCCTCTCCCTTCCTTATGAAGTTGTATATTTTCTGTAAACTACTTTTTGAAAGGCAATTTTCATTTTTGGGGGAAATTTCATTAGACAGTCATTTTTTTTCCCCTTTTTGGAAGATATTATTCAACCCACTTAGGCATTTCTATCAGTTTGATATTGCTTCTTTGTTGACAGGTTTCCTCATTTATGAATGTTTCAATATCTGTTTCTACTGTTTGGAAATTTGTCTTTCATGTCAGAAATAAGGATTTTTTTGGCATGCTTGACATTTCTTGGGCTAGTAATTATGTTTTGCTCATTCTACAAAACCTTCAACTATTTTTCTTCTACATTTTCCCCTTCCTAACTTTGTATTTTTCTTCCCTGAAGTTCTAAATAGATATTCCAGTCTTTCTTCTTTGTTATGTCTATCTATTACCAAGCTGAGTTTTCACTATATTGGCTTTACTGCATGTCTTATCTGTTTTCAAATTCTAGAATTTTTTTTTTTTTTAGCAGGTATTGCAAGCCTTATAATTGGCTAGCCAGGCCAAATGAGCCAACGGGTGCAATAGTGGCACGTCTGTCATGGGGGAAACCAACTGCCATGTAATTGGACTGGATGCCCACTCCATGGGTGGGAATACATCCCTGATACTGAAAACTTAACAAGGAGGGTCCAATGGGAGGGGGTAGATCATGGATGAGCCTAAACAATGGTACCAAACTGCCTGTATTTGCTGAAAAGAAAACTAATAAATTAATTAAAAAATAAAATCATATGTATAGGGTGTGTAAAAAAATTAAAAATAATTAAGAGAAAAAAAAAACTTAAAACAGGGGTAGTCATGAGCCCTAGGGGTATAATGTCTGCTTGTGTCTGGCTAAATGTATATACTATGTTCATCAAAGTGCCCAGTAAGCACTTCTCTTGATGTTCAATCCCAAATATTAATGCTACTCTCACTTTTGGTAGAGAATTTTCTCTTTTCAGATGGCAGTGACTTTGGGATAACTCAGAAGGCATCATGGTGCTGGAAAGAAGTGACAGAAGTGCTTAGCACTGCAATGTCTCTAGCATACCTTCTAAGGCTCAGGATCTATTGCTGAAGAGGTGGTGGAAAGAATATAAGAGCCAGAGAGGGTAGGACTCCTTACAATGTGCTGCTCCTGACACAAAATGGCCTGGATATCCACGACCTCACAGTGCCTGACAGTACCTACACAAGAATATCATAATAGGAGGAAAAGATCATGACATCAAAATAAAAGAGAGACTGATTGAGAAAGGGCAGGGGATATGATGGAGAGTGGTGTTTCGAATGGGAAAGTATGGGGAGGGAGAGCATTACCATGGGATATTGTTTACAATCATGGAATTTGTTAATTAAAATAAAACTTCAAAAAATATAAATAAAAAGAGAAGCTTCTCTAAGAAAAAAAATCTCATTTTTAAAATTAATTTATTTTTTATTATTAGCTCATTGAGCCTGGCTGCCCAAATATAAGGCTTGCTGTGTCTACTGTTGGGTATCTTCACAGGTGATTTCTCTCTTTCCCATTGAATTGCATGCAGAATAGCTTCTTCCAACTTTCTGTCAGCTTGTCTACATGGAGGAGGTTATCAGTTGAGTTCCAGCAGGCTTTCTCAGTGGTCTTGCAGCCCAAGTATGTGGAGTCTTCACCAATACTGTTTTACCATCTATTCCTGGTGGGAAACCAAGGGCCTTGGCAATGTCCTGTAATGTTTTGGGGGCCGCAGAGACCTCCCTGGCCAACAACTTACTGGATGGTACCCCATCCCTGGCACTGAAAATTTTCTAGTTACAGTCTACAGATCCTTGGTGTTCTATTGTCCAAAAAAGTAGGTTTCCATATGATTTATTTATGTCCTCTTAGATTTTGGTTAGACTCTATCAGGGTAAATTATGAATTATTGAGGTTATTTAGGGAGAAATCACAAGTTGTGGGATTTATTTAAGGGAAATTAGGGTTTAGGAAACATCTGGAGCAGAATAACAAATATATGGAAGTTAGAAATATTCACACTTGCTTGAGGCAAAGCATAGTTCATGAGGTTCATTTATGAGAAATGGAGGTCTAGACAGAGACTGGAGCACAGCCACAAGTGTGTGGAAGATAGAACCTAGGATGCAATGTAGGGAGATTTAGAAGAAACATATAATCATGTGTAAAGCAGAGCATCTGCCTTGAGTTGCCTCATGGATGAAAGTTAAGAGTGGTTTGAGGTAGGAGAGAAAGCAAAAAAGAGAGAGGGCCAAAATTGTGAGAAATGGGTACTAAAGACAGTTATATTCATGGTTCCTCTGAGTTTTGAGAAATTACACAGATATCAGGTCTAGAGTTTAGAGGAATTGCCCATGTGTTAGATATAGAGCATAAAGAAAATACACACATGGTAGTCTCAGAAAAAAAATAAAAAATCACACAAGTAATTAGTGAGAAGTTACCCCCCAATATAAAGCAGCGACAAGCAGATAATTAACTACGCCAAGAAACAGTCTTCCCACACCCAGCCTGGCTTGGATGAGAGTAAAGCCAGACGGAAGTCCATCTAGGCAGAGATCACAGGGCAGAGAGAGGTATAAAATAGCAAGGACACACCTTTATAGTAGATTAAACCAATAGTTTCTTTTGTCAGATTCAGGTATGAAAAGGAAAGACCAGATTAGTTTGTCGATTCAAAGTGCAGACCTCAAAGGCCAGCCCACCTAGGTAGTGTGTTAAGCTTTGGCAGCAGGGGGAACTGCAGCTGTTGTGGATGCATCTGGATCAGACATGAGATCCAGTCTTGCCAAGGCTCAGTGGAATCTTTCGGTTCTCAGTTTGGGCATTTGTGCCTTACTGAAACTTCCTAAAAGAAGGCAGCTTTCTCCTGAATCTCCTTCAGTACTAGCCACATGTTTAAGAAATTTTTAGAATTTGTGATCTTGAAATGTACAATTTTTATTTAATCTGGCTTATTTTTGTGCTTGGTTTTTCTTTCAGTATATCTGATATGTATTCAAATAAACATTTTATGGAAATATAATGTACATAAGGAAAATGTACATCTTTTAGATATCGTCATAGCATAAGCGTCTCACATGATAGTGACTGTAGGCAAATATTGAAAATTATCCACATACCAGAGGCCCTTTTGGTGACTATTCCACTCTACCTCTTTTTTTTTTCCCCCAGGAATATATATTCCCTTCTGATTTATAGTCCTATCAATTTCTCAAGTATTTTTATTTATTATGTACTGTCATCTATGATGAGTTCTTTTGTGGTTTGATTATTTGAATCAAAATTATGTTTATGAGATTTATCAGTGTTATTTATTCCAATCATAGTACTGCATGGTACACATTAGTCCATTTTACGGGATTTCAATGCATTGCATTTTACTATTAGTAACAACTGACTTGTTTCTAGTTTGAGGCTACTACAGCAGTGTTGCTATAAAGATTCTCCTGTATATCTTTGGTTTGTATGCATCCTGGCTCAGTGGCTACATACTCAATTGTAGAACCACTCTGTGTACTGATAATGTCAGATTAGTTACTTGGTTGTGATAGCTTTTGGTTTTCCCTTCCATCTTCAGGACATGGTAGTTCCATTTCTCACAATGCTTAGCATTGAAAGCCTTTTTATATTTGGCTATTTGAAGGTCTTATCTGCCACCATTATTTCGGTATTCTTGGTGACTGATAATGTTTACATGATAAAGTTTAATGTTTTAATTTTCCTTTATTTAATGAACTATAAGTTAAGCATTGATTACTTAAAATTTGTGGGGGATTTTGTATTTCTTTATCTGTTCCTTTTAATTTACATGAATAAATTAATATTGTTTAGATTTTCTTAAATATGAGTAAGTAGTTTTAAATGCAATGTTTGCTGTTAATCACCTCTTAATTGATAATGTTATCTAGTATATGGTTGCTTTTAACTCTCATTATCTAAATGTTAAAAAGATTTTTTCTATATTTTGAATTTTTCAAAAAACACATATATTTCAGTATTTTCCTTCCCACAGTGTCAAGCTAAAACCACTCTGGCAAATTCCAAATTTATATATTAAATACACAGTAACAAATTCTCATAGCTTTTAAAATCTAATAGACATTTTGATCTTAAAATGAACAAATCTTAGCTGATAGTATTTTCTCAAATCATACCTTGCTAAAATTCTCATCTTATTTTACTGGTGAATCTATACCTCTAACTACTAGATTCATACTTTTGATTTCACATATAATCCATTTCTTTTCACAAGGAATCCATCAATGTGCTTTTGATTCTGCCTTAAAACTTCATCCAAAAGTCAGCATATTTTACTGTTGAACAGACATGACCCAAGCAATTAGCTAGAAAACTGGAGTAGTGTCAAATTTGGTTTGTTGCTACTTCTCTTGCCTTAGAGATATCTATTCTCAGCAGAAATGCTGAAATAAAATATAAACTCTAAAAGTAAATGCATATAAATAAAATATATACCCATGTAAAATGCATATAAATAATATATAACAAATATATAAATAAAATAAAATCCAGAAATCTGAACTAAGCTCCCCAAAGATCTCTTTCTCAGTGAAGATGCAGACAGAGATGGTGCCATGATTTACTCACCTGTGTGCTTCCCTCCCAAGCCCTCATTGGCCTGATCTAGCCCCTTTCTCTTCCTTCACCTTAGTCATATTGTTTACTGTCCACTTTCAACTCGAATGCATTTTTCATGAAGGCATGGTTTTTTGTTTATTTTCATTTTTTATTGCCATCATCACAGAGAACCATATCCAACACACAACAATACTCAATAAAGATGTGTTGTATCAATAAATGAGAACATAAACAGATCCACTGTAAAGATCATTTCTACATTTTTAATTCTTTGCATAATTTCTTTATGTATTTCAGCAGTCATTCATCTTCTAAAGGACAGAATTGCAGGTTCTTGACTGCTAATTTAAAGTTGAGACTAGTGGACTCTGCATTTGTTATTTTATAACTTTAATATTTTTATTTATTTCTTTCATTTATCCAGGTCACTCTACCCTAAAAAAATGTGTTTCACATACAGGTATTTCTGATAGGAGAATTGGGTGTGTCTTTGAGAATGCCAGAACCTTATCTCAGCTCTTGTGTGGGCATTAACTCAGAAGCTGAGGTACAGGAAGGTAACAGTCACAAAAATCTTGCCCTGAGGCAGTAGCCTTATGAATTTTACTGAATGAAACCTAAAGAATAGAGGATAAAATTTACAAAGATTTCATGATAGGGAGAGTTTAGATGGTAGAACTTACAGCTAAAGAAAAGGAATGAATGCAAGGACCCTGCCAAAGTGGACAGGAAAGCCCCCCTGGAGACCAGTGTGTGTGTATATATATGTACATACACACACACACACACATACACACACACACACACACACACAAATTATACATACATATATATACATACATACATACATATCCCTCCGGATGGGCAGCTCAACTGGTCAGTTCACTACTGGTAACATGTACCTGCACATTTCTGTATCTCCCAGGAAAGGAAGAGATAAAAATAAAGACACTTATTCACTATGATAAAGGAGATAGAAACGGGGCTGACTGTCCCTTAATAGGCCCAAGAAATCTTACCATGTTTAGCCAAAATAGAGCCATTCACTTTTGAGATCCCATTACCCTTAAACTACCTCATTGTCTGCATTCTCAATAATTTTCAGAGATTAATCTTTGTTATTATGAACAAAATACAAACTATTCTTTGCAAAATCCCAAGTGATAATCTGTTGTTCTGATGGGCTGAAGTACAAAACTCACTTTCAATCTTCCTGCTGCCTACAGAAAGGTAAATATTGTCATTTCTGTGGGAATAATTAGATCCTTTGCTCTGAGGCAAGTTTTTATAATTGTAATCCCTCACTAATCCATGCAATATATCTCCACTTCTGAGTCTTCTCAGGATCCATCCTCTGTCTGCTACATGGACCTTACATATATGACCTAGTACATCATGTCAGGTATTCATCTGTCAAAACATGACATAGACAGTGACCTAAAGTTGGTGTGGTTGTTGAACATGGCTCTGCTTGCTGTTTCCTTTCCTTCAGTGTCTTTGCCAAGTGAGAAGGCCGTTAGAGGTATTTAAATTAAGGGAAAAGCTATAATCCTTGAATTTCTCGAGCTGTTTCCACATCATTCACTCCCCGACCCTTGGTTTTGAGTTATGTTTTCATTAGGAAAGTAGATAAAACTAAATTTAACATCTCTATGTTCAGTGATTATAGATTTTTGGTTGATGAATTATAACTATTATTTTTAAAAATTAGTTAACTTTTGGATGATATTAGTCAAATCACTTTGTTTACTTATATACATTTACTACATGTACATAAAATTTATAAAGGTATGACTCTACCAGCCCAAGACCATCATTCTACCACATAGTTCTACCCATTTTTTATCCTAGGGAAATACATTAGTCTAGTACTGTGTATTGTTTTCATACTTCTGACTCTAGCCTTTTACTATTTCTTACTCAGCTTGGTAGATAATACCTCCACACCTCAACATCTAATACACTCAGCCTTCATTGGCAAAATAGCTATCACACAAAATTTGAATGAATATACATTTAGAGTTTTGACTTTATTTCTTGATATAAAATATAACTAATTCCTATTTTAATTGGAATGCAAATGTATTCTCTTTCGTGTGAATATTGTATATCTTCCTACGGAAATTATTTGGCTTGCATGAGCCCCTTTCCTTAGAATCATTTTTTGCCATTCTACAAATGATAGATTCCATAAAACATTAAAGTAAGAAATGTTGCACAAGATCATATTATTGAAATAACTACTTACTCTGTTCCCCTACCACCAGCTTCCTTAGAGTTCTGGGGCCCTTTCCTATTCCTCCTAGGAAATTGCCAGCCCATTGTAAAGAAAAAAAAGTGCATAAGGTTTCCAAACACAGAATTACTGAGAAATACAGGGGAGGAGGGGTGACAATTTAGAAACTACAGGCTATGGACCACAAGGAGAGCACAGAGAGGAGCTGGAGAAGAGGAGTGCCCTCAGATGCAAGAAGAAGTTCATATAAATTGCCTTAAACCCATGTTATTGGTCATAAAGCCTTATGACAGGAGTCAGTTAATATTGTATTACTGGCTATTGCTTGGAGAGATTTCTTCTTTGAACTGTGCAGAGGGTTTTACAGGGGTTGCAACAGGTCAGCATAGATAAGTCTGCATGAAGTCTCACTTTCTTGGCATTTATCCCCCCTGGTTTATTTATTTAAAGTGAGAAAGTAAGAGAGAGAGAGAGAGAGAATTGGCACTGATTGCAATTGAACTTTAGATGCTTGTGCCTACTAGTGTGCATATGTGACCTTGTCTTTGCCTCACCTTTGTGTATCGGGCTTACATTGGATTGGAAAGTTGAACATGGATCCTTAGGCTTCATAGGCAAGCACCTTCACCACTAAGCCACCTCTCCAGCCCTCCCCTTTGTTTTTTGATATGTGAAACTCCAATTTGATGATGACAATGCCCAAAATAACTCACATAATTGTCACCAAGAGAATGTCCTTCACCTCAAAGGAGTTTAGTGCCTTTCTTTCTTGATATTTGATTTTTTTTTGTAAAGCAGTAACTTTTTTACACATTTTATTGAAACATGTAGTCCAAGAGCATAATTAGAAATAAAAAATATAAATACCATTCACTTTTCCAATATTGCTTCTCTAAACTCTGTATACACTTGCATTTGAATATTAGTATTCAGGTTAATGATTCTACCTTGAAAATCATTTTAACTTTCAATTTTCAAAGTATTTTAACAGCATTTCTTCTGTCTTCTCATATTACTGGTTTTTTTCTCCTCCTTAAGTTTTATTGTTTTTTTTTTAATTTTTTATTGTTTATGTACACGGTGTGTATACTGCCATGTTGCTACCATCCTCAGCCTCCTCCCTGTCCTACCCCCTCTGAAGAGACCCTCCTCATTGGAGAATGTGGGCCATGCATTGTGCGGTTAGCTATCAGTTATGGAAAGGAGACAATCTCTCTTTGCATAATGTCACAACAGGTGGGTCTAACAATCTTTCTGCCCCTTCTTCCATGAAGTTCCCTGAGCCATGTTGGGTTTCTTTTAGGTCTACTTCAGTGATGAGGTCTTGGGAGCCTCTGTGCCTCTGGATATATGGTTTGGCAGGAGTTAAGTGTTCTCTGTGTTTATCTCCTTCACCCTTGTGCTGGTACCAGGTTCACCAAGAAAGAAGCACTCTTGCTCTTTCCCCAGTTGTGCTACAGTTTCAGCTGGGGCCCTGGTGAGGTGTGATGAGCTGATTCTTTCCTCAGGTTCTGCGTCCATCTATAAAACAGAAGAAAATTCTCCAGTGGAGAGTGAAGTCATCACTAGATAAATGGGATAACCATTATTATTTCAGAGAGAATTTAATAGGTGTAGGTCCTCTTGTGGCTGATGATTAGTAGGAGCTTGATAATGGAGAGAGGGCTCATTTTTTGAATATGGTTCTGACTTGTTTCCCAGCTCCAGCTACAGATTCCCTTCCGCTGAGCTGATCACTTAGTCAAATCAAGAGCAGTTGGTTACCCCCATGGCTGTGTGCCACCATTAAACTTTTCTGAGCATCATGGCAGTTTGTTTGTTGCTGAGTAGCTTAGACCATGAGTTGCTTGGACAGATGGTTATTTTCTCCTAGTTGCTAATGTAGCACTTTCTGGCACTAGACTAGCTAACTGTCTGGGGACTGACTTACTGTTTTGTAAACAAGTGTTCTTTGATTATCAAACTTTTGTACATTTTTCTTTAGGTGAAAGTTTAAGAATTGTACCTTATCTTCATTGTATTAGAATTTAACAAAATGACAAGTGTTTGGTACCACTATACATTCATCCATAAAGACTTATGACCTTTTGCTGAAAATATAATATTTTGGATGATGTAATTATATAAACTAAACTTCAGTTAGTTTTTCAGTACTGAAAATGCTTGAAGAATCTACAAGTTCTACTAAAATACACAAGTGAAATAATATTAAAATATTTAATTTATATTTTAAATATTAATTAAATTTAAATATTCATGAATTTGATTGTTTTTGCCTTCTAGTTATTATGAGTTGTTGGGGCTTGAGAGGCCTGGACGCGAGGCCTAGTGGAACTTCCTGAACCTAGCTAAAGTTTGGCGACCTGTCTCTGGCCAGCTAGTACTCAGCAGGGCGTCAAATTGCCTCTGGCCTGCTACTTCTGCAAAAAGGTTAGAGTTACATCTCATCCTTTCCTGAGATCCCAGCCTTCGTTTTCAACATGATATAGGCAACCACCTGTAACAATAAAGCGAGTTCCTGCTTCAACAAGACTCCTGACTCAGTGTGGTTTTTCTCCAGTGACTAGGAGAGGTTCTGAGCCATTGACACCTGTCCTCCTCCTCAACCTCTAGGGAGGAACCAGGGACCTGGTTCTTCCTCAGCACTACCTGCCATGGGAGCCCGGCAGTGAGTGACATGAGATATGTTAGAAAGAAATGAAATAAATTTCTTTCCATGATTGATAAAAAGGACTTTAATATTTACTAATTTTCTAAAACTGTTATAATCCTGTATTTGTATAGATAAGTATGATTAATAAATTAACCACAACAATAACAATATCACAAAAATGTAACAGTAGAAATCCTATCTCACAGTGTTTTATGTGACCTACTTCAGTGTTTTCTGAAAATTTCCATCATAACTATATGTGACAATGTCATTGTCTCACAACATGATGGAGAAGTATTTTAAACATCTGAGATTATGAACATTGTTATAGTTTTTTTCTATGTATAGATTTTTATAGATTATTCATTTTTATAAATTATTCATATACAGTGTGGTTCAGGAATAAAAATATGTAAAAATGCATAAAGGATTTTTTTTTAAACTAGGAAATTGAGAAAAATGATAGAAATTCCTTCACATGGCTTAATGAAATCCATTTTTTGGTAAATATGCTATTAGCAGTATTTAATGCTACCACCTAAGTCCTGTTCAAAACCAGCTTGATTCTAGGAAATGTAGATATAGTTTCTTGATCTCATTTGCTCTTGTGTGCAAAGAGCTTTTCTCTTGCTATGACAAACTACTTTTTAGAATTTAAATGAAAAAAA
The DNA here is from genome assembly GCF_020740685.1 of Jaculus jaculus. Taxonomy (NCBI): domain Eukaryota; kingdom Metazoa; phylum Chordata; class Mammalia; order Rodentia; family Dipodidae; genus Jaculus; species Jaculus jaculus. The sequence continues at coordinate 154,316,512 of NC_059103.1, read as the reverse complement.
TTTTACTTAGGCTCACAGTCTTATGTTTCAGCGAGTAGTCTATTGGCCTCATTACTCTAGTCCTGTGTTGAGGCAAGCATCTTTGCAGAAAGGTGAGTTGGAGCATGGCTGCTTACTTTGTGGTGGCCAGGAAATAGAGAGTAAAGGACTCAGGACAAAATATACACTTCAAAGGTACATTGTCAGTGACCTACTTCCTTTAACTAGGCTTTACCTCCTAGTTCTAGCCAGCTATGAAGTGATAAATGCATTAAAGCACGAATGCAGGGAGTGTTTTCATGATAACACCACTTCCACAGAGCACTACCAGCTGTCACAGATCCTTTACCATGAGTGCTTTGGGTACACACTTCATATTTGAAATGTAATATTTTATCTAACTATAAAATATGGAACTTATTTATTGTATGTTTGGACTACATCATGCACCTTGCTATAAATATCTTTGATTAATTGATCTCATCAATGTCAGTTAGTAAAACTGTTAGCTTTTATGTAATTTCACAATATTTCATTTTTTAATTATTTTATTTTATGTGTGTGTGTGTGTGTGTGTGTGTGTAAACCTCTTGCACCTGCAAACAAACATCAGACGCTTGTGTTGCTTTGGCATCTAGCTATACGTGAGTATCTGAAGAATTGAACACTGGCCAGCAGACTCTGCAAACTTTAGCCATTGAGGCATCTTTCTAGCCTAGCATGTTGTGTTTGAATGTAACCCTCCCCCTTAGGCTCATGTTTTAAATGTTGGTCCCCAGTTATTGGTGCTCGTTGGGAAGGTTATGGAACCTTTAGTAGATGGAGGCTTGCTTGAGGAAGTATATGTCTGCTAGCTGGCCTTGAGGTGTTATAGAGCAGCCCCTCTTTCTGTTGGTCCTTCACGTCTAGGCTGCTAATGCAATAACACCAGGAGGCCTGCTGAGCCTGCTGTTATGCCTTCCCTGCTACGGTGAAATGCTTACCCTCAAAACTATAAGAAAATACACCATTTTCTTCATCAATCTACTTCTTGCCACATATTTGGTCATATTAATGGGTAAAGTAACTGCATAAGACAACTAATCCCTCCCTCAATCCATTTAAAACTTAAAATCAGTTATAATCAGTGATGGAGCCCATTGTGCTTCTAGAAGGAAGATACACAATTGCATTATCTTTATTAATGATGGTGATGAAAGTTGCTGAGTGACTACACATTTGGTAGAAAAGAGGGGAGAAGTTGTAATAGCGTGTAAATAGACAATATTTCATTTGCAATCATAGAGAAAACAATGAAACTCTTAATCTGGCATGAGAAGTATTATGGAAGGCAATTATTTTGATGGTTTATCAATGTTTGGTAGACATGTACAAGCAATTGAATCTTTCAGAAAGTCAAATTGTACAAATAGATTTGTTTTTCCCTATTTTAGCCCAAAGAAACCATGAAAGTCAAACAACTAATTTAAGAGTTTAGTTCATAGCAAGAAATTCTTGGACAGATGTTTAAAATGATGTATTCATAATCCTTATTGCTTATACCCTGACACAGAGCCCCAAGATGCTCTGTTTGTCCTGTCCAGATGTTGGTTTTTCACTTTCTTCCAGCTTCAAGGTTATTTCATTCTTACTCTCTGAAAAATAAGTAACTTAAATTAAATTAACAAAAAGAAGCACACAGTCATTATTTGCATCGTTAAGTACAGTATTTCACTTCTATTAGATTTTTGAAAAAAGATAGGTTTTGAAAGTTATACTTTAAAAATGATTGTTCACATTCTTATTGTAAAGAAGTAATTTTTGCTGGGGATAGTGGTGCACACCTTTTATCCCAGCACTTTACTTTTATTAATTAGTTTTGTACTCAGTGAATACAGTCAAGTTGGCACCATTGGTAGGCTCGTCCATGTCCTACCCTCTCCCCCTAGCCCCTCGTTATTGAGATATATTGGTCATGCATTGTGGAGTTAGCCCACAGTTATGGATAGGAGAAATGTCTCTGCATATCATGACCCAATGTGTGTCTCTGAAATTCTTTCTGCCCCCTCTTCCTCAGAGATAGAAAAAAAAAAAATCTCAAATTTCATATGGAAAGGCAGAAGGCCTCAGATATCCAAGTATATCATCAACACCACAATACCTGATCTCAACTATATTACAAAACCATAGTAATAAAAACAGCATGGTACTGGCAAAAAAAAAAAAAAAAACAGGAATATAGACCAATGGAATAGAATTGAGAACTACAGGTACTTGATATTTGGCAAAGGCCCTAACAATATAGGCTGGAAAAAAGACAGCATCTTGAACAAGTGAGGCTTGACAAACTGGATAACCATATGCAGGACATTGAAACTTGATCCACAAATCTTTCCCTGCACAACACTCAAGCCCATATGGATCAAAGACCTCAATATAAGACCAGAAACTCGACTACTACTAAAAGAAAATATAGGAAGGACTTTCCATGATATAGGAATGGAAAAAGACTTCCTGAACAAAGCCCGAGTAGCTCATGATCTTTACTCATTTACATTTACTCAACCAGTGGGATCAAATGAAGCTGAAGAATTTCTTTACAGACAAGCATGCAATAAGCAAAGCCAATAGATTACCCACAAAATAGTAAAAAAAAAAAAAAAAAAAAAAAAAAAAAAAAATTGCTGGTAATCCAACAGAGATAGGCCTAATCTCTAGAATCTACAAAGAACTCAAAAAAGAAAACAATAAAAAGTCAAACAACACACTAACAAAATGGGTCAAAGAGCTAAACAGGCAGTTCACCAAGGAAGAAATAAAAATGGCAAATACACACTTAAGAAAGTGTTCATCATCCCTAATCATCAGGGAAATGCAAATTAAAACAACTATGAGATTCCACCTTACCCCAGTAAGGATAGCAAACATCAAAAAATCAAATGAAAATAAAAGTTGGCAAGGGTGTGGAGAATTAGGAACCCTCATCCACTGTTGGTGGGAATGTAAGATGGTACAACCACTTTGGAAAGCAATATAGACACTCCTGAAAAAGCTGACTATAGAGTTACCAACAGACACAGTTATCCCCTTACTTACATATTATACCCTAAAACCTTCAAACCTCAGACCAGAGAGATTTGCCTAGCCATGTTTATAGTGGCTAAATTTGTAATAGCTAATAGTTGGAATCAACCCAGATATCCATCAGTAGAAGAATGGATAACTAAGATGTGCTGTATTTACACAATGGAATTCTAGACAGCAGTAGGAAAATGACACAGTGAAATTTGAGGAAAAATGGTTGAACCTGGAACTGATCATTCTCAATAACTTACCCAATCACAGAAAGATAATCGCTGCAAAGTCTCCCTCATCTACAGCTCCTGATATAAATCTACCCAAAATGCTGACATACCCAGCAAGCATCTGGAGGACTAGACCATAGGGTGGGTGGGGTTGGAGGGCAGGCCAAGGGAGGGGGTGTGAGACACAAATCTGGACCCAAACAGCAATGGTACCATAAAATTCTACAACCTAAAAGGCAGACCAAATGGCTGAACCTTCACCAGGCCCTTAGAGGGAACACCTGAACCACAAGGCACTGGAGAGGGCATAGTGAAGAATGACCTTAATCTACTATAGCCTTTCCCTCTTTCTCACACACTCTCTCTTCTCTCTCTTTTATATTAGTTATCTTTTTCCTCCTTTTCTTAGTGGGCACTGACCTGTAACTCCCAGTACCAGCATATGGCTATCATCCACAATGAACTTTTGATATGAGAGACCTACAAGGTTTCCTAAAAGAAAGACAGACTTCTGTCAGAGTACTTGATGACCCACCAAAGGTCAGTGGTAAGACCCTAATGATGAAGACACCATATGCGGTTGACAGGTAAAATGGAATGACATGGCTGGAAGTTGGTAGAGAGTCAGTCCCCAGACAGTCATCATGTCTAGTGCCACAAGGTGCAACATTGTCTACTGGGGGAAAATGACCAATATCTGTCCAAGCAACTCATGGTCTAACCTCCTTAGCAGCAAATAACATGTTGTGATTCTCACACACGTGCAATAGTGGCACACTGGCAGGGTGGGAAACCAATTGTTCTTGATTTGGGTAACTGATACCCTCAGTGGAATGGGACCCTTAGCTGGAGCTGGGAAACAAGTCAGAACCATATCCAAACATGAGCCTACACTCCATTATCAAGCTACCACCAATCATGGGCTACAAGAGGGCCTACACCTATTAAGCTCTCTTAAAAGAAAAACAAAAAAAAGGGTTATCCCATTTGTCTGGCTCTACCTTTACTCTCCATTGGAGAATCTGTTTCTCTTTTTCAGACAGATGCTGATCCTAAGGAAAGAACCACCCTATCGTACCTCAAAATGGCCAAGGCTGAAACTAAGAATAATTGGCAAAATAAGCAAGTGTGCTCTTTTCTTGGTGAACTGGGTACCAGCCCAAGGGTGAAGGAGGTCAACACAGAGGGCAATCAACTCCTACCATATCAGATATCCAGAGACCCAGAGGTCCCCAACATGATCACTGAAGCAGACCAAAAATGAACACAACATGGCTCAGGGAAATTTTGTGGAAGAGGAGGTGGAAAGAATTTCAGAGCCACATGTTGGATCATGATATGCAGAGACATTTCCCTACCCATAACTATGGGCTAACTCAAAAATGCTTGACTCTTATACCTCAACAAGGAGGGCCGGGGGAGGGGTTAGGACATGGAGGAGTCTAACAATGGTACCAACTTGACTGTATTCACTGAGTACAAAACTAATTAATAAAAAATTAATTAATTAACAAAAATACCATATGAAGGGCTGGAGAGATGGCTTAGTGGTTAAGATGCTTACCTGCATTACCAAAAGACCCAGGCTGAATTTCCCATGACCCATGTAAGCCAGATTCCCAGGGTGGAGCATGGTTCTGGTACTTGATTGCAGCAGTTGGAGGCCCTGGAACATCCATTCTCTTCTGCTCTTTATCTGCCTCTTTCTCTCTCTCTATCAAATAAATGAATAAATAATAAAATATTTTAAAGTATTTAATAAAATATATAAAGAATACATAGCATTTTAGTATTGACTACATTTAAATGTTAGGTGATAATCAAATGTTTATGTTTCTTTCATTTGATTCCATGGCACAATGAGAAACACATAACATACATGATGACTTTCACTCCAGGCATTCATTAAATAATTGAAGCATTCACACCTGGGTTGGCTAATCTTTTTTGGCAATTTGGCCAGAATTAGAGTCACCGAGGGGACACATCTGCAAGTATGCCTATTAGGACTCTTACAGAGAGGAATAACTAAGGCAGGAAAACTCTCTATGAATGTGAAGATCACTGTACTAGACACTTGGGTCATAGGCCATGCAAATAGATAAAAGGATACAATGAGTTGATACCAATTATCTCTGATTCTTTCTGGCAGATGAAATGTGACCTGCTGCCCCCTAACTCCTACTACCATGGATTCTTCCTATACCATGAGCCAAAACATGTTTTCTCTTCAATTGCTTCTGTCAGGCATTCTGTCACAGCAAAAATAAAATTAATATAACTTCTTATTTATATTAAAACTGATTGTCAATAGCTTCAAATAGTGAAAATTTATTGTGCTAGAAGTTCAAATGTTACATCAGCTTTTTTTTCCAGGGGTACCAGAAGAGAATATGTCTTTGATATGTTTTTCTATCTTCTTGAGCTTCTAGCATTAATGGCCACATTATTGAAACCTCTGCTTCTTCTCTTATATTTATTCTCTAATCTCCTTAACTAAATATTTTAAAATATCTCACGAAGTGTGTACTCACTGTGACTCATTTGAGTCAACTAAAATCTGGTATTGAACATGATCACTGTTAATTCCTTTGATATACTAATGACATAGCAAAGTCTAAGAATACTTTTGCTATGAGTTCTTTGCATCTAAGACTAGAAATATAATATTTCAAATTAGAAGTTTTATTCTTTACTAAGTAGCACGTAGGGGAAGAAAAATTGCCCAGTGTTTCCTATGTTTAATTGCTTATTGCCTACTCTTTCTTTCTCTCCATGAGGACTACATAGCAAAAGGAAAACAACCTGGTGTGAATTATTAAGAGAACTTGTGGTACTAAAAATATACATAAAGGCAAATATGCTTTGGTATTAGTGCTTCAATGTGAGAGGAACTGTAAACACTAAAAGCTTATGAAAGAAAATTTAGTATTTGACATTCATAAAGGTTTTAAGAATAAATATAAATTCAAATGAAATTTTGCATGAAATCTTTAAGTAGTTTATGGGTATTTTAAAATACTATAAACCTCTGGCATAAGATTGCTCTATACAAATGGCTGAACCACTGGAAATTTTGATCAATATACTAAAAATTAGCATACTTATATGCTAATTCTAAGTTATTGAACTAAATTTTATCTAGCCCATTTTCACTTTATTTTGAAGTCATTTCTTTTTATGCTGACTTTTTCTTAATTGACTCTATTGGTAATCTCTGGAGATATATTTACATATGACATTTTCAAACTTAAACTATGCTAGAATTAAACCAATACAGCATAGTATAATCTTTTGAATCTTTTAACATACTTACATTTTGCTGTTGACTGCATTTTCATGCAACTACAGCAGCAATAACAAAATAATTCTTAATGTTTTTTATCCTCCCTTTCTCACTGTGCAGATACAATGCATTTGTAACATGCTGTGAAGTCTGAATTATGCCTCTGAGCTGCGCCTGAATGAGGTCCTCTGAATAAACTCTTTCAAGCTTGACTCTACTATCTTGTACATTATCTCAGTGAGAGACTACCTGGGGTCATATTCTGCATTAAGTAGATTTAGTTTGTTAAGATGCTGTATTATTATTCTATGAAAACAAATTTATTTCTTACACTTAATATGAAAAACTAAAATTCAATCAACTTGCTTTTATACTAGCCTAATCAAGGGGAAAGATGTGTTAGTGGGAACAAATGTATGTAAGTACCAGAAATAAAATTTAGGTGAAGACAAGATTTATGAAAAATAAGGATAATAAAATATATGACATTAAAACAGTAATTTGATGATGCAGCCTTAAAATTTAATTCAGAAGCAATGCTTTAAGAGAATTTTGATGGCTATTACAATTTTCTGGCCCTTAAATTCACAACCTATTATTATTTAACTTATTTTATTCTTTTAATTTTGAGGATACATAACTAGAATGAATAGAATTTTGAAAGTTTCAGGATACAATTGAATTAATACCAGTTTCTAAGAGTTCATTTAACTTATTATTAGCCAACATGTCACATTATTGAGAACACAAATATGCATTTTCTAACATATGTTTTGTATATTTTCAACATAAGGTAATGCTATATTTAATAACTATACTTCATTGATGAGCAAGAGGTCTTGGTATCATGGAACTTATTTAGGAAGAGTATTCACTGTATTTCAAATACCAGACTCCAAAGACCAGACTCCAAAGACCAGATGTCTTACACTGATAATTTGCCACATTTGCTCCAGTAAACCAGCTTCAGAGTCTAGTTCAAGATGTGAATTCTCAAGGGTCACCAGTATTGAGGAGGAGAGAAAGAAAAGAAGTTGGAAAACCATTAATAATGTACTTTGACAATGTAGAATGGAATCTTGTTTGTGCTGTTTGCAAGCTATAATAATTTTGACCAATTTATCTTTTCTGTGTCTTAGTTTCCTTATTCATGAAATATAAAAATGATATACTGTTATGAAATTTGCAGAAAGATGGATGGATCTGGAAAGGATTATACTAAGTGAGGTAACCCAGGCTCAGAAAGCCAAGCACCACATGTTCTCCCTCATATGTGGATACTAGCTACAGATGACTGGGCTTCTGCATGAGAAGGAAAATACTTAGTAGCCGAGGCCAGTAAGTTGAATAGGAGATATAAAGGGAAGAGAAAGGAAGGGAGGAGGGTACTTAATAGGTTGGTATTGTATATATGTAAGTAGAATGATTGAGATGGGGAGGTAATATGACAGAGAGTGGAATTTCAAAGGGGAAAGTGTACGGGGGAAGGATATTACCATGGGATATTTTTTATAATCATGGAAAATGTTAATAAAAATTGTGAAAAGATAAAAAATTAAATTAAATTAAATTAAATTAAAAAAATGATATACCACTTTTGGTGTGCTAACTGATAATGCTGTCAGTAGGGTTGCTGATATAGGAGGATCTCAACTTAAAAGCCCATTCTGGGCTGCTTAACAAGTCTTGTCTCAAACAGTGAAAATTGGAGCTGGAAAGGTGGTTCAGTGGTTAAATGTGCTTCTTGTGAAAGCACGAAGGTATGAGGAAGCATGAAACCACTTGAGATAGAATCTCCAGATCCCACATAAACTACTTGGTGTGGCCAGACCTGCCTGTAAACCCAGTATCTCGAAACAAAGCAGAGATCAGGAAATCACCAAGAATCTTAAGTAGCAACAAGCTCTGACATCACTAAGAGACTCTGGCTGAAAATGAGACCTGAAAGAGTAATTTTCATTCTGTTTTGGCCACTATGGAATAGTGTTCATAATCCCACCACAGCCAAGTGAATGGGGCAGCATACCACACACACACACACACACACACACACACACACATAAATATACCTCACTTTGTGAACACACCTATATATAAACACAAATAATTAAGAAAATAAATAAAAATTAACCAAAATAATCACTATAAGCACTTTGAGAAATGCCTGGCATACAGCAGGTGTTACATAAATAGTGACTCATGTGATCATCCCCATAAAACATGGAAAGTAATTGATATATTAATTTATGATCTCTTTTTCATTTGTGTTTAGTTATCTAAGTGTTTGTATTCCTTTATTTTTCATAATATTATTATATAAATACAAGAGACTGTCATGCATCCTGCATGGATGGATTATTTTTGAAATGATCACACTAGACTTGAACAGGCATGTATTGCCAGTTACAGGATCGACACAAATTCTCTTTATAATCAAAAATGTAAAGAGGAGGGAGGTTATATTCTGCCTAGCACAGGTAGGAATCTCTTTTGTTTCTTTCTAAGTAGAATAATGCATGGTTATATATATTGAAATATTAAACTTATAAAGAACCTCCCAACTGTTTGTTCCTACTGTATGGCTCAAGTTCATATGCCCACTCATAAAAAGATAGCATTACCTTTTGTAGTCTCTTTATCACTTAGATTGCCACAATCCACATATTTCCAATCCACTGGCTAAGATTCATCTCATTAAGACTAGGATTTGTGGTTCCCTCATTGCTTATATTCACTATGTTTATTGGCCATATGAAGTTTCTATTCCGTGGAATGCCATTTTATGGGTAATATTTTAAACACTCAGCAACTGGAGCAGGAAAAACAACAGATATCATGCTTATACAAACAGAAGCTGGGTGGAACTATCACTCTATCCACATTAAGCTTTCATTGTTGGACAATAACCCAAGACCTTTCCATCTTTCCTTCACTTTCTGCACAGCTTTAGGACTTATTGCTATCACTTTAGTTTGTCTATTTTACACTCCAATTTTGTGTGTATGTGCATGTTCATGTGTGTATCAGTAAACATGTATATGTGTGAGCAAATGAGTGTACAGTCCAGAGGACAATATTGGGTATCCTTCAAAATATGCCTACATATTTTGAAACAAGGCATTTCATTGATCTGGCCTACAACTTGCCAAGTAGACTAGACTGGCTGGCTGGTCAGCCTTAGGGATCTTCCTGTTCCACATAACCCCAGTGTTTGAATAATGAGCAAATGCCACTATATCAACCACATCCAGTTTTTTTTTTTTTTTTCCCATGGTTTGTGGTAATCAAACTCAGTTTCTCATGCTATGAAAGCAAGCACTTTAGTCACTGAGCTATGTAGGCTGATCCATTTTTTCATCAGATATGTGTATAATGTACATTTCTGCCAAGTATAACCCATGGTTTTTCACAAGATTTCACTTTTTATGTGAAAGTTAACAATTTTCATAATGCTTATGGTGTGTTTTTATTGTTTTAGCACTTATTATTTTTATGTCACATTTTTCAAAGTTATATAAAAAGTTTTAAGAGGTATTCTCCTAAAGATCTCTATCAGAATTGTTAAATATTTAAATAACTTGCATATGGATACTATGCACAATGTGAATAAGCAACCTATGTCCCTGATATTTTCTTATGGAAAATGAGTTTTTCTTACTCATTTATTTAATATCTTCTCTCCTCATAAATCTATGTCCAGATTATCATATATTAAAGTTACATATAGACAGATGACAAATAGATTGACTGATGATAGATTTTTTTGTACTCCTCTATAATACAGGTAGTATGTCTATGCTTCTGAAAATATCACTCTCATTTTTTAAAATATTTTATTGTCTTGATATTGTATAATACAATTCTCCTGTCAGAGCTTTTTTTTTTTTAATAGCCTTGAGTCTTTGAATGTTAACTTTGTAAAATGAATAAAGATATCTTACAATTATCTCCAGAATCTTCTTGGTACTGTGGGGAATCTGCCTTGCATCTACGTATTATTTAAGAGACATCCATTTAATAAAAAAATATATCATGACAAAACAAATATTTTAATTTGCCTTGACCTTCATTAATATATTCCAGTATAAGACTCTAATATTGTACACCTAGAAATGAAGATTATTTGCTAGCATAAGAGTTACAGATAGTAAAGGATGCGATTTTGATGATAATCCTTTTAATGAGGAAACTAATATCCACACATACTGCAATGGAAAGAAAGGATAGCTTTATAGGTCCCGATATGTATGTTATTTCTTCAGTCATTCTCCCTCCCTTAGATTGTTATGGTATCTAGTTATATTCTCTAAGCACAGCAAAATACACATTACTTATATCTGTTCCCACACTTCTCATGCTTTTTAAAGTACAACATTTAATTTGATTGGAACCTGACCATACAAATTCTTTAGTATTGGAAGTGCTATTTTTCCACCTTAACAAATACAAAAGCATTCTTATTTAATGAGTCCTTCCTATACAAATTTTCTGACATATGATTTTAGCATATTATAACAAACCAATCAGTGTTAAAATTTAATGAATACAAAACAATTTTGATAATTATCCTTTATAATACTACTTTAGAAAGATGATAAAAAATAGAAATATATCTTCTAATCTATTTATTTAGGGATGAGCCATCACAGTTTAAAATGCACTTATTTGTGTCTTATTTTTAATTTTCCTAGTCAGTGAATACAGTCAAGTTGTTACCATTGTTAGCCTCCTACCTGCCCTCTCCACTCCACAGAGACTCTTCTTGTTTGAGTATACAGGTTGTGCATTGTGGGGTTAGCCTTTTATTTTGGGTGGGAGGAAATGTCTCTATGTGTCAGGTCCAAACATGTGGCTCTGATATTCTTTCTGCCCTCTCTTCCACAAATGTCCCTGAGCCATATAGTATTCATATTAGGTCTACTTCTGTGTTGAGATCTTGGGTGCCTCTGTGGCTCTGGATATCTGGTTTGATAGGGGTTGATTATTTCTGTGTCTATCTCCTTCAAAGTTGTGCTGGTTCTGGTTCCCCAAGAAAACTCTATTCCTGCATGTTTCAATTTTTCTCAGTTTCAGCTGGGAACCTTTTGAGCTATCATGGATCTGCATCTTTTTGAAAAAGAGAAGCAGATTCTCCAACAGAAAGTATAGTTAGCACCAAGTAAATATGATAACCATTGTTTTTTAGAGACAGTTTAATGGAGAGCAGGCTCATTTTTGGATATGGTTCTGACTTGTTTCCCAGCTCTAGCAATGGTTTCCATTCCACTGAGCGAATCAGTTAGCCAAATCAAGAGCAGGTGGGACTTATGGTTAAGATGGCAGTATGGGTACCATGGCAAAGCAGCCTAGGGGGGAAAAAGCAAAAAAAAAAAAAAAAGAAAACAAAAAACAAAACAAAACAAAACAAAACAAAAAACAGCAAAATACACTTTTACTAAAAAGTGAGGTGTATAAGAAATTGAAACAGCAGCACAGAAATACAGGAGATCCAGAGTATACAGAGCCTACACAGGCTAGCAGAATCATCTCCAGTAGGTCCTCGGGATGGCAGAGGTGGTGTACTAGCCAGCCACCAATTTCAGCTTGAGCCATAGGAAAAGCCAGGTGAGGGGATTTTCCACTCACACCAGAGCTCTCCCCAAATTCAATAAATGTGAAGAGAGAATGGCAGTGAGCAATGGAGGAGCAGATCACAAGGTAGAAGAACATGTGGAGCAGCAAGAGAACTAGAGCAGCATCTGCAGCCTCCCTTCCCCCACAGCACGTGCCCAGCTCCAGTGAACAGAGCAGTGGTCCAGGGACCCTGCCATACCTACTTGAAACAACAGCAGGACTCAAGCTGGAGCAGCATAACTGAGACCAAAATCATCCCAAAAGGTAACTGGGATTACACCAGGTCAGCACCCGCCTAATAAATGTGGTATATAGGCCTGAACCAGAAGTACTAATTGCACCTTCCATATCAGGATAAATTATATGTTAAATATGATTGATGGTCAAATTTGCATTCTTTTTTTAAATATTTTATTTTTATTTATTTATTTGAGAGAGAGATACAGAAATAGACAGGTAGACAGAGAGAATGGGCATGCCAGGGCTTCCAGCCACTGCAAACGAACTCCAGATGTGTGCGCCCTCTTGTGCATCTGGCTAATGTGGTTCCTGGGGAATTGAGCCTCGAACTGGGGTCCTTAGGCTTCACAGGCAAGTGCTTAACCGCTAAGCCATATCTCCAGCCCCACAAATTTGCCATTCTTAAATAAGTTGTATTTTTGGCTTGTTATTTGGTGCTTCTTGATTTATAATGGTTTTGTTTCCCCTTCTTTTATACATTAGGGAAGGGTCTCACCTGGTCACATGGTGACTTGGAACCCTCAACAGATCAGAAATCTTAACCTCCTTGTTGTCAGGATTAAGGGAGAGGGTGAGGCACAACACAGACTAAGAGACAGACAGAGGATCTGGTTGTCATAATACCTACTCTTGGATAAATACTGTGTGCTGTTTTTCATTGAAAGTGTACATTATTTAGTTAAATTTTAGAAACTACCTGTATTGGATTCCATTCGGCCTACTAGAATACTCTCATAGCAGGCAAACCCAACACCTTTGGTCACTTTTTTATATACTCTGAGAGTCTTGAGAGCCACACTTAGCACCTTAAGCTCCTACCCTGAATATATATGACATCAGATTGATTGATACATATAATAATACCCAGCTAACTAGAAAATCCAATCATTAAATAATCCAGGATGCAAACATATATACATTATAACACAAGAAACACCAAAAATCAAGACAGTATAAATCCACCAAAAAGCATTAATGCAACAGAAATGACCTCCAGTGGGAACGAGTTAGAGGAAATGCCTGAGAAACATTTCAAAAGAATGATTATAAATATGTTCAAAGAAGTCAAAGAAGAAATCAAAGGAGTGAAAGAAAACACAGGACACCAATTTAATGAAATAAAGAGGTCAATAGTAGACATAAATAAGGAAATAGAAATAATAAAGAAAAAACAGTCAGAAAAATTACTAGCAATAAAAGACACATTCAATGAAATTAAAAAAATGAAAAAAAAATACTCAGTAGAAAATCTCACAAGTAGAATGGATGAAGGAGAGGAAAGAATATCTAAGCTAGAAGACCAGGTGGCAGATCTAATACAGTCCAAAAAAGAGAAAGACCAAACTAATTAAAAAGTATGAATAGGAATTTCAAGATATTTGGGACACCATGAAATGATCAAACATAAGAATACAGGGCATAGTAGAAGGAGAAGAATTTCACTCCAAAGGCATAGTAGGAGCCTTCAACAACATCATAGAAGAAAACTTCCCCCAAATTGGGAAAGAGATGCCAATGCAAATAAAGCAATACTTTAGAACACTAGCCAGTCAAAACCTGGAAAGAACTTCTACTTGCCATATTATGATCAAACTACCAACATACAAATCAATGAAAAAAATACTGAAAGCCGTCAGAGAGAAAAATCAAGTTACCTACAAAAGCAAGCTTATCAAGATTACAGCAGATTACTCAACACAAACTTAAAAGACAGAAGGGCTTGGAGTGATGTATTCCAAGTTCTGAAAGATAACAACTATCAACCAAGATTACTTTATCCTGCAAAGCTATCGATTCAAATAGATGGAGAAATAAGGACATTCCAAGACGAAAGCAAGCTAAAGGAGTATTTCAAGACAAAACCAGCTCTGCATAAAATACTTGAAAGAATCTTCCATGCTGAAGAAAAAGAAAAGCACACATATAAGGAACCTGGAAAAAACAAACAATACTCAAATACTGGTTAACACAAGACAGCAAAGGAAAAACTGGAAGAACTACAAAAATTGGCAAAAATGAATAAACACCTTTCAATAATATCTCTAAATATTAACAACCTCAATGCCCCAACCAAAAGACATAGGTTTGCAGACTGGGTTAAAAACCAGGATCCTTCAATTTGTTGCCTCCAAGAAAACCACCTTTGTACAAAGCATGGACACTATCTTAGGGTGAAAGGTTGGAAAACAGTGTTTCAAGCAAATGAACCTAGAAAACAAGCAGGGGTTGCTATCCTAATATCTGACAAGGTAGACTTCAGTCCAACATAAGTTCAGAAAGATAAGGAAGGCCACTTTGTATTGATTAAAGGCACACTCCAACAGGAGAAAATAACAATCCTAAACATATATGTACCTAACATGAGGGCCCCGAAATTCATCAAACAAATGCTATTAGAACTAAGGTCACAGATACCACCAAACACAGTGGTAGTGGGTGACTTCAACACCACACTCTCATTAATTTACAGGACATCCCAATAAAAATTACTCAGAGGCATCTGGACTAAATGAGGTCATAGAAGGAATGGACCTAACAGATATATACATGGCATTTCATGCAAAAGTTGCAGAATATACATTCTTTTCAGCAGCATATGGAACATTCTCTAAAATAGACCATATATTAGGACACAAAGCAAATCTCTACAAATATAGGAACATTTTAATAATTCCTTGCATTCTATCTGACCACAATGGGATGAAACTACATATCATTAGCAAGATAGCCTATAGAGCATACACAAAATCATGAAAATTAAACAATACACTACTAAATGATGAATGGGTCAATGAGGAAATCATGAAGGATATCAAAAAATTCATAGAGTCAAATTATAATGATAACACAACATACCAAAATCTCTGGGCCACAATGAAGGCAGACCTAAGAGGTAAATTTATACCTTCAAGTGTCTATATTAAGAAATTAGAAAAGTCACAAGTAAACAACCTAATGCTTCACCTTAAAGCCTTGGAAAAAGAACAAGGCAAACCAAAAGTCAGTGGACAGGTCGAAATAATAAAGATTAGGGCAGAAATTAATGAAATAGAAACCAAAATACAATCCAAAGTATCAATAAAACAAAGAGTTGTTTCCTTGAAAGGATAAACAGGATTGAAAACCCTTTCAAATCTGACTAAAAGAAAAACAGATGCCAGAGAAATTAAAAAAATCATAGGGACATACTCTACAAGCATATACTCAACAAAGTATGAAAATCAGAAAGAAATGGATGACTTCCTTGATTTATATGACCTACCTAAATTTAATCAAGATGAGATTAATTACTCAAATAGACCTATAACAAGCATAGAGATCCAAGCAGTTATCAAAAGTTTCCCAACTAAAAAAAGTCCAGGCTCAGATGGATTCACTGCTGAATTTTACCGGACTTTCAGGGAAGAACTAACACCATCACTTCTTAAGCTTTTTCCATAACATAGAAAAACAAGGAATCCTACCTATCTCTTTCTATGAAGCCAGCATCACCATGATACCAAAACCAGGCAAAGATATAACAACAAAAACAAAAATAAATAAATAAATAAAAGTACAGACCAATCTCCCTCATGAACATAGATGCAAAAATTCTCAGTAAAATATTGGCAAACAGAATACACGAATATATCAGAAAGATCATTCACCCTGAGCAAGTAGGCTTTATCCTAGAGATGCAGGGATGGCTCAATATACGCAAATCGATAAATGTAATACATTATATAAATGGACTGAAGGACAAAATCACATGATCATCTCATTAGACACAGAGAAAGCATTTGACAAAATCCAAAATCCCTTCATGATAAAAGTCCTACAGAGACTGGGAATAGAAGGAACATATCTCAATATAATAAAAGCTTTTTATGACAAGCCTCCAGCCAAAATATTACTAAATTGGGAAAAACTGGAAGCTTTTCCACTAAAATCAGGAACAAACAAGGGTGTCCACTGTCCTCACTTTTATTTAATATAGTGCTGGAAGTCTTGGCCATAGCAATAAGACAAAAGACAAACATAAAAGGATACAAATTGGAAAGGAAGAGATCAAGGTATCATTATTCGTAGATGACATGATTCTATATATAAAAGACCCTAAAGTTCTACCAGCAAACTCTTAGAGCTGATAAACACCTACAGCCATGTAGCAGGATACAAAATAAATACACAGAAATAAGTAGCCTTCCTATATACTAACAACAAACACATAGAGGATGAAATCAGAGAATCACTCCCATTCACAATTGCATCAAAGAAAATAAAGTACCTTGGAATAAACCTGACCAAGAAAGTAAAGGATCTGTACAACAAAAACTATAAAACACTCAAGCAAGAAATTGCAGAAGACACTAGGAAATGGAAAAGCATCCCTTGTTCTTGGATCAGAAGAATCAGTATTGTGAAAGTGGCAATCTTACCAAAAGCAATCTACACATTTAATGCAACCCCCATCAAAATTCCAATGGCATTCTTTAGGGAAACCGAAAAAGCAATCCAAAAATTCATTTAGAATCACAAAAAAATCCTAGAATAACTAAAATAATACTGAGCAATAAAAATCAGGCTGATGATATCACCATACCTGATTTTAACCTATACTACAGAACCTATACTGATTTTAACCTATACTACAGAGCCATAGTAACAAAAACAGCATAGAACTGACACCAAAGCAGACATGTAGATCAATGGAACAGAATAGAGGACCCAGATGTAAGTCCAGGTAGTTATAGCCACCTGATGTTTGATATAAGTGCCAACAATTATCATTGGAGCAAGGACAGCCTCTTCAGCAAATGGTGCTGGTAAAATTGGATATGTATCTGTAGAAGGATGAAAATAGATTCTTCTCTCTCTCCATGCACAAGAATTAAGTACAAATGGATTAAAGACCTTAACATCAGACCTGAAACTCTGAAACTGCTAGAGGAAAAAGTAGGGGAAACCCTTCAACATACTGGTCTTGGCAAAGACTTTCTAAATATAACCACAATTAATCAGGCAATAAAAACACAGATTAACCACTGGGACCTCATGAAATTACAAAGATTTTGTACTGCAAAAGACACTGTGAATAAAGCAAAGAGGCAACCTACAGAATGGGAAAAAGTCATTTTCAGCTATATATCTGATAGAGGATTAATATGTATGATATACAAAGAACTCAAAAAGTTAAATAAGATATCAAAGAAACCAATTAAAAATGGGCTTTGGAGCTAAATACAAAGTTATCAAAAGAAGAAATATGGATGGCATATAAACATCTAAAAAATGTTCTACTTCTACATCCCTAATCATCAGGGAAATGCAGATTTAGGATGGGAAGGTAGGAAAGGAGACATAAATTAACAAAAGCAAACTGTATTTCAAAGTAGTCATGAGATATTGATTTTTTTATGTTTTTAAAGTTAAGTTTTTACTTTATATGTTTATTTATTACAGATGGAGAAAGGGAGAGAAAAAGGAAAAGAGAATAGGCATGCCAGAGCCTCTAGTCACTCTAGATGCAAGTGAAACCATGAGCATCTGGCTTATGTGGGGCCTGGGGAATCAAACCTGGGTCCTTGTGCTTTGCAGCCAAGTGCCTTAATCTCTAAGTCATTTTCCAGCCCTAGTACTGACTTTTAAAATGCTTTCATTATTTATTTGAGACAAAGAGGGAGATAGAGAGAGACAGTGAGAAACGGTGCAACAGGGCCTTCAGCCACTGCAAAGGAACTCCTGGAGTATGCACTGCCATGTGCATCTGGTTTATATGGGTCCTGGAGAATTGAACCTGGCTTTGCAGGCGAGCACCTTAACTTCTAAGCTGTCTCCCCAGCCCTACATCTTGATTTTTAATGTAATTCTTATTGGCTGAAGATAATACCTTCACATAAATTTGTGCCAATGTATGAAAATATCTACTGCTATAACTATTCAAGTGCTTTTTAAAAAAAAAAAATTTATTTATTTATTTATTTGAGAGCGACAGACACAGAGAGAAAAACAGATAGAGGGAGAGAGAGAGAGAATGGGCTTGCCAGGGCCTCCAGCCACTGCAAACGAACTCCAGACGCATGCGCCCCCTTGTGCATCTGGCTAACGTGGGACCTGGGGAACCGAGCCTCGAACCGGGGTCCTTAGGCTTCACAGGCAAGCGCTTTAACAGCTAAGCCATCTCTCCAGCCCTATTCGAGTGCTTTTAATATTCATTATTACTTATTGTTACTTAACTGGCAGTTTTAAATATTGATTAGTTGAATAGTTTAAATTCTCAGTAATGCATTTGTTTAATCAAATGATATTACTAAATTTATTGTTAATTTAATGCTTCTCATGTTTCTGTTTGGTTGGATTTATGTTTTTTCAATAACCAAATGCCATTCCTTGTATAGAGGAGATTCAGGCCATTCTCTTCTGGTGATTACATATATCTATACATAGATATGTCTAGAATCTGTCTATACATACATATATACTTCCATATTGCTTTTTTACTTTCTCATGCTATTGGTATTTTTATTGGTAATTTTTGAAGCATGTTCTTAAATTCCTAAATTTTCAACATCTTAAGGCATGTGTCATTCTCCAACATGTATGGTTCTGCATTTATTTTCCTTTAAAGTGAAATTTGATGATGAATTTCATCATTAAACAATTTATTAACTGGTCTTAGGATTTGTTTTATTGTATGTATTGACATTTGAACATATTAAGAATTGCCGTTTATTAAGACAGTGATGATTTTAATAATAAATATTGAAGGGACCTATATACAATATAAGTTTTAATTTAAAAGAAAAAACAAAAAATTAAAGATAAGTGTAATAGAGAGTCAACATTGTTGAATTCAGTAATTGTGTGTATTATCTTTCTTACCCCCTTCACAGAGGAAATGATCCCAAGATGGCCTGGGAATGTATTTGTAGCCCAGAATGACTCTGAATTTCTGATTCTTTTTCCTCATCTTCCAAGCACTGGGTTTGCAGACCTGGGCCACCACACATAGTTTATGATGGTTCATTTACAATTGCATTGTTTTTAACATGAAAATATATATTTATGTGCAGATTATGGAGGCATGTACATATTCATATCTACACATAGATTTAGATGTATTTTGGTTGTGTAGATTTATGTGATTATTGTTTAAAGGAAAATACTGAGAAATTAGGAATGAAACACATAGAGCTTTCAAGGGATGAAAATAGTCTTAACATCCCATTCTTCTGGCTTCAGTTGACAATCTCCAGTGTCCTATCCAATGGAGCATTTTTTTGTGTGATGTTAAAAAATAATTAGCAATCAGTTATTTGCAAGTATTTTTCCTAAGTTATTAGATATAGTAGTTGAATCTGTAATTATGCTGTATAGAATCTAGTCTCAAACCTAATGGAGTACAAGAAAAAGTAGGCTTTGTTTTTGTGCTTCTGAGGTGGATATTAACCATTGTAGATTGCACGTTTGCTTATTTTCTATAGCTCCCTGCTATTTTCTTTCAAACAATGTTTGTTTAAGACCTTCTCTTTTTGAATTATGGCTCAAAAGTTCAAGAAATGCTCCCAAGTCATGCAAGTACATTCGTTCATGCTAAGAGCAACAGTAATATTTCCTTGTTAACAAAACTTATGTGAATACAATTTTTGACCAAGCAAAAATATGAGACCATAATCAATGACTCAGGATGGAGAAATATGCCTAAATGTCTACAGCAACAAGTATTGCCTGCCAGTAAGTTAAAAGTCATGGATGGATAATTATTCAAGCAGGGAGTGTTAGTGATGAATAATGACCCAAGCAACTACATCACTGAGGTATTCACATTTTCTTTTTATTACCTTTATTTCATTGATTAGTCAGTTAGTTCATTGTTTTATTGTTAATAAATTTCTTTTTTCTGTTTTGACACTTTCATATATATTTCATATATACATTTGTGTGTGTGTGTGTGTGTGTGTGTGTGTGTAGCCCCTCATTTACCCTCTCTTATTCTGCTCCTTCTCCAACTTAAAGCTTTTTCCCAAATTAATTCTCTTTATAATTTTTTTATTTGAACCCACAGAGATAAATAAGGGTTGCTTGCATGAGCAAGGGTGAGAGGCTATTTTCTGTAATATGAACAACTTAACCACTGACTCAAGTACTGAAGAAATTGACAACACCCACCACCAGCAAATATTAGTTATCATTATCTACAGTGGGAGATATGGGTGCTTATGAGCCCTTCCTCAGTCCATGCTGAAATGGTGACAGGCTCATTCTTGTGCAGGAAATCATAGGTGCTGGGAGTTCACAAGTGCCATGGACATGTTGTAACACATATTGTATCACAACCCACAACACTCTTACTTATCCTCTTGTTCTTCAGTTCTTTTTGCCCCCTATTATGTGAGGTTCCCTGAACCTGGGAAGATTTTGATGTGCTGTATTAGGCTGAGCACACTTCTCCTCTACAATTTTGCTAGTTATGCATCTTTGCATTAACTCTGGCCAATTGCAGAATGAAACTTTTTTGATAAAGGCTGAGAATGGCACCAATTTATATAAACACAAATAAACATAAGGAGGTAGTGTGACATCTTATTCATTTAACAACGGTACTGGATTCTCCCATAGGGCCCAAGTACCAGGTATGAATTTTATCCTGTAGAATGGGCCTCAAGCAGTTAGTGATTAATACCCATTATGCCACTATTGCATCAATGGGCGCATCTTGTCTGGTGGGTTGGTTTTGGAACATATAGGACTGACATCTATGTAGAAGGGCTGATGACTTTTCTTCTCAAGCAATGATTAGTATCTCCCACCATTATAATATCCTGTCAATAGAATGGAAGCTTCCAGCTCAATTTCATCTTGATTTCCCTATGTCTCCAATTGTTGTATGGTGTCTTCAGCAATAGGGACTTGCCATCTAGTTATGGTGGGCAAACATGTAATGGAAATGGCCTATATTGCTTTAGAAAGCTCTGCAGCCTCTTTCATCAATAATAACTTATTGGTAGGTGTCTCATCTTTGGCACTGGAATTTTCAATTAACAATCTATGCTTCTGGGAGCAGTTTTATCCATTCATGTAGAGTACATAGTTCAAATACTTTTTTTTTTTTTTGCATGGGTATTGTGGTTGTCATGGTGGGGTTGTTTGTGTGGAGAGGGTGACTGTGGTGTGGGCATGTGTTTGTATAGTTGAGCTTACAGGCATGTAAAAGTAAGAGGCAAACATCTCATGTTCTTCCTCTGTTGCTTATCCACAAATTTACTTGAGAAGGAGTATCTCTCTGAACACATAAGAATGACTTTCATGAACCCCAGTTATTCTTTAGTTTCAGTGCCCTACAAAACTTGGGTGAGTATGTATGTGACCATGCTCAGTTGTTTACATCAGCATGTGGAATAAAACTTAGGCAGTGTCAGGCCTATAAGATTCTCATGATTTCAGCTATGGCTCTGAGATGCTAAGCCATCTTTCAGCCCTCAAAAACATGTTTTCATTCATATTTTAAGTTACTTTACCAAGTAGTATGTTTCCATTTGTCTCATTTATTTTGATAATCCTCCTAACTTACCTTAAAGAACATGTTTCATTTTTTTTTATAATTTTTATTTATTTATTTATTTGAGAGCAACAGACACAGAGAGAAAGACAGATAGAGGGAGAGAGAGAGAATGGGCGCGCCAGGACTTCCAGCCTCTGCAAACGAATTCCAGACGCATGCACCCCCTTGTGCATCTGGCTAACGTGGGACCTGGGGAACCGAGCCTCGAACCGGGGTCCTTAGGCTTCACAGGCAAGCGCTTAACCGCTAAGCCATCTCTCCAGCCCAAACATGTTTCATTTTATCTCTATTTCTTGATTAATTTTGTTAAGAATTTGAATTAACAAGTATTTCTTAATTACATTATTTCCTACCAACTAAACAAATTTCTGAGTTTAATTTTGTTTGTTTTTCCTTAGTATCATTATGATTTTAAAAGTTAGTGTAAATTATTATATTTGTTATTTGAGCATTTTGATGATTGTTTAATCAGCAAAATGTTAAAAGTCTTTATTTGCTTCTACTGACATCTTTTATAGCTTTTCTATAAAATTGATAATTTTCCTTGAGTCATTCTCTACCGATGATTATTGACAATGCATTTCTTCATGGTACAAAAAGTGTAATCTAAAATGTAATATATTATTGAATATAATTTCCATCTTAAGCTTGCAGTTTTGTTACTGTCTGTGCTGAAATGCAGTTCAATTAGTTCTGGAACATTTTATTCAGTCCAAAATTGGTCTCAGCTCACTTTCTTTGGTTTGCTTTTAATTTTCACATACTTACATTAAGATCAGCCATCACAGGAAGCCTATAACCTATACCCAATTAATGAATGAAGGATTCATAGAAAAATAGTCTTAATAAAAATTCTGTATTTTAGGGATGAGTGCTATATATTTAGGGGCTGAAGAGATGGCTTAGTGGTTAAGTTGCTTTCCTGAAATACCTAATGGCCTAAGTACCCATGTAAAGCCAGATGCATAAAGTGGTGCATGCATCTGGAATTCATTTGCAGTGGTTAGAGGCCCTGGTACACTCATTTTCTCTTCTCTTTCTCCCTGTTTCTCTCTCTCCTTGAAAATAAATAAATAAGAAAAAATAACACTCTCAAAATGTTATATAAACCCACTTCGTATTTATCTTATTTGGAAATATAGTTATAAAATGAATTTAAGTATCAGAAATTATCCTTATTTAATAATTAACTTCTTCCAATTCTTGACCTTTTAGCATTTTGTTGTAGTAAGGATTGAGAATTAAAAATCATTTAGTGACTGCTTCATTCTTATGTGTATATAGGAAAAAATGCTTTTCTTCTAAGTGAACATTATTTGATATCTTTTATATTTCTTATTCATTGTGTATTTTCCCAAGGTTCTTTCTCCCATAGTTTGTAGCCAAAGCAAAAGTTTATCAGTTGGGCTTTATATAGCTTAGTTAATTGGATTTTTGTTGGGTATGGCTCATATCATGTATGATTGCCAGCCATTATTCTTTATGTGAAATTTTTTGTGGTCTGTGTTTGCTGGTGGGGATGAGACATCAGTATTTGGTACAAAGTGGAGCCCTGCATCAGTAACCTTCAAGAACCAATATTTGATGATACTCTCATTAGATCTTTGTAAGAGGGTGTACATGAGTGTACTTTCACCATAAAATGTTCTAATAAATTAGCTTTTATTTTGTAATCTGATGGTTTTCATTTGTCCAACCTCATCCTTATTAATAATGCTTCTTGGGGAAAAATACATTTTCTATTTTTCTTATCATAAGCTTTGTGTTTAAACCTGTTCTTACCCATGATAAAATAGTACTCCACAGCTCCATTAACTTTCCACAGTCTGTTACTGGATATGGTGCTGTTTGTTTTTAATTATAAATATGTTTAGATCTACTTCCTTTCCTTATGATTTCCTATTCATTTCTCAAATATGTTTTCCTGTCAAAGAACACTAATGGCTTAGTATTTTAATATAACTGCATTGCTCCTGAATAAAACATATTGTCTTCCCTTCAATAATATCTATTTGTTAAAGTTTATCTGCACAGCTCCATTTAAAGTATAATGTTTGCTCATATCTATAGCAACCATGGTCTTAATAAATTATCCTCTAAGACTAGATGTATTGAACCCATTATTCCATGTCTTATCTGTTCATTTTATGGCAGTAAAAATTCCTTTATAATACTTTTTTCACTTAAATATTATAATTAATTATGATTTTCAAATATGAAATCAAATCAGATTTTTAAAAGTTTAAAGGACAATATGGTGAACAGAGTTCATAATAATATACTTGATTTTAAAATGGTAATGACATAGACTTTTAGGTTCTATCACAACAAAAATGCCAGCTGTGTGAGATTATACATTTACACTTAGCTTCAAAGCCAGAACCTAGATTGTTTCATTGTGTGATGTTTGTGTGTAATTTTCAGTGTATGATTTGTACATAATAGATGTGTATATTTTTTCATGTCAACTTAAAAGTAAAGTAAAGCTTATGTTTCATTAGAAACAAAAGTTAACTAAATCAAGGACCTTAAACCCAAGTTTTGAGGAAAGTAGAAAGCATGGCCTCACAGACTAAATATTTTGTCCTTTTGGATACACATGCAAAAACTATAGATCATTATAGTTAACACTGTGTATTTTTCCATGCACGTATATAGTGTACACTGATAAAACCAAAGTAACTAGCATTTCTACCTCTTCATCATTTCTTCTATTTACTTTTTTTCTTTCTTTTTTGACAATTTCACTCATGTATATAACGTTTGATCACATTTACACCTGGTTCCCTTTCTATCTCCTTCCCACTCATTAAAATCCTATTTTTTTTTTCCCAACTAGTCTCATTTCTTCAGGTTGGTGTATGTGTGTGTGTGAGTGAAAGAGGGAAAGAGAAAAACAGAGACAGAGACCCTCACTGAGGTTAGAGTTACTTTCCAGAGTGTGGATAGGAGTTATTTACTGCAGAATTGGCAACATATCATCCTCAATACCATTGAAGAACACAATTCTCCTCCAACTCCAATTACCTGCCAAAGCTATCTGAAAGAGTGGGGTCCCCATTCATGATAGCATGTTGCACAGGGCCAATCTTTTATCAGATTTTATCAGATTTATCAGAGCTGTTGTGAGTTCCTGAGTGCAACAACTATGCTGTGTTCAGAAGACAGCTTTCTTTCCCATCTTCCTGTGCTTATTGTCTTTCTGCCTACCCTTCAATGATATTTACTGAAGTTTGGAAGGGGTGATGTAGATGTCACTTTTAGTGTTGTGCACACAAGTCATTTAATATCATAATGTAAACAGATATGCATCTCTGCATTAATTAAAAAAAAAATCTCTGACATTGTGTCAGTTTTACAGACCAACAGTAGTAGTTTACCACTCATATCTTTGATTTCCCTGCCACTGGCTTTTGAACAGGTTTATATTAATAGGCATTCATTTCCTACTGTGGACCAAGCTACAAGTCCAATAAGAAAATGGTTGGAATCTCCATAACTGCCATGGCACTGTTGCCTGGCAGCACACAGGGTCCAGAGCAGGATAAGATAGTTGATAACTGTTTTCTCCCTCAGCTGCCTGTACAGCACCTTTTGTCACTACAAATATCAGCCATCAGGAAGGAAGCTCTGTATTTTAAGCAATTGGGATATACCATTTATTTTTTCTGGTCAACCACTAGCAATAGTAATAATATGTAATATTTTAAAGGCCTGTGTGGTCTAACTAAGCAGCAACTCATAGGGAGGGATCTCATAGCTGAAACTGGGGTTTCCGTAACAACCTCTCACTTTAGGTACAGCTCTATCTATCCATGTCTGTTAGCTTTTTCAAACTCTATTTTCTTGTTATATTTTAAATAGCTTATAGAGTGCTAGTTTTACATATGGGATTTTACTCATTTTTATTGTTAATAGCCCCTCTTCCCCCTTCTCTCTTTTCCTTCACCTACCACATTCATCTGTGCTTACTCCTCCCCTATTATTCTCTTCTTCAGTTCTCTTATGACATGTGTTCTAATATCTCTTATCCTCTGAAAACCTCTACTTCTCTTCCCTCGTGCCCTATTTTGAGCTTCCTACCATCTATAGCCTATCATTCCTCTTTAAGCATCAAAATCTAAAAATTTAAAACTATCATCCACATGAGAGCAATGGTGTTTATGCATCTACCATCTCTTTTCCCTAACCTTAGTAGCTTCCAGTAGAAAAAAATTCAATTCTTATTTGGCTTCTACCTGAGTGAACATTTAGCATTTATCTTCCTGTGTTATCCTGGCTTGTAAAATTAAAATGAAGAGATTATTTAATGTTTTCAGTGATTGGGTATTATTGCAGGGTCTTGTAGGGTTAGGGGAACTCGTTGAAAATAACAATCTTGAACCAGTTTTGGAAGACAAGTTTAATTCATCATAAGAGGAATTTATAAGAAGTAACCCAAGCTGACATTTGATTACTTGGCCTTGTGTCTGCCCTGGGGATTTCCAAGTCTGGTGTTGGTTTCATTTTATATTAGCACTACACACAAGTAGTAAAATTTTTAAATGTCAGTGTCACTTTCTAAATGTTTGACATGTTATTAATCAACAAAGAAGATAATGACAATAAGTTTTGATTCCATTCTCTTTAGTGGGTGGGACATTTTGTTAGTTGTTAAAATAGCTTTTGTTATCTGAAGTAACGCTACCTCATAACTGCTCATACAAAACTAAAAAAAAATGCACAGACAAATAAAAAATATTTATATTAATTAGTGGCCCAGATTCCACTGAAGGCAAATAGAAAACAATTTATGTTTTCATAGTCTCAAGTGCTTTGCTGCTATGCTAAAGGGAAAATACACAAACAGAAAAGTGACCATACAGTAATAACTTATTTTATTTCTCTAAATAGCATTTATATTCTGTAAAATAGTTAATCAGTTCCACCAGCATCGTAAGGCATTATGTATCATCTTTAAATCTTGGATTACTGGATAAGGTGACTGGAAAAAGAAATATGTGACTTTTTCTGGGGTGTTAGTTTTGATTATATGTTTCATATGCTTTCTCAGCTATATTTAAGAAGATAATACTTAGATTAAAAAGAGCAAGTAGTACTGTAGCAGTATACCCTCTTTTTTATCATCAAAGTTATAAAATAATTCATGAGGCTTTGTCTTCATTAACCTGTGCTTCATCTGTCATTCCATCTTCCCTTCAGGCTGAGTTATATAATCTATAAAAATTTAACTTATTCAATGCATTATAAAAAATAAAACTTTTAGTCTTGGTCTCTTGTTATCCTGAGATTTGTGGTTTAGCCACTACAAAGTACACTTAAAGAAGAAATTCCACAATCTATATATAACTAGCATAGATATTACCATGTTATACACACAAATTTTGGTAGTAAAACAAAGATGAGTTTTAAGATTTGCATTGAGTTTGAGTCACTTAGTATGGATATTTCCTTTACTGATTGACTAGTGGTTGATCAGGGCACATCATCAATGTGTATGTCTGTTTGCAGCAATCAATGCAGACTCTGGCTACCCACTCTCTGTTAAGCTTTGTGACTGTTACAATGATGATGTTTAGACTTATGATATAAGGACAGAAGTTTAAGCAAGGACGTTAACCTCTATGAGTGTTAGGGGGGTACCTTACTAAAGTGCTCTATGAATGTTGTTGTGTACTGCTCTGGGAGTGACTTTGTAAGATTAGAGTACCAATATGTAGTTCTTGACATTAAGTTTTATTTTCCACTATTGAGGCAGTGTCAATCAGCATACATGTATGAGGGACTTGGGTTTCTTGATAAAGATGAGATTCCTAGTGTCTAGACTGGCTCAGGCATTGGAGACCTTTTCTCTACATGCCAAGTGGAAATGTAAGCCCACATCTTCCTGAGTCCCTGGAATGCACCTTGAGGCTTTGATAGCATTTATTTGGATGTTCTTGTCACATCAGCCTCATGCTGTTTCTGAAATAGAGGACAACTATTTATGCACAAGGAGGAAATATCACAATTAGAGCACAAGTGAATCCATAAGCAAAGTGAAGACCCTTATATTTATTTGCAATGAGGCTGCAGAGATGGCTTAGCAGTTAAGGTGCTTGCCATCAAAAACAAAGGACCCAGGTTCGATTCCCCAGGACCCACACAAGCCAGATGCACAAGGTGGCACATGTGTCTGGAGTTCATTTTCAGTGGCTAGATGCCCTGACATGACCCACCCACCACACACACACATTCTGTCTATACTTCTTTCTCATTATCTCAAATAAATAAATAAAATATTTATCTGGAATGTATCATACAAGTGTATAAGTTCTATCAAACAATTTTTTTTAAAGAAAACAATACAAACAACTCTGATTCAAAGGTTTAAGGGTGGGAAATGATAAAAACACTGCTAGGCTAAGAAAAAGTCAAGGGAGACAGTCTAGGATAACTTCCTTTGTCAGCATTATGGCTCTAGTCACTTTTCCTGAGACGATTCCCAGGTCTGTTCGTTTCCATCCAGAATTCCCAACTTCTCTGAATCTTCTCTTTCTTTGTTTAGATGTGTCTATCGCTTTATCATTCCCTGTTCCTTTCTGTTTCACCCAAAGTAGATGAAAAAGGGACACAGTCAATGTGCTCTGTTTATATCCAGCACAGATGGATTAAAACCCCTGCAGATTTCCCCTACTGACCTGAGAGACATAAATATACTCCTTTGCTGATTTGGCATACTCATTCTAGCTTTGCATGTCTAAACCAAAGAACCTGGATTTATAGACCAGTGCTAACTAAGATTAAGATGGATTAACTAAAGGAAAAGAGGGAAGTAGAAGAAAAGTTATACATTTCTGCACACCTAGTTAGCTGCAAGTGTAGTTAGGCTTGGTCTTAGTTTTCTGCTGTAGTAACTTAACTTCACAAGCTAAAGAACTTTTAAAGACTGCACTTGTAGCAGACTCACAGTTTTGGACAGTGGGAAGATCTCTCAGCAGACACATCTGGTGAACTATATCATGATGGTTGGGATTTCTCATTCCCAAAGTAATGGAGAATCTCACATGTTAGGACATTGTCTAGCTCAGGACTTCCCTGCTATATTTTGTTAAACCAGAGTCCATTGAAGTGGGGTTCCACCTTGTGAACACATTAGCCTAGTTATCTGCCAAAAGACTCACCTCCAAAGAGCATAGTAAAATTAAGTTTCCATATACTTTATTCCTAATAATCATGGCTAAATTTCACCAAGAATTTTTAATGGGACATTGAAGTCATCATAGGTTCTGCTTGTGGATGAAAGCTGGGAAAGGATAATGTATTAATCAGAATTCTCTAGGGGAACCGAACTGATAGAATAAATTATTTTAAAAAGGGATTTTATTGAATTACCTTACAGTACTCCAATAGCAATTGCAAGCCCAAGAATCAAGGAATCTGCTAGCTGCTCAGTCCACATAGCCAGATGCCTCAGCCTTCCCAGTAGGGCACTGAAGGCCTGGAGGCTTCCTGAGGAGCCTCTGGGTTTTGATCCATGTGAGTCTTTAGTTGATGCTGGTCTTCAGTCAGTGCTACTCTTCAATCCATGCTGGAAGGCAGCAAGCAACTCCTGCAGCCAAGTAGGAAAAAGGAAGGGGCTCTTTTCACCCACAGCTTCCATATATAAAGTCCCCCCTCTGAGAGGGGCCACCAGCTGTGGTGGAAGGGCTCACTCTGGGGGAAGGACTTCCTCCTTCAGTTAATCCTTCCTGGAAGCAATCTCGGAGACCCACCCAAAAGGGATTTCTGTTGATTCCTGAACAGATCAAGTTGACAACACCTTAACTATCACAGATAATATATTGAGGTAAGCTTTGAAGTAGACATATCCCTCTATGAAGATTTAGAGTACTGTTGCAGCACACTAAAACATCTTACCCACACTTCAAATCACAATTGTACTTTTCCAAGGTTACAGTGTTTACAAGAAATAGTGCTATTTCTCCAAAGTACCTTATACAAGTCATCAGTTTGACTGATTTATTATTCAGTTTGATTTAAAATTAGATGGAAAAGAAGTAGAGAAACATTTTTCCCTGTCCATTATTATATTGAATTTTGTGCATACATCCACACATAGCTACAATATGTCCAGTCAGATAAATGTTTTTCCTTAAGGGATAGCTTTTGAGCTTGTAAAATTTATTATATTTCAGACTAATTTTCACAAAATCATTCTGTTGTTTTAAAAATGTTCCTCATATAAGAAGGCTTCAACTTTTTTATGGCATGGTCTCTAAAATCAGACTTAGCTGATGAATTTTTACATATTATGAATTGTTCATAAATTATTGATTATAAGCCAAATAGGCTAATACCACAGGACTCATAGTACAAAGTAAAAATGGAACAATAGGGCTGGAGGTATGGGTTAGTGGTTAAGGCATTTGCCTGCAAAGTCAATGGACCCAGGTTCCATTCCCCAGGACCCATGATAGCCAGGTACACAAGGGGGTGCACGTTTGCAGTGGTTCTCCCTCTTTCTCTGTCAAATAAATAAATAAATAAAAATAAAATGTTTAAAAAATGGAACAATATATCAAAACTAGCATGATTAAGAAAATAACTCTTATTTTCATGTGTTTTATTTCAAAAGAAGTTGTCAAATGTCACCACAAACAATTGTACCAGGAAATCCGATGGAAATTCATCTTATTTATGTTTTTTTAAATTATTTATTTATTTATTTATTTTTTATTTATTTATTTGACAGCGACAGACACAGAGAGAAAGACAGATAGAGGGAGAGAGAGAATGGACGCGCCAGGGCCTCCAGCCTCTGCAAACGAACTCCAGACATGTGCGCCCCCTTGTGCATCATGCTAACGTGGGACCTGGGGAACCGAGCCTCGAACCAGGGTCTTTAGGCTTCACAGGCAAGCGCTTAACTGCTAAGCCATCTCTCCAGCCCCTTATTTCTGTTTTATTAAAACATATGATCTGACTTTCACAAGTGGGAAATCATATAATTATAACTAAGATAGTAGATGGCTTGATCACCTAAGAAAATGTTTGAAATAATTGAAATAATTTTATCAATTTCTATTTATTAGCTTTTATTTATTAGCTAAATTTCTTTCAGTATTTGGCTTCCAGTGTTAAAAATTATGTATCACATGTTTATTGTTTTAATATACAATGTTATTCTTTGTCATGAATTTTCTGTGATTTCAATTATGTTAGTATAGAAACAAATGCTGTTTCCTTGGCTAATGTTAGCAAGTTAGAAAGCACCCAAAGTAAAATAAGGAATGGACAAGGGTTCGCTCTACAAGAATTGATTCAGTCTCTAGAAATTCCAGTCTAGATATCCAGATTTAAAGATTGCTAAAGAGAAAACAATACATAAATTATAAAAAAAAACTATTATTTTAATAGATAAACATTTAAAAAATGTAAACACACAAAACCATTTTGTAACCATGATCTCTAAAGTTTGTTTAGGGATAGTTGTATGTCATTGTAGTACCATTCCAATGCTTTTGTATTGATGAATTTTTAATATCTTCTAAAACTATTTTATTTATTAGAGAGGGAGAGAGAGAGAGATAAAAGGCAGATAAAGAAAGAGAATGAGTGTTCTAGGGCCTCTAACCACTGCAAAGGAACTTCAGATGAATCAGCCTCCTTTGAGCATCTGGTTTACCTGGGTAGTGGGGAATACAACCTATGTCCTTAGGCTTTTCACGAAAACACCTAAACTGCTGAGCCATCTCTCCAGCACATGCATTTTGAATACAATTAAACAAACTATTTAATAAACAATTTGGATAGCAGTTTTGGACTCAGGAGCAGTTTACCATCAACAGGGGAAATCTCCAATGCTCACTCTTTCCATACTATTAAAGATCACCCAGTTTCTTTCACATGTATCACAGAATGCAAGTATCACAGAAAGTAATTTTTGTTTTGTTTTGTTTTGTCAAAACCAAACAAGACACTTGAAGAAGATGGCAGAATAGGAGCCACACCAAAACCAACAAGGGAACCTAGACGCAAGATTCCATGTAATAATTCCTTCGCCTAAAGGATGAATGTCTGCAATTAGCCAGAAACACACTAGGGTCGCTGGCACTGAAGTGGGAGAAAGCAAAAGCTTCCAGCAACCACACTGCCAGTGGTTTCATCTCCATCTGCTGCAGGGAATGAAGTGTGGGAAGTTCTAGCCAAGCAAACTTTCTGACCACATCTTTGGAGCATAGTATAACACATGTGTAGTGCACCTGTCAGGGAAAAGGGCAGCCCTGGCGCAGAAGGACAGCAATGGAAAGATTCCAGCACATTTGCCAGCCCACACCTGAGGGAGGAATCGCAGAGAGGGAAACCAGTGAGTACTGCAGATAGCTGGCCAGGCAGATACTTGTACAAATGGCTGCCTGCACCTGGGCAAGGAAACTTCAGTTGGGTAACACGTGGGTGGGGCTAACCTAGAGTGAGTGTAGAAGCCTGCTGACCGCTGATAGCTGAGGAGGACGCAGTGCTCTCAGGTGGCCAGAAACTGGAGCTGACACCTACCAGGGACATGTTCCTACTCTCCAAGCCTAGCTCTTTCTTTCCAACAACGGATGTTTTACTGGGAAGGAGTCCTCCCACACAAACCATCCCTGTAAATCTGAAGAGAAAGACAAAAGAATTTCTGGATGAGGGCAGTAGGACAACTGTATTTTGGCTGAAGCCTCTAGGAAAGACTCAGAGCTATTCTCACTCCAAAGTCTCAGGCAGGGCCCATGGTGGTCACTGCGCAACCCAGGCCTCCAAAAGTTTTACTCAGCCCTGTCTGGAAGTGGCACACACAAACTGGCCTTGGCACAGGCTCAGGATCACCCAGCCCTATCCAGTGCTTAGACCATCCACACACAAACTCCTTGAGCAATAAGGACAACCCCCACACAAACCGTACAAGAGCTACAATAAGACAAGAAGTAGATATCAAGATGGGCAAATCCCAATGCAAGAAAAATAATGTAATTCATCAAACCAAAAAAGCCCCTCCAATACTGTCCTGTCCCACAATGGAAGTCTCCAATGAAAACATACAGGAAAACCAAGATGCAGAATTACAAAACAAAACTATGAACATATTAAACATATTAAGTAATCTTAATGAGGTGATGAACAAGCTGCTGGGTGAAATAGAAGAAAATGCTCAAAAGTATTCAAAAGTTATCTCAGATAATGGCTGATTAAGATGGAAGTTAATAGACAAAATGATCTCCAAATGCAAATCATTCACTGCAATGGGGGAAAAACACCAAATAGAACTTAAAAAAAAAAAAAAAAAAGAAAAGAAAAGAAAAGAAAAGCTAAAACAAACAACAGCCCACTGGATAAAATCAAAGAGAGCCATCAAACAACCTTGACTAAAAGGCTCATTGTAATTGAAGACATTTAGAAAGAGCTTAGATGATGGTTAAATTAAATGGAGGGGAATCAACAAAATCAATGAGCTCAATGGAGTTCAGTGAAACATACTCAATGAGGACATGACCAAATGCAGGAATGAAATCTAAGAGAAAATAAACAGGTCAAACTGAGAAATGAAATCAGAATTCAAAGAAAAGATGGAGACATTGAAGAAATATATAATGGAAAACAAACAAACAAAAAAAAAAATGAAGTAGCTTTGTTAAAAGACTCCCAAGAAAGCCTCACCAACAAACTAGACCATGCAGAGGACAGAATATTAGAACTCAAGGACAGGAGAGAGGAATTAGATCAGGATTCCAAAAACAATGCCAAGATAAAACAAGGTGTGTGTGTATCTTAGACCCCTACTTTCTCACACCACTGGTGGCCACTTCAAGGTGAACTCACCAGTGCAGTGACTCGTAAGCAATAACTTTCTGATTGACTAAGAGATCTTCTCAGTTGAAAGGAATCCATATCTGGAACTGGAAAACAAAATGGAATCCCATGGAGACAAAGATTATGGTCTCTACTGACAAGCTCCTACTGGTCTTTGGCCAGAAGAGGTGATACCTCCATCAAAATCTCCCTAAATTAACAATTTTTATCCCACTTAACCTATGTTAATTTAATTATGTGTGGAGAATCTGTTTTTCTTTCTCAGAGGGTATCAAGACCTGAGGATATAAACCACCACTCACACTTCAGCCAAGACCAAGGTGAAACCACAGAGGAACAGGAGAAATGAACAAGGGTTCTGCTTCCATGGTGAGCCTGACAATCAGTGCCAGGTTGAAGGAGACAGACCCTGAGGATACTCAGGATACTTTCCATGATTTATAAACCAGCTTTATGATTTAATAAACACTAATCAGTCTATAGACAGTAGTGCACGGAGAACTCCACATTCAAGAGATAAAGTAACATGGACACTAAGAGAAAAAAGAAAAAAAAAACTGGAATGAACATTAGAGCACACAAAGACCAAGATAACACCAAAATCCACAAAACCTTCAATCTGACAGGGTTTAACTCACATCTCAAACCTCTGAACATTAATGGACTCAGCTCCCCAATGAAAAGATACAGGTTGACAGGCATGGATTAGAAATCTGGATCCAGACATTTGCTATCTACAAGAACCCACCTTACAATTAAGGAAAAATGCCACCTTAATATCCACAAAAAAAGCAAATATACTGGGATCTCACTAACCAAGCAGGTAAATATCCTGTGCAAGGAAAATATTAAAACACATAAAAAGAAGTAAATTGAGGAGAACACAAGAATATGGAAAGATCTCCCATATTCATGGATTGGGAGAATTAATATTGTGAAAATGGTCATCTTACTAAAAGCAATATGCAGATTCAATGCAATTTCAACAACTCTTCACAGAGTTAGAAAAAATAGTCTCAAAATTCATAGAGAAACACAAAAGGCCTTGAATACCCAAATATATCCTCAACAGAAGTAATATTTCAGTTGATATAACCATACCTGTTTTTAAGATATACTAAAGACCTAGAGTAATTAGTGCTGGAGAGATGGCTTAGCAGTTAAGCACTTGCCTGTGAAGCCTAAGGACCCTGGTTCAAGGCTCAATTCCCCAGGACCCATCTTAGCCAGATGCACAAGGGGGTGCACGTGTCTGGAATTCATTTTCAGTGGCTGCAGGCCCTGGCGCATTCATTCCCCCTCTCCCTCCCTCTTTCTCTCTCTGTCTGTCTCTCTTAAATAAATAGACAAATAAAAAGTAAAAAAAAAAAAAAATTAACAAGTAGTAATTAAAAGAGCATGGTACTTGTACAAAAGCAGACACATAGATCAATGGAATAGAAAAGAAGACCCATCTCTCAACTCAAGCAGCTATAGCTACCTGATCTTTAACAAAGGAACCAAATATGCACACTGGAAAAAGGACTACTTCTTCAATAAATGGTGCTGGATAAATTGGATAACCAACTATAGAAAACTGAATCTATATCCATTTTTCTTACCATGTTTATAAGTCAAATATAAATTGACAAGAAAAAAAAAGTAGGGAGAACTCTCACAATATAGGTGTTAGTAAAGACTTGCTTAAATAGACCCCAATCATACAGGAAATTAAAGACTCAACCACTGGGAATTAAAACTGAAATGCTACTGTACAAACAAGCAAACTATCAAAGAATAAATAGATAACCCACATGATGGAAGCAAATCTTAGCCAGCTATATTTCTTAGAGAAGTCTTATATCTGGAATCTAAAAAGAACCCAAAAGCATAAGTAATAAATAACCCAACAATCCAATCAAAAAAATGGGATAAAGAACTGAACAGAGAATTCTCACCAGAAGAAATACAAATGACCAATACATACTTTAAAGTGATGTTCAACTTCTTTAGTCATCAGAGAAATGCAAATCAAAATAACTTTAAGATTCCATCTTACTCTAGTCAGTATGACATTCATCAAAAAAGTGAGACAACAAATACTTTTGAGGCTGCTGGGGATGAGGAACCCATACACACTAGCAGTATAAAATTGTACAACCATTAGGAAAAGCAGTATAGTGATTCCTCTAAAAGATGAAAATATCTGCCATTTCACCCAGATATACCACTCTTGGGCATATACCATAAAAACTTCACCCTTAGCTAAAGATTTAAGTGCATAGCCATGGTTGCTACTGCTGTATTCACAATAACTAAGACTTAGAATCAGCCTGGGTGTCACCCAACTGATAAATAAAGATGTGGTACATATATGCAATGGAATTCTACAAGTAGTAAGGAAAAATGAAATGATGGCATTTTAGGGAAAAATTAAAGAAATTAAAAAAAAAAAGTCATTCTAAGTGAGGTCACCAAGGCAAAGAAAGACAAATGCCTCATGTTCTGTCTCATAAGGGGTTCCTTATGAGCCAAGGGTCAGTGGGAAATGTGTGTGAAAGTAGTTAAGCTTCAGGAGTATATACATAAAAATAGAATGAGATCAGGATAAAGAAGGAGGAGGAGGGAGGAGAGGAAGAAATACACAAGTCTATTGTAGAGAAGTCATTTAGGGGATAAGAGGGTAAATTAGGAGGTAAGAAGTGTGGGAAAGGGAATTACATATAACAAGACAATGAATCAGTTCCATACAATCCTAATTTTTGGATACCATTTTGCAAGATACAACCACCAATAAAGTTGGAGGGAGGGTTGTCCAGTCAAAAATGTCCTGTAGAATCCCATGGGGAATAAAAGTAAACCCACTAAGGAGGTCGCCCTGCAGAATGGGGGCAGAAAGGACTAAAATTATGGTACCAACGCATGTTGTATCCATATAAAGTATGTTCTTTTAAGTTTTTTTTTTCATTCACTTATTTACTTGAGAGTGAGAGAGAGAGGAAGAAAGAGGCAGAGAGAGTGAGAGAGAGAATGGGTGCACCAAGGCCTCCAGCCACTGCCAAGGAACTCCAGGTGCATGTGGCCCCTTGTGCATCTGGCTTATGTGGGTCCTGGGGAATTGAACTGGGGTCTGTTGCAGGCAAATGCCTTAATCTGTTGTCAGCCATCTCTCCAGCCCCCAAGTATGTTCTTAATAAAAAGAAAAGTGCTCAGGAAGGTAAAACATATATAAACTTAAAACCACAGGCTCTGGAACTGAATAGATGGTTCAATGGTTAAGGTACTTGCCTGTAAATCTAAGGATACAGGTTTGATTGTTCAGTAGCCACACAAAGATAGATGTACAAGGTGGCCCATGCATCTAGAGTTTGTTTGCAGTGGATAGATACCCTGGTGTGCCCATTCTCTCAATCTATCATTTTAATTCTCTCCCTCAAATAAATAAATAAAATATTGTTTAAAAAATTGCCTGAGTTAAATATGCATGTGTATGTATGTGCATATAATAGTTATGGCTCATAATAGTTTTAGCCCAACCTTAATAAACATCTTAACATATCAAACACAGTGTGTTCTGTATGTATAGTGGTGGAATATTTTTAAACAGCATATAAACTATATTTGATTTAGGGTAAGGATTTTTATCCATTGCACTGAGTTTTCTGTTGATTTAAAGCCAATAGATTAAGCATAATTCACATGGGGCGAAAATTAATCACCATGGAATTAAAATAGATTTTTTTCTTTTGTTTCATATTTGTACATACATTATTTTATATAAATATTATTTATTTGTAATCTTCAAATCAGACTTTAAATGACAAAAGCACTATGAAGAAATGCACAGTGTATAAATTATAAAACTGTTAAATGAAAAGTATAATACAAAATGTCTTTCAAGTCTAAGTAAATAAAAACTAGAATGACAAAAATTAACTCTAAGTTTTGCTTCTTCACTGCATTAAGTGAACCCAGTATACAGTCACAAATGATACAAAGTTTTTTTTTTTTTAAGGTTAGATGCTCAATTTCAATATCTTGGAAGCTTGAAAGGTTTCCAGAAACATTTCTAATCAGTTTATTCTTTTTTAAACTTTAATATTTTATTGACAACTTCCATAATTGTAAACAATATCCCATGGTAATTCCTTCCCTATCCCCACTTTCCCCTTTGAAACTCCACTCTCCACCATATCCCCTCCCCCTCTCAATCAGTATCTCTTTTATTTTGTTGTCATGATCTTTTCCTCCTGTTATGATGGTCTTGTGTAGGTAGTGTCAGGCACTGTTAGGTCATGGATATCCCAGTCATTTTGTGTCTGGATGAGCATGTGTAAGAGTGCTACCCTTCCTTTGGATCTTACATTCTTTCTGCCACCTCTTTTGCAAAGGACCCTGAGCCTTGAAAGGTGTTATTGAGATATTTCAGTTCTGAGCACTCCTCTGTCACTTCTCAGCATCATAGTGCCTTCTGAGTCATCCTAAGATCACTGCCATCTGAAAAGAGAATGTTCTCTAAACAAAAGTGAGAGTAGCATAAATATATGGGCATGAACATTAAGAGAAGTGCTTACTGGGCAGTTTGGTGAGCACAGTATATACATTTAGCCAGACAGCAGCAGATGTTATATCCCAAAGGCTCATGAATACCCCTGTTGTACGTTTTCAGTATCAGGGAAGTATTCCCTCTCATGGAGCAGGCCTACAGTCAAAGTAGAGGGTGGTTGGTTCCCCCCATAACAGATGTACCACTGTTGCACCAATTGGCTCATTTGGCCTGACTGGCCAAATATAAGGCTTACAGTGTCCACTGTTGAATATCTTTACTGGTGATTTCTCTCTCTCTCCCATTGAACTGCATGCAGTGTGCCTTTTTTTCCAGCTTCCTGTCAGGTGGTCTACATGAAGGAGGTTTTCAGCTCAGCTCGAGCAGGATCTATCATTGATCTTGCAGCCCAAGTATGTGGAATCCTCAGCATTAGGGTCTTACCATCTATTTCTGCTTGGAAACCAAGGGCCTCTGAAATGGCCTGTAATGTTCTGGGGGCACCAGGGACCTCCCTGACCAACAACTTACTGATGGGTATCCCATCTCTGGCAATAAAATTTTCTAGTAACAATATCTGGTTCCTTAGCATTCCATTGTACAAATAGTAGATTTCCATATAACTTACTTATATCCTCTTAGATTTTGATTCGTTTTCCCTCCACCTTACCTTTACTCAATGTTTAACCAGTCTATTTTTAAATATAACTTGGAATACTGAAGATAGAATTAGCATTGTTTGCAGGTTTTTGGCACATTGGTTTGGGAAAAAAATCATATTAGATTCAATATTCTTGCAGAAAGAATAAAGTTTCATTGTTTTCAAATGTTTAATGGAGAGGATCAATAGAACAGAATACTTGAAGGCATACCCAAGAGTCAGTGATCAACCCATAATACTTTTCAATAGCCTGGCCCAACGTTTACATTCTCTGGTAGGATCTGACAACAACACAAATCACAGAGCAAGTATACCTTGCTAATTGACAGTGAAGACTATCACCTTGCCAAATGGATACAAAAAGAATAGTTTGAAGGAGTGAGCAAACAACTGAAAAAAATGCCAAGGTGTGTAAGCCAAGAAGACTTCCACATCTTAACCAGAAACAACAAACCCTTGTGGAAAATAAGGCTCTTCACAAAACAGACCTGAGGGACAGAGGAAGAAGAGCTTAAGGAAATCTTTGACTGAAAACACTGATTTGTTTAGTTAAGAAGAACAAATATTTCTGCAATTGGCATAAAACAGGAATGTGAAGTTGAAACTCACAGTAAGGAAACCTTTTGTCCTCATTTGATCTCCATAATAGAAAGTCTTTGGTTGCTGTTTTTCATAAA
The DNA here is from genome assembly GCF_020740685.1 of Jaculus jaculus. NCBI lineage: Eukaryota > Metazoa > Chordata > Mammalia > Rodentia > Dipodidae > Jaculus > Jaculus jaculus. Next base: position 154,276,880 of record NC_059103.1, on the reverse strand, counting down.
TCCAAAAATAGACTCAGATATGGCAAATGCCCTTCCCAAGGTATCCACAGAAGAGTTTGATGGCAAGATCTGAATCAGTTCTCTGGGTCTCTGAATCCTGTATGTTCACAGGCTGAGACTGCCCCTCTAGGTCTCTCCAGGCCACTGGATCTCAGCTTGGTAGCTACCATTAATGGCTATGCAGACATCCCAGGATATTTCCCCTCGTTACACATACATGGCAACATATTTGCAGCAAATGATTATAAAAAGATTATTTCTGCATTCTTTCATTAATCCCTAAGCTGTGGGGCTTGGGATTCAAAAGATCATGCAAGTACATGAAAGCCTTGGACTGCTGAGGGTTCTATTTTCTCCTGAGATTTAGTGTCTGAAAATTTGAGTTTAATTATCAAGTCTTTGACTTCCTGGGGGTATGAACTTTGCATAAGACCTCTAAGGATTAGTTTATTAATCTGTAAGAGGGAGATGTTCTGCCTGTCTCAGATACTTATGAGCATGACTTGGAGTTAATGTATGGGAAAATGTGTTGTGAGTTCTTAAAATACTGCATCTCTCTCTCTCTCTCTCTCTCTCTCTCTCTCTATCTATCTATCTCTCTCTCTCTCTTTCTCTCCTCTCTTTATGAAAATGCTAAATCATGCTAAACATGGCTGTTAAATATAGTAAAAAATATCAGTATGTTAGAAAATTGTCTGACAACATTATTTCACTCATAGAAATGAGCAAAATGCACAGCAAATGGCATTCTGTTAGAGTAAATTATGCTGTTACCTTTCACAGCAGACAGCCTTAGGTTGCGGGGATGAACTTCCAGACCAAACACAGTTGGGAAGAAGGACATTTTGAGGTTTACAGATTCAGGGGTAGTTCCATAATGGCAGAAGTTGGTGTCCTTTCACAGTTCCAAGCATAGAGAAAAGCCACTACCATGTCCACCATAAGCAGGCACACTCCGGAAACCCTAGTACTTTGTATACCTTAGGCTGGAGTTCAGATCTTCCCCCAAACACACCTTAAGGCTGGATCCTAAGATCTACCCACAGTGACACCTGCTCCAGCCACACAGCTAGAGATCTAAATTACAAAGTTTAATAAAACTGAATCTATTGGGGGACATTTATTCAAACTGCTGCACCCTGTAAAATTGGACTTCAGATGAACTAGTTTATCTCACATTAATCAATATTTAAAATCAGCCCCAGGTTCTAATTATACACAATGCATTACATGTATATAGTATATATTTCAGTAATTATTTTAAGAGACACTCTTCAAAAGACCAGTGTGGTTGTGTGGGACTGTAATTCCCGCATTTGGGGGTTTTATATTTTTATTTATTTTATTTTATTTTTATTAGTTTTCTATTCAGCAAATACAGGCAGTTTGGTACCATTATTAGGTTCATCGTGACCTACCCCCTCCCCATTGGCCCCTCCTTGTTGAAGTATATGGGTTGTGCATTGTGGAGTTAGCCCACAGTTATTGGTACCATAAATGTCTCTGCATATCTTGACCCAACATGTGGCTCTGACATTCTTTCTGCCCCCTCTTCGGCAAAATTTCCCTGAGCCACGTTGGGTTCATTTTTGGTCTGCTTCAGTGATGAGGTGTTGGGGGCCTCTGAGGCTCTGGCTCTCTGATTTGGTAGGAGGTGATTTTTCTCTGTGTTGGTCTCCTTCCCCCTTGTGCTGGCATCTGGTTCATCAGGAAATCAGCACCTTTGTTTGTTTCGCCAATTTTCCTTAGTTTCAGCTGGGGCCCTTTGGAGGTATGATAGGTGGCTCTCTCCTTAGGATCTGCATCTATCTGAAAAAGAAAAGCAGATTCTCCAAAGGAGAGTAAGTTAGCTCCAGGACAAATGAAATAACCCTTATTATTATTTTTTTTTTATAGAGTTTAATAGGTGTAGGCCCTCTTGTAGCCCATGATTAATAGTAGCTTGATTTTGGAGAGAGGGCTTATGTTTGGATATGATTCTGACTTGTTTCCTAGCTCCAGCTATGGGTCCTGTACCATTGAGGGGATCAGTTAGCCAAATCAAGAGCAGTTGGTTCCACACCATGGCTGTGTGCCACTATTGTATTTGTGTGGGCATCACAACCGGTTATCTTTGCTATGTAGATTAGAGCATATTGGTCATTTCCCCCAGTCGCCCATTCAGGGGTTTTAAAAAGGAGTATCATGTTTCAGTCCATCCTGGCATATCTACTTGGCTGGACTACTTAGGGAAACATTACCTAAAAAAATATAAGGACAAAGTTAAAGCTTAACTCTAAGGAGCTTTGTGACATATAAACTGAATCTATATTTTTTTAAGATAAAAAAATTTTGAAAAATCTGTTTTTTTTTTTTATTTTTATTAACATTTTCCATGATTATAAAATATATCCCATGGTAATTCCCTCCCTCCCCACCCCCACACTTTCCCATTTGAAATTCCATTCTCCATCATATTACCTCCCCATTACAATCATTGTAATTACATATATACAATATCAACCTATTAAGTATCCTCCTCCCTTCCTTTCTCCACCCTTTATGTCTCCTTTTCAACTTACTGGCCTCTGCTACTAAGGAAAAATCTGTTTTTGACAAGAATTTCACATGTGTAGAATTATTTGTTCAATCTCTGAATTGCATATTGATTGGAGATAACAGTCGAATAACTGTAATAGGAAAGAGAATAGTTAAGTGCTAAATGAAGCTAAAAAATCTGATTGAAGGATCAGTTTGGCTTCTCACAGTTTTTTGGCTATTTTGACTCTGGACATAGCTTTTAATAAATTTATTTATTACTTTAATACAAGGAATTATTATTCATCACATTCTATTTCTAACAATTTTGTTGTTTGTTTCACTTAGTCTCCTCCTGATACATCATTTCCCCCATATCTTCTTTGTTTTTCTTATTTTTTTTATTTAACAGTTGAGTATAACATGAGCTAAGTCATTAAGCTATATAGGCAATGGATTTTAAATTAATGAAAAAAATTAATTTCCCTGGATGTGCAATTTAGTGTCATTTAATCAAAAATATCAGACAAATATCAACTATTTTCATGTACCATGATCTCAGAATCTATAATCATTCCAAATACCCATGATTTTGTATGTAAATGAACCCATTTTTGTGGATTCAGACTTTGAAATATTCTCCTGCATTATTTTCCTTTAGTATTACCCTCCTTTTCTCATTGTTATAGATGATTTAAAAATAGATATAAAGTTCAGGGCCTTGAGAATAATCTTTCCAATATTGATTATATCTTATTGCTTCTCTCACATTATTCAAGATTCTCATAGATTTATTTTTAAAGTACACTATCTACAATGGGTCTTTAAAAATGCCAGATATTAAGTGTGTATATGTGTGTATGTGTTTATTTTAGTAAGAATAATTTTAAAAGCTGACAATCAACAATTTTCTATGGGTTTATATTCGTCTTAGAATTTAGGTAATGTTTTTATGCATATGGAGTAGAAACACCTGGGGTTGGGTAATGAACTAAGAAATGATTAAATGAGTACTGTTTGACTAAACTCTTCATTTCTAGTATGTAAACAATGAGAATCGTGATTCCTGACTCAGAGGAACTAGATATGCAGTTGAATGTGGCACCTCCCATGCCTGAAAGAAAACAACAGGACACTCAAACAGGGAAACTGAGGGCAAAATAGTGAATATTTTCTTCAAAATCGTGTGGGTAAAATCACAGAAAACAGGAAGGGAGTGAGACTAAGCTAGCACTGCAGGTGCAGAGACACGATACTTAAGAAATCAATAAAAAATTATGACTGACATAAACCAGTTTTGTGGCAGACAAACATAGAAAGTATAATTCTATGACCTGTCAGGAGTGGCATCTGTGGGAAAATGCCATCCGATGTCTAAATTTTGAACATATATTGGTGGTTTGTTTGCTTCTGTTTGCTGAAGCAAATTGGAAGACAGGAAGTAAAAGAACTGGAAATGGAGAGTTTAGAAATAACTGCTTGGCCCCAGACCCGAGTGAAAAGGTCAAAGGGCCAACTCATTTAGTGGTCAAAGGAAAGAATTACAAATATTCGTGATAAATTCCAAAGAAAAATACTCCATGATAAACTTTATAATTTATTTCAATAGTTTATAAATATGTCAATACATAATTATTTAATTTTGTTTTGTTGTAATTATTGTTTCTAATTTTTTAAAAAAATACCACAATGTAAAAATTTATTGAATGACTTACTTTTAGATGGTCATGAATTGGTTAGCATGTTACAATTAATGGGTAAAGTAACTCCAATGCAAAACACTTTAATAGGTTATTTAATATACAGTTATAAGCATTATCTAAATATAATTATAAAATTGGTATATCACATTAGATGATCTACAAAACAAAAATGCAAATCACACATTGACAATAACCCTTAAATTAACCCACAAATTGCCCCCCCAATCAATAGTATGCATTATAAACACACTAAAGAAAGAAAACTAGAGACATTGTTTAAACATGGAAACCAAAGTAAGCACACCAAATAATTCACTCACCAAGTATAAGGAAGTCAGCCTCTGCTACTTAAGTCATGAGTGACACTTTTAGGGGCATTTCACAAGTTGCTGCAAATCGTCCGGTATTAGGTCCCAGAGTAAAGTGTCTGTTCCTGCCTTTCTATTTGCCTGCGGGTGCATCCTACACCCATTTCAGAATATTTTACTTCATCATGCCCCTGTTGCTCTTATAAGTGAATACCTGGCTAAAGTGTGACCCCAATGACAAAATTTCAAAATTAAACAAAAATCTTCCAACTAGATACTGATTTAATTCTATGAATATCATCTCCTCTTACTGAAGGTTATCCAAATAGGCAGAAAGAATTTAAATATTGATGAAATGAAAAAAAGAAGTCTTCCTACACTAGGAAGAAGCATTTTAAGTTATAATTACCCAGAAGTCAAAGAGTACTTTCATACTCATCACCAAATCTAAAATACCAAGTATTTGAAGACAAAGATTTTATGACAAAAAAGAGAAAGAGAGAGAGAGGGATGGAAGGGAATTGGCTAGGCAGGGCCTCCAGCCACTGAAATTGAACTCCAGAAACATGTGCTACCTTTTGTGCATTTGTGACTTCATGCACTTGTGTCACCTTGTGTGTCTGGCTGACATGGGAACTGAAAAGCCTAACATGAGTCCTTAGACTTTGCAGTTAAGTGTCTTAACTGCTGAGCCATTTCTCCAGCCCACTGAGTTTATACTTTTATAATTTTATGCTGGAGTACAGGGGTTGACAAAGAATAAGGTGCATGAAATATTGATGGGATTACATATTAACATTGCAAATCAGATCACATATGTTTTTTCTGTAATGTATTATATGCAAAACATGTAAATTTCCATCATAAAATTAAAACTTATCTATTATATATTACAGTGCATTTACTTGTTCCCATACCTTTTCTATCAGGGTCTTTCTAGCAATACTGCAATTCACAGTGCATGTGGAAATAGTTTCAGCACACTGAATTCATTTCTTTTGGAGAATATACAAACACATACACAGACACACACACATGCAGACACACATCAGGGGTAGAAGGTCAAAACATATTCTTACTTATTTTTGATATGTTAAAGAACCTTCATACACTTATGTACAAAGGCTTAACAAAGTTTTATTCTCTGAAGAGTGGACAAGAATTATGTGTTGTCTACATCTTTTCCTTCTATCTGTAGAATCCTACAGCAGTGTAGTGAGACAAGGATTACTGTTCCAGTCACTTCACAGGCATTGGATACTACTGATTCTATCAGTTTAGTCAAGGATGTTTTAGATAAGCCAGGTTTACACAGGGCATATCTTTCCTTACTGGAGTGAACATTAAGGCTGGGAAAAATAGATCCAACAAGAACATTAAGTATTGTTAGAGGTAATATTCTCTAAACTTGGATAGATAATGAATACAGAAGTTGGCTATGCCAACTCAGCCTCATTCCTACCTGAATTTTGCAGAATACCTGAGATTCACACAGGAATAGTGCATAACACCAACCTTGAAGTTTGCTCTTTCTATAAGGAATACAGTCAAATTTCCCAAAGCACAATGCCTTTGTGAGCCTTCATAAGCTGAGGCCATTAAAGGTAGTCTGGGCAAATGTTCAACCTTCCATCTCAAACCTCATTTGCTCATAGGCCATTGGATCTCATTCGTCCTGCTAGTGGAAAACTGTACCCGGTCCTAACATTTCAAACAACACAGTGGACAGCAACAGAATGTAAAATCTGGCTTATTTGGTAAGAATCTGGCATGTACCAGGGAAGGAGCCAGAGATCTGATTTAAGGGAACTATGACAAAATGTCACAGTCACAACCATCAAAACCCTTAAAGGCTCATATCTGGTGCACTATGCTTCTTAAAGAGGAAGAGAAGGGTACTAGTGGTGAGGGTGCAAACAAATACTGGGCTGTCACCATATTGTCCTGTATGGATTCCATAAACAATATTGTATGGGATAAAATGTTCACAAATCATTGTAGGCTTGGTTCAAAGATGTCAATCTCATTATGCCTGGAAGAAAAATAACGAACTTGGAAAATGTCTGTTGTCTATTTGAGGGCTATTCTTTCATTGTGCACCATTTTTGGTTACCCAAATACAGGATGAAAATGTGATGTCCCTGCCTAGGAAGTGAATGAGCATGTGAAAATGAACATTCCCATCAACTGACTGGATAGTTAATGAAGATATGGTACATATGCACAATGGGGTTTTATTCAGTTTTAAAGAAAAATGAAATTATAAAATTTTCAGGAAAAAGGGTGGATCTACAAAAGATTATGCTAAGTAAGGTAACTGAATTTAAGAAGTTTCATGAAGTCTTTCCTTACATTTTAATTATTAAAATTATTGATTTTTATTTCAAAATGTTCTGAGTCTAATATTAATGAATTAAGATATTATGGCAAGCCAGGCATGGTACCATACACCTTTAATACCAGCACTCAGAAGGCAGAGGTAGGAGGATCGCCATGAGTTCAAGGCCACCCTGAGACTACATAGTGTATTCCAGGTCAGCCTGAATTAGAGTGAGACCCTACCTCAAAAAAACAAACCATATATATATATATATATATATATATATATATATATATATATATATGACCATATATATATAAAACAATATATATATAACCATATATATAACCATATATATATTACCATATATATAACCATATATATATATTACCATATATATATATATATATATATATATATATATATATATATATATATATATATATATTACCACAAAAATCAAGTTAACTACCAGAAAAAAAAGGGCAATGTCATATATCCCTACCTTCATATACTAACCTACCCAGTAATCGAGTCATTTCAAAGGTTTTAAAGACCTACTTGAATGGGAATTTGAGAGTTGCCTGCTTATTAAAGATTATCTTTGAATAAATTCTCAATACCCATTCTTGAGATTATATTATTTATATCTTCTGGGAGTAAATGTAGTCACATTTTTAATTTTTTATGGAAGGCAAATTTAACTAAATTATCTAATATTTCTATGTTTCAGACATCCAGTATGCACTATGTGGTATAGGGATAGAAGAAAAAATCATCTGCCCTCACACTTTTCCCATGCCCCTCGGTTTCTTCCAAGAATTTCCTAGTTCTTATGTAATGAAATGGCTGAGGAATTCTCAAATGCATTGGAAACCATGTTATTCTGGCAGTTTAAAAAGAGTGTGATGAATCACGTTTGCTTTGGGCTATATGCTGTACTTACTCATTTTGTGGTGATTGCCTGAAGATGAATTTAGTGTGTTCGTTTGAACAACTCTGCATAAAAATGTGATGGAGACAAGAGAGCTCTGAAAGTACCTTTCCTGTATTCATTTCCCACTAGACAAGAGAAAGGATTTTCATGGAGTGACATTATATTGGCATTTTGCACTCAAATCTTTTCAGACAAAGTGTAGCAAGAATATGTATAGTTGCTGAATATTTCATTTTAATTTCAGGTGCTAATAGCTTCAAATTTACAGTTTTCTCACATTCCCATCTTCAAATGAGGGTGCTATTTTGAAAAATAATTTACTGAGTTTTTATATATTGGAAAATATGCCTGAACCCAATTCAAAATGTTGATTTAACACTATTAATAGACAAAATACTTGATATATTGTCTAAAAGTTTAGCATGGACTTTGTTTTTTCCAGATTTTAAAAAAATAATTAGTTTTTTACTCATTGAATACAGTCAAGATGGTACCATTGTGAGGCTCATTCATGTCATACCCCCTCCCCCTGGCCCCTCCTTGTTGAGGTATATGGGTTATGCATTGTAGAGTTAGCCCACATTTATGGGTAGGAGAAATGTCTCTGCGTATCATGACCCAATGTGTGGCTGTTACATTCTTTTTTTTTTTTTTTTTTACTTTATTTATTTGAGAGCGACAGACACAGAGAGAAAGACAGAGGGAGAGAGAGAGAATGGGCGCGCCAGGTCTTCTAGCCTCTGCAAACGAACTCCAGACCCATGTGCCCCCTTACATTCTTCATGCCCCCTCTTCTGCAAAATTTCCCTGACCCATGTTGGGTTCATTTTTGGTTTGCTTCAGAGATGGAGGTTTGGGGGCCTCTGGGTCTCTGGATATCTGATTTGGTAGGAGTTGATTGTTTTCTGTGTCAATTTCCTTCACTCTAGTCAGCACGGACTTTTAATAAAAGACTACAGCATACAACATGCAAACACATTACACACACACACACACACACATATATATTTCTACAGGCACAAAATAATTAAAATGAATTTGATGTAGAGGAAAAAATACTAAGAACATAAAATTTTAACACCTTTATCTTTATTGCTTTTATGGAGTTATTTTTGCCAATAATGCAGAATTGGTCCTTTAGCAATCTGCTGCATTCTGGGAATTCTAATTTTGAGAATTATTCTCATTCCCTTATACTTCAAAATAATGATTTTATAGGAAAATATATTATTGTGTGAAATGATTAGTGTGGATATTCCTCAAAATCCATCTTTTCATGATTATGAAAAAGAAATGCATTTTTACATGCTCATCACACTTAACACAAACTGTAGTGATAGTTTTCTGGGCTCCTATGTCATAATTGTGTCTGATCTATAATGATATCATCACTTTGGAAAATACCCATTTATTGAAGGTTGACAAGTGCACATTGTCAAACCAGTTTGAAGTGTCATTTCTGATTCCTGCTAAATGTAGATTAGTAAATCTTGGTGTCTTCTACAAATCTTCCTAAGTGAAATCTTTGTAAATCAACTTGGGAGGTTGGGACTTTCAATTTAAAGAATATACCTGAAATGCAGACATTGTCACTTGCCAACATTACAATTGTGTATAATTTGAAAGCTGTTTTCATTTGTAACTTTCCCTTAGAATATGGAATTTATAGCAATCTAAACATAAATGTTTTTCTTAATCTAATTGCCTGAATAATATATGAGTGCATTGATGTGGTTAAAAGCAGTAAAGAAGTATAACAAAAAATATTAACATCATATATCTGATCCATTTTCATATTACTGATACTGGTCTACTTTACTGCATGAATCTGTTCTTTATCACACTTCATTAATCAAAAGGGAGCAACTTTCTTATTTCCTTAGTTATAATTTGACTTGTTTTTCAATTTTACATTTGTTATTTGAATTACAGTTAATAAAAAAGTGGCATCTTAAAGCCTAGCCTACCAAATAGAATACAGATGAAATTCTACAGGTATGTGTGCCTTTTCAATCAAAATTAGAAATGGATTTATTTTAGGTCTGCTTCAGTGCTGAAGTATTGGGAGCCTCTGTTTTCTCTGGATATCTGATTTGGTAGGAGTTGATTGTTGTCTGTGTCTATCTCCTTCACCCTTGTGCTGGTACCAGGTTCACCAAGAAAACAGCACTCTTGTTTGTTTTGCCATTTAATGTTATGTTCGGCTGCAGTCTCTTGAGGTATGATTGGGGTGGCTATCTCCTAAAATGAACCCAACATGGCTCAGGGAAACGTGTGGAAGAGGGGGCGGAAAGAACGTTAGAGCCACATGTTGGATCATGATGCACAGAGACATTTCCTCCTACCCCTAGCTCATGGCTAACCCCACAATGCATGACCCATATACCCCAACAAGGGGGGTCCATGTGGAGGGGGGAGGACAGGGAAAAGGCTAACAATGGTACCAACTTGACTGTATTCACTGAGTACAAAACTAATTTAAAAAAAAGAAAAGAAAAAAGAAAAAAAAATGGAGAATGACTCTTTCATACTTAAAGTAGTCCTTTGATTCCAAGTTCTCATTAGTTATTTCATTAAACACTGTACTTTCCCACAACAAAATGATTTGACAGTGTAGTGCATATTGCTGGTGTTGGAAGTACACCCATGTCCTTAGAGAGAAGTGGGGGAAAAGATGTTGACAAGGTGGTTAGGATCAGTCAGATGATATTTTTTTATGTGTTGGGGATTTGTTATAAACAGAGTCAATAGAGTTTCATGCAGGTGAAAAACTTGCTTAGACAAGCTTGCTTTCTAAATTCCAGGCTCTATACAGAAAAGGAGGCTTTAAGTAGGGCATGAATGACAAGTCAGCCAAAAGCAAATTTATTAAAGGAGTTCAGCAAGAATTGGTAGCATCAATAAATGCATTTCTTCAAGGACATGCATGGAATTATTTGCATTTCCAAGGCCTTCACGGACATTTTAATTTTATTTTGAAAATGTTAATTGCTAATCATTAAATGTTTCTTAGAATGCATCCAGTTTTTTTCAAATAAGAACATTATTTTAATTTTTATAATTATCAGGCTTGTATTCAGGTCCTGGAACATAGTTTACTTTGGATTGTACGTCATATTTCTAACAGCTATTGTAAAATAATCGTACTGTCGGAGAAAGCTTTTAATTTATGTTTAAAACTGCATTTATTATACCTCAAAATTATAAGTTCTATATTGTTGTAACTTTTAAAATAGATATATTACAACTGGCATTTTAATTATTAGATCTGAGATACATGTGAGAATTATAAATTGCAGTAGAAAAGAACGAGCTTCATCGTCAATAATATTAGTGGTTTATAAACTTCTTTTATTTTTTTTAATTTTAGTAATCATTAACAAAAACAAGGAGAAATGGTAAGCAATATTCATTTTCTTATGCATGTTTAAAATGGTAATGATTAGAACTACTTGTTTTTCTTTCCTGGGCAAACAAATTTTAGTTTTTTAAGAATTTCAGTTTAATAACTTTTAAATTTCTCCTAAGAAAATGGAATACTAAAATTTTGAACTAGTGTGTAACACATTTCTTTAGAAAAATCCAAACACCTATGTGTAGTTGTGAATTTCCTTAAAACTAGCATTCAGGAGGCTGAAGTAGGAGGATAAGATTTAATTCAAGTATATCTAGGCTACAGAGTAAGTTCTAGGTCAGCCTGGCCTGGAGTTAGACCTTGCTTCAACAAAACCAAGAAACAAAAAAGAAAAGAAAAACCTAGTCAGAATAAAACCCAGGGAGCATAGCACCTATAAAAGGAAGCATATAAGTAAATGATACAGTTGAAACAACATAATCAATACTTATGTTAATATCAATTATGGTCTGCCGGGCATGGTGGCGCATGCCTTTAATCCAGCACTCAGGAGGCAGAGGTAGGAGGATCGCCGTGAGTTCGAGGACACCCTGAGACTCCATAGTGAATTCCAGGTCAGCCTGGGCTAGAGTGAAACCCTACCTCGAAAAACCAAAAAAAAAGAAACCAATTATGGGACCAGGCATTACTAATAATATTCATACTAGCAGAGTGAAAGCCAATGAAAATGTTAAGAGCTTAAATTAGTACGTTTTGAATGCAGGCATATTTAGTTGATGGCAGATACCAACAAGTGTCTTAATATTTTAGCTATTTTCAGTGAAAATAATTTAATTCAGTAAAACTACATATCTGCACTAGATGCTACTTTTCTACAAAGCTTTGTAGAAATTACAAATTGTCTCTAAGTGGCAGAATGCAGACTTTTTGTTTCCTTAGTATTCTTACTCATTTGCTTAATTGAGATTATTTGAAACATTGCTTTTGAAAACCAATACAGTAAGATATGGGACCATCCAGTAGCTGTCACCTGATCACTAATGACTGCTCTACCCCATGTCACTACTGCTTCTGTAATGAGAAAAAGATATACAATTCTATTTTCTTCAAGGCATTAACAGTGCCCATAACAATGTCTTTGGCTACCATAATGAAAAACCATGACTCAAATATACAAAGACATTACTTTCCAAAAATGGAATTCTAAAAGCCAAATAAAATCCTGGCATGATGTGATAATTTTATTAGTGCAGCGAAAGATCAGAAAGGCTCTGTCTCAGCTCTGCAGCTTAAATGTCAGGGTGACTGTAGGGGCTTCCTCCTAATGAAACCACAGCTCCTGGTGGCCACTGGGCTGATTTTTTTACATTTTCGTTTAGAATAATAGGAGACAGGAAAGAAAAGGGAGGTTCTAACATTTTCTCCAGACTGATCATTAAGAATCTCCTTAATCTGAGTCTAATGATGTCACATGCTTTAATCTTTGCATGTCACAATCACCTGGGGACTGCTGTACACTAATGAGCATCAATGTCTGACCAAGTCTCCCTTCTCAGAAAGAGAGTGAGTACAGAAGTGAGAAGTGGAATAGAATCTTCAAAAATGGAAGAAGCAGAACATATATGCTATCTAAATAGTTGATACCATCTATTATCCTGTCACTCATTAGGTTTATGTTGCTAGCTATGATGGAGCACAACTGTAATCCCAGCACATGGAAGGCAGCAGCAGAAGAATCAGAAGCTCAAGACCCAGCCTTGACAACATAGAGAACCCAAAGCCAACTTGAGACCAACTCTCAAAAAAGTAAATAAGTACATAAATAATACAATAATATTCATAAAATATCTGACCCAAAACATATTTCAGAAATATCCCCAAAATTAATTTTCAAAATCAGACTTTATTGATTTTTAATATTTTGATTTACCTGAAATGCTAACTCAGGTGTATTTTCTTTCTCATGGGAAGCTGAATTCCAAAAATTTGGGGAAGATCTAGTGAGAGATACTTGTAAGTAGAAACAATTTAATTAGATATATTCAATATTACGTAGCTAAAATGTTAAATAACTACAGATATAATGATAAATTAGCTGATATTTCTATACCATAAGATAATCATAAAATCTAATATAAAATGCATGGTGTCCATATATGACTGACATATCTTGATTTTTATTAGGTAGTTAAGGTGTACAATGTAGTGATGATAAATTTATAATTCTTGATATCACATACATAAAGAGTGGAAAATATAAATTTGAAATAGACAATGTGACTTTGGACCCAATGGTTTAATCCCAACAAAATTGAAAAAAAGTACTCACATATTTCATAATCTTTTCCAACATCTTAACCATATCAAAACTCATAGAGTAATCATAGAGTGAATAGTTTCATTTTTATTTGTATTTAAATATATTACACATTTTATCCTTGATTTTAGTAAGGATAATTTTGTAAGGCACATATTAATGTAGCTTCTACACTTTTCCAATTGAGCTTATTTTACAAGCAGAAATATTTTTTTGAATTCCCAGGATTAATGTTATATACACAAAGAACTATAATTCAAAAGGCATTACATTAAAATTTTAGTATTTCAAAAACTACTATCACAGAAACAAAATAACAATGACTAATACATTACAAGTTAGAGTGGAGGTATACTACTTTTTCAAAATGCAGTTTGTATTACAAGTAGATATACAGAGTTAGAAAAGTGAGTGAAACAGTCTTTTGTGGACCCTGGTTTATTTTCATTCCTTCACTCACATATATGTCCATAAGTCCATTTACCTAAGACTGTTGATACAAATGCAAAATTATGGGAAACCATAATATGTGTATGTGAGTGTGTTTGTGTGTGTGTGTGTGTGTGTGTGAGAGAGAGAGAGAGAGAGAGAGAGAGAGAGAGAGAGAGAGAGATTGATATTAAAAAAGAGAGAAGGATGGGGGACTTCCAGCCAAGATGGCAATCGCCTAGTTGTGCTGCAAATCCTGGGCAAAGAAAGGCAAGATATTAAGGGTTCGCTGGGTCTTTTAGGGGAGAGCAATATCCAATAGATTGCCAGTGGGAGGGTAAAGAGGAGGGAAAAACAGGGAATAGCTGATCCCCTCCAAGGCTGATAGCCCCACTCCTACCCCCAAGTAGCTGCCATATCCATGGTGCCACTGAATGCAATTGATCCCTGCATGTGGAAGCTTAGATTGCTCTGCCCACTCACCCTCTTATTGCTCTGGCCACCACAGGTTCAGCGAGTCCTGGCAATAACAGGGAATTGCTCATTCCCTCATGGGCAGGTAGCCCACCCCTCCCTCCAAGTAGCCGCCTTATCCATGGTGCCACAGTGTGCCAATCAATACCTGCATGTGGAAGCTTAGACTGCCCCACCAACTTGCTCACTTACTTCTCCTGCCACGGCACATTCAGTGAGTCCAGGCCCACAGTAACTGCCACACAAGCTCAGACTGTGTCTATCACTTGTGCCAACTCAGGTGCCATCCCCTACCTGTCTGCCATGCCGGCCAGCAGCCATTGTCCTGTGGCAGGGGAGCCCAGGCTGCTTCTGGGTCCCAGTGTTCCCATGCCAGAGTTTTGAGTGCTTCAGTGCTTGGTGCCTCAGTGTCCCTCCTAGCTTGAATGCAGGCAGCTTTGGTGCATCACTGCTTGAGAGATCAGGCCAGGCAGTAGATCAGGCAACTTTGGCAAATGACAGCCAAAGCCCAGGCTGCTTGGCAACTACCCCAGGCTGCCTCAGATTCCCATTGTGCTTGAGCCCAGGCTGATCCATCCACCTATGTGCCCATACACTTTCATGGGAAGACCACAGCACAAAAGAAATAACATGAAAAATCAAACACAAGAAAACCCAGTTAAATCACCCAGTCCTACAATGAACATATATAATCAAAGCATAGAAGAGTCATTAGGATCAGAACACCAAAATAAAGCTATAAGCAATGCAACCCTGACCAATCTACTGGTAGAACTTGCAGAAAAGCAACAAAGGACAGATAATCATGTGGATGCTGCCATCACTAAAGTAGACCTACTAGATAAGAAAATGGAAGGAGTTCAAAGAGAGTTAAGAGATATTAGGGAGAGTGAAAAAAAAAAAAAAAAGAAAGAAAGAAAGAAGACCTAAAAAATCAGCTGGCTATGCTAAATGAAGACATAAAGAAATGTGAGGATAAGTTCCAAGAAACATAACGAAAATCAGAAAATGATGTGTTAAGGGAGCTTGACAGAGGGTTGAAAATTATACATAGAAAAGTAGTAGAAAATGTAAACCTAATTGAACAAGTCCACAACTCTCTAGAAGATCTCAAGAATAGAGTTAGCTATGTGGAGGATAGAAACTCTGATCTGGAAGACAAAATCGAAGAAACAGTTAGAGAGTTCAAAAATTTCAGTAAGTTCAAAAATTCCTGTGAACAGAAGATGAGAGAATTTTGGGATACACTTAAATGTCCTAATATTAGGATCACTGGAATACCAGAAGGAGAAGAAATACAAACCAAAGGCATGGAGAACTTATTTAACAAAATAATTGAAGAAAACTTCTCCAGTCTCTTAAAAGAAAGGCCCATCAAGATATAGGAAGCCAACAGAACTCCAAACAGACTGGACCAAAGGAGAAACTCTCCAAGACATATTGTCGTTAAGACTCTAAACATTGACACCAAAGAGAAAATCCTAAAAGCAGCTAGGGAAAAACAGCACACCACTTTCAAAGGAAACCCCATCATAATTACTTCAGACTTCTCAATGGAAACCTGGAGAGCTAGAATGGCCTGGAATGAAACACTGCAAAGTCTAAGAACCTATGGCTTCCTACCCAAACTACTCTACCCAGCAAAAGTATCCCTCATAATAGATGGTGAAAGAAAAACTTACCATGACAAAACTCAGCTTAACAATTACATGAACACAAAACCAAACCTACAGAGAGTATTTCAGGAAATTCTCCATAGAGAAGAAACAAATAATCAATCTAAAATACCTACAAGAAGCAGACCACAATAACCAAACTCACAGTAGACACAAATAACTTCAAAGTCGATGAAAACACCAACCCATATATATCATCACAATATGGCAGGGATCAAACCAAATCTCAGTCATTACCCTAACTATTAATGGCCTTAATTCACCCATTAACAGACACAAGCTAACAGGATTGATCAAAAAATTAGACCCCTCAATCTCTTGCCTTCAAGAAACCCACATCACCACTAAAGACAGACACCTCGTCAGGGTGAAAGTGTGGGAAACAATATTCCAAGCAAATGGGAATAAGAAATAAGCAGGCATAGCTATATTATTTTCTGATAAAATAGACTTCAAACCAAAAATAATCAAAAAAGACAAAGAAGGCCACGTCCTACTTATCAAGGGAATGATCCATCAAGAGAATATTACAATCATAAATCTGTATGCACCAAACACAGGGGCAGCACAGTTCATAGAACAAAACCTACTTAACAATGAAACAGAAATAACCACCAACACCATCACAGCTGGGGACTTCAATATACCATTATCAGTAATAGACAGATATCCAAACAGAAATTCAACGGGGAAGTAAGAGAGCTCAACAAAACCATAGATCACTTAAACCTAACAGACATCTACAGAACTTTCCATCCCAAATCCATAGACTACACATTTTTCTCAGCAGCCCATGGAACATTCTCTAAATTAGACCATATACTGGGTCACAAAGACTGCCTCCACATATTTAGGAAGATTGACATAATTCCCTGCATGATATCAGATCACAATGCTATATTGCTAGAAATCAACAACAAAAGACCTACCACGAATCCCAATGGCACCTGGAAACTGAACAGCACACTTTTATTTATTTATTTATTTTTTAATATTTTTGTTCACTTTTATTTATTTATTTGAGAGTGACAGAGAGAGAAAGAGGTAGATAGAGAGAGAGAGAGAATGGGTATGCCAGGGCTTCCAGCCATTGCAAACGAACTCCAGATGCATGTGCCCCCTTGTGCATCTGCCTAATGTGGGTTCTGGAGAATTGAGCCTTGAACCGGGGTCCTTAGGCTTCACTGGCAAGCGCTTAACCACTAAGCCATCTCTCCAGCCCTGTGAACAGCACACTTTTAAACAATAAATGGATAGTGAGTGAAATAAAAAAATGAAATTGCAAAATTTCTAGAATTGAATGATAATGAGAACCCATCATACCAAAACTTATGGGACACAATGAAAGCAGTCCTTAGGGGAAAATTCATAGCACTCAATGCCTTCATAAAAAAGACAGAGAGATCCCAAATCAATAACCTAAACATATACCTAAAGACACTGGAAAAGCAAGAAAAATCCAACCCAAAGAGCTCCAGAAGGAAAGAAATAATTGAAATCAGAACAGAAATTAATGAATTGGAAACCAAGGAAACAATTAAGACTAATTAATAATTTTTTTAAAAGAAAAGAGAGAAGAGTGAACTGAGAGGAGAATGGACTCATTTTTCTTTGTAGCAATCCTAACATTGCCTGTGAGAAGGGTGAAGTGTTACAAAAAATCAAATTGTCATAAAAGCTATGGTATTTACTCCCACCCAAAATGTACATATGCATGTGCTGAGAATGATTGCATTATTATGTTCAAGTACTGGTATTACTCTTCCTTGAAACAGCACCATGCTCCTGTTAACTATCACATAAATGAGTGCGGTACCCAATCTCTTACAATGTTTCAGGTATGATCTTTTGGAGTCAGCCATTTTATCAGTTACTATCTCATAATCAAAAGAAATAAAACCACTGGGAAGATAATTCATGTTATAATGATGTTAATACACTATTGATGGACTTACTTCTATCTTTAGAATATACTCTCGCTTTAGAGGAGCAGAAGTTTAAAGCTCCATGCCTGTCTTTAAGTCAGGGCTTGAAAGAAGTAATTATAAGTTGCAATCAGGAATTATTACTCAATTGGGTTTCTACCACTTCATTTCAGTCCACTAGCCTCTCTCTGTTTGATCTGACCTTGAGAATGCTGGCTGGGTATTTGTTTCAAAGACAGACTAGTACACAATTATTTATGAAAAATGTAGCAAATATGAATCACTTCTTATGACCAAAGGAAAATAAAATGCTTACAAATACACATAAGCTGTCATTTTGCTTTTTATATCCCTGTCCAAGGATGCAGTAAATGCCCCCTATATCAGTGCTCAGGGCTGTAGGCACCTTTGTGGCCCTGTCAGCAGTCACAGAGGCCTCTGCCCTGGCCTCTGACCAATACCATTTTGGTTGTTAAGCACATTTACTCTGAGTTCAGCAGATGAGTAATATTTTTAAATGCTTTTGAGGCAAATGAAATTTATGCTGCATTTGGGTATATTGTGTGTGACCTGCTTTGTGGTTGCTTGGTACTTTAATAAAAAAGATAAAGGTAAATCATTCAAAATAGGGTGATATTATCTGTATACAATAACAGCTGGAAGCTAAATTTATACAATTGCTTTTATTTTTTGCCCACTATCATTAATTTATCTTTCTCTTTTCAACTGTATACCAGATAGTTATAAGGTCACTAAACTTTTAATTTCAGAGTAAGGAAAAAGTACAAAGCAGTTATAGAATACATAAATTATTAAATGAGTCATTATGAAATATTAAGCTAGAAACAAATACAAATTTAAAAAGCAGCTCTATCAGGTACATTCCTCAGGACATAGTTTTAACTTTTACTGAGAATTGCTTATTTTGTTATGAAGTAATGATTAGTTTTAATAAATATGGGAAGTGTGTAGGTAAAAAAATCACAACTTACATATAATATATATTTTAAAGTTTAATAAGATGTCAACAAAGCAAGTAAAATTTTAATGAACTCAAAAATGATATTTGGTTTAGTTGACAAAAGTACTTTTAATGAAATTGTGTGCTATTTCAATATGCACAATTTTATTACACAAATAGATCTTAGAATGCATGTCACAACAGATAAATGATTTAAAAAATCACCATATTCTTATCAGAAGCCTAGTGGATCTGTTGAGATGATTCAGTTAGAGCCACATGTAAGGAGGGAGGATAATGACCCCAATGGGGAAGAATGACACAGAAATGAATTTGTCACCCACAAAGCATGCACACCCAAGATAAAATACAAACTTTGATTCTTAGATAAATCATGAATGTCAAATACATTTCTGGGCATATAGGAAATGCTTTACTAATACATGTTAATGAGTGATGTGTTCAGTAGGTTTATATAGGAAGGCAATATAGAGTTGTTTACCCAAATAAGTATTAAAATATTTGATAGACATAACATGCACATACTGTCCCATGTTATTTATAGTTGTAGCTGCATAATGAATTCCCTAAACCACATCTAAACAATTGACTAAATAACCCCATGCTGAAGCAGCATAGAAGAGTAAGATATTTGCTACTGACTTCCTACACTGTGGAAATTATGCAGCCATAATTGAAAATTATCAAACAGTTTCTTAACTCAATGTTGTAATAGTTTAAGCAAACAGTAAGCCACAGATAACTTGAAGTATTTTAGACTGTCAATTTCCAACTGATAGTATTTACAATAGATTAAAAAGCTATCATGGATTAAATTTGATTTACTCTAGTTATAACAAAGAATTGTTGAATTAAATGAGACCCTAATACAGTATTAAATTTGGTAATGCTTTTCTAATAAAAAGTTATTTCTCTTCTATGTCTTCTTTATTATTGATTAATATGAGTATACAGTAATTTGATGGTGTTCCTCTTCCTTTATCCGTTTTTTGTCCCCTCTCTCCTTCCTCCACCTCTAGACATCCCTCCTCTTGCAAAGTTTTCTGTCATTTGTCCTGCTATATCACTCTTTTTGTCGTCCTCCATGCTCCAGTTTACAATGCACATGGATTCAGAACCTTGGTGAGTTTGTTGAAGTACTGGTACGCATCATGGCGTCATGCATGCACCAGTCAGTTCATGTAAAGGACAGTGCTCCACAGTAAGCCTGAAAATTCTTTGGAGCTTACATTTTAATGTCAGCTTTTCCACAATGAGAAAGGAGGGCATGGTAGAAATTCCCTTTATTGTTGAATTTTTCATATCCTTTTATAGTCTTTGATGAGTTTGAGTGGCCTTAGTGTTTACCCTCCTCTTCACAGAGACAGATCTCTGGCTAGCACAGAGAGGATCACTAATATCCTTTTTGCAACCAGCTCTTCAGTATTCTCAAATCCCTGGCAGCTGCGATAATGGTGACTCATTCAGTGCTACATCCAGGAGTATTTCTTCAACTGGTCATTTGGACGTTTTGAGTCTACCTGGCATTTGTTGAATTTTTGTAAAATGAAGATTACCTAACCAGAGGGGAAATTATAATTAATGAAATTATTTAACATAAACACTTAGAAGTCTGTTTGATGGCCATAATGTCTCTCTGCTTAGGCAAAGGACAAGTGTAAGCTCCACTCTTCTGTCTATAACTTTCCATTCCATAATTTTTTTTCAATTCCTTCTCAGTTCCAGGTGTGATTTCCCTGCTGATGAACAGTCATTCCCTCTTATCTCATCAGAGATAAATTGATCAACCCCACAACTAATGTGCCAATATTGTAGTACTGGATACATCTTGCCTGTCTGGATGCCTTTATAGTTATCAGGGTCCCCTGATTGTTCAGAGTGTGGATGGGTTTTCTTCCCCATCAGCTGACACAGTACGTTTTTTGCACTATGGCAACTTGATTGTTAAGTTTTGTGTCAATTTGATCTATTTAGGAATCCATAGACATTCCTCATGGGGGGGGCTCTGAGGTTGCTTCCATGAAGGATTAACTAAAGGAGGAATCGTTTACCCAGGGTGAGCCCTTCCTCCAGAGTGGGCAGCCCCTCTCAGAGGGCAAGGGTCTTTATTTAAGAAAAATCTGGGAAGAAAATTATCATCTCCTCCCAGCTGGCTGCTGGTGCTGCTTTCTGCTTTCTAGTGTGGACTGAAGACCAGCATAGACTGAAGAAAATTGGCTCTGCAGGAAGGCTCCAGGCCAACAGTGCCACATTGGGACTGCTGAAGAAGCCAGCCTCATGGTGCAATGAGGAAATTAGGATTCTAGAGTGCTTCCTTATACTTCAAGTCCTGAGTTCACATCTGCAAAATAACCAAAGAATTGGCAATTCAAGATTCAAGGACAATAATTTTAAAATGCCATACTTAATGCAGATTATACTAAGGAGTGTTGAAAGGGGAAGGCTGAGAAGTATGGGAAAATAAACTGGGGAGAAGAGCAGTACACCATGTGGAGCCCAAAAGCCCATGTGGGGCACATGTAGCTCAAGAGTCCATGTGACCAGTCAGATCTGGGAAAAAAGTGTGGAAAGAAAAGTGAAAAGAAAGTTCAAGGAATTCTTGCCATGTAGGAAGCTCGAGGAGAGAAAGCACTAGGGGCCGTCCTGGCTGGGCCTAGGCCAAGCCCCTACCAGCTGGGCCCAGCTAAGTGAAAAACTTACCCACAGCTAGAAATTCCAAAGTGATCGGAAAGCCAGGGAGTGCCTGCCCTCCCCTTGAAAGGTATTTATAACATTAGGGTTGTAGCAGACAGCTTCAGGTTAACCGAGATGAACTTCCAGACCAGGCACAGTTATGGATGAAGGAGTATTTATTGAAGCTCACAGATCCAGGGAAAGTTCCATAATGGTCAAAGGAGCTGGTCTGCCTTCACAGGTCCAAACAGAGAGAGTGAAGCACAAGCCAAAAGCCACACAGCACAGCACACTTTAGGAACTCCAGCTAGGCACACATTGCCTATCCTGAGATTGAAATCTGAAACCCACCACAGCACCTTAAGATCCACCCAGTGACACTGCCTCCAGGCAGGTGGCTGCAGATGCAAACTACAAACAATAAAAAACTGAATATATTGGGGGCCATCTATTCAAACCACCACACAAGGGTGGTGGGCTGTCTTTGGGCTAGGTAAACCAGAGAGCCATATGATTGGTTAGGACTAGGGAGTGTCTCCAGAAGAGATTAGTTTAATTTGATCAGTCACAATTTTTAAATCCTATGAATGACTTCCCTCCCAGGAGAGGTCCTGACTGTTTTTGGAAAAACAGTTCTTTGTAACTAGGCAAGAGATAAGAAAATATTTCCTACCATTTTTACCTTCAGGGGTCCAGTCACCTTAACTCTACCCTCTTCAGTGGACTGAGTGGCTACCAGTTTCCTTGACACTAAGGCCTGCAACATCCTATTGTTGGACTGCCAGAAGTTAGTCCAATAAGTTCCATTTTAATACAACTTATTCTATTGATTCTGTTCCTTTAGAGAACCCTGACTAATACCAATTGTGGTACCAGGAGTGGTTCTAGAGAAACAGAATTGTAAGGATGGTGCCTTCTGGAGTTGGCTCTCCAACTCTGAGGCCACTAAAAGCTCTCCTGATCATAAGAAGAAAGGATTTACTGGTAATAAGGAGAGAGATTTTACTGGTAATAAGAAGGGCACTGATAATCCATAGTGTGAACTATCTAAAGAACACCACAAGATAGATGTATTTGGTGATCCCGAATCATATCTCATGAAGAGCAAGGAAGTTAGTGACTCTGTATCTAAAACTTTTGAATATTTTTGGAAAAGTTAGGCAAATGTTGATACTGGATGGTTACTTCTAACATCTCTGGATAAACTATTAAGAGTAAAGCAAGCCGGGTGTGGTGGCGCACACCTTTAATCCCAGCACTTGGGAGGCAGAGGTAGGAGGATTACCATGAGTTCAAGGCCACCCTGAGATGACAGAGTTAATTGCAGGTCAGCCTGGACCAGAGTGAGACCCTACCTTGAAAAACCAAAAAAGAAAAAAAAAAAAAAAAAAAAGACTAAGAATAAAGCAGAAGCTCAGAAAGGAAAATTCCAAGCTTAAGACTCAGATACATGATCTCAATGTTTCTAAGAGTTCCCTGGAGGAGAGACTCCTCTCTAGCCACAACAGGGCTCAACTTGCAAAAAACCAAACCCAAGCTCTCATTGTAAGACTGGCTAATTTACAACATAAACTCAAGTCCCAGCTTCACCAGCTGTCAGAAGTTAAAGTGAGGATACTGATTGGAAAAGAGTGGGATCCTCCTGCCCTTTAGGGATAGTTGCATGCCCACCCCCACACCCTGAAGTATTACCCTCTCCTTCCTTGCCTGAGGAAATTAATCCTTCTTTGTCTGAGGAACCAGCAATGACCCTCCCTACAGGAGGTGCTGATGCTTCTCAGTGCCTGCCCATCTTTGCTTATAGGCCTATAACAAAATAGAAGACTAGACATGCCCCTAAAGGTGAGATAGAAAGCATGACTCAAGAAGAGGTGAGACACACTCTTAAAGAACTTCAGGAGCTTTCTAACTTGTACAGGCTGAATTTATTGAAACAGGCCCACTGAGCAGAGATTTTAGATTTAACACTGCAGCCCATGCAGTTGGAAGAGGTGCCAAGAGTTTATTTGACAGGTTGGCTAAAGTATAGATCCAAAGATGGCCTACTGTGAATAAGCTGTGTGATATTCTTATGTTTAATGTTAATGAAGGAATTAAATGTCTCAGAGAACTTGGAATTCTGGAGTGGATTTACCATGTAACCTCACCTTTGTCCCCAACATGGGAGTATCCAGAAGATGTGTACTTTACTAAGACCAAGAAAGAGATTTGTAAAGGGAGCCCCAACATACCACCATAATTACCAGCAGTTGCCATAATATGTAAAGAAGATATCACAGTGGGAAGCACAGTTGATGCATTAAGTGACTTAAATGCAATGGGTCTAACTGGATCTCAGAGTAACAAGGGCCAAGTGGTAGCACTGAGTTGCCAGAGCCGAGGTGAGCATGTTTACCTTAATGGAAAGCATAGGCAAAGGAAGGCTAATAATGTTATGTTTCATGTAGGCCTTTGGTACTGGGTGATTAATCATAGTGCTCCCAGAAGTGAAATAGATCAAAAGGCCTACTAAGTTCCTTCTTGATCTGTATAAGCACAAACTTTCCAGACCAAAGGCACAAAAACACTCTTTGAATTATAGCAACAGGGAATCAAGGCCTTTTAACCAGTTTTCAGACTTGATCCAGTTTACTGGTCCTGAGCCCCTTGACAAGGAAG
This sequence comes from Jaculus jaculus, assembly GCF_020740685.1. NCBI lineage: Eukaryota > Metazoa > Chordata > Mammalia > Rodentia > Dipodidae > Jaculus > Jaculus jaculus. The sequence goes on along the minus strand of NC_059103.1, from coordinate 154,252,606 downwards.
GACCTTCCCACAATCCCCAAAAGTTTCAATATTAAGTTTAGTCCTATCCTTCCGCAGAGGGACCTGTAGCCCATTTATAGGGTAACTGTACACAGGGGAAAAGCAAATAATCTGAACTTTGAGGGCATACTGGACACTGGCTCTGAATTGACATTGATTACAGGAGACCCCAAAGAGCATCACAGCCCTCCAGTTAAGTAGATGCTTATGGAAGCCTGGGAATCAATGGAGTTTTGGCAAATGTTAGACTGATAGTGGGTCCATTGGATCCCCCAACCCATCCTTTGGTTATGTCCCCAGTCCCAGAATGTATAATATGGATAGATATACTTAGGAGTTGTCAGAACACTCACATTGGCTCCCTGGCTTGTGGAATAAAGGCTATTATGGTTGGAAAGGCCAAAGAGAAGCCACTGGGACTCACTCCACCAGGAAAAACAATGAACCAAAAATAATATTGCATCCCTGGCGGGACTGCAGAAATTAATGCCACTATACAGGACTTGAGGAATGCAGGGGTGATGGTTCCTGTCTCCTTTTATCTCTCTTATTTGGCCTGTTCAGAAAACAGATGGATCCTGGAGAAGGACAGAGGAGTATAGGAAACTTAATCAGGTGGTGACTCCAACTAAGACTTATTAAGATCATATCACTAATTAATTGTTGTTGCATTTATATTTGACTTATTATATTAGAGACTAAGCTTTTTCAAGGAACCTTGCTTTCTGTTGGGGGGAAGATTTTAAATTTCTGGTTGTACATGGGATAGTTATATCATGTTAGGCAGAATTATGACCTTATTACTGTCTTCATTTGGAAATTAATTATGATGTAAGGAGATATAGTCTGGTGTCAAGTTGACAAGGGGTAGAATTGTGATGAGTATGTTTTGTATCAACTTGACTTGTTTAGTAATCCACACATTCTACATACATACCTGGGTCTCTGAGTTTGCTTCCAGGGAGGATTAACTAAAGGAAGTATCCTTCCCCCAGGATGAGCCCTTCCTACAGAGTGGGCAGCCTCTCTGGGAGGGAGGGCTTTATCTAAGGAAACTCTGGGAATGAAAGTATTCCTTCCTCCCACCTGGCTGCTGGTGCTGCTTGCAGCCTTCCTGTGTAGACTGAAGACCAGTGTGGAATGAAGACCAGCTGCTCTCCAGGAAGCCATCAGGCCTTCAGTGCCAGGTTGGGATGGCTGAGCCATACACCTTTGTGGACTGAGCTTCTAGTGGGTTTCTTGATCTTAGACCTACAAACCTGCTATTGTTGGACTGCTGTAAGCTGATGCAATAAAGTGTTTCTCTAAAGAACCCTGACTAATAAAGCAACTAACCAGAGGGGATCCTCTTTCCATTCTAATTCTTATTTGATATTTTACTGTTCTGCAACCACAGCCTGTGAGGTCTTCAGCAACACTGTATCACAGTATCATTTTTTAGGGTAACCAAGCAATTTTGCAATGGCCTGCATTGTTTTGTGGGGTCATGGGCTTCCTTGACCAAGAGCTCAGCGTGAGAGTGGAGTGACCCAATTCTGGAACTGGGATTTACCTGAAACAACTCATGGTTACAGAGTGAAGCTCTCAAGAGCATCAACTACTATATGGACATTGAGTTTTCAGGCATTAGCATCTCATTATTAAATATTAAGATTTTGGCTGAAGAGACTAGTCTGTGGTTAAGTAGCTTGACTGCAAAGCCTGGAGATGAGGATTTAATTGCCCTGTGCCCACATTATTCAAGATGCACAAAGTGGCACATACATCTACTCCAACAGCTGGAGGCCCTGGTAAGCCCATTGTCTTTCTTTCTTTCATTTTCTGTGTATATGTATCTCCTTGCAAATAAATGAATAAATAAGTAAATAAAATATTTAAAAATACTAAGTTTTTTTAACACCAGAGCCTTCAGCTCTACAAAAACCAAGACTGCTTGTTCAGGATGCCTCGTACATTGTTTCTTTCTTGCCACTATAAAAATCATTATGCCACTGTAGAAGAATGCCATAAGATAATTAGGTTTTGAATATAAATGACAATGAAATTTAAAATTACTATAAAGAATAACAGACAGTTATTAAGCAAAAGAAGATAACAAAGACTATCATTGACCATGATTATTTTGGGTTTGTAGGGGATGAGAAAGTTTGCTTTATAAATAATCCATTGCAAAGTATGCATTTCTACAAGTAAACACAGTTTCAAACATGCACTGAACCATGCTAGGGTGAAGGTTTTCATATTTTCAGAAAGGAGTAACTTCCTTGTTATGTTGGGCTTCTGGTTCTATTAATGTTGTTATTATATTTTTACAACATATTGCATAATAGTGTTTTGGAATGCATTAGTTAAAACCACTGGAAATATGAATTAGGTCTAACAGTTGAAATAAGGGTAACTTTTCAATATGAAAGGTATACAAGATCAACCACTATATTCTATTTCCTCCACAAAACCTGGTTGGAGTAAATTATGTCCTATAATAAATAACAACACTTTACTCAAAATTGATCCCTTATATATATTTCCACTTAAAGGTGAATTTGGCTGTGCTTTTTCAGCTGACTTTGCTTCTATTTCTGAAATAGCACAGCTTTAAAGAATACTTTTAAGGGAAAATTAATGCTTTTAGCTGTGTGCATTTGAATGACTCAGCAAAAATACCTTACTGAGTTGATGACACCAGTAGGAGCCAAATTCCAGTATTTAATGAAGTTCCTAATTTTGTAGGCAGGTGAAAAAAAAAAAAAAAAAAAGCCAAGGGTTTTTCTGAGCTACCAGCATATGGAAGTGGCAAATGTTTCTTCCTTTATTGTGACTTTCCCCCTAATATATAACATTCCTTTTTTTATTGTTAAAGGTCTCCTTATAAATGGCTTTATAATCAACTTACAAATACTAGATACTTTTGAAATAATCCCCTCCCCAGCAAAATCATACACTAGGAAACAGTCCTACTTTATTTTACAAATGGAAAAGCCATTGAAAATAATATCTTATGTTACCATAATGTTATTCATCTTAGATTTAAGTTAACTGTATTTTCTTTTTTTTTTTAAATTTCTTTTTTATTTATTTATTTGAGAGCGACAGACACAGAGAGAAAGAGAGAATGGGCACGGCGGGGCTTCCAGCCTCTGCGAACGAACTCCAGATGCGTGCGCCCCCTTGTGCATCTGGCTAGGGTGGGACCTGGGGAACCGAGCCTCCAACCGGGGTCCTTAGGCTTCACAGGCAAGCGCTTAACCGCTAAGCCATCTCTCCAGCCCAGTTAACTGTATTTTCTAACTACATGGATATTGAATACATTTGTTTCACTATTATGTCAACATTCATCATCTTGTAAAACCTGACATATCAAAACAAACAAACAAGCAAAAAAAAAAAAAACTCGCACAGGGCTATATTTGAACACTTTTGTTTGAATTGCATGTGCTAGTTGTTGATCGCCTATAAGAGGGATGAATATTGCTTTGTATATAGTCCTATTTATAAAAGTAATGACATTCACCATGTATATTAGCCCAATTCTGTTTCAAACTGCCTCCTGGTCACAGTGCAATCCCTATGCTTTCTGCTTGGTTGGTTAGGCATGTCTCCACTAAGCATGCTCCAGATAAGTAAGTGGTAGGGAATGTTGTGAGAGCGCTACAGAACCATGGCTCAATCTTTCTTATAGGGATAAAAAACACCCCTCAACAATGAACCAAGGTCTTATGGGAAATTTTGACAATGATAAGGGAAGCCCACAGCTCTGTAAAGGGAGTGTTGGCAGGGAAAAGCAACCATGCAAGCCTGAGTAGACAAATAAGGAGACCATGAAAATGCATATGTGTAACATGTTAAAGCACAGAAGAAGATCAATTCCATGCCTAAAGCTTTGTTTATCATTTCCTTCTATTTCTTTATCAGTAATGTCTGACTTGGGGTTTTGAGAGGGAGAAAAAACACTGACAATATTTGATTTTTCTTAACATAATGTACTTTTCAGTAGTCATCTAGAAGGATGTAGTTATGTTTTAAGAGTGATAGAAAAAATAAGAGTTGAGGTTTGGAGAAGGAAAAGAGAGAGTAATTGGTGGGAATATGATTGAAATACTTAATAAACATATGGGGATGTATATAAAACATAAAATGTAATTAAAAATTGCTAGGGAGGTAGTTCAGTGGGCAAGAGAACTTGTGGTGAAAGAATGAGAACCGAGGAGAGCCCATGTTTGATTTCTAAAAGCCAACTAAATAAACTGAGCATGACCACACACATCTGTAACACCAACATCAAAGGGGTAGAGAGCAGAGAATTGCTGGAACTCACTGAACAAATGGATGTTTGAGTGCAAGATTCCATCTTAACATATGCATAAATGGACCACAGAGGAAATATACTCAGCATTTTCCTCTAGCCTCCACATGTGTGTGCACAGGATGCATGCATCTGCACACACAGGTGTAAATGTACACAACACATCACACATGAAACCTCAGATAGTTGACACACAGATATGGACACACACACGTGAGTGCTCTAGACAGTAACTAAAAAGTAAATCAACAAATAAATAAGAAAAATTTACCTGGAGAAATCCTAGCAGTAAAACTAGGCATTATTGGGAATACTGCAAACAGGAAGTTATTTTTCTTCTTTCACTTGTAACTTGCTTCTTTTCTTAAAGACTTGTGATGTTTAGAATGACAGTGAGAAGCAGTACAGAGGTCTGTCAGCACATCATAAATCATCATTGAGATTCACCAGTGGAATTTTCGGATAATGTAGCAAAAATCCCTAGGTCATTTTAAAATAAACAAGTCAATTTTATGATAGAATAAAAGGAAAAGAAGGACATTCTGTAAATCTGTAAGAGATCTTTCGACAGAAAAATGGGAATGAATGTTGGTATTGAATCAAATAAAAATGAGGATATAGAATGTTTGATATATATTATTTTAATACATATGGAAGTAATGTAAAACTTATAGTTAAGCCAACTTTGTATAAATAATAGAATAATGTGATTTGTGGTTTATATCTGAGGGAAATTGAAACACGTTTCAAGCTCAGAGATATTCTCTTAAATTCACTTATTATCAGAACATGCAATATACAAGGCTAAAAAAATATTTTTACTTATTGCCAAGAATAAATGTACATAGAAAATAATCTACTCTAGGTTTATGGCTGAAGAGATGGCATAGCAGTTAAGGCATTTCCCTGCAAACAATAATTCCCCTGCTCAATAACACAAGACACACATAATCCAGATGCCCAAGATTTCTCATGTGTCTGGAATTCGTTTGCAGTGGCTGGAGGTCCCGGCACATTATCTCTCTCTCCCTCTTTCTGTCCATCTCTCTATTAAATAGATAAGTGAAATATTTAAAAGGAAGGAATGAAGGAAAGAAGGAAGGGAGGAAGAAAGGAAGGGAGGGAGGGAGGGAGGGAGGGAGGGAAGGGAGGGAGGGAGGGAGGAAGGAAGGAAGGAAGGAAGGAAGGAAGGAAGGAAGGAAGGAAGGAAGGAAGGAAGGAAGGAAGGAAGGGTGAAAAGAAGGGAGAGGAAAGAAAGCCAAATTTATATTTCAAAGAATAATAATACAAGTGCAAGTGTATTTCCACTCACAATTTTTGGTAAAATTATGTTGACTTCAAAATTAAGATCTTATAAAATATTACATTAGCATTAATTTCACATATACAAATTTCATCTTTCATGGAAGAAAACTTTATTTCAGTGAACTCACATCTATCATAATGTTAGAAATCTCTTAAAGATTTTCAGTTTATCTTATATTTGACCAAAGACATTTTTCATTTTCAGTTGACAATAAATATGGTTGAAATGAAATGTTTGCAAGGGTCTTAAAAATGAACTTACCTTTTCACAAGGCAAATTGAAGTAATGCTCAAGTCTTGTCTTAGAGGATAATAGTTTTGAAATGCTGGTTGGTAATTGACTGATAATACATAGCAAATGTTGTTTAAATTGGTATTTCTTGACCAGCTGACTGAACACTATTTTGTAAAACACTGTATGTTCTTTGCTCCTTAATTTATTTCATACATTATTTTATATAACTTTCTGTATACACTGAAAATATAAACTTAATGGTTATATTAAAAATAAAATCTTTTGAAGTGGTCCAATAACTATAATTCACATTGCTGTGCAATTTTATCTGGCTTTAAAAGTGGATACACTCATAATTTGACATTTAAAGTTCTAAATGATAAATCGTATTGGAGTTCCCCATAGAAGATAATTTAGTTCAATTACACTGTCTCCATTTTTTGAAATCCTTATCATTTCCCCTCAAAATGACATTGAATAGCTATGTTTTGAGTTGTTTATTGGAAATAAAAGGCGTATATTATATTAAACTTAGGTATCTATATTTTTTTACTTTATTGTATTGCTTTGAATTTGTTTTTAAATAAATTATGAATGACATATACAGTAACAACTAATGTGGTATATGTTGGCTCTGACCTTATTTACCACTAAATAGACTCAAAGCTATATAATAAATATATGTATATAATATAATATAGTATAATATAATATTTAGCATATATCATATATAATATATAATATTTAATATATAATATATATAAATATATAAATAAATTCATAGCTAGGACAGTGGCAGGGGCCAGAAGAAACCTAACAGCAGGGTTGTCTATGACTCTGATGGTCTTACATAGAGCATGGGGATGAAGGTTTATTATTTCCAATTCTAGAACCTTGATTTGGCAGAATTCCATTTCAAGCTTCCATATTGCTGGTTACACTAGACACAAAACAATGGTATTTGCTGCAGTTTGACAAAAATTAATCTCTAGTATTGATTTCCATGAAAGCCTATGGTGGGCAAGAAGGGGACTGGGAAAAGAAAAGAGAAAGAAAATCTACTGAAACAAATTGCATTTATCAATTTCAGAATGAATGATACCCAAATCTCTACTACATGTCAACTACAGTGTAAAATATATTGCAAAAACTATGTAGCTTAACAAATGAATTTTTTCTGTTTTTATCTTTGAAGGATATAAATTATTTTCTTAATTCACAAAACAATATTTTTTCATTTTATCTGCATTGCCATCTCTTTTAATTTCCTTTTCATATTTTGCCAATGTGGAACCTGCTCTTTGTGTAACTTTATGTTACTTTTTTCATATGGAAGATTATTATGAAACTGTATTGTGTGAGCAGAACCACCAGTACTGGGCTATGCCCAGTGTAGCTGTATAAAGAGTTTATTTTTGAGGTACCTGTCCAGTTTAGTTTGATATTGAATTCATAGAAGAAAATAAGTTTGCCTTTTCAGTTGTTAATGGATGCCTCTGCATCCAACTTGATCACTTCTGCCACCTCACACGTGCCCTCCTCATTTTGCACGTGAACTGCCAAGAACAGTGTCTTCAGCTTTTCTGTGGACCAGTTTGAAGCATCCCTCTCTGTCCAGTGTCAGTTGTTGACATTGGTAGCATCCGACCGCTCCTCCACGATCCAGTGTGGGTCCCCTTCACCACCCTTGGCCAGAGGCTCTCTTATTGGACTGCCACAAGCTCCCAAGAAGCCGCAGCCAACAGCCAGAGCCTCAGGACCACTGGGTCCCAGCATCCTGGCGGCGCCTGGAAACTATTAGAAGATGCCACAGCACCTCCTGGCTTGCTTCTCCCTCCAATCCCCCCTCTCCAGGATAAATACCTTTAATACTACCTAACTTATGACCCCTTACATAGTTGTACTATCTTTGTGAAAGAATACATTCCATCTCTCTATTCTGACAATTTTTCTCTTTGATTTCTCTCAGCTCAAAATTTATATTGTCTGTATAATATCTTCTGAATAACCTACTTTAACCATCTGTATATTAGTAGCTAAGTATGGCATCCTTTCTACTCCTCTTTCACAAATAAGGTGAGATCAGGTCATTGTCTCCCATGCATCCTTATATACTAAACTTTGAAATAAACTTGGTAACAAAATTTATAAAGTAAAACTCAGAAAGGTTGGAAAATATTAATATTTCTTCTTGTATGTTGACTCATGGAAACCTTTAATATTACTAATGAATTAATCATTCAATCTTAATTTAACTAGGGTTAACTTTTTTGACAACTTTATCATTTTTTTTTTTCCAAGCTAGGGTCTCACTGTAGCCCAGGTTGACATGGAATTCACCTAGCCTCAGGGTTACATTGAACTCATAGCAATCCACCTACCTCTGCCTCCCAAGTGCTGGGATTAAAGTTATGTGCCACCATGCCCAGCTATCAAATCTTATATTTTAAAAAATCTTTTTTTGTTTTTAAAGACAAACTCAATTATTGATCCTTATTGCCCTTTTATCCCCGTTCTCTCTTTCACCCTCTCTCTCTTTACTTTTTTGTCTTTAACCTATATGGTGACATAAGTTTTCTCTTCCATTTTTCTCTACATATCTTATATATTGTTTTCCCCTTTATGATTCCTTAAAATTCTGCCTCCTGATCACTTACCCTTCTGATTTTTCTTGATATATCCATGGTAACTTTTAACTCACCTAGGAGATACTTTACTTTAAATAGCTTCCCATGCTGTTTCATCTTGATACTTTTATGTACTTCTTATTGTTGGGTATTGAGAGCACCTAGCCTTAGTTTCATGAATTTTATATTACATTTAGTTTTAGTTCTAGGCCTATATTTCTCTGTTAACTTTGTATCACTTGATCTATTGTCTCTATGATATTGATTTTTTTGAATAATCATTTAATGCAGTTTTATTCTTCAAACATCAGTGCATTTTACATGTAATGTAATTGTCATCCCAAGATATCACCTTCTTTGCTTCAGTGGTATGTCCTGTGTGAGAGTAAGAAGAGGTCCTTACTTCTATCCACCCAGTGATTTGGGAAGGAAGGTAGACACAAATCAAGGTAGAGCTGGAAGGAATCCAAAACCATGAGTAGTTATTCCACATTTTTTTCCCAATCATAGCTTTTCTTTTGCTGAGCATTGTTTTGCTTAAAATTAGGGTGTAGATTATAAGAAATGGGTGTGTTTTTCATTTTCAGTTGATTTTTAAAGTATATTATATCTAAAAAGTAAAGTATATTATATATTATATATAAAAATTATATATATATATATATAATTTTTATTTCTGTATTTGACAGGAAGAGGGAGAGAGGGAGAAATAGAGAGGAGGGGGAGAAGGGGAGGGAGATGAAGACGGAGAGGGAGAATAGGCTTGCCAGGGTCTGCAACCACTGCAAACGAACTTCAGACACATGTGCCACTTTATGTATCTAGCTTACAAGGGTCCTGGGAAATTGAACTTGGGTCCTTTGGCTTTGCAGGCAAGTGGCTTAACCACTAAGCAATCCCTCCAATCCAGATGCTTTTTTCATTTTATATACAGCCTTTAATCTTTACAATTTTTTTTTTTTTTATTTTCAAGGTAGGGTCTCACTCTAGCTCTGGCTGACCTGGAATTCACTATGTAGTCTCAGGGTTGCATCAAACTCAAGGTCATCCTCCTACTTCCACCTCTCAAGTGTTGCGATTAAAGGCATGCACCACCATGCCCAGCTGCAGATTTTTTAGCTCTCTCAGTTAAGGTAAGATGTTATTCCATAGCTTTCTACTTGTATAGAGTCATCTAGTATATTGAAATAATTATACCTGTACCTTTACACATACCTCTGCTTTTCCTTTTAGTTCTTTTGAATATTTCCTTTTCATGCATACCATAAGATGTTGCTTTTTATTACTACACTCTTTATAATTTTTCTGGCCTTGGCAAAATTTGAATCTGTAAGTTCATACTTTTTATCAAATTGGGTTAAAATAGTCTTCAGTATTTTTATTTCTAAATTACTTCTGCCCGAGACTTCAAGTACACATGGTATCATTCTACTTTGCGGTATCCACATTTGAGTTTATTTTCACTCCTGTACGATGTGTTGAATTAATGGGCTACCTTTGGAATACGTTTGATTGCAATGCCTTAGGTTTGGTGTCTAGTCTGCTACTTTTCTCCTATATAAATTTATACAGTTGCACTTACATTTTCTCACATTTTTAGCTTCTTCCTTAATGAGTCTTTCAGTACCTTTTATTGTGCCTCTCATCCGAGCAGCTCCCCTTCAGAGCTGAGGAGATGCATCAGACCCTTCTGGATGAAGAACAGTACTTTATAACCATGATCATAACATCTTCATCATCTAATTAGGATCCCTACCTATTATTTGTCACTTTTGACTGGTAGGTTTTTGTCTTTCATCCTTTATTCTTGTGTCTTTGTTTTTGTTTGAGTCATTTTATTCAAAGTTACATTATTTGATTCCATGAGTTCATACTGATTTTAAAACTGGATAGTAATAATTGTGTATTTTATGTTTGTGAATATTGTATTTTGAGGTTTTTATTTTCTTAAGAAGACTACATATCAGTCTAATGCACAGTTATAGCATTCATAGGTTATTTGATATTTTGAGCTTTGCTGCTAAACTTCAGTAGGACCAGTCTAGAATAGCTTTTGTTGCAGGGGAACACTAAATGTTCCCTCTTTACATGGTAAAATACTGTGTTCCTACAAGATTAAGAGGCTTTGCATTCCTTAAACACTGTAACACAGGAATGAAAGCCATCCTACCAACCACAATATTACATCTAGACATCACTTTGTTGTGACCCTCCTGGGATGAAAAAAATTATTACACATTTGTTAGACTTCTCTGTTCCTTGACATGTTGAGTAGTGACCCATGAAGCCAAAAGTCTCAACACAAATCACCTACTAAATATCTGGACAACAGCATGTGTAAATGAAGCTTCATGAATTTTGGTAACTGAGGACCATGAAGGTAATGGCCTTTAGCACTCTCTAATACACATGTATGGTTCTAAAGGTAACAGGGTGACATGTGAGGAAACACATACCACTTTTCTCCTTGAAAAAAAGCTGAAGGAAATATAACCTATATTCACTGCATATAATTCAGAATCAGCTCCACGGTGATGCCTACAACCTTGTAGAGTGCACCTACTTCATCTGTGTGGGATATTCATAAAGAATTGTTTTTGAAAGAAGATATTAGTCTTTTTCTCTACTTACAGCCATCTGCTATAGTTCCTTTCCTAGGAAAATAAGATGTAGAATCAAAGTTGAATGTTTTGTTTCTCATTCTAATCTATACTGAATAGAGTTTAATATTTTAATATGTTAAATGATTAAATTTGTTTTGTATTTTTATTTATTTATTTGATACAAAGAAAGAAAGAATGAGGGGATAGAGAATAGGAACACCAGGAGCTCCAGTCACTGCAAAAAAACTCCATATGCATGTGCCACCCTGTGCATCTGGCTTACATGAATCCTGGGGAATTGAACCTGGGTTATTTGGGTTTTCAAGCAAACACCTTAACTTCTAAGCCTTCCCTCCAGCCCCAATTTTTTTAATAAGTTGACTAATTTTAGACATTTTGATAAAACAATAAAAAACTTTTAAAAGGCTATGCATGAAATATGTCTTTAGAAGGACTGAAATATGTTTGAGCCACTTTCGTACATAAACCATGCTAGAGGGACAGTCTTGATTTACACATCAAATTGAGAGAAACCAACATTCATAAATCTATATAGTCAAATTATCCTTTAGTGTGATATCTCAGTGTGTATTATAAAATATATTAATTTGGGGTAGTTTTAATTAGATGTCCCTAATAAGTGCATGCATTTTCAATGTTTGCTCCACAGTGGTGGGAATTTGAAAGGTAGGGAGCCTTGATGGGGAAAATGTGTTGCTGGGGTGGGCTGTGGGATGTTATAACCAATTCCCTTTGCAAGTAGGGTTCAGGCCCCCTTTTTTGTTGCTTTCTGCCAGGTGATATGGCAAGAAGTGAAGTCCAGCCTATGCCCTACCATCCTTTACCTGCAATGCTAAAACTTCCCCACATACAAGTGAGCCAAAAAAAAAAAAAATACTCTTTCCCCCTATCAGCTGATTTTGGCCAGGTGTTTTGTCCCAGAAATGAATGTGAAGGTAACTATAATATAATATTCCCTTCACAAACATTTTTGTATGTATGCATACATACATACATACATATATATATATATATATATATATATATATATATATATATATACATACATATCTGTCTTCAGAATTTATTATAGAAGTTGTTATAGTAAGTATTCAGAAAATATCAATTATAATCATGACTTGATATACTAGGTTTTCTCAATTCTGCTATGAGAAAATTTGGTGTCATGATGAAAAAATACAAGAGGGTAATTTTGAATACATAGCATGCTACCCTGTGAGACACTTTACTCATGGCTGCATCTAATCTTTCTCATAAGCAGTGCAGTAGCTACTCCAAACCTCATAGGAGGTGCTAAGACATCTGCCCAGCTAGCATGGATGCATATGAGAGGAATCAATATGTGGGCTTGGTCCTATTTTATGGTAGTTCTTCACAAGGCTGTATAGGAATGACATGCTTCTTGACCTCCCTGATACATATTTTCCTTCTGTCCTTTCAGTCTAGTGTCTGATGTAAATGTGAACGAGCAGTCTCTGAGATGCATATATAGTGACCTCCTACCCTATAGTGTTGCCAGATCTAACCTCTGGTAGGATAGGGGATGTCCCCTACAAATACTGAGAAGTCACCTTTTCTTCTTTCTTTCCTCAGCTGTTAATTTTACATAAAACATCAAAATATATAAATAGAAAGACAGTTTCCATTGTTGTGAAAAATATTTGATCTATTTTTTCCATTATGAAAACACTGAAATTATCCTGCTGAGGTCTGTGATTTTTCTAGGTGATAATAAAGGTAGTTGTGAAAAATAAATAATAGAAAAGCAACATTCTCTGAAGACTGACCTTGATTTGGAAAGTTTCTTGAACATACAAATTACTATGTTATACCATATAATTTTATGGAAATTTGAATCCAGGCTTTACTTAATTTATATACTAACCTATCATATCTCTAGGCTTTCTAGTCTGATTTATGCTGGAGGAACTGTGAGAAAGAAAGACATTATTTTGCAGTCATGCTCAATAATTGCTACAAGCTGTAAAGATGGTGCTAGGGTAAATCGAAATAATTACAAATTTATCTGTTCACTCTGACATGATTTCTATTCTCTTGAGAGCAGACCACACCAGAAATTCTAAAATTTTACCTAAGCTGTTAATATCCCTCTAATTAATTGTGAAATATATGATCTCCAGACAGGGAAGAATGCTAAAAGTGCAGTGAAGCAACTATGTCCTAGATTTGTGGCATGCATGATGGATGAGAAAGACTCACCTTGGCTGACCCAGGAAAGAGAGATGGCTGTTTGGATATATGGGAGCCTGCCATTCCTCATCTCCTATTAACTAATTTGTAATATATGTGCCTCTGGAGAAACATCAAAAAAGAAACATAAAACTACCACACACTATGTCAAGTTTTGAAATAAAAAAGGTCTTTAAAAATGATGATTCTAAAGATTTTATCTGTCTTTTTAGCCATATTTCTTTTCATGCATTTACTTTTATTAATGCCCCCATCATTGATTAAGTGATGCATATATAGTTTATTAAATATTGTCTTAATGACTCCTGTATGTAGTGTGAATCTCTGAATTAAATATTTTCTTACTTTTAAATAATATCAATATTTTAAAAGAACCATATTCATATATACACATTAATGGTACAGTATAATGATATAAACATAATATATTCCTATATGCATTTTCAGTTATTCTACCTATATTAATTCTATCCTCTGTTTATTAATAATATGCAATATATTATTTATAATTGTAACTAAGCCCTACTATGCCTATCATGATCTAACTGGTCTATATTCCCATTTACATTTTATAATCTACTTTTCAAATTAGTTTCTCAATTTTATTTACTGGAAATGTCAATATATACCCCTCTCTTTGAATTATCACTCTTCTTTTTCTTTCTGATCGAAAATCTACGTGGCTAGATTATGTATTATTGAAACTTGGCACACAAATCTAATCTCATATGTTACTTGTTCAGACAAACCCAACTTAAATTTATGACCCATTCTCTCAGGAAGTGATTTCATATAAAATAATACTCTATATCATTTATAACAGTTATCTAAAATTCTGCATTTTGTTATAGTGTTGAATATATAATTTTACTTTTAATATATGCTTATACATATTTATTAAATCAGCCAGTCTTAGTCCATAGTCTCTCATAGACATTAATCCATGTAGTTAACATTTTAATGAGATGCAAGATAATTATATAGACTCAAGCTAGTTTCTCACAAATTAATTACTGATTTCAAAGAGCAAACTCTAGCTCCACAGAGGAACCTGCTAAATGCACCTTAGCCAGCAGATCAAAGTAACATCACTTGTAATAGTACCAAAACAGTCATGATCCTTGTCCAGCGAAGCACTGAGAATGATTGGATACTATTTTGGTGTTGCTTAAGCCCAAAGTCCATAACTGGAATTTTACGTTGAGAAAATCATCTGGAATGACTCAAGGAACTAAAAAACGGAGAATTCCCTCATTAAAATGGTGTTAAGAAAAGAAAGCATTTTTTGGGAGGTTTTTTATTACTTTTTCAATCTCCATGAGCGTGATGGGTTCATTGAGGTGGTTGATCTGCTCTGAGTTTAGCTTTGGTAGATGATATGCATCCAGGAATTTATCCATCTCCTCCACATTTTCCAGTTTTGTGGAGTAGAAGTTTTTGAAATAAGTCCTGATGATTCTGCCGATTTCACTGATGTCTGTTGTGATCTCTCCTTTTTCATTTTGAATTTTGTTAATTTGGAGTCTCTCTTTTTTTTGCTTGATCAAATTGGCCAGAGGTTTGTCAATCTTGTTTATTTTTTCAAAGAACCAGCTCTTTGTTTTGTCAATTGCCTTAATTGTTTCCTTGGTTTCCAATTCATTAATTTCTGCTCTGATTTTAATTATTTCTTTCCTTCTGGAGCTCTTTGGGTTGGATTTTTCTTGTTTTTCCAATGCCTTTAGGTGGATGGTTAGGCTATTGATTTGGGATCTTTCTATCTTTTTTATGAAGGCATTGAGTGCTATGAATTTTCCCCTGAGGACTGCCTTCATTGTGTCCCACAAGTTTTGGTATGATGTGTTCTCATTGTCATTCAATTCCAGGAATTTTGCAATTTCATTTTTTATTTCATCCACTATCCATTTATTGTTTAAGAGTGTGCTATTCAGTTTCCAGTTGCCGTTGGGGCTCTTGTTGGTTTTTTTGTTGTTGATTTCTAGGACTATAGCATTATGATCTGATATCATGCAGGGAATTATGTCGATTTTCCTAAATATGTGGAGGCTATCTTTGTGACTCAGTAAATGGTCTATTTTAGAGAATGTTCCATGGGCTGCTGAGAAGAATGTGTAGTCTGTGGATTTGGGGTGGAAAGTTCTGTAGATGTCTGTTAGGTCTAAGTGCTCTATGGTTTTGTTGAGCTCTCTTACTTCCCTGTTGAGCTTCTGTTTGGATGATCTGTCTATTACTGATAATGGTGTGTTAAAGTCCCCAGCTATGATGGTGTTGGTGGTTATTTCTGTTTTATTGTCAAGTAGGTTTTGTTTTATGAACTGGGGTGCCCCTGTGATTGGTGCATACAGATTTATGATTGTAATATCCTCTTGATGGATTGTTCCCTTTACAAGTAGGAAGTAGCCTTCTTTGTCTTTTTTGATTGTTTTTGGTTTGAAGTCAACTTTATCTGATATTAATATAGCTACACCTGCTTGTTTCTTATTCCCATTTGCTTGGAATATTGTTTTCCACCCTTTCACCCTGAGGAGGTTTCTGTCTTTAGTGGTAAGGTGGGTTTCTTGAAGGCAGCAGATTGAGGGGTCTAATTTTTTGATCCACCCTGTTAGCCTGTGTCTCTTGATGGGTGAATTAAGGCCATTAATGTTTAGGGTGATGACTGTGAGATTTGATTTGATCCCTGTCATGTTGTGGTGGTAGAGGTGTGTTGGCATTTTCATGGAATTTAATTTTTTTTTTTTTCTATCTACTCTGGGTTTGGTTGCTGTGATCTTCTTCTTGTAGGCATTTGTGTTTGGTTATTTGTTTCTTCTCTGTGTAGAATTTCCTGGAGTACTTTCTGTAGGTTTGGTTTTGTGTTCATATAATTGTAAAGCTGAGTTTTGTCATGGAAAGTTTTCCTTTCACCATCTATTATAAGGGAGACTTTTGCCGGGTAGAGTAGTTTGGGTTGAAAGCCATAGTTTCTTAGAGTTTGGAGAGCATCATTCCAGGCCCTTCTAGCTTTCAGGGTTTCCATTGAGAAGTCTGAAGTAATTCTGATGGGGTTTCCTTTGAAAGTGGTGTGCTGTTTTTCCCTAGCTGCTTTCAGGATTTTTTCCTTGGTGTCATCCAAAGGAAATACAGACATTGAATATCTAGGATAAGTTGGCCATAGGTTAGTTGCCCTAAGGCTCAGGGAACATTAATTCAATGTATAGAGGAAAAGAAACTACTACTTCTCACATCATTCTAGTCTCCTTGACCAACTCACATCATCCAAGTTTTATTGAGCTCCAAATTCTGTGTTTAAAATTATGTGACAAGCACGTGTATTTATATATTGTTTTCAAATATAAGAGAAAGTCATCTCTCAATGAATGTAGAATATCCTTTATTTAGGTTTTTCATCAAATTCAGTTGTAAAATTATATTTTTTCTCTCTATAAAGCAATAAAAGTCAATGTTCTTGCAAAATTATCCTTAAAGAATAGTGAATATTGGGGCTGGAGAGATGGATAAGTGGTTAAGGCATTTGCCTGCAAAGTCAAAGGACCCAGGTTTGATTCCCCAGTACCCATGTAATCCAGATACATAAGTGGGGCACATGTCTGGAGTTCATTTGCAATGGGTAGAGGCCCTGGTGTGTCCATTCTTTCTCTCTCTCTTATTCTCTTTCTCATTCTCTCTGTACAAAAAAAAAAAAAAAAAAAGGAGATGGTGAATATTTTGGTATGCAACTATAAATTTTATCTAATTTTCAAAAATATTAAAATCATAACTGTATTCATGATTGTTCTGCTAACATATTTTGATATGACTTTTCAAATTACTGGGGAAACATGAGCGTTGAACCCAACCTCCAGCAGCTCATTCATATATTCTCCACCTTGATTTATAATGGTCACTGCTCTACATTTGTGGGAAGTGAGCCATGTCAATGTAATGCCTATTACTCTCTGATTAATTGTCCTCATTTTAAATGCTATTAATGTAGTGTCAGCCCATCTTTATCCAGAAACCTTTAATGTCGCTGAGGCCAGTACTGAACTGACTCTTTTATTGTTGTGGTGGAATTCATCACCCTTTACTCTGTTACCTGATATACTACACAGAACCCAATCCTGTAGCAACTCATGGCGTGATGACCTGAGGCATTAAGATAGGCCACTTTGCCCTGTCACAAACAGGTTCAAGGGAGCTATTTGCTTCTTTCTGCTCCCTATTGAACTGAACCCTTGCATGTTGCCCTGGGTGTGTAATTTCTGGTCACTTGGCTTCGAAAGCCTTAGCCTTCATTAGAATTTTTGAGATCAGGTCTTAGGGGAATTTTATAGCTACTATTGGGTAAGTACCTACTTCCGTCTGACTCCAACTATCTTTCTATTGAAATAATGTGATACACATGTTTGTATGCATGCACATCTCATCATAATTAACACATCATAGGGTAAATAGAATGCAAAATGCCCATTTAAAACACCTAACATGAGAATTTTCAAAAGTTAATAATACCCATAAGACCAGAAAAGATTTTTAGGATAAAAAGATTTTGAAAATGAAAACAATGTCAATAGTTCATCTACTTAATAATTGAACATGTGTTAGGTTTTTCTTCTCAAGACATTATCATTATGTTTAAGATATGTTTCTGATTGTGACTACAGAAGGATTCTAATATTTCTACTATGTTAACTTTAAATACTTATTTTGTTATTTTTTTCTGTTTCAATAGGCAGTTGTCTAGCTCCCCAAATGCAAAGATAAAAGAATCTATTAAAAAATAAAAACAAAAGTCCTTTGAAGCATTTTGCTTCATGGCACAAGAACATTTCTTTTATCATATGAACTATGTTCTACTTCTCTCCTGAAAGCGTACTCACACTTCTGGTCTATGTAGAATGATCATTACTTATGATATCAATGTAGGGCTTTCAAGCAATTTATTATGTAGATTTTGACAATAAATAGAGAAACCATTGAAACCATTTCAGTATCATCAGGAGAGAGCCCAGGAAAACCACTGGAACTGGCAGGAAACTTATACAAGCTCGTTCTTGATAACTGATTTTTAATTGAATTATTTTAATTGAATTTAATTGAATAGTGGCCTGTCATAAAATATTACAAAATATAAAAGACTTGAATATTTTGCATAACTATATTTAATTCTTATTAAAATACTTTCAGACATACGTAGTATGTAAACAACACACGTTGGTACCATCCTTTCGCTCCTCCCTTTCCCTTTTCCAAAGAAACCCTTCTTGTGGGGGATTCAGGTCAACCCCATGGGAATTGGGGGTTGAGCATTCTGGAGGGCAACAGTTGGTTTTGGAGGAGAGGCAATGTCTCTATGCACAACATCCCAACTTGTGGCTCTAACAATCTTTCTGCCTCCAATTCTGCAAAATTTCCTGAGCCATGTTGGGTGTGTTTTAAATCTACTTCAGTGATGGGCTCATTAGGGGCCTCTGGCTTTCTGGTATGGTAGGTGTTGAGTGTCCTCAGTGTCTGTCCCCTTGACCCTTGTGCTGATATCAGTTTCATCAAGAAAGCAATATTCTCACTCATCTCCCAAGCTCCTCTGTGGTTTCAGCAGGGACTGGTCTCTCTGATCAACAGCTCACTGTGGATGTTAGATATATTTGAATATAAAAAGAAGATAGCAATGCTACATAATAAGGTAACAAAATAGAAAATGGTCCTGGAGAGATGGGTGAGTGCTATAAGCATTTGCTTGCAAAGCCTACCAGCCTGTGTTTGATTCCCCAATACTTATGTAAAGCCAGATGTACAAAGTGATGCATACATCTGGAGTTCATTTGCAGTGGCTGAAAGCCCTGGTGCTCTCTCTCTCTCTTTCTGTCTGTCTGTCTGTCTGTCTGACTCTCTCTCTCCTCCTATCTCTCTATGTTTAAAAATAAATTTTAAAAAAATGAAGACTTTCAGGGATTGGACAGATTTCTCAGTGGTTAAAGGTTCTTACAAAGCCTGATGGTCCAGGTTCAGTTTCCTAGTACCCACATAAAGCCAGATGCACAAAGTAGTACATTGCATATGGACTTTGCTTGCAGTGGCAAGAAGCCCTGAGATGCCCATCTTTTCTGTCTCTATTTCTTTCTCTTTTTCCATCTATGTCCTTGCAAATAAATTAAAAATTAAAAAGGAAAAAAATACTTTTGGGTGGCTGGACAGAAGACCAAACACACACACATGCACACACACAAACATATACTTCCAAACAGTGGTGTATTGAAGTCAACTTGTACTAATATATTTTTAATGGTCATTAATCTAATTTGAAATATTTTGTGAGAGTTAAATACAGCCATCAGAAAAATAACCATATATATTTTTTAATTTAATTTATTATTTTTCTTTTCAGCAAATACAGGCAGTTTGGTACCATTGTTTAGGCTCATCCATGATCTACCCCCTCCCAATGGACCCTCCTTGTTGATGTAAATGGGTTGTGCATTGTGGAGTTAGCCCACAGTTATTGGTACGATAAATGTCTCTGCATATCATGACCCAACATGTGACTCTGACATTCTTTCCACCCCCTCTTCCGCAAAATTTCTCTGAGCCATGTTGGGTTCATTTTTGGTCTGCTTCAGTGATGAGGTGTTGGGGGCCTCTGAGGCTCTGGCTCTCTGATTTGGTAGGAGTTGATTTTTCTTTGTGTTGGTCTCCTTCCCCTTTGTGCTGGTATCCAGTTCATCAGGAAAACAGCACCCTTGCTTGTTTCACCAATTATCCTTAGTTTCAGTCAGGCCCCTTTTGAGGTATGTTGGGGCAGCTCTCTACTTAGGATCTGCATCTATCTGAAAAAGAGAAGCAGATTCTCCTAGATACATCATGTGTTTCTACCCTCTTTTCCCTCGTCCCTGCCCCCATTTCACTGGGGACACTCCTCAGTGGGGTTGCAGGTATTCACCATGGGATTGTCGGTTATGCATGGTGTGAGCAGCAATCAGTTATTTTTTGTGGGAGGGAATGCCTCTGGGCATGATGTTTCAACTTGTGGCTCTTACAATCATTCCATCTTCTCCTCTGCAAAATTCCTTGAGCCACGATGAGTGAGTTTTAAGTCTACTTCAGTGATAAGTTCTTAGGAACCTCTGGATCTCTGGTTTGGTAAGTTTTGAGTATCCTTAGGGTCTCTCTCCTTCATCCTGGCACTGATTATTAGGTTCAGCTTGGAAGAAGTACTCTTACTCATCTCCCCAATTACTCTGTTGTTTCAGCTGTGGCTTGGCTGCAGCGTGAGGGGTAGTTTATCTCCAGTGGAGTGTAAAGTCGTTTCCATTCATGCAATGATGGGCACCTGGCTTGATTCTAGCTCTTAGCTACAATGAATTTAGCAGCTACAAACATGGTTGAGCAAATATCTCTGTTGTGAAGTGTAGAACCTTTAGGATAAATGCTCAGTAAGGGAACAACTGGGTCTGTTGGTAGCTCTATATTCATCATTTTTAGGAATCTCCATACTGGTTTACATAGATAGTGGTTGTACAAATTTACATCCCCACCAACAGTGGGTGAGGTCTCCTCTCTCCCCACAAGCTTGCCAACATTTATATTCTGTTCACATGGCTTTTTGAAGTTAGCCAAGTTTTTGGCCTCCTGATCAAATTCTTCTGCCTTGTCTTCCAGAGTTTCTGTCCTCTACATAAGTAATTTGGTTAGTGAGGGATTCTAGAAAGGGTTTTTAAATGCTATCTTTGATTTTTTTTTTATAATTTTCTTTTATTTATTTATTTATTTGAGAGCGATAGACACAGAGAGAAAGACAGATAGAGGGAGAGAGAGAGAGAATGGGCGTGCCAGGGCTTCCAGCCACTGCAAACGAACTCCAGACGTGTGCGCCCCCTTGTGCATCTGGCTAACGTGGGACCTGGGGAACCGGGGTCCTTAGGCTTCACAGGCAAGCGCTTAACCGCTAAGCCATCTCTCCAGCTCCTATCTTTGATTTTTGTTTTCTGTGGTGTCATTTTGCATTGAGTCCATCTCTTTATAGAGGTATGGTTTCAGTTTGAGGTCTAGTTTTCTTAATGTGTCCTGGAATTCATTCTTTCATTTGATCAAGTCTTCATTAAGCTGAATCTGGTTAATTAAGCTGGTTGTTGAGATCTTCCATTTGTTGGTTCATCTTCAAGTCATTTATATCTCTTTTGAGTCATCCATGTTTTCCTTAAATTAAGTTAAGCCTAGTGACAAAACCTGGGTTCTCTAAGATGATTCTGCTCAATTCCATTTATGTGATTGTTGGGGTTTTGATGGTTTACTTTCAATTCAGCAATTTTTTTGATCATAGTCATATTACTTGTTGTATTTTCATTTGAGGATTGTATTTCTGATGATTTCTCTCTGATTTGATTGGAGGTTTCCATTGTGGGACCAAGCATCTTTGGTGGAGATCTTTTAGTTTTCTGACTTTTGTTGATTTTGTTTTGCTTTGTGATCTACCCATCCTGGGGAAATGTTTCATTTTATGGAGGGGGAAGCAATTATTTGTCCTTGTAGGATCTTCCATGAGTGTTCTGTTTTAAATGTGAATTTGGTTGACATACAATGGGGTATAACCGCAGATGCACAGACTGTGGAGATTGCAGGTACATCACAGGTACCTGGGGAACTGGGAGGTGAGGAACTGGGAGCTCTAGTCTACTCAATCCACTTGCAAGCACTCTTTAGCATACAGGGATAAGGGGTTTGGGAATGAAAAGCAGGGAATCTGGAGATCCAGGGGTAAAAGACTAGCTCCTATAGTAACCCATATACCCTCTGGCTCCAGGTAGCAGGGATTTTGGTACCCAGGGGCCAATCAATTAGGAAACCCAAAAAACAGGCCTACTTCTGTAGCCCACACACAGGTACCAGGATACCCCAAGCCAGCAGCAGGGGTATCAGAACCAGGGAAGGGAGGAAGTAGCTATGAGCTCTGCCCTACTCTCTCCTCTGGCACACCCTCTGGAGCAGGGGATCCTGGAGTTGGGGACCCATGGACCATTCAAACAGTAAAGCAGAACAAGGGACCTGTTTCTTCAGAAAATTTGGAAGGTCCAGGCAGCCCCAAGCCAGCAGCAGATGAACCAAGAGCAGGTAACTAGGAGATGGGCAAGGAACAAGAAGCTTTAGAAAACTCACTCCATGCCCCCCCCCCCGAAGCAAGGGATCTGGGAGTTCTTGAAAGTTATTTTTTATTCTCTCTTTCCATACAGTTTTTTTTTTTTTTTTTTTTTTTTGGTGTGAAGTCACTATGTGTAGCCCATACATAAGAAATTATTAAAATGGTCATCATATGAAAAGCTTTATTGTATATTAGAAGATTTATTAAGGGAATAGGATCCACTGATTTCAGATTCTAGAAATCATGTAATATTTGAAGAACTTGGAAAGTTGTTTGCATAACTGATTCTCAGTCTGAAAGCCTTGTAGTGCATGAAGAGGGTGACTTCAAGGTTATTGTATAAATTGTGATTGATAGCTCAAGTAGCAGAAGTAGGAGTCAATGATATCCCAACTCAAGTGTGAAAGGATTTCTCCTTCCCTACCTACTTGTCCTATCTATATCATTTTACATATTGAAGGGTTTTGGCCAACCCTGGTGAACATGATCATTTTTACTCAGTCTATAGATTGAATGTTAATCCTTCTGAAGATATACTGTCAATTATCTTAAGGAATAGTGCAGTACTAAGTTCCTTAACAACCTTCAGAGGTAGTATTAGATGAGTTATGTTAAGCATCATATTACAGAGGATATACATAATGCACCTGGAATTTTTCTGCATGGCAGATTTTTTTCCAATTTTTTTTATATCTAGACAGATTTATTTCAGTTTGGATTCATGGATATTTATTTTACATTTTGGGTTATAATCCAGTATTGCTGGATTGTAGCTCACATTCTTGAAGATTTGCCAAATGATTGATTGCTCCTGCTGTTACTTTCAATATGTCCCTATCAACACGTGTGTTTGTTTGTGTTTGTGTGTGTGTGTGTGTGTGTGTGTGTGTGTGTGTGTGTGTGTGTTTGGTACAATCCTTATTTTTTGACACTCAGAGATGTCTATGGTTAATATTGTTTAATCACTGTGGGATACTAAAATTGGCCATTTTTGGAAGAACCATGATTTTGTTTTTTTTAACTGAAGATAGCTTCTGAAATGAAGGTATTCACAGGACATGTAGTTATGGGTATTAATCCATCATTTATTTTAGAGCCTCAAAACTGACAGAACAAAGATATATGCCCTGTTGATATAAAGCCAGAAATTAAAATATATTTATAGGTATATTTGTAAATGATTCAAGGACTTGCATGGCTTTATGTTAATAGAAACATAATTTCATGTTAGTCTTTCAGTTGATTATAACATAAACCTTTTCAGCCTGTTCTACTTGCTACAATGATTTGTTTCTTCAGCTCAGTTATTAACAGTTTTTATCCATGGAGCCAAGCAAGATTCAGTTACTCTAAAGTGTTAAAACTGGTCACTTACCAGAAATTTTTTAAAAGAAGATTAAAAGATACAGAAAGACTATATATTATAGTTTTATTTATAAATGGACTTTTAGAAAACTGACTAAATATGCTGGAAAGATAACTTAGCAGTTAAGATGCTTGCATGCAAAGCCTAAGGACCTAGGTGTGAGTTTCTAGGTCCCATATAACCCAGATGCAGAAGATAGTGCATGTGTCTGAAGTTAGTTTGCAGTGGCTAGAGGTGCTGGCATGCCCATTTCTCTCTCTCTCTCTCTCTCTCTCTCATAAATAAATAAAAATACAAACAAAAATACTGACTGAAAATGTACAATAATTTTCCATTAATTAGAAGACTAGGGAAGTAGCTCAGTTGATAAGGATTTGCCTCACAAGCATGCACACCTGAATTTGACCCCAAAAGTACATGTAAAACTTCAGATCATGAAATGATGGTAAGCCTTTGCTCTCCTAGGGCTTTGAAGGAAGACATAGGGTTCTTCTAGCCAGTCATTTTCATCTAGTTTGCAAACTCCAAGCGAATGAGAGAGCCTGTCTCCAAAGAAATTGTGTGGTGACAAACCTGATGATATCCTTTCACTCCCCCACCCCACCCCTACCTGCACAAAATTGTTCACTGTGTCTAATGTAACTTTTTCCATGTGGAGATACAAACAGACATCTAGTCATCCCACATAGGGTACAGATGACAGAACAAAACCAGTTTTGGTGAACGAATGAGTTTATTGGGGTTAGTTACAGAGTAAAGTGAGGGGTTACTTTCAGGAGCATGGGTGACTCAAAGGCAGCTGCATCACTGAAAAGCCCACCCAGTGTAGATGATGACTAATGGAAGCTACATCTCTGAATCACATTGTAAGATATGCATGCATTTGGGTCGTTTGGAGAATCTCTTGTCAACTCATTTTTTGCTCTTTATATAAGCTTAGGGAGGAGTCTTGAAACTTTCTAAGTTTTGCCTTCTCAGAATTGTTGACTTCTGGAGTTTCCTAACCTCCCTCCTCCAAAGGAGGAAATGTTTCAAACTAGAGAAAATCTCTACACAATCATTAGGAATGATATATTGTAATAGTGTTCTACTCAGCCAAAAGTCACTGGTCTAGAAAAAATGTGAAATGATTCACATCACCAAGATGTACAGATTGTCAACATTTATCATATTTTTTATATATCATTCTAAGTACATAAATGGCTTGATAGCTTTCCATTTTTAATGCACAAAAGACCTCATGTATAAAGGGATAGAGGCCACCTGCTACCAGTATTTCTCCATCTCCTCAGCCACTGTCCCTGTGCACTATCAAATCACCTTTGCATTATGCCTTCATATTTCTGTCAAAAAGAAATCAAATTGTAGCACTATTCAGAATTGTCAAGAGATTAAAATGATCCAAAAATCTGTCAACTTATGGAAGCATAAGAAAAGATGTTACAAGGGCCTATATATTGGAATTTTATTATGAAAGCAGGTGGGATAGAACTAGAGGTTGGTAAGTCAACACACGTAAGCTAAGGACCGAAGGTATGCCTATATGGTTATACCCACTTATGGGATCTAAAAACTCTTGTTCTTATAGAAGTTTAGAATAGAATGATGGCTACCAGAGATAATAGGATTGAGAGGAATAAGGAAAAATTGACCCATGTTTATTCACCTACAAGAAAGAATCAATTGATTTTTGGTGAGCTATTGTGTAGCTGGATGACTATAGACAAAAACAAACAAAAAAAACGATGCATTATACATTTCTCTAAACTAAGAAAGAGATGAGATGTTTTATTATAAGTAAATGATAATTAAAAATAATTCCATTGAACTCAACTTTAACACTATTAAGTGAATGTATACTAATGTGTAACTTAAAGAATCATAAATATGTATTATGTTTGCATCATTTAAAAATAATATTTTGATGCAGGTGTCACAGAAAATTTAATATACTAAACGTTTTTTTATTAAAATTTCTGAAGATTCTACTTACATTTTACTACATACTATACTATCATAGAGAAGAAAATAAATTATAATTTACTAATGTCGGGAATGTAGCAGACCAGAAAAATAACCAGATAGGTCCATTATTGGAATTTGAAATTATTTCCTGTTTTCTACTTACTCATATGTAATAAATTAATTATTTAAATATAAATATGGAAAACTGCAAAATGAGTTATAATATCAACTCTCAAAGAAATTTTCAATATTATAGTTTACATTTGTAATTATTTTCTATATGCTTTACATTTCTCCTTGTATTAAGTTTTAGGTCTTTCTTATTTGATAGTATCATTCTGCCTTTTGTTATAAATTATACCTAATTTTATTTGTCCTGTGAAGTGATTATGCAATATAATAAACATAAGATTTAGGATTGGCAAATGCAATTTTTTTCTAAGAAAATCAGCTTCATTAGTATAGAATTCACCCAATTAAAATGCATAATCTAATGGTTTTTAGCTTGTACAATAAATGGTGCAATCATCACTGTATTCAAGTGCTGCACATTTAATCACCAGAGAAAGAAACACAATAACAGTTAGCAGTGGCTGGATCCTTGGCCCAGCTGCTACCTCTCTCTTCAACCCACAACCCAAGAAAATCAATTATCTGCTTTCTATCTCTGTGTATTTACCTACACCTAGCACTTATAAAATATTCTATTCAAGCCAGTCTTGGTGGCACATGCCTTTAATCCCAGCACTCTGGAAGCAGAGGTAGGATGATCACCAAGAGTTCAAGGCCACCCTGAGACTACATAGTGAATTCCAGGACAGCCTGAGCTAGAGCAAGACTTTACCTCAAAAAAAAAAAAAAAAAAAAGTCTATTCAATTGCACATATATATCTTCTTAATTATATGTATTACATTTCCTGAGAAAATATGTAGATCTAAGCTATTTTAATGATATTCACATATCTTTTTTTATACCTATATCAAGAATTCTAGTTATAGTCCAGCCTAAATTCTGTTAATTCCAATTTTCCCAACATTGTATTAACTAGTACATATTTTAAAGTATGATTTATATATTTCTTTTCTTTTTTTTTTTGAAATTTGGAAGAAAGAATGGTCTTTTCCTGGTATCTAACTTGCATACTACCTTTGAACTTGCATCTGGCATAGTCTGCATGAACAAAGAACCTTGTACAAGTTTACATAGCATAAATGCAGTAAATCATTACATGCGTAACCCACCTACTTCCTTTAAGCCCTTTGCTTTATTAGAATTTTGCTTAACATTTTTTTCACATTTCCTCCTCTAATTCTTGGCTTTATTTTGACACCTTTGAAGTGTACATGGGTCTTGGGTCTTTGTATGAGGCTGACCTGTAGCCATTCTAGTCTTTTTGACCTATGGTTTTATTTTTGTCATGCAAAACTGAAGCCTACTTCCATGCTCTTTATCTGAGCGGTGCTACCTATCCAGACACTAATGGGGTTTTTAATTATTATATAAGTTTTGGAGTACTGCTGAAAACCTTGCTCTATGCTATTTCACACTTAGGACACATGTATCCATTTTTTTTTTCTTTTATTATGACCTTATTCTGAAAATTCTTCCAAAGCAGAGTCCCTGACTTAGCACATTTTATGAACTCTCTAAAGCTTCACTACTAATCTTGGAGAAATTAAGGTTATGTATTTTATTAGTAAAGGGTCAAACCAAATAATGTATTAATTTAATAAAGCATACATTTAAACTGTTATAATGTTTCTACCAATCAATGGGACATCAAAACTAAATTTCTCTGAGCATATATGTTAGTATTCTGTCATAAATATGGCATGGGATATGCTTTATGCTACAGTTATTGAAGTCTTTAGGAAGTACTTTCCATGATATTGGAATGGAAAAAGACTTCCTGAACAAAAGCCCAGTAGCTCATGATCTTAAACAGTCACTCAACCAATGGGATCATATGAAACTGAAGAGTTTCTTTACAGGCAAGCACATAATAAGCAAAGCCAATAGATTACTCACAGAATGGGAGAAAATATTTGCGGGTTATTCAACTGATAGAGGCCTAATCTCTAGAATCGACAAAGAACTCAAAAATCTAAACAAGAAGTCAAATACCCCACTCACAAAATGGGGCAAAGAGATGAACAGGCAGTACACAGAGGAAGAAATACAAATGGCAAACACACACATAAGAAAATGTTCATCATCCCTAATCATCAGAGACAGGCAAATTAAAACAACTATAAGATTCTACCTTACCCCAATAAGAATAGCAAACATCAAAATATCAAATGAAAATAAATGCTGGCAAGGATGTGGAGAAGCAGGAACACTGATCCACAGTTGGTGGAAATGTAGGATGGTACAACCACTTTAGAAAGCAATATGGAGACTCCTGAAAAAGCTGACTATAGAGATACCAACAGATTTCTTTTAGCTCTTTTAACCACCACAAGCCTTACATTTTAATATGTTCAAGGAAAACACGGGTTGGATGTATTAAATTCCACAGTAAACTTAGAATTTAGCTATAGGACTTTTGCTCCACAAAGATTTGTTTTCCCAAGCTGGGCATGGTGATGCACAACTTTAATCCTAGTACTCGGGAGGCAAAGGAGGGAGGATCTCCATGAGTTTGAGGCCACCCTGAACTACAGTGAGACCTTACCTAAAAAAAAAAAAAAAAAAAAAAAAAAAAGAAAAAAAAAAGAGTGTGGTTTTTCCTTATGATCATACTAGCAACTTTTTGTGGTTGATCTTCAAAATTGGAAGATAGGATGGCCTTTATAGTAAGACCCTCAGAATTTGAAAATGATAACCTAAGTATACAATGGTTTTAGTTGGCCTCATTAATTAAGTCCATACATAGAGAAAGGTGAAATTACTCTTGCTTAGAAGAAATAATTTTAATTCCTTAGAGAAGCTATTGGAGGAAAGGGATACCTAAGCAATATCAAGATTTTTGTATATTCTGAATATTTTACAATCTCAAGAATGCATATGACAGTAATGATGCAAGGATACTTATAATGCTTAAAATAGGGTAATGATTTATTAAGCTAGTTAATTCTCACAGTGAATATATGAATATGCTATCCAAGTGGAGATTCCAAAGTAAGACGTAGATACTTCTTATAAGAGTACAATAATTAAAATTAAAATTAAGCAACATTGGAAATCAAGCAAATCAGTCAGTCAAATGCTTCCAGTTGAGCATTATTAGCTTGGATTCATGACCACATCCCTACTATTGCCCAGCTTATAAGTAAAGATGATAAAAACTGTAACTTGTCAATAAATAAGACAGACTAAAGGCTGGAAAAAGAGGAAAGTTGGGCCTTCTGAAAAAATGTAGATATCATGGCATAGCTGAACATCACTAAGAAATATGAGCAGACAGAAAGAAGACCAAATATAACAGTTGGGCTTTTGAAACTTGGAAGTATCCTTCCATTATAATTCCAGATCCACTTTAGATCATCCAAGTTCCTTTTCTATTTATCACACTCAATTCAGTTTGTAATGGAGGGCCCAAATATCTTATAATATTGTAGGTATTGGTGTGTTATTAATAGTGTCAAACTTTCTCTCCAGATATCCTTAGATGAATTGTTAGATAATTCTAACATAATTTTGGATTCGTAAAATTTTCAAAATTAAAATTAACAGTACTTTAAGAGTAGTGGACAAAATATTTTCAATACACTATTCTAGTAGGATATATTTATTTTATAAAATAAATGAGGATGAATGTTATTAGTAATTACAAAAGTTAAAGTATTGAGAACATCACTGAGATCCTGGATCTTAGTTTAGACTCACCTGTTTAGAAGGGCAAAAAAATTTATCCCAATGAAACTTAATTTTTGAGCCATTAAAACCTAGAAATTACCTGGTTATAATTTAATATTTTTTTTTTCCTGAAAAGGGCAATGTGATAAGTATTTTGATTTTGTAGACTACTAGGTTACTATTGAAATTACTGACCCTTGTTTTTTTGGCATGGAATCAATTGTATATCCCACATGTATAAGCACAGATATTAACTATATTTCCATATTTTACACAAGAGCTACTTCTTTTATACTTAGACTGATTTTACCACAGACTGCTTGAATGATGCTAAATAATTATTTGGGACTAATGGTTATGGAATTTTATTGTAAGAACACGTCAAAAGGCCAAAGTCACTCAATATATTTTGGCATCTCAAGTTAATTTTATCCCCAAAATAAAATTTTTGGTTTTTCGATTATTGTAATTTACGTTTTTATTTAAAAGTCATCTACTGGTACTGGTTAGATACCAACAAAATTGATTATGATATCAAACCTACTTAAGGTACCACTAATGGCAGCAATCACTACCTGCTTGTATTGCAGACAATGAAAGTAAATATTAAGTTGATAATCATTCTATAGATTCTGGCACAAGAAAGGGAACATGCACTATAAATCCTAAAAATATGCATACCTGAATTTTGCCTTCCCAAAAATTGACTTTAAGTAAACACTGGATTGCTGAATTAAATTGGATTAAATACCTGCTGGTGGGACAATCTGGACCCATTATCTCAGCTCATTAGAGCTTGGTGTTAATGAGGTCAAGGTCAAGGGTTGGTTTCCCATATGACACGGGAAATGACTGCCATTCAGCTGCTTGTTTTGTACCATACATCTTCTTCCAGACATGTGTTTCATAAATAGTCCAAACTGGCCCCAAGAAGAACAGGGAATGTATATGTAAGGCCAATACATCCACACTGCCAGTGGGAAGAATTTTCAAAATATTTCTTCCTGGGGGAAACAAGATAGTATCTACACTAAAATAATAGCACATTCCCTTAGAGATACCTCTAATGTACTCAACAAATGATATTCAAAATGTTTTATTCATTATTTTGACCTGATGAGGATTTATTTCACTTTTTGATTGCATGTATTCATGGATATATCTGTTAATTACATTTTATATTCTGAGAATATGAAGATCAATAAGACCTCTGTGACCTTATAGTGGGGATAACATGAGATTTGTGGGGGTGTATTTACTATGCTGTTAAAGATGAACACTCAAATACTTTAAGAGGATATTTGACCAGGGGAGACAGGAATTCAAAATTTCTGTCTTTCCTTGCAGCTTTTCTTCTAACATGATTTCTTTGGGGAGATAGATAGACAGGATGTGCTGTTAGAAAATCAGCATGGTGTTTTATTATTGAGCACATGTGTGCTTCAAAACATAGTAAAATAGAAACGTAGAAGACTCCAATAATTTTGATTATCCACACATTGTTAGAAAGGTGAGTGGCTTTCTACTCCTTTCTCAAATTTCCACTAAAAGATTTCAATTCTAAATCTTAACACATTTTGAACTGCTTCATCCAAATATAACTTTAGAGAGCTCTCCTTCAATGCTCTAAGAAAGGAGACAATCATCTTTCTCTTCCACTGGGAGCAGGCATAGAGGAAACATCCTGGATAACCTTATAACTTGTAAATAACATGGGGCAAAGCAGAATTAGTCAGAATTAGCAAATTAGCTCTTTGAATTAATTTAATTCATCCAGAGAAGAGGGATGCGACCCTGCTCTGTTTTCTGTCAAGTCATATTTTAGGTTTCATATGTCCTTTCTTTGTCCTTATGGGTAAGAGAGCTAACCAAATGTAAGATGATAGTAACTACTGTAGACTTTGATAGCCTCAAGTATAAGAAGGATAGCATGTATCAAATATGTGGGCATTGAGCAGCCATATATTCATTCCTTTTCCTTGCCTTTATACCATTTATAGCTATTTATTCACTCCTAGAGATTAGAAGGTAGTAGGACTGATGAATGAGGAACCTACACTAGATAATGTTTGATCTAGATGTGACTAAAATCTCTTCTCATATTTTTCTCTAAGATCAAATCTAGAAGCAATCACATTCTACCATAAAGAAAGCCTCCTTGGCAAAGAAAGTTAAGTCCAGCCGTGAAACATTGTATGTTCAGGTAGATAGAGTGTTCTGGTGAAGCCAAGAGACAAGATAAAGTACTGCTGTGGAATTAATTAATTAATGAGATTGAAAATTCAGCTGTAGAGACAGGAAAAATGACCTTGCTGAGTTCTAAGTTTTACAAGGGAAGTGCCCCATCCATCTATAGTTCATAGAGGTGTTCAGGTCTTACTAAAGTGGTGACAACCAAATGTTAGATTGTGCATATGTGAGAATATCTGTAACATACACTAAAGTATGTCTATAGGGGCTGGAGAGATGGCTTAGCGGTTAAGCGCTTGCCTCTGAAGCCTATGGACTCCGATTAGAGGCTCAATTCCCCAGGACCCACGTTAGCCATATGCACAAGGGGGCACACATGTCTGGAGTTCGTCTGCAGTGGCTGTAGACCCTGGCGTGCCCATTCTCTCTTTCTCTATCTGCCTCTTTCTCTCTCTCTCTCTCTCTGTCACTCTTGAATATATAAATAAATATAATAAACAAAAAAATTTAAAAAATAATAAATAAAAATAAAGTATGTCTATAAATGAATGTGTATGTACTATGCTTAAAATGAATAATCTATGTAGTTGTTTATAAAATGAAAGGATAGAGCAAACAATGAAAACAAACTATATTTTCCTTATCCATGTATATAATCATTGACTTAAAGCTATAGTTTCTAGTAACATCAAGAAGTGCTTTCAAAATGTAAAGTGAATCAAGACAAATGACTTGTGAAGGCTTTGGCATTATTATGCTCCTTGGAGAACTAGTGTCACAAGTCCATTTTTTCTGTGTTGCTGCATTCATTGTTAAAAGGTCTGTTAAAGAATTTTTTAAATAAAATGAGTGACCAATATAGCTGTTCAAAATTATTAAGGCCTGTGATTGACATTAAAAGACAAAAAAGTACTGGTAAACAAAAGCCATGTTGACTTTCTATGTAGGTGGAGGGAGTCATTTCCAGAAGGAGAGCTTCAAATCCCTGTGACAGATACATGTTTCTTACAAAACAGCTTACCTCTCAGTAACAAAGCTGAGTGTGGTCATTTGAAAAGATGTATTTTAGAGGTTTCCTGCATATACCTTTAGAAATGACTAGTTTTGAATTATGATTCTGTTTTCTACCTCTTTTTCAGTTAGATTTTCAGTTTTTATGTTGTGAATTGAAATGAACACAGAGCATTGATTTCATTTGCATATGGATTTATGTCACAAGCTGGTATAGTACACACAAGATATCATACGTTAAGCATATTAATGCCACTCATTCTCTATAATCAAAAATCAGTAACCAGCTCACTCCCATAGGAATTTACCCTTTCTCCTAAGGCTCTCTTTCCAGCTGTCTCTCTCTTGGATCATTCTCAGATAGTTGACTGATCTCTGATCAACATAGATTTGCATTCCAAATCTTCACAATCCTTTCAGTCTCAGCATGAGAAATGCAGCTGTTGTAAGCTAAGGTTGTTATTTATGTTGTTCACAATAATTAAAAAAGAAAAAAAAATTATTTCCAGGGTTCAAATTTTTCCCTCAAAAAATAATTCTAGGTCTGGGGAGATGTCTTAACACTTAAGGTACTTGCCTACAAAGCCTAAGGACTCATGCTAAATTCCCCAGTACCCATGTAAACTAGATGCACAAGATGGCACATGCCACCTTGCAGGGACTGGATGACCTCACACATCCATTCTCTATCTGCCTCTCTAAATAAATAAATAATTATAAAAAATAATTCTAATCCTAGATTTTCTTTCTCATCAAACTTGAATTACATAATTACCTATTTAGCAGTACAATGATTATTTGTGTTGAATGTATTCATTTCTATGAAAACCTAAGTGTAATAGGGTCTTACTAAAAAACAAAAACAAAATGGAACCATGTGCCTACTCTGCTTCTATTTATCACTTGTGTTTTATATGTAATTTTTACACATGAATAGAGTTTTCCCCTTTTTATAAGGTAACAATAGTGAGACACTAATGGGAGCTCCTTCTGGAGTGTTCCAATGGTGCAGATAACAGAGGAACATATGAGTCCTTTTATGTTCTTCCAGTGGAAGTATATTACTCTTTTGATAAGTTAGTTACAAAATTCACATATGTTATTATCATTATTATTATTGTTACTGTTACTATACAGACAGAGAGAGAGAGAGAACAGGTGTGTCAGGGCCTCTAGCCACTATAAACAAATTCCAGGTGCATGTGCCACCTTGTTGTATCTGGCTTTTGTGGGTACTGGGGAATTGCATCTGGGTCCTCAGGCTTCACAGGCAAGTGCCTTTAACCACTAAGCCATCTCTACATATGAGAATTCACACAAATTTTAGAATTAGAAATATGTTCTTAGCATTTTGGACAAAATACTAAAAAATATTTCCACCTTTGTTAGACTATCTACCCATCACAGGACTTTGAACTGTACCTAAGCTAAAGCACATATATCCCCTTGAATGTCTTACTCTGTATCTTAAATTTCCCTCATGTGCCTTTTCTTTTGATTTCCTTTAAAAGGTTTTTTTTAAGTATTTTAATTAATTAATTTATTTATTTATGAGCAAAGACACAGAGATGGAGAGAGAATGGATGCTACAGGCCTCTTGCAACTGCAAATAAACTCCAGATACAAACATCAATTTCTGTATCTGGGTTTATGTGACTATTGGGGAAATAAATCACAACTGATAGGTTTTACAAGTCCCCTTAATTGCAGAACTCTTTCCAGTTCTTTTGTTGATTGATAATGCAATGCTATATCACATTATCTATACTAATGTCTAGCCACTTGGTAATATTCCACTGTTCTCTGAGTATAATGCAACCTCTTTATTCAAAAATTTTATATTACATTTCATATAAATGGCCTAATCATATTGGTATCAGAAACTTATCCTAATTGCTTATTATATACACATAAGTTTTGTTAAGTATTTCTTGAAATTAATTTATTTTTGTTAGATATGGACATACTTAGTATGTAAACAACACATGTTGGTACCATCCTTTCCTTCATTCCTGTCCCTTTACTGAAGAGATCCTCCTTGGGGATGCAGGTCAACCCCATGGGAATGGCTCATGCATTAAGGGGGCAGCAATCAGTTTGGGGGGAGAGGAAAAATCTCTGAACATAATGTCCCACCTTGTGGCTCTAACAATGTTTCTGCCTCCCTCTTCTGTAAAATTCCCAGAGCTATGTTGGGTGTATTTTATGTCTACTTCAGTGATGGCCTCTTAGGAGCCTCTGCATCTATGGTTTGGTAGGTGTGAAATGTCCTCAGTGTCTATCTCCTTCACCTTTGTGCTGATATCAGTTTTACCAAGAAAACAGCACTCTTGCTCATTTCCCCAATCCCTCTGTGGTTTCAGCTGGGGCAGGGTGAAGTACACTGGGTCATTTATCTCATCAGGTCCTGCTCCAGTGTAGAAATGAGAAGCGGAATCTCCAATGTGGAGTGAAGTCAACACCAGTTACATGGGATAACCATTATTAATTTATAGAGAATTTAAAGGGTTTAGACCCTCTGATAGCCTAAGATTAGTGGGAGTGTGACATTGAAAAGCAAAATTGTTATCTGGATATGATCTTGATTTCTTTTCCAGTTCCAGATATGGTTTCTTTTTACTGAGCTAAATATTAGCCAATCCAAGAGCAATTAGTTACCCACATGGCTATTTGTCACTATTGTACTTGTGTGACCATCATGTCAGGTTGTGTGTTTCTAAGTAGTTTAGACTTTGAGTTGCTCAGACAGATGTTGGTTACTTTCTCCTGTAGGCTCATGTAGCACTTTCCAGCTCTAGATGGGCTAAAGAAGTAGTTGAAGAGTTTCAAGTCTTATATTAAGGTCTTTGCTCCATTTGGACTTGATTTTTATGTATGGAGAGATTAGTAGGTCTAGTTTTATTTTTATACATAAAGCCATTCAATTTGTCAACACCATTTTGAAGATGCTGTTATTTCTCCAGTTTACATTACTGGGAACTTTGTCATACATCAAGTAGCTGTAGTTATTTGACCTAAGGTCTGTGTCATCAATTCTGTTCCATTGGTTTCTATTTCCTATTCCAATGCCATGCTGTTTTTGTTACTGTGGCTTTGTAATATAGCTTTAGTTTGGGCATGGTAATACCTCTAGATCTGAGGATATGTTTGGTTATACAAGACCTGCTGTCCTTCCATATGAATTTTGAGATAAGTTTTTCAATATTTTTTGATGAATGATGATGGTATTTTTTATTGGTATTGCATTAAATCTGCATATTGCCATTTTCACAATATGAATTCAACCTATACAGGAGTATTACAAGTCTTTCCATTTCCTAAAGTCCTCCTCTATTTCTTTCTTGAGGTTTTTCATGTTTTCATTATAAAGATATTTCACATCCTTGGTTAGTGTTATTCTGAGGTATTTTTTGTTGTTGTTGTTGCTATTGAAAATGAAATAGCCTCACTAATTTCTTTCTATGCATATTTTTCCATTTCATATAGAAAGGTTACTGATTTTTGTGCATTGAAATTGTATCCTGCCACTTTACTGAAGGAAATAATCACCTTTAGAAGTTTTGAGATGGAGTCTGTGGTGGTTTGATTCAGGTTTTCCCCATAAACGTAGTTGTTCTGAATGCTAGGTTCCCAGCTGATGGAGATTTGGGACTTACTGCCTCCTGGAGGGAGTGTATTGTTTGGAGGTAGCTTGTGGATATTATAGCCAGTTTCCCCATAACAGTGTTTGGCACACTCTTCTGTTGCTGTTGTCCACCTTATGTTGGCCAGGGGGTGATGTTCACCCTCTGCTCATGCCATCAGTTCTCTCTGCCATCGTGGAGCTTCCCCTCGAGCCTGAAAGCCAAAACAAAGCTCTTTTTCCCAGAAGCTGCTCTTGGTTGGGTGATGTCTACCAGTGTGAACCTAACTACAGCAGAGTCTTTTAGGTCAGTTATGTACAGCATCATGTCATCTGCAAAAAGGTCTAATTTAACTTCTTCCTTATCAATTTAAATCCCTTTTATTTCTTCCTCCTGTCTTATTGCTTTGGCTGGTTTTTCTAGTACTATGTTGAAGAGCAGTGGAGAGAGTGGGCACCCTGTCTTGTTCCCAATCTCACTGGGAACACCTTGAGTTTTTCCCTATTAAGTATTATTTGGGCTTTAGGAGCTTTATATATAGCCTTTATATGTTGAGATATAAATACTCCATACCTATTCTTCTGAGTGTTTTGATCATGAAGTTGTGTTGTATTTTCTTAAAGGCCTTCTCAGTATAAATTGAGATGATCATTTGGTTCTTATGATTAAGTTTGTTTATGTGGTATAATATGTTGACCAATTTCCTGATGTTGAACCATCCCTGTATTCCTGGGGTGAAGACTAGTTGATCAAAATGGATAATGCTGTCATTGTGTTGTTGAATTCAGTTTTCAAGAATTTCATGATATTTGTATCTAAGTTCATTAGGGATATAAGACTAAAGTTTTCTTTTCTTGTTGCAGCTCTGTCTGGTTTTGGTATTAGGGTGATGCAAAATTCATAAAAGGAGTCGGGGAGGAATCTCTGGTAACCAATTATGCAAAGCAGTTTGACTTTTATTTTATTTATTTTTTTCAGTTCTTCAATGAAGGCTTAATAGAATTCTGCTGAGAAGTCATCCAGTACTAGACATTTCTTTGGGGGGATATTTTTGATTAATTTTTCACTCTCCATGGATGTGATACTTTATGTAGGAGATTAAGCTGCTCTGAGTTTAGTTTTGGTAGGTGGTATGTGCCTAGACATTCATCCATTTTTTTCTAGATTATTCAGTTTTGTGGAGTAGAGATTTGGGAAGTATGACCTGTTGATTCTTCCAGGGTCATTGATGTATGTTGTGATCTCTCCTTTTGCATTTCTGATTTTTTTTTTTAAATTTGAGGCTTCTCTCTCTCTTTCTCTCTCTCTCTCTCTCTCTCTCTCTCTCTCTCTCTCTTTGCTTGATCAAATTGGGCAGGGCTTTGTCAATTTTATTTACTTTTACAAAGAAACAGCTCTTCAATGCTTTATTTATTTATATTACCCGTTTTTTTGTTAGTTATGTACACAATGTGTATGCAGCCATGTTGGTACTATTTTTAGCCTCTTCCCTGTACTCACCCTTGGCAGGGACTCTCTTCCTTGGGGAATGTGGTTTGTGCATTGTGGGGTAGCCATCAGTTATGGGTGAGGCAATTTCTCTGTGCATAATGTCCCAGCATTTGGCTCTAACTGTCTTTCTTCCCCCTCTTCCACAAATTTCCCTGTGCCATGTTGGGTTCATTTTAGCGATTGAAGTCTTGGGAACCTCTGTGTCTCAGAATATCTTGTTTGGTAGGAACTGAGTGTTCTCTCTATCTATTTCCTTTAACCTTGTGCTGGTACCAAGTTCACTATGAAGGCAAAACTCTTGCCCATTTCCCCAATTACTCTACTTTCCAGTTGGGTGTGATGGGCTGATACTCTCATCAGGATCTGTGTCCATCTGAAAAAGAGAAGCAAATTCTCCAACAGAGAGAGAAGTCAGCAGCACATAAACAGGGTAACCATTACTATTTCTGAGATAATTTAATAGGTGTAAGCCGTCTGATAGCCCACAATTGGTGGGAGCTTGATAGAGGAGAGCAGGCTCATTTTTTGGAAATGTATCTGACTTGTTTCCCAGCTCCAGCTATGGATTACATTCCACTGAACATATCAGTTGGCCAAATCAAGTTGGTTACCCATCATGCCTGTGTTTTCTTACTTTCCATTTCATCAATTTCTGCTCTAATCCTGATTATTTCTTTCTTTCTGGAGCTCTATGGGTTGGATTATTCTTGCTTTTTTTCAGTACATTTAGGTGGAGAGTCAGGTTATTATTTGGGTATTTCTCTGTCTTTGTAATGAAGGCATTTAGTGCTATGAAATTTCCATTAAGGCTCCCTTCATTGTGTCCCATATGTTTCAATAGTTTGTGTTTTATTTTTTAATTTTTATGTTATTTATTTATTATTTGATAGAGACAGACAGAGAGAGAAAAAGGCAGATAGAGAGAGAGAATGGGCGTGCCAGGGCCTCCAGCCACTGCAAATGAACTCCAGATGCATGTGCACCCTTGCACATCTGCCTAACGTGCGTCCTGGGGAATCAAGCCTCGAACTGGTGTCTTCAGGCTTCACAGGCTAGTGCTTAACCGCTAAGCCATCTCTCCTGCCCATCAATAGTTTCTGTATTAATTATAATTCAATTCTAGGAATTGTACACTTTATTTTTTTAATTTAATTTATTAGTTTCCTTTTCAGCAAATACAGGCTGTTTGGTACCATTGTTTAGGTTCATCTATGATCTAACCCTCCCATTGGATCCTCCTTGTTGATGTAAATGGGTCGTGCATTGTGGAGTTAGCCCACAGTTATTGGTATGATAAATGTCTCTGCAAATCATGACCCAATATGTGACTCTGACATTCTTTCTGCCCCATCTTCCACAAAATTTCCCTGAGCCATGTTGGGTTCATTTTTGGTCTGCTTCAGTGCTGAGGTTTTGGGGGCCTCTGAGGCTCTGGCTCTCTGATTTGGTAGGAGTTGATTTTTCTCTGTGTTGGTCTCCTTCCCCTTTGTGCTGGTATCTGGTTCACAGGAAAATATCACCCTTGCTTGTTTTGCCAATTATCCTTAGTTTCAGTTGGGCCCCTTTTGTGGTATGTTGGAGCAGCTCTCTCCTTAGGATCTGCATCTATCTGAGAAAGAGAAGCAGATTCTCCAACGGAGAATTTAGTAAAATCAAACTATTGTATATATGTGCACTCTAAATTATGAAAAACAACCCATGAGTAAGCTGCTATTTCATAAGGCGCATATATTTTCAGTTTAACCTGTTTCTTCCATATGCTTGGAATTGCACAGAAAGGGGAGATGGTTAGAAATTACTAGGCCTTTAATAATTTGAGGAATTTTTGACCCCAGACAGTCTGAAGGTTTCTTTCCAATAAATTGTAATAGTCATGCTTCTCAAGCAAAACTAAACAAAAAGATCTAAAATGAGACTATATTAGATAAAATGCCCAACAAAGATTTCAAGAAAATTATGGTATCTATGCTCAAAGAAATCAGAGAAGAAATGAAGTAAATCAAGGAAGAAAGCAAAGGGATCAATGAAGAAAACAAACGTCTGAAAGAGAACACAGGAGACCAGCTTAATGAAATGAAGAGGTCATTACAAGACATGAGTAAGGAAACAGAAACTGAAGAAAAATCAGGCTGAAATCCTTCCTTTGAAGAATAAAAAAAAAAAAAAAAAAAAAAAAAAACTCTGTGGAAAGTCTCACCAGTAGTATGGATGAAGGAGAGAACAGAATATCTAAACTAGAAGATGAGGTGGCAGATCTAATATAATCCAACAAAGATAAAGACAAACTGATAGGAAAGTATGAATGGGAATTTCAAGATTATTGCAGTCCGGTTCACATTGCTGGTAGAAATCACCCAACCAAGAGTAGCTTCTGGGAAAAAGAGGTTTATTTTGGCTTACAGGCTTGAGGGGAAGCTCCACAATGGCAGGGAAAAACGATGGCATGAGCAGAGGGTGGACATCACCCCCTGGCCAACGTAAGGTGGACCACAGCAACAGGAGGGTGTGCCAAACACTGGCATGGGGAAACTGGCTATAAAGCCCATAAGCCCGCCCCCAACAATACACTCCCTCCAGGAGGCATTAATTCCCAAATTTCCATCAGCTGGGGAGCTAGCATTCAGAACACCTAAGTTTATGGGGGACACCTGAATCAAACCACCACAAAGATATTCGAGACATTATGAAAAGATCAAATACAAGAATTCAGGATATAGTAGAAGGAGAAGAATTTCACTCCAAAGGCATGGTAGGCATTTTCAACAAAATCATAGAAGAAATCTTCCCCCAATTGGGAAAGAGATGCCAATGTAGATACAGGAAACCTTTAGAACACCAAACAGACAAAATCTGGAAAGAACATCTTCTCACCATGTTATAATTAAACTACTAAAAACACAAACCAAAACAGTTAGAGAAAAAAAGCAAGTCACCTACAAAGGCAAGCCCATCAGAATAACTGCAAATTACTCAACACAATCTTGAAAACTCAGAAGGGCTTGGAATTATGTATTCCAAGTTCTGAAAGATAACAACTGTCAACCAAGATTACTTTATCCTACAAAGCTATCTATCCAAATTGATGGAGAAATAGGGACATTCCACAAGAAAAAACAGACTAAAGGAATTAATGATAGCTAAACCAGCTCTACAGAAAATGCTTGAAGGAATACCTAAAGCAGAAGGGAAAGCAAAACACACAGGAGGAAATAGGGGAAAAAAATATACCACACTCAAATAACAGTTAACAAAAATGAGTAGAGAAAACAGGAAACACTCTAAAGTAAGAATGACAAGAATAAATGCATACCTTTCAGTAGTAACTCTTATTATCAATGACCTCAATGCCCCAGCCAAAGACACAGCCTTGCAGTCTGCATTAAAAGGCAGGATCCTGCCATTTGTTGCCTCCAGCCACTCATCTCTCAAGAAAAGATAGATACATCCTTAGGGTGAAAGGATGCAAAAAAGTATTTCAAACAAATGGGCCTAGGAAACAAGCAGGGGTTGCTATCCTAATATCTAGCAGAATAGACTTCAAAACAACATTAGTAAGGAAAGAAAGAAGGTTATTTTATACTGATTAAAGGAACACTCCAGCAGGAGGACATTACAATTCTAAACATATAGGCACCTAATATTGGGGCTCCCAGTTTCATCAAAGAAACACTATTAGACTTAAGGTCATAGGTAATATCGAACACAATTGTACTGGGAGACTTTAATATCCCACTATCATCAATTGACAGGTCATTCCAGAAAAAATAAATAAATAAACAGAGAAACATCTGAATTAAATGATGTCATGGAATAAATGGAGCTAACAGATAACTACAGAACACTCCATCCAAATGCTGCAGAATATACCTTTGTCTCAGCAGCACATGGAACATTCTCTAAAATAAGTCAGATATTAGGACACGAGGCAAATCTCCAAAGGTTTAAGAAAATTGAAATAATCCCTTGTACTCTATCTGACCACAATGGGACTAAATTGCAAATCAGCAACAAATAAAACTACAGAGAATACAGAAATTCATGAAGACTAAACAGTATACTATTGAATGATCAATGGGTCATAGAAGAAATCAAAAACAAATCAATAAATTTATATAACCAAATGAAGATGATGCAATATACCAAACCCTTTGGGACACAACGAAGGCAGTCCTAAAAGGGGAATTTATAGCTTGAAGTAATTACATTAAGAAATTAGAGAGTTTAGAAATAAGCAATTTAATGCTTCACCTTAAGGCCTTGGAAAAAGAAGAATAGGGCAAACCAAAAATCAGTAGACAAGAAGAAATAATAAAGATTAGTGCAGAAAATAATGAAATAAGTCCCCAAAAAACAATTCAAAGAATCAATGAAATGAAGAGTTGGTTCTTTGAAAGGATAAACAAGATTGATAAGCCCTTAGCAAATTTGACCAGAAGAAAGAGAGAAGGCTCAAATAATACTTAATGGAGAGAGACTGGAGGAATTCCCATTAAGATCGGGAACAAGACAGGGTTGTCCACTATCACCACTGCTCTTCAATATAGTACTAGAAGTCCTAGCTCAAGCAATGAGACAGGAGAAGGAAATAAAAGGGTTACAGTTTGGAAAGGAAGAAGTTACATTAGCTCTATTTGCTGATGGCATGATTGTATATGTAACAGACCTGAGAGACTCCATCCCAAAACTCCTAAATGTGATTAACTCCTATAGCAAAGTAGCAGGATACAAAATCAATGTACGAAAATCAGTAGCCTTTCTATATGCAATTGACAAAGATACAGAGAAAGAAATAAGGGACATGGTCCAATTTTCAATAGCAGCAAAAAATAAAATAAAATAAAATAAAATAAAATAAAATAAAATAAAATACCTTGGAATAACGTTAACCAAGGAAGGGAAAGATCTGTACAACAAAAACATAAAAACACTCAAAAAAGAAATTTAGGAGGACTTGAGAAAATGGAAAGACCTCACATGCTCCTAGATAGACAGAATTAACATTGTGAAGATGGCAATTCTACAAAAGGCAATATTTATATTTAATGCAATTCCAATTTAAATCCCTACAGTGTTCTTCACAGAGATAGAAAAACTGATCT
This sequence comes from Jaculus jaculus, assembly GCF_020740685.1. Lineage (NCBI taxonomy): Eukaryota > Metazoa > Chordata > Mammalia > Rodentia > Dipodidae > Jaculus > Jaculus jaculus. The sequence goes on along the minus strand of NC_059103.1, from coordinate 154,209,642 downwards.
CAAATTTCTTATGGATAGGCAGAAGGCCTTGCATATCCAAACATATCCTCAGCAAAAGAAATACCTCTGGTGGCATCACCATACCTGATCTAAAGCTATATTACAAAGCTATAGTAATAAAAACAGCATGGTACTGACATAAAAACAGGAGTATAGACCAATGGAATAGACTTGAGGACACCGACTTTGTGTCAAGCAACTATAGCTACTTGATATTTGACAAAGGCCCTAACAATATAGTCTGGAAAAAAGACAGCATCTTCAACAAATGGTACTGGACAAACTGGATAACCATATGCAGGAAATTGAAACTTCATCCACACATTTCGCCATGCACTACACTCCAGTCCAAATGGATCAAAGACCTCAAGACTTTCCATGATATAGGAATGGAAAAAGACTTCCTGAGCAAAACTCCAGTAGCACATGATCTTAAACAGTCACTCAACCAATAGGATCACATGAAACTGAAGAGTTTCTTTAGAGTCAAGCATACAATCAGCAAAGTCAATAGATTACCCACAAAATGGGATAAAATATTTGCTGGTTATCCCACTGACAGAGGCCAAATATCTAGAATCTACAAAGAACTCAAAAATCTGAACAGTAAAAAGTCAAACACCTCACTCACAAAATGGGGCAATGACCTCAACAGGCAGTTCACAGAGAAAGAAATACAAATGGCAAACACACACTTAAGAAAATGTTCATCATCCCTAATTATCTGAGAAATGCAAATTTAAACAACTATGAGATTCCACCTTACCACAATAAGGATAGCAAACATCAAAAAACCAAATGAAAATAAATGGTGACAAAGATGTGGAGAAGTAGGAAGTCATCCACTGTTGGTGGGAATTTAAGATGGTCCAACCACTCTGGAAAGCAATATGGAGACTCCTGAAAAAGCTGACTATAGAGATACCAACAGACCTAGTTATTCCCTTACTGGGCATCTACCCTAAAACCTTCAAACCACATGCCAGAGAGACTTGCTCAACCATGTTTGTAGTACCTCAATTCATAATAGCTAAGAGGTGGATTCAACCCAGATGTCCATCACTAGAAGAATGGCTAACTAAGATGTGGTATATTTACACAATGGAATTCTATCAGAAAGCTCCACGAGCACTGTAATGAGATTGCCAAGTTCATCTTTTATCTCTATTGATGAGCTTTTGGCTGCATTTTGCTTGTCTAGGAGGGAGTATTCTCTGTCTTTAGATCACTTTGGAGTTGATGTCTAAAGCTGAGATTTCGGGCTGGAGAGATGGCTTAGCAGTTAAGTGCTTGCCTGTGAAGCCTAAGGACCCCAGTTGGAGGCTCGGTTCCCCAGGTCCCACGTTATCCAGATGCACAAGGGGGCGCACGCGTCTGGAGTTTGTTTGCAGAGGCGGGAAGCCCTGGCGGGCCCATTCTCTCTCTCTCCCTCTATCTGTCTTTCTCTCTCAAATAAATAAATAAATAAATGTTTAAAAAATATTAAAAAAAAAAACAAAGCTGAGATTTCCTTCCATTTCAGAGTCATTTTATTGATGCTGGTTTGTACACTCTGTCAGTTCCAATGCTATTTAGTATATTTTTTAATTTAGTATTAAAAGCATTGCAGAAAAATAAAAAAAACTCCAACTAAAAAAAGCACAGGCCCAGATGGAGTCCCTGGTGAATTTACCAGACCTCTGTGGAAGAACTAACACCGATGCTTCTCAAATTTTCCCTCTAAAATAGAAAAGGAAGTAATTCTAATGAACTCCTTCTATGAAGCCCACATCACCTTCATACCAGAATGAGACAAATCCAGAATAAAAAATGAAAATTACAGATCCATCTTCCTCGTGAACATAGATGCAAAAATTCTGAACTAAATATTGGCAAACAGAATACAAGGATATATCAAAAAGATTATTCACCCTGATCAAGTTTGCTATATCACTAGGATGCAGGGATAGTTCAACACATGCAAATCAACGAGTATAATGCATTGTATAAATAGTCTGAAGAACAAAAAACACATGATCATCTCAATAGATGCAGAAAAGGCATTTGAGAAAAATCCAACATCCTTTCATGGTAAAAGTATTACAGAAACTGGGAATAGAAGGAACATATCCCAGCATTAAAAAAGAAAAAAATTATGAAAAATCTACAGACAACATAATATGATGAAAAACTCTAAGCTTTTCCACTAAATTCAAAAACAAAACAAGGGTGTCAATTGCCCCATTTTTTTTTTTAAATATAGTATTGGAAGTCTTAAGCTATAGCAATAAGGCAAGAGACACTCATAAAATGGATACAAGTTGGAAAGGAAGGGGTCAAATTATCACTATTTGCAGATGATATTATTCTATACATTAAAGACCCTAAAAACTCTACCAGCAAACTGTTACATCTGATAGATACCTTTGGCAACATAGCAGGATACAAAATAAATACACAGAAATCAGTATTGTTTCTATATAGTAATGCCAAGAATGAGGAGAACGAAATAGGAGAATCTCTCCCATTTGCAAGTGCTTCAAAAAAGAAAAAATGTACCTTGGAATAAACTTAACTAAGGAAGTGAAGAATCTCTACAATGAGAACTTTAAAACACTCAAGCAAGAAATTGCAGAAGACACAACAAAATGGCAAGACATCCCATGTTCTTGGATTGGAAGAATTAATATTGTGAAAATGTCAATCTTACCAAAAGAAATCTACATATTTAATGTAATCCTCATTAAAATTCCAATTCCATTTTTCACGGGAATAGAAAAAAAAAAAAAAAAAAAACCTAAAACTAAAATTCACTTGGAAACACAAAATACCTTGAATAGCCAACACAATTTTGAACAGCAAAAATAAGGCTGGTGGAATCAACATACCTGATTTTAAGCTATATTACAAAGCACAGTAACAAAAACAGCATGACATTGGTGCAAAGACAGACATGCAGATTAATAGAATAGAACAGATGACTTAAATGTTAATCAAGGCAGCTACAGCCATATGATTTTTTTTAATTTAATTTATTAGTTTTCTTTTCAATAAATACAGGCAGTTTGGTACCATTATTTAGGCTCATCTGTGATCTACCCCCTCCCATTAGACCCTCCTTGTTAATGAAAATGGGTCATGCATTGTGGAGTTAGCCCCCAGTTATTGCCATATGATTTTTGACAAAAATGCCAAAAAATATTTATTGGAGAAAAGCCAGCCTTTTCAACAAGTGGTGCTGGGAAAACTGGATATCTGTATGTTGAAAGGTGAAAATAGATCCTTGTCTTTCTCCATGTATAAGAAGCAAATCCAAGTTGTTGAGGGACCTTAATATCAGACACGAAACTCTGAAATTGCTAGAGGAAAAGGTAGTGGAAACCCTTGAACATATTGACATAGGTAATATCTTTCTGAATGTAACCCCAATTGCTCAAAAAATAGAACCACTAATCAATTACTGTGATCTCATGAAAATCCAAAAGCTTTTGTACAGCAAAGGGCACTGTGAATAGAGCAAAGAGGCAACCTACAGAATGGCAGAAAATCTTTGCCAGCTACACATCTGACAGAGGATTGACATCCAGAATATACAAAGAACTCAAAAAAAAAAAAAAAAAAAAAAAACAGAATAAGAAATCAAACAACCCAATCAAATAATGGGCTATGGAACTAAATAGAGAATTCTCATCACAAGAAATACAGGTGGCATAAAAACATCTAAAAATGTTCTACATTCTTAGCCATCAGGGAAATGCAAAGTAAAACTACCTTGATTCCATCTCTCTCCTTTCAGAATGGCTACCCTCAAGAAAACAAATGACAAGAAATGGTGGTGAGGATGTGGTAAAAAGGGAACCCTTCTGCACTGTTGGTGGGAATGTAATCTGGTCCAGCCAATGTGGAAATCAGTATGGACATACTTGATAGAGCTAAAAGTATATTTGTCATACTATACAGATATAGCAGTCCAAGGCATATATCCTGATAACTCCTCTCACTATCTTAGTGATACTTATGCAACCATGTTTGTTGCTACTCTATTCACAAATAGCTAGAAAATGGAACCAGCCTATTTGTCCATCCACAGATGAATGGATAATAAATATGTGGTACATCTACACAATAGAGTTCTATTCAGCAGTACAGAATAGTGAAATTATGAAATTTGCAGGGAAAGGGATGTATCTGGAAAGGATTATACTAAGTGAGGTAACCCAGACCCAGAAAGCCAAATGCCACATATTCTGTCTTATATGTGGTTCCTAGATACAAATATGTATATATATATATATATATATATATATATATATATATATATATATATATCTATATATATATATATATACCTGTGTGTGATCTGGAACCAAAAATCAATAGCAGAAGCCCGTAACAAAGAAAAAAGGCTATAAGAAAGGGCAGAGATGGAAGGTCTTAAGGGGACAGTATTGTCTATATGAAAGTAGAACAGATTACAGGGAGTGGAAAGTCCTAAGCCTGGTCAGGGAAAGAGATTGTATAAAATAAAGGTAGAAGGGGGAGGATCAATCAAAATTAAAGATATTCTGAATAAGACATATGAAAATCTACTTTCTTAAATAATGGCACATCCAGAAGCCCTGGATTGTTACTAGAAAATTTTCAGTGACAGGGATGGGATATCTTCCAGTGAATTCTTGGACAGGGATGTCCCTGTTGCCTCCAAAACATTAAAGGATATTGCCAAGGCCCTTGGTTTGCCATGAGAAAGAGATGGTAAGACCATATTGCTGAAGACTTCACATGTCTGAGTGGCAAAGTCACTGAGAAATCATGCTGGTACTGATCAAAAAACCTTCTGCCTGTAGCCCAGCCAACTGAAAGCTAGAAAAACCTTTACTGTATGTAGTTTTATGAGAGACAGATGCCATCATCAGTGAAAACAGTGGATACTGGAAACTTCAAATTTGGCCAGACAGGCCAAATGATGGAACAAGCACAATAGTGCCATGTCTGCTCTGGGGGAAACCACCTGCTCTCTAATTGGACTGAAGGCCCACGCTATAGGAGTGAATACTTGCCTGGTACTGAAAACCTAATCACAAGCCTATGGCAGGGGAGGTCATGAGCCTTAGGTGTATAAAACCTGTTCTTGTCTTGATAAGAGCATATATTACTTTCACCAAATTGCCCTGAAAGTACTACATTTAATGTTCATACTCATATATTGATGTTACTCTCACTTCTGACTAAAGAAACTTCTCATTTCAGATGGCAATGACCACTGGGATGACCCAAAACAACATAGTGCTGAGAAGAAGGGACAGAGGAGCGTCCAGCACTGAAACATCTCACACCCTCCAAGGCTAAGTCTCCATTGCAGAAGAGGTGGCAGAAGGAATGTAAGAACCAAAGGGAGGATACCACTCCTTACATACAACTGTCCAGACAGAATTTGGCCTTGATATCAAAGATCTTGCAGTGCCTAGCAATACCCACACAAGACCTTCATAATAGGACAAAAAATGATGACATCAGATTAAAAGAGAGACTAATGGAGAGAGGGATATGATGGAGAACAGAGTTATGAAGGGGAAAGTGTGCAAGGGGTGAGGAAGGAAATACCATGCTTTGTTGTCTATAAATATAGAAGTTGTCAATAAAAATATGTATATTAAAAAATAAGGAAATTTATTAAATCAATACACCAGAAACAGATTAGGCAGTCCAGTCACAGCTGTCCACAGACAAAAAATTAAAGAAAATGGCACCTGCTCAGCCCGTGGAATTAGATGCACACCAGCAACTATTCAGTCCACCACACTGGATGAAAGCTTGGAAGTCCAAGAAACAGGCAAGGAAGCTCTCAGTAAGGGGGTTTAGATGTAGGACAGAGTCACAGAATGTGGTGGTAACTCCATCCAGGAGACTGAACAAAAAGTAGAATAATGTACAAGGGAGCAGCATGAGAAAGAGAGGGAGAGAAAAAAAAAGGCAAAGAAGCATGCATCAGCAAATAGCATGGACAGTCAAACTAAAGAAGAAAACTCTGGGTTTTCCTGGAGTTTCCTTGGATAATATCCCAACCAATGAGCTCCTCTTCCAGGAAATTTAAAAAAAAAAAAAAAGACTTCCTATCCCCACTAATCTTTCCTGGAAACATCCTCATATACCCATGCAATAGTCAAGTGCCTCACTATATCCCTAATCTAGCCAAGTTGATGATAAACTTAATTATCACACCCACTGTGAGCCTTCTGCTTGATTATGTGGAAGAAGGAACTGAACCATCCACAAGAATTCAGGAAGATGCAGGGAGGATTCTCCCTGAAAGTGTCTCCCATCAATAACTCTTATCATTCCTTAATGTGGGTCGTCATTCACTGCTTAGCAAGAATCCCTGTCCTTCATGCTCTAGGATTTCTCATTTTCCCTCAGTCAGGAGGCAGAATGTATATAAGAAATCTTTCTGTGAGTGGCAACTCTGATGAAGAGAAAGAACTGCAAGTTCCTGAATCCCAGTAACTCTGCTGAAGAAGACACTTAGCAGAATTGGGGAAAGAGAGACAGGATCCAAGGGTACAAAGTTTTTATTTTAAAAATCAGTAAATAATAAAAAAAAATTGAATAAAGTATTGTTTGGACTCTTTGCCTCATGACAATGGCTATCTATCCATATCTATCTGTCATCTATCTATCTGTATAAGGTTTTCTTTATTTCCTTTATTTGTCAAAGACAGAAAAGCACATAGGGAGAGAGAGAGAGAGAGAGAGAGAGAGAGACAGAGACAGAGACAGAGACAGAGACAGAGACAGAGAGAGAATGAGCATAGCAAGGCCTCTTGCCACTGTAAACTAACTCCAGACCCATGTGCCACCTTGTGGATCTGGCTTACATAGGTACTGGGGAATCAAATCTGGGTCCTTAGGCTTCACAGGCAAATGCCTTAACCACTAAGCCATCTCTCCAGCCCTTTTTTATTTTTTTCATTTCTTTAATTTATCAGATAGAAACAGATAGATATATTATTTATGGGTATATACCAGTTACTCTGTCTACCCTCGTAATTAATCTTCAAAACTAGAACCCAGAATGAAAATCCTACTAGGAAGTAAATATTCATTAAAAGAATTGCTGAGTATACCTAAGGTCACCCATGCTGTCATGTATGACCCAGTGAATATAGTCAATATACAACTTCAAATCTTCCCTAGGTGTAAAACCGTGTGTGGTCTGCATGCATACATGTCTCATGTATGTCACATGGATGCTTCTAGATCACCCAATAGAGTCCTAGGACTTTAGGAATGCCCTGAAGTGGAGTGCCTCCATTCAGAGCAGCCACTAAGCATCTCCTATTTGTATGCGATGTATTCTCAAACTCAGGAGTTGCCTATTATGTATATAGAGAGTTATCCAGATATTGTAAGTCTCCAAATATATTTCTGCATCGATATGTTATAGCACTGTATTTTCTATTATGTTACTCATTCGTTAACATCAAAGTTTCTGCACAGGTGTTTTAAAACCAACTAGCATGTGGCTATTGTCAGCATGACCTCTACTCCAATTTAAGTAATGGATGCAGGTTGCTGTAACCATTGTTTCTCTTTCTCAACTGATTTTATGATCATGACCTTATTCAAGTCCAAGATTTGTATGCTAAATAGCTGTATTTATCTAAGTCACATGTTCACTTTAGACATCATTTAACAAGGATATAGAAATACGGTTTGCCTAAGTAACAAAACTCTAAGCTTTAAGAAACTGAATACAGATAAACCATTAACTGAGGCTTGGAAATCCCTTTTTGCTCAGGAATGGGATCAAGCTCAATTCAGAAACACAGTCATGGCCAAGAATGTTAGGCTTGGACACTGTATTGTTTCAGATAAGATCAGTCAAGGGTGAAACCCACACAGATTGCCAATGTATTCCACAGTGAAGATGTGATTCTAAAAGGGAAGACTGCTGGAAAAGCAAGCAACAAATGCACATTTAGCCTATTATTTGTCGTTCTTCTGTAATTTTCTTTCCAAATACAGGCAATTCCTGCTTGAATTTAGCACTAATTACATCTTTCTAGTACACAGATATGATCAAGCCATTTTGCAGCCTTTTGTAATTTCTTATTAAAAGAATCATGGAGTATTTCCCTAGCATGGATCCTATCCTCCACACTGCCAAAATTAAATGAATAAATAAGTAAAAAAAATGCATATGTACATGCATGAATAAATAAGTAAATAAAAATTAATTCATGTGACTCATAGAAACACATTGCTTGCTCTAGGGCTTTGTACTTTGTATGATGTAACTATTTCTGTGCAAACGTGTCCTTTTCTTCATTGATTCCAGTCTTCTACTTACTTTGCCACAATGTTATTCACAGTTCTTCCAAGTGTCTTTTGTCTCACACCATGAATCACCCTCTGGTTTTGATATTTTCCTCTAGTTTCACCACATCTGGGAAGCCATTTCATATACATCTGTAACCTGTTGAGAAAGAGGAAAGATAGTACGACGTCTTCATGAATCATCTGTAAAGGAGGCCAGATTTCCTTAGTTATGTCTAATATATGGAAAAGTTTGGGCGGCATTTGGACTTTTAGCAAATGCAAGTTGTTACTTTTCTGCTTTTATAGTTAGATCAAAGTAGTAGGCATGGGTAACTAGTGGAACAAAACCATGTTAACTTACCTCTGTACAAAATAATATGACCATATTAAGAGCTCATGGTTTAATTCTCAAGGACATGGTGGCTGGTTGAATAATGCATTGGAAACCAACCACCTAAGTAGTCAAGAAGATAAAAAGAATAAAGATATCAAAAGGAATTTTGACTTTTGAGGTGATTACAACTAAGTAAAAGATGCAAATCAGTTATTTACTTAATAGCAAAGGATATTTTAATGAAATGTTAGATGTTTAACTATCTTAAGACAATCATTTCTGAAAACTACAAAGGTGAAAAAAAGAAATTAATAAGAGCCTTGTCATAAATATTATGTGGTAAGACGCAATGTTTTAATGCAATGGTTAGCCACAGATCATGGGAATTACTGGGAAAGGAAGCAGAGAATCAAGAGGATTATTCAAGCAGAGGAAATCCAGGGAACAAATCGAGTAGAGTAGCCTCAGTACAAGAACCATCCTTCCAGGCTCTCATCAAAAGCATACCACACTCCTGTCTCATGAAGATTTCATTCAGTCCGGAACAGAAAAGCAGATCTGTAGGAAGATAAGGAGATTGGATGTGGTAATTTCATTCTAGAAGTTCAATTTTACATTAAGGTATTTTAGGTCACTTGATTTCACATTTTTATAAAGTAAAATGTGTGCTTATTCTTTTTTCTTGTTTAGAAAAAGAACCAAAGAAATTAAGACCTCACAGCAAACATATAGTTCTAGAATTTATTTTTTTTACTTGCAAGCTTACATTACACTGATAATACTTCTTCCTGGACTATGTTTTATAATCATGCTAAAATGATTTGAATGGCCCCACAGAGATGATGTGAATTTCGCTATAAAATGGGTTAATAAGCCTACAACAGTGCACCCCTACATTCTCTAATAGAATGTGTATGGCCAATCTATTTTTATTGAAATTACTTAACTTTGGAGGCCTGAGTTAATACCTTCTTGCCTCTGGAGAATAATATTGTGTTTATATGCTTAGGAATCAAGAAATGAGAAATATTCCCTACATTCAGCTTCTTGATGACCACATATTACTTTTAAGTCCTATGTTACTTATCAGAAACTTAAGCTCTGGTCTATAAAATAAACACTGAAATATATTTATACATGTTATTTTCACATTAAAGTTATTTTTAGAGAAGGTAATTTATTTACTATATCTATATGAGATAGCAGCACCTTAAAACAAGTTAACATTCTCTATACTATCATTATACATATATTATGTGTGTGGATAGATAGATAGATAGATAGATAGATAGATAGATAGATAGATAGATAATGTCAAGTTTAATAGGTGGACAAAAATGTTCTTATCAAGGAATTTGGTAAATTCACCAGAAAATTTCATATATGGGATATGAGAAATGAGTGAATTAACAAAATTTAAGCAGCAGTTCATTCAGAAAGAGGAATGATTTGCACCCCATACTAACACAAAGACAAATAGACATCCTAACAAAGAAGATATTTGGCAATATTTCAAAATATCACATATTGTCATTACTCTGTGTTAGACGTGTATAAAGGTTGAGGAGATGGCACAACAGTTAAAGGCACTTTCTCCCAAAGCCTGTGGCCTGGGTTTGATTCCTCTAGTCCCATGAAAAGCCAGATGCACAAAGTGACACAACTATCTGGTGTTCATGTGTAGTGAGAAGCAAGAGACCTTGGCATGTCCCTCCTACTTACACCTGCATAAGTAACTAAAGGACTTAAAAATAAATAAAAAGCAGAAGGTTCTAGAAAGGAAAACCTGAAAAACTGTGAAACATCCTATAATGCACAGGAGACCCATAAGACTGTGAACTCTGTCCTATAAGGTCAATAGGTAAAACAGGGAAAACTTAGAGCAATGAAAATGTACCAAACACTGAACTGAAAGTATTGCTTTGTCAAAAATTAAATGTACAATTACTAAATAATATACAGGATTTCCAGTTGTTATAATGTAACAACATGTTTCTTCTTTTTTGTTCTTCTATGCTCTTAACATAATAGAACAAATCTATAGCCATAAAAAGTTCTAAGTTATTCATTTTGTCCCTTATCTGTGACCTTTATGAGAAAATGACAGAAAAGAAAAGCCTTGGGAGTATTTCTTAAGATTCTGTGAGCTGACTACCTTTGCCAACCTGAGTGACTCCTGGTGCTATTCACAGATCTCCTGGTGTGATCATTGAACATGTCCTATGGTTGAACTACCTGTCTCAAGTATTTAACATCTTTTTTCTCTAAATCAGCATGCACAAAAATGTTCTGATTTCTTCAATAAAAATCCATAAGGAATGTTATTTCCCCTGTTTAGCTTTTAGGAGCTTGCTTGGTATTTTACCTATTTCTTTCAGTCCATGTGGCATCTTACATAGTTTGTGGAGAAATGCATTTCAATGATGAAGTACAGTATATGTAAGAGTGGTTGTTGACTTTGTTGCCAGCTTCCTGCCAGGGACATGACATGATGGAATTGTGGCTCCAAGCTGCCAGTTACCCCACCCTTCATTAGCCCTAGCATACTTCTATGTTTTGGATGCCACAATGTTTCCTCATCTTGAAATGCCATAGAGTGGCAATAATTAGACGTACTTAATGCAAATATTTGGGCTTAGGCATAAGTATTTAAACGTCTGAGAAGAAAGTCCATAATGATTATATAAAAAAAGTTCTATTTAAAAATCTCTGGTTCACCATGTTCACCAAGAAAGTATCACCCTTGCTCATTTCCCTGATTACTCTATGGTTTCAGCTGGGACCCTGGTGAGGTACGATGGGCTGATTCTCTCCTCAGGATCTGCATCCATCTGAAAAATAAAAGCAAATTCTCCAATGGAGAGTGAAGTTAGCACCAAATAAGTGGGATAACCATTATTTTTTGAGAGAGAATTTAATAGGTATAGGCCTTCTTGTCGCCCCAAATTGGTGGAAGCTTGGTAAGTAAGGCTTCCAAGACCTCATAACTGAAGTAGACCTAAAAGGAGCCCAACATGGCTCAGGGAAATTTGTGCAAGAAGGGGTGGAAAGGTCATTATAGCCACATGTTGGGACTCTATGCACAGAGACATTGCCTCTTACCCATAACTGATGGCTAATTCCAATATGCATGACTCACCATCCCCCAAAAGGAGGGCCACTTCTGAGGGGGAAGACAGGGAGGAGGCTAAAAATGGTACCAACATGGCTGTATACACTGTGTACATAGCTACTACTAATAAAAAATCTCTGTGATATAGAAAAAAAATAGAAAACAACCTTTATGTTAATTCAATAAATAAATCTTCAGTTACCTTGAATTTAAATAGCTAAGAGAAGCATAGAAAACTAAGCTAGAACAAACTATCCAGAACTTATAAGGGAATGATTAGAGACTACTATTTATAGTGTTTATGATTTTATTTTATTTTATTTTTATTTTTTTAAATTTATTTATTTGAGAGCGACAGACACAGAGAGAAAGACAGATAGAGGGAGAGAGAGAATGGGCGCACCAGGGCTTCCAGCATCTGCAAACGAACTCCAGACGCGTGCGCCCCCTTGTGCATCTGGCTAACGTGGGACCTGGGGAACCGAGCCTCAAACCGGGGTCCTTAGGCTTCACAGGCAAGTGCTTAACCGCTAAGCCATCTCTCCAGCCCAGTGTTTATGATTTTAAAACAAAGAGTTCTTGTTTGCTTTCTTCAACTTCACACATATACTTGGGTTTCCTGTTAATTGCATCTTAGTTTTCTGTCATCTATCTCTGCATAAACATTTTTGTTATCATGACCAAGTTCACCAATGTTGTATATAATTCATTCACCTATATGTTAGCTGGTTTTACCACTGTTCTGCTGCATCCGCTTACTGGCAGAGTCACAGGTTGGTTTTTCCTATTGCTAGGAAGTATTTCACATCAGAAATCCCAAATACCTTGTCCCATTCTGGGACAAGTTTGTATCATGAAAACCTGAAATTGAAGTAAATAAAAAAATGGTTCCTCTGGGCTGTAGAGATGGTTTAGCAGTTAAGCATTTACCTATGAAGCCTAAGGATCCTGGTTCAAGGCTCGATTCCCCAGGACCCACGTAAGCCAGATGCACAAGGTGTTGCATGCATTTGGAGTTCTTTTGCAGTTGCTGGAGGCCCTGATGCACCCATTCTCTCACTTTCTCTGCCTCTTTCTCTATCACTCTCAGATAAATAAATAAATATAAAAACAATTTTTTTAAGAAAAATGGTTCCTATAAAGTTGGATAAAAAATAAAGCAACGTTGCACTATTTAATGAAAAGATTTATGTCCTTGTTAAAACAAAACTGTGACAAGTTTTGTGTCCAGATTAGAGCTCGTACATCTTGTATTTTTTAAAATGTGACAATCACTCATCTTCAATGTACCTCAGAAGAATTCTGTTGAGAGTTGGGCAGTTTCTTTGGCCTCCTCCAAGAGCTTCCAGGGTGGAACAGGACCACATTTGTAAAGTGACTTTGGAACTCAGGCATAGGTGACATTGCGATATTGCAATATAGCTGCTTCCAAGCCAGCAGGTAGCCAAGTTGAGTGCTTCATTAAAAAGCTTTGTGTTAGCTGGAAAGCTACTGAGGGAACATGGCAGTTTTCCAGTTGTTTCTTCAGACATTTTTTATAACCTGTGTATTCATGCTCAAAGTTTTCTTCTAATAGTTACCCTGGACACATCTGGCACTATCACAAAAGATTAAGTAACTGAAATGCTTCTCTCATCAAGCCAGTGACTGTCACTCCCAGAGGTTCTTATTTCCCTTTGGATATTGGTAATGGTGTCCCTTTTATATTTTATCTTTACTTAACCTTATGAAAATTCATTTTATCTTTTTGGAGACTGTACTTGCTATGTGCTTACAAGTTTAAGATATCTTTTGCTTTCAACATTCATGAGATGAATACATATATGAATTACTAAGGTTTATGATGTTCAACAGAATTATAAAAACTGATTCCTTGAGAATACAGTCTCAAGTACTTCAAATGAAAATAATGCTAAGACATACAATAGAAAATAAATTCAACAGTAGAAAACAATAAAATACTTCACAGATTCTTTTTAAATGACCATTATTATTACTTGTTACCATCACATTTAATTATAATGCACTGCTTGAAAGTTCAATTTTATGAGTCTTCTCGGATGCCTTCCTACTTTTCAGTTTTCAGAGCAGCTTCAGGTTTCTGGTGAAATTATTAAAGTAAAATCCTTCAAAGAATTAATGATCAACAAATTTGAACAATTTAATAGCAATGAAATAAAAGCCAGTTCTAAATCTATCTGTTTTTAAAAGATCCTCATATGTAAGTGTCTTCATAAATAAAGGAAATCTTATTAACTCATTAGTTGTATCACAGGGATTATTCTATTAAGTACCATTCAGGTCATTTAATTGATAAAAATTTCAGCTAATTGCTTGTTGATTAATTTTTTCTGTCTTAGTTTTCATAGTTCATATTTATCTATAAACATGAATTTCTCTTTCATCTTTCATCTTACACCAGGGAAACAAAATTTTAATTATACATTATTAATTTTAATTTGTACTATACTTTGCTGAAAACGAACTGTTTGTAAAATATATAGAATTTTCACTGGTATTCCAGTTTCATACTATTTACTCTGTGCTGTTAAACCAATGCTTGATGATTTGTAAAAGCAGCCACTGGAATAAAAATGTGTTTTCTTTTGTTTGTTTTTTTTTTTTTTGCAATTGAAAGAAAATTGCAATAAATCTTAACTATTTTTAGATATATTGTTGTCACATAAGATCACCTCTATAAGAAGTCTCTTATTTTCTCCAGGAGTATTCTAAATAAATTACATATTGTCAAACTTATGGTATATTTCATGCCCTAAAAGCCTTTGACAGATCTTGTAGCTATGATAAATAATACTCATAAGATAATCCTAAACATTTGCCTATAAATTTAACTGTTTAACAAACAGAATTTCAATGAAAAACTAATCCACAATTGTTACCAATTTTCAGGCTTAAACAAAGATAAGCATTTCATAGCATTCATTTTTATTTTTGGCAAAAGCTATTGTTTGTGAATTTAAAGTAATCTGAGGTGCATTTATGCTCAGTTTCCATAATTACATTACACTCATGATGTCTACCTATATATATTTTACGTTTTCATTTTATTTTTATTAGATATGGTCATATGTGGTATGTAAACAACATGTTTTGGTACCATCCTTTCCCTCCTCCCTGCCCCTTTCCTTGTTGGGGATGCAGGCCAACTCCATAGGGATTGTGGGTCATGCATTATGGTTGGGGTAGGCGATGTCTCTGTGCAAAATGCCACAATTTGTGGTTATAATATTCTTTCTGCCCCTCTCCCACAAAATCCCCTGAGCCATGCTGGTAGCATTTTAAATCTATCTCAGTGAAGGGCACTTAGGAGCCGCTGGCTCTCTGTTTTGGTAGGTGTTGAGTGTCCTCAAAGTTTAACTCTTTCACCCTTGTGCTGATATCAGTTTCACTAAGAAAGCATCACTATTGCTTTCTTAGTGAATTTTTCCCCAATTCCTCTGTGGTTTCAGCTGGGGTGGAGTGAGGTGGGCTGGGTCATTTATCTCATTAGGTCCAGCTCCCATCTGAAAAAGAGAAACAGATTCTCCCATTGAGAGTGAAGTCAGCACCAGTTAAACGGGATAACCATTATTAATTTAAAGAGAATTTAAACAATGTAGAGCTTCTTATAGCCCAAGGTTAGTGAGAGTTTGACAATGGAAAGCAGAATCATTATATTGATATGATTCTGACTCATATCCCACTCTCAGATATATATTTTTTTCTTTACACTGAGTGGATCTGTTAGCTAAAACAAGAGCTGTTGGTTACCCATCATGACTGTGTGCCACTATTGCACTTGTGTGAGCATCACATCTGGTTATTTGCTTCTTAGTCACTTAGATTTGAGTTGATTGGACAGATGTTGGCCATATTCCCCCAGTAGCTCTTGTAGCACTTTCCAGGACTATCTGAGCTAATTGGCTGATGACTGGATCTCTTCCATATACCAACCAGGTCTCTCCAAGGTCTGTGCTGGCAATTTATGGTCTCTTCAGCAGTAGGGTCTTACCAATAACCTTTGGTGGGTAATCAAGTGGTCTGTTTGTTTTGGGAGATCTAGTAGGTCTCTCTTATCAACAGACCATTGTTCATGTGGACCACATGATGGTACAGGGAATTACAGACCAGCACCAAGGGAAAAGAAAATACAGTGAAAAAAGAGAAATAGGAGAAATTTAAGGTTAGGTTTCATCTTGCTTTCTCTAGGGCCCTTCTATTCAGGTACTCCCCCTAAGGTCCTCTTGAGGGTTCCATCTATTAGCCTAACTTCCAGGATATAGGATTCTATGGTACCCGTTCAATTTGTGTTCAGTTTTTGCTCCCCCTAAACCCTTCCCCTTTCCCCAAACCCTACCCTCCTTATGCTCAAAGGCTTGATATGCTCTTCAGATATGTCCTTGAGTGATACCATGTGACAGTTGTCTTTCTTTCATTGTACAAGTTCACTTAGAATGATCTTTTCCAAGTTCAACCCCTTTTCTGAGTAGAATTCTATCATGCAGACATACCACATCTTGGTTATTCATTCATCCAAGGATAAGCACTTGGGTTGATTCCAGTTTTTAGCTATTATGAATTGTTCTGATATAAACATAGTTGAGGAAATATCTCTGAGCTGAGGTGTGGAGTTTTTAGGGAAAATGGCCAGTAAGGGAGTAACAAACTCTGTTGGTAACTCTATATTCATCCTTTTCAGGAGTCTCCATATTGATTTCCATAGTGATTGTACCACCTTACATTCCCACTAACAGTGAATGAGTGTTCCTACTTCTCCATATCCTCTCCACCTTTGTTTGCATTTGATTTTCAATGTTTGCTATCCTTACTGTGGTAGGCTGGAATCACACAGGTGTTTCAACTTGTGTCTCCCTAATGATTAGGGATGTTGAACATTTTCTTAAGTGTGCGTTAGTCATTTGTAATTATTTCTCTCTGAGAACTCCCTTTTTAGCTCTCTTCCCTACATTAGGAGTGGGTTGTTTGATTTTTTTATTATTTAGTTTTTGAGTTCTTTGCAGATTCTAGGTATTGGGCTTCTGTCAGTGGTATAGCTGGCAAAGGTTTTATCTCATTCAGTAGGCAATCTATTGGCTCAGCTTATGATATGTTTGGCAGTGCAAATGTTTGAGTGCTTGTTTAATTTCCTGGGCTGCTTGGGTTTTGTTTAGGAAGTCTTTTTCCTCTATCATGGAGAGTGCCTCCCCTTTTTGCTTCCTATAGTTGAAGAGTTTCAGTTCTTATATTGAGGTCTTTAATCCATTTGTATTTAATTTTTATGTATGGCAAAATGAGTGGGTCTAATTTCATTTTTCTACATATGGTCATCCAAATTGTCCAATCCCGTTTGTTGAAGTCTCCAGTCTACATTATTGGCACCTTGTCAAAGATCAATCAGCTATAGTTACTTGACCTAAGGTCTGGCTCTTCAATTCTTTTCCATTGGTCTATGTTTCTGTTTTTATTCCAGTACCACTCTGTTTTTGTCACTATGGCTTTGTAATATAGCTTTATATTGGGTATGGTGATAGTGCCAGAGGTGTGTGTGTGTGTGTGTGTGTGTGTGTGTGTGTGTGTGTGTGTGTAGGGTATGTTTCAATATCCAATGCCTTGTTCAATTCCACATAAATTTTGACATCATTTTTTTAATCTGTGAATATTGATACTGATTTTTTATTGGTATTATGTTAAATCTGTATATTGCTTTTGGTAGAATTGCCATTTTGACAATATTAATCTCATCTATCCAGGAGTATGGGAGTATGTTCCATCGTCCTCCTCTATTTCTTTATTGAGTATTTTTGTGTTTCATTATATAGGTCCTTTGCATCCTTGGTTAGTGTTATTCCAAGGAATTTAATTTTTTGTTGCTATTGATAATGGGACAGCCTCACTGATTTCTTTCTCCATATATTTGTCCTGTGCATATAGAAGAGCTTCTTAATTTTGTGCCTTGATTTTGTATTCTGCCACTTTGCTGAAGGAATTTATCTCATTTAGAAGTTTTGAGATGGGAACTTTTGGGTGACTTACATATAGGATCATGTTATCTGCAGATAAAGCCAATATTACTTCTTCCTTTCAAATATGAATCCTTTTTTCTTTCTTTCTTCTGTTGTATTGCTTGGGCCAGTACTTCTAGTACTATGTACTAGTACTAGTACTAGTACTTCATCCCTGCATCCCTGGGATGAAGCCTACTTGGTGAAAGTGGATAATGCTTTGGATGTGGTGTTGAATTCAATTTGCAAGGATTTTGTTCAGGACCTTTCATCTAAGTTCATTAGGGATATAGGCCTTTAGTTTTCTTTTCATGTTGTATTTCTGTCTGGTTTTGGTATTATGGTGATGCAAACTTCATAAAAGGAGTCAGGGAGGATTTTCTGGTATCCAGTTATGCAAAACAGTTTGAGTTTCAGCTGAGAAGCCATCTGGTCCTGGACTTTTCTTTTTGGGTAGATTTTTTATTATATTTTCAATCTCAATGGATATGATAGGTTTGTTTACGAGATTAATCTGCTCTGAGTTTAGTTTTGGTAGGTGATATGTCTTTAGGAATCCATCCATTTCTTCCAGATTATTCAATTTTGTGGAGTAAGGATTTGAGCATTATGCTCTGTTGATTCTCCCGATTTCATTCATATCTGTTGTCATCTCTCCTTTTTCATTTCTGCTTTAATTTGGTACTTTCTCTCTCTTTCTTTCCCTCTCTTTCTCCCTTTTCCTCTTGATCCATGTGGCAAAGGATTTGTTAATCTTATCTATTTTTTCAAAAAGAACCAGCTATTCATTTCATTGACTTTTAAATTGTTTGTTTAGTTTCCAGTTCATTAATTTCTGCTCTAATCTTGAATATTTCTTTCTGTCTGGAGCTCTTTGAGTTGGATTCTTCTTGTTTCTTTTTCCAATGCCATTATGTGGACAGCCAGTTTGTTAATTTGGGATCTCTGTGTCCTTGAAATGAAGGCATATATGGCTATGAATTTCCCCTTTATGACTGCCTTCAATGTGTCCCATAAATTTTAGTTGACTTTGTTTACAATATCATTCAATTCTAATAATTTTGAAATTTCTTCCACAACTCATTCATTGTTGAAAAGCATATTGATTATTCTCTAGGAACTTGTGTAGTTTTTCTTTTTTTAAAATATTTTTGTTCATGTATTTAGTTATTTATTTGAGAGTGACAGACACAGAAAGACAGATAGAGGGAGAGAGAGAGAATGGGCGCGCCAGGGCTTCCAGCCACTGCAAACGAACTCCAGACGTGTGCGCCCCTTTGTGCATCTGGCTAACGTGGGACCTGGGGAACCGAGCCTCAAACTGGGGTCCTTAGGCTTCACAGGCAAGCGCTTACAAGCTAAGCCATCTCTCCAGGCCCTGGTGAAGTTTTTGATGTGTCTCTTGTTGTTAATTTCTAGTTTTAAAACATTGCGATCTGACATGATGCAGGGTGTTACTTCAATTTTCCTAACTTGATGAAAGCATGTTTTATGACCTAATGTATGGTCAATTTTGGAGACGGTTCAGTGGACTCCTGAGAAGAATGTGTATTCTGTAGAGTTGTGGTGAAAGTTATGTAGCTGTCCTTTATGGCTAGTTGATCTATGACATTGTTGAGCTCTATTATTTCCCTGTTTATTTTCTGCATAGAGTTTCCATCTATTGACTGATATCATGGAGTATTGAAGTCCCAGACTATGATGGTGTTGGTGTTTATTTCACTTGTATTGTGAAACAGATTTTGCTTTATAAACCGTGATGAACCTGTATTTGGCACATATATATTTATTATTGTGATATGCTCATGTTATATCATTCCCTTGAAGAGTAAGTTGTGGCCATCTTTGTCCTTTGTGATTTTTTTGGTTTGAAGTTTATTTTATCAGATATTAGTGTAGCAAGACCTGCTTTTATAAATTTCCATTTGCTTAGAGTATCATTTTCCAAACTTTCACCCTGAGGAGGTGTTTACCTTTAGTTGTGAGGTGGATTTCTTGAAGACAGCAGATAGAAGGGTCCAGGTTTTTGATCCATCCTGATAACCTGCATCTTTTGATGGCTGAGTTAAGACCATAATTAATTAAAGTTACTACTCTAAGGTTTGAATTAATCCCTGCCATGATGAGGTGTTTTATGGAGTTTGGTGCTTTCTGGTGTTTTGTACTATGTAGAGCCTGGTCTATTTTCGTTATTGTGATCTTCTTTTTGTCTCTTGAGATTGGTTGTGTGACTGTTCAGTGTAGAATATTCCCTGAAGCATTCTATGTAGGTTTGGCTTTGTGTTTGTATAATCATGGAGCTGACTTTTTCGTGGAATGTTTTTCCTTCACCATTTATTAAGAGGAACACTTTTGCTGGGTTGAGTAGCTTGGGTTGGACACCAGAGTTTTTCAGACTTTGAAGTGTTCCATTCTAGGCCCTTCTGGCTTTAAATGTTTCTATTAAGAAATCTGATGTAATGATTGAATTGCCTTTGCATGTAGTTGATTTTTTAAAATCTCTCTTGCTGCTTTTAATATTTCCTATTTGGGTTGTTAAGAGTTTTAAATATGATGTGTCTTGGAGAGTTTCTTCTTTAGTCCTGTCTCCACACTGCTGATACAGGGAACCCAGACTGGGGAGGTGGGAGGAGCCTGGAAGCAGAGGTTTGGCCTACTCACTCCAAACCACTGCACCTCTCCACACATTGACAGGCACAGGGAACCCAGAATAGGGATGTCTTCAGAGTCTGCCCTACTCATTCCAGACTGCTCTGTCCACTGGCACACTGTCTGTTCAGGTAATCCATACCAGGGAGGTGGGAGGAACCCGGAAACATGGGGCTAGCCTACTCATTCCACACCAAAGAGCCCACCCACACACTGTCCTCATAAGAAACCCAGACAATGGAGGTGGGGGAAGTCCAGAAACAGGGTTCTGGCCTACTCACTCCTGAGGACTGTGCCTGCCTACACACTGTCTGAGTATAGAACCCAGACCAGGGAGCTTAACAAATATTTTTTGTTTAAAATTACTCAGCAGGATAAATAAATAAATAAATAACATTTTAAAGGGAAAATACTGTGCATTTTGATGCAAGGTTTTTAATTTAATTTTTACCTTTAATATTTCCACTTTTTGTCTTTTCTTGTAGATAGCGCCTGGATGTTTAGTCTAGGTTTGCCTAGAGCTTGCTTTGTAGCCCACCTTATAATTGATTATAACATTAGTACTACATTTGTGAGGCACCAAACCCTGATGTCACTCTCTGTTGGAGAATCATTTTTGTTGTTGTTGATTTTGTTTTTTACAAAGTAGCATGTACTAAAGATAACCATAATCCACCAACAAGACAAGAAAAGATAGCTGATTCCTTGGCAGGAAATAAATGACCCCTTACACAGCAGTGAGGGCCCAGGTGAAACCACAGAGGAACTGGAGACAAAAGCAAATAACCAAATATCCAGCTTGATAACCTAGGTCAGGGCGATGGAGCAGACACCGAGGACACTCAAAATGCAAAAAAGCAGACCTCAAAAGGGGCCCAACTGAAACTAAGGACAATTGGCGAAACAAGCAAGGGTGATGTTTTCCTATGAACCGAATACCAGCACAAAGGGGAAGGAGACCAACCCAGAGAAAAATTGACTCCTACCAAATCAGAGAGCCAGAGCCACAGAGGCCCCCAACACCTCAGCACTGAAGCAGACCAAAAATGAACCCAACATGGCTCAGGGAAATTTTGCGGAAGAGGGGGCGGAAAGAATGTCAGAGTCACATGTTGGGTCATGATATGCAGAGACATTTATCGCACCAATAACTGTGGGCTAACTCCACAATGCATGACCCATTTACATCAACAAGGAGGGTCCAATGGGAGGGGGTAGATCATAGATGAGCCTAAACAATGGTACCAAACTGCCTGTATTTGCTGAAAAGAAAACTAATAAATTAAATTTAAAAAAAAAAAGTGCACCAAAGTAGAAACCCAGAAGCTGCTGAGAACTCATCACTAAAGTAGACTTAAGCACACCTATTAAGTCTCAGTGTGGTTATTTGAATAGATGGCCCCCAATATATTCAGTGTTTTATTAGTTTATAGTTTGCATTTGCAGCCACCTGGCTAGAGGCAGTGTGACTGGGAGGATCTTAAGGTATGGTGGTGGTTTTGAGATTTCAATCTAAAGATATGCTAAGTATACCTAGCTGGAGTTCCTGAAGTGTGCTGAGCTGTGTGGCTTTTTGGCTTGTGCTTCTATCTCTGTGTTTGGTCCTGTGAATGCAAGACAGCTTCTCCTGCCATTATGGAACTTCCTCAAGATATGTAAGCCTCAATAAATCCCTTCCTCCATAACGGTGCCTGTTCTGGAAGTTCATCTCAGTGAACCTAAAGCTGTCTGCTACACTCAGGGAAGTTTGTAGAAGAGTGGACAGAAAGAATGTGAAAGCCATGGGGTTGGAAACGGATATCCAGAGTCATAGCTCTCCCCAGAATGGCAACAATGTCACTAAGAGGGTCCTCATTGCAGTGGATGCTGGGAGGAAGGAATTGATGGTACCAACAAATGATGTGTCCATACAAAACTTAATGAAAAAATAAAATAAAATACACATTTGAAAATTTTTCAGCCTCTATCAACATTGACAAAAATAAAGATTACAAATTTCCATTTTCAGGAATGAAATAGAATAAATAGGCACAAATCCTGAAGTCATTTCAAGGTAACAAAGGATCACTCTGGTCAACCTGTCACTCATAATTACCAGAATTTAAATATTAAGAGTATAATTTCTCTAAACCCACAAGCAATTAAGACTCAATAAGTGTGGCAAAGAGAAGGGAGAAAGCCCTGCAAACATTAACAAGCTTCAGAGCATGAATTAAATGTGCCTATAATAATCTAGGTTTAAAAAACTTATGAGGGCACTGCATAACTTATGTCAGAAAACAGAAGACAATGGACAACTTTTCAATCACTCCTGTGACACCAGTATCACCTGTTGCAGTTATCTTCACTTTACTAGGACAAAACACCAGGCCAGAAACAGCTATCTTGTAGAAAGTTGTTCCTTTTGGCTAACAGTCTCCAGGGGAACTCCATGGCAGCCAGAGAAAGGATGCCACGTGTAGAGGTTGCATATCACCTCTGCAACTATAGGGGGTTAACAAAGCAGAAGAGTAAGCCAAACTAACACTGGTAAGGGGTGCTGGCTATAACTTCCATAAGCCCACCAGGATGGAACAATGTACCTCCCCCAATTTCCAAGCTTGTCCAACAGCATTGGACCTAGCATTCTGAATGCATGAGTTTATGGAGGCAACTAATTCAAACTTCCATATAATCATAGTAGTGAAATGAGTATAAGATGTATACAAATAGAGACCAATATTTCTCATAGTTATACATACCCCCAAATATCAACAAATAGGACCTAGTAATGTATAAAAAGCAAACAAATCTTCAAGGTTATATAATATTATATCAAAATTTGAAAAGCATTGTAATCCCTCATAAAAATAAGGTAAAGAAGAAAATTGTAGGTTTTAGTAGGTTGCTAAAGAAAAATATTTGAAATATTTCAGGAACTACACATAATAAAAATTCTTGACAAATAGAAAACAAAATAGAATTATTTGAATTTAATGTAATGCATATAATAACAAAAATCAAGAACTACAGACAATATTGTGCTTAAAAATAAAAATGGAATTCCTTCTCCTTAAGATCAGTAATAAGTTAAAGATATATAATTTTGTAGTTTCACTCAATTAGTCATTGAAAAAGTATAAACATTAAGTCAATGCTCTACTGATCAGAAAGAAAGTAATTAGAGTCAGCTTTTAAAGATGAGATAATTTTCTACCCAGAATCCTAGTCCTTCTTAAACATATCTTATAACTAATAAATGTACTTGGTAAAACTATAGGATAGAAAATCAATTGGCAATAGTCATTTGCATTTTATATGCATGGATGTACTGAGTATTTTTAACTAAATGTGCTTTTTACTATTGCACCATAATGAATAAAATTTTAGGTAATTAAATTGAATATTTTTAAAGTTTGTTTGATGAAAATTATAAGATGTTAATGAAAGAAATGAAAGAAAGACTAGAACTAGTATTTGGTTCTAAGGATAAAGTGGTGAATTAAGTTTTGAATAATCATTTTGAGAGTTTGGGTAAACGAATAAATATTATAAAGTAGTGAGCAAAAATTCAGGAAAGACTCATTTTATAGTTTTAATATTATATTTATTTATTTATTTATTTATTTATGTGAGAGAGAGAAAGAACCAGACAAAAGAGAAGAATCAATACCAATATTTCCCCAGGATTGCTATTATCTATAAATATTTATGATATCTAATCTGAAAAATTGGTACCTGTGTGGTAATCATGCCTTCAGATAATTGTTGCTTCATTATCTCACTGGAAGTTATTAATGGGAAAGAAATTAAAATGTGTCGTGTGTAGATGATTATTAACAGGTCCACCATAATTTCCATTCTGATAAAAGAATCAATAAATGGATATACTCAACATTCTGATGGGGCATCCATGTCAATTTTGTTTATATTTTTGTCAATTTTGTTCTAAGGAGAAAACCAAGAATCAAATTATTCCACAGAGACTCCACAAAATAAATAGAAAAGGAGTCGATTATCTTATATTCAGGTGTCTTTGCTGATAATTGAATGTGATCTGCACTGTTCAAAAGAACTGACAGGTTAGTTGAACTTGGATAGTTTTTTCAGTAACTGTTCTTTTTTTGTAACCTATTAATTAGAATGTAAAGCAACAAATAAAGTTTAAGTTCAAAGAATGATTTTTACCCATGTTAACTATATAACTATAAACTATATATAGTTATATAACTATATATATATGTAAAGCAATAGATCATTTAAGTTCCTACAATATAATATCTTCAGCAGCAAAACAATGTTTTTTTTTTTTTAAAGTCTCATGCACACATGATTATAAACAAAGCTATAGAAATCTGTTTACTATGGATGGTTTGCAGTACTGTGAATACTGTGCTTATATTATTATAGGAGTGTGTAACATTAACTTATGAAGACAATTTTCACAAAATGTGAAAGAGATCTTCATGGATTATTTTGAAAATGAGTATGGATATATAAATAACTCAATATAATTCAGTTAAAAATTAGATTAAAAATAAAATGAGCACAATAGTGGCATGTCTATATGGGGAAACCAACTGCTCTCTAATTGGACTGGTGGCCCACTCCATGGGAAGGATTATATGCCTGATACTGAAAACCTATGATGGGGGAAAGTCATGAGACCTAGGGATGTAACATCTGCTAATGTTTGCCTAAATGTATATATTATGCTCACCAAAATGCCCAGGAAACACTCCTATTAATGTTCATACTCACATATTAATGATACTCTCACTTTTGGTTAAAGAAGCTTCTCTTTTCAGATGCCCGTGATCTTGGGATGACTCAGAATGCATCCTTGTGCTGAGAGGAAGTGACCAAGGAGTGCTCAGCATTGAAACATCTCTGTCACACCTTCCCATACTCAGGGTCCGTTGCAAAAGAGGTGGAAGAAAGAATGTAAGAGCCAAAGGAAGGGTAGGATTCCTTACAATGTGCTCTTCCAGACACAAAATGGCCTGAATATCCATGACCTTGCAGGGCCTGACAGGACGTACACAAGACCATCATAGTCGGAATAAAAGATGATGACATCAAAAATAAAAGAGAGACTGATTGAGAAGGAGAGGGGAAATGATGGAGAGCAGTGTTGCAAAGGGGAATATGGGGGGAGGGGGTGGAAGGAATTACCATGATTTATTGTATAAAATTATGGAAATTTTCAATAAAAAATAAAATTATATAAAATAAAAAAGAAAGAGGTGCTGGTGTCCAAAGAAGTAACTATAATATTAATGCTTTTACCTCATGCATAACAGGAGAAATTCTGATGAAAATCAAAAATTATATATTTACTAAGAAGTAGAACCTAGAGTTAAAAACAAGACAGCTAGCCATAGGATGTTAAAATGGTAAGGGAACTGAATAGTTCCAAGAAGCATGCTTCATCTGTATTAATAATACTGTGATGGCAGATGGCATTTTGTGTATAGGGGCAGAAGGAGCCAAGGTTCTCTGATTTTATCTGAGACATTCAAGTGGATATTCCTGTCTTCATTCAGACAGGTTATTATGGAAGTCAGGTAACACAGGAACACGGCTCCAGAAAGGAAGCAATCAGAATTTAATAGGGTTAGGGTCTATAGAAATTTGTTGATCCATATTGCAATGGGGAAAATAACTTCTGACACTGAATTTTACAGTAATATATAAAGAAGTTCATGATGGGGCCCTGAGTTGGAAAGAATTAAGCCTCTGTATCAACAACCAAAAAGAATACCTGTTAAGATAGGCAACTTCAGAGATGATCAGATGCAATACAAAAAGGAAGGAAAAGAAACCAAGACAAGAATCTGTTTATCTTCAGCATTAAGTTCTTAGGTGAAAATGTGTGCTTTTTAAATGAGAGAGAAATATGATTGATAAAACATCACTGGGTTACACACCACACTGAGCTGTTAGCTAAGGAGAATTATGAGGTCCCCAAAACAATACTGGCTATTGCCCAAGCTCTTGGTTACCAACAAAAGCTAAATGGTAAGACTTTATTTCTGAAGACATCGGCCTCTGATACAAGACATTGAGAGATTTCACTGGAACTTGGAAGGAAGTCAGTTTCTAAATGGCTAGCCATCATAATGCTCAGAAGTGCTCTGTGAGTTGCTGATGGATATTGGCTACAGGATGAACAAGCAGAAGATCTTACAAGCTACAAATTCAACCAGCATGTCAAAAATGTGCACACTCTTTCAATAGTAGCACATAGCTTATGTGGGTAATCAGTGGCTCTCTGATTGAACAAAAACCCAATCAGGGGGAGAGAACCTATGCCTAGTACTGAGAACTAGGTCATATTCCTTTTAACATGATGGTCATAGACCCCAGAGAGAAGCTTTCACTAGCCTTTGGCCAAGAAGAGTGGCTACACACATCAAAATGTCTCTCATCTATGCTTATCCCCTTTCATCCATGCTGCTCTCCCTCTTGGCTGGAGAATCTTTATTTATTTATTTATTTATTTTAATAATTTTACTTATTTATTACAGAGAGAGAGAGAGAGATAATGGGCACACCTGAGCTTCTAGCCACTACAAATGAATGCCAGATGCATGCACCATTATGAGCATCTGGCTTATGTGGGACCTGGAGAATCAAGCCTGGGTCCTTAGGCTTCCCAGGCATGTGCCTTAACTGCTAAGCCATCTCTCCAGCAATCTTTTTTTTATTTTTATTTTTTAAACTAAACAAAACAAAAACAGATAGTAGAGAATGACAGAGAAGAACAAGATAGCTGGCTGCCTAAAATGAGATGAGTCACCTCTAGAACATCTAGACCCCAAGAGACATCACAGGGAAACTGGTGACTTAAACATGAGTGCTGTTCTCACTGCTAACTTAACAACCTGCTCCAGGGAGATGGCCATAAACACAGGACACTCATAACTCTTCAGAGAAGAAATTGATAGGTTGCATAAAGCTCAACACTAAAGCAGACTTACTACACCTACCAAGGCCCAGCCAACTTTGCAGAAAATAGGAG
The DNA here is from genome assembly GCF_020740685.1 of Jaculus jaculus. Lineage (NCBI taxonomy): Eukaryota > Metazoa > Chordata > Mammalia > Rodentia > Dipodidae > Jaculus > Jaculus jaculus. The sequence continues at coordinate 154,182,244 of NC_059103.1, read as the reverse complement.
GATGAAAGATTGTAAGAGCCTCAGGGTGGCAAGGAGAATCCTAAAGTATTGCCCCCTACCCCAGAGACTGACTGATGTATTCATAACCTAATGGTGAACAACAACAGCCCCGCTGAGGATGGTCCTGGGTGGATTGTGGGTGGGAAGATGGAAAGATAAGAGAATAACATGGGAATTGGGACCAACACAATTTGCTCATGTAGTAAAGTTCATAATGAATTAAAAATAACCTCATCCTTTGAAAAGAAGAGATTCTCTTCCTAAGAGATATCACAAGAATTTTTAAAGAAAACAATGAAATATAGTTCTTTCAAAGAATAAAACAGCCCCAATCAGATCACACCTTAAAATTGCAAAGGAGTGTGCTCTATGCTCATTCAACAAGACCAGAGAAAGTGAAAGGAATTCCTGGAGATCTTTACATCAACTGTCTTTTTAAAAAGAATTAACTTTATTTTTTTTATTAATTAGTTTTGTACTCAGCAAATGTAGTCAACTTGGTACCATTGTTAAGCTCATCCATGTCCTAACCCTCCCCATGGCTTCTCCTTGTTAAGGTATATGGGTCGTGCATTTTGGAGTTAGCTCACAGATATAGATAGGATGAATGTCTCAGCATATCATGATCCAACATATGGCTCTGACATTTCTTTCCACCCCGTCTTCTGCAAAATTTCCCTGAGCCATGTTGGGTTCATTTTTGTTCTGCTTCGGTGATGAGGTATTGGGGGCCTCTGGGTCTCTGGCTCTCTGATTTGGTAGGAGTTGATTTTTCTCTGTGTTGATCTCCTTCACCCTTGTGCTGGTACCGGTTCACCAAAAAAACAACACCCTTGCTTGTATGGCCAATTGTTCTCGGTTTCAGATGGGGCCCTTTTGAGGTATGATGGGGAGGCTCTCTCTTTAGGATCTACATCTATCTGAAAAAAAGAGAAGCAGATTCTCCAACAGAGAGTAAGTTAGCACCAGACACATGACATAACCCTTATATTTTTTATAGAGAATTTAACAGCTGTGGGCCCTCTTGTAGCCCACGATTGGTGGTAGCTTGATAATGGAGAGTGGGCTTATGTTTGGATATGGTTCTTACCTGTTTACCAGATCCAGCTATGGGTCCTGTACCACTGAGGGGATCAGTTAGTATATCTACACAATGTAATTCTATACAGCAGTAAGAAAAAAAATGACACAAAGAAATCAGGAAAAATGGTTGAACCTGGAACAACAGATCATTCTCAGTGAACTTACCCAATCACAGAAAAAAAATCACCACATAGTCTCACTCATCTATAGCACCTAACCTGAATCTATCCAAGATGCCTTACATACCCAGCAAGCATCTCTAAGACTAGACAATAGGATGGATAGGGAGGGAGGGGAGGGCAAAGGAGGGGTAAGAAACACAAATATAGACCCAAATGGCAATGGTACCATGAAATTCTATATCCTAAAAGGCAGGCCAAATGGCCTTCACCAGGCCCTTACAGGGAACACCTGACCCACAAGACACTGGAGAGGGTATGATGAAGACTGACCTTAATCTTCTACAGCTTCTCTCTCTCTCTCTCTCCCTCTCTCTCTCTCTCTCTCTCTCTCTCTCTCTCTCTCTCTCTCTCTCTTCTCTCTAACTCTTTAATATTAGTTATTTTTTTCTTCCTTTTATTAGTGGCTACTGACCTGAAACTCCAACTACCAGTATGTGGCTATCATCCACAATGAGCTTTTGATCAGAGAGACCTACAAGGTTTCTTAAAAGACAGACAGAAAATGAACAAAAAAACAAAAAAAAATTAAAGGGCTGGAGAGATGGCTTAGTGGTTAAGCACTTGCCTGTGAAGCCTAAGGACCACGGTTCAAGGCTCAATTCCCCAGGACCCATGTTAGCCAGATGCACAAGGGAGCACATGCATCTGGAGTTCTTTTGCAGTGGTTGCAGGCCCTGGTGCACCCCATTCTCTCTCTCTCTCCCTGTCTCTCCCTCTCTCTCTCTCTCTCTCTCTCTCTCTCTCCCTCTTTCTCTCACTGTCTGTCACTCTCAGCTAAATAAATTAAAAAAAAATGAACAACAAAAAAATTAAAAAAAACAGACAGACAGAGTACTTGATGACCCACCATAGGTTAGTGGTTAGACCCTACTGCTGAAGACACCTTATGTGCTTGACACATAAAATGGAGTGGCATGGCTGGAAGCTGGAAGAGAGTCAGTCCCCAGACAGTCAATGCTTCTAGTGCCAGAAGGTGCTACATGGGTGACAGTGGGAAAATGATCAATATCTGTCCAAGCAACTCATGGTCTAACCTACTTAGCAGCAAATAACCTGTTGTGATGCTCACACAAATGCAATAGTTGTGCATAGCCATGGTTGGAAACCAACTGCTCTTCATTTGGCTAACTGATCCCCTCAGTGGTACATCTACTTTCTAATTTAAAAATTTTAGGATCATTTTCTTTTTCTTATATTCAATAGTACATTGGTGATATTTAGGTTGAGAATTCTTTTGGTCATGGTTAAATTACACCAGTAAGTACTGTAATTCTAACACACTATTTGCGTTATTCATTCCTTAGAGTTCTTGAATCATGACTTAATGCACTAGGTAATATGCCAGAGTTTCTCTTGTGGAGGGGTAAGCACCAATAATGCTCAATGAAACCAAATTCCTGATCATAGTCACAGCTGAGCCAATCTCTGTTTGGATGGTTTTGATCATGTTTGTGGTAAGTCTCAGGCATATGAGAGACGATGTTTTCACAAAGTGGACAGTATCTTGTCTGAGACTATACTTTCCGTAATCTACTTTGTAAACTTAATGAAAGTGCTGTTAACCTGGAGTTGTATGATGCATAAGTTAACCTTTCCTAGTTATAAGTTATTGCAGTTTAGCAGCTTCTAAATCTCAGTAATTAGATCTCAACAACATGTGGTTTAATTACAAATCTATAAAATTTTCAGTTAATATATTTTTATGTTCCATTACAGATATCACTGCTATATCTTTTTCTGTATCTCTGTCATTTGCATACAGAATTGCTACCAATTTTTGTACATTGATTTTGTATCCTGCTACTTTGCTATAGGAGTTAATCACCTTCAGGAGTTTTGGGATGGAGTCTCTCGGGTCTCTTACATATACAATCATGTCATCAGCGAATAGAGCTAACTTAACTTCTCCCTTTCCAAATTGTATCCCTTTTATTTCCTTCTCCTGTCTTATTGCTTGAGCTAGGACTTCCAGAACTATATTGAAAAGCAGAGGTGAGAGAGGACATCCCTGTCTTCTTCCTGATCTTAATGGGAATTCCTCCAGTCTCTCTCCATTAAGTATTATTTGGGCCTTTGGAGTTTTGTATATTGTCTTTATTATGTTAAGATGTTAAACGGCCAGGCCAATTCTCTCCAATGTTTTGATCATGAAGTGATGTTGTATCTTGTCAAAGGCCTTTTCTGCAACTATCGAAATGATCATGTGGGTTTTATGTTTAAGCTTGTTTATGTGGTATATTACATTGACAGATTTTCGTATGTTGAACCACCCTAGTGTTCCTGGGATAAATCCCACTTGGTCAAGGTGGATAATGCTTTTGATGTGTTGTTGGATTCAGTTTGTGAGTATTTTGTTCAGGATCTTTGCATCTATGTTCATTAGGGAAATAGGCCAGTAGTTTTCTTTTCTTGTAGCATCTCTGCCTGGTTTTGGGATTAGGGTGATACTAGCTTCATAGAAGGAGTTGGGTAGCTTTCCCTGTTCTTCAATTGTGTGGCACAGTTTTAGAAAGATTGGTTTGAGTTCTTCCATGAAGGTTTGATAAAATTCGGCTGGGAATCCATCTGGCCCTGGACTCTTCCTTTTGGGGAGGTTTATTATTACTTATTCAATCTCCATGAGTGTGATGGGTTCATTGAGGTGATTAATCTTCTCTGAGTTTAGCTTTGGTAGATGATATGCATCCAGGAATTTATCCATCTCCTCCACATTTTCCAGTTTTGTGGAGTAGAGGTTTTTGAAATAAGTCCTGCTGATTCTCCCAATTTCACTTAAGTCTGTTGTGATATCTCCTTTTTCATTTTGAATTTTGTTAATTTGGAGCCTCTCCTTTTTTTGCTTGATCAAATTGGCCAGAGGTTTGTCCATCTTATCTATTTTTCAAAGAACCAGCTCTTTGTTTTGTCAATTGCCTTAATTGTTTCCTTGGTTTCCAATTCATTAATTTCTGCTCTGATTTTAATTATTTCTTTCCTTCTGGAGCTCTTTGGGTTGGCCTTTTCTTGTTTTTCCAGTGCCTTTAGGTGGATGGTTAGGCTATTGATTTGGGATCTTTCTATCTTTTTTATGAAGACATTGAGTGCTATGAATTTTCCCCTGAGGACTGCTTTCATTGTGTCCCATAAGTTTTGGTATGATGTGTTCTCATTGTCATTCAATTCCAGGAATTTTGCAATTTCATTTTTTATTTCATCCACGATCCATTTATTGTTTAAGAGTGTGCTGTTCAGTTTCCAGTTGCTGTTGGGATTCTTGGTGGGTCTTTTGTTGTTGATTTCTAGCAATATAGCATTGTGATCTGATATCATACAGGGAATTATGTCAATCTTCCTAAATATGTGGAGGCAGTCTTTGTGACTCAGTATATGGTCTATTTTAGAGAATGTTCCATGGGCTGCTGAGAAGAATGTGTAGTCTGTGGATTTGGGATGGAAAGTTCTGTAGATGTCCGTTAGGTCTAAGTGTTCTATGGTTCTGTTGAGCTCTCTTACTTCCCTGTTGAGTTTCTGTTTTGATGATCTGTCTATTACTGATAATGGTGTGTTGAAGTCCCCAGCTATGATGGCGTTGGTGGTTATTTCTGTTTTATTGTCAAATAAGTTTTGTTTTATGAACTGTGGTGCCCCTGTGTTTGGTGCATACAGATTTATGATTTTAATATCCTCTTGATGGATTGTTCCCTTGATAATTAGGAAGTAGCCTTCTTTGTCTTTTTTGGTTATTTTTGGTTTGAAGTCAAATTTATCCAATATTAATATAGCTACACCTGCTTCTTTCTTACTCCCATTTGCTTGGAATATTGTTATAGTTCACTAACCAAAACTTATAGAATGTGGGATGGACAGATGAATTAGTGGTTAAGGCACATGCCTGGTAAGCCTAAGCACCCAGGTTTGATTGTTCAGGTCCCAAGTAAGCCAGATAGATGTACATGGTGGCACATGCATCTGGAGTTTGCAGTGGCTCGAGGCCCTACTGTGCCCATTCTCACTCTCTTTCTCTCTATCTATCTCTAATAAATAAATAAAAATAATTTTTTTTTTAGATTGTCTTAAAAAGAACAGACATAGGCTGGAGAGATGGTTTACCAGATAAGGCATTTGCCTGCAAAGGCAAAAGATTAGAGTTTGACTTTTCAGGAGCTATGTAATCCAGATGCACAAGGTGGTGCATGCATCTGGAGTTTGTTTGCAGTGTCTGGAGGCCCTGGCGCACCCACTCTCTCTCTCTAGCCCCCGCCCCCCTTGATTTCTTTCTCTGCCTTTTTTTCTCTCTTTCAAATAAATAAAATATTAAAAATAGACATTGACAAATGAAGTGAATAATTTATATGTGATTATACATTAAATATCTTGTTGGACAATTTCAAGATACAATCTGTCCAAATAAATTAATTCCTTAATTATATTAGCTAGTCCTTTTTCAACGGATTGAAATAATTCATACATTTTTCATGTAATGACAATTTTTAAAATTTGTAATGGTTCTTGGACTTTTTAGATCAAAGAAAGTCATACATTATTATTTATTTTATTTATATATTATATTACATTATAATGTATATTATATTTTATTTATATATTATTTATTTTTAGGTAAAACAAAGAATTCCAGGTGATCTTCATATATATATATATTTGGTTTTTTGAGGTAGAGTCTCACCCTAGCTCTGGCTGACTTGGAATTCTGTATGTAGTCTCAGGGTGGCCTCCAACTCACTGTGATCCTCCTACCTATGCCTCCCAAGTGCTGGGATTAAAGGCATGTATCCCCATTCCCAGCTCTGATCTTCATATTTTTATAGCTGGGAATTCCCAACTTTTGAGAAGTAAGTTTTCTCTAAACATTTTGCTTTTCACAAATAAAATCACTGAAGTTTGAAATAGATATTGTTCAGGGTCTTTGTGTGTTAGACAGTTTCCTTAGTTCTAATCCAAAGTAATGCTTAACAAAGCATGAAGGATTTTATTTATATAAGGATCTGTCCACATTGTAAAACTGATGGAAGTCAAACAATTACCTAAACTTAGAGATCACTCTGAGTCAACAAAGATTATGAATGTAACTGTGATGTACAATAAGTATCCAGATGAATTATGACAAACATTAAAATATTTTCTGTTGCTCAAACTAGTTGCCTTGAAAATAGATTTTAAAACATATACTACTATAGACCTATAGACACATTAACAGAGAACATAGGCTTGCATGCAGTTTTTAAATTATTTAACCTTAGAGACAAGAACATATTATAAAGTAACAAAGAAAGCAAATTGAGTCTAGAAAAAGAAATGCGAAACAGGTAGTGTGATGATTTATTTTTAATTAGCAAAATAATTACCAGCTTTGTTGGTTGAAATATATGTAGACCTCATCTTAACACCAGTAATAGGCTAGATGAGAATATAAAAAGTAAATATAATTGGGGACTATTTTGCAAATGTAATAAAACATGAACTCTTCACATTAAAGAACACTCCTTAATTTAAAAAAAATGGGTTTGTATCCTAAATTCTTTGAAAAGAGCATGTATCTAATGATTTTGAATCTGTAACTCTGGCACTTTGGGGATGATTGCTTTAGGGTATTATATATTTTTCTTTGGAGGGTACAAACTAATGTATAAAAAATATCTTATTCACTATATGACTTCTAAATAAATTCTCTTCCCCCTCTGTCATTGCAACTAAATAATAAAAATTTAAAAAATTGCATCAGGACATGTCACATATCAGTTCTGCATATGTTTATTTCTCTAAAGAAAGTGAAATGGCAAAAGTTGAAATTGAGAAGACCAGGAGACATAACCCCCTGCAGGAAAGGGTGAAGAACATTTGAGAACTGGATATGGTGTCACACACCTTTAATTCAAGTACTCAGGAGGCAGAGGTAGGAGGCTTGTCGTGAGTTCAAGGCTGCCCTGAGACTACATAGTGAATTCCATGTCAGCTGGGGCTAGAAAAAAAAAGAAAGAAAAGAAAAGAAAAGAAAAGGAAAGAAAAGAAAAGAAAAGAAAGGAAAAGAAAAGAAAAAAAATTGGAGAGCAGGTTGATTCACTTGAGGTAAAGAAAGAAGTCAGTGTAGAGTGGGACATTGATTGAAGAGTCAAACTTAGTAATCAAGTCAATGACATTCAACCATATGCCATTTCTGACAGGTATATATTCGTATGAAATATTTGTGAATGTATTTGTGAATTTATTCAAATTTATTATAAACATTGTATTTTTACATTGCAAATATTTATGCAGAGGTGATAACTGTTGATTACTAATATATGTCTATTCTTTTATCATGAAAATTTTTCGTAATGTTTATTGTCAATCTATATACAGAAATGTCTTCCAGTTTCCAAATAGCCACTCTTTCTGTTGAGGTCCCACTCACATCTGATAAGGGTGAGTTTTATAACTTTATGATGCTAAATAGACTTCCAATACACCCTCCAATGCTCAGTGATACTTTTTTTGTGGAAGAAGGGTTGGAAAGGTTACAAGAGACACTGGGTGGGAAGGAGTGACCTAAGGCATTGCTCCCTCCACCCTGCATTTGACTGATACTTTCATAACCCCATGGTAAATACCAATAACCATGGAGCCAGCAGGGTTTGCAAACAATTGTCTTTAACTGCTGAGCCATTTTTCCAGGTGTAAATTTTTTGTGTAAGTAAAGTACAATACCACAAAATGTACAATTTACTAAAATAATACCATTGAAAGAGAGGAAGAATTAATTTTACTTGGAAAATTTTCATCACTTGAGATATTCAGATAATTTTTGTTCACATCCATTTTGTAACATGAATATAAATCAGCCATTGCTAGCACAACTCCACAAATCTTTGGAACAGGATAGAAACTTAAAGTCTGTTAAATATAAGTGGAAGACCCACTAGAAATCACAACACAGTGGTTTGAGCATTTCACCTGCAGCATAAAAAAGTCCACAGAAATAATTCATCTATAAATTCAACAGACATTTATCCATTCCATATTGTGTGCAGCACCAGGCCAGATGCTGCAGTTAATCTTATGTGATAAAATGGGATTTTCTTTTTTTATGGAAGATGATTTCCTGCAAAAGGAAGATGACTAGAATTTCATAAGGCGGAAACAATGAAAATGGCATATGCTGAGCATAAGGAAGGTCCAGCAAAGGGGGACTAGGCATGATCATGACAATGGGTGGACACCCACAGGGAAATCACGCATTTCCATGTGTTTTCCATGGGGAGGTTCCCAGGAAGGTCATAGAACTGAGACATAAAGATTACAACTATTAATCTTTACCCTGTTGTGAATGAAAATCACTGAAATAATTTACTATAAGAATAGTTATTATAGCAATATCATATTCTGAAAGTTCTCACCATATTTTTATTAAATCACTAATTTATCATTTTAGTTTTAGGAAATTATTTCTTTTAAAATGATAAATACATTAGAGTTTAGACTCATATCCTACAACTTACTTTCTCTATATAGTATTATTGTGTGTGTGCATGTGTGTGTGTGTGTATTCATGGATGTTGTATTATTTATTTTCATGGTCTATATCCAAGCTCTCCAATTTCATGTATAATATTCTAAAACATCTCTATAGCATTGGACTCTAGCCAGTTATTTTCCAATTACCCAGCTTAAGAGTTGAAAAATTCTTTTAGCTTTGTCCTTGCTTTATCCTACCTCCCATTATCTATTAGGACTCTGGACAATAAGTTCTTGGAAATTGAAGGGCATAGTGATTTGAAGCCTTGCATTTAAATTTAAAGTGCTTAAATGTAAAGCTTGTTCCTACTCAGCACAGACTCCCATACTAATGTGAGTGGAAAAGACTATCCAAAGGCCATAGATTACTTGGTGCATGTAATAGTAATAAAATGTTGGTGTTGAAGTTCAGATACTGTGAGTAAATCAAGATTTTCAGTGTGAACATGTTGCCTTCTATGAAATGCATCTTGTAATAAAATGGTTCTACATCTGACATGTATTGAAAATACTGATAACAACCAAGTGTTAGAAACCAACATTTCTACCTCATTTTCTTAAAGGATTAAATAACAGATCAAGAAAATGTTGAATCTCTATGTCTGGGGCTAAAAATAATGGCACACACAATTTAAAGAAAAATCTGGAGTAACAAGAGGATATACAAAGCTTCTTTTATCACAAACCTGCCAGTTGCCAAACTCCATTTCATATTACTCCTAGGAACTTCGCAAAATGGATTTGAGGGAACATATTTTACATGCCTATGTTTAAAACAGGAATTAATTTATCTATAATATAGTGGGAAAATGTGATAAATTCACAATGTTTACAACACTTGATTTCAGTGAAATCTGGAAAATATCATGAGCCTTTAGGGACCTTTGGTTATATATGTCCATTGATTTCTTCCATTACTAGGAATATTCTATTAATTCAAAAAAATTGGAGTAAAATTGGAGATACACATAAAAATTCCTAAACAGCCAAAATAATTGAAGAAATAGTATATACAATATATTTCAGACAAGAGAATCTAATAAAAAAAACCATAGGCAGTTTACACAGTCTCAAAATTACAAATCATACCAAACTGGAAAAATGAAATCCATGAGGCTAGTTGATCCTGATCCAAAGATGGTCTTGAACCCTGTGTTGCATGTCAAGAGCCTATAACTGGTTAGTTTGTGCACTAAACTATGTGTAAATTGATGGCTAGGACAATTCTTTGAAGTATTTAACAGAACTTGTTTTATAACAAAATTTTAAAATTTGTAGTAACTTTACTGAGGCATGGTGGTGACTTTTGGCACATGTGTATGCCTGTATGCATGTGTGTGTGTGTGGGGGGGGGCTGTGGTAGAGTCTCTTGACACTGCAAATGGAATCCAGACACTTGCACAACTTCTTGACTCCAGTTTTGCATTGATAACTTGGGAATTGAATCCAAAATCCAGGCTTTGCTAGCAAGAGCCTTTAACTACAGAGCCATTTCCCCAGCCAGCCACCCATTATTTTTGGAAGTTATTTTATATTAAACAAATAGAAACATGTTAGTTACAGAATGTTGTAATGCAAAGCGTCTGTATGAAGAACATATGTCTATATTTAACTAAACTCCGAAGCTCTCAAGGAGGCTGACTCAGCATCCTGAGCTCACACTACCTTCCTTAAGATGGCTGATTCAGCATTCTGAAGTCACACTAGCTTTCTCAAGGAGGCTGACTCAGCATCCTTAAGTCATACTACCTTTGTCAAGCACTGGCATTCCTTCCACTATGCTTTTATTTTTATTTTTATTTTTTTTGTGACATCAAATCACAGTAAGTAAATAAAATAAAAGAAGTCTTCTATTTCTAGTTTTATCCAAGCTGACAATTCTAGGACACTTTATATATAACAACCAGAAAGCCAAATTTTAGATCTTATAACTTTTTAAAAAAATTTTTCCACAGCTATTGTGTTAGTCTGCCATAGACCCATGCCACTTCCTTAATGAAGTGGATTTCCAAACAAAGAACTATTTGTACTGGAGCCTCAGACACTCTAGAGGGTCTGGATTTTTGAGGATCTATCCACAGAATCCCAGATAGGACACAGGGCACATGCTGAACCATCACCATGGGAGCAAGGAAGGGATTGATAAAAGGTGAATGATTCTACTCTTTAGTTCAGAGTAGAAAGGAAACAGACTTAATTTGTATGTTGAAAAGTGAAATGGTTCATCCATTTTTCCTCAAATTTCATTGTGTCATTCTTTTCTTACTGCTGTATAGAATTCCATTACAGTGGTGAAATTACCACCTGAATCATAAAGCTCCTGAAGTCTCCATTGTGAAAATGTACTAAGTGTAGTTAGGGTGAGTTATAGTGAGTGCAGTTTCCAGACATGTAACTCCCACCATGTAAATGAGGGCAGGCTATAGTGGTAGTGGGAGATTAGTGTTAGTGACTGTACACATAATTTCCAGTTATAAAAAGTATACCATGCTATTCAGAGCCATGAAAATAAGATGAGTTCCAGATGATTGGTGTTGTCCTGGACAGAGCCTCTAGTTCAAGGTGAAGTTTGATAGAATGGAGTTGTCAACTACATTTCAAGTCTCACAGCTTGGCTGAAGACAAGATTTTTCTGGTTGTAGTTTCTGGATCAAGATGGCAAAAATTTCCTGATGGCAACATATTCAATTTTTTGGATCTCTTAACAATGGTCTTCCATTCACCATGGTCAGAGTTTGAGATTTCATTATTGAAAGTTGGCTTCTCAATGCAGTGTTAATAAAAGATTAATAATCAGAAAAATTAAAACTTCCTCAGTATAGAGTGGCAAGACTGAAACAGGTTAGAGTGTAATTGTGACATCATTCACGAAGTCAGAGGGCCAGGTGACAATAAAATTAGATGATGGTGGGCTGGAGAGATGGCTTAGCGGTTAAGCGCTTGCCTGTGAAGCCTAAGGACCCCGGTTCGAGGCTCGGTTCCCCAGGTCCCACGTTAGCCAGATGCACAAGGGGGCGCACGCGTCTGGAGTTCGTTCGCAGAGGCTGGAAGCCCTGGTGCGCCCATTCTCGCTCTCTCCCTCTATCTGTCTTTCTCTCTGTGTCTGTCACTCTCAAATAAATAAATAAATAATTTAAAAAAAAATTAGATGATGGTGATTGCTAACATGATAGCCTGCAAGGAAACACACTGACATTCTCACCAGTATCTTGCTGTGGTTTCCCCTCAGATCCTTTGTCCATGCAATCTCTGTTGAAAGAATTGACAGCAAACACCATGGCTATGTAAGACAGAGTCTATTATATAGTAAAGTAACTATGTAATAGCCAGAGTGTAAAAAACACCCTCCAAGAGTTGAATGTGAAAGGGCCATTGCCTTGACCCACATCTTCATTGGTTTTATAATTTTTCTAAAGTCTTTCCATGCACAGCTTTTCCTGCAGTGCTTTATCCTGTGACTGATGGGCCTATTTGTATTGACTCTTAGAGGGGGGCTAATGGGATAGACGTGTGCTTTCTCAGGAATTCATCTCCTATATAGTAATCATGTAAGTTTTAGATAGTTCAATGTTAGCGACCTTGAGAGAAATGTAGGATGTCTCTTTTTAGGACCAGAAAGAATTCAGGTCCCATGTTTGTGACCTGTAATCAAAGTCAAGATCCAAAAGTTTCAGTCCAGATCTACAAGTATCTAACTACCTACTTAATAAAGTGACTATTTTGAAATCTGGAAAGGAAGAATATGAACAGAAATGTACACACACACACACACACACACACACACACACACACACACACATAATAAAAAGACCATCAAGAATAAATGCAAATAAGCTTTTGTTTTATAGTTATTGAGTGACCATCAAGGAATGGAAAAAATAAAATATTTAATTAGTTTTAAAATAATTCAAACAAATTAAAAAAAAACTCAAAGAATAACTTAATAATTTCAATAAGAAAAAAAGAAAACAATATTGCCAGGCTTGTTCCACACACTTTTAATCCCAGCACTCAAAAGGCAGATGTAGGAGGATTACTGCAGGTTTGAGGCCACCCTGAGACGGCATGGTGAATTCAGGTCAGCCTGGGATAGAGTGAGCGAAGGAGTGAGAACTGTTTCTGTAAATTCCATAACAATGGGTTGAAAGGATTATGCATCCTACTAGCACTACAAAATTAATAATAGCATCAAGTTATGGACCTTTGAAGATTCAAGGGCCAAAATCCTCCATGTAGTTTGCATGTGAACCGGAGTGGCATGTTTAGTTGAGATTGATCCCTGAACTTGATATTATAGAGCATGTGTTTCAGATGGAAAGAAAAAAAGAAAAAGAAAATAAAAGAGAAAGAGAGAGAGAGAGAATCAAAACAGCAAAATCAAAAAGTGTGTAAAGCCACACTATCTCAAATTCTCACCACTGGACTGATTAACCACGGTGAACATTTTTTTTCTTACTTGTGTTTACTATATGGGTTCATCTAACCTTACTATTGTAAGTTTTGTATTCACACTAATTATTTAAAATATTACATTTATTCATGTATCCTTATAGAAATGCACAAGATGTCTTTCTTTTTCCTCCTTTCTATACTTAAGGTGCTAGAAACAAGCCATTTGTAAATCTTTTGGATGTACTTTTAAATTTGTTAAATTCTTTCTGGTCGTCTACTAATACTAGTGCTGAGAGTGCAAAATTCTCTGGACCAGTCTAGCTTAGGGGAATGAACACTGAACACTGTAATAGCCAGCCCAGTGGCTAACAAGATCTGGTCTTATGACTCAGAAAGAACTGACAAGTGTTGACATACAGAAAGTTAATCAGAAACGTTCCCAAACTGAGAGGTTTTCCAAGTTTGAAATCTACATGGTCTTGGGTCAGGTTTTGTGACCTTGGACATGTAAATTAGGCATTCAGTTGGGATAAACTTTGCTGGTTAAGTTTAAATGTGTGTGCGTGGATTTTGTTGGGTTAGGGAGGAGAGCACAGTCTTGGAAAAGCCTATGGGGAAAAAAAAATGTCCATAACAAATTAGAAGGAGGAAGACCAGAAAGCTGTTCCTGATCACCATCTTAAGTCAGGATTAGATTCAAACTGCAGTTGCCTTCTAGATTCACCACTACAGGTCAAAATCTACAGTTCTCTCGAGCTGACTATATCTGACTAGCTGCCTTGGAAGACAACCTTGTTCCTAGCCTCCATCACTTGTGTGCTTAGGCAAGCTACACTCATTTGCTGTGTCTTTTCTCAATTGGTAACTAGTACACCTTAACAAATGTAGGACAGATCATGTAGTGTTCTTCTGAAATGCTTCCAATTACTTCCCATCTCAAATGCATATAAGCTCCAGGTGACATTGTAATTCCAGGTTAGTATGGGTTCTTCTCTCCAGATGTATCACCTACAGCTCACTCCCTTCCCTCTCAACAAATATTTTGCTGGTTTTCTTGGTGCACGTACTTCAACCCAGACTTGGCATCTTTTACCTATTCTGTAAACAGCCAAAATGATTCTTCTGCTTGAGGGGCATGCTGTAATATCCCTGCTTGATGAGCTCATTTCAGTGGTTTTATTTATACAGAATTGACCTACAGTCTTAATTCCTCTTCCCTGCATCATTTTTCTCAATAAGAAATAACTTGTAACACAACTATTTGTGTGTGTAACAAAAGCATAACTACTAACTTATCTTCCTTAACTTCCCAAAATAAAAGAAATTTTAGGGAATGTTGTTTTAACTCCTATTAGCTTTATGTACCTATAATAAGAATTCCAAATACTTGTGAAAAGAATGAATGAATGAACAAAATATAGTATGTGTTATTTTTTCTTATAATCACTGCAATAATGTGTAACGTAATAGAGTAACTTTAGAAAAAATCCAATGGCTTTACTGGCTGAATTATTTTTCCTAAATATGTAGAAAAGTATTCTTTATTAATATTTGAATAACAAGATAATTCAAGGAAGATGGCTCAGCAAGCTTGATGACCTGCATTCAGATTCCAGCAACTACTTAAAGCCAAATGCATCATATGAATATTTGTAATTGTGGTGCACCTGTGGCAAGAAATGAGGCAAAGACAGGAGAATCTAAGCTCATTGGCCAGGGATCCTGGAATGCACACTTGCCAACAACAAAAATGACTCTCATTCAAACATGGTGGAAGGAAGGAGCAAAAGAGGAAGTGGTCCTCAGACTTCCACATGCACTCTATGTCACGACTATTCATATACACGAACAAACACACATGTACACACACATACACAGACAAACATACACATACATACACTAAACGATGACTAAATTGATGCTGATAATGCCTGGAACTGAATTCATTTTTTAATTAAAATGAACCACATATTGTATATAACAGTTCCACAGGAAAGTGTGAAGATAGTATATTATTGAGACTAGATGGCATTATATTGGAGCAAAGTTTATGACTGTGGTTTGAGTGTACATTTGTTGGAAAATCAATCCCTATTGCAACAGTGCTTAGAGGTGGGATCATAAAAAGTAAAAATGTTAATTCCATAGTCTCAGGAGTAGGTTGATTACTGTGAGGAAGCTTGAATTAAAACTTATTTTCTTGCTGGGCGTGGTGGCACACACCTTTAATCCCAGCACTCGGGAGACAGAGGTAGGAGAATTGCCGTGAGCTTGAGGCCAGCCTGAGACTATGTAGTGTTGCAGGTCAGCCTGGACCAGAGTGAAACCCTACATTGAAAAAAATAAAAATAAAAACTTGTTTTATCCAGGTACTAGTTTGCCCTTCCACCTTCCACTGTGGGTTCACTAAGCAAGGAAACCCTCACCAGATGCAATCACTTATCATAATATCCAGGAATTCAGGAAATAATTC
This sequence comes from Jaculus jaculus, assembly GCF_020740685.1. Taxonomy (NCBI): domain Eukaryota; kingdom Metazoa; phylum Chordata; class Mammalia; order Rodentia; family Dipodidae; genus Jaculus; species Jaculus jaculus. The sequence continues at coordinate 154,166,626 of NC_059103.1, read as the reverse complement.
TGTAGTCTTTATAAATTAAGCAATCACATATTCTGATTTGAATTTCAGGTCTACTATATATTGTGTGATTTTGGACAAGATAGGCATTCTCCTTTTAATTGTAGCATGATTTAATTGATTTTTTAAAAAAATATTTTATTTATTTGACATAAAAAGAGGGAGGGAGAGAGAGAATGGGGGCCCCATGGCCTTCAGCCACTGCAAACGAACTCCAGGTGCTTGCACCCCTTGTGCATCTGGCTAATGTGGGTCCTGGGGAATTGAACATGGGTTCTTTGGCTTTGCAGGCAAAGACCTTAACCACTAAGCAATTCCTCCAGCCATTAATTGAGTTTTTCATTTAATGAGATATGTCCAAAACTTAGGTGCATAAATTGTGACTTTGGCTTATATATCTATAAATTACGGTTCTTTTATTCACATTAATTACCTATGATATTGATATATCATGATAGTCAACCATCTCGTCTATAAATAAGCATTGAGTCACTGATAAAATTCATATATTTTTGGGCAAACCAATAAATGTGGTAATGATCATTTTTATATTATTTTTAGTGAAAGTAAAAATAATGTATAAAATAAATACACAAGAGAAATTGGTAACTTAAAAGCATAAGTTATTGGCCTTTAGATATAGCTGAGTGAGTGAAATGTCCCTCAGGTAAGCTTGATGATCAGGGTTTGGGCCCTCAGCACCTACTGGAACCTGGGTGGAAGTGGAAGCCAGTCTATAATGTCATCACTAGGGAGGTGGAGATAGTGGATGCCAATGTCATGGTGCCTACTTAAACTATCTGAATTGGTGAGTGCTCTGTTAAAAAAGCAAAACAAAACATATATGTTTCAGTAACTAAAGTACAGAATGTTTGAAGAAGACACCCAATGTCATCTTCTGACTTCCACACACATGCACAAATATGTACTCATGACCCTGCTCACACATAAGAGTATATGTATGCCCCAAAAATATAGCTGTAGAGTGATCAGGACTATTTTACATGACAAATATATTTTTTTTACATACTTGTATCATAAAAATAATTATGGGTTGTAAACTCTGTGTGTAAGAAAAAGATGGAGTAAACATATCATATACATGTGTATTTTGTATTTGAATTATTTTGTCCAACTCGAACCATATGTTTTGTCCAACAATATTGACATGTTGTGTTTGAAGAATAATCAAAAAGCAAGTGCTCATATACTTGTATAAAGTAAATTAAAATTGTCACAACTCTGAAAAACTATATTTGTAGAGACAACTAGCTAAATTATTTAAGTAATTTAATTTTTTTAAAATTTTTTTATTTATTTATTTGAGAACGACAGACATAAAGAGAAAGACAGATAGAGGGAGAGAGAGAATGGGCGCGCCAGGGCTTCCAGCCTCTGCAAACGAACTCCAGACACATGCACCCCCTTGTGCATCTGGCTAACGTGGGACCTGGGGAACCGAGCCTCAAACCGGGGTCCTTAGGCTTCACAGGCAAGCGCTTAACCACTAAGCCATCTCTCCAGCCCTAAGTAATTTAGTTTTAAAAATAAAACCAATAGGTGTTTAACACTTATTTAATATCAAAATAAAAAGTAATTAGAAGACTATTTAAAAAATCTAAATTAAACTGGAGCCATGCAACATAGTTCATACTGAAATACTTTGACTGAATATTCTAGAAAAAATATGTAATTGTATAAGAAATATAACATGAAGTCATTATATTTTCCTGAAATACTTATGGCTTCTCATTACTTCAAAGACAATTTTGGAAAGCTTGAAATGTAATGTGTTTTGTAATTACTCCAGTGACATTTCCCCAAAGGTACAATACAACAAAGCATACATTGGGAAAGATTCAAGGGTCTATGTAGGAGCATATGGAGAATCTACTTAGGAATACAAAGAAATATCTGAATGGGAGCACATAGACTCTTTGAAGAGCATAGAAAGTCCTGTGTTGTTGCCAGTTACTGGTGATGAAAACAATATTTAAGTGAAATTAATCGTTTTCTTAATGCACCTTTGTTGTTCATACAAGATTCATTAGTCCATTTCTTTTGCTCTACCTTTATTTTTCCTTTCTTTGCCCTCAATGTGTTTATTCTTCAAACAAGGAGCAGAGCAGATGTGACTTGAAAAGAAGTGGTGATATGTGAACCTCTAAGTTGAACTTTAGTAGACTGTGTCACCTTTGTTCCAAGAGGAAACCAACTGGCATTCCTTAAAGTTATTTCTTTAGTTTAATATGGCACTTCTTAAATACAGCAAAATTTACTTCTGCCTAGCTTATAGAAAGGTAATACTAGCACACTGGCCTTGAAAGCACATTAATTATTTGATATTTTTTTAAATTATTTTATTTATTGAAAAACATTGTGCATTTGGAACAAAGATTGTTGCTACTGATAAGATGGCCATAATAATTACAATTCATCCTTAACTATGAACTAAGATCAGCTATATCCTAGTTTTGCATAAATAAAAAAATATTTATAAAAATGGCTTACTGCTAAATAAATTCTTGTGTTTCATAAATCTGTTTTGCCAAAAACTTGTACAATATTCAATGTCTTAATTTAAATTCAAAGACTTAATAGTTTAGAAGCAAATAATAAAAATCTATACAAATTGATTGCACATTTAGAAATTTTAGAAATAAAGCCAATACTAAAAAGTAAATAGTAGACAATATGTGGAAGGCCCAATACTTCATGTAAACAGTATATGTCATATACCAGATACATAAAAATCTTCATTTCATTAAATCTATATATTACTTTTGGTAGGATTGTCATCTTCACAATGTTAATTATGCCTATCCAGGAGCATGGGAGGTCTTTCCATTTTCTCAAATCCTCCTCAATTTCTTTTTTGAGTGTTTTTTATGTTTTCATTGTATAGATCTTTCACTTCCTTGGTTAATGTTATTCCAAGGTATTTTTTTTTTTTTGTTGCTATTGAAAATGGGACTATGTCCCTTAATTCTTTCTCTGTATCTTTGTCATTTGCATATAGAAATGCTACTGATTTTTGTGCATTGATTTTGTATCCTGATACTTTGCTATAGGAGTTAATCACATTCAGGAGTTTTGGGATAGAGTCTCTTGGGACTCCTACATATACAATCATGTCATCAGCGAGTAGAGCTAACTTAACTTCTTCCTTTCCAAATTGTATCCCTTTTATTTCCTTCTCCTGTCTTGTTGCTTGAGCTAGGACTTCCAGTACTATATTGAAAAGCAGAGCTGAGACAGGACAACCCTGTCTTATTTCTGATCTTAATGGGAATTCCTCCAGTCTCTCTCCATTAAGTAATATTTGGGCCTTCAGAACTTAATATATTGCCTTTATTATGTTAACATATGAACCAACCATGCCAATTCTCTCTACTGTTTTGTCCATGAAGTGACTTTGTATCTTATCAAAGGCCTTTTTTGCATCTATTGAAATGATCATGTGGTTTTTGTGTTTAACATTGTTTATGTGGTATATTATATTGACAGATTTCCAGCCTGAACAATATAGGCTGGAAAAAAGATAGCATCTTCAACAAATGGTGCTGGACAAACTGGATAATGACATGCAGGAAACTGAAACTTGATCCACACATTTCACCATGCACTATACTCAAATCCAAATGGATCAAAGACCTCAATACAAGGCCAGAAAATCGAATACTACTGGAAGATAATTTAAGAAGCAGTTTCCATGATATAGGAATGGAAAAAGACTTCCTGAACAAAAGCCCAGTAGTTCACGATCTTAAAGAGTCACTCAACCAATGGGATCACATGAAGCTGAAGGGTTTCTTTACAAACAAGCATACCATAAGCAAAGCCAATAGATTACCCATAGAATGGGAGAAAATATTCACAGGTTATCCAACTGATAGAGGCCTAATCTCTAGAATCCACAAAGGACTCAAAAATCTAAACAGTAAGAAGTCAAACACCCCACTCACAAAATGGGGCAAAGAGCTGAACAGGCAGTTCACAGAGGAAGAAACACAAATGGAAAACACACACTTAAGAAAATGCTCACCATCCCTAATCATCAGGGAAGTGCAAATTAAAACAACTATGAGATTCCACCTAATCCCAATAAGGATAGCAAACATCAAAAAATCAAATGAAAATAAATGCTGGCGAGGATGTGGAGAAGTAAGAACACTCATCCACTATTGGTGGGAATGTAGGATGGTACAACCACTTTGGAAAGCCATATGGAGACTCTGGAAAAAGTTGACTATAGAGTTACCAAGAGACCCAGTTATTTCCTTACTGGGCATCTACCCTAAAACCTTCAATCAACAGGCCAGAAAGATTTGCTCAACCATGTTTGTAGAGGCTCAATTCATAATAGCTAAGAACTGGAATCAATCCAGATGTCCATGACTAGAAGAATGGATAACTAAGATGTGGTATATCTACATAATGGAATTCTATACAGCAGTAAGAAAAAATGACACAAAGAAATTTGACAAAAAATGGTTGAACCTGGAACAGATCATTCTCAGTGAACTTACCCAATCACAGAGAAAAAAAAAAAAAAATTGACACATAGTCTCACTCATCTACAACACCTAACCTGAATCTACCCAAGATACCTTACATACCCAGCAAGCACCTCATGGATTAGACACTAGGATGGATGGAGAGGGAGGGGAGGGCATTGAAAAGGTGGGAAACACTAATCTGGACCCAAACAGCAATGGTACCATAAAATTCTACTTCCTAAAAGGCAGACCAAATGGCTAAACCTTTACTAGACCCTTACAGGAAACACCTGAACCACAAGCCACTGGAGAGGGGAGGATCAAGTCTAACCTAAATCTTCTACATCTTCCCTCCCTCCCTCTCCCTCTTCCTCTCATATCTCCCCCACCCTCTCTCTCCCTCTCTCTCTGTCTCTCTCTCTGTCTCTCTCTCTCTCTCTCTCTCTCTCTCTCTCTCTCTCTCTCTCTCTCCTGTTTAACTCTTGTATATTAGCTATCGTTTTCCTCATTTTCTTAGTAGGCACTGACCTATAACTCCCAGTACCAGCACAGGGCTATCATCCACAATGAGCTTTTGATCAGAGAGACCTACAAGGTTTCCTAAAAGAATGACAGATTTCTGTCAGAGTACTTGATGACCTGCCAAAGGGTAGTGGTAAGACCCTACTGCTGAAGACACCATATGCAGTTGACACATAAAATGGGATGGCATGGCTGGAAGCTAGAAGAGAGTCAGTCCCCAGAGAGTGTGTCTAGTGCCAGAAGGTGCTACATGGGCAAACAGGGGAAAATAACCAATATCTGTCCAAGCAACTCATGATCTAACCTACTTAGCAGCAAATAGCCTGTTGGGATGCCCATGCAAGTGCAATACCGGCACACAGCCATGGTGGGGAATCAACTGCTCTTGATTTGGCTAACTGATCCCCTCAGTAGTACAGGACCCATAGCTAGAGCTGGGAAACAAGTCAGAACAATATCCAAACATAAGCCCACTCTCCAATATCAAGCTACCATCAATCATGGGCACAAGAGGGCCTACACCTATTAAGCTCTCTATAAAAAGAGTAAGGGTTTTCTCATTTGCCCTGGTGCTAACTTACTCTCTGTTGGAGAATCTGCTTCTCTTTTTCAGATAGATGCAGATCCTAAGGACAGAGCTGCATCATATCTCAAAAGGGGCCCAACTGAAACTAAGGACAATTGGCGAAACAAGCAAGGGTAATGTTTTCCTGATGAACTGGATACCAGCACAAAGGGGAAGGAGACCAACACAGAGAAAAATCAACTCCTACCAAATCAGAGAGCCAGAGCCTCAGAGGCCCCCAACACCTCAGCTCAAATTAGTAAATTCATCAATTATTATTATTATTATTACATTTATCAACTATTATTTTCATATGACAGTTTCTAAAATAAGCAGTTAGCCCAAATGTACATCTCTGAGGTGTGGAAATGCAGGCTGCATATTTTAATGCTATGCCATTTGAAGCTATCATACTTTTTCTCCTAGTCAAACCATAATTACTTGGAGAAAGTGCTACCAAGCTTCCTGCTTTTAAGGGCTCAAACAAAGAGCTGCATTCACCTCTGCTGCTTACAAGTCTGTCAGAATCTAGCCTCAAAGATATAACTAGCTTGAAGAGATGAAAGATGCAAATCAAACAGAAAAGCCCTTCCCAAGTAACATTCCTTGTAATGAGCAAGAACTGGAGAATAAACATTGAGTAGAAAAATTTGATCTCTGCCAAAAAAACCCAATTAACTATTGTGTTCTACCACCTGGTAAGGAACACCTCAGCTTACGGTCTCAGCACCATATTTATTTTGGCTATGCCCTACTATCATATTGCCAAGGAATTTTACTTTGTTTATAGTTTCTTTTTAAATCACCTTTACTTTCCTCTACTGTCACTCTATACAAAAGCTTCTGTCACTTTGAGTAATAATGTAAGTTGCATTCTCCATTGGAGAATTTTCTTCTCTTTTTCATGTGGACACAGATCCTGAGGAGAGAATCAGCCATTGTACCTCACCGGGAACCCAGCTGAAACCAAGAGTAATTGGGGAAATGAGCAAGAGTGCTGCTTTCTTGGTAAACCTGGTACCAGCACAAGGGTGAAGGAGATAGACCCAGAGAACACTCATCTCCTACCAAACCAGATGGCCAGAGACACAGAGGCTCCCAAGACGTCATCACTGAAGTAAACCTAAAATGAACCCATCATGGCACAGGAAAAAGTTGTTAGAGCCATGTGTTGGGACATTATGCATAGAGACATTGCCTCTTCCCTGAACTGATGGCTAACCTCACAATGCATGATCCACATCCCCCAATGAGGAGGGTCCCTGTGGAGGGAGGAGGAGAGGAAGGAGTCTAACAATGTACCAACATGGCTGTATAAATAGAGACTTTCAAACACACTTGTATAGACATATATAGGTAATGTCTTACATATGTCACATAGGTAATGTCTTAGCCAATATTCTTCAAAATGAACATTAAAACCAATCTATATATAAGGCACTAAAGTACTATCTATGTGTGGCAAATAGACAGGATGACAATGATGAGTAAAAAGAGCTAAGGCAATCTGAAGAGCTCTAAGGCAATATCTGATATGGACAAAAATTCTCCCAGGGCATTAATGATCAATGAAACATAAATTTGTGAAAGCTATTTTAATTAGTACACTTAAAATGTTTTAATTTATTTACTTATGATCAGAGAAAGAGAGAGAATGGGAATGCCAGGGCCTCTTGCTGCTGCTGCAAACAAACTGCTTGTGCCATTTTGGGCATCTGCCATTATTCAGGTACTGTGGAATTTAACCTAGGCCAGCAGGGCTTTTAAGCAGGTGTGTTTAATTACTGATTCATCTCCACAATCACATGATTGACTAAAAGTAAGTATTTGTCATCTATCTATCAATCTACTTATACACATGCATGTGTGTGTATATACATATATATTATTTCTCTTCCTATCCTCCCGCCTTTCTGTGCATCTAAATTTAGACTAGCTGAGTTTCAAGGGTTCAGAAATAACTGTGGCTAATGAATCTATTGTTTTCTGTTTCAACTCATTCAGATACTTAGCAATGTAAAGGCACCCCTGATCTCACCACAGTGCTCCATACCAAGCTTATGCATCCTTGAGGGCATGTGCCTTCAGACTCTCCATCTGTATCTGGTCATAAGCCTTAGTACTTACTGTTGATCACCTAAATTTGGGTACATAGCAATGATCTGTATATCTTGAACTATGCCTATTCTATGAAATAGAATTTCTTCAGATAATCAGATATTTACCTTTTCATTAAAGACAGTTTTAGAATTATTTTAAATTGTTCATAATTCATAGATTATGAATATAATAATTCATATTTCTACTAATTGTATTTTGGGGTTTAATTTGATAAGCATAAAATTTAGCTCTTAAAATTCTTTTACCATGTCTTTTATTTTGAGTCTAGTAGTAAAAACTTTGGATATAACCCTTGCATATACCTCAAAGAAGATCACAAGTTGTAATTTTTCAAAAACATTCTTAGGACTTGTTTTAACCTATACCAAGCCACCTCCAACAAACACACACAAATGCATGTGTGTGTCTGCATGCATGTGTGCATGTACATGCATGAGCATACACACGCACACATGCATACGCGCACATGTGCACTACATTGACAGGAAAGCAGTTTAGGAAGCATGCCATATGTAGAGAGTCCTGTTTGGTTGGCTTTTCAATGAGTAGGACAGGAAGGGAAATTTTACTCTTTCACCCTAGTAGAATATAATATAATATAATATAATATAATATAATATAACATAACATAACATAATATAATCCTAGTGGCATATAATATAATGCCAAGATGGTTACCAAAGTCTCTTGCAAAGATAATTACCAAAATCAATAACACGTCCTACTATGAAGAAGAATTCTCTCTGCATTGGATTAAGATAAAATGTGAGTGCCTTGATACAGCCATCAGTAAGGGGTTAGATGTTTTTGACTTCATTACTTCCTTTTATTGCTTTTAATTTGATGTATTTTATTTAATCTGTGTTTAACTAACCTCCCCAAACATTGGTACTCCAATGGACATTTCAGGGACAATTAGCTAAGTGTTCTCTTGTTAACCACAGGGCCTAGGAAAGAGATAAGGAGGATTAATGAAAGGAAAACAGTTTAGGAGAAACTTCACTTTCCATCAAGAGTGTTGGCCACCTCATCATGCCTGTTGCTACTGGAAGCAACTACTCTTACCCCTGGGCTTCATTATGTGCCAGTGGTTGGGTTCTGTCATTAAATCACTTTGCTATTATGTTTCAGTTTTCAGGACTTTCTCTCCTGTCTTTCTTCACCATCCTCATCGGGCTAGTGCTCTACTCCTCCGCCTCCACGTACATAGCCCAGGACCCCCGAGTGTACAAGCAGTTCCGCAATCCTTCAGGACCTGTTGTGGACTTACCAAGCACAGCTCAGGTGGAGCCTTCAGTCACCTACACAAGCCTGAGCCAGGAGACTGAAGAGGAGCCCCACATACGTGCGGCCTAGGATGAGGCCTGCCCACTGAGGACAATTCAGAGGCCAAATATTTGCCCATCACTTCTGTATTATACATAGAGAAAGGTATTTAATAGGTACAGTCACACAGGTGGACTGTAAGGTAGCTCATCCTTCAATAGCTAAAGACCACTGGAGACACAGGCTCCAATCCACCTGACTCAGAGAGATGCCTGGCTAGTGTGTATCCTGACCACATCCCCTACGTTAATTACTTTGAAAATTTTTGAATCAGAAGGAGGATTATTGTTATAACGATTTATATTACTATTGTTACACTGACTTTCAGGAGGAGGTTCTGGACTCCTGATAGGATCTATTGTCAGACTCACATGTAGTCAACATAAGTCACTTTTCTATGGCGAGTCACTTTTTAAGAATCTTTTTTTTTTTTTTTTTTTTTTTGCACAGATGACAATGTGATGTGTGCCGCAGGAGTTCCCTGGTAAATTTGTTCATCCTAGGGACCTACTGGCTAGGGTTTCCTCTGTTACCTGTTGGATTGCCTGCTCAATAAAGATTTTGTGCTGTGACCTTTGTGGGGAGGGGCAACTGATCAGAAAATTCTCTATTCTAGGAATAGATATAAAACAAACGTTTTAGGATTTTATATTTTAATCTCTGATTACTCTAAGCCACTGCCTTTCTATTGGGCCACATGACTCAGCTAACCAAGCCCTGTGATGCAGGGTGAGGACTGTTCCATTTCTGTGGCTTACAGGAAATCCTTAAAATATTATCATTTCTGTTTAGGGTTATATATTGTTTTAAAATTTTTTCTGCCTCTCCCAACATCTACTCTTTAGAACCTTTTTTTTTCTAGAGTTTCTTAGTGATAAAATGGAAATTAACCAAGACACTGGAAAAGCCATGGTCCTCTGCCCTCTCATTTCCTTGATACCTTTCAAAAGTATACCAGAAGGGAAACTCTCTCATAGAGTGTCGCTGGCTATGCTACCTCCTTAAGTCAAAGGTATGAGTATAAAGCGTTCTCTGATGGAAACTCAGTTGCTGTGGCCACTTGGTAGTAGTAAAGATGGCAACATTGCAAAGTATGGCATTTTGGTCATGTTTGATATCTATCTATTAACTGCATATGTTGCTACATTCATACAGACACAGAGAATACTGCAATGTCTTCATAAGGCTTTTTATATGTCACTAGTGTAATCTATTGCCCTAAAAAATGCCTTTTATGTCCCAAACAAGGGAATTAATAAACAGCAGATATAATTGTCAAAAAAAATTTTATATTTAATATGTTTTCTAGATTTTCAATCATGATTTCCATTGTTCCTTTTTTTAGCACTTGAAAGACATCAATTTTTTATAGCTTTCAATACTTCTGATGGAGAATTGGTAATCAATCATATTGTTATTTTATCTACATGATTCTGCAATATTGCCTTTATCAGTTTGCCTACTCCATGCTGACATATGTTATGTATTCTGTAATGTTTATTTTGACAGTTTTCTGAATCTTCTCAATCTTTAAGTTTTCGTCTGTCATCAAAATTGAAAAGCAACAACAATATTTTCCTCCCACATCCTACGTCCGTTCTTTTCTATAAATAAAACAGCCTGTATATTTTGCCATTAGATAAGGTTCCACAGGGTTCTCAGAGACTCAGTTCATACTCTTTATTGTGTCTTTTTTTTTTTCCCACTTAATGTCAGATAACTTATACTGATCTCTCTTCAAGTTAATTGACTCTTTTGATGTTTCTAATCTTCTATTTAAAACTCATTTGAGGGCTGCATAATGGCTTACAGGTTAAGGTGCTTGCCTGCAAAGCCAAAGGACCCAGGTTCAAATCCCCAGGACCCACATAAGCCAGATGCCCAACATGGCACATGTGTCTGGAGTTTGTTTGCAGTGACTGGAGGCCAAGGTACACCTAGTCTCTATCTATCTGCATCTTTCTCACTACACCTTAAATAAATAAATAAATAAATAAATAAATAAATAAATGAGATTCTGAGGGGGGCAGGAGAGATTGCTTAGTGATTAAGGTACTTGCCTGCAAAACCTAATGAACTGGGTTCAATTCTTTAGTCCCCACATAAAGCCAGATGCACAAAGTGTCACGTGTATCTGGAGTTTGTTTGAAGTGGCTAGAGACCCTGACATGCCCATATTGAAATTCATGTTGCCCTCTCCCTCCCTTTCTCTCCTCCTTGAAAATAAATGAAAATATTTTAAAAATTAAAAAAATCATTTGTCATTTTAAGTTTTACATATTAAAATTTCACATGAATATTTTGAGTGCACATGCATGTTGCAGTTTCTAAGTGAGGCTCTATATCCGTTCATTAATGGTATGACTTCTTTGATGACAGTGAACATTTTACAATGGCTGCTATGATGTCCAACTCTAATAATCTCATAACTCTATTATCTGCTTTATTTTGAGATTGAACTCTGTTTATTTCTTTTTCATTAAACGATTTGTATTCTTAGCATTCACATATCACTCTGTCTTTGATTATGTTGAGTGTCATTTGTGGCAATTTAAGATCCTGTTACAGCTACTTCAAGTAATATTGATGTTTATGTTTCAGTCACTAAGTTCTTTACATTCAAACTTTAAATGGTGTCTAATTTCTCAGTACTCAGTTCTGAGGGGTCTACACTGGATTCATTCCTCATGTGGTCTAGGAACTACATGGAATTTTAGCAAGCATTGTGTACAGAAGACAGCATTCCTCTCAACTACCCTGTACTTGGCAGGCAGCTTCCACTTCCGGGGTGTCTCAGGTGGCTGTGGTGTCCTGGTCCTACATGTGTTCCTCCATGCAAAAAGGTTCTGGGCTGGGCTGCCACTGGTGGCTCTGAATGCTTTACCCTGCAGCTGTTGTCAGCAATTCTTCCTCAAGGAGGGAAATTAATTTCTCAATGGTGGCTTGGTCCAAAGCTTGAAACCTCTTTACAGTTTGGAATTTTTTGACCATGCCTTGCCCTCATCTAGGAGTGCTGATGTTTGTACTCTGTTCAGAGTTCATAACTCTCCTCTATAAAAATGGTAGTTTGTTTTAGAAACTTCCAAATGAACTGTAAAACTTACTGACACAACAATGTTTGATGACCTATAGGACTGTGAGCTGGAAATCTGGACTAGTCAAAAGAACAGCCACAAAAATGGAGGGTGTGAAAATCTCCAAAGAATATCAAATATATTTGTGATAAAGTAGAATAGAATAATTATAAATTATTTATTTACTTATGCATTATTGTGTGCCCATAGGTTACTATGACTTCTATATCTTAAAAATGCATTGATTATAGCAGAACATTAATATCAAATAAGTTATGGATTTACAACATTAGTTTAGAAAGAATTTATTAGAAGTATTTCTTCATAATAATGATATCATTGGAACTATATTTTCATAAAAATGTACTTGCAATAATGTGTAGGACTTACTGACTTAAAGGTTTATGTGAGGCAGGATTTATAAATAAAGGGAACCTAGTGTTCCCAAGGATAAAAGGTGAGTACAGACAAAATTGTTGGTAAATGAAAACAAACTTGACACAGTTCAGTCTGGTTGGGAGTTCTTTCTCAGTGCAGTAGATTTGTTATTTCATGAAGCTAAATCAGATCTTAGTCAACCATTTCATATAGAATACTTAAAAACATACCTGATGGAAGAGATTTGCAAAAATGTTAAGCATAATTTTCAAATTTTAATTTATGTAGTGAAAACAAAGAATGGGATTCACTTAAAAATTGGAGGCAAAAAATAGTTCAAATTTCTTTAAAACAAGTATGATTGCCCTTTAATCATATCCTATACCATTAATGTGGCCATTTCAAATGATATTCAGGAAAGACATTCCCTTTCATGACACCACCCTTCTAATTTTCATATAATGATATATTATTAGTAGCTACATTATTTTAATAATAGTCCAATTAAAATCAGTAAACATATAATTAAAGGGTCTATTGAGACAAGCTGTGCTAAGACATCTAGCATAGATCTTTGGAATTAAATTATTATGTAATCTTTAATCTTTCCATGCATTCTATTATATGAGATAATTGAAATAATGTTATTAAATGTGGCCATAAATACAATGGGAAAATATAATTTATATATAGATAGATAGATAGATAGATAGATAGATAGATAGATAGATAGAGATATTATGATTTAAGATTAAAGAGTAATGAACAGAGCCCACATAACGTAAACAGGGAAGATATCATTTCACCTCACATACTTTAAAATATTATACTGACAATTAAGCCACCCAGAAACTACATAGTGAATTCCAGGTCAGCTTAGGCTAGAGCAAGACCTCACCTTGAAAAACAAAAAATAAGGTTGGAGAGATGGCTTAGCAGTTATGGTGCTTGCCTGCAAAGCCTGAAGACCTAGGTTTAATTCCCCAATACCAATGAAGCCAGATGTTCAAGACTATGCATACATCTCAAGTTCATTTGCAGTGGCTGAAGGCCCTGGCACACACATTCTCTCTCTTTCTTTCTCAAATAAATAAATAAAAATACTTTTAAAGTAAAGTTAGCTGGGCATGTTGGTGCATGCTTTTAATCCCAGCTCTGGGAAGGCAGAGGTAGGAGCTCACTGAGAGTTCGAGAACACCCTGAGACTACATAGTGAATTCCAGTGCAGCCTGGGCTAGAGAGAGACCCTACCTCACATAAAACAAAAACAATCAATAATACAATTAATAGTATACTGATGAAATACCTATCCTATATTCATATATATACAGTTTTTTGAGGCAAGGCCCTGCACTAGCCCAGGCTGACCTGGAATCCAATATGTAGCAATCTGCTTGTCTTGAACTAAGAGCAATCCTCCTACCATTGCTTTTGGAGTGCTGGGATTAAAGGTGTGTGCCACCACACCTAGCTTTATATATTTTAATATACTATTTCAGGTTATTTTTCAACATGTAAAAATACATAGGGGAAATTACTTAGCAACAGTTCTTTAGTGCTTGTACTGCCCATAATGTCATGATGAAAACTTTTGCAGAACTTTTCCTCTCTGAACTCACTCAGGAAATCTGTGCTCTCTTCCTCCCTTTTCTACTATAAATTAAAATGGTAGTTTTTACATGATCATTGTAATAGACAGACATAGAAATTATTTTTCATATACAGTTTTTTCTTCAATATAATTAAAATAGAGGTATTTTGAAATTATGTCTTAAGGTAAAATACATTCTTATATTCTGATTCTTATTGCCAGTGACACAATGAAAGCATAACATGCCAACATGTACTTTTTTTTGTTTTTGTTTTTTCAAGGTAGGGTCTCACTTTAGCTCAGGCTGACCTGGAATTCTCTATGTAGTCTCAGGGTGGCCTTGAACTCATGGTGATCCTCCTACCTCTGCCTTCTGAGTGCTGGGATTAAAGGTGTGCGCCACCACGCCCAGCTCTACATGTACTTTTGAATACATAATTATTTTCATCACTAGGTTATAAACACATTCAATTATTCTGTCATCTTTAGACTCAATCACTGAAACAGGTTATGCCATCTTTCCTTCAAGATGTTGCAACTAAGAATATCTGTAACACTCCTAAGTTATTTCCCAAGCTCTGCATGTAACTTTAGTCTTAATATGAATGTGGGTTATGACTGGATATTATGGATATATTTCATATAAAACAGTCAGATATCCCAATGATTATAAATCCTAATTTAGAATCTAATAGGACAGAATGTTATCACAGATATAATTTTAAATTAAACTATTAATATTGCAGACAATATGTGTTACCCTATAAAATAAAATACTATAAAAATCTATCTTTTTTAAAAATTTTATTTTTTTAATTTTTATTAACATTTTCCATGATTATAAAATATATCCCATGGTAATTCCCTCCCTCCCCACCCCCACACTTTCCCATTTGAAATTCCATTCTCCATCATATTACCTCCCCATTACATTCATTGTAATTACATATGTACAATATCAACCTATTAAGTATCCTCCTCCCTTCCTTTCTCTACCCTTTATGTCTCCTTTTTAACTTACTGGCCTCTGCTACTAAGTATTTTCATTCTCACACAGAAGCCCAATCATCTGTAGCTAGGATCCACATATGAGAGAGAACATGTGGCGCTTGGCTTTCTGGGACTGGGTTACCTCACTTAGTATAATGCTTTCCAGGTCCATCCATTTTTCTGCAAATTTCATAACTTCATTTTTCTTTACCGCTGAGTAGAACTCCATTGTATAAATGTGCCACATCTTCATTATCCACTATCTTTAAAGTGTCCTTATCTGAGATTAAACACTTAATCTTGCCCAATGTTGTAAATTTTGTGTTGTTAGAAATAACTCAGACAGGAGTGTAATCATGGTAGGAGATAATTCCCTAGACAGTGCTATGAATAATACCTGTAAATTAATATCAGCAACAAAAAAGTCTATTTGCCAATTTCTATAATAGTTATTTGAAACTGGCTTCATGTTTTGTTTTTTTTTTTTTTTTTTGGTTTTTCGAGGTAGGGTCTCACTCTGGTCCAGGCTGACCTGGAATTAACTCTGTCATCTCAGGGTTGCCTTGAATTCATGGCAATCCTCCTACCTTTGCTTCCCGAGTGCTGGGATTAAAGGTGTGTGCCACCATACCCTGCTATATTTGATCAATTTTTAGTATGAATAGACTTATTTCAATACAGTATTCCTTTTTAATTCGAATTCATCCTTACCCTATAATGAATAATAAATAACTTTTTAAATATAGGAATTCTAGGGTAACCGGAACCAGGGAAAAGGGATGATAGATTATATATAACCTGTTATATAAAAATGTTTTCTAAAAAATAGAAATAATAGAACTGGGTGTTTATGTTTGACACATCTTCTTTATTTTATTTTATGATAAAATAGCTTTAATGTAACTCTATAAGAATTCTTTTTGGCCAGTGACTTTGGTGTGTTGTAATTAATGCATGAATAGTCAGGATTCTCTACCTAGATATTAAAACTTAACACTCAGAAACTCATTTTTTGATTTACAAGTTGATAATTTTAAACCTTAATTGTATTTCCTAAGAAATAATAGTACCAAGAATTTAATTAACAACTTGAGGAAGCTATAAAAATAGTCTACCCTAGCTCATTGCATTTGAAATTCTATCCCCACTGCTATACTTAATCCAAGTTTGGTTTAGGACAGGACTGCAAAGATAATGTATTTTCCAGAACCAATACTTCCTTGGACCTTCATGTCTGAATATAATTTCCAGTTACACTGATGACGGAAATACCAATAAATTCTTCTTTTGAAATAATACATAATTGACAAAATATTTTAAATTGAGTGAATGAAAAGATGTCATTCAACTTCCCCAGGAATCTAAATATACCCAGATGTCTTACAGAGTTACTGAGAACCGCAAAGCTCACAGTTTATGAAAATGAATCCATACACTCCCAAGTATTTGGTTGTAGGAACTATTGTTAGACATTCTTTTTGTTTTGTTTTGCTTTTGGTTTTTTGAAGTAGGGTCTCACTCTAGCCCATGCTGACCTGAAAGTCACTATGAAGTCTCAGTGTTGCCTCAAACACACAGCAATCCTCCAACCTCTGCTTACCAAGTGCTGGGATTAAAGGTGTGTGCCATCACTCCCGGCTAGACATTCTTATGGTCAAATAAGGAAGGAGAACTCCATATAAATAAATACTTAGTAAAGGCAAACAAATCATTGGGTAAAGAAGGCTTACTTTGTGAACAGGTCAGTGAATTCCATGTTAAACTATGCAATTCAAACATTTTTATGCCTTCTTTTAAAGCTTTGATAAAAGTAATGCATGGCTAAGTGCATATATGTGTTATTGAGGCTGGATTTTACATGTTTCTATTTTGCATATATATATATATATGTGTGTGTGTGTGTGTGTGTGTGTGTGTGTGTGTGTGTGTGTGTGTAACTATAAAGCACATATATATATATGCTTTATAATTACTTATTGAATTTATTTGAACATACATTACAATTTCCTTCATTGGTAATTCTTTGAAAGTATTTTTATGAACTCAGAAAGCCAATACTATTAGCAGACATTGGTCTAAAATTCATTTCTGTCATACTGAGGTGTGAAATATGAAGCATTTTTCATTTTTACTTTATGCCTCAGGCTACTTGTAGTCAATATAAGTAAATGTAAAACTCCAAGTTTTATATATTTCACATTTATGTTATTAGCATTTCTTTCCTCTTTTACAAAGATTCTTGTTTCACATAAATAATAATCTTCTAAACTTAAAGCATACATTATAGTACCATTTTTTTTTTTTTGCTTCAAATCTTTCAAAGTACTTGATTTCTGAAACACATTTCATCTTCATTCTCCCATGCATTCAAAGATTCCTCCCTGCAAAGCATGAAGAAATTTCTATCCCCAAACTCTCATTGTCATGTGGCTGTTGTAATTCTTAGGCACTCTAATGTGCAAGGGGTGTGTGTATGTGTGTGGGTGTTTGCATCTATCAGTTGATTTGACTGATTTTGCCTGTATATATGAAAATTTAGATATTCTTTTCACTACTAGATTGAAATACTAGCAAAAAGAAAAAAAAAGTTCACAAACATTTTAACTATATATGTGTTAATTGGCCCTTTATTCCATTCTATCCTTGCCTCTTTCACTCTTAGTCTTTTTTTTTTTTTTTTTTTTTACTTCTACTTAAGAAGTTGACATGCTATTTGCAGTTTAGAGTTAATTTTTCTATCACTAGCCATCTGGCCTTGATATGTTGCCTCTGTGTCATATCAAGGCCTGTGGTAAGTGAACCGAAGCAAAGAAATTGAGCTGAAGAGATTAATAAAATGACTAAAGAATACATGCCAAAAAGAACACAGTCACAATAAATGATATTTCTATTCCCTTCCTTCCTTCTTTCCTTCCTGCCTTTTCATTTTTCTCTCTGATTTTATTTTCTGTTCATTCATTCACTCATTCATTTCACGCTTCCTTCCCTTTCTTTCTTTCAGTTTCACTTATTACAACAGAATTCACTGCCATTCGTCCAGTGGATGAAAGAAGGACAGGACTATGAGAAATGCAAAATGAATTTAAAACATTGTATAACTTACGCAAGTAATATTACTGAAGCTCAATTTCAAGAACAGTTGTTGACACTGATGTTGGTGATATGATGAATGATAATGAAAATAACACTCTTAAAGTTATTGAATACTCAGAAGTCAAAACTATCAACGAAATAAATATAATTCATCAAAGAAACAAATATAATTCCAAATATCCTCTCTCTTCAGTTAGGTTCATTTACTCAAAATTCACATTTAGATGTCCATCAAAACATATATATCTGTTTAATTAAGAGATCTCCAGAGAAAACTAGTGAAGTCATTGAGTGAAATGTAAATCTATATTAATTTTCATTTCCACTTTTTAATGTTCTGTTTAAAAACAATAAGATTATTTTTGAAAGGCCTTTTTCAATGATGTTTCATTTTTTTAAATCTTAATAAAAATCTTAATATTAAAGTTTGAAATGTTTCCCAAAGGCCCATATGTTAAAGGCATCATTCCCAGCTGGGGTCCAGTGAGACATTTTGGAAACTTTGAATCTTATGGTCATTGGAAACAAGTGCTAAAGGAAGTAGTGGGACTCTACCACTCCTCATACTAATTTGCTTCTGAAGCCAGGCATAATGGCATAAACCTTTAATGCCGGCACTTGGAGGCAGAGGTAGGAGAATCACTGTGAGTTTGAGGCTAGTCTGATACTAGAGAGTGAGACCCAGGTCAGCCCGGACTTAAGTGAGACTCTATATCAAAAACAAAACAATAACAAAGAATTGGAGGGTTAGATCTAGTACTTCCTGCCACCATGATGAGCTCCTTCACCAAAGGACCAAAAGCAATAAGGCTAACTCATCATGGATATAAACCACAAAAACTACAAGTCAGAATAAATACTATCTTTTTATAACCTTATTAATTTCATGTATTTTTTACAGGTACAGAGAGCTGTGACACAATGCCTATTGTCTGGTCTTCTTGTTTACTCAGTTTCAGGTCTAAAGAAGCAAAATTTTGTTTTTGCTTAGGACTGGCAATCAGTTGGGACTAGCAAAATATAATTGAATGGCATAGTCACATGCAAGAAATTTGGGAGGGCATTGAAGGGGTGGGAAAAACAAATCTAGACCCAAACAGCAATGGTACCATAAAATTCTAGTTCCTAAAAGGCAGACCAAATGGCTGAACCTTCACCAGGCCCTTCCAGGGAACACCTGAACCACAAGACACTGGTGAGGGTAAGATCAAAGCTAACGTTAATCTTCTACATCTTCCCTCCCTCCCTCTCCCTCTTCCTCTTTCCTTCCCTCTCTCTCTATCTCTCTCTTTCTCTCTCTCTCTCTCTCGTCTGTTTAACTCTTGTATATTAGCTATCATTTTCCTCATTTTCTTAGTAGGCACTGACCTATAACTCCCAGTACCAGTATGGGGCTATCATCCACAATGAACTTTTGTTCAGAGAGACCTACAAGGTTTCCTAAAAGAATGACAGATTTCTGTCAGAGTACTTGATGACCTGCCAAAGGGTAGTGGTAAGACCCTACTGCTGAAGACACCATATGCAGTTGACACATAAAATGGGATGGCATGGCTGGAAGCTAGAAGAGAGTCAGTCCCCAGAGAGTGTGTCTAGTGCCAGAAGGTAATACATGGGCAAACAGGGGAAAATGACCAATATCTGTCCAAGCAACTCATGGTCTAACCTACTTAGCAGCAAATAGCCTGTTGGGATGCCCATGCAAGTGCAATACTGGCACACAGCCATGGTGGGGAATCAACTGCTCTTGATTTGGCTAACTGATCCCCTCAGTAGTACAGGACCCATAGCTAGAGCTGGGAAACAAGTCAGAACAATATCCAAACATAAGCCCACTCTCCAATATCAAGCTACCATCAATCATGGGCACAAGAGGGCCTACACCTATTAAACTCTCTATAAAAAGAGTAAGGGTTTTCTCATTTGCCCTGGTGCTAACTTACTCTTCGTTGGAGAATCTGCTTCTCTTTTTCACATAGATGTAGATCCTAAGGAGAGAGCCACCCCATCATACCTCAAAAGGGCCTCTGCTGAAACTAAGAAAAACTGGCGAAACAAGCAAGGGTGCTTTTTTCCTGATGAACTGGATACCAGCACAAGGGTGAAGGATATCAACACAAAGAAAAATCAACTCCTACCAAATCAGAGAGC
Organism: Jaculus jaculus; assembly: GCF_020740685.1. Taxonomy (NCBI): domain Eukaryota; kingdom Metazoa; phylum Chordata; class Mammalia; order Rodentia; family Dipodidae; genus Jaculus; species Jaculus jaculus. Next base: position 154,146,319 of record NC_059103.1, on the reverse strand, counting down.
CAGAGCCCCAGAGGCCCCCAACACCTCAGCACTGAAGCAGACCAAAAATGAACCCAACATGGCTCAGGGAAATTTTGTGGAAGAGGGTGCGGAAAGAATGTCAGAGCCACATGTTGGGTCATCATATGCAGAGACATTTATCTTACCCATAACTGTAGGCTAACTCCACAATGCACGACCCATATATCTCAACAAGGAGGGCCCAATGGGGAGGGGGTAGGTCACGGATGAGCCTAATAATAGTACCAAACTGACTGTATTTGCTGAATACAAAACTAATTAATAAAACGAAATATTAAAAAACAACAAAAAAAATAGAAATTTGGGCAAAGATATCATTCTGTACTACCTGAACTTGTTAACATGAATTGTTTGCTTCAGATATTTTTATGCTTTTACAAAGTAGCCACGTTGATTTTCCCAAAATATTAACATTATTGTTATTTATTAGAATGTTTAAATAAAATTGAGTGTAAGTGACTAAGCTATTGCTTTATGTGTTATTTGAAAGGAAATTAATTTCAAAACCCCAAAAATAATACATCACTTTATATAAAGGATGAAGTGTGCATACCAAAATACATCTAAATTAGCACAATTTAGCATGGAGACATTTACTGAAGTTTAAATAGTAGATCTTCAGTTGCTAAATAAAATTGCACCAGTTGGAAAAACAGACTATGGAGACATTATTAGATAATGGTCCAACAGACAAGAGAGATTGAATTCAATTCTACTGCAGCAGAATGCTTGAAGGTTTCCAGCCCTTAGCAAAGTACTCGGGAACATTAGGGTTGAGAGTGGCCAGGGTGAGTAGACAGACCATCAGCTTCTTTTAACTGCCTTGTAGAGGGTTCTCCCTTCCTCAGAGACTGGGAGATTAGGAGACTGTCTCTATAAATGGTTACATTTTACCCTGAATAACAGACATTTCCGAATTACAAAAATGGCAAACAAAATATTATGAGAAGATTTTATCTTGAAGATGCAGAAATAATTTAAAATTGTGTTTTCTATGGTAAATTCTTTTTTAAAAAGGGGAGGTGGTGGTCTGAAGAGATGGCTTAGCGGTTAAGCGCTTGCCTGTGAAGCCTAAGGACCCCGGTTTGAGGCTCAATTCCCCAGGGCGCACGTTAGCCAGATGCACAAGGGGGCACACGCGTCTGGAGTTCGTTTGCAATGGCTGGAGGCCCTGGTGCACCCATTCTCTCTGTCTCTTTACCTGCCTCTTTCTCTGTCACTTTGAAAAAAGAAATAAAAATTAAAAACAAACAAAAAATATTAAAAGGGAGATAGGGGGCCTCTGTATTCAGGAATAAATGAAGGGAATTTCAGGGCTCTCTGATGGAAGTGTGTATAGAAACATTGAAAACAACTTGTGAGAAAAGATATAAATCAGGGCTGGAGAGATGGCTTAGTTGTTAAGTGCTTGCCTGTGAAGCCTAAGGACTCTGGTTCGAGGCTGCATTCCCCAGGACCCACATTAGCCAGATGCACAAGGGGGCACATGGGTCTAGAGTTCATTTGCAGTGGCTGAAGGCACTGGCACGCCCATTTATCTATCTGCCTCTTTCTCTCTCTGTCTGTCGCTCTCAAATAAGTAAATAAAAAAATAATTTTTTTAAAAAGATATAAATCAGTTATTTTAATCCATAATCTAATAAGGCCAAAGTATACTTGCCTATTACCATGTCCTTAGTTTCAAAGCACCAATGTCATATTCTCTAACTTTACCTAAGCCAGTCTAAGGAGTTGATTTAGTCATAAGTTCTTCTATTTAACTTAGCCTAGTATGGAAAGTTTTGCTAAGCAATTCCACAGTTGAGTTTACAAAATATAATTGTGTTGTCTGTTTCATATTCATTTGCCTGTCTACTTAGCAAAGGCCAACCCTTCATTTTTGAAGATTGGTGGCAAACAGTTCAAGCTGCAATCCTCAGCACCACAGAATTTTCCAATATTTCAAAAGCTGAAAATAGCTTAAGAAATGTTATCCTTGAGCTATTTATGTCTTTGGCAAAGAAAGTTCATTTAATATAATTACCTGTTCTCTACACTTTTACATGGAAATGTATGTCAGTTCCAAACCAATATCTCTATGCAGTAAATTCTAAATTACAGCAAAAGTGGTTCTGAGAACCTAGAAATTTTTGAGCTGAACAGTAGGAGAAGAGCTATCAGCCTTATTTAGAAATCAGCCTTTCACACCACTGAGGTCCATGAAATCTACAAAATTAAAGTAGGTTAAAAGCCAACTCACTGTGGATCAGAGCCTCAGCTTTTAGGAGATAAATGTTTGGTTTTATTAAAGATAATGTTCTGGTGTTTAACTGTAAGATCACAAACTTGTTTTTAAAATATATTTCAGGCTGGGCATGGTAGTACATGCCTTTAATCCCACCCAGCACATGGGAGGCAGAGGTAGGAGGATTGCCATGAGTTGGAGGCCACCTTGAGACTACAGAGTGATTTCCAGGTCTGCCTGAACTAGAGTGAGACCCTACCTCAAAAAAGCAAATATATAACCTAATGAAAGTAGCATTGGGAAAAATAAACATATGCAATTATATAATTATCTAATCAGAAATGACTGTTAAGCATAAAATTTTAAATTAGGTTAAATAGATTGTGCTTTTTTGACTTAAATGGTAGAGATCTAGCTTAAAGTTATGTAACAAGCAGAATAAAAAAGTTACCATACCAGCATTGGCCAGTGAAAACAGCAAAGCTTAATTGGTAACTTCTGCTCTGCTTTAACGGTCGTTCTCCTTCCCATCATGCCATGTTGTGAGGACTTGCTTCTGCCTCTCTACAGGAAATGGATGCAGAAATTTAGGTGAACATTTCCGGAACATGTTTTACTGTCATTTAGGCATTCTCATTTGTTTACTACTGTACATATGTATGCATGCATAATATGTAAATACACATATGTCTACATACTATGTGCATATCCATATATATACATATAGTCATAAAAATAAAAATATTGCAAATGATTCAATTTTCTTATACAGAGGTTACTCTTTTCTCTACTGGGAAAGTTTGGTAGTTTATAATAGGAACATAGTTAGCCTACTTTTTCTCTAGGTGAGTATGAAATTGAACACGGGGTACCACAGCTCCAGCTTTCAGAATTACCCTTTGTCCGTGAATGAGGCAGATAAAATGACCGTGCTCTCCTGTTGGGTATTTCACTAAGAAAATACACTGTGAAATGCTATTAAAACACCCTTAATGCTACAGTTGATCTTAGACAAAAGGCTTAGAAGTGATTTTAACTATTTTAATGTTGGTTTTCTCTTTAATGTTGATGTTTCTTTTAAGCTAGCCAGGGAGATTTGACTCCACAGCTCACCATTGTTGCAGCCTGTCATAGTGTTAAGCTTTTAAGCAGAGGACTCTGGTGGGGCACCTCCTCTTTGGCAGAGGAATGGGCATCTTTCATAGCTTTCCTGCTTTGTATACTTCATCATTTCTTGAGAAAGCTAAAGATGTTCACTATGGGAGCACATCTCTGCCTCCATCAAGCACTATTCTACCCATGCTGTTTGTAATAGCTTCCCTAAAACTTCAAGCCTTGGTAACTGCCGACAGGCCAGCAGAAGGCCTGATATTAGTGAAAAGATAACCCTTCATATGCATAAAGGGCTGTACATTTATTGGTACAATAACCTTGTCACACAGTCAGTGCTCTGCTAGCAGCCCATTTAGCTCCTTGATGTGTCAGAGGGAACACATCTTAATCTTGTCCCTATGGTGTTGCAACATTAGTCTCATTCAAATGTTTACATAGAAGTGTCTTCTTTCAATCTTTGCCAGATGGTGGCAACAGCTGAGAAGTGGCAGTATAAAGGAGTGATAGCTGTCACCACAGTCATCTCAGGTAGGGCAGTGCTAAGGCAACAGTGACTTCAACATGGAAAGTTAGTATTCCCATAGAATAGCACAAAGGATTGAGAACCAAGATTATAAACTAGCGAACAGTCACTCAAAGGTCCCAGAAAGTTTCCAAGCCTTCAGAATAAAGGTTCCTTACATCTTTAGTCTGAGATCTGTAACAATGGCAGCGGTTACAGTTAAGGGACCAAACACGCAAGGCCCACCCGGGAGCTTTAATGCTAGAAGGCCCAGCCTAATGCTGCTGGAAGCCAAGGATCACTGAAGAACTGATAAGTGGTGATAACACTGATAGTTAAAACCCAGAACTATAAACTCCAACCTGTACAGCAAAGCCATACATTTCTTATGTCTAATATATCCAATATCACCCTAACTCTCAGAGCCTGGAATTAAAAGTATCTGGTAATGGCCAGGGCCAGAGACACATAAAGTGTTCATGCTCACCTATTCATGACTGCTATCAATGTAGAACAAAAGGACCACAGCTAGCTGATAGGGACATTGCTGCACATATTTCACCTTTACCAAAGCATGATGTCTGTTTTTGCCATGAGAAGTAAGTTACTGTATACCAAACATGCCAGCTCTGAATAACTTAAGGATATTGGTCACTTGTACTAAAACTTTTATAAAATCTACACAACCCACAGTTTTATAACTAAATGTCATTTTCCCATAAGTGGTGAAAATATGTTCTACATTTCTGAGTTTTCAGAATAAATGAAAAAAATAAGATAAGGAATGCTAGTTTTTACTAGGGTTCCTAGATGTCTTAAAATTCTCTATTTCTATACTCTGTACCAATGGTACAGGATATGATGGTTGAGGAGGGATCTCCCAAACAAATCAATGCCAATATTGTTTTGTTACCCTGTTTGTAGCAAAGAATTTGTAAATAATAATAATAATAATAATAACCCAAGAAGAATACCTTATGAATAAGGGAGAAATTACAAATTGTGGGTTTATTTATAAGAAATTGATATCTAGGAAAAAGCTGGAGCAGAGTGACAAATACGTGGAAGATAGAAAACACACACTTGTGTGGAAGACACAGCATAGTTCATGAGGTTCATTTCATTTAAGAGAAATGAAGGTCTAGGAAGAGGCGGGAGCAGAGCCACAAGCATGTGGAGCAGAGAACCTAGGAGCTTATGTTCAGAAATTTCAAAGAAATGCACAGTCATGTGGAAAGCACATCATCTGCCCTAAGCTTCTGCATGGAAGAAAGTTAAGAGTAAGTGCTTTGGGAATAAGAAAGAGAGAGAGAGAGAGAGAAAGAGGGAGGGAGGGAGAGAGAGAAAGAACCAAAGTGGTGAGAAATGTGTAGTAAAAAGAGGCATATCTATGACAACCATAACTTTACACAGATAGCAGGCCCAGAGTTTAGAGGAAATGCCCATGTGGTAGATTTACAATGTAAAGGAAATATACACATGGTAAACTCAGAGATCAGAGGAAAACCATATATATGATTAAAGTGAAAAGTTACCTCAAAGCATAAAGTAGAGGCAAATGGAAAATCACAAAGACCTACAGACAGTGATCTGCTCTCCCCACACTCAGCCAGGCTTATGTATATCCAAGCAGTGATCACAGGGTGGAGAGGCGACAGAGTGGCAGAGAGAGCTGGTAAAAGCTTGGACAGACTTTTATAATGGATTGAAAATGGCTTATTTCATTCAATTCAGGTGTGCAAGGGGAAGGCCCAATTCGTTTGTAGATTGAAAGCACAGACCACAAAGGCCAGCCCACCTAGGTAGTGTGTTAGACGGTGGGCAGCAGGGGCACTGCAGCTACTGTGGGTGAATACTAATGAGACAGGATTCCATTTCTGCTCAGGCGGAGTGACACTCTGGTTCTGTCTGCGGGCTCTTGTCCCTATCTGACACAGCCTAAAAGAAGTTTGCTTTCTTCTGAGTGTTTTACCATTATATGTGACATATAAATCAAGATTAATAAAGAAGAATTCTCTATTCACCTGATGCATTTACTGTTATGGAAAAATGCTCAAATTTGCTTGAGACATTTTCCTCTCAATTAGTAATAAAAATACAAAATAACCTTCAATTTATCTGTGGTAACTGAAAAATGTCCTGTGCTAATGTAGTAAACTAATCATTAATCAACTTAAGTGCAATAAACAGAATTTTCTCCTTGTATTTAATTTTTTCATTGCTGTGTGATGAATATACCTACCAAAGGAAGTCTCAGATGGTAAATCCTGGCATAATACCTGAAATCAGCAAGGAAATTTACAGGTAGTACCTAAAGTGATCTCCACTTTATAGAAAAAAAGAAGTCAATGACTTTGTCAAGCATTTATATGCTGATAATAGTTGTATTAGTTACTTTTTGTTGCTATAACTAAAGAGATGACAAAACAAGAGAGACTAATATATTCTAGTTCACAAGCGGAAGTGATTTATTCTACCATGAGGAAGGCTAGGCAGTGGCAAGTTCACAGAATTGAAAGTATACTTCTGGGTCTCTTTACCATCTTGTATGCCAGCTGAAGAGTAGAACAGACAGGAAGTGATACCAGGTGACAAAATTTCACATCTCTACTTCAGTGCCCATCTCCACCAGTGAGAGTCCAATGCATAATGATTCCATAGTCTCCTAAAATACTCAACTGGGGACCAGGTGTTGAAACACATGAGTCTATAGAGGCATTTGAAATCACAAAAGTATGGAAAGATGAAAATTACACAGGCATCACCCTTGATAAAGCCAATTTGGACTATAGATAGCATTGCAAAGGTGAAATAAAAGTACACTTAAGGGGTAGTATGAAGGAGGAGTAATACATGTTGGAGGATGGATAGAATTGTATAGACTGTAACACTTAACCTAGGGAATTTCAAGCTGACAAATAACATGAAAATCTGGATGATCACAAAACAAAAAAAAAAAACAAAAAAAAAAAAACAGTTACCATTCATGGAGATTGCAGGATATCAGATAACAATTAATTTGGACATTTAAATTCTAACCTAATTATAAAAGAGATTATGAGGTACCCTGATGATTGGAATTTTTAAGATGAATAATAGATAATTAATGAATAATATATATATTAGAGAATCATATTAACATAAATGTCTAGAGGAGAAAAGCTCAAGAATTGTAGTAAGAGAGAGAAGGAGATAGGGTGGAGTCTTATGATTTTTAAAAATTTATATATGTATACTTTCAGTGTTCATGACTATCTCATAAGTAATATAAATTAACTGTGTGAGCTGTACAATGGCTGCTCAGAGATAAGAGATCCTCATCCTGGGATGGGTGAGTCTGTCAATCTACATGTTCTGTTATAAGTAGGTTAAGATGGAAAAAGAATGTGCCTGAGCTGGGTTGTTTCAATATAATGGTAAAATTCATTATAGTAGAGTGCAAACCAATCAATTTCAAAAGCAAACTAGAAGACCAAAAAACATGTGTGGAATGAATCTTGAATAGAAACCATGGAAAGAATATACGATCCATAGAAACTGAAACAGGAATAGGATCAGATTTTCTTCTGATCCCATCTATCAAAGGAAATCTTTGACTTCAGAACTTGGCTTCTAGGACTTTAAAATAATGATTCGGAGGCTGGAGAGATAGCACAGTGGTTAAGGCATTAGCCTGCCATGCCAAATAATAGCTGTTTGATGCTCCAGGGCCCATGTACAACAGATTCCCAAGGGAGCACAAGCATCTGGAGTTCATTTGCAGTGGCTGGAGGTCCTTGTGTGTCAATTCTCTCTCTCTCTAATAAGTAAATAAATAAATATAAAAATAATAATTAGTCATCCTTGTTTTAAATCACTAACTTTACACTAACTTGTTATCACATCAATAAGAATCCAGAAGATAATCTCTAATAATTAATTAAGAATTTGAATTAACATTTTTATAGCCACTGTTTCTTCTCATTTCCATTCTTCTCAATCTGCTCATATCAAAATAAATTAGTGACACTCATGATTTTGAAGTTCAGTATAATTGAAAGTGCATGTGACCATGTGGGATTTTTTTTTACAGACATCACTTTAAATGAATAAATGATGGATTTGTGAACTGGCTTTAGAAATAATATATATGCTTAACACATAACTTATATGTGCTAAATTAAAAATGATTAATATATTATATATTAATATATTATGGTTAATATGCAATAACATCCTTCTAGATCCTTTGCTGGTGAACATAGCATTTTAAAATATGTATTGACACACAAAGGGAAACACAGAAAGCCAGAAACCTGCTGAGAATTTGCTTTCAATTAGTTTAAATTTAGAATAACATTGTAAAACTTTCTGTAAAATATCCTTAGAGGAAACACCTAAATCACAGGGCACTGGAGAGGGTATGATGAAGACTGACCTAAATCTTTTCCTGTTTCTCTCCCTCTCCCTCTCTCTCTCCTCCCTCTCCCTCCCTCCCTCTCTCTCTGTCTCTCTGTCTCTGTCTCTCTCTCTCTCTCTCTCTCTCTCTCTCTCTCTCTCTCTCTCTCTCCCTCCCTCTCTTTCTGTCTCTCTTCCCCTTTCCCTCTTCCTTCTATCTCTTTTATATTACCTATCTTTTTCTTCCTTGTTTTTCTTGGTGCTGGACTATAACTCCCAGGACCAGCATGTGGTTAATATCCAGAATGAGCCAATGATCAGAGAGACTTACAAGGTTTTCCAAAAGAAGATATATTTCTGTTAGAGTACTTGATAACCCACCAACGTTTTGTGGTAGGGCCCAAAGACACCATATGCTGTTAGTACAGAACATGGAGTGATCTGGCTGGAAACTGGAAGAGAGGCAATTCCAGACAGTTAGCTCAGCTAGTATCAGATGGTGTGATACATGTGCAACTGGGGGGAAATGACCATCTGTCCAAACAACTCATGGTCTAAGCTATTCAGAAGCAAACCACCTGACGTGATGCTCACACAAGTGATAGAATGAAACACAGTCATGATGGGTAACCAACTGCTCTTTATTTGGCTATCTGATCTGCTCAGTGGAATGGAACCCATAGCTGTAGCCAGGAAATCAGTCAGAAACATATCCAAAAAAACAAGCCCACTCTCCATTACCAAACTTCCACCAATCATGGGCTACAAGAGTGCCTACACCCATTAAATTCTCTCTAAAATAATGACCTTAATCCCATTTACCTGCTGCTGACTTCACTCTCTATTGGTGAATTTGTTTCTCTTTTTCAGATGGACAAAGATCATGAGGAGAGCATCAGCCAATTACACCTCACCAGGGCCCCAACTGAAACCAGGAGTAATTGGGAAAATGAATAAGAGTGCTGCTTTCTTTGTGAACCAGGTAGCAGTACAAGGGTGAAGGAGATAGATGTAGAGAACACTCAACTCTACCAAACCAGATATACAGAGACACAGCGGCTCCCAAGACCTCATCACTGAAATAGATCTAAAACTGACGGCTAACCCCACAATGCACAACCCACATTCCCCAGTGAGGAGGGTTCCTGTGGAGGAGGGAGGACAGGGAGGAGGCTAATGATGGTACCAAAATGGCTGTATACATTCTGTGTACATAACTAATAAAAAAATTTATTGACAAAAAATCCAAAAAATATATGAAAGTGCTTTAAGGTAACTTTATTTGTAATCTATAATCCATAAGAAGGAAACAAATAACATGTAATAAATCACCTTTTTTAATTTAGTGGGTGAATTTGGATTATTGAATAAATAATTAACTGAAATCTATCTGCACAATGATCTAAATATATAGCTTCCCTTATGTGATAAACATTATTATTCTGTGGAACATGGAACCATAAACTATTAATTGCTTTATTAAATATTAAAACCACACCTTCACATTATGCAAAATAACAAAACTATAATTATGATATTACTGTATAATTTTTGCTTGGGATAGTTAATATTTGAAGTGTTTTAAACCTTTAAATCATGGTAAGTAGCTATCAATTCCAATTTTATATGTTCAAAATATGTTGAAAGACAATTCAGTGAGAATCACTATTTACCTTTTGAAGTTAAATGATATCAGTATCCTAAGTCCTAATAGAACTATCAAGACTTCTTTGAAGTAAAAACAACACTTTGTTTATTAACACATATAAAGTGAATAAAATTAGTTATAGTATTCTAATAATTGCTAATTTATCTCCTCAAAGTAACTGTATCCAAGTATAAGTTTCACATATGCTTATTTCACATCATTGTAGTTCCTAAAGTGTAAGGACAATAGAGTTGAGTGTAAAGATATGCAGGATTCCCAGTTATGGTTTTCTGAACAGGAAGCTTCTTTATGAGAATCCTAGATGGAGTTCTTTAAATGTACTGTCTGTGGAAAATGAAAGTATAAGGTAGTTATGTAACACTGAAAAGAATACATGATTTTTCAAATACTATTTTTAAATATAGCACACCTACTACAATTAAATAGTTCGCATAAGAAGGTGACCTCTCCTAGTCTTTATTAGAGATAATATTAACGTTGTTGAATATATTTCTGTTAGACTCTGAAAGGCCCAGGCGTGAGGCCTAGTGGAACCTCATGAGCCTAGCTAAAGTTTGGTGACCTGTCTCTGGCCAGCTAGGACTCAGCAAGATGCCTAATAGCTTCTGGCCTGCTATCTCCGCATGGCAATTGTAATTACCATTTCAATAGTTACAGTTTACTATTGGCCCTATGTCTTCCCCCATCCTAAAATCCCCGCCTTCATCCCCAACATAATATAGGCAACTGCTCAGAGTAATAAAGCGAGTTGTTTCTGTGTGTTCCTGCATCGAAAAGACTCCCGACTCAGTGTGGTTTATCTCCGGTGGCCAGGAGAGGTCTGTCTGGGTCATTCGACACTCATCATCCCCTCAACCCCTAGGGCGGAACCAGCAGGCCTGGTCCTTCCCTCAGCACTACCTACCTGCTCAGGAAGGATGCCAGCATCTGGCGCCTAATGTGCGGTTCTAAGACCCCGGCAGACTAGTGCCCCCGTGAGAGGCAGTCGCTGAGGAGGTAATCGATGTACATGTGCAGGTGTGTGTATCCTCATGAATTGTGAGGCAGTCTTCATATTTAGTGCACTAAACTTTGCTTCTATAACCTGTACTTACTTGTCGACATTTCTTTGTTCCCATTCTCTTTCCCTTCACCTTTGGTTCGCCAGTGGCTTTTGTATTTCTGAACAAGGCCTAGAAAGCTGCATCTGCGGTTTTTGTATTTCTAAAGACTTATCCTCCTCCTCCTTCTCCTCTCCCCCCCCCCCCCTTGGGCCTGTGAAGGCAGGCCAGCTTTTTCTGCCACTATGGAACTTCTCCTGGATCTGTAAGCTTCAATAAATATCCCTTCCTCCATAACTGTACCTGGTCTGGAAGTTTAACTCAGTGAACCTAAAGCCGTCTGATGAGCTGAGATGAACCTGATCATGTGGATGTTAATCTTTTGGAACCTTTGTTTTAAAGAAATAGGCATAAACTTGATGCTTACAAGTGAAGGTGTCTTCTGGAGTGGTAAGCCAAATTTTATGGACTATTCAGATGAAAGTTTAAAAATACGAAGTGCAGACAGCATTAAACTTCGAGGCGTGGCTTATAAGCTTTCTAAGAGGAAAGAAAGACTGCAGGGGACTTCATTAGAACTGGGCTACTGGCATAAGGGCTGGCTGCATTCTGCTGCCCAGGCCCAAAGTGTTTAATCAAGGTTAATTTTGTAATAGACTGATATGCTTAGCTAGAGATATTGGATTAAGTGATTTAGGATTTTTTGTTGTTGTTGTTTTGTTTTGGTTTCTCAAAGTAGGGTTGCACTCTGGCCCAGACTAACCTAAAATTCCCTATGGAGCCTCAAGTTGGCCTAAAATTCATAGTAATCCTTCCTCCGACCTCCGCCTCTCGAGTGCTGAGTTTAAAGGCGTACACCACCATGCCTGGCTAAGACTTAAGATTTTAAGCTAAAAAAAACCTCAAACAAGTAAAATTACAGACACAGAAATTGTCTTTAAATTAGAAGTGTTTAACTTATTTAATTTTACAAATCTTAATATCTTAAATTGGTCAAAACTGTGGGCACCTTTAAAATTAAACTAAGTATAATTTATAAGATATGATAGTTATAAATCTATTGGAAGCCAGGGACAGAATTTGGTAATTTAAATATATGCCCCCCCCTCCTGGCAGTTTGTGCCCAACCCTCCTCTACTGGGAAATGGAAGGCAATCCACCTCTTGGGAGACTGCCACGTGTCCCCCTTGGACTGACCCAGGTGAGGACAGGGGAGAAGTCAGCCATCTCATGGTGACTGGGCTCACTGACCTTTCCCCGCACCTACTGGGTATCGGCACATGCCAGAAAAAAAAATCTGAACATACCATTAGTCATATGCTACAATGTTTTGCCACTCTTGGGCTGCCTGATCAAATTACAACAGATAATGTCCCCTGCTTCATAAGCAAGGCTTTTGTAGATTTTCTCCAGACCTGGAAAATCTCACATTCCACAGACATTCCATACAACTCCTGGGGCCAGGCTATTGTTAAAAGATATTATCAGACTCTAAAGTCTCAATTACCAAAACAAAAAGGGGAATCCTTACACCCACACAACCAACTAAAAGAGGCCTTATTTACCCTAAATATTTTTAAAATTTTCTAACAATTTATAATGTGTGATAGTTATAAATCTATTGGGCTCCAGGGACAGAATGTGGTAATTTAAATAAATGGCCCCCAATATATTCAATTATTTATCTTAACGTGTGATGGTGGGTTTCAGATTTCAATTTAAAGATATACAAAGTGTGCCTAACAGGAGTTCCTAAAGTTTGCTGTGGCTTTAGGCTTGTACTTTTAATGTCTAACTATCCTTCATACTCACAGCTTTAAAGTAGTTCCTGAAAAAATTCAAACTGTACCTCCCTTTAAGATCTTGGGCTTGATCCTTACCCTAGATACAGTTTCACCTGTAGGACACTCTGTATATTAAGGTTAAAAGTTAGAACTCGTTTGGAGTGTGTAGATTTTCAATGGATTTGTGTTACTTCTAAAAAATATAACAGTCAACAGCATTGGGAAAATGCATTTAAGAGATATTTGACACAATGATAATATTTCCTTAGATCTGATTTAGTTATATTCAGAGATTTTGTCTTTACAAAATAATCATCTTATTTTTAATGCAGCTAAAGCTGCTGACGACTTAATATCTGTTTTTAAATCTGCCTTGCCTGGATGAAATTCTCTCACTTCTTGGATAGAAAGCTTTGCTGCTACAGGTGTTTGTCTTTTTCTCATTCTGTGTCTGCTGCCCATACTTGTTAAATGCCTTTTAAGATCCCTTATGGATATCCATACAGAAGTATATGGAATACAGCTATGTACTGACCCCAGCTTCCTGAGACATTATCTTAAAGCCCCTGCAGAGGCTGGTAGTCAAAGATGGGTAAGAGTCTCTCGAGTTAGGTCAACCTAAGACAGGGCATGAATGATGGAATCCATGTACCGATGATGGGTAAGGCCTAAATATTGTAGAGAACAACCTAAGAAAGACACGGTCTTTCTGCACCCAGGCCTGGAGGGGCCCGGTTCATAAAAAATAATAAATAAAAAAGGGAAAATTGTCTGGAGACATTTGGCTGGACTTGTATCCATAGCTCTGGCCATTTGACAGCAAGACTTTAGCACCTACATGTAAACAAGATTATATGCATTCATTGTTACTGATAAGAGCTGGCCATTCCTTAATATTTATGTTTATATTACTGAGATCAAAGGGTTTGTTTGTTTCCCAACCTTTGTACTGAGAAGTGATTAAAGTACAAAAACTCTGTAACAAAAATGAGTTTTTTTGATAGAAACTTATATAAAGCTCATGGAATTTGTTCCATGGGGAAAACTTTGTAAAAAGATAAAAGACCCATTTGGGTACCAGTGAAAGACATAAAATATTTGTTCCAACAAGGGGACACTGACAATCACTTCTCTAGGGAGTGTCCCACCCCTGAGGACTGTTCCTAAAATGGTCCTTCAATCTGCTAAACTAAATAACTCCCTCCCTTGCAGAGGATTTCTGGCTTTGCCTTTGATGTGGGCCTCTCTGGCTTCTTGCAGTACAGTTGTCCATACAACCTTAAAAAATTGCTCAGCCACCTTTCCCATCCCCATCCAGCTTTTCCCAATGTTTCCTCTGGGCATTTGGGCCCCACCTTCCCCTAATAATTCCAGTGTAGATGTGGGATACATTCATCCTTCCTTCTGTACTTTTAACACAACTGAGCCCAATACCCAACACTGCCTGCCTTCTGGAATGGTTTATGTTTGTGGAGGTGGGATAGTCTATGACTTTCTGCCCACCAATTGGATGGGCCTTTATGTCCCATCCACCTATATCAAAGATGTAGATATCATTCCTGGAAGCTAGATTCCCTGGCTAAGGTAGTCCTACAAAACAGGAGAGAACTAGACATACTAACAGCCGAAAATGGAGGCATATGATTTGTTTTTACAGGAAAAATGCTGCTTTTACACCAGTAAGTCAGGAATCATCCAGGACAAGATTAAGAGGCTCCAGGAAGATTGGAGAGGAGGCAACGGGACCCCTAGGACAACCCACTGTGGGCGGGCTAGCATGACTTCTTACCCTACCTTCTCCCTCTACCTAGGCCCCTTCTTCCCCTCCTCCTTATCATCACTGTCGGGCCTTGTGTAATTAACAAAATTACACAATTTATTCATCAGCAGCTAGAGGCAATAAAACTTCATCAGGTCAAAACATTACCACAGGCTGGCAACTCAGGAATTAAGTTCCTCATATGACCCACTGCCACCTCCCCTGCCCTCCATGTGACCAATGATGGGTAAGATCCCCCAGAGGGGGACAACCTAAGACAGGCCATGGAGTGGGTTCTCAGCCAGCTGAACAAATGGTATCCAATGACGGGTAAGATCCCCAGAGGGGAATAACCTAAGACAGGGGCCATGGTGACTAATGCTCTTACAAAAACAAAAGGGGGAGATGTTGGGCTCTGAAAGGCCCAAGCATGAGGCCTAGTGGAACTTCCTGAGCCTAGCTAAAGTTTGGTGACCTGTCTCTGGCCAGCTAGGACTCAGCAAGATGCCTAATGGCTTCTGGCCTGCCACCTCTGCGTGGTAATTATAATTACCATTTCAATAGTTACAGTTTACTATTGGCCTTTACCTCTCCCCCATCCTAAAATCCCCACCTTCATCCCCAACATGATATAGGCAACTGCTCATAGCAATAAAGCAAGTTTTTTTCTGTGAGTTCCTGCATCGAAAAACTCCCAAGTCAGTGTGTTTTTTCTCCAGTGTCCAGGAGAGGTTTCGGAGTCGTCATACCCTAACTTTCCTCCTCAACCCCTAGGGAGGAACCAGCAGGCCTGTTCCTTCCACAGCACTACCTGCCTGGGAAGGAGCCTGGCATATTTCAAGGAATAACTTCTGTTTCTCTGATTGGACAGTTGAGAAATGATATCACTTTGAAAATCATAAATAAAAGCTAATACAACAATTATATTTAGTTTTATATTTAATGCTCCTAGTTTCTATGTGGTGTAGGCAGCTTCATATTGCTAATATAAACATCCAACCAGACACAGCTTATGGGAAGAAGGGTGTTTATTTCAATGTTATGAAATCCATATGAAACTCCATCAATAGTGGAAGAATCTCACTCCTTTTCATAGATCCAAACAATGAGAAACCACCAACATCCAGCAGGACCAGCAAGCACAAAATTTTCAGAGCACAAACTGCTCTCTCTACACCTTTGGGCTGGAAATCAGATCCACCTCCAAGAGACCCAAGGTCTACATTCCATGATCTGTCCCCAGTGACAGCTCTTTCCCAGTAGTGCTCTGCTCATTGGAGACTCAAATTGTATGCCTGAGTCTATAGGGCCATATATTCTAATTACCACACTATATGGTAATGATGTTTCATGTCATTAAAATTTTATTCATACCATTGAGAAACATTTAGGGAAAGATAATATCGGGAGAATATTTTTATACTCGGAACATCCAGAAATACAGGAAAGTCTCAGCAGTTAAACCCAGGGACACTATTAAATAGGCCTCATTTAATGATATTATTAAATGATTTATACCTATTTCTATATGTCCTGACAAAAGTTACAGTTCCATTAAACTATATTTGATTATCAAGGGAGCAGTCGATGCATAGTATAAAAAATATGGAAATTCACTTTATTGGCCACACAAATTTATTCATTCTATATTACTAAGAAATAACCAGCTTAAAAATGGGTATGATTCTTGAATTTTCTCAACAAAAGATGAAGCTATAAATATATGTGGTTGACAATTGATAATCAAAATTATAGTCCATTTTCTACATATTTTCCTTTTCCTACTATTATGGAAATTGCCCAAGATGAGACATCTTATTGATTTTTATAAGTATCCTATATACTTGCATTTATATGTCACACCCAGTAACATATAAACACAAATATATATGATCAATGTGCCTATGTGTAAGATATATATATATATATATATATATATATATATATATATATATATATTATATGTATCACATAACTATATATTTATCATTAATATATACTTGTAATTGGCAAAACAAAAAAAAACTAATAGCAAAATGTAATGTGCTCGTATTTACATGATTAAAATCAAATTATAATTGTAATGTATTTCAATGTCAGTCTGTAATACTGGGATATAAAAACAAAAAGAACACACCCTTCTTCATGCTGCCATAGTGAAGAGAAACTAAAACTCTCCCATGTATCTGATGGGAACAGGATAAAAATGACTAAAAGCTTGAGATAATTGTTTTACATTTTCTAGTAAAGTAATAATTACAGCTGTCATTACACAGAAAGCCTACTCCTATATACAAATGCAATAAAAATATATGTTCACTAAAAGAGTTGTACTAAAAAATTAAATTAAAAGAGCTCCAATAAGATTGATTCCTAAAATTTGTATTCATAGTGCCCCAAACTGAATAGAAAACTAAATATCAAGTAATGTAAACCATTGTGATATATTCATATATACAAATAAATACTTTATAATAATAAAATTTACAAATTATGGATAACTACAATATTATTAATGAGTCATAAAACATACTACGCAAAAAAATCTAGACTCTGAATATTTTTCTCAGAGCTCATTACTTACAACCCGTGGTGAATACCAGCAATCCAAATGCTGGCTCTCAGTAGAATGGGGCTGGAAAGAGGGGAATGATGGTACCAACACATTATGATATTATGGGTCTATAAAAAGTTCTACTTAGTTCTATACACACACACACACACACACACACACACACACATATGTATATACATACATACATACATATATGGGCTAGAGAGATTGCTTAGTGTTTATGGTGCTTGTCTGTGATGCATAAGATGATTCAGTAGTTCATTTGCAGTGGCTAGAGGCCCTGGCATGCCCATCTCTTTCTCTCTTTCTTCTTCTTTCTCTCTCTCTCCCAAATAAATAAAAATATTTTTTTTAAAGTCGACTCAAAAGGTACATAATTCATGATGTTATTCATGTGACTTCAGGAATAGGAATGAATGCTCTCATAGGAAGGCAGTTGTCACAATTCAGAGATCTCTTCAGTAATCATCTGTGCATCTTCATACTTCAATAAAATTTGGGATCGTTATGTGCCACTTTTAAGTTGTTAAGTTTAAGTCTTTAAGCTTTTTTTTAATTATATGATAATAATGAATTATTTAAGTAATATTTATGTGAACAACAGACCACAGGAATTCCAGTTGTGTAAGATTACAACATAGTTCACTCATGTGGTGGTCTGGAAGCTTTTTCATTAATAAACATTCAACAATTATTTTTGAATCAGTGGATACTCTGTAGTGCTTTCTTTTTTTTTTAATTTTATTTATTTATTTATTTATTTATTTGAGAGCGACAGACACAGAGAGAAAGACAGATAGAGGGAGAGAGAGAGAATGGGTGCGCCAAGTCTTCTAGCCTCTGCAAACGAACTCCAGACGCGTGCGCCCCCTTGTGCATCTGGCTAACTGGGACCTGGGGAACCAAGCCTCGAACTGGGGTCCTTAGGCTTCACAGGCAAGCGCTTAACCGCTAAGCCATCTCTCCAGCCCCTCTGTAGTGCTTTCTATGTAAGAGGTTTTCCTCATAGGTAAGACACTGCATTATTTTTCTCATTGCCATATAGCTAAATATTTGCCAAGAAGCAAATTATTGGAGGAAAGGTTTATTTATCTTACAGTTCACGGAAACAGCCTGTCAAATAGGGAAGGTATGGAAGCATGAGCAAGAAACATTGCATCCACAGTTAGGAATCAGAGAGTAAGGAGTTCTAATGCTTACCTATTTTTTTTCTGTTTGATTTAGCCACAAACACTATCCCATATGATGATGAAACCCACAATTAGGATGGTCTTCCTACCTCACTAACAGACATGGCCAGAGATTTGCCTCAAAGGTATGTCTAAATCCAAGGAAATTCATAGGCATTAAACATCACAGGAGGTGTATTTTCCTACATTCTATTATAACAAAATATTTGAGGTTGGACAATGCACATAGAACATAAACAAAGAAAAGCAGAAATGTTAGATCTGGTGATTGGTTAGGACCAGACATCGGTTCCGCCAGTGGCCACGTGTTGCATCCTTCGCAGAGGAAAATATCTAGTCTTCAAAAGGCAGAAAGATCCTCAGACATTGCACCTGCACAGAGACTGATTGAGGAATTCATCACCCAACAGCAAATACTAACAACTCACTGAGGAAGGGGGGTGGGGTGAGGGGGAAGAGGGGATATGCGAGATTAACATGTGGGGAATTGGACCAACACATCATTTGTTCATAGTTAGCTCTTCTAATATCTTCAACCTTTACATTGTTGATACTTGCCTAGTTTTTTGCTTTTGGTTTTTAACCTTTACACCCCACCTGCACTGAAGTAACCAGCTGTGGGTACCCAGTTTTTAAAGATTCCTTTTTCCAGAACAAAGGTTCATCTTAATCCTACATTCATGGCTTGCTTTATTGCTGTTGTTATTATTATTATTATTAACAGCAACATATTTAGTATGGATACCTCATCTGTCAGTTCCCTCTTTTCCCTCCTCCCTGCACCCATTCCACTGAGGACTGTCCTCAGTGAGGTTCCAGGTATTTCCTATGGAGCTGTGGTTTATGCATTGTGGGAGCATCATTTTGGGGAAGGGGGCAAGGGAATACCTCTAGGCATGCTCTCCAAACCTCCCTTACAATCTTTCTGCCCCCTCCACTGCAAAATTCCCTGAGCCATGGTGGATGTGTTTGAAATCTACTTCAGTGGTGAGCTCTTAGGAACCTCCATCTCTGCTCTGGTAAGTACTGAGTATCCTCAGGATCTGTCTCCTACACCCTGTTCAGCATGGAAGCAGTACTCTTTCTTATCTCCCCTAAACCTCTGTGGTTTCAGCTATGGATTGGCTGAATCACTAGGGTTGGTTTATCTCTTCCAGTCACTATCTTCTCAAAAAAAAAAAAAAAAAAAAAAAAAGAGCAGATTCTGCAGTGGAGAGTGAAGTCAGCATAGTTTAAATGGGATAAGCATTATTAATTTAGGGAGAATTTGATTTATGTAACCCCTCTTTTACATGTCCTGCTTTTGATTTGTTTCTGGGCTAAACGTGAAGAACCCTCAGGATAGAATTAGCAATGACGGTTGTTCCTTAGCACTGCATATCTTTGGGAGGGGCCTGACATGTCCTTGATGAGACTATGGAACACCACAGTGGTTCCTCCTTATATTATCTCAACAAAGCTGCTTCTAACTCCTACCAGGGCACAATTGTTAGCAACCACTGACCTCTTCAGCCTCATATTTAATATATTTATGCTTTTTTTACTTCACCATGACACTGGATTTTGTTATTAAGAGACTCCTTAGTTACTATGGAAATGGTGGCTTCATAAATTTTGTTCTATATTCTCATCCCAAGATAAGGCCAAATTTTTACATCCTCAATTTTTGCTTTATGGACTAAGTGCTTCAGGAAAGTGGATATTATTGTTTTATAGATTCTACAATAAAAGTAGATTTTTCCAAAAACCCTTCCCATATTTATGACACATGATGAAATTATATATGTCTGTTCTTACTACAGCAAGTGACAGCAATATCTTCGAAACCTCAAATGAATCTGTGATTAGAGAAATATAAAATTAACACTTTAATTTATTTGAGTTGTAATGAGTAATCAGTTGCTGGCACTTTTCCCACTTTAAATTCAGTGGCACTTAACTAAATAAAATGAAATAAAACCTGGGCTTTTTATCTGCCATTTGGGCTTTTCAGTTATAGCCCATCAATGAGCTAAGTACTGTTCTGCCTGTGTGGAATGATGACTTTCACTTTTAAAACACCAATTTCTGATAATATTCTATCATAGCACAATATGAAAACTAAATATTAAAAGAAAAGAATTTGCCCCTCAAAATGTTTAACTAGAGATACTGAAGTTTATTATTTTTTAATGGTGAAGTAGTAATATATTTCTCAATTAATTGACTACTAAAATTGTATCAGTGTTCCATACACAGTACAAACCTAAAATGCCTTAAAAATCAATATAGCACCCACACTGATTTTCTGATTAAATCATACCAAAAGGATTGAATTTATGAATGTTTCTTGTCATATGGCTGAAATAAATATTTTTGATATTTTAAAGCATTTACTGATTTTTATATTCACTCCAAAAATGCTTTTATTATTCAAATGCTACTTGCCATTATTTCAAAAATGGTATTATTTATGGAGGTGAATTTTGAATTTAGGTATTTTGAGAAATACCTAAATATTTTGAGAATTGGTATAAATTAATTTTAACATAATGATATTTCCATTTAGGATGTTATGAATTCTATTAGTAATTTAATTACTAAATTCATTCTTAATAAATTTTGGTTTTAGTATCTCTGAACATTATTAAGATAATTAAAATCCTCAAAGAGGTTTATATGATGTTGGAGATTATATATAATATATCCCATATGCATGTGTATATACATGCATATATACATATATAATATATACACATATACGTGTGTGTATATACATATATACATATATATATATATATATGTATATATATATGTGTGTATATATATATACACACACACATAACCTTATAAAATAAACTCAAAATTATTTTAATATTATTATTATTATTTTTGTTATTGGAGATAAAGTCTCACTCTAGCCCAGGCTAACCTGGAATTCACTATGTATTTTCATGCTGGCCTCAAATTCACAGTGATCCTCCAACCTCTGCCTCCTGAGTGCTGGTAATAAAAGTGTGAACCACCACACCTGAATGTAAATGTTATATAATGTTAAAAAATGCCCTTTTTATCTTAATTAGTTTTGTACTAAGCAAATACAGTCAATTTGGTACCATTATTAGGCTCATCCATTACCTATCCCCTCCCATTGGTTCCTCCTTGTTGAAGTATATGGGTCATGCATTCTGGAGTTAGCCAACAGTTATGGGTAAGATAAATGTCTCTGCATATCATGACCCAACATATACCTCTCACATCTTTTCCATCCCCTCTTCTGCAAAATTTCCCTGAGCCATGTTGGGTTCATTTTTGGTCTGTATCAATGATGAGGTGTTGGGGTCCTCTGGGTCTCTGGATCTCTGATTTTGTAGGAGTTGATTTTTCTCTGTGTTGATCTCCTTCACCCTTGTGCTGGTACCTGGTTCACCAAGAAAACAGCACCCTTGTTTGTTTCACCAATAGTTATTAATTTCAGCAGGGGCCCTTTTGAGGTATGATGGGGTGGCTCTCTCCTTAGAATCTACACCTATCTGAAAAAGAGAAGCACATTCTCCAATGGAGAGGGAGTTAGCACCAGACAAATGAGATAACCGTTACTTTATTATAGTGAATTTAATAGGTATAGGCCCTCTTGTAGCCCATGATTGGTAGTAGCTTGATAGAGGAGAGTGGGCTTATGTTTGGATATGGTTCTGACTTGTTTCCCAGATCCAGCTATGGGTTCCGTACCACTGAGGAGATCAGTCAGCCAAATCAAGAGCAGTTGGTTTCCCACCATGACTGTGTGCCACTATTGCACTTGTGTGACTGACAGGTTATTTGCTACTTACTAGGTGAGACCATGAGTTGATATTTGTCCTTTCCCCCCAGTCTCCCATGTAGCAACTTCTGGCACTAAATGAGCTGGAGACTGACTCTCTTCCAGCTTCCAGCCATGAAATTCCATTTTATGTGTCAACCGCTTAAGGTGTCTTCAGCAGTAGGGTCTTACCAGTAACCTTTGGTGGGTCATCAAGTACTCTGACAGATATCTGTGTTTATTTAGGAAACCTTGTAGGTCTCTCTGAGCAAAATTTCATGTGGATGATAGCCACATTCTGGTATTGGGAGTTATAGGTCAGTGCCCACTAAGAAAAGGAAGAAAAAGATAACTAATATAAAATAGATAGAGAGGAGAAAGAAAGAGAGCAAGAGAGAAGGAGAGAGAGAGAGGGAGGCTGTAGAAGATTAAGGTCTGTCTTCATCATGCCCTCTTCAGTGTCTTGTGGGTCAGGTGTTCCCTCTAAGGGCCTGGTGAAGGTTCAGCCAATTGGTCTGCCTTTTAGGATGTAGGATTTTATGGTATCTTTGCTGTTTGGGTCTAGATTTGTGTTTCCCACCCCTTCCCTTATCTTCCCCTCTCTCCCCACCCATCCTAGTGTCTAGTCCACAAGAAGCTTGCTGGGTATGTAAGGTATCTTGAGTAGATTTAGGTTAAGTGCTATAGATGAGTGAGACTATGTGGTGATTTTTTTGTGTGTGTGATTCGATAAGTTCACTGAGAATGATCTGTTCCAAGTTCAACCATTTTTCCTCAAATTTCATTATGTCATTTTTTTTTCTTATTGCTGTATAGAATTCCATTTTGTAGATACACCACCTCTTAGTTATCCATTCTTCTAGTGATGGACATGTAGGTTGATTCTAGCTCTTAGCTATTATGTATTGAACCACTACAAACATGGTTGAGCAAATCTCTCTGGCCTATGGTTTGAAGGTTTTAGGGTACATGCCCAGTAAGGGAATAACTGGGTCTGTTTTTTAGTGTAGATGATATTTTCTAAAATTCTTTGTATATTTTTGGCAATGTTTATACTAATGTTAGTGAACTAGATTTCTATATCCATGGTTCACTCTCCATGGATTATCCACAAAGTTCCATAGTCAAAACTTTTCTGCATAAATTTGAAAGTCTGGGAATGAAAAGGCAACTTTATACCTAAACATTATTATTAAAATAATTTTACCCCAGTGGTATTTGGGAAGAGTTTGAGAATCACTAGATATGTTTAGAACATACATTTTAGAATCCTTATATCTAATGTATCCTGTGTTTTTGGAAAATGGTTGTTTAGTATACAGTAGAGAAATAACACACCTCCAACCCAATAACAAATATTTATAAATATTTGCTTTATATTTCTTTCACATAAACATTTTTGTCATGTAATGTGATACTTAAACAGATTGCATTATTTCCTTTTTCAATTAGACTGGTGATAAAATTCAATACAGAATGATGTATTTGAACAGATTTGTATACTAGGTAATATTGAAATAGCATTTGGATACATTAAAAACTACATAGGGCAGTATGAGAGAGATTGCTCAATGGTTAAGGCCATTTCCTGCAAAGCCTAAGGAACCAGGTTTGATTCCCCAGTACCCACATTAAGCTAGATGCACAAAGTGACACATGCATTTTCAGTTTATTTGCAGTGGCCAAAATCCCTGACATGCCCATTCTCTCTGTTTGTCTCTCTTCTATCACTTTCTGCTTGCAAATAAATAAAAAACATAAAAATAAAAAAAACAACTACATATAATTTCTTCCTCTTTCTATACTTGTGCATCGTGAGCAGCCAGTGATGCTAATAGAATTAACTTTCAGGGAAGATATGTTTGAAGTCCTAGCCCTCTTTCTCTGTAACATGATGACTGATGGGAATTTTATCCACTAAATCTAGAGGTAATCTGATAATTGCATAAAGGGAACAATATGATTAATGTGGTGGTTTAGATAAGGTCTCTCCCCTAAACTCATATGTTCTGAATGTCAGGTCTCCAGGTAGTGGCAATTTGGGAATTAGAGCCTTAGTAGAGGAGGTATGTTGTTGGAAGTGGAATTATGGATGTTGTAGCCAGCTTCCCCTTGACATAGTCAGGGTTACTCTCCTTACTGTTTTTTTTTCCACCTGCTGTAGTAGAGGTGATGTCCAGCCTCTGCTCATGCCATATTTCTCTCACCTGCTATCATGTTGCTTTCCACTGAGACTGTAAGCCAAAAATAAAAATAAAAATTACAAATCTTTTCTTCCATCAGCTATTTCTGCTCAGGTGCTTTCTCCTAGAAACACAAAGCGAACTGTAACAATTAAGATTGTGATGATGATGATGATGATGATGATGATGAGGAGGAGGAGGAGTTTGGCATTAAAACTGAATACGATTTATCTGTCGCTCTCAAATAAATAAATTAAAAAAATACTGAATACGATTTAAACATTGTCCTTCAGATAGTCCTTAATTATTTAAAATACTCTCTAATATAGTTATCTTATTTAGAAATAATAAATGCATTTCTAAATGTAAAATTGTTAAAATTCCTAAGGCATTTTTTTATACTAATTCAGCTTAAACTTTCAAGCTCTTTACACTTTCCAGAAATAAATGAAATATACTGTAAGATACTCCTCTATTTTTAATCTTCTTATTATGAGTTTGACCAATATTTTATTTCCTTTTCATATATATATATATATATATATATATATATATATACATATATACATATATACATATATATATACATATATATATGATATTGTTTACACCTACATGCATTTATGCATAAATTTAAATTTGAGATATGTTTTATTTCCTGTGTCTAAGTAATTTAAAGATGAGTTATGAAGTTAGGTATCATTAAATCTATAAAGAGCAAGAAATAAATATTACAATATGATAATTATTAAATAAAAATTTATGAAACTATATTGAGATACAAAGGAATACTTATTTTATATAACCTAATATGTTCTTATTACCTGAAATAGGCAGATTTATATGTAGGTATTTAAATGTGTTTGAATGTAACAAAGGAAGGTGAATAAAGAGTCTCCTGATCACAATGTTATTCATCCATTTGGTGATTTTATTTTATATAGAAATTGCAAGATATGTACTTTAATTCCTTTGAATGAAAATAATTAGAAACCATGTATAGAGTCCATTATTTGTTAAAGTTATCAACAGATGAACATGAAGTAAATCACTGCAAGTTGATTTTGGATGAAGTCTTCCATTTTCGATAATTTCATAAATGAACACATCATTAGAACTGTGAAGATTAGTGAAATGAACAAGTCCATGCTTCTGTATTTCTTCTTGCCACATTTTAAGGCTATCCCGTCTAATATAATGATTACCATTAAACAGGGGATCTTTCCATTCTTTCCATACCAAACACATTTAAAGGCTAATACAATTTCAAAAGAATAAGAGCCACTATATTTTGTAAAGTCTGTACCTTGCTATATGTTTTTAGGTTTTTTTTTTATTTATGTCCCAAACTCCAAATTATATTTCAATTATCATTCATGTGACCCAATCCATGTGATAAACAGTTATACTAACAATTGGATAAACTGGATATGTGAAATTCCTCTCACAGTCTCCACATTTGCGGGTAGGCTGAAGCTAATAAATCATAACACCTGCTCTGTTTTACCATCTATTTCACTGGGAGATACCCCAGGCTTTCCTCTCTCCTGTCTACCCCTAGAACCATCACTGCAGTGCAGGCAATAATGCCATCTTTCCTGTTCCCCATGCAACAATTTCATAAATATTCTCTTCTCCTTTAGCCTTTCTGCAGTTACAATCTACTCTTCAAAATGCTGGTCATATGATCATAATTATAAACACTTTTGATAATCTCTTTTCTCAAAATTCTTCAGTGACTATGATTAAATTTATAACAAGGTCTTTATTAATTATGTTGTTCTGTAAAATTCTCCATGGTATGACCTTCATGTTCTGACAGGGTTGTGAATGAATGTCACCATAAATTCTCATTAATAGAAGAATGTAGTATATGGCTCCCCATTTGCTGGGCTGTAACACAGTCCAGCAGATGATGGTCCACCCACATGCTTTGACAGTGTTCTGTGACTTTCCTGTGACCTTGCTCACTCATCCTACTGGCTTTCATTGCCTTCTTAGAACTCTTTATATAAAAATTAAGACTTATTGATTGTATGACCATTTAAATGCTCGACTTCGTGGTCATCATCTCACTTTGGAAGGGTATACACTTGAATCACAACTCTGTCTTTCTGCTGATTTCACCTCTGATGAGTTCTTAGTGAATTCTCATATCTTAAGTCTCATCTTCAATATATCAAAATTTTAATAAGTCAACCAAACTATTTCTAACAAGAGTCAGTGACTAAACAGTTTATTTAAAATAAATACCTATCATGTGTAATGTTTCATTTTAAACTTTGTAGGTTTAATATTCTTGGCTGGAAAAATCCCCAAGAAGATATATTTTTTTTTTCTTTTGGAATTCAACTCCATTTTTATGCAGATTTTAGGACTTAACATAAGAACAAGAGTTTTCATTCACCTAAGTGTTTAAGTGTAAATTATCTGAGACATACAGTCTATTTACTTTTTAGATCATCATAAAGTTGTTAAACTCTACTACTAAATCTGAAACAAGAGAAAGATAGGTTTTATTTGTTGTTGTTTGTTTCTGTTCTCTCCCTCTCTCTTTCTCACTCTGTCTTTAATAAGAAGTTAGCGGAGGGAAAGCAATGAAATGCCCTACCACCTTGCCTATCCTGTCAGGATTAGAACCCATGTCTGATACAGTCTTATCCAAGATGGGTGCAAGCTTTTCCTCAGAAATATCACTTCCTGCTTCTTCTTCAACTTAACAGACCTGGGTGGATTAGAATCTCCTTAGTGAGTCTGAGTCCACCCATCAATCAGGTCTCTCACATACCTAAGCTTGATGGCTATGTCCATCATAATTGTATGCCTGACCTATACATATGTGTATGTCATGTGTGTGATCTGTCTCTTGGCTACTTCTTTTCCTGGTGCATGAGCTACTTATCCTTGCTCTTCCCCCTTCCCAGACATTTTTAAAATTTATTTTTGTCAGATATGGACATATTTAGTATGTAAACAACACATGTTGGTACCATCATTTCCCTCATCCATGCCCCTTTTCTAAAGAGGGCCTCCACACTGAGGATGGAGGTCAACCCCATGAGTATTGTGGGTTATGCATTTTGGGGACGGTAGTCAGTTTTGGAGGAAAGCCAATGTCTCTGTGCATAATATCCCAACTTGTGGCTTTAATAATCTTTCTTTCCCCACTTCTGCAAAATTTCTTGAGCCATGTCATATGCAGTATAAGTGTTCTTCAGTGATTGGCTCTTAGGAGCCTCTGGATATCTGCTTTGACAGGTGTTGAGTTTCCTCAGTGTCTATCACTTTCAACCTTGTGCTGATATCAAGTTCACCAAGAAAACAAAATTCTTCCTCATTTCCCCAAGTCCACTTTGGCTTCAGCTGGGGCCAGGATGGAGTGTACTGGGTCATTTATCTCCTCAGTTCCCACTCCCATCTGAATAAGACAAGCAGAATTTCCAACAGAGAGTGAAGTCAGTACCAGTTAAATGGAATAACCATTAGTAACTTAGAATTTAAAGGGTGTAGACTCTCTTATAGTCCAAGATTAGTGGAAACTTGATATTGGAAAGCAAAATCATTATCTGGGTATAATTCTATCTTGTTTCCCAGTTCTAGATATGATGCTGTATGGCACTATTGCACTTGTGTGGGCATCATGTCAGCTTGTTTGCTGCTGAGTAGCTTAGACTTTGAGTTGCTCCAGCAGATGCTGGCCACTTTTCCCTGTTACCTCATGTAGCACCTTCTTGCACTAGAAGAGGATTTTGTCTGGGGTCTGGCTTTCTTCAAGATTCCAACCAAGTCTCTCCATGGTCTGTGTCAACAGCATGTGGTATCTCCAGTACTAGGGTCTGAATATTAACCTCTAATGTGTAACTAAGTGCACTGACAGAAGTCTGTTGTCTTTTTTAATAGGTGTCTCTGATCAACAGCTCATTGTGGATATAATTCCTGGTACAGGACTTAGGCATCAGCACCACGGAAAAAGGAAAAAAAAAGAAGACGGAGAAGAAAGAGAAATGAG
Organism: Jaculus jaculus; assembly: GCF_020740685.1. NCBI lineage: Eukaryota > Metazoa > Chordata > Mammalia > Rodentia > Dipodidae > Jaculus > Jaculus jaculus. The sequence goes on along the minus strand of NC_059103.1, from coordinate 154,118,092 downwards.
AAGTTTAATATTAGACTTTGTCTCACCCTCTCCAAGGCCCCTTGGTACAGTTGTTCTCCCTATGGTCCTCTTGAAGGTTCCACCTTTTAGTCTGACTTTAAGGATATACTATTCTATGGTACCAATTCAATTTGGGTTCAGCTTTGTGTCCCTCCACACCCTTCCCCTTCCCTCAAGCCCTATCATCCCTGTTGTCCAAACCTAAAGATACTATTCAGGTATGTCAGCAACTCAGACTGATCCAGGTTAGGAAATGCAAATGAGCGAGACCATGATATGGTTGTCTTTCTGTGATTATGTGATTTCACTTAGAATGATCTCTCCCAAGTTCAACCACTTTTCTAAATATTTCAATATATTAGTATTTTCTTACTGCTGAATAAAATTCCATTATATAGATACACCACATTTGGTTAGCCATTCATCCAATCATGAGCATCTGGGATGATTCCAGTTTTTAGATATTATGAATTGAGCAACTCTAAACATGGTTGAGCAAATATCTCTGAAACGAGATGTGGAGGTTTTATGTTAAATGCCTAGTAAGGGAATAATAGAGTCTGTTTGGTAATTCTATATTCATCCTTTTCAGGTGACTCCATATTGATTTTCATAGTGGTTATACCAGCTTGCATTCCCATCAACAGTAAATGAATGTTCCTATTTCTCCACATCCTCACCAACATTTGTTTTCATTTGATTTTTTAATGTTTGCTATCCTTACTGGGATAACATAGAATTTCATATTTGTTTTTTATTTCCATTTCCATAATGGTTAGTGATGTTGAAAATGTTCTTGAGTGTGTGTTTGTAATTATTTGTAATTCTTCCTCAGTGAACTCCCCATTTAGATCTCTGTGCCACTTTTGGAGTGAGTTGTTTGATACTTTATTGTTTAATTTTTTGAGTTCATTGTAGATTCTAGATATTAGGCTTCTGTCAGTGGTATAGCTAGCAAAGATTTTCTCCCATTCAGTTGGTAATCTATTGCCACTGGTTATGGTATGTTTGTCTGTGTAAAAGTTTTTTATCTTCATGAGATTCCATTGGTTGAGTGCTTGTTTAATTTCCTGGGATACTGGGGCTTTGTTCAGGAAGTCTTTTCCCAGTCCTGTATCCTGGAGAGTGCCTCCTATTTTTTCTTCTAGTACTTGAAGAGTTTCAGGTCTTATATTGAGGATTTTAATCCATTTTTATTTGATTTTTGTGTATGGAAAATAGATGAATAATGTTTTATTTTTCTACATATGGTCATCCAATTTGTCCAAGACTATTTTTTAAGATATTATCTTTTCTACAGTCTATAGTATTGGCACCTTTCAAAGATCAAGCAGCAGTAGTTACTTAACCTAATATCTGGCTCTTCAATTCTGTTCCATTGTTCTGTTTATGTTTTTATTCCAGTACCATGCTATTTTTGTCATGATGGTATTGTAATATAGCTTTAGACTGGGTATGGAAATATTGCCAGAGGGTTCTTTTTTTTCTGAGGAAAATTTTTGGATATCTGAAGACGTCTGTCATTCTATATGAATTTTGAGATCATTTTTTCAATAGCTGTGAAGAATGATGCTGGTATATTTATTAGTATTGTGTTAAATATCTATATTGCTTTTAGGAGAATTGTCATTTTTCCAATATGCCAGGATCATGGGAGAACTTCCCATCTTCTCATGTCCTCCTCTATTTCTTTCTTATTGTTTTTTAACTTTTAAGGAGAATCTTTATTATCTCATACTGATGCACCAATTGGGTGTACACAGGAATAAAATCAGATGCATCATGGTAAAGGACACAGGTAGTAGGAAAATAGCTTACAGACTCCAAATTGTCAATCACTCACTGCACTTGGACAATCTGGTTCAACAAACTTGCTGCTGTCTTGCAGTGTATTTTATGCTTTTGTTTCTTCTGCTTTGCTCTTAATCAAATTTCTTATTTGTTTTTGCCACTCTGTGTGCACTTTTTCAATTCTTTAATCAAGACATCAAGAACCTGGAAACACCCAGAAACACTGGCAACACACACAGTGGAATTTTGACTCAGTCAGAAAGAGGAATGCAATTGCATTTTTTGCAGGAACATGGGGTACAAAATTAAACATAATAAGCTAGATGCAGAAAGGCAAATACGTATTTATTCTCACATAGATTAAAAATATATGACTTGAAAGTAGAATGAAGCTTATTTAAGAGAAGTTGGCAGAGGGTTGAAGGGGTACTGTGAGGTGAATGTCATAGAAATACATTACAAACACACATGAAAATGCCACTATGGAATCCAGTGTTGTGTAGTAAATACATAGTAATTAAAAAAGCAAATGTACTTACTCAATGCCACTTAAAAATGAGTAAGATGCCAAATTTTATGTCATATATATCTTATCATAATTAAAGAAGGACAAAAATAAAGAAGTCTGCAGACTATTTTGATAGGAAAGGCTACTGTTGCAGTCAGGTTCACATTGCTGGCAGAAAACACCTGAACAAGGGCAGCTTGTGACTGTCTTCATTGTACCCCATAAATTTTGTAAGGTTGTGTTTTCATTATTACTCAATTCTAGGAATTTTATAATTTAATTTTTGATTTCTTCCATGACCCATTCATTGTTTAAAAATGTGCTGTTTATTATCTAGGAGCTGGTTGAGTCCTTGATGTATGTCTTGTTGTTAATTTCTAGTTTTAAAGTATTGTGATCTGACATGATGCAGGAAATTACTTCTCTTCCTGACTTTATGAAGGCCTGCTTTATGGCCTAATATATAGTCAATTTTATAAAAAGATCCTGTGGACTGCTGAGAAGAATGTTTATTCTGTAGAGTTGGGGTGGAAAGTTCTGTAGATAACTATTAGGTCTAATTGATCTAAGATGTTGTTTAGCTCAACTATTTCCCTGCTGATTTTCTGCTTGGATGATCTGTCTATTAGTGTTAGTGGAGTATTGAAGTCTGCCACTATGATGGTATTGGTGTTTATTTCTGTTTGATTGTTGAGTTGATTTTTTTTTATAAACTGTAGTACACCTGTGTTTGGTGCATATATATTTGTAATTGCAATGTGCTCATGTTGCAACATTCCTTTGATGAGTAAGAAGTGACCTTCTTTGCCCTTTTTGATTACTTTTGGTTTGAAATATATTTCATCAGATTTTAATATGGCAACACTTATTTTTATTTCCATTTTCTTGGAATATCATTTTCCAACTTTTCACTCTGAGGAGGTGTCTGTCTTTACTGGTGAGGTGGGTTTCTTGAAGACAGAAGACAGAAGGGTCTAGTTTTTTGATCCATTCTGATAACCTGTGTCTTTTGATGGGTGAGTTAAGACCATTAATGTTTAAGGTTACTACTCTGAGGTTTGAATAAATCCCTGCCATGATGAGATGTTTTATGGGATTTGGATCTTTCTTATGGTTTGTACTATTTTGAGTGTGGTCTGTTTGGTTTGTTGTGCTCTTCTCATTTGCTCTTGAGATTGGTTATTAGAATGTTCTGTGTGGAGTATTCGCTGAAGTATTCTCTGTAGGTTTGGCTTTGTGTTCATATAATCATATAGTTGACTTTTGTCATGAAAAGTTTTCCTTTCACTATCAATTACAAGGAATATTTTGCTGGGTAATGTAGGTTGGATTGGTAGCCATAATTTTTCAAACTTTAAAGGATTCCATTCCAGTCCCATTGAGAAATCTGATGAAATTCTGATAGTATTGCCTGTGTATGTTGATTTTTTTTTTCTCTCTTGCTGCATTTAACATTCTTTCTTTGTTTTCCTTGTTAAGAGTTTAAACTATGGTGTGTCTTGGAGAGTTTTGTCTTTGGTCTTGTCTGTGTGGTATTCTGTGGGCTTTTTGTATCTAAATGGGCCTCTCTTTTGAAAGTTTCAGAAAATTTTCTTTAATAATTTTGTTGACTAAGTTCTCCATGTCTTTGACCTGGATTTCCTCTCCTTCTAGTATACCCAAGATCTGGATGTCTGGTTGTTTTAGGGTATCCCACAGTTCCCTGGTGTTCTATTCACTTGATTTTTTTGAACTTTGCAAATATTTTGGCCTCCTGATCAATTTCTTCTGTCTTGCCTTCTAAGTCAGAGGTTATGTCTGAGTAACTGTTGGTGAGGGGTTCTAGAGAGTTCCTTTCTTTTTTTTTTTTTGTTTTTTGTTTTTTTTTTTAAATTTTTATTTATTTATTTGAGAGCGACAGACACAGAGAGAAAGACAGATAGAGGGAGAGAGAGAGAATGGGCGCGCCAGGGCTTCCAGCCTCTGCAAACGAACTCCAGACGCATGCGCCCCCTTGTGCATCTGGCTAACATGGGACCTGGGGAACCGAGCCTCGAACCGGGGTCCTTAGGCTTCACAGGCAAGCGCTTAACCGCTAAGCCATCTCTCCAGCCCGAGAGTTCCTTTCAAACTTCTACTTGATTTTTTATTTCGGTTGTTATTTTGTATCATCTCTATCTCTTTTTTGAATGTATGATTTCAGTTCGAGTTCTAATTTTCTTGATGCTTCCTGGAATTCTTTCTTGCATTTGATCACTTCTTCATTAAGCTTAATTCACTGGTAATTGAGATCTTCCATTTCTTGACTCACCTTCAATTCATTGGTATCTCTTTGGAGAGATCTAACATTTTCTTCAATCACATTAATGCTACTGTGAAAAGCTGAATGTCCTAAGAGGTGTTTCCGTTCAATTTCAATTTCAATGAAATGATTGTTGATTCTTTGATGATTTCCTTCTAGTTCAGCAATTCTTTCGATCAAGGTCTCATTGGTTGTTTTGTTTTCATTTTGGGAATGAATGAATTTCTGTTGATTTCTCTATGATCTCATTGGAGGCTTCCACTGTAGGACTTTCATGGAGCTCTCTCAGTTTTCTGACTTTTGTTAGCTTTTTTGTTTTATTTACCCATTTTAGGCATATACTCTATTTTATTTAGGAGGAAGCAAGATTTTGTCCTTCAGCCCTGCACCCTCTGATTCATGTGAAAAGGGATATTGGTACCCAATGGCCAGTCAGGATACCAGAGCAAAAGGCTTATTCCACAGCCAAACAGGGACCAGGCCTCCCCAAGCAAGGCACAAGTGGACTTTCCAGGACCAGGTAACTTAGAAGAGCCAGGAAACAGGGATATTGCCTGCTCAATCTTATCCATGCCTGACAGCACACCCTTCTGTGCAGGGAACCTGGACCAGGGAGGGGGAAGGAGCAGGGAAAGGAGTCTGGCTTAATCACTCCGTACCACAGTGCCCACCTGTACACCATCTAGCAAAGGGCTCTTTCTTATCTGTTTTCCAGATCCTCTCCTGCTCTGTCACATATACATATGATTCTTCTCTAAGCTCTGAGCCTTTTGCTAGCCACTCTTCTAGTTTTATTCTATGAGAAGGTGAAGGTCTTATGCTTTCAGGCTTTGCTTCTCACATGTTTTTATGTGTACCTCTTCTAAATCTTTTGGCCTGGTTCTCCTGATTTACCTCCCACATGTGTGTTATATGCACCTGTTCCATGGGCTTCTCCCCAGGTTATTTCCTTAACTGTCCATTCTACCCTTCCGTTCCCAGCTAAGCAAGAATTCTCTTCTGGCCTTAGTTTTTAGTGTTTCCTAGAATATAAACTCTCCCTAAAATATACGTCATAATTTATCCATCTCAGGGTCTGTGTTCTCAATTTTTTGTTAAATAAGATAAGAACCCAAAAGTTGGAGAAAACAGGTTTGGAGTCCTTCTAAGCCCCAAAATTCTGCATCACTAGAAGATAGCAGCTTTTAGAATGGGGAAAAAAAAGAAGACCAAAAAACTTCTGTCTTACTAGTGAAAAACAGTGGTGATGTATGACCACATTTTGTCAGTGACAGAGAGTAAGTTTGAATGAACAAAAAGTGATCTACATAAAGATGTACTAGAGAAAGCCATAAATAGAAAGGAAAGCTGTATTTGATGATATATGTCCACAGTCTTCAATCATGGCATTTTAAATTCAACAGTGCTTTCTTTTTCCTTCATGTGTTTCTGTTTTAACCTAAACAACAGCTTGTTTGAACTCTGTATATTTTTTGAAGAAAAAAAATCCTTCTGGAAACATTTGTATATTTGTTTTCCTATGTCATAGTTAGTACATAATAAGAAAATATTATTAATAGATGTATTTTGGAGTTATTTGCTAATGCATTAATAAGATACCAAGGTACATGAGATTTGGGGTGTCTCTGGATTATTTTCTTAACAATTTGGAGAACAAAATTCACAGACCAGGGAATCAGGTTCTGAAATACATTATTATAAGTTAGAGCTTTAGGAGGGTGAGTATTAAGAGACAGGGATATTAAGGGAAGGAGGAAATCTTTTATAAGCTCACAACTTAAGGAAGGTAAGGGCTCTTGTCCCAGAAGGCCACAAGAATTTTGAGAAGATCATACCAAGTCTCAGGTTGAGGATATTTATGTAGGAAACATGGGTGGGTAGATAGTTTAGCCAGTTACTATTGACATCGTGAGCATGGGGTCAAGATTTTTGGAGGAAAACAATCTTCCCAGAAATCTTAATTCTTAAAGAATGTATTCTCCTAAGACAGTGATAGGACTCCCTAATGGGGCAGAGATAAGGAAACACAAGAGTCCTATAATTTTTCTTACATTTAGCAAACAATAAGAAGTTGGTTTTCCCATACAGCCCCAAGGAAATTCCCAAATTTAGCCAAGGGATAATATTCACTGTGGGGCTCTATAACTGCTAATATGCTTCAATATGATTAGATATTTACAAATTTTACCAATTTGTACTTATAATTCTAGGAACTAGAAAAGTGCAAATTTCTTTTCAAAAATGGATGACTTACACAATTATATTTTGTAAGTAAAATTTGCTTAAAACTTTTGTGTGTTTTTTTTTTTCTTTTCTTTCTCTACTAGACGTTCTCTTTAAAAGCAGATCTGGATTTAGCATATGGCTTTACAGGTCTCAAATGATTATAGAGACCACATCATCTTTGGAGTACATCATTTACACATGAGGGAGTCAGGATTCTGTGGCTCAATATATTCATCACAGCCATGACCTCACTTTTGTTGCCAAATTTCTGTTGCAATTATCTTTATAGTACTGAGACTAAATATGACTAGAAGCATCTTAAGGTAGGAAAGGGTTCATTGCAGGTTTACAGATTACATGGGAAGCTTCATCATGGTATCCATTCCAGGTATCACTTCATCAAACATCCACAGAAGACAAACAGCAGCCAGCACCAGCAAGTACTAACATTCTGAGCTCAAGGGATTGAAGCAACGCCTTGTGTGTCTAGGAAGCATCAACTACTGTATACCTAGTCATTTTACTATTTTGTTTTTGAGATTGCTTCTTGCTAAACTGCCCAACATGACTTTGAAGGTGACACCTTCCTTTTGTAATCATTGTGATTGTGTGGATTTTCCTTGGACAAATCCAGATTGCAAATTCTTCAAATTCTCACAATCACATTCATAAATCATTTGAACTAATTTTGAGCATTAGTCATTGATGAAAAATATTTTAGCTTCTTTTTCCATAAGCTTCTCTTCTTTCTCCAGACAATGAACTATGGTGAAATGGGAATAGATATTAGACGAAAAAGTGAAAATGGAGAGCTTGTCTATTTACACAAAGAAGTGAATCACGGTGAGAGATTTATAGACGCCTATTTTGGAGTTCAGTCACATAAATAAGTTGTAAATTGATTGTTGTTTAGTTTTTCAAAATCTTATTCATGGGAGTATCAAAACAAACTGCTTCAATGGTCCCTATCATTAATTTAAAATGTCAATAATTCTTAATGCTTGGTTCTTTTCCTCCAATCATGCAATCAGCTTGTTGGTTCACTAGTACACATGTGTAATTGTTTTAGTTAAAAGCCATGAGTTTATAGTTTAGACAATTAAATGGCATAAAGATGGATTGCCCTGAGCAGGCCTCCACGGTAATTGACGCAGTGTCTGTAGCAGCATGTCCACACGATCACACAGGTAAGAGCTCTGGGAGCACAACCCCTGCTTCGCCCGTTGTAGACAAATTACCAGCCTCCTCAGAATACACTGACTCTATACTATCTGGTGGTTTTCATTTCCTGTGAAAGCATGATGAATGCTTTATATAAATTCCCAGTCCTTCTAGTAAATGCAAGGCATAGCCATTAATTAAAATGTGAGCATTCCCATCTATAAAGTATAGCTTCCACTCAATTGGCAGCTGTTACCTTTGCTTCAATTTCTTTTTGTTCCACAATGTAGTAAGAAGTATAATTAACCTTCATGTTATTACAGCTACACAATTTTATATTCTTTTATAATGTACCAAAAGCAAATTCTCACATAAATCACTGTATATGTAAATCAATTTCATGGTTTGATGCTATGTATAAGAAGGGTTTTACTTGATTAAACTGCAAATGTAAGTATCTGATATATTGATGACATGTTTTAATTTATGCAATGTCTTACCAACCATTAACATAGTTTAGCTTAATGCTTATAACGGGTCCTAAATTTAAAGATATTTAAAAATAAAGCAAATTTTTATGATCTAAATTAATAAAGTTTGTGCCATTTTTTCATATTCAGAGACTGATAATCAAAAGTCAACTTTCTGCTTGCAGTTTGAATATTGTGCTCATAAACATAATTTATATCTCTCAATAAAACATGCATATCACATTCTATTATCACATTTTAGATTCAGTGAACTAAATTCATAGTATGTCATAATGATTGTTTTACTGCATAGGTGTGGTATGGTGTGTGTGGTGTATAGCCCCTGTGTATATGTGGGCAGATGTCAATACCCAGTGTTCATGTATGTGGAGGCCAAAGGAGACCCTCAGGTATGCTCCTATTTTTTTTAACTCATCAATCTCCTTCTCTAAGACAGAGTCTCACTGAACCCAGAGCTATTGTTTCCAGTCAGAATGGCTCTCAGTCATATAGGAAGCAAAGGCCAGCAATTCTCCCCAGTCTCTTCTCCCCACAGAACTATGGTTCTAGGTTTCTGTGGCAATGCTAAGCTGTTCATGTGGGTGCTGAGAAATCACACTCAAGGTGGTTGCATTGCAAGCAATCTCACTTGCTGAGCCATCTCCCTAGTCCCTAACATTTTTAAAAATTAAATTTTATTTTATTTTATTACAGTATTACAGAATCTAAGTCATGCAGGCTGGCCTTGAAATTGCTGTGTTTTCTGAGCAGGCCTTGAACTTGAAGATGCCTTACATTTGCTTTCTAATTATCTGTGATTACAAGCCTGCAGTACCACAACTGAATTTACTATTTTTATATAAAAATGTTAGTTAAAATACTTATACAGATAACAATTATACTGCATTTTATTTTCAAGGTAGGGACTTACTCTAGCCCAGGCTGACAGAGAATTCACTAAGGAGTCTTAGGGTGGCCTCAAACTCACGGCAATACTCCTACCTCTGCCTCCCGAGTGCTGGGATTAAAGACTTGTGCCACCACACCCTGCTATACTGCCTTTTTATCAATGACAAACATATAATATTTTACACTGTGCAATAAAATAGTTAGAAAATAGTTAATAGTGTCTCTTTGTTAATGATTCCAACCTGAACTATCTAATTTTATCTAATTTTAATATAAATAAACCATATGAAACTTTGGCAAGACACAATATGATTTTTGTAAGGATTCATTTTGTAAGGATGTAATTTTCATGCTGCATTAGAAAATGAAGCAGTGTGAGGATATGGAAAAAGGAATTTTAAGTCAAATTAAATGTTATATTACTATGCCTAAAATAGATAAAATCTGGAAGGGTTCTTAAGCTGATTCCCAAATTTAACAAGAGGTCATTAAATGTTACTAATCTTTTTTCTTTATTTCAATGTTTTATCCCACTATCTTTAATTTCATTTTTTTCTTGATTAGTTATGTACATACTCAGTTTGTAAACAGTCATGTCAGTAGCATTGTTATCTGCCTCCCTGTCCTCCCCCCTCCAAAGGGACTCTCTTAATTGGGGAATGTGGGTCATGCATTGTGGGGGTGGCCATCGGTTATAGGGAAAAGGCAATATCTCTGAACATAATGTCTCAACTTGTGGCTCTAACAATCTTTCTGTACCCTTTTCTGCAAAATTTTCTGAGCCATGTTTGGTTCATTTTAGGTCTACTTCAGTGATGAGTTCTTGGGAACCTCTGTGTCTCTGGATACCTGGTTTAGTAGAAGTTGAGTATTCTCTCTGTCTATCTCTATAACCCTTGTGCTGGTTCCAGGTTCACCAAGAAAGCAGTAGTCTTGCTCATTTCCTTAATTACTCTATGGTTTCAGCTGGGGTACGAGTGGTTTGAGATGGATTGAATCCTTCCTCAGGTTCTATGTCCATATGAAAAAGAGTAGCCGATTCTCCAACAGAGTGAAGTCAGCACCAGATAGCAATACAGACATGATTTATACAGACATGATTTCTGACATTCAAGAAACAATGTCATGTGCTGCCCATTTTGGAATTCCCCATTATGCTAATTTTATTATATAATGCATTCCAAATTGCTTAGCATAAGGCAAAGCAATGTACTACAAATCTTCACAGTTTTCTTCTTTGAGATTATCAATAGAGAAATCAGGATATGTGAGGAAAAACACCATAGGCTTTGGGAACATCTCTTCCTAGTACTTAAATGGCCATTTACAATGAGTGCAGACATAAGTTGTTTCTCAAGATCATTAGGATTTAGTAATTGACTTAAGTTCCAGATTAAAAATTTCTCATTTTATCTGAATTTGTTGAAAAGAAGCTGAAGGGTATTCAAATTGCAATATAAAAAAATACAATTGACCTGTACTGCTTTAGCTATATTAGTAATAGTAAAAATATTGCTTTAGCAATGAAGACATTGGATCTAAGATGAGACTCTGAAGTCATGAATAATTTTGATATTTCTCCTTACCATGTTGGCCTATAGCCCCTTCTTAAAAATTATTGGTACTATCTATTAATATTTCACTGAAATGAAAATGGCTCTTTGAAATGAACCATCAGAACATCTGCTTGTGTTGCAGAGTCCAACTCAAGTACCATTCTGTTTTTAAGGCTTTTTGTGCAATCTCAAGCTGTGTTCATTTTCCCTGCAATTACAGAAATACAGTTAGGATATTAAGTGTCCCCCAGGAGCATATGCGTTATAGACTTGACCACTGAGTGACACTCTTGGGAAATTGTGAAAGTTTTAAGATGTGCAATGTTTTGGGAGACAATGTCACTTGGGAATTGCCATGAAAAAGATAGTTAGAATCTGCATGAGGCCCCTCCTTCCTTTTGCTTCTACATTGTTATAAAGAGTTTTGCTCCACCTTACACTCCCATCACTATGAATGGACTATTCACAATCCCAGAGCAACATGCCAGATCTATTTTACACTGGCACTCCCAAAACTCAGCTGAAATAAGCTTTAACTGTCTTTATTTACTTATTATTAATTTTCAAGCAGACAGAAAGATTGAGAAAAGACAGACAGACAGAGAGAATGGGCATGCCAGAGCATCCAGTTGTTGCAAGCTAACTCCAGATATATATGTTACTTTGTACATCTAGCTTTATGTGAGTGCTAGGGAGTAAATCCAAGTCATTAAGCTTTTCAGACAAGTGCATTAACTGCTGAGCCACATCTCCATCCCTGAAATAAACTTTAAAAAGTAAATTCATTATCCCAGGTAGAGGCAATAGTGATAAAAATCTGACTAACGCAAACACCAGACAGAACCTGGTCTATTGCTTCATATGTATACATTCATTCCTGCATCGCAAACTTTTGTCACAGGAATTTTCAGAATGGAAATTTTAGTTAAGATGTGGTTCATTGTATTTTAGCATTTTGTCATGATATTTATAGATATTCAGTGGCTTAATATCAATTGCTCATATAAATTGATTAGCTTGGAAAATCACCTTTAGCTTCCAGATACCCTGCTCTAGAGGGTGCCCATGTGGAGTGAATAGGCCAGATCTCCCTGTTCTACCCCTCGCCTAACCTCCCAGTTCCCTGATCCCAGTTTCCCTGCTGCTGGCTAGGGGCTGCCTGAACCCGGAAGGATTGCTGCGGAAGTAGAGCCCTTGCTCTGCCTTCCTGATTGCATGGGTCCTTTATCCCCAACCTCTGGATCCTAAGCTCCATAGGGCATTCTCATAGACTGAGTAGGCAGGAGCTCCCAGTTCCTTAACACTTCCCGGTTCTCTGGCCCAAGTAAACCTGCTGCTGGATTGGGGTGACCTGTTCCCTACATGTGGGCTGGTGAAGCAGGCTTTTTGCTCCCAGTTTCCTGATTGCCTGGCCCCTTGTTACCCAAATCCCTATTACCCAGAGCCGGAGGGTGCACAGGCCACTGCAGGTGCTGCCCACTTATCCATGGCTCTCTAGCTTCCCAGCTCCAGGTTTCCTAACCCCTAATCCTCAGAGACTGAAGACATGCAAGTGGAGAGAATAGGCCAGATCTCTCAGTTCCCCACCTTCCAATTTCTTAGGTACCTTTGATGAATTTACAATCTATACAATCTGTGCAATTGTGGTTATAATCCCATTGTACACCAATCCAGTTCACATTGAAACAGAATACTTACTGAAGATCATATATATACTTTCTTCCCCAAGATGGGTAGACAACAATGCAAAAAATAAAACCAAAATCCCAAAACAACAATGAAAGTCAGAAATCTGATATAACTCCACCAAAGATGCCCCATCCCACAGTGAAAGTCTCCAATGAATTCATAGAGATAAAAACAAATATAATCCCAAAATGAAAACACAACAAGCAATATGACCCTGATTAAAAGAATTTCTGAACTGGAAGTAAGTCATCAAAAAACAACAATCACATAAATGAAACTGAGCGACATCTTATCTTAGAGCACTCATTTTTTGTCACTAGCCCAAACTTAATTGAAGCAAACCATAGAAGCCTCAAAAGAGATATAAATGAATTAAAGACAAGTCAGCAAATTGAAGATCTCAACAACCAACTGAATAAGCTTAATGAAGACTTGACCAAATGTAAGAATAAATTCCAGGAATCAAGAAAATCAGACAGTGAACTGAAATCATACCTCAAAAAAGAGATGGACATGATACAAAATAACACAACAGAAAAGAAATTTCAAAGAGCTCTTTTAAAGACTTTCTAGAACCCTTAACTATCAGAGTTATTCATGTGGAGGATAGAACCTCAGAACCTCTGAGCTGTAGGACAAGATAGAAGAAATTGATCAAGAGGCCGAAAATTTGGCTAAGTTCAAAAAAATCCTATAAACAGAATATGATGGATTTGTAGGATACACTAAAAAGACCAAACATCCAGATCATGGGTATATCAGAAGGAGAAGAAATGTCAACCTGAGGCATAGAGAACAAATTAAACAAAATTATTAAAGAAAATTTTCTCAAACTCTCAAAAGAAAGGCCCACGAAGATATATGATGCTCAAAGAACATCAGACATGACCTAAGAAGGAATTATGCAAGACACACATCATAGTTAAAACCCAACAATGAATATTAAAGAAGTACTAAAAGTAGCAAGAGTGAAACCACTCAATATATATAAAGAAAATTCCATCAGAATCACCTCAGCTTTCCCAATGGAAACCCTAGAACCTAATATGGAACACTTCAAAGTCTACACAACTTGACTTACAATCCAAACTACTCTACCCAACAAAAGTATACATCATAATAGACAGTGAAAGGACATCTTTCCATGAAAAGATCAACTCTGTGATTATATGAACATAAAGCCAAACCTACAGATAATACTTCAGGGAATACTCCATACAAAAGAGTCAAAACACCATCTCAAGAGTCTACAAGAAGAAGATAACAATAACCAAAACTGGAGGAGGCTCAAAACAAAACAAAACAAAACAAAACAAAACAAAAAACAAGAAAGCATCAAACCCTTTAAAGCACTTCATGATGGCAGGGATTAAATTGAACTTTACAGTTATAATCCTAAAAATTAATGGTCTAAATGCACCCTTCAAAAGACACAGGTTAATAGGGTGAATCTTAAAAAAATAGATTCTTCTATCAGCTGTCTTTAAGAATCCCACCTCATTACTAAAAATAGATACTACCCTCAGGGTGAAAGAATGGAAAATGAAATTCCAAGCAAATGGAAATAATAAGCAAGTGGATAAGCTACATTAATATCTGATAAAATAGACTTCAAATAAAAAGTAATCAAAAAGGACAAAGAAGGCCACTTATTACTCATCAATGGAAAAACCCTAACCTGAGAACATCACAATCATAAATCAATATGTACAAAACAAAGTTAAACCACAGTTTATAAAACAAAACCTACTTGATAAGGAAATAGAAATAAACACCACCACCTATATAGTTGGAAACTTCAATATTCCACTATCATCAATAGACAGATCATCAAAGCAGAGAATCAACAAAGCAATAATAGAGCTCAACAATACCAAAGATCTAGTAGAGGTAATGTACATCTACAGAACATTCTACCCAAATTTTACAGAATACACATTCTTCTCAGTAGCCCATACAACCTTTGAAACTTCCTACATCATTTCAGATCACAATGCTTTAAAGAAAGAAAGTAACAAGAGATGCATCAGAAACTTTACCAGTTCCTGGAGATTGAACAACTCACTTTTAAACATTGAGTGAGTTATGGAAAAAAAAATCAAAAAAAAAAAAAAAAAACAAATTGGAAAATTCCTAGAAGTAAATAAAAATGAAAATGCAACTTACCAAAACTTTTGGGACACAATGAAGGCAGTCCTAAGGGGAAAATTCATAGCACTAAATGTTTCATAACAAAGATGGAAAGACCTCAATTAATAACCTAGCCATTTACCTAAATGTGTTGGAAAAAGAAGAAGAATCTAACCATAAGAGCCCAAGATGGAAAAAAAATAATCAAGATTAGAACAGAAATAAATGAACTAGAAACTAAGAAAAAAAATTAAGAAAATAAAATCAAGAGCTATCCTTTGAAAAAATAAACAAGATTGATAAGTGGCTGGCCAGTTTGATCAAGGAAAAATAAAATAAAATTTAAAAAATATATCTCTGAGATGAACTTCCCAGCCAGGCACAGTTATGGAGGAAGGTATATTTATTTGAAGCTTACAGATCCAGGGGAAGTTCTATAATAGCAGAAGAAGCTTGCCTGCTTTTTCAGGTCCAAGCAGAAAGAGAAAAAAGCCAAAAGCCAAATCCCACATCACACTTCAGGAACTCCTGATACTTTCCATATCTTTAGTTTGGAATTCCAAATCTACCACCACATTTTAAGGTCCCAGTGACACCTCCTCCAGTGAGGTAGCAGCAGATTTTAATTATAAACTATAATAAAACATTGAATATATTGAGAGACATCTATTCAAACTACCACAAAATAGAAGTCTCAAATTAACAAAATCAGAAATGAAAAATGAGAGGTCACAACTTATATCCATGAAATTGGAGGAATCATCAGGATATACTGCCAAAGCATCTACTCCACAAAATTAGATAATCTGGAAGAAATGGATGGATTCCTAGCCATGTACCACCTACTAAAACTAAACTCAGAGCAGATTAATCTCTGAAACAAAGAATACATGTAGATTGAAAAGGTAATCAAAAACCTCTCCTAGGGGATGGAGAGATGGCTTAGCTGTTAAGCGCTTGCCTGTGAAGCCTAAGGACCCAGTTCGAGGCTCGGTTCCCCAGGTCCCACGTTAGCCAGATGCACAAGGGGGCGCACACGTCTGGAGTTCGTTTGCAGAGGCTGGAGGCCCTGGCGCACCCATTCTCTCTCTCCCCCTCTATCTGTCTTTCTCTCTGTGTCTGTCTCTCTCAAATAAATAAATAAATAATTTAAAAAAAGAATGTTAAAAAAAAAAAAAAAAAACCTCTCCTAAAAG
This sequence comes from Jaculus jaculus, assembly GCF_020740685.1. Classification (NCBI taxonomy): domain Eukaryota; kingdom Metazoa; phylum Chordata; class Mammalia; order Rodentia; family Dipodidae; genus Jaculus; species Jaculus jaculus. The sequence continues at coordinate 154,102,175 of NC_059103.1, read as the reverse complement.
AAAAGTCCAGGACCAGATGGCTTCTCAGCCAAATTCTATCCAACCTTCATTGATGAACTGAAACTATAGGCCTATATCCCTAAAGAATTTAGATAAAAATATTTTACGCAAAATCTTTGCAAACCAAATTCAACAACATATCAAAAGCATTATCCACCTTAATAAAGTAGGCTTTATCCCAGGGATACATGGATGATTCAATATTTGGAAATCTGTCAATGTAATATACCATGAAAATAAATTTAATCACAAGAAACACATGATCATCTCAATTGATGCAGAGAAGGCCTTTGACAAAATACAGCATCACTTCATGAACTAAAGGCTGTACATAATAGACATGGAGAGTTTACAGCTCAACATAATTAAGACTATATGTAAAGCACATAAATACCAAAAAAAAAAAAAAAAATTTAGTAGGCAGAGTGTCAAGGAGTTCTCATTGAGATGGGGAACAAGACAGTGGTGCCAACTCTCACAACAGCTCTTCAACATAGTTCTAGAAGTACTAGCCCAAGCAAAAAGACAAGAGAAATAAATGAAAGGGATTCAAATTGGAAAGGAAGAAGTCAAGTTAACCCTATTTGCATATCCCATGATCCTATGCATAAGTGACCTGAAAGTCTCCATCTCAAAATTTCTAAAGGTGATAAATTCCCTCAGCAAAATGGATGAATCAACACCCCCAAATTAATAGACTTTCTATATGCAGAGGACAAATATACAGAAAAGAAATTAGTGAGTCTGCCTCATCTTCAATAGCAACAAAAAATTAAATTCCTCAGTATAACAGTAACCAAGTACAAAGAAGACATGTATAATGACAACATTTAAAAAAAAATCAAGAAAGAAATCATTAAGGACTTGAGAAGATGGAATGACCTCCAATGCTCCTGCATAGATATAATTGATACTATGAAAATGGAAATTCTACCCAAAGCAATATATAGACTTAATGAAATACCAATGAAAGTACCAGCATCATCCTTCACAGAGATAGAAAAAATGATTTCAAATCTCATATGGAATGACAACAAGCCTTGGATATCCAAACATATTCTCAGAAGAAAAAAAAAGAAAAAGAAAAAAATAAACTCTGGAGATATCACCATCACCATACCCAATACATAGCTATATTACAAAGCCATAACAACAACAACAACAACAAACAAAAACAGTATGGTACTGGCATAAGAACAGAAGTATAGACCAATGGAACAGAACTGGAGAGCTGGACCTTAGATCAATTCACTAAAGCTACTTGACCTTTGACAAAGGTACTGATAATGTAGGACTGAAGAAAAAATATCCTCTTCAACAAACGGTGCTGGAGAGCCAGTCCCCAGACAGCCCATCTTGTGCTGGAAAACCCTATAAGAGCTACTGGTGGAAAGTAACCAACAATAGTCTGAGCAACCAGATGTCTAAGTTACTTAGCAGCAAACACATTGACAGGATGTACAGACCAATGTAATAGTGGCACACAGCCTTGGCTGGTAATCAGTAGCTTTCTGATTGTGTAAGAGACCTGCTCAGTGTCAAGGAACCCATGTCTGGAATTCAAAAACAGATGAGATTCCTATGAAGACAAAGGTTATGCTCTCCACTGTCAAGATCTCACTAGTCTTTGGCTAGATGAGGTATTACATAATCAAACCTTCCACAATTAATAATTCTTACCCCATTTAAACTTCAAATTTGCTCTTTTTCTTTCAGAAGGTAACAAGACCCAAGGAGATAAAGTACCACTCACACTTGAGCCAAGCTATAGCTGAAACCACAGAGGAACTGGAGAAACAAGCAAGCATACTGCTTCCATGCTGAACCTGATAATCAGTGCCAGATTGAAGGAGACAGACCCTGAGGATATTCAATACATAACAAACACAGATCCAGAGGCTCCTAATAGCTCATAACTGAAGTAGAATTAAAACTCATCCACCAGGCTGGAGAGGTGGCTTCGCGGTTAAGTGGTTTCCTGTGAAGCCTAAGGACCCTGTTTCAGGCTCAATTCCCCAGGACCCATGTTAGCCAGATGCACAAGGGGGCGCATGCATCTGGAGTTCCTTTGCAGTGGCTGGAGGCCCTGGCATGCCCATTCTCTCTCTCCCTCTCTCTCTGTCTCTCTCTGTCACTCTCAAATTAAAAAAAAAAATATGTCTATATATATAATAAATATATATATTTATATATATAATATTATATAATATATATAAATAATAAATATATAATAAATATAATATATATAAATATATATAACAAAAAAATTGAAAAAAAATCATCCACCATGACTCTGGTAATTTTGCTGAAGAGGGGGCAGAAAGACTGTAAGAGCCATATGTTGAGACATCATGCCCAGAGGCAATCCTTGTCCCACCTCAAAAAGTTACTCCTCTCACCACACATAATCCAAAACCCCAAGGGAATACCTTTAACCCCCTGAGGAGGGTCCCCAGCGGAATGGGTTCAGGAACAAGGGAAAAAGGGGTACCAACTCATGATCTATCCATACTAAACATGTTAATAATAATAATAGCAATAATAATAGGAAAAGTACTATTTTGCTACCAAATAAAAAACAAAATAATTTTAAGTGAAAATAAAGAAAATCACCTATAATATACTTTAAAATATTATTGAAAATGTTAAAAATACCATATCAATGAATAGTGATAAATATTATTAAATGAAAATGCAATTTGCTATATAAAATTTTATTTAGAACCAGGCTTTGTTATGTACAATAAAACACACACTATTATATGATTAGGGAAAATAGTATGCACATGATCTTGAAGCTGGCTTTGTGTAAATATTCACATTTTTGCATATGTAAATTCACAGGTAGTTAGAAGTTTGTTGGAAAGAAAATAACAATAATTGTGAAATTTAGAAACAATTCCTGAAAGCATTATTCTAGCTAAAAACCTATAGAGGAAGAAGAAATAAATATGCTTTTGTTTTTATGTTCTAAGAATAGTATATGAAGGCATAATACAAATGTGAATTTTTCCTTTTGATAGTGTATTAGCTTGTTCAACAAAAGCAGCTTGCTATTCAATTTTGTACTTGGATGTAATTGTATAGTTATCTTGAAATATATTTCTGTCTTTGCTTATATTTCTTCTGTTTTCATTATGAGAGACTAAATATTGTTTGAATGCCCTTGCATGATGGTGGTTTATATCTTGTAGGAGCAGGCATTTAGAGACCACAAGTGTATCAAACTGCAGTAGAGAAGGCCACAATTTCCTAGTCTCATACATAGTTCTATATTTCCAAGGGCAATCAAATAAAACATTTGTGACCTTCCATCTTTATTTTTTAAAAAATGAACTATGACTGAAACATTTATATATAATAAACTTCTTAAAAAGACCTTGCTGATAACAGGGTTTTAAAGATTGATGTACAGAATAAAAGCTCCTCCGACCTTCCTCTTCCTAACTTACTTTACAATGCCTTTACAAAGAAATCTTTGAAAAACATTAAAAACTGCATGTAACATATAACATGTTGACTGAGCATATTATTTTATTAAAATAACCATCTCAGATAGAAATTATGCTCGTTCAATTTTGGCAGTTACTGTTCAGCTCAGTAAAAAGGAGCCATCACAGGCAGAATGGGCAGCAAGCCAAGCTGTGAGAATGCCCTGGAGCACCAACCACTTCTGCACTCTGCTCTTGGGTAATGACAGAGTGAGAATGTTGTCCAGCTGGGCCACTGGCAACAAGGAAGAAACAAAATTCTTTAAGGGAAAAAAAACAAAAAACCCTAAATAGGCAATCATAAATAGCAACATTAAAGAAGGTAAACCATCAATATGGTATTAGAATCTTAGAAATTGTGGCCAGTTTCTTCAATTGACACAGTCAATTTTCAAAAACACTTGTTTTGAAAGAAGAAAAAAATATTTTTATCAAATAAAACATCTATCTAAACACATCTTTTATAAGGAAAAGTATGATCTGATGCAATTGCAAATATATCTCCAAATTTTTCTTTTAAAAACCAGAATATCATTTTAATTATCTTAATCATAGACTGCATCTTGAAGGCAAAGAAACTCACTTAGGGTAAAAGGTAAAAACAGGTTCTAACTTTCAAATTTTAACTCTCGGGCACAAATGACCAAGATCAAAATTATGGTTTTGGTAGCTTGGAATTAGGTCACCTTTGATGACTATCAGAATAGTAATGATTTATTTATTTATTTATTTTGTTTTTTAAGGTAGGGTGTCATTCTAGCCCAGGCTGACCTAGAATTTACTATGTAGTCTCAGCGTGGCTTCAAATTCATAGCAATTCTCCTACCTCTGCTTTTTGAGTGCTGGGATTAAAGGCATGCACCACCAGACCTGGCTTCAGATTAGCAATATTTTTGTAGGGAAATGGTTAGAACTCAGTTTTGACCTCGGGAATGGTTTAAAGGATTTATTTACATAAAAAAGCAACTGTGTGAAGAAAATGACTGAATCTGAAATATTCACACATCCCAAGGTAACCAACCTGTGGTCTGGCCACTGACAAGTCATCATTGTTTGGCAAGAAGCTTTTGTCAGACAGGCATATTAATGAGAGTTGATTTTCTGGCATTTGCACCAGAGAAATTAGGAGAGATACACATAGTGGTGAAGGTGTTACCAAGCAGACCCAGAGTTGAACAGCTGGTGAGAGTATAGTTTTAGTAAAGACTGAGAAAATGACACTGGAGAGGGTATGATGAAGACTGACCTTAATCTTCTACAGTTTCTCTCTCTCTCTCTTCTCTCTAACTCTTTTATATTAGTTATCTTTTTCTTCCTTTTCTTAGTGAGCACTGACCTGTAACTCCCAGTATCAGCATGTGGCTGTCATCCACAATGAGTTTTTGATCAGAGAGACCTACAAGGTTTCCTAAAAGAAAGACAGATTTCTGTCAGAGTACTTGATGACCCACCAAAGGTTAGTGGTAGGACCCTACTGCTGAAGACACCATATGTGGTTGACACATAAAATGGAATGGCATGGCTGGAAGCTGGAAGAGAGTCAGTCCCCAGACAGTCAGCCCTTCTAGTGCCAGAAGGTGCTACATGAGCGACTGGGGGAAAATTACCAATATCTGTCCAAGCAACTCATGGTCTAATCTACTTAGCAGCAAACAACGTGATGTGATGCCCACACAAGTGCAATAGTGGCACACAGCTATGGTGGGGAACCAGCTGCTCTTGATTTGGCTAACTGATTCCCTCCGTGGTACAGGACCCATAGGTAGAGCTGGGAAACAAGTCAAAACCATATCCAAACATAAGCGAGCTCTCCATTATCAAGATACCATCAATCGTGGGCTACAAGAGGGCCTACACCTATTAAATTCTCTATAAAAAATGTAAGGGTTATCTCATTTGTCCTGGTGCTAACTTACTTTCAATTGGAGAATCTGCTTCTTTTTTTCAGATAGATGTAGATCCTAAGGAGAGAGCCACCCCATCATACCTCCAAAAGGCCCCACCTGAAACTAAGGAAAATTGGTGAAACAAGCAAGGGTGCTCTTTTCTTGGTGAACCAGGTATCAGCACAAGGGTGAAGGAGATCAACACAGAGAAAAATCAACTCCTACCAAATCAGAGAGCCAGAGACCCAGAGGACCCCAACACCTCATCACTGAAGCCAACCAAAAATGAACTCAACATGGCTCAGGGAAATTTTGCAGAAGAGGAGGCAGAAAGAATGTCAGAGCCACATGTTGGGTCATGATGTGCAGAGACATTTATCCTACCCATAACAGTGGGCTAACTCCACAATGCATGACCTATATACCTCAATAAGGAGGGGCCATGGGGAGGGGGTAGGTCATGGATGAGTCTAATAATGGTATCAAACTGACTGTATTTGCTGAATGCAAAACTAATTAATAAAAAATTTAGGGCTGGAGAGATGGCTTAGCGGTTAAGCGCTTGCCTGTGAAGCCTAAGGACCCAGGTTCGAGGCTCAATTCCCCAGTACCCAGGCTAGCCTGATGCACAAGGGGGTGCACGCATCTGGAATTTGTCTGCAGTGGCTGGAGGCCCTGACGTGCCCACTCTCTCTCTTTCTCTCTCTCTGCCTCTTTGTCTGTCGCTCTCAAATAAGTAAATAAAAATAAACCAAAAAAATTTAAATTTTTTTAAAAAATTAAAAATTTAAAAGAATGAGAAAATGTGTACTATTGAGGGGCAGAGAATATAATCCAGATCTTGAGTCTTTGATATTATTTAGGTTTTCAGGTGATATGTTATTGAAATTCCTATTGTCAACAAAGCCATGACAATTATATTGCTAAAGTGATTTGTAAAAATTTCTTTATAAACTCGGAATGCCATTTTTTTATAATCCATTATTGTATTAAGGACATTTTAACATTTAAGTAACTGAAATCTTCATTATTTTTTCATATTTCTTCTTTAGCACTTTCTTCCATAGTGTATAACAAATATCAGCAAAGAAAGTTCTCAGTGATTAAATTATTATACCATTCAAAAATAAAGTAAATACCATTGTTTCCAATATATTTCCATAAACTCATCCTTTATGTAACAGTCCTATGGTGCCATGGAGAGAGCACTATCCTGCACTGAAATAATAGCCAAACTCATTAAGAATACATGCACACAAAGGCAAGGCCAGCATATAAATATCTCAAATTTAAATTTAACCCATTCCTCAAATGCAAAAGCTTATAGCACAAATATATTAAATATGTTTCTGTAGTATATGCATCCAGACCTTAGTCAGGAAGGCATTCATTGAGCAATTTATATGATTCCTGAGTCCCTGTAGATTTCTCTTATAAAGTTATATTTGTTAGCAGCCCCCCGTGAACACACACTGGACTGCGATAAAGCAGATTTGCAACTGACTCACTGTAAGTTTGAGATATAAAAAATAATGAATCTCAACTTTTACATAATTTCAGACATAGGAGAAAGACAAATATATATATATATATATATATATATATATATATATATATATATATATATCCCCTGCACACAAAACTAACAGTGCTCCCATTAGAAAATTATCACCTTGTAGATTGTAACATACATACATACCCCTATCATCCTGTTAGCTGAAAGAGATGCAAAAATTTCATACTTGTAAAAAAACTCATATGTTATATTAATAGTAACTTTCAATTTTCAGCTTAGCCAGCTAAATTCCTTACATTCAGTCCACCATCTTCAACAATACTGCTGCAACATCACAATGTTAAGTTACAAACCCTGTGCTAGCTTGAATACAAGCCCCAGGGAAAGGAATGAGAACTTTGAACTTCTTCCCAGGAGAAAGAATTTAACATGTATCCCTTAGAAGCCATCAAATTCTTGTGCTATGAAAAGTAAAGTCAACCATAGTCCCTTCACCACTGTTCAAATACATACTTTAAAAAAAAAAATAAAAAAGTTTCTTAATAGGCCTTTTACTTGTACATAAATCTTGGGAGGGCGGACTGCAAGATGATAAGTACTCAAGCATGACTCTCCAATACTAATAAGAAATGGCACTGAAGAGTCTTGGAGATGCTAGTGCTGAGGACATGGTGCTAGTCACAAATCTCGAAAGCTTTAACTCTGTTAAACAGAGCATTTCCCTGGGAACATAAAAATCCTTGTACATTTTACTCCCCACCGTCAGATGCCTTCTTTAATTCATTTGGTGAATAATGCCCTTGTATATTTTAGTGAAATTTGGTTTTCAAAACTATCACTATAAGAGTATGGTATAATAATAAAATAATTGATACACAAAATAAATTCCATGTATCAAATCTAAAACTTTGAAATTCTGAGTTTCATGCTGAGTAGGAATCTCAGAGCACATGCAATTCAGTGAACAGAAGTCCACAGGGCTACCCTGAACACAAAAGTGCATTCCATGCTAGGGGATCTATTGATATTTAATAAGTTACTTTTTCAATGTCTTAAGGTTCTTTGGTGAACTTTAAAGAAAACAGAAAATGAAAAGTGGATTTGTTCTCCTTTTTCTGAGCTAAATTTGATCTTTGTTGTTTTTTGGATGTGTTCTGACCAATGTTGTTAGATTTGCAATGTAGAATTACATATTTTCATTTTATTGAAAGTTTAATAGAGTAGATGAATTTCCCTTGATGACAAAAGCTATATATCAATGTTTACTGGCACATAGCATTTGACATTTTCACATCGCTCTGATAGCTATGCACATGTAAAATTTCTGCAGTAACTTTAAATTAATCCACTAAAGATTAGGAATAATAGATTATAAAATTTTCTTCACAATTTTACTTAAATTGAAATCTAAATTATTCAAGTTACTGAATATTTCTAATAAAAACATTTGTATGTTTACTTACAGAGAATAGTATGTACAATAGCTAGAACAACAGAATAAACAGAAAACAGGAGTGGGTAAAATAGATAAATAAAAACTTAACCATGTCTGTTTAGGTACTCTATCTGACTATTACTTTTTATTTGAAGTTGAAGTGATTCAAAATGAATCCTGTAGAAAGTGCTGATTGTTTTCCTCCCATGAACAGAGAACCCTTCACTATAAGCACACCATGTGTAGCCAGGGATGGTGGCTCACCTCTTTAATCCCAGCACTAGGGAGGCAGAGGTAGGAGGATTGCCATGAGTTCGAGGCCACACTGATGCTACATAGTGAATTCCAGGTCAGCCTGGACCAGAGTGAGAACCTACCTTGAAAAACAAAACAAAAATAAAACAAAATAAAATAATATCATGTTCACACAGACTAGAATATAAACCTAAAATATAATTTGTTAATTTTCATTAAAAAATGATTTTTGCACAATGACTACAGGATACCATAATTAGCATACAGGCACATCATAAAGGAAATAATTGTTACCAACCACATAATTGGAAATAAATGTAGTATAGACATCAAGGAAAAGCCTTTCCCTCTCAAGAAATATTACAATTATGAAGTAAGATTCATATGCACATGAGCTTGGCAGGTAAAGTGGCTCTGGCCTGTACTGCAAATACTCTGATGTAAAAGGATTGCCATAATTTCTGGGTTAGTCTGGGTTACAGATTGAGTTCCAGATCAGCTTTTAGTACAGTGAGTCCTTGCATCAATGAAGGAAGCTTGAATTAGTGCTCTACAAACTTGAGCCTTTTGCTTGTCATTTTTATTTTCTTTCTTTCTGGATTTTGGTTTATTTGTTTTTGCCTAGAGTACTCCATATCTTGATGATTCCCTTAATCCATATCTCTCAATTACCTTTTTCCTTTTTTTGTTTTTTCTGAAAAGGACATGACTTCCTATGTCCTTATTTTTTTTTTTTTTTTTTTTTTTTTTTTTTAGGATCTTTACTATAGAAAAGGGACATGCTGTATATCCTCTGCATCTTAAGAGACTGTATTGTGATTCTCTAACATGTCCCTTTCTCTTCTAATGTTTCATTATTTAACTAATATCAATTCATATGGTGTTACATATTTAAATATTATAGTCTATTATAGCTTTATATTATGATCACAAGAAAAGGTAAATATTGTATTGTTTTATGTCTAAATATATTTCAGTCCTGTGACTTTTATAAATCAAAATTGTACAAAGGAACAATTGCAACATAAGTCAGTTATATGCAGACATGTAGCATTTATACCCTATATACTCTCAGGAACATATTTTTAGTGCTAATATATTTTAAATTTTAATTAAAATAAATTCACATATTAGTCAATTCAAGAGGACACTGGGCTTTTTCACAACATTAACCTCATCATTTACATCAAAGTTACAAAACAGAATTGCCTGGTATCACAAGTTCACTTGATCTTAGTCCATTTAATTCAGTATTTACTAAGATACAGTACTAACATTAACACATCCAGACAGATTCCACATCTCATTTTCCTACTCCTGCTGTGTAATTGAGTAATTTGCAACTGGCTTTCTCTCAACTAGCTAGATAATCAAGGTTTTATATAAGAATTATCTGTTATCTATTGAAGGTTCTTGGCCTGATAGCAAGGGAATGATTAAAATTAAGAACTATTCAGAACTGGGCATGGTGAGGCATGCCTTTAATCTCAGCACTTCCAAGGCAGAAGTAGGAGGATTGCCACAAGTTCAAGGCCAGTCTGAGACTGCATAATGAATTCCCGGTTGGTCTGAGCTACAGTGAAACCCTATCTCAAAAATAAATAATAAACAAATAAGAAACATTCAATTTTCAGAGATTTCAGGAATAACCAATGAGCCCTGTGATCTACTGTTACAGACTCCCCAAAACACTGAAAACATATGCAGTGTCAGTTTTAAATTATATAGTGTGTAGCAAATAGATAAAGCATGACTGATTTCTATCATAATTATGCATAAGTGTAACTTCTAATACCTTCACTAGAGTATTTATATAGTTTTTATCTGACATCTTATATTTTGATCTTCCAATATTAAAATCATCCTTCTAGAAGATGAGGCTCCTGTACTTAATTCAACTAGTTTCCTTTACAGTAGCATTGGGACTGCTGAGTCAACACTATGGGGTTCATCCAAAGTGTGTCTGTCTAGGCTGCTATAGATTTTGGAGGGTGTTTATAGGCTCAGTCTGTAAGACTCATTTTTCACTTTAGTCCTTTTGTTGTAGGGTTTATTGACCTTGATTTATGGTTTCCATTTGATTCATGCACTCCTTTCTTTCTACTCTCCACTTTACTGTTAGCCTACCTTTATCTCAACATTTTGTCAATTGCTATTCTTTTAAATCATTTATCCTTATTTTTCCTCACTTCAGAGAATCTTTATTTTTATACCTATCTACAATGGTTAGGCTTGCAATAACCAACATTTGTAACATTATCATTAGGGAGCCAGTAGCCTAGTCTTCCAATTACAATTGTACATCAACAGTACTATTTGTGAATAACCTTCTTAATGATGTATGGAAATAATATGTGTCTGGGATGGGGCTCTTCTGTATTGCAATGATAGAAATGTTACCACTTAACTTTTGTCTGTATTTTTTTTTCCTTTAAAAATTCAGCAGGGAAAAGCTGTAAGATGGAATTGATGACTATATGAACAGATTCTTAACTTTATCACTAGTTTCCATTTCAATCTGATGTAATCCTTAAATTTATTCAATTATATCTACTTTTAAAAGATTATATGTCTGGAAGGCATTGGTGACTGGATTAGGAGAGCCTAGAGGATTAGAGAAGCACTCTGGTCAGGAGTCACCCAGACAAAAACACTGGGACTATATTAAAATTATTATGTCTTCTGTATTATAAAAAATGTGGTAAAATTTACTACTTAGGAAGAAATTAAAGAGATAATTAAGCTCAACCATTATTTTAAACTACATTATAAAAATGTTAGTAAGTGTACTGCATTCTATATCCGTGTTAATAGTTTTGGTAACTTTCTCATAGTCCTCTGATACTCTCTTTGATATAATTTCATTCTGTGCTCACATTTTTGCCTTTTATTGCCTCAGCTGTTATAAATGCCTTATTTATGGAGAAAATATGTACATTAATATTTACAAATTCCTCAGAGTCAAATATTTAATATCTGAACATATGTTAAGTTAGTAAAGTTAATTTTAAAGCCATGATATAATTTACAGAATCTCCCTTGTTATCTGTCAATTATGTCCTCTTTAGTTATCATAAACTTCCTCATTACCTGGCTACTTAGAGTTCTTCTCATACTTGAGACTTAAAGCTGTGATAAGAATTGTTCCATCAAGGGCTGGAGAGATGGCTTAGTGGTTAAGCGTTTGCCTGTGAAGCCTAAGGACCCTGATTTGAGGCTCGGTTCCCCAGGTCCCATGTTAGCCAGATGCACAAGGGGGCACACACGTCTGGAGTTCTTTTGCAGAGGCTGGAGGCCCTGGCGCGCCCATTCTCTCTCTCTCCCTCTACCTGTCTTTCTCTTTGTGTCTGTCGCTCTCAAATAAATAAATAAATAAAAATATTTAAAAGAATTGTTCCATCAATTTTCCTATTCTACTCATCTCAAATTTTATTTCTATAGTAATATTGCCAACAGCCATGTAATACATTTGTTCTCCTACAATAATATATACAGACTTCTTTATCCCATACTTCCATCCTCAAATATAACCTTTGCTCTGTACTTCATTGCTTTTACTGCAATAATCATTAACATACAGATCCATAAAATGGTCTTGACCCTCTCATGACCACATCCCAATGAGACATTTGTTGCTAGCATTGGACCATATATACAATATATGTCATCATGTATATTCCAGTGATCCAGTGGCCACTTCTGACTCTGACTTTATTATAGATCTATCAGCATGAACATTTGAAAAAGTTGATCATCTCAGAACCTCTCTAAAACAAACTTGTCATCAAGATCTTCATCTTCTCTCCCTCTCTCTCGCTCACTCACTTTCTCTAACTCTCTCTTTCGACCCATGTATGTGTGTTCTTCTTCTTTTTATTTTTTTTTTGCCCACTACTTACAAGCTACTCCTTATATGTCTTAGTCTTTCTTTACTCTTACTTCTCCATATTCCACTTTGAAACATTTAAATGTAGTCTCACTTATCTACAGCACCTAACCCGAATCTACCCAAGATACCTTACATACCCAGCAAGCATCTCATGGACTACACACTAGGATGGATGGGGAGGGAGGGGAGGGCATAGAAGGGGTGGGAAACACTAATCTAAACCCAAACGGCAATGGTACCATAAAATTCTACTTCCTAAAAGGCAGACCAAATGGCTGAAACTTCACCAGGCCCTTACAGGAAATACCTGAGCCACAAGACAATGGAGAGGGTAGGATCAAGTCTAACCTAAATCCTCTACATCTTCCCTCCCTCCCTCTCCCTGTCCCTCTCTCTCTCTTTTCTCCCTAACTCTTGCATATTAGTTATCTTTTTCCTCATTTTCTTAGGGGGCACTGACCTGTAATTCCCAGTACTAGCATGGGGCTATCACCCACAATGAGCTTTTGATCAGAGAAACCTACAAGGTTTCCTGGAAGAATGATAGATTTGAACAGTAGTTTTTAATTTGTGATTTTTACAAATTTATGTGAGAGGGTCTCACACTATAGCCCACCCTGGCTTACAACGGGTAATATAGCACAGGCTGACCTATTAATTGAAGCAACCTGCACCATAGAATTCATATGAGCTCTATGATGTATTTTGATCTAGTTTAAGTCTTGGCTTTGAGTTAAGTAGGTTCATAGGTTCTGAGGCTGATATGATAGGCATTATACTATCAACTATCAAGATTCCATTACCAGAAATAATAACATTAGTCTATATCCTACCAATCATCTGTATAAAGCAATATTATATGCCTAACTAACCTTCCTTCACTGGAATGACTGCAGTAAATTTTCTTCACCAATATGTTAAGAAAAAAGTACTTATGTATCAATATACTTATTAATTGATATATGGGCGACTGGGGGAAATGACCAATATCTGTCCAAGCAACTCATGATCTAACCTACTTAGCAACAAATAACCTGTTGTGATGCCCATGCAAGTGCAATACTGGCACACAGCCATGGTGGGGAACCAACTGCTCTTGATTTGGCTAATTGATCCCCTCAGTGGTACGGGACTCATAGCTGGAGCTGGGAAACAAGTCAGAACCAGATCCAAACATAAGCCCACTCTCCAATATCAAGCTACCATCAATCATGGGCTACAAGAGGGCCTACACCTATTAAACTCTCTATAAAAAAAAAAGTAAGGGTTATTTCATTTGTCCTGGAGCTAACTTAATCTCCGTTGGAGAATCTGCTTCTCTTTTTCAGATAGATGCAGATCCTAAGGAGAGAGCCACCCCATCATACCTCAAAAGGGCCCTGGTTGAAACTAAGAAAAATTGAGGACACAAGCAAGGGTGCTGTTTTCCTGATGAACCGGATACCACCACAAGGGGGAAGGAGACCAACACAGAGAAAAATCAACTCCTACCAAATCAGAGAGCCAGAGCCTCAGAGGCCCTCAACACCTCATCATTGAAGTATACCAAAAATGAACCCAACATGGCTCAGGGAAATTTTGCAGAAGAGGGGGTGGAAAGAATGTCAGAGTCACATGTTGGGTCAAGATATGCAGAGACATTTATCATACCAATAATTATGGACCAACTCCATAATGCATAACCCATATACATCAACAAGGAGGGGCTATTGGGAGGGGGTATGTCATGGATGAGCCTAATAATGGCACCAAACTGCCTGTATTGGCTGAATAGAAAACTAATAAAAGATAAAATTAAATTTAAAAAAATCTGAATCTATTTATCATCATCTATGTATTGATACATCTGTTATTTACCTTTCTGTCTATCCACATATCATGTATCTATCTATATGACTATATATTATACATCAACCATCTATAGATATGATTGTTTATAATATATCTATCATCAATAATTGATTTTATATTTTTCAAACAGAATTCAAGTAGAAGAATGTGGCCAGAAACAAGCACACCCACTTTGGCAGGTCTTACTTTAACTATCTTACTCAAAAGCCAGGAGACCATCAGTGTTGTAAGGAAATGTAATTATTGCATCACGAAATCTTCTCCCAGAAAATGCATTCTACTTCTAACACTTTCTGGAAACCTATCTGCTGATTCTCTTCCCAGATAGATAGGTTGAAAATTCAGATATAAATAGAAAATAAAATTTACACATCCTACATTTAAGTTTCGTGGAATGCCCTGTTCGTCCCTAGCTCTTTGACTGTGTGTTGCTGCCTAGGGTAACTTCACCCATATGCTCAACTTTATCTGGCTCTTTTATTTATAACATTGCTCTTGCAACTGTCCAGTGTCTTCTATATCACAATTTTCTCTTCTCTGTCTGTCCAGTGTTATCCCTGCCAGAATATAAACAAGTTTTGACATTGCACAGCACACAACAGACCAAAAACCCTTGTGCTATATATTTCAGATCTTTCTCACCCTTCTATATTTTTTATTTTAAATTTCATTATATTATATATAATGAATATTACATATATATATATATATATATATATACATACATACATATATATATATATATATATATATATATATATATATATATATATATATATATGAAATATTCTTTTATCCCCTCACCCCAGCTCACATTACCATGGGGAGCTCTACTAAGTAGTGTTATGGTATTCACGATGGGATCTTGAAGGCCTTACTCAGTTCCTATGGGGTAGCCATGATTGTGTCTCAGAGTATTCCTATCCACTCTGTGGCTTTTACAAGCTTTCTACTCCCTCTTCCTTTAATAACTGCATACCACCTTTAACCCAAGATGCTGTCACTCTCAGTTGGAGAATTTGTCTTATTTGATAGACGGAAGAGAAGATGTAGGAGAACTTTCTTTTTTACTGTAAAACTCCTTTTTGCTTTAGGCAAAATGTGAGAGTATAGTCTGTCAACAGCCTTTCATAGACTGTCTTTGTTTTTACTGGAGTGTGAGTACACCATTCTCTTTGTTACTTTTTGTAGCCCCTGGATTCTCAAGCTGTTAAAGGTTGCTCATTCTCAATTATGGCATATTCTAAAATACTGAACAGATCCCCTAATCTCCTACTACATCTATAAACATACATATAATCAAACACACACACACACACAGACACACACACACACACACACATTTCAACTCTTCTTAAATCCACATGTACCATACACATTCTAGATAAATAGCTATCTTATAATTAGAATTTTCCTTAATATCATTACTCATATGTATATTCCTTCTGCTCATTAGCTCTTTAAAATAAGTTTTCTTCTGAGTGTTCATATTCTTCTATTTTGGCTGTTGAACTAAAAATAATAATAATAATGTTTGACAATTTTTTAACCAGAAAATGTCATCAACAATTCTCATGCAGCTACTTTCTTAATACATTCACAATTTAATATCTCGTCTCCCCTATCATGCCAACATGCCTCCTTTACTCTGGCTATATGATAGCCTTCTAATTGTCTAATTGTCTGCACATGTGGAAACATGATAATACACACAGATGCATAAATCAGGATGCAGGCAGGATAGTAATAGAGTACCCTATTATTTCCTATTTATGTTAACTTCATAAATAATTTTTATCTCTCCCCAAATAAAATCCAATTCCCTTTCTTTATACTAGTTCTATAACACTGACAATGTATTATTCCCTAATTTGCTATCTTGCTCTACTCCCATCACTGATTTCTTGATGTTACTAAATATAGTAAGCATTCAAAGGCTTTCTATTTCTGCTGTCTTTATTTTTAAAGGTCATCCCTAGATATCCTCATGACTCAGACCTTCAGTTCTTCCAGATCTTTGTTCAAATGTTACATTATCCCAAAGGTCTCTGTTCCCCTAAGACTGAAAACTCTTTTGAAAATAGGACTTCCTGAACTCACTGTTATATTGTGTATTTGCTTGGTTCTTTCCAACCAGGTTATAAAAGAAATCATTTTGCTTTTCTCTTGAAAATATTTATTTATTTTCATATAGCTAGAGAGAGAAAAATGATGAATGAATGAGTGAATGAATGAATAGGGATGGCCATGCTAGGGCCTAGTGTCACTGCAAACAAACTGCAGACAGATATGCAACTTTGTGCATTTGACTTTATCTGGGTACTGGAAACTCATACCCAGACCAACAAGCTGTATAAGCAAATACCTATAATCACTGAGCTATCTCTCCAACCCAGTATTAATTTTTCCTATAAAGCATACGATACGTGAAACATGCTATAAATAAAATTTTAAATAATAAATAAATGTGAAAAAGGTAAGAATTTTCTGTGAATACAAGGGAAGACTATGCATTAAGAGTTCCAGACTCTTCAAGTAAAAGAGCCATGTGACAATAATATAGGCAGTCATCAACACTCTCTTAGATTACACTTACCTTGCTTCCATGTACCTGCCTCTTGGTATCTTAATATTTGTCACAATCTATCTGTTTAAATGTGATATCAATTATTTGAAGTAATTTATAGAATTCACCCATTTAGAATCTATTTTCATATACCTCACAAGTGTGAGAGATTTTAGATTGAAGACATAGCAGTAATGTAACAATCGATGGCCCCTCACATATTCAGAGGACACTTAATTTATCTTTGTTTAGTTGACAAATCTAGTCAATTAACTAATTTATTCCTTAAAATACCTGACTTTTCATTCTGTGATCCTAGGTTTCTGATAGAATGAGTTGATAATGGAGACAAGGCAAAAAACACATATAATATGTTCAACAAATTTTTAAATGATCCACAAATTTCAGGAAAGAGATTTGTGTAATGTTTGTAAATATTTCTATTCCTATTTTGCGTATATAACTCTATCAATACAAAATGGGAGACACATGCATATCACACATATATATATGCATATAAGCACACACTGAAAAGAATAAACTTGTAGCTGAAAGTGAAAGGTTACAAGAATTTTTATTATTGCACTACCATGATCCCCAAGTAAGTTAATGGAAAGAAAATGTAAAGAAGAAAGGTTCAGTATTCAAGAAATTATGAATTAGCCATATTTTCCAACTATAAAGTTATTTGTCCAACTATAAAGTTCTTGAGTAAAATCAAGAGTTGGTGCTATGAACAATTGTGTTCCTCTGCAACTTTTGCACAGTGGTCAAAGTTTCCCACCTGTGAATGAATTGTGCAAACAACATAAAGAAACTTTCACTCTTGTATATGTGATTGCAAACCTATCATTCAGCCCCATAGTTACTAAATCCCTGACTTTCATGGGAACAAATTACAAAGAAAGAAGGACAAATGCAGTGCTATTCCCTGGGCTTCAGCAACTTGAGACCAGCCAATGAAAACAGAACTAGCACCATGGACACAAACTTTTAACAGAGCAACTATACTGTGAACCAAGAAAACTGCTAGGTAGCCTGGAGCCAAGTCAAACTGTTAGGGCAAAATGTGGAGAGAAAGTTTCTCAAAATAATGGGCATCATACTAGCAGCTTCTTTTGTGCAGCTCCTGAACTGAGTCCTTACTTTAAATAATATTAAATAAAATCCCTACAATAAAGCATGCTGACTATTCAAAACGAATGTGTGGTAAAATAACTTATGTCATCATACCATAAATAATTCAAAGTCAAATGATTCAAAAACAAGTTTTTAAAAGGATACCTCAAACATAATTCAATGTATGCACCCCAAAAGTATTATGTCACGAACCAGAATGCTTGTACAATATAATAAAGGAGACAGTGAATTTTTGCTCAAGTCATCAAATTAAAGCATACATGTCTCACATCCAAACACAAATTAAAAAAAAAAAATAAAAGAAAAGAAAACATAAAATAACTTTCCTTCCATCAGCTGGTTTTAGTTAGGTGTTTTATACCAACTGCAATGAGGTAGCTACAACAGAAAACTTATAGCAGGAGTGAGGTCTTTGTTGCTAGAAACCTGACCATATATGGCTTTTGATCTTTTGAAAATGATTTGTGGGAGCAATGTGGAAATGTAGATTAAACCTAGGGCTAAGAGACACCATTAAGTGTAATAAGCAATCGAATGAACCATGTTAGTGTTAAAAACACAGAAGAACTGTGTATTGTGAGGCTTGGGTTATGGAGGAAAGAAGCTTTGTGGAGCTGGGCTAGAGGTAGCTTGTGTGAGAGAGGCTGGCTGTGTTGTACTCTTCCCAACTTCTGAATACTTGAATGGGGTTCAATTTAGAAGAAAAGGACAGATGTGTGTAAGTGGATATGGGACAGAAAGAAATGAAAGCTCTGGGCAGAAGACAATAGCCTGGTTCAAGTGCAATCGTTTGCAGGATTACTGCCATTGAGTTTAGGACAGATGTTCTGCATTGGGACGGCAAGAAGTATGCTGACTCATTCAAAAGTAGAGGATCTGAACGCTGAAGGAATGTCCTGCTCTTCAAAGTCAGTTTTGTCTGATGCCCTCTCTGCTGGATTAACAAATGTGAAAACCTACCTGATGTTATAGAAGTATAACAAATGTAGGACAGAAATAAGTCATGAAATTTTGGAAATGGTCACTGCCAGTGTGAGGCAGGAATATTGGAGTTCCTGAGCGGAGATCAAATGGACTCATGTGGATGACCTGGCCTTTGTAGTAGAGACCACACAGAATTGTAGAGATAACAGGACAGTGGGACCAGTAGAGCTGCTGGCTCGGTTTGGAGGTTTTCCCCTGATTAAGTTGGAACTGTAGGTCCATCATTGCAAGTTGAGGATGGAGATGGAACTACACAATTTGATGTTTGCCCTGTTTGTTTTAGATCTTGCATTTGTTTCATCTTTTTGTATTTGGTCAATCTTTTCATGCAATGCCATTGTTTTCAATGGGAATGTTTCCTCTGTACTATTGTGTGTTTTTTGGTTTTACAAACTTGCAGGTAAGAAACCCTGTACTAGGGGATCTTGGAATAGTATTGAGATTGATGAGAACCACAGGAACTTTTAAAATTGGTCTGAATTAATTTTTATATTTTGATGGTCTTCAGTTTATGGTGGCCAGAAGAAAATGTGGTGGTTTGGGCCAAATGTCCCTCAAAAACTCAAGTATTCTGGATGCTAGATTCCCTGCTGATGGCAATGGGGGAGGAGGACCCTTGATGGAGGGGGAGTGTTTTTGAGGGTAGGCTTAGAGGTATTGTGGCCAGATTCCCCTTGTCACAGATTGGCTCACTCTCTTGCTGCTATTTTCCACCTCTTGTGGCAGAGATGATGTCCACCCTTTGCTCATGACTTCTGCCATCAGAAAGCTTCCCCTCAGATTGTAAACCACAATAAAAACTTACCTCCCACCAGCTGCTTTTTGTTGGGTGCTTTATTCCAGCAAAAAGAAGGTGACCGTGATAATTGATTTACAACCTTTGCTACAATGCTCATTAGTTGTTGTGATATATAGAAATTGAAGCAATTCCTCTTTTTTGTTATTGATATTCATAATGGTACCTTAAATCTCCTTTAAACAAACTTAAACCTTAGATTTCATCACATTAAACTTATATCATGTACACTCTTCACAATTGAAAAAAAAATAGTTGCAGAAATGGTCAATAACTTTCCTAACATTACATTGATAGTTAATTGGAATCAGATATGGAATGAAGGCATTCTAGGTTAGAAACAGTTTGACTTTAAAGGTCTCCCAGTAAAAAACAGAATAGAAATGGCTCAGGTTGTATTTACCTACACTAAGCATTTAGGAAGGAATGCCAAAGGATATTTAATAATTACTTGATTAAATTTAAGAACATTCTCAAGTTTAGTATGTATATATATAAGTTACATATTAATATATAACTTCTAAGAATATTCTTTATTCAGTAAACATGAATAATATTTACTTAAGACAGAATTTTGTGAATTATAATGTTAAGTTAGCTGGCTATCATGTAATCACTAATCTATTCATCTCTTTTCACTACTATTTTGGAAAAAGTCTGTATAAGTTAAAGTACTTAACAAGTGTGTATTTAAACTATTATAATAAATGTTCAAATAAGTTGAAATATTCTCAAATTCAGCTTGGGAGTTTGGGATCATGTTGCATTATCAGTAAGGAAACACTTCAATCTGTACATCAGCTCATTCATTATGCTTCACTTTTCATTTCTAGAAACACTCACATTTATTTTATTTATTAACTTATGAGAGAGAAAAGAAAGATAGAAAGAGGGAGAGAAAGAGAGAAAGAGAGAATGGGTGCTCTACAGCCTCTAGTACTACAAATGAACTCCAAAGGCATGTATCATGTGCATCTTGATTTATGTGGGTACTGGGAAATCAAACCTTTGTCTTTTGGCTTTGACAGAAAGCTTTTTAACTGCAAAGCCATGTATACAGCCCCAATTATCACATTTTCAATATTTTTTATTCTTTCTATCTCTATGGTTATTATTTCTCCATATTAGACTGCTTGATTTTCTCCTATGTCATATTATAACTAGTCTCTAATATCGAATTTGAAAAAGTACTCATTTCCTCAGTGAACCACCTTTTCCTGGTGTTTTTCCCCTTTAGTATTGATAGATGTATGATGTAATCCATATAGTCTCTATTGCTTTGACTTGATATAATGTTGAGAACATAATTTTTTTCAGTGAACTGAGAAAAAAAAAATAATACATATAAAGCACCAGGAGCAGTTGGAAAGCTTAGCTTGTTACCTAGTTCTTCATTACATCAAAACAAGTCTGAAAAAGTGCATAATGAAAGGGGTAATTGACCATTCTGAGAAGGTATTCAGGTATTTTGGAATGGACCACTGAAAAGGATGGTAATAAAATCACATCATGATCTTTGCCTCAGGAAATTTAGAATTTCAAATGGTAAACTATGTATTTTACAAAAGGCTCTAGCAGAGTTAGAATGCACAAGTGCCACTGAAATATGGACTTAACTGTATAGAGAAATCAGGGCGACAAGAATAAAATATTAAACAAAATTGTGTGCAATGAAAAGGAAGTCATAATAGTACAATTACTTTCTTCAATTGGCCTTCTTGTAAAGGAAAATAGAAAATATATAACAGATTTCTGTGCCGGAGATGCTAGACTCGAGTATCAAGTATAGAAATGAAGATATATGACAGTTATGTATTTAGGTAATAAAATTTAAGAAAGCAGTATTTGGGATCTTAAATTAGGAATTCAGTGTTTGAGTTGTTCTTCAAGACATAGCAACTTGATCCTAACACCGTGGGAAAGGCAAGAGAAAGAAATAATGAAACATTACCAAAATTATGCTTTCAAAATAAAATGAGAAATAGCACAAAAGGCATCTTGGTTAAACATAGCCACCAATGTGACCTTGTGAAACACTGAGAAACTTACAGCTATCCCTTTATTTTTATCACTATCCTCGATTTAGCCAATGAAGGAGAGCCGCAATGTCAACTTAAGGAAATTTATCTTGATGCTATTCTCTGGGCAACCATAAATAGGTGTATAAACAAAACAATTACATATGTATTATTTCTTCATTCAGTTACTTGTTTTTTTTTTCAATGTGGATTGAATATTAGTCTATAAAATAAACACCATTCATCTATGTTATCAGGATAATTCCTTTAGGTTTAAAGGCAATATACACACATATGTCCATATATATATATATATATATATATATATATATATATATATATATATATATATGCATTCTGATTAATAGTATGTGAGAGTACAAGGGTTCTCTTTTCCACATCCTTGTTAGCACTCCTTACATTTTTCTATTTGAGATGAGAATCCATCCATATGAAGTGAGGTGATAATTATTTGTGGTTTTGTTTCATTGATGATGAGGATTGATTAGTAATTTTTTATTCACATACTGTAGGCTATCATCTATGTTGAACCACACAGACACATAAGTGCACACCTGAATGGACATTTTAATATGCTTTAGATTTGTAAATATGTTTCAGTTAAGAACTATCCATCTCTTGCCAGCTTATTTGTAAAGAACTATAGTAACTATTGCATCCTATATTTTAGTAGCTGTGCCTACTTTCAATTTATTTTAATTACTTTCTTGCAACATATCAAGTAAACATGAGAAGTTTATAACAAAGTAATTGAATATTATTCAAGGCAAGAAATAGAATACCGAACACACCATGATAAACATTTAGTACCAAATTTTATAAATCAAAGTATCAGAAATCTAGTGAGCCCTAGAATACTACAGGCACTGTAATTACAGAATAAAATTGGCATGGTTTTCCTTTTCTGGAATAGGCAGGTTTGATTGGATATTAACAGTAACAGTATCTCTTAAGTAAATAACAAACTTGATGTCATCTTAATGACATATTTTACTTGGATTATAACTGAAGCTTTAAATTATATAAGAGTTTTAAGAGATTTATTCCTCACGAATACAAAAGTTTCACCAAATATCTTCTGATATTGTCAAGGTTCATATAGCATTTTATTAAACTCTACTTGGCAGACATTTTGAATCAATCTCAAATCATCTTGCTAAATTTATGAGTTTTACTTCCACAGAAATAATCCAATCATTCAATATTTCAGGGTTATGTGGTAGAGTTATAAGCAACTACCCAATACTTTAATACTTATGATGCATCAACTACTACACACAAGAGCTTGTCAGGGTAGTAGCAATGTCAAACCAATTATATTAAATTCATAACAATTCATAATTTTAAGTACAAGGTTAGATTCCTAGATATAATTGTGTTTTCAATTATTAAAAAAGTATAAATTGTCATATGACAGCATTTATCCCAGAGAAAAATTAACAACCTCAATATTTACATTAAGTATGTATTTTAATAACTACTAAGTTTTTTCTTTTAAATATTTTCCCTCATCTCAAAATGCATTTCTTGTTTTATTATTTATACATATATGTAAAATTGGCATAATTGTATTGTTAGAATTTTGCAGGTTAGGTGTTTACAATTATAGTTAGCAATAACAGTATATATACACATATGTAAACGCAGTCAAAACAACATAGACAGCATACAGTCTCCTCATACTGCTAGATATATTTACAAAGAATCAATTTGTAATATCCTCATATTCTCCATAAAAGAAAATCCATTCTCTTTCTCTTTCAGGAGTAATCGGTTACAACTTCACTTTCAATGTCAGGGCTCCCATTTCCAGCCAGACTTATTTTTACAAATGTGGATCACTTCACTGAAGATCAATTTCTACATCTATGTGAAAGTGTAAATCATCTCAAGGGAAGTGTGTTGGAGTGCTGTAAGGAAACGTGATGCTAATAGATAACAAAAAGTAAAGATCCTCAGTGTCATGGACTAGGACAAGGATAATGCGCTATGTAGAGAAATGTCCACATGGGAATCTACAAAGAAGAAAACAAGCAAGCAAGCAAACCTGGGACTGTGAATCTAGCTAATATCAGAAACATCCATTTTAAGTTTGGTCTATTGTAACTCACAGGTGCGCCTTCAAGAATATGTTTAACTGAATGTTGGATCATGAACACTACTCTTACTCTCTGTGTTCTCTTTGTATACACAGATGATATGACTCTTTCCGAAATAGGTTTTATCAAATGTGGGTAGTAGACTCTTTAAAATATGATAGGTACAATTGTGGCAAAATGGTGATGATAAGAAAATATGACTACCTGTGAAAAGAAAAATATCCCTATTGAACTAGAGAGGGGCAGTTTAATAATTTTTGGGTTATTTGATATTTTCAGTGTTTGAATGTGTTCTACATGTCCTATTTTTGTTTTATTATTTCCCAGTTCCTTTATTGCTATAGCATGCATTCCATAAATGATTCTTTTCCATTTTGAGACTGTTGAGAAAAATAATAAAATCATACTTATCCACTAGTTACCTTTTAAATAAAGTCACCATGGTAATAAAGTTCAATGTTATTATTATTAATTTTTGGTGTTTTGAGTTAGGGTCTCACTCTAGCCCAGGCTAAACTGGAATTCACTCTGTATTCTTAGGAACATGCCCGGCTCTCAAGCTTATTCTCCTTTAAAAAATTGTGATATATTTGAAATTATAATCATTTATGATTTACATATTTAATAGAACTGACCTTCAAATTAAAGCAAAACACAGAGACCAGTATTTATCCAGACACCCTCTTTTACCTGCCTGGCCCTGCCCTCACGATCATCAGAAGAAGCATGCTTTCTTTCAATAAGAAGTTTGGTGGGCTGGAGAGATGGCTTAGCATTTAAGTGCTTTCCTGTGAAGTCTAAGGACCCTGGTTGAAGGCTCCATTCTCCACGACCCAGTTAGCCAGATGCACAAGGGGGTGCAGGTGTCTGGCGTTCATTTGCAGCTGCTGGAGGCCCTGGCCCGCCCATTCTCTCTATCTGCCTCTGTCTCTCTCTGTCTATCACTCTCAAATAAATAAAATAAACAAAAAAATTTAAACATAGAAGTTTGGTGATGGGCTGCAGATAGGGCTTAGCTGTTATGTTAGCACAAGGACCCATGATCCATTCCCTAGTACCCACACAGACCAGATGCACAAGGTTCATGCACTTGGAGTTTGTTTGCAGTGGCTGGAGGCCCTAGTACAACAAATCTTTCTTTCTCTTTCTCTGTCTTCCTTTTATTTCTCAAGTACATAATTTTTTTTTTTCTGTTATTTTAAAGGAGTTTGATAACCAGCAAGAGGGCAATGGTGAAAAGCATGGCCTCTATCTCTCCATGGTGGAAGAGGTCAGGCATTGTGTATGGGCAAAACAGTAAGAATTGCCAGTGGGAAATACGATCTATCTTCTTAAGGCATGCAAAAATGAAAAAAAAATCTATTATGCATGGATATTTAAGGTCAGTGTGTGACATTTGACTACAACACTCTACCTGTGAGATGGTCCCCTCACTCACCAAATCTGTATGAACGACATTTGCTGGCAACATGGTCCTTCAAGAGAAGCTGCTGTGTTCCAGTTAGCTGACCCACTGTAACATAGCTCATTCTTTGCTATTATTTGACTGTTGACTAATTAACTTTTATTTTGTGGTAAGCACTACAAGCCCTTTGATCAGTAACAAACTCAAGATAAAATGAACTTGGAGTCTCCTAAAATAAAGTTGCTTTTGCTTGGTTACCTTAATAATATTTCAAATTATGCCTTAATAACAGAACTTACATATTACCATAAGTATGAGTATATGTTTATGTTAGTTGCATTTTCCTTATGGTTTTACAAATTAAATGATTTCAAATGCATGCCATCTAAACCAGGTAGATATGGATCCAAGTCTCTGGTATGATTACATGTTCTGAGCCCAAGCAACTATCTTCAGACCTAAGAAATGGAAGTCAAATTATTTGTATTTAGCATACCCAATATATCAGGTGAATGTAACAGAGGACATAGACAGGTGTACTGGAGGAAAAAAAAAAAAAAAGAAAACAGTGTGTGCAATTGATGGCACTGCAGCCCTGAAACCAAGCTGAGGAAATGATGCAATGCTTCATCAGGTTTCAGCATGTAAGAATAATTTTTGTTACTCTGTGATTTTCTCTCTTCTTTCTGGGTTCTGCTTTCCAAGTAACTTATTTTCCCCATGAAAACAGTACATTTTCAGTTGAGTACAGCCTAGTTCCTGATAGAGTTTCAGCTCTTTTAATACTCTTTCTGTTTTCTTTATATCTTCCTTGTCCCTTTCAAAAAAAAAAAAAAAAAGCTCATAGTGCTTCAGCTGAAATTAAATTCTGAGAAACTTTTAGTTATTGTCTATAATTTATCTGGAACTAATGTTAATAGACACAAGCTTTTCTTTTCAAATATTTTCACATTGACCTCTTCATGATTTTATAATTTCTACAGACAAATAAGGAATAATAGCCTAAGCTCTCTGAGGGAACCTAATTTAGTAAAACCTTAAGAGTGTATTAAGTTCTAGAAAAGAAAATAGTGGGTAACAAATAAAATCCTGTTATCATACAGAAATTTTAGAAAAATAACACATAAACACATGTTGATTGATATCATATTTCTAATATGCATTTCTTGTCTTTTTTTTTTCAAAATAGTATCTTACTTTGGTCCAAGCTGAACTGGAATTCACTCTGTAGTCTCAGGTTGGCCTCAAACTCACAGTGATCCTCCTACCTTTTCCTCTCAAGTGCTGGGATTAAAGGCATGTGCCATCATGGGTGGCTCTCATTTCTTATTTTTGTATATTTTAGTTCATTTTATTTATTTTTCTATTTTTCAATAGTTTATTTATTTATTTATTTATTTATTTTTATTAATTAGTTTTGTATTCAGCAAATACAGTCAGTTTGGTACCATTATTAGACTCATCCATGACCTACCCCCACCCCATGGCCCTTCCTTATTGAGGTATATGGGTCATGCATTGTGGAGTTAGCCCAAAGTTATGGGTAAGATGAATGTCTCTGTATATCATGACCCAACATGTGGCTCTGACATTCATTCCACCCCCTTTTCAGCAAAATTTCCATGAGCAATGTTGGGTTCAATTTTGGTCTGTTTCTGTGATGAGGTATTGGGGGCCTCAGGGGCTCTGGTTCTCTGATTTGGTAGGATTTTATTTTCTCTGTTTTGATCTCCTTCCCCCTTGTGCTGGTATTTGGTTCATCAGGAAAACAGCACCCTTGCTTGTTTCCCCAGTTTTTCATAGTTTCAGCCAGGGCCCTTTTGAGGTATGATGGGGTGGCTCTCTCCTTAAGATCTACATCTATCTGAAAAAGAAAAGCAGATTCTCCAACAGAGAGTAAGTTAGCACCAAGACAAATGAGATAACCCTTACTTTTTTAATGGAGAATTTAATAGGTGTAGGCCCTCTTGTAGCCCATGATTGATGGTACCTTGATATTGGAGAGTGGGCTTATGTTTGGATATGGTTCTGACTTGTTTCCAAGCTCCAGCTATGGGTCCCATACCACTGAGGGGATAAGTTAGCCAAATCAAGAGCAGCTGGTTCCACACCAGGGCTGTGTGCCACTCTTGCACTTGTGTGGGCCTCAATTCATTTTTCCCAACTCAGGAGGCAGAGTATTTTCAAATTAATTCAATACAGGTGACTTTTGTTCAACCATTTTTCCTTTGAACTCACCTTACACTTAATTGTAAGAAATGAGGAGAGTCATGGTAGTGTTTCCAACCATTTGCTTGAGACTTTCCTTAGCTATGTATATAGGATTATTGCAATTTTTACTTTTCATATAATTGCCAGAGATAATTTGGATAAAGTTTCTGCTACTGACTAGCAAGGATGGCTCTTCCTCCAATACTGAGCATGTTTGTTTCTTGCTTCCTAGTGAGTCCTCACCTGGCACATCCAGATTTCCATTAACAGTATGTCCAAGTCAATTGACATAGTCTCTATTATTTCCATGATAGTTCTTCTATTACAAAAGCACTTAAAATTAATGCTTGTAATGATATACTTTATTTTCAACGACAAAATCTTAATGGGTTAATTTCAAGTAAAGACAGAAAACACAGGTACACCACACAACACACACATGCATACATATGCATACGCAGACAATCACACATAAATGTTACTACAAAATTGGCCTTGGAAGCTTGACTTACAAACCTCTTTGACAGAAGGTTCTTGGCATGGACAGCTGGCAAAGGTGAGTTTGGTATTTGTTCATGTTGTAGTAAGGCCAAAGCACTGGGGCTCAGCTTGAACAATTAAACTCCAAATATGTTACAGAAGAATTGGAAATTTAAGTTTACATTAGTACAAGGTTTTTCACAGATGTGGATGAGAATTTCTTGCTACAAATCATTTTTAAACCATGTGATTTATGTTTTATGCTTCTTGCTGCTAATAATGGGTCAATACCTGTTAAACTACCTGTGGATGAATCAGGTAGATCTAGAAGTAGTCTGTTGTCAAGCCCTCTGATTTGTCTAGTTAGTGTAGACTCTAAGATTCAAGTTTGAATATATTTGTATAATATTTTTGAGCTGCAGGGCTTTTATCAGAAAAGCATCATGACACGCAGGGAATAGCATTTGTCATTCCAGAACAAATGACTTCCTGGTCACTATTACTTCTATAATTATATATCAATGAAAACAACCAGAGCACTCCTTACCACCAATAATAGCAAATACAACTGCTTTCAAGTACTTTTTTATATACTTTTGTTACCTTATTCCCACAAAGTTAGTATTTGGATTTTCCATTAAGTGATATGATATTGGTCCCATCAGTAGCACAAGGATGACTTTCTTTAACTAGATAGCTTGGCTATCTTCCTTGTTGGTTATTCATATATGAAAATGACCTTAGACAAATAATGTTAATTTCCTAAAAAGCATCATGTAGAGAGCCCAAATGAGTTATCCATCACTGATCTCCCAAATATTGAGGCAGGTTTTCTGTGTGGTTCATTTTGGCTCAAACATTTCTCATGTCAGATGAGCAGGTACTTGCCCTTTGGATAATCTGCAGTCACCATGTCTAAGAGAGTATGCATCCTATTTCTGACTTCTAGCCCTCCTGGAGGAAAAAAATGTAAGCAAAAATTAAGGTAAGGAGATGTATTACTAAGACTTAATGTATAATGAATAGTTTTAAACTTGAAGGTCATAAATGCGACCTATAAACAAGGATAGGAGAAGCATTTTGGAAGTTGTTGGAAATGAGGCATTAAGAAAGCTTAAAGCTGAAGATGAGACCGGGACCTCTGTTTGCCAGAGGACAGTTGCAGTAGCTCTTCTCTGTTGAGGGGAAGTGTGTAAGATTTGCCAGGGTGTTGAAAGTTTTCTTGAATGTCTTCTTCAATAAACCAGCATTACATATTTTTTGGAATTATTTATTTTTGTAATTATTGACAACAAATCATGATAATTCCCTGAATCACTCTACCCACCAAATCATGTATTTTGAGAAGCAATGTCTGAGACTACAAAAAGGGTGAAGGATAAGAATAAATTTAACTAATTCATAGATTTGTAAGACATAAAATAATCACAGGCCATAAACATTTTTCACCCTGGTCTGACAAGATTGCTCAGTGGTCAAGGTGCTTGCCTGAAAATACTGAACACCTGGGTTTGTTTCCTCACTATCCATGTAAAGCAAGATGCAAAGAGTGGCACATGTGCCTAGAGCTCATTTTCAGTGACTGGAGGTCTTAGTGTGTCTATTCTCCCTCTTGCCCCCCCCCCTTTCTCCCTTCTCTCTCTTCGTGCAATAAATGAATATTTTTGAGTAAAATAAATTTTATCCTGTAACTTAGTTTAAAAATGAATAATAAGCCTGTGGGTTTAAAATGAGCATCAGTATTTAGAGCCACTATGCACTGCAATCACTTTGTTGAACGCTTTTTGTTTGTTTTAATCAAGAAATCAATTTAACGGTCTTTAAAGAAACACAAATGTAGGGGCTGCAGAGATTGCTCAGTGGTTAAACGTCTGCCTGTGAAACCTAAGGACCCTAGTTCAAGGCTTGATTCACCAGTACCCACTTAAACCAGATGCACAAGATGGCACATGCATCTGGAGTTTGTTTGCAGTGGCTTGAGGTCTTGGTGTGCTCTCTCTCTCTTTTTACTTTCTCTCTCTCTGTCTCTCTCTCTCTTCCTCTCTTTCTCTATCTCTCTCAAATAAATAAATTAATGAATTTTTTCATAAAATGTGAGTGATAGCTTCCTTGTACAGAGTGTTTTAATCAATATTATTCCTAGAAATAAAAATAAAACATTCTTGGAAAATAGTCAATTAAAAAAAAATTCCATGGATATAATAAATAAGATATAAATGCATTTTCAATTGGAAAAGAAATATATGTTAGTTGAGAAGCTAATACTTTGAATGTGATGTCTTTAGAATTTTTTTTGTTTTCTTTGGAATAGTTAATAAATTGGGATGTTAAAAGTAACCAGTGAACAATGTGAATAGTCTTCAGTTTAACACATTCATTTGCTTAATCAATGATTTTTATATAACTCGAAACAGCTTTTGCATTTACTAATTATATATATATATATAAATATACTTATATATACGCACATATACATATGTATATATATATGTATGTGTGTATATATATATACATATACATATATATATATATACACACATACATATATATATATATATATATATATATACATATACAGAGAGAGAGAGAGAGAGAGAGAGAGACAGAGCAGAGCAGTATTAAAGTGCCATTATATCATGTGTGAAAGCATTGTCACCAAACTTTGGCCTGAATAATAATGAAATAAAAGTCTCAAAAATCTAAAAAAAAAAAATTGTAATCTCTATGCCATAAGTAGCATACAATAATCCATTAAGTAATTAACATCTTGATCATTAATTATTATACTTGTACATTAAGTCTAATTAGCCAATTTGATAATGCTGAGTAATAATAAAACTTAATTGAAAGCCTAAAAAAGTAAAAAGAAAAAGAAACATAAAGATAAAAGGAAAGGACTTTCTCAGTTAAGAGAACAAATGCAATGAGAAGATTTGATAGTGAAAGAAATAGAGATTTTTAATATCTGTGTATTAAATTTCATGAGGTGACCAAGCACATGGAGTAGGCATCACTCACGGTCATCATTCCAGAAGCCCTTATGGGTTTCATAAGAGGAAGACAATGAGGCTTTCATCAGTCACGATCAACATTCTGGAAGCCCTTCTTGTGTTTCATAAGAAGAGGACAAGGAGGCTAAAGCCGCTTGTCCACAGCCAGCACTAGCAGATGGAGTGAGAGACAATGGCATGGAACCCTGGCCAACACAATTGAGAAGCATCATAAAGATGCATTTTTGGAACAAAAAGAGTAAAGTTTGCAAAACTCTTTAGTACTTAGAGTTCTGCATGCTTGAAAACTCAAGGTAGTTTTTAGCTAATTTCTAGAAGATTTTAAAGCATTGTATTGCATTTTAGCTTGTCAACAGAGACTATAATGGCTTTGTGAGTCATGAATTGGCCTTTTAGAAAATAAGCCAGAAAAACTACAGAGTTAATTTTTAAGAAAGAAGAATCAGAAGTACCTAATAAAATGACATTAACATCAAAAAGAATCACTATTTCTTTACATAGCAACTAATAATGTTAATCATTTTTTTATATACAGTAGTGTCTATGGAATATCAAAACCTTTAAGAGGACTTGTTCTCCTTCCAGTTTGAGGAAAACATGAACAGAAAAATATTTTGATAAAAGGGAATTTATTACATGTACATATAAAATGCAAGGAAACTATTCACTATCACAACATAAATTATGGTGCTGAACATGTAGGAGAGCATGTGATACATTCCTAGGAACCTCAAAATCACAGGCTGAGCCTACCTGGGAGAAAAGCTGCAGTTAGCTTGTAGTCATATTCATTCTAGCATTTGAATGAAAGCTGCTCATATGGACTAAAAGAATATTCACAAATTATCTTTATAGTATAATTGACAGAAAGTACATTGGGCTTCTATGTATTATATAATTATTCTCCTTTTCATTGGTTGTAGGCATGACTGAGTAATGCATAAAAAAGAAAGCAACTTACTTTGCTTATTTTCACAAAAGGACATATATCAATGGGTACACCTATTTGCAGTAGCAAAATCAGAGATCTTTACCATAGTGCCCATTTCCCGCATTATGTCAATGAAGACTTCGTCAGCTGTTGCTTTTGGTTTCAGGAGGAAGTTTCTTGATCACCGCCATTTCTCAAGTAATGAAAGTCTGTTTTGTTTCTTTTTCTTTACCTTTACTGATTAGAAAGAAAGAAAATGGGCATGTCAAGGCCTTTTACAATTGCAAACAAATTTCAGGCTACTTTGTGCATCTTGTTTATGTGGATATTGGGGAATCTTATGGGTGGGTAGGCTTTGCCAGCAAACACCTTTAAACACTGAAATATGTTGCCAGCCCTAACAGTCTAGTTATTATTTAAAGTGCTTTGCTTTAGGGAAATGACTCAGAGAAGGCCTTTGTATCTTACATATTAACAAAATGTTAAATATTGGATTGCCAATGCTGGAAATCCAAGCACCAGACCAGTGGGATGGGACTTTGAACTTGATTTGACCTCTGAAAAATCAAGAGAGGGTTTGGTATTGAATTAATCTATGTGGCCAAAGGTTAAATAATAATTCAGCCAATTATAACTGCATAAACAGTACTCAACAAAATTCTGAACATGGAGCTTTGGTGAGCATTCCTAATTGGTATATATATGTTTATTTTCATGGAACTGTCACAGCCTGACTCTGTTGGGAGAGTATAATGGTGGGCTTAGGTCGCACCCACCCAGAGTTTGTCATATTCATTTCTTCATTTGCCTTTACGTACAATCAAACATTAATTGCAAGTATGGAAATGACCATTTTGAGTGAATTCTCTTTGAGAATTAGCAAGCCAGAGTGGGCAATGGACCTATCAACTTTGAACCAAATTTTTCAAAAACCATTGTTCAGGCCACTTCTTTTCCTTGGGACCCACAAACTTATGCCTGGTTTCAAAAGGTGGAAGAGAATTGTAAAAGACTTGTTAACATATGTCTTTACATTTGTCCTAATTTAGTGTGTTTAGGATCATGGATATTCACAGTCATCTTTATCTAAAAAAGTAAAATTTATAACAGACATCTTATACTAAATTAAATTTCATAATTGATGCCTTTTTTTCTGGTTCTCCTAAATCAACACAAACAAAACTAGGATATGACCCAATGTATAACCATCCATAAAATCTTAGCACAGAGAGATTAAAATTACAGTGAAAACACCATTTTCTTTATATTTTTTAAAAAAGTATTTTATTTATTTGCAAGGAGAAAGAGAGAATCGTCAGGCTAGTGCCTATTCCACCTCAAACAAACTCCAGATGCATGTGCCACTTTGTGCATCTGCCTTTACATGGGTATTTTGGAATCACACCCAGGCCATCAGGCTTTGAAAACAAGCTCTTTTAATTGCTGCGCCATCTCTTCTGCCTGAAAACACCATTTTAGGTAAAAGCAAATCACATACATTCTAAGACAAAGTACTTGCTGTTATTTCCTAGTGCTATTTAATAAATAACAGTGTTTGAATGTTAGCTCACACCAGAATATTATGAGACCTTCATTCAGACTACTACTTCTAAATAATGGAATTTCAGAAATGGCCTCAGTCTAATTAGGTCCACATAATCAATGCAAACTTCTGACAACTTCATCTTTCTTGTTGGACCCTAATGCTAGAGTAAAGTCCAGTTAACCAACTGACTTGCATTTCATCTGTGATGCACAATATTAAAATAGTGTTTGAAAACAATAGTAACCAACAATCATATTCCTTCTTCTGCAACCTTCACACTCCAGTGATCAGAATCCCTTGACATTTTGCAAATTGATAGATGTGTTTTGGACTGTTGTTATTTTTTGACAACATGAAAGTGCTTCCTTGGCCAAAAATAAAATTAAACAGGCTCTGATGACAATATAAAGACAGAAGTTTCAGCTTTTCTGTGTAAACTAGTGCACTTTAAATTCAATTTAACTTGTTTTCCCTTATAAATGCTGTGAAATTTAAAAACTGCTGATGAAAAAGACCTTGGAATAGTAAGAATTTAACTCTGTGTAATTTGATTGAATTCTTTCAGAAACTATTGAGCAGAAGTTCAAAAAAAGAGTCATTTCAAATATGCATTATAAAATACAAAACGGCAAAACAGCATCAGGTCCAGGCTGGGTGTGAGTTATTCAGAACATCCTAGAAGATCTTAGTCATCACTTTTAAATTATGTTTGCAAATACATTTCAAAAACTCAGCTGTGTTTAAAGACACACTAACATTGACAAAGCTTGGCCACTAAGTAGGCTTATTTAGCATTCATGTATATATATGTATGAATACATATATTGCATTTTATTGCAAATACACAAAAAATGTAATTCAGCACACCTTGGAAGTTGTTTATTAAATCAGTTAATTAGGAAAAGAAAATCTTACCAAATTTGTATACCCACAAGGGAAAACGTAAACCTTTTTTTTTTTTTCTTCACTTACTGTGCTGTTACATTACTGGAAGTTTTTGATATGAAAATATAATGAGAAGTAATTATTAAAAATTGCTATTAAAATAAGAAGACATGTGTTGAGTGTGAGAGGAAAGCTTCACATTCATTTCATAATCTCCTTTTCAGCGAATACTGGACCTCCTCCCATATGTACTCTTGTCATCACTGACACAGTACTGCCAAATATGCCATTAGCTATCAAACTTCATTCTCTTTTCAGTGACCTTGCATCAACAGAGCCATAGTCAAATCCTTCTTGGATTTGGGACTTGATAAAGATTGCTTTAGAATGAGGTTAGATGAACTTAAATGAATAAAATCCCTGTAGCAGTGCTTTCCTGATGTCAATGTTTATTTGCCTATAGGGGTTCCATCTTCCTCACTTGACAGCTATGTAGACAGTGAACAAGGCCACATGAAAGCCAGTGTGCATAGGTCATAGGGCCAGGTCAAATATTCCCTAGAATAAGACTCCAGTAGACCTATTTCAGTCTCATCAAAGAATGTTGCATGTTTATGGTAATATAAAAACTAATTGAGGGCTGGAGAGATGGCTTAGTGGTTAAGCGCTTGCCTGTAAAGCCTAAGGACCCCGGTTCGAGGCTCGGTTCCCCAGGTCCCACATTAGCCAGATGCACAAGGGGGCACACGCGTCTGGAGTTCGTTTGCAGTGGCTGGAAGCCCTGGCTCGCCCATTCTCTCTCTTTTTGCCTCTATGTGTCTTTCTCTCTATGTCTGTCACTCTCAAATAAATAAATAAAAAATGAACCAAAAAAAAATTTTAAAAACTAATTGAGGGCTAGAGAGATTGCTTAGTGGTTAATATACTTACCTATGAAGCCTGAGGTCTCATGTTTTATTCTCCAGGGACCATATAAACCAGACACACAGGGTCACAATTGTACAAGGTTGCATATACACACAAAGTAGCACACACATCTGAAGTTAGATTACAGTGGCTGGAGACCTTGGTGCTCCTATTCATTCTCTCTCTTTTACCCTTTTCTCTCTTTTGTTTGCTCTCACACAGAAAAGAAAAAGCCAGAAGGACTTTAGGGGATGGTATTATATATATGTAAGTAGAAGAACAGATTACAGGGAAGGGAAAGGCCTAAGCGAGGTCAAGGAAAGAGATTGTATTAAAAAAGGGTAGTGGGGGGGGTCAAGCAAAATTCAAGATATTCTGAATAAGACATATAAAAATCTACTTTCTTGAATAATGGCACATCCAGAGCCATACATTGTTACTAGAAAATTTTCAGTGCCAGAGATGGGAAAACTTCCATTGAGTTGTTGGCCAGGGAAGCCCCTGTTGCCTCCAATACATTATAGGCTATTGTCAAGGCCCTTGGTTTCCCATGAGAGAGAGATAGTAAAACCCTGTTTCTGAACACTTCACATGCCTCAGTGGCAAGGTCACTGAGAAATCAAGCTAGTGCTGTGCAGAAAACTTTCTCCCTCTAGCCTAGCCAACTGAAAGCTGGAAAAAGCTGCACTGTATGCAGCCTTATGGGAGACAGAAGTCATTAGCGGTGAAAACAGTGCACATTGGAAGCCTCAAGTTTGGCCAATCAGGCCAAATGACTGAATGAGTGCAATACTGGAATGTCTGCTCTGGGCAAAACCAACTGCTCTCTCATTAGACTGAAGGCCAGCTCTATGAGAGGGAATACATGCCTGGTACTGAAAATCTAATCAAAAGCCTATGGCAGGGGAGGTCATGAGCCTTAGGGGTATAAAGCTCACTCTTGTCTGGATAAATGCATATATTACTCTCACCAAATTGTCATAAATGCATTACACTTAATGTTCATATTCATATATTAATACTACTCTCACTTTTGGTTAGAAAATCTCTTTTCAGATGGTGATAGCCACTGGAATTATCCAAAGGGCAACATAGTGCTGAGAAGAAGGGACAGAGGATTCTCCTGCACAGAAACATCTCACACCCTCCAAGTCTCAGGGTCCATTGCAGAAGAGGTAGTGGAAAGAATGCAAGGACGGGTACTGCTCCTTACATAAAACTGTCCAGGTAGAAATTGGCCTCGATATCCAAGATATCTCAGTGCTTAGCAATACTTACACAAGACCCTCATAATAGGAGGAAAGATGATGACATTAAGTTAAAAGAGAAACTAATGGAGAGAGGGAGGGTATATGACAGAGAGCTGTTATGAATGGGAAAACAGTGGAGGGGAGAGAAATACCATGGTTTGTTGTCTGTAAGTAGAGAAATTGTATGTATGTATATGTATATTAGAAAAAAGAAACTAATTGAATTTTGAGACAGCTCTGTTTTACAAAGAATATGGGATGTTTAAGGTTAATTCATTTGGGCAAGATTTGTTTTAGTATCTAATTTGTACAGAGAAACATAAAACCACATATTTTTGATGTGTTAATATTCTTATTTAATTCCATTTAATGAGGGAAACCAGGCACATGAATCAATTGGTTCAAAGGAGAAATGAAGGACAGATTTGTACTTAATGTATAATTTTTGTTATACGTTAGCTATAGAATGTCTCTTAGAGGCTTGTGATTTGGACTTCTGTTGCTAAGCAGGTGGCTCCGTTCTGTAAAGTTATGGAATGAAGGAGTGAGGGCCTGAGTGTGACTGAGGTCACTAGCATGGGCCTTGGGAGATAATAGCCTGGCCCTTATTGCTCACTGTTCTCTGCTTCATTGTTCATTGCCACTATTGCATCCATACAACACCATGAATTTTTGCCCTGAATTTGTCATCTATGATGGACTTAACCCCTCTAAAACCAGGAACCAAAATAAATATTTCTTCCCCATAAGATTTTGCTGCCAGCATTGTGTTGCTATGAGTAGCAGGCACCCTGAAAGGCTGTAAACATTAATAATGATATTTTTCCTTTGTTTATTTTGTTAGCTTATTTAAGTTTATATTATAAAACTCAGTGAAAGTTTACTCTTGAATAAAACTTAAGTCATCTTGTTAGGTTTGGCTTTGTGTTTACATTGCTTAAACCATATTGTTTACTTAACGGCTGGGCCACATTACATTATTTTGCTAGAAGATTTTTTTTTAATTAAGTTATGATAGTTTCCACAATATACTATACTTATCCCAGGAATCCAGGACTAAAAATTAAAAAAAAAAAACTCTTCACCAGATTAATCTGGCTTAATATAGCATAGATCTCAAGTGTTCCCTAAAGTCTGACCTCAGAGTATTTCTGATAGAAGCTATAAGGATGGAGTCTAGCAGGGGTTGGGGGATCTTCAAGGAGCTGTTTATCCTCAAGGTGGACTGAGGAAACCCCCATTCTCCATTTTTGCTTCCCAGTCATGAGATGCACAGTTTTCTACACACTTGATTCCCACAGTGATGAACCACCACAGGCAGCAAAGCATGGTATTAGCTGAACATGGACCAAATCCTCTAAACCCATATGCTAAACTAAACTTTTTTAAAATTGCTACCTAAGGTATCTGCTGTAGTGTTGGGAAGCTAGCTAATGTAAATACATATGAATTTGGGGAATTTTCTCTTTGTAAGGTCCTCTAGATGCTGTGGAATTCCTTCCCTTGTGGCTAGCCCACTGTGATCCCCTTTGTTTCTCATACACATGAGAACTGACAAGCCACACCAACTTTTCTGAGAAGAACTTATATTTATTGGCTCCTTAGCTGTTTGTTTTTTAAATAGTTGGCCTATTTGTTTAAGTTAGCATTATTCTTAATTTTTTTTTTTTAAAATTTGAGAACGACAGACACAGAGAGAAAGACAGATAGAGGGAGAGAGAGAGAATGGGCGCGCCAGGGCTTCCAGCCTCTGCAAACGAACTCCAGACGCGTGCGCCCCTTTGTGCATCTGGCTAACGTGGGACCTGGGGAACCGAGCCTTGAACTGGGGTCCTTAGGCTTCATAGGCAAGCGCTTAACCGCTAAGCCATCTCTCCAACCCAAAGTTAGCATTATTCTTGAGAATGATATTTCAGACAAGGTCTTGATTTTATTTCCAATAAAGAGAGAGATTATTAGTGAATGCATACAACTATATTGTTTGGAAAGCAGGATGATCATGGAGCATTATAGATTTGAAAGAGATGATAAGAGAATTTCTGATATGAGAAGACATGATAGAAGAAAGAAGAAGAAATTTAAATTTTTTTCAACCCTATTTGTAGAAACTAAATGTGATTTACTGCTATAGATTTCCAATAGTTTAGGACAAAATAATCTTCTTTGTAAAATTGGAAAATACTTTCTACACACCCAATCCACATATGTTAGAGAAGTATATATAATCATACAATAGCAATTCCTTATGCTCTTTAAATTTTATTACTTTTTAAGAGTTTCTTGAGTAAGCAATCTGATAGATTTATATGCTTTTTGGATATGAAGTCCTGTGAAATTTTTACTTTGCTCATTGTAACAGTATGGATATTTTTTCAGGGATGCCAACAGCATCATATCCCAAGAATTTATTCTGTGAGGTGTCCATGTCTTGAAATTCCTATGATATATATATATATATATATATATATATATATATATATATATATATATATATATATATATTTCCTCCAAGCTCTCACCTCTGAGATAGTCCTGCTTCTAGGTTTTGCAGCCCTATCAGTGGGTAACAGACAAATGGTTATAACTAATATATCTTTAGTAACATTAAATTATAAAGCTCTAGGCCAAGCAAGGTTGTGCATGTCTTTAATCTTAGTACTTAGGAGGCAGAGGTAGAAGGATCACTATGAGTTCAAGGCCACCCTGAGAATGCATAGTGAATTCCAAGTCAGCCTCGGCTACTGTGAGAACCTACTTTAAAAATAAATAAATTACATACATATATATGATACTCAACATATACAAAAGCAGAAATCCAGAAGCTCCTAAGAGCTCATCACTGAAGTAGACCTAAAACACACCCACCAAGGTTCAGGGAACTTTGTGGAAGATGGGGTAGAAATATTGTAAGGTTGACACATCATACCCAGAGGCATTGCCTCCTCCCAATAACTGCTGCTCCAACAACACATAACCCGCAGCCCCATTGAGAATAGCACCAAGCCCACTGAGGAGGGCTGCCAGAACAATGGGGGCAGGGAGGAGGGAAATGATGGTAACAATACATGATGTATCCACACAAAGTATGTTCTTAATAAAAAAAAAATAAAATTAAGTAAAAACATACAAAGTTCTAATCAGAGTTCATAACAGAAATAGTACAACTTTGAAGAAAACTTGATAACATCTCTGGTTTGCTAACTAACAATAATGCAACCCCTCCCCAAATTAAAGCAAAGCAAGCTGCCACATACAAATAATTCCATCTCTCAGAAAAGAGATGCTAGAGGATGAAGAATTTCAAGCCAGTCTGGAGTTAACATCCAGGTCTTGACTCAAAGCAAACAAACAAAATAGCAATTAGTTATAGTTAGTACCATTTCATAAAGCACAGTGAGTATGAAAACTGACTTACTGAAATAGAGGTGCATAAATGTTACAGATGAATTGAGAATACCTGAGAAATAATGTGTGATTAACCCTTGCATTTAAGTGATGAGGAAACATTTAATGGTAGCATAGAAAAAATAATGTTTCACACAACTGATGATC
This sequence comes from Jaculus jaculus, assembly GCF_020740685.1. Taxonomy (NCBI): domain Eukaryota; kingdom Metazoa; phylum Chordata; class Mammalia; order Rodentia; family Dipodidae; genus Jaculus; species Jaculus jaculus. The sequence continues at coordinate 154,062,051 of NC_059103.1, read as the reverse complement.
TTTTATATAAATAAAACAATTGTCTGTTTGCTTAAATAACTAAGACCATGATATAAAGTCAGTATAAAGAATGAATCATTACTCCAATAAAACCAGAAGTTACTGTTAATGTGAAAACACACTTTTTACCTCAAAGAGGGTAAGAGAAAGTTTATCACGAAGACAAATATCAGCCCAGGAACACAGATGTAGGTTGCCCCAATTTCCATGATCCTATAAGGTAATAATTTTATGAAGTTTTTGTTGCTTCAGGAAAAAGCAAGTTGTAAATCAAAACACTTGATGTGCATTGGTGGGTGCAAGGGGTAGGTGAGTTAGAGCACAGAAGGTGAACCTCTGTCCTAGACTCACATGAAATTCTTAGCTGTTTAGTTAGTGGAACATAGGGGCTGGTTTATACCTTATAAAAGGACTTATCTAATAGTCACCAGGATGTTTTGTCACACATGGAGATGGACAATAAATAGCTACTAAATGAGGCTAAGATAAGCCACGTTCATTTTTCTCTTAATGTGCAGCGTTCCAACCTACTGTTGTCCTGCTCATGCACAAATGCTTCACACAAGTGAGGCTAATTTCTAAGAATAATAATTAAAAATACCATAATAGAAGGATATTCCTGGGCAATGAATTGATGGCTCAGTGGCAAAGGTGCTTGCCTGCAAAACATAGGGACCTGAGCTTGATTTTCCATTACCCATGTAATGCCAGATGCAATAAGTGGTACATGTATTTAGAATTTGTTTGCAGTGACAGGAAACCCTGGCATGCCCATACTCACTCTCCCTGTGTCTAAATCTTTCTGTCTGTCTCTCTTTCTCAAATAAATAACTAAATAATTTTAAAAAATTTCCTTCATAATGCAAAGGCAATAAAAATCACAGAAAGAAGCTCTCAGGTTGGGATGTATGACTTGAGTATTCCTCAATGTTCCTTTTAATGAGTGCTTCTGTTCCAGTGTGAACTATAGGGTAGTTGCGTAAGCATGAAAAAATGGGACTGGAGTCATTGGAAGTGTGACATATTTCTCCTACATACTTGTGGGGGTGTACTAGTCAGGGTTCTCTAGAGGAACAACCGATAGAATGAATTCTTTTAAAAGGGGTATTTGGTCTGGAGAGATGGCTTAGAGGTTAAGCACTTGCCTGTGAAGCCTAAGGACCCCGGTTTGAGGCTCGGTTCCCCAGGTCCCACGTTAGCCAAATGCACAAGGGGGCGCATGCGTCTGGAGTTCGTTTGCAGAGGCTGGAAGTCCTGGCGCGCCCATTCTTTCTCTCCCTCTATCTGTCTTTCTCTCTGTGTGTGTCACTCTCAAATAAATAAATAAATAATTTTTTTAAAAAAGGGGGGGGGGAATTTATTGAATTAGCTTATGGTAGTAAAACGATAACAGTTTGCAGGGCTAAGATTCAAGGAACCTGGTAGCTTATCAGTCCATGTGGCTGGAGGTTTCAGGAGCCCCAATCTCTTCCTGAAGCCTAGGGGCTTTACAGAGAGCTACTGTTCTTCTGTCAGTGTTGGGAGACTGAGGAAACTTGCTTCCAATTCTGAGGAAGGATAGTCAAACAGGATAAATGCACATACAAGTGAAGGCACTCACCTGCAATCAGGACAGGCAGCCAGGCTAGAGGAAGAGGCTCTTCCCTCTCAGGGCTTTCTTACATAAAGACCACCACCAAAAGGGCCACCTACTTTGGAAGAATGGCTCACTCTTGAGGAAGAACCTACTACTTTAGTCAATCTTGCCTGGAAGCAACCTCAAAGACTTGCCCAAGGGGAATGTCTGTAGATTCCTAATGTTATCAAATTGACAACAGGACTTAACCATCACTCGACTCCAAGAAATATTTGCTTATATCATACTTAATTTCCAAATGAAGATAGTAATAAGATCATAATTCTACCTAACATGATAAAGTATCCTATGTATAACTGGATATGTACCATGTTCCTCCTAAACAGAAGGGGAGATCCTTCTGTGTGACAAAGGATATTAGTCTCTAATATACAATATGTTAAAGATAAATTCAACAACAGTTAGCTAGTGATATAATCTCTATCAATATTAATTACATAATAAAGAAATAGAGCAAACAAAAGCAAAGCACCTTAATATTGTTATACACATGCCCAAACACTCTTAACAAAGTAGGCCAGAAAACTTCATGGCAATTACAGTCCTTGCTTTTGTAACTGGCCATGTGACCTTAGCTGGTATGTGTAACTACCTTCTTCTACTACTCATTCTTTATTTCCTCCACCTTCATCAAGCACCTCAGCATGTCCTGGCTCTTTACCTGTAATAGTGACTCATACTTTCAGTTCTGAAGGCTCTGAGTCATTTATCACACAGCCTTGATTTGGTTGTTTCAGTTATCCATTGACTGATAACAGGACTTGTTAACACCAAGAAGTATCTAATGGATGTCCTAAATTCCAGACATGCTCTTCCTTATCTCCAGTGTGGAGGAGCAGTCTGGTTTTGTTCTGGTAGTCTGGACCAATTAAAACTGTAACTCCTTTCTTAGCCCTTTGACTTGAGGGCGTCAAGAGCACAAACTGGCCAGGAGGAAGTATTAGCTTCCAGTTCAAAGGATTTTGTATATGTGTGTGTCTCCTGGCAAAAGCACTTTCCCCTTTGGAACCAAGGCCTAAGTTCCTTGAGAAGATTTGTTATAAAAGCAGCAATCATAGGCCTCTAGGTCCATTTCCTTTCTTCAGCAGGCTGAACATGTAATAACTAGTTTGCTCCAAATGCCCTTTTTGCCTCCTGCCACTGCTGTCCACAATGTTAAATTGACAGAGTAAAAACCTGAGTATTGAGTTCAACTACACAACTGTGTTCTTAATAAACCTCTGCCATTTTGACAACAACAGCTTGTGTTACTTATTTCACTGTAGTGAATAAAATCTAACTAATGTACATGACCAGAAAATTTAGGTAATCTTGTCTGGGATGTCAACACACTTCATAAGTTTTATTACATAGATGTAAATAGAAGCAAACCAAATTCAATTTCCAAGTTTTTATTTTCTGTAAAAGACTGAAAATTTACAGTGTATCAATGGGTCTATAAAGTTAAAACTATTTTTATATTAAGAGCCAAATTAATAATTTTCTCATTATTTCTATCCAAATGGATTAATCAATAAGTATAGTATTTTAAATTATGCTTGCATTTGGCATGGTAAATATTGATACTTTTTAGAAAAATAAAAATATTTGCCTGGTCATCAAGAAGTTTTAGTTTATATAGAGATATGAATGTAAAATGTACACACACATTACAAAGACAGATAGAGATGAATAAACATGAATTTCTTTCCATGAAAATGAGTAGGAAAAAATACAATTATCATTCTAAGTCACTATTTGTAATAAATATAGATTCGGCCATGTAAATTGATTATACTCATGGAAAGTAGGGTGACTACATCCATGGCATTAATCAATGTTACTTACAAAAAATAAAGTTACCAACTAGTGGTGGCTGGTTTGGAATTTAGTAACTAAAGCCTTATATCCTAACAAATTCCTGAGTCCTAGGCAAATCCAGAGATAGGGTGAGGAATTAAACATGGTCTCTCCAGTACCAGCATGTTGGTACACTTGCAGATATTATGAGTGTATGGAACATAGCTCTTAATATCTTGTAATTTTTCTTTATTTAAGAAATATTTTGTTTATTTATTTGAGAGAGACAGAGAGAGAGAGAGAGAGAAAGAAAGAGAGAGAGAGAGAGAGAGGGAGAGAGAAGTGGGAGGGGGTGGCAGGGCCTCTAGCCACTGAAAATGAACTCCAGATACATGTGCTACCATGTGCATCTAGCTTTATATGGATACTGAGGAATCAAACCTCTGTAGGCTTTGCAGGCAAGTACCTTAATTGCTGAGCCCTCTCTCCAGCCCCATAAATTTATTTTAATTTCTATTTATTTATTTGAAAGAGAGAGAATGGAGAAAGATGCAGATAGAAAGAGAGAGAATGAGCATGCCGTGGCCTGTAACCACTGCAAATCACTCCAGGCACATGCACTACCATATATATCTGGCTTATGTGAGTCCTAAGGAATCAAACCTGAGTCCTTCAGCTTTCCTTAACTATGAAGCCATCTCTCAAGCCCCACTACTAATGTTTCTGGCAAAAATTGTAAAAATCAAAAAGTTAATATCTTCATTAACATAGCCCAAAGAAATGACATATTTAAGTATGAAAAATATAAGACCTAAAGTAACATACTTCAAAATTGTGCTTAATAGCCAGCCTTTTAGCACTTTCTGGTTTTTAAAAGATAATAATATTCAATGATTTTTTCTTTTGTTTTTTAAGCTGTGGTCTCACTCTGGCCCAGGCTGACCTGGAATCCTGGAATTCACTGTGTAGATTTAGGCTGGCCTCAAACTTACAGTGATCCTCCTACCTCTGACTCCAGAATGCTGGGATTAAAGGTGGTGTCATCATGCCTAGCCAATGATTTTTTTTTTTTTAAATCTCAATGTCAATCCAATGGTTTAAGTCACTGGAATACCTTGAATTTTTTTTCAAGTAGACATAGTATAAAATATAATCCCTGATAAAATTTTAGATAAGTAAGAGTATTCAATCTAATTGAAAACACTTGTACTTACTCAGTGTTTAATAATAAATAGTGTAAATGTAAATTCTTTTTTTTCTTTTTTTCTTTTTTTTTTGCATGACTGGCAGTCTGGTAAGGTTAGATCTCCAAAATGATGCAAAAGATCCTCAGGCTCATAGATCCCATCTTTGGGTCCTTGTTCAAGTTACCAAAGGATTGAAAAACACAGTTACAGAGATGTATAGGATATGGTGAAAACAGGAGGGCAGAAAAATGCAGGAAACAAGAATTCTTCCTCTCCTAGCGTTGGTGGGAAGGAAGAGAAAGAGACCAGGGAAGAGCCTCCCTCACATTGTGAACAGAAGTCCAAGAAGTCTGTGGGGGAATGAAATCCAACTAGAATGATCCCTTATCACTAGGTTCAGTTGTTTAGGAAGGAGAATGATTGGTTTTCGGGCTCAAGAGGAAAAATGATTTAGGAATAGTGCACCCACAGGCCCTAAACCCATGAAATTAAGGCAGAAATAAGAAGCTATTACTTTTGCTATTGCTGAGGAGAACTTAGGCGGTTGCTACTTACAGCCATGTTGGAGGGGATTGAATTAGACATTAGTACATGGGACATGGGACAGGAAAGGTGTCATTCATTTTTCTGTGGGTCAGTACCTATCTAACTACCTCATTGAGAAAACTGTTTTGTTCATAATCTATATCAATTTAAACAATAAAATTAAATACATATAAGGAAAACATACCCAAATAGACTTGAATACATAAATACACACCCACTGACAAATAAAGTTAGGTTAACTTTTTATAAATTAAAATTATTTTATTATTGTTTGTTGTTGTGGAACATGCTAGTAGGAAATTACTAAAGAGGTAGAGAGGGGAAGATAGTGAGTTTGAGGCCAGTTTGGGCTACACATTTTTTTTTATTATATAATTTGTTTGCTTTTTGTTCAGCCCTTTCTCCAGCTCCCAAAAACATAAACAGCTAAATACATACTACCACTAATACAGCACACCACTCTCAGTATACAATGAGCATCAAAAATAACTAAATGAATAAATAATATAATCTTATTACCCTTGCTATAGATTTATCTGATTTTTATGAATCAGAATGCTTATTTCTCAATTAGTGTCTATAGCGATTTAAAATTTACATAATGACCTGGAGAAATGGTTCATCAGTTAAAGGTGTTTGCTTGCAAAGCAAGTTGGTTCAAGTTCCATTACCCAGCATCCACATAAAACCAACTGTATGAAGTGGTGAATATATGGGGTTGTTTGTAGTGGCAAGAAGTTTTGGCATGCCCATACCCTTTCTGTCTGTTGCTTTCTATATGTTTTCCTCTCAAAAACATATTTAAAAGACAAACATGTACCTGGAGAGATGACTTAGTGGTTAAGGTATTTGCCTGCACAACCAAAGGATCCCAATTCAATTCTCCAGGACCCATGTAAGTCACATGCACAACAGGGTGCATGCATCTGGATTTTGCTGGCAGTGGCTGGAGGCGCTGCTGTGCCCATTACCTCTCTCTCTCCCTCTTTCTCTCTCTCAAATAAATAAATATAATATATAAAAGGTAAACAAAATATACTTAAAGCACAGTTCAAGTTTTAGAGAATCAAGTTCTTAATATTTGTGATAGTTTTAAGATTATTCCAGTTTTATAAACATTTTTTCCCTAAGAAATATTTTTAACATAAATAACTTTGTAATCTAGGTTATTAGTAGTCCTCTGTAGAAATGAGGGTTGGACTCAGTCCTGCAAAGAAAGATTAGATAAACACCATCCAGAACAACAGATAGATATAAAAATCAGATTACAGAGAAGTTAGCATTTTTTAATATTGTAATTTATTTTTACTTTTTATTTTATTTGAGAAATAGAGATAGAAAGAGGAGAAGTGAGAGAGAAAAAGAGAGAGAAGAGAGAATGGGCATGCCAGGGCCTTCAGCTACTGCAAACAAATTCCAAAAGCATGCTCCACTTTGTGCATCTGGTTTACATGGTTCCTGGGGACTCAAAACTGGGTCTTTTGGCTTGGCAGGCAAATACCTTAACCACTAAGCAATCTCTCTATCCCCAAGATTAGAACTTTAATTCCATAATTCCATTATGAGTAAATACAGATCATCAAAAAGTCATTTGTTCTGGTATCAAAGAAAGATTCTTCTTCCGAGTGAGTAGAATATTTATAACTAATGTTATTTTTTAATTTTTTTGTTTATTTTTATTTATTTATTTGAGAATTACAGACAGGGAATTAAAAAGGCAGATATAGAGAGGGAGATAGAGAGAGAGAATGGGTGCATCAGGGTTTTCAGCCACTGCAAATGAACCCCAGATGCGTGCGCACCCTTGCACTAACGTGGGTCCTGGGGAATAGATCCTCAAAGAGGAGTCCTTAGGCTTTACAGGAAAGCGCTTAAACCCTAAGCCATCTCTCCAGCCCACCAATATTATTTTTGAATTAAGAAAAAATTAAACAACTTTAAAAGGAGAATAAAAATATGGGTAGCATAAAATAATGAAACAAAAATGAATACAGCAGATGTTCCAGACCCTCTTAGCCAACAGAGAAATAAATGATACCTATAAAGCATGAATCCACTAACTAGATATACTAAGTAGAAATCCCAAAGGCAATCATTGCTATTATTAGTAGAAAATACCATATAAATCAGATGCAAATTATGCAAAGACCCCCCACAAATTTAGAATAAAATGGTAAAACTAAAACACAAAATAACTTATTTCTCCTTGTGACTCAGCATTGAGAATCACTCAGCATGTGCCTCGGCTCACCCAGCTCAGATGAGGTTGTACATTCTCAGAGGACTTATCTGCTTTCTCCTAGCTTCTTGGAAGACCTGCAGACCCAGCCAATGTCTTGGGTTTTTTTTTTTTTTTTTATGCTAGAAATGTGTTTATTTCTTCTGATATAGAAAGAATTTTCATTCGCCTTATAACCAGAAAACTCAGTAGCTATCCTTAGCCCCTCCAAGCTTTAAAAACGTCTTCTCTTAAGTCACTTGGTGTGATTGTTGGCATGGAAATATAATGCTGATTTTTCAGTACTTGATTCGCATCGTGAAGTGCAGGAAGGAAGGCAGGGTACAGCGCTCCGTTCTTGTCTTGGGTTTTAAAGTCAAAGTATTATCATTTTTGTATGGATGATAAGTATACAGGTGAAAGATTTGCCTTCTTATTAAGCTGGGAGAAATAAAACTTAAAGCTAAAATTGTTTATAAGTTCAAAATCATTTCTAATGAGTATATTTTTTTTAATTTCTTTTTATTTTTATTTATTTATTTGGGATCTACAGACAGACACAGAAAGAAAGAGGCAGAGAGAGAGAGAAAATGAGAGAGAAGAGAGAGAGAGAGAGAGTGCTCCAGCCACTGCAAACAAACTCCAGGTGCATGCACTACCTTGTGCATCTGGCTTATGTGGGTACTGGGGAATCAAGCCTCAAACGGGGGTCCTTAGACTTCATAGGCAAGCGCTTAATCACTAAGCCATCTCATCAGCCCTCTATAGTTTTATTTTATTGTTAGTGGAACTTTAATATTAAATTAGTGTCTTCCTATTCTAAAGCCAAATTTTTATTTTGTTTTATATTTGTGTACCAGAGTAATCTTTGGAGTTGGGTTTAGTATCATGTATTTTGCCCAATTTATTTGTCTGATTTTTTAAAATCATCAATGATTTCATTAACCATCCTAGTTAGCAAGTTAACTTTAGAATTATAAATGGCCCTTCTTATTTAGATATGAGTCAATATAACTTAATCATTAGAACATCTTGATGAACAAAATTACAAACTTTAGTTTTCTTATTCTGACCACAATCTTAGTGCTCTGTGCGTTGACTGAAATCAATAGATATGTTTAAGCATCCTTACAAGTCTTCTATAAGAAGTCTACTGGATCTGAGCTTTACATACATATGTAGCTCACAGCAAACCTAAAGTTTAACTTTTTCACCACAGTGCCACACCAAGAAACTAGTCCTTCTCAGTATTATCATTGTAGTGATTGGTCAGAAGAGACTACAGGAAAAAAGAACCAGGATGACAACTTTGGTTATCAGGCCCACGTCTGATTTGAATGAAGCTCAATTTATTTGAATTATAGATAAAGGAGACTTACCATTGGATTTACTAATGGGGTGAATTAGTGATTTAGTTCAAGGAGGGCATACCAAAAGATATAACTCACCTTTACTGTTATTTCACTTGTCTGATACTATTTTAATAAATAATCAGCATTGTGTTCACAGTAGATAAAGGAATGGCTATCATTTGGAAAGAAAAAAAAAAAACAAGAACTAATTCAACAAATGTTTGGTACTAAATAATTACATGAATGTGCTTTATTAATAATATGTTCATTTATGTTTGCTTTGTATGTATCTCATTAGTTTTTATATGGTATATGTGTATGTGTGGTATGTGTTTGTGTTTGGGCATGTGGAGGTCAGAGTTCAACCTTGTGTTGTTTGTCTGATTCTTCCATCTTCTTTTCTTTTTGTTATGAGGTCTCTCTTGCTTTGACACTGCCTGTACAGTAGGCTGGGTGGTCACAAGCTTCCTGATTCTGCCCACCACTGCTTTAGGAACACTGGGAGCATGGACTCTTCAGCCAGCATGCCACAACTCTATGTGGTTTTCTCAGGAATCAGTCTCAGCCCAGAAGGCTTGGAAGCAAGTTCCTTTATCTGCCCAGCCATTTCCCCAGGCCTTCATTTTCCAAATATATAGAAACCATTTTAGACTATTTTGCTCATGAAAATATTTCTTATATAAATAAATTTGCAATGCCAATAATGATGTCAATTATCTCACCCTAGTAGGAAAACATTCTTCAAATTAGTAGGTTTAATACTATTTATTTTAAGATATATTATAAGATACAGGGTAAGGGCTAGGAAACTGGCTCAGTTTTTAGAATTTCCGGCAAAGCCTGCTGTCCCTGGTTCAATTTCTAGGCCATTCACAAAAAGTGGATGCAAAAAGTGTGTTGTAAGAGGCCTTGGTCTTCCCAAATCCCAAAACAAAGCACACATATAAGCATATAAGTAAATAAAAAAAAAATCAGTATAAAACAAATTTCAGGAAATTACGCAAGGATTAGGAAATATAATAGAATTGATCACATAATCATACTAACTAAAAAGTTAAGGAAAAAAGATTTATTTTAGTGGTAAGTTCATCAATTTGATAGTTTCTATTTTTTTCTGCCTAGATATAACAATATTCCTCTGTTAATCCTAATTGTTTAAGTTTAAAAAATCAAATGTAATAGACACCTCAAAAATCTTGTATACCTAATGAGAGTTAGGAGAAAAGGAAGACTTCTGTTATTAATTATGTAATGTTACAAGTTTTGAAGGGTTTTGAACTATTAGATATTTTCAAATGAGTATTTCAATAATTTATATTTCTGAACATTTTGTGGGATGGCATTAATAAATTTTTATTAAATACTTAATGAGTAAAGAAATAATAAATCACTATGTTCAATTCAGTCATACAAATATGGATTGTTTTGTATCAATGAAAATAATAACAGTGAGTGTGAAAGTATATAATATGATATAGAATGTTGTAAATTGAAATGTCTGATAAATTGCCTTAGTATGTCTTAAAATAAAACTTTGATAAAACAAACTCTAACTCATATTAAAATATGGGCAAAGCCAGGCATCATGGCACACACCTTTAATCCCAGCAGGAGAGAGGCATAGGCAAGAGGATCACCATGATTTCAAGGCCATCCTGAGGCTACATAGTGAATTCTAGGTCAGCCTAGACTGGACTTGAACAAGACCCTACATAGGTGGGGGAGAGGGGAACAAGCAAACACAGATGGGTGTTTATTATAGACACATATGCAAATATACACCCACATACTCTTAATGAAGTCTGGATCAAATGAGGAGAATTTCATGCAGTGGTTGAGATTAATGATTCTGAATAAATTTAAAGCTTTCATGTAAACAAACCATCAGCATCAATCAACTTGCCTTATTCACTAGTTTGGCTATTCTGTTAAAGGAGGATTTCCACTTCAGAAATATGGCATATTCTAGGTATAAATTCTGAGAATATACAAAATAATATTTATATGTAAAGAAAAGTGTAGGTGGGAGAAGACAGTTTGAATATCCAAAAAATAGAGGCTTCAATATTATTTTTACTTCCCTGGGACTTTCTCACAAGGGCTTCCATTCTGTATAAGTAGCTAAAGTGGGGAAAGCTTGACATCTCACCCTTCCCAATGGGTAATGTGGGTATTTTTTGATGCTCAGAAGGATAGGCAGGATTCAAAAGTTCACAGATACTTTTGGAGTATTTACTTGTTGTTGGTTAATTTAAAAAAAAAATATGGTATGAAATTTTTTGTTGGACATTGGATAAATAGCATTATATTCTGATTTCTCATATAAGTATAAGCTGTTTGAAGTAAAGAAATCCTGTGAATATATCAGTTTTTCAGACGGAGATGAAGGCTACGCAACATGAGATGGCCTAGCTGATCCCCTGCAGGATTTCCAGCCTGACTACCAGACTGCACCCGCAGTGCTGGGTGCTTATCCTCCTCTACTCTCTTGTGTTGGACTGTCACTATGGAGGAAGGGCTTTCAGAAGAAATACTTAGTTTTTGCTCAGTGTCCACAGAAGCTTTGGTTCTCTGAGGCAATGCAGGATACCAGGCTTTTGGGGTTAGATAAGGTCGTGCCTTTGCTTTTTAAAGTAGAATGCAGAAAATGAAGAATGGAAAACAAGATTTTGCCGCATGCCTCAGAGGCACAATCTCCAGCAGAACAATTATAGGAAGAGTTCATCCAGAAGTTAATGATATGGGCACTGATTACTTGAAAATATTGAGTGCCTAAAACTCCTTCAGAAATTCTTCAAGTGCCCCCAGGGGTACAAGTTTTTCCATGTGAAGACTTTGTACTAACATTTAGGAATGAAAGAAGATTAGAGAAAATCCTAGGAGCCATTTGATATTTGGGTCTATAATCAGAGCTCTACCCTGGCTTGTATGTTTATTATTTTTAATTTTCAATTGCATAGAGTTTTAAGTGACAGGTGATTTTTCTTCATGTGTGCTTTGTAGTTACTTTATCTTTTGATTAAGTACCATTTAACTTTCAGTTTAGAAAACTAAATTTAGGAATATCTTTCTTCAGCCTTATTTCTAGTTTAGTTAAAATTTGAGTTTTTATATTAATGAGAAAAATCTTTGTTTGGTATGACATATCCAAAGGTCTTGATGTAATTAAGGTCATAAAAATTACTGAAGAGAGTTAGCCAGAAATGATTTGCCAGACATTATGAATCGTTCTGAGTAGATTCTATCTCATATGTCTATGAATGTGTGGTATTAGTGTAATGTGTGTGAGGGGGAGACAAAATAAAATCAGGAATGAAGCCTAACAAAGAAAATGCAAAATTAGCCAAAGATATTGGCAAAATATAATGAAGAGAGATGCATTACTCTTTTTAAGATGTTGGAAATGCTATCTAAATTGCTGTAATTTCTATGGTATTCAAGTAGTAATAATTGAAAGGAGTTTAAATCTAATTAAATGTGCTATGTACTTTTCAAAAAGTGAATACATTCTAATATGAAATAATTATATTTAGCATTTTAAAAGACTGACCTTAAAGTGTCATTTCCTCTGCTGCTAGTTACCCTAAATGGCAAGCTATGCTGGAATGAAAACTTCACTTGCTACATGGGCATCTTTCTGTGAGATGGCTGTCTGCTATTTTTGCTTTTTAATCACTTTACATGAATGGTACTTTATCTGCTTATGTTGATAGCTTGCAAGTCATTTCTTTTTTCCAGTGCATAAGGTCTGTTAGAATTCCACATATTTTGAGAAACATTCCTTTCCCTACTCATGAGTGTTTAAAGAAGATTTCACAGAGAACAGGCAGAAATTAAAAGATAAAAATCAATGTGAAAACTAATAGGTATAGAATTTTTAGGACATTGGAAATGCTAAATGGTATTAAATAGCATTTCCTGGAACATATCATCTTATCACATCTTCATTTTGTAATTACAAATATCTTGTTAGCATCTGTTCAATAAAGGTCTTATACCTGGATTTCTTACTCATTAAAACTAATTTTTTCAAGTAATGAATTTCTGTCTTCCCTATGTAAATCACTAAGCTAGATGGACCAGTTATCCCATGATTATATTTGAAATTGCTGAGACAAAGACAGTTGTGTAACTTTCTTTTAAATTAAGGAAATAAACTTTAGTAGATCATTGAGATCATCATATTTTATTTTAAAAAGACTGCAAAACACTAAGCTTAAATATAAATATATATTTAAGCCCATATATATATATATATATATATATATATATATATATATATATATATATATATATATATATATATATACTGAGTGAAGAAAACAGAAAATTGAGCCAAGACTGTATATCTATTTAACAGTAAGGATTATTTTTTCCTTAGATAATCCTAAGTATTTCTCATTTTTAATTGTACACTGCATAGCATGCTGACTAAAATGACCTAATGTCTTTATCATTTTAATTTTTTTCTATCAGCATTAAAATGGACATTTTGTCTTTAAATTACTGACTTCTTTGTGCTCCTTAAATAGAGGTTATATCTTGCCTTTTTTGATTATTTACTTAGTGATATGTTTCTTCCATTTAATTTTAGAGTTTTAAATGCTAGATTTCCTTTCATAGGTTGTATTTTCAAGGGATGATTTTCAAACACAATGAATATTTATTTATTATTTATTTTAAATTAAGTTTTTCAGGGAAATTTTGCAGAAGAGGGGGCAAAAAGAATGTCAGAGCTATACATTGGGTCATGATGCAGCAGAGACATTTCCTCATACCCATGACTGTGGGTTAACTCCACAATGCATGATCCATATACCTCAACAAGGAAGGGCTAAGGGGGTGGGGTAGGACATGGAGGAGGCTAACAATGGTAACAACTTGACTGTTTTGACTGAGTGTAAAACTAGTTAATAAAAAAAAAATAAGAAGAAAAAAATAGAATAAAAACTAAGTTTTTAGCTACATCTTATTTGTTTGTTTATGGAGGGGAGTATGGGTATGCCAAGATATATTGTTGCTGCAAATATACTACAGAAATGTGCCATTTTATGTATGAGGAGTTTGAACCTAGGCTGGCAAGCTGTGCAAGCCTTTGATTGCTAAACCATCTCCACAGAAATATAATGAATATTGTAAATAACTACAAGTTCAAAACTTAAATGTAAATAAAGCTTACATGAGGTAATTTAATGAGAAAAATATTTTTAATGTTTATTCTCTTTCTCTTAGTTCTTTCCCTTTGCCTTTTCTGTGTTCTACAAATTCCTACTATTTGCAAAGGTTTATGTTCACAAAATTCAATGCAAAAGTAAAGATGCATATAGGCCTGTAGGAGAAAGCTGCAATCAAGTGAAATAGTACTAAATCCAAAGTTGAGATTACCAGAGAGCTGCCATAACACCTTCAAAATTTGCATTATATGTCTATTTGTTTTGTAAACTACATTCCAAATGATCTTTCATAACAGATTTGTAATAAGATGGTGCCTAAAAAGACAGCATGAAACCTAGTGAAAATCTTGGAAATGTGATCCACTTCGTGGTTGTGAATATATATATATACATTCATGAATCAAGCAACAAAACAAAAACTTTCAAAAATGTGTTTCTTCTCTGGCATTCCTACTTTTGTTCCTTAATGGAAGTGAGATTCAAAGGAAACCATAGGTTTATCTCTCAAGATTTCTTGTTCATGGTTTGTGACTTAAAAGTGGACAGTTGGAAATTTTAGCATAGGTTAAGATCTTAGTCAATTCATAGAAACTGAAAAAATGTAGGCGTTTATATTCATTCCCAGAGTTGTTCTGGGTGTAATGATAGTCTTTTCTTCTAGTATCTGAAGTCATTCAACAACAGTATTGTACCAGTCACCTTCTCATTGTTACTACAAAATACTAAACCACAAGTAGCTTAAGGAAGGAAAGGGTTTATTTTAGGCTTATAATTTCAAGATCATAGCAGGGAAACTAAAGCAGGAACAGGAAGGTGAGTCACATCATGCCATCCACAGAGAAGAGAAACAAAGATTAATAATGCTGGTGCTAAATTAGTTTCCCATCCGGTTATTTGTTGCTAATTAGGTTAAACAATGTGTTGCTTAGACAGATCTTGGTCATTTCCCCCAGTCGCCTATGTAGCACCTTCTGGCACTAGACACGCTGACTGTCTGGGGACTGACTCTCTCCTGGCTTCCAGCCATGTCATTCCATTTTACGCGTCAGCTGCGTATGGAGTCTTCAGCAATAGGGTCTTACCACTGGCCTTTGGTGGGTCATCAAGTACTCTGACAGAAGTCTGCCATTGTTTTGGGAAACCTTGTAGGTTTCTCTGATCAAAAGCTCATTGTGGATGGTAGGCCCAAGCTGGAAGTGGGGGTTACAGGTCAGTGTCCACTAAGAAATTGAGGAAAAAGATAACTAATATACAAGAGTTAGAGAGGAGAGAGAAAGGGGAGAGGGGGAGAGGGAGGGAGGGAAGATGTAGGAGATTTAGGTCAGTTTTGATCCTACCCTCTCCAGTGTCTTGTGGTTCAGGTGTTTCTTGTAAGGGTCTAGTGAAGGTTCAGCCATTTGGTCTGTCTTTCAGGAAGTAGAATTTTATGGTACCATTGCCATTTGGGTCCGGATTACTGTTTTCCACCCTTTGATTCCCTCCCCGCCCTCCCATCCATCTTATTGTCTAGTCCGTGAGGTGCTTGCTGGGTATGTAAGGCATGTTGGGAAGATTCAGGTTAGGTGTTGCAGATGAGTGAAACTATGTGTCGTTTTTTTTTTTCTGTGATTGGGTAAGTTCGTTGAGAATGATCTGTTCCAGGTTCAACCATTTTTCCTCAAATTTCTTTATGTTAGCTTCCCCCACTCACAGTTAACCTTCCTACCTTAATTAATCTAATCAAGAAAATCTCTAAAAAATAAGTCAAAAATTTGTGTCTGGGTGGAGAGATGGCTTAGCAGTTAATTCACCTGCCTTTGAAGCCTAAAGACTGAGGGTTGATTCCCCTATACCCACATAAACTAGATGCACAAGGTGGCGCATGAGTCTGGAGTTCCTTTGCAGCAGCCAAAGGCCCAGACATGCCTGTTCTCCCACTCTGCTGGCTTCTTTTTCTCTACTCTCTGTCACTCTCTCAAGTAAATTAATTAATTAGTTAAAAAAGAAAAGAAAACAAAATGTTTCTCTGGTGATTCTAAACCCTGTCAATTAGACAAGCAGAAATTAACTATCATAGCCATACTTTCTTAAATTATTGTATATGTTTCCTAGAATATCAGAAATGCTATCATTGCTAATCATCAACATAGTGTTCACACTATAGTCTACTTATCCATTCTTTTTCCTAAAATGTGCATTACAAAAATTATTAAAAATCTTCATTGTTTAATAGATGGTGGGTAGGAGTCTCAATGTTTACTAAAATTGCAGAATATGTATTCCATTTGTGTATTTTTTAAATTTTCATTTATTTATTTGAGAGAGAGAGATAGGCACAGAAATAGGCAGGGAGGGAGAGAGAGAGAGAGAGAGAGAGAGAGAGAGAGAGAGAGAGAGAGAATGGGGGCACCAAGGCCTCTAGCCCTGTAAAATGCATGTGCCCCCTTGTGTGTCTGGCTTACATGATTCTGGGAAATCGAACTGAAGTTCTGTGGCTTTGCAGGCAAACGCCTTAACCACTAAGCCTTCTCTCCAGCAAGCATTTGTGTATTTTTTGAGTGTGAGGAAAGTATGTAATTATCATGTGTTAAAGATAACAAGATTAGATTATGAAAAGTTTGACTTTAAAATGAATAATTTAAAATAATTAAAAGAGATGTTATCCTCTTTCTGACTAACAAAATCAGGTATGTTTTTAATGTTAGAATACTTACTACTGGCTTTGAAGATGAAACAACCAAGAATTAGATGAAGGGTGACATATTATGCCAGAAAATATTTAAATTTGGAAGGAACTCTTAGACTCAGAAGGCACTGATAACACCCCAGTCCAAAGAGACACCTTTATATAAAGCTTTTAAGATCCTAAATAAAACTTCTAGTTAAGGTTTTAATTAAAGTTTGATTCATGTATCTTTTGTATAATAAATAGCCATTGTTAAAGAAACTTAATGTCTAATAATTTGTTAACAAATGATATATACAAATGTCAAAAATGAAAGCTTTGTAGGATTCTTTTATGTTTCATCAAAATCACTGTTTATTTTACTACTCATGTGAGATTCTAAAGAATGACTACAAATATTCTAGCGGGAATTTGTAGAGTTTAAAAACTTCATCAGTATGGAAGATGCAAAGAAAAAGTTAACACACACATACACACACACACACACACCTTCCATGGTTTTTCATGAAGCTGAAATATATTACATTAATATAAGTGAACAATACCATGGTCTAAACTTAGTAGCATTTACAAATTATTTTTTAAATTTTTCAGTTGCCAGGAAACAGGGAGAAAGAGAGAGAGAGAGAGAGAGAGAGAGAGAGAGGATATGCCAGAGCCTCTTGCCACTGCAAATGAACTCCAGATACCTGTAACAGTTTGTACAACTGGCTATATTAGGGAATTGAACTTTTGACATCAAGCTTTGCAAATGAATCCCCTTAATAACCACTGATAAATCTCTTTAATCCCTTTAAAAATAAACTAAGTAATAATCTATGGCATTTTAATGAAATTATAACTATTTCACAATATTAATATCAATGTATCATACCATTGAATATATCACTCTTATTTCACAAGTTCCTGCATTTGTCTGAATTTTCCTATGCACAGAAATTACAACTTCCTGACCCACATTTGTATTTCCAGTGTTCAGCACATTCATTCATTAAAAGTTTCTGAACAAAATAGTCTCTTGATAGATAGTATTTAGAAGTGAGTACTGGGTACTTAAGTGGTTTCCATATATGAAATGAAATATGTATTGTTCACTTAATAGAAAAAATGTATTTTCCTCAGAAGAGATTCAAATAAGCTTATTATATTATCTTTATCTAAAAATTATGGCTTCAATATGTTTTCAGATTCCATATTTCTTATGTTCTCTCATGCATGGTTTGTGATAAGTGTTCATTTAATATTGATGGATCATATTTTGGCTTAAGAGTATCTATCTCTCTTTACTTAAAATTTCTAATTTAAAAGGAATATTTAAGTAAAGGTATTGTGTAGCTGATTCCTCTGAATTGAAGAGGAAAGGAATTGATTTAGGAAGTCATCTCTGGGAGCCTGAAACTTAAAGATTACTAAATGATTTGATTGTAATTGTTCTTTGGTCTTTCATCCCTACCTGGAGTGAAAATGTGTATTTGTGTCACCCCAGGGGACAGGTTTCCTAAAACAATAGGAAATAGGAAGAGAAAAGCAGGACAAACTATTGTGATATGATATTAATATCTGGTTGTCCATTGGAAAGATAAAGGTAGGAACAAATATCTATAAGCGTTTGTGAAGAATTTTCTTGATTAGGTTAATTGACATAGAAGGGACTCACCTTAACTGAGGTTAGAGTGGGTGTCCCAGTTTGAACATAAATCAGAAAAGGAGCTAGGCAGCAGAATGTATATCACTCTCTGCTTCTTCACTGTGCTGATTGTGACCAGCTGCTTCAAGCCTCTGTTACCATGTCTTCCCGCACGATGTAACCTTGAATTGTAATTTGAAATAACCCTTTCTTTGTTTAGCTGCTTCTTTTGACAAGTCACAGTAATAAGCAAATAATTGAAAGGAAAGTAGAACCATAAGTGTGGGGTTGGGGGTGTTGTAATAAACCTGGGCAAGGGGATCATAGGTATTAGGAATTGGTTTGAGGGAGGTATATGGAATAGTTAGAAAAATCCCTTGAATACTGTAAGAGCAGAGCTTAATGACCTATTCTGGTGGGTACTCCTTGAGAAAAATCCAGCTAGTGGAGGCCTGACTAATGATATTTCAGAGGAAAAGTACTCATTGGGAATTAGGCTAAGTACACTTCATGTTATATACTGTCTAAGCAATTGGCTGCATCTTCCCCATGAATCA
This sequence comes from Jaculus jaculus, assembly GCF_020740685.1. Classification (NCBI taxonomy): domain Eukaryota; kingdom Metazoa; phylum Chordata; class Mammalia; order Rodentia; family Dipodidae; genus Jaculus; species Jaculus jaculus. The sequence continues at coordinate 154,043,310 of NC_059103.1, read as the reverse complement.
CGTGTAATGGACTGATTTTTTTTACTCTGGAATTCACCAGAGAAAATAGCATCCAAGAGGATTCTTGGAAAGCAGCTATGATTATTGGAAATATCAAACCCATTGGGGAAATCCCCTACACTACACTATGACAGTAGAAAAAAAATGGGCCCAAAATAAAGAACCCACTTACTGAAGGTTATCTCATGTGAAAAAAAAATTCAATAGATGGAATAAACTTAAATTTAATAGGTTCCTTTTAAGGACCCAACTGCCAAGGTAAGTACAGTTTTTAAACAAAACTGGACAATATTATCCATGTGGTGCAGGTTTTGGGGGGCATGAAAGATGTAAGATTCTGGAGTTCTTGTTTCAGAATGCCTCTATATCTATGCAATGTGTGATAGGCTCAAAGTCTCTGCAAGGAGGCCATTGCATGAAGCAATGAGGGTAAAAGTAAAGTCACAGGGTAGAGTCCAGGATGTTGGTGATGCCAGAGCCTTCAGATGTTTTCCAGTGAAAGCTGCAGTGAAGCTTCCCTAACAAGCTACAAGTGCAATAAGCAGCATGGCTCTCTGGAGCCCAGATAATTTCATTAGGAACTCCAGAAGTCACACTTGGGGTATAAAATTTTGGGACTGTCCTGTTAGGCTTTTGATTGTACCTTAATCATTCCTTGTTATATCTCTCTTCTTTCCCTGTGGATTGAGAATGTTTACTCTGTGATGATGCACAGTGAAAGTATATAACTTATTTTTTGGTGTTATAGGAACTCACAAGTAAGAGTTTGCTTTTGAATAAAATTGATAGTGTTAAAGCCTATGAAAACATTTTAAATTGAAAGGGATGCATTTTAAGCCTATCATGTCAAGGGGTGGAAGATATGGCATAATAGTGCTGCATTTTAGAATCACATATACAAGGACTATACTTGTGATAGTTAAATCTCTGGTTGTCAACTTGACAAGATTTAGAATCGACATAGAAACACATCTCTGGCAATGCCTGTGAAGGATTCCCTAGCTAAGAAAATTGAAGTGGAAAGACCCACTCTAACAAAGTTAGGACCCTTCTAGCTTATTCATGGTCTTAGATTGAATAACAGATAAAGTGAGCTGAACAACAGCATTCATCACTCCCTACTTCCTTACTTTGGGCTGAGTTTGACCAGGAGCACATCTTTTGTTGTCATGCATTCCCTACCATTATGGATTGTAACATTGAAATTTATTTTCTAAGCCAAAATAAACCTTTACTTTCTTGCATCTTATCAGGTATTTGATTAACATAATGAGAAAATATCTAATACCTAAATGATTTCAAAACAGTTTGTTAGTAAAATATAAAGTAATAATTTTTATGATACAGTGAAGCCTATAAAATAGTATATTAGAAACACAATCAGCAAATTAATATTATAAGCCACCTAACACATATTATATATACATATATATATATATATATATATATATATATATATATATATATATGATCCCTAATATGGTGCATTGAGAAAAACACATTATTATTTTTTCCTGTCAAAATACATTTTCCATCTAAGTAACAGAAACAGTATTATGTGACCACTAATGGAAAAAATTTCTACAGAATAACTGGCTTTGGTGTTTCAGAAGTGTGAAAGTTATAAAAGAAAAAAAAAAGACAAAAGATACATTCGAAGCTCTTAACTGATTTGTAGGGTTGTCAAAAGGCCCTGGTTTGAACTTTAATATTGTAAGAAGAAAAATGGTGCTAGGGACAGCCTTTTAGATGGGATCCTGGATTTTTCATAGATTGAAAAAATTAGTGAAGCTGAAAAAGTCCACTAAGAGCATCAGATTATTTAATAGTGCCTTGAAACTCATTGATTTTACAACTAGCTCTAAGACAAGGGTACAATCAGAGACAGTGAAAAAAGACTGTATGGAAACTCACTGCATTGCTTTTGCAAACTTTTCTTAAAAATACTTTATAGAAGCATGCCAAATGCTTCTTTAATGCTTATTATAACATTCTGATTAATTTAGGGTTAAATGTACCATGAAACTATCACTGCCATTAAGCCAATAAACATATCCATCATGTCCAATGTTTCATCTACCCTGTTTTTTTATTAATATGTTGGTGTGTTTAGTGATAGTTCTTAGGATAAGGTATTCAAATTTTAAATTTAAAGTGTATTTTTTTTCAAATTAAGCGTTATTTCAGAAATGCAGCTGCCTTTATTTCTTGTTTAAAGGATTCCTATGTATCTGTTGGCCAAAAGTCTATGAAATTCAGGCTGCTCACTTTCTGTATTCAGAGAATTTCATTGGAAGTACTCATTTGACTGCTGGAACAAGAAAACCCATAACTCCTTGCCCATTTTACAGGCTGGGAAACAGACATATGAGAAATATGGTTATCAGTGTATTCATCCATTCTCTTATGTTGGTGATGTCAACCCTCAGGGCAATCCCTCTTCTCTAGCTAAGAGTTTAATTAGCACTTGGAGAAATGTCCAGGGCGTGCTGCCACTGGTGTTACTGGTGAAGAGTCTGTGCCTGATGGTGGCAGCAATCATGAATGGATTCTATTTCTATTTTACATCGGAACTTTCCTGGCACATCCAAAATTTTGACATTTTTAAAGACAAACAACATATTTATAAAGATCTTTCTCTGGTTGATTTCATTTTTTGTTATTTTTCAGCCTAGATTTATTTAGATTCCATTATACCTGCTATTATATATGGTCATAAGAAATACTTCTCCCAAATCATATCATTGAGTGAAAGTATACACAAAGATGAAAACAGCTTAGTGACTTAAAACTGCTATTTAAAAACAATGTCTCAATTTTAAAGGAAGTCAATATATTTCTGTGTGTAAAATATGTCTTTTCACACTTAAGTAGTTTTGATTAATTAAAAAAATACCTTTTTTTAGTCTTTCTAAACATGCTATAACTAATGAGCCTGGCTTGATGATGCATACCTTAAATCCCAGCCCTTGGAAAGTGAGGTAACCCTGAGAATACAAAGTGAATTCTAGGTCAGCTTGGGCTAGAGGTCAGCTACCTCAACAAAAAAAACGGGGGGGGGGGGGTGAATTATCTCATTATCTCATTTAGCCAGGAGTGGTGACACAGTCCTTTAATCCTAGCACTCAGGAGTTCGAAGTAGGAGGATGCCAGCCTGAGACTATATAGGGAATTCCAGGTCAGCCTGGGCCAGTGAAACCCTACCACAAAAAAAAACTAATATTTTTTCCCAATAGCTTATGAAAATATTATGTATCTATTATAATGCTGATTTCACCATTCTAAATCTTATTTATTTATTATTAAATTATTATCAGTCTTATGATGAAATTCTTCATAAAATACATAGGCAGGATACCTGGTTAGGCAAGAGCAAGCTTTTCTTTTTATACCATTCCTAAGTGTATATACCCACAAAGACCAATTTTTTTAAGATTGCAAAATTGTTTATTTGACATTACTTGGAATTTAGTGAAGTAATTCATTTGTACATAGACTAACTCAAAATATTTTCATTAAGCAACAAGAATAGTTTCCAATATTTTCACCAAGAACACCTTTATTACTTAAAGACTAATGAAAATGTAACAGATTGTGGAAAGGGAGTGGAAAGAACATTAAGAGCCACAAGATGGGAAGGCATACTGTGAGGTATTGTCCCCCTGACAGAAACAGACTGGTACCTTCATGACCCAGTGATTACCTATGTCCCCAATGAGGAGTGCTCTCGGTGGAATGGGAGTGGGAAGAGGGGACAAAATTGGGTAACCTATGGGAATATGGCTAAGTTAAAGAATATTCATAAAGGTCCTGATAAAAATTATTTTTTAAAAGAAGTAGTCACACTAGGTTTTTACCTAAGAAATCTAAAACTGTCAATCAGAGCTGCTCCCCCAAAACCCCGCCAAATAAAGTCTCATTCTAGCCCAGGCTGGCCTTGAACTCATAGCTATCCTTCTTTCTCTGTCTCCCAAGTGCTAGGATTAAAGATGTGCACCACCATGCCCTGGCTCAGTGCTTCTAATTAACATAATTAGTATGAGACCAGCAGTCAAAACCTTATGTGAATAACAGCAATCATTTTTGTTATTTTTTTAATGATAAAAGTCTCATGTCATCCAGGCTGATCTCACACTTGCTATGTAACTGAGGATGACTTTGAAATTGATCTTCCTTCTACCTCCCAGGTGCTAGGATTACATGTCTGCCACCAGGTCTCACCTAGAATAACTTCTGAAAGTTTTGTTTACCTTATTTATTCTAGTAAGAGGGATTGTGTTGGCCTTAGGCTGATACTCATATGAATGTGGCAAGTGTCACACAACCAAGCCCTCAAAAAAAGAAAAGGCATCATATAAAAACTAAGTGTGATCTCCTATGTTCAAGGGGAATAATGACTAATTCTTGGGACATAATGCAGCAACAGTCATAGAGACAAGTATGAATCATGACCCTTAAGGAAAAACTAAAAAGGCTGTTAAAAAAGACACACAATCCTGTGCCCTTGGAACAATGGAAGCTTCGCAGACCAGGCGGCATCCAGACTAGACAAAGAACACTAATGAAAATCAACATGAGAGGGACATCAAGGCTGTAGACCAACATGGGCCAAGACAATGAGCGGGAGACACTACTCAGGACAGTGCAGTGTTTGCTCTGGTAAAGGGATGTAAACTTCTCTGAAAAGGTGAAATTGCACAAACCTCAAAAGAGAGGTAATCTACGTCATCTTTTAACTCCTTACAGTTCACCAGTGTCCCCACTATGACACTGCTGAGACAAGGTCTGCCTTGTCCTCACACTGACCAGGGCAGCAGGTTCCTGATTCACCCCCAAGTAAGCATGATGCAAATCTAAACTCACCCCAAGCAGAAGCCGACGTTAAACCTCCTGCACTAACCACACTAACAGCATATTTAACCTTTTGTAACTTACTCACAAAATGTGCACACTGTGCACTGCTCTAAAAGCATAACATGCTATATTAGACTCCTCGTCTTGAGGTAGTTCAAAATCTTGAAACAGAAAATGTATTAAAGTCAACAATCAAACCCTTATCTCCTGCTTCTCAGATTATTACTTCTTTCCTTCAGATCCTAAAACATTACCAACCAGAAAAATGGAGATGAAGCTATGGAAGAATATTTGACCCAACAAAAAAATCCATGAAGCAAGAGGGAATATGTGTCATTACCCTGACAGTCTGAACTTGACTAAAAACAAAATCCTTACTTGACTTACCAAAGACATGCACTTTACAAAGTACCCAAGAAGCTAGCACTGAGGATCCTGAGGCAGGGGGCTGCACTCTAGGCCAGCCTGGTGTGGACAGTGAGACCTTGTCTCAGAAAAGAGTAAGAGCTAGCACTCATAAAAGTAATAGAGGGTTGCTCCCAGCACTTGGGAGGCAGAGGTAGGAGGGTTGCCATTGAGTTCGAGGCCACCCTGAGACTATACAGTGAAGTCCAGGTCAGCCTGAACTACAGAGAGACCCTACCTCAAAAAAACCAAATATGGGCCAGGTGTGGTGGCGCACGCCTTTAATCCCAGCACTCTGGAGGCAGAGGTAGGAGGATCACCTTGAGTTCAAGGCCACCCTGAGACACCATAGTGAATTCCAGGTCAGCCTGGGCTAGACTGAGACCCTACCTCGAAAAAGCAAAAAAAAAAAAAAAACCAAATATGTATGTATATATATATATATATATATATATATATATAATGTTCAGTTCAGGTACACTGTGTTTTGTGAGTATTGTTCAATTTTGGATGTCTTTGCTTATTTTTTTTAGGGATTTTGACTTGTTTTCTTGATAGAAGGATTGTTCTGTTGGATTAGTTTATCTTGTATACTTATCTAACAACCCCTGCCATCTTATATATAATGCAAATATACTATCTGAATCCTGAATTCCAAAATTCAGAATTTCAACCAAATCTACATGATCCTCCCAATGGATTTATTGTTTGATTTATTCTTGAAACGTTTTAATTCATACCATACTAGTATCGTGACCTGAATACCATAACAACAGCACATTCTTAGTGAAAGACACACTTTCACAAAACTTGGTGTTTAAAAATAATCCATGGAAATGAAAATGGAGACCCCTGAAAAAGAGTAATATATAGTTACTAACAGACACTGTTATTCCCTTACTGGGGATTTACCCTAAAATCTCCATATCTCAGTTCATAGACATTTACTCAACCATATTTATAGCTGCTCAGTTCACAATAACTAAGAACTGGAATTAACCCATGTGTCCATCATTGGCTGAATGAATAACCAAGATGTGTCATATCTACTTGATGGAATTCTACTCAACAGTAATAAAAAAATGACAAAATGAAATTTGTAGGAAATGGTTGAACTTGGAACAGATCAATCTAAGTGAGCTCACACAATCACAGATAGATAATCATCACATGATCTAACTCATCTGTAGTTCCTAACTTGGATCAACTCTAGTTGCTGACATACATGAATGGCATATTGAGGCTTGGACAATAGGGAGGGTAGGGCATGGGGGAAGGAGAATGGTCTGGGAGGCACACAATGAACCGAAATTGAACTGGAATCATAGAATTCTCTCAAGAGCATCTCCAGGGGAGCACCTGAATCAAAGGGCCATGGAGAGGGTGAGATGAAGCCTAACCTTAGATTTCTTCTGTTTCTCTTTCATCTTTTTGTCTTTTTGTTGTTATTGTTTTCTCTTGGTGCTGGTCTATAATTCCCTTTACCAGGATATGGGTTACATCAACAATAAGCTGGTGATTGGAGAGATCTACTAGATCTCCCAAAACAAACAAGACCAACTTATATAAGAGTACTTGATTACCCTCCAGAGGTTAATGGTAAGACCCTACTTTTGAAGAGATGTCGACACAGACCATGGAGAAACCTAGTTGGAATCTGGAAAAGAGATAGTCCCCAGACAATTAGCCCATCTAGTGCTGGAAGGTGTTACATTATCTACCAGGGAATTGGCCAACATCTGCCTAACCCATTCAAAGTCTAAGCTACTCAGAAGCAAAAAAATCCTGACATGAATTTCACACAAGTGCAATAGTGGCACACAGCCATGGTGGGTAACTAACTGCTCTTGGATTGGCTAATCAATCCACTCAGTGGAAAGGAAACCATATCTGGAGCTGGGAACAAGTCATAAGCATATCCAGATAACAATTTTGCTTCCCAATGACAAGATCCCACTAATCTTGGCACCTAAGAGAGTATATATCCTTTAGATTCTCTCTAAGTTAATAATGGTTGTGTCATTTAATCAGTGCTTACTTCACACTCCATTTGACAGTCTGCTTCTCTTTTTCAGATGGGAGCAGGACCTGAGGAGATAAAAGACCCAGTGCACTTCACCACATTCCCATCTAAACCACAGAGGAATTAGGGAAATGAGTAAGAGTGCTGCTTTCTTGGTGAACCTGGTATCAGCACAAGGGTGAAGGAGATAGACCCTGAGGACACTCAACACCTACCAAGCCAGAGATCCAGAGACTCCTAAGAGCCCATCACTGAAGTAGACTTAAAACACACCCAACATTGCTCAGGGAATTTAGCAGAAGAGAGGGCTAAAAGATTGTTAGAGCCACAAGTTGGGACATTTTGCACAGAGACATTGCCTCTCCCCTATAACTGACTCTGCCTCCACAATGCCTGACCCACAATCCCCATGGTGTTGACCTGCATCCCCAACAAGGAAGGCCCCTTCAGAAAAGGGGTAGGGAGGAGGGAAAGGATGGTACCAACAAGTGTTCTTTACTAAATATGTCCATATCTAATAAAAATATTTTTTTAAATAGTCTAAGACTTAAGAGATGGTTTAGTGGCTAAAGGCAATTGTTTGTCAAACCTCCTGGCCCAGGTTTGATTCCCAAGCACCCATGCAAAGCCAGACAGACAGTGGCTGGCATTTTTGTTTTAAGCAGAAAGAGGCCCTGAATCACCCAAATTGACATAAACAAATATGCACATGCAAATAAATACTTTAAGAAACACACTCTGTTATGCATTTCATTTTGTTTTCATGACAGTTACATGGTTTAAAATGTAACATATTTAACAACTGGTTTGAAATAATTCTCTCTCATAAACTCATGTGTTCTGAATGGATGATCTTCAGCTGACAGCAGTTGGAAAGGTGGGTCCTTGCCGGAAGATGTATGGTGCTGGATTTATTAGCCCCTAGCTTGCCAGCATTAGTTGGCTCAATATTTGCTGCAGTTTTCCACATGCTGTGGCAGAGGTGATGTCAGTCAGGCCACGTTTTCCTCCAACATCATGGACCTACCTCTTAAAATTATAAGCCAAAAATACAAAATAAAAAATTTCTCCCACAAGCTGCTTTGTCCCAGAAGTGAGAATTTAACTGCAACAACGCCTGTGATGAGCAATCCTGATGATCATCTTGCCAGGACATAGAAGCAACAGGTATACAAGTCTATGGACAATGTGTCTGTGAACTTTCCAGATTAGTTTACTTGAGATGGGAAAACCCAGTGAAGGGTTCTGAACTACATGAAAGGGGAGAAAGCGAGCTGAGCACACACCCTCATTATTCTCTGCTTTCCAATAATGGGCTCAGTGCGACCAGCTGCTTCATGCTCCTGCCATGCCTCCACCATGAAGAAATATATACCCTTGTGTGGTGGGCAGATATAAACATTCCCTTCCTTAAGATACTTTTGTCAGGTATTTATCACTGCCATGAAGAAAGCAATTAATTCAGTACCAGTGATAAGTGATTTGTGAAATAGAATGGAAGTTTTATTGAGAATTGTCTGAAATAGAGCTAGACTGATAATAGAACCCGCAGAGAAGACAGCCTGGATCCACTCCTATCATACTCAAGGTCTACAGAACAGATACTGCCAAGCACTATAAGCAATACTAATTTAGTTTAAATTACCCGTAAAACACTTCCTTTAAGCAAATAGAATTGAATCTTCTGGGTTGGGCAAATGGGTTAATGATTAAGGCCCTTGCTTGTGAAACCTAAGGACCTGAGTTTGATTCCCCAGTAGTACCCATGTAAGCAGATGCACAAGGTGGCATACACATCTGAAGTAAATTAATAAAATATTTTTTAATAATTGAATATTCTTTATACAACAGATAAAAAATGTTGACATCAATAAATACAGGAAAAAATAGGTAAAAATCTCTCCTTGATTTTCAAGACATCATGCTAATAATTGTTGTCAAAATATTAAAGTACTAAAACTGTTTATAGTTTCACATTTATCTGTAAAATCCCATAACAGTATCATTTCACTTCTTTTACAGAAAGTTATTCAAATATCACAGCACTATTGTATTTCATTTTTAGTTTTACTTATTTATTTATTTAATTTCATTTCATTTTGTAATTTCTCTATACCCAATTGGTACATAAGTAATGATGGTGGTATGGTATATCCATTATATAAATGAATCAGTTAATATATACGTGTGTGTGTGTGTGTGTGTGTGTGTGTGTGTGTGTGCATGTGTGTGTGTGTGACAAGTGGACGTAAGTAATTCAAAGCTAATAAGATAAATTCATTTGCCAGGCAGAATTTAAGTGTGCATATTTGAATACTCTGCCTTCAAAATGTCTCAGAAAATTCTTCACTCTTACAAGACTCAAAAGTGAGTCCTCCATATGGTAATGAAAGGAATAAGAAGTACCTGGGAGAAGTCTTTTATATTTTATGTCCACTGAACTTCCTGCAAGTGGTACAGTGAACTTCAGGGATATGGCAAGGACAAGGTGGGCTTTTTAGTGCTTGTGCAATCTCTGAGTCATCCATAGTCTGGTAAGCAACACCAGCAAACTCACTGTCTTGTCATGGTGGACTTTGGTGTAATGATTCATGATTCATGTGATTGCTTGTTGGTTCTCTTCGGGTGTGAATGGATATCTGCTCACATCTAGATTCCCTCTCTCTCTCTCTCTCTCTCTCTCTCTCTCTCTCTCTCTCTCTCTATATATATATATATATATATATATATATATATATATATATATATATATATATATATATAAAATTCTTTTTTTTTGGCAACTTCCCACCTGCTTTTGTGGGATTTTTTATTTTATTTTATTTATTTATTTTTAATTCTATTTATTTATTTGAGAGTGACAGACACAGAGAGAAAGACAGATAGAGGGAGAGAGAGAGAGAATGGGCACGCCAGGGCTTCCAGCCTCTACAAACGAACTCCAGATGCATGTGCCCCCTTGTGCGTCTGGCTAACGTAGGACCTGGGGAACCGAGCCTCGATCTGGGGTCCTTAGGCTTCGCAGGCAAGCGCTTAAGCACTAAGCCATCTCTCCAACCCTCTATATATAATTCTTATTGCCAACGTTTATCCTTACAGGCAACAAACCATGATATTTCCCTCCGCTCCCCCAATTTCCCCTTCATAACTCTGCTCTCCATCATATCCCCTCCCTCTCTCCATTAGTCTCTCTTTTAATTTGATGTCATCATCTTTTTCTCCTATTATGTGGGACTTGTGTAGGTATGGCTAGGCACTGCAAGGACATGGATATCAAGGTCAATGTCTGTCTGGGCAGTTGCATTGTAAGGAGTTGTACCCTTCCTTTGGCTCTTACATTCTTTCTGCCACCTCTTCCACAATGGACCTTGAGCTTTGGAGTATGTGATGGAGATGTTTCAGTGCTGGAAATGCCTTCATCCCTTCTCAGCACTGTCTTGCCTTTTGGGTCATCCCAGTGGTCATTACCATTTGGAAAGGGAAGCTTCTTTAACCAGAAGTGAAAGTAGCATTAATATATCAATATGAACATTAAATGCAGTGCTTTCACAACAATTTGGTGAGAATTTTGTATGAATTTATCCAGACAATAGCAGGCTTTATACCCCTAAGGCTCATGACCTCCCCTGCTATAGCTTTTGATTAGGTTTTCAGTACCACACATGTATTCTGTCCCATAGAGTGGGCCTCCAGTCCAATTAGAGAGCAGTTGGTTTCCCCTAGAGCAGACTTGTTTGGTCACTGACGAATGGACAATAAAGATGTAGTGCGTATTTATACAATGGAGTTGTATAAATATGCAGTAAAGAAAAATGAAATTTGCAGGGAAATGGATGGCTCTGGAAAGAATTACACTAAGTGAGGTAAGTTAGGCCCAGAAAGCCAAACATAATATGTTCTCTCTCTTATGTGGATTCTAGCTACAAATGTATATAGACTTGTGTGTGAGCTGGAAACAAAATTCAGTAGCAGAGGCCAATAAGCTGGAAAAAAGCTATAAGGGAGGGCGTAGAGAGAAGGACTTAAAAGGATGTTATTGCATATATGTAAGTAGAAGAACAGATTACAGGGAGGGGAAAGCCTAAGTGAAGTTAGGGGAAGAGAGTGTATAACAGAAGGGCAAGGAGGAGGGTCAATCAAGATATTATGATTAAGACATATGAAAACCTACTGTTTTGAATAATGGCACACCCAGAAGCCGTAGATTGTTACTAGAAAACTTTCAGTGCCAGAGATGGGAATATATTTCAGTGAGTTGTTGGCGAGGGAGGTCCCTGTTTCCTCCAAGACATTACAGACTATTGCCAAGGGCCTTGGTTTCCCTTGAGAAAGAGATGGTTTTTTAAGACCCTATTGCTGAAGACTTCACATGCCTGAGCAGCAAAGTCACTGAGAAATCAAGCTGGTGCAGAACAGAAAACGTTCTCCGTATAGCACAGACACCTAAAAGCTGGGAAAAGCTGCACTTTATGCAGCCTTATGGGAGACAGAAGCCATCAGCAGTGAAAACAGTGGACACTGAAAGTCTCCTCGCTTTTGATTACCGTGACAGTTTAAAGGACTAATGGTCAGGCATTTTGTAGAGTATCCCTCCATTAGTTTTTTTTTTTGTTTTTTTTTTTTTGTTTTTTTTTTTTTTTTTATCATAGTTAACCTGTGGAAATGTGTTTTGGTTGCCTGATGATAGGAATGAAATAAAATTTTCATCCTCTTCAATTAAAGGTGCATGCTAGCAAGATGGTATGTTGGAAGATGATGTTGATTAAGATTTCTGCAGTGTCAGGATTGGCTTTATTGTTTTTATGTTTATAATTATTTTTATCTCACTTTTATTATTATTATTAACAACATATTTTGTATGGATACATCATGTGTCAGTATCCTTTTTTCCCTTGTCCCTGCCCCCATTCCGCTGGGGACACTCCTTAGTGGGGTTTTAGCTATTCCCTACGGGGTTGTATGTTATGCATTTTGGGAGCAGCCATCAGTTGTTTTTGAAGGGAGGGAATGTCTCTGGGCATGATGTCTCAACTTGTGTCTCTTATAAACTTTCCATCCCCTCTTCTGCAAAATTCCTTGATCCATGGTGGGTGACTTTTAAGTTTACTTCAGTGATGAGCTCTTGGGAGCCTCTGGATCTCTGCTTTGGTAAGTGTTGATATTCTCAGGGTCTGTCTCCTACTCCCTGAAGCTGATTTACAGGTTTTTACCTCACTTTCAACACATGCTGGATTGAAATCAACAATGTGCACCAAGCACCTAATGAGTGGGAAGCTTTAATTCCACGCGGTATAGTGGTTGCAGTTAATTTTGAACTTTATCAGGGATTTTTTTTCCCTTTCACCCTATTTATTTTCTTATTTAATAATGTATTTACATCACTGTGGACTTATGGATACTTGTTCTATTCTTTAGGTCGTGGTTGAGCATTGCCACATATTCCACTCACTATCTGCATTGCCGCAGGCTTGACAACTGACTGCTACTGCAGTTGGCCGCTGTGTCTTTTTAATGTTCATCATTTTTTCATCAAAGCTTTAGTTATTTCATTTAATTTTTCTAAAGATTTCTTTACTATTTAACAGTAAATGATACATCATACTTATTTTGTATATTATCTCTTCTAGTTCTAGAACAAAGCTTATGTCCATAAGTGTTCATGTATGGAGATTTTACTATGTTCTGTTTTTTGGGTTTTGTTTTTTTTTTTTTTTTGATTTCTCTGTTTCTCTTTTATTTTCTGGAATGCTATTAATAATATCTTCTAACTTCTGGAATTACATCTCAGTGTATTTATTTTGAAATACATGTTAATGTGCTTGTTATGATTGAAAAAATTCATTTTCATTAATTAGTGTAAAAGAATACTCACAAATTTTATGTAACACAATTTATAGCAATACAGTATTTGTTTGGTATTAAGGATTCCTTTTAGCAGTTATATCATTATACTGGTAACTTAAATCCTGGACTAGACTCACAGCTTTTTTCCTGTTATTTCCTTGTCATTTCTGAAGAAGATAAATATTCATATTATGCTAATATAACATGTGCTTGTTTGATATATTCACATGATAAGACTTCAGTTGGGGAGACTGGAGAGATGGCTTCGCAGTTAATGCTCTTGCCTGCAAAGCCAAAGGACCCATATAAAGCCAGATCCACAAGGTGACAGTTGAGGCTGGAGTTCATTTGAAGTGGCTGAAGGCCCTGGCAGACCCATTCTCTCCCCCACCCTTTCTCTGCCTCTCTCTCTCGCAAATGAAATATAGATAGATAGACAAACAGATAGATAGATAGTGACCTTTTTATCTGGAGCCACACATTAGTTTTCCTCTACTAGTGATATTTAACTTCAATCATATTGTTTAACAAGTGTCACATATATTACTCAACTATTAATTTGCCATTTTACTTTTTATTTTGTTATTTAAAGTACCTTGTAGGGAGAAGATTTAAAACTGTGAGATTATCTTACATCTCACCAAATACTCACCTAATGGTTTTAACATTCACTAATGATTTTTCCAGTTAAATTATATTGAAAACAAAATGAAAAATTTCTAAATCCATCATTTTCCAATATCTCACACATAAGCTCAATGGATAATTTTTCAAATATATTATTTAAAAAAATTAGATTTATTTTTATTTCTTTATTAGTGAGAGAAAGAGGAAAAGAGATAATGAGAATGGGTGTGCCATGCTTCTTGCCACTGCAAATGAACTCCAGACACAACGGACCTGGAGAATTGAACCTGAGTCCTTAGGTTTCACAGGCAAGCACCTTAATTGCTAAGCTATTTCTCCAGCCCTTTCTTATCTTTTATAATTGCATATTTATAAGTTATATAAGTATAAAATGCTAACATTTTTATTAGACAAAGTATGGATACATCATGTGTTGGTACCATCATTTCCCTCATTCCTGCTCCCCATTCCACTGGATGCCCTACTCAATGAGTTTGCTATTATTTCTAATGGGGTTGTGTGCTATGTGATATGAGAGCAGTAGTCAGATATTGGGGGAGGAGAACAAGAGCTCTGGGTATGAAGTCCCAATGTGTGGCTCTTACAATCTTTCTGTCCCCTCTTCTTCACCATGGAAGCAATACTCTTCCTCATCTCCACAATTCCTCTGAGGTTTCACCCGGGTCTTGGCTGAAGTGCAATGGGTGGTTTATGTCCTCAGGCCTCACTACCTTCTGAAAAAGAAAATCAGATTCTCCAATAGAGTGAAGTCAGCATAGGTTAAATTGGATAAATGTTATTAATTTAGGGAGAGTGTGATGGATATAGCCCCTCTTTTAGCCAGAAGCTTGAGGGAGCTTGTCATTGGAAAACATCATCTTTGTCTCCATAGGATTCTGGCCTCATTTCTAGTTCCAGATATGGGTTCCTTAGCCAACAGAAAGCTGTTGGTTAAGCATCAAGGCTGTGTGCCACCACTGGACTGGCATGTACATCTTGTCAGGGTATTTTTTTTTTTTTTTGATGTAGGGTTTTACTTTGCCTAGGCTGACCAGGAATTGACAATGTAGTTTCAGGGTGGCCTCAAACTCATGGTGATCCACCTACCTCTGCCTCCAGAGTGCTGGGATTAGACACCTGGCTTAAAATGCAAAGGATTGTTTTGAATAAAGCTATATGCAAGAAACTTTTCAAATCATTTTAATCGACTATACAAACAATAAAAATTAATATATTTACCTTAATTTTCCTGTAAATTAATATTAAATGGATGGACTGGGATGATAAATCTAGATTCCAACATGGGGCAACATTTTTCTGTGTAAGACTGGAATGTAGGATAGGGGAAGTTTATCAAGTTTCAATCTGTCTATATGTCTCCTAGAAGTTACCTTACATGGAGCCAAATGCAGAAGTTGTATAGGTCTGTAATTTCTGTAGGAAAGCATCATTCTTGCATTTGTTACTCCCTGATGTTTGACTTTTTTTTTTTAAGTTGATGATGACTAAATAATTAACTTAGGAGAGCCAATCTGAATAGGTACCTTATTGCTTGCTTTAAACACTTTGCACATTAATGACTGGGACAGAAAATTAAACCTATTTGTTTTGTTTTATTTCATGAATTTATGTATTTGCTTTTATGTTATCTCAATACTCTAACAATTGTATTGAGTATATAAAGGTTAAGGAATGTTGGCCATTAGCTGGTTTATATATATCGTAAAATGCTTTTTTAGGGGTTAGATGTTCCATAAACTATATCAGTATTATCAAATATTATGTTTAATCAGCTTTTTTGCTTTATTGAGGTATAAAATGTATAAAATAATGCTATATAATATTAAGTTCTGAGATATACATGCCTTGAAAATTAGATAAATCTAGCTAGTTCTGACATTACCTCATATATCTATCATTTTATATTGAGATTACCTAAAATTTAGTGTTAACAATTTCCAAGTACATAATATAGTGTCTTTTATTGTGATCATCATGACATACAATTCATTTCTTGAAACCATTTCTGTTGAGTAAACAAATATTTTATGTCCTTTGACATATTCCTACCCAATGCCTATGAGCCCCAGCAGTTGATAAATTCACTTCTCTTCACAGGCTGGACTTTTTTAAGGTGACATGTTTTATCAGTTCCATCTTTACCATTCTGAAATTAAATTCTAAATAATGCAATCTACACTATGCTTTCAAAATAATAATGTTTATAAAGGAGAAATCAAACAAAGGCATTAATTGTGAACTAATCTGTATTAAATATGCAAATACTTGGGCCAAACTAAAGTACTTAGGACTATAAATAGTATTTAAAAGTAACAAAGTACTTAAAAATCGATAAAGTATTTAGAACTAAACAAAGGAGTTTAACTGCAAAGCAGAGTACTCAATGGGATAGTAATGTATGATTTTATAGGCAGAATAACCAAAAGTAAGATTATAATAAGTGAAGACAGGTATAATCATTGGTGACCTATACAAAGATGGTCGTTGTTCAGGCATGATTTTACCTCTATTTTTTATTTAATTTTATTTATTTGAGAGTGAGAGGAAGATAGAGAGAATAAGCATGCCAGGGTCTTCAGCGACTGCAAATGAACTCCAGACTCATATGCCACCTGGTACATCTGGCTATGTGGGTCCTGGGGATTCAAATTTTGAACTTTTGGCTTTGCAGGCAAGTGCTTTAACCTTTAAGCCATCTCTCCAGCCCATGGCACAAGAAGTACTCTTACCTGTTGAGCCATCTCTCCACCCCAGGAAATACTTCTAAAGAATATATGTGGACCCTGTGATGGCAGGACCTTAGCATTCTTTATTTTCTGCTCTATCCTCAGCCTCCAGGATATTTACTGACTCATGGTAGGACCTAATGGATGCTACAGAGAAGGAAATGAGCAAACAGTCTGGAAGTAAAGACCTGAGAGACAAATACATGCTGTTTTAGTCATGGCAGGAGAGGAAGAGCAGCAGAGAATAATTAATTGTGATGATAGTCCAAAGGCAAGAAAGGGTCATGTTGGATTATTTTATTAGTAATGTAGACCAGGATGAGGCCAAAGGACACAGGGGCTCAGTTTTAGTGAGTCAACCCATATTTGAAAGATGAGTTTATTCCAAGACAATTTGGGGACATTGAAACATTTAAGGGAGAGAAAAATGAACAGAGATAGAGATTTGATGATCTGTAAGGATTTAACCAGTTCCATGATTTCTCCTAACCATAGCAGAACCTCATGTGTATTCACTGGACATCTGTTATACTAACAGCACAATAGTAGTAACCACAAAACAAATTACAGACTACTAAACAAAGCTTCTGTAGTCTTTAAAGCTAACAAGGCTTTCTGAAAATGCACATGCTGCTGTTAGCTTTGCACTGCTGGCACAAATAACCTGACCAACAGCAGCTGTTGGGGAAAGGGATTATTTTGGCTTACAGAACTTGAGGGGGAGCTCCATGATGGCAGGGGAAAACAATAGCATAAGCAAAGGTGGACATCGCCCCCTGGCCAACATAAGGCAGCCAACAGCAACAGAAGAGTGTGCCAGGCACTGGCAAGGGGACACTGACTCTAACACCTCTAAGACCACCCACAATAATACACTGCCTCTAGGAGGCATTAATTTCCACATTGCCATCAGCTGGGGACCTATTGTTCTGAACACCTAAGCTTATGGGCACCTGAATCAAACCGCCATGGTACACATGGCATATCTTGTGGATTAAAAAAAAAAAATAGTTCCATTGCAAGGGTTAGAAGGAACTTCACTATCCTATGGTTGGAAGCTAAGGACAGGAGAAAAGCTGGCTAGATACAGTGGTGGTGGTTCAAGGCTAGGTTGTGGAAAGCGAGGAGGGGCCATTTTTCTTTTCTTTTTTAACATGCAAGTTTTGTTTTGTTTGTTTGTTTGTTTGTGTTCTTAATGTTTATTATTTTTATTATTATTAACAAGATGTTTTGTATGGATATCATTCATGTGTTGATACCCTTTTTTCCCTCGTCCCTGCCCCCATTCTGTTCCTCAGTAGGGTTGCATTTATCCCCTATGGAGTTCCAGTTTATGTGTTGTGGAAGCAGTAGTCAGTTATTTTGGGGTAAGGGAATGCCTTTGGGCATGATATCTCAAACTGTGGCCTTTTAGTATTACTATCCCCTCTTTCACAAAATTCTCTAAGCTGTGGTGGGTGAGTTTTAAATCTACTTCAGTGATGAGCTCTTAGGAGCCTCTGGATCTCTGATTTAGTAAGTGATGTGTATCCTCTGGGTCTGTCTCCTTCACCCTGGCAGTGATTATCAGATTCTCTATATAAGCAGTAGTTTTGCTTGTCTCCCCAATTCCTCTGTGGTTTCAGCTATGGTTTGGTGGAAATGAAAGGGGTAGTTTATCTCCTCTGGTCTTACTCCCTTCTAAAAAATAACAGATTCTCCAACAGAGAGTGAAGTCAGTACAGCTTAAATGGTACCATCATTATTAGTTTAGGGAGAATTTGATGTATGTAAATCCCTCTATTAGCCAAAGACTAAAGAGAGATTGACACTGGAAAACATAATCTTTGTCACCATAGCATTCTGATCTGGTTCCCAATTCTAGATATGGGTTCCTTTACACTGAGTGGATCTCTTAGCCAATCAGAAAACTACTGGCTTTCCATTGAGGCTGTGTGCTACTATTGCACTGGCATTAACATCCTGTCAGGGTTTTTGCATCTGAGTAGATTAGACCTCTGCTTGCTCAGAGGGTTATTGGCCATTGACTCCAGTATCTCACTAGACAGCCTCTCTGGGGACTGGCTTTCTTCTTAATTCCATCCAGGTCTCTCCATGTTCTATGTCAGTATCATGATGTCTCCAGCAATAGGGTCTTAGTTTTTTTCTTCAGCCAGGTAATCAGGTGTTTTGAAAGAAAGCTGTCTTGATTTGGTAACCTCATATGCCTCTGTGATCAGCAGCTCAATGTGGGTAACAACCAATCTCTGGCACTGGGAGTTACAGGTCAGAGAGTAAAAAGAATTCTTGAGTTCACTTCCAGTCAAGATGGTGTCTACCTACCAGTACAACACCTCCTGGGGAAGGAAAGGCAAGACATTTAGGGTTCATTAGGACTTATAGGGGTGATCAGACTCTAATAGGCCTCCAGTGGGAGAGCATCGGTAAGCAAAGCAGGGAATCCCCTGATCCCACACTCTTAGGTAGCTCACCAACCCCCACCAATTCCCTCAAGAAGTTGTACTAGCCATAGTTCCAACCACAGGTTCCTCCTGCAATAATCGCAAGCAAGGGGAACCAGGCTAGCAGTCCAGCATAGCTCCATGAAAACCTCCATGCTCACAAATGCCATCCCACTCACCAACAGCCCCAACCTCCATGTGCGGACCTAGGCCAACAGGCTACTGTTCCCCCAGGGGACTGACATGCAGGAACACCATCACACTTACCAATGCCCCCAACCCCAAGGTGTGGACCAATGTCAGGTGGCCAGCACACGCCCAGGTGTTCCGGCCACCACAGAGATCCACACAAAAATGTTGCCCCCCCAACTCCATGGGGGGACCCAGGCCAGCAGGCTAGCATTCCCCTAGGGGACCATGGGAAGGAACAATACCCCACCTGCCAGCACCCCACCCCCACCCCAGTGTGCTGACCCTGGCCAGCAGGCTAGTGTTCTACCAGGGAGTCTCCATGCATGAACACCTTCCCACTGACCAACCCCACCCACCTCCTTACACAGACTCTGGTCAGCAGGCTAGTGCTCACTCTACCACCACCAGGGACCTCCATAATACACTGCCCTTCTGTGCTTGGACCCAAGCCAGCAGGCTAGGGTACTCCCTTCTCTAGGCTCTCCCAATACAGAGGACCTCCATGTCCCCCATCATGTGTCACCTGACCCATGGCAGTTCCATATCCCTGCCCTGCACTGCCCTGTCATAGGACCTGGCATTCTCATCCACCCACTGCTACAGTGTCCCAAGGGACCCCTGTCCTGTCCTTCACCCCTCAGCATCATGGAACCACCACATATTCCCATTCCCTCCTCCCCTTCATAGTCTAGCCACGCAACAGTCTTCTTTGTCCCATTCCCCCTTACACATTGCACCCTTGGGCCACCTGACCACACAGTCCCATACCCAAAATCACAGAACAACAACTCCCCAGCAGGTCCCCAGACCCCTAGGAGAGCCTCTCAGGCTTTTCTTTCTGAGACGGCAGTCCCATTTACTATCAGAAACCTAGTGGAAACAAACATAAAAGGGAATAATCATTTAAGACACTTCAAAGGTAGACTACAGCTTCTTCCTAAATTAAACAAGACTTCTACACTGTGATGGACAGACCACAACACAAAAGGAATAACATGAAAAATCAAATGCAGCCAGGTATGGTAGCATATGCCTTTAATCCCAGCACTCAGGAGCCAAAGGTAGGAGGATCCCCATAATATCAAGGACATCCTGAGACTACATAGTTAATTCCAAGTCAGCCTGAGCCAGAGTGAGACCCTACCTTGAAAAACCAAAAATAAAAATAAAAATAAATCAAATGCAAGTAAATCTAATAAGATTGAGCAGTCCCAAAAGGGACACCTCTAATGAAAACATAGAAGAAACAACAGGATCAGAAATCCAAAATGAAGATATGAGCTATGCAACCCTGGCCAAGCAAATAGCAGAACTTGCAGAAAAGCAACAAAGGGTGATAATCATATGAATGCTTCCTCCCTAGGTTAGACCTAATAGATAAGAACAAGGAAGGGTTCCAAGGACAGTTAAATGATCTGAAGGAGAGCAGGGGAACAAATCAAACAAACAAACAACAACAACAAAAAAAAAAAAAAACCTCAACAACCAACTGGGTAAGCTCAATAAAGACATAAAGGAATGCAAGGATGGGTTCTAAGAAGCATTAATAAAATCTGAAAATGGCGTGAAAAGGGAACTTGACCTAGGGTTGGAAGCTACACATAAAAAAGCAGCAAAAAAGCAATCAAAATTAAACACCGCCAAAATTCTACAAAAGCTCTCATGAATAAAGCCAGCCATGTGGAGGATAGAAATTCAGAATTAAATGGAAGTCAAAACAGCAAAAAAAAAAAAAAAAAAAAAAACACTTCATGAGTCCAAAAGTTTCAATAAGTTCAAAATTTTTTGTGAACAGCACATGTGAAAACTGTGGGATACCCTTAAGTGTTCCAACATTTGGATCATGAGAATACCAGAAGGGGAAGAAATTCAGGCCAAATGCATGGAGAACGTATTCAACAAAATTATGGGAGAAGGCTTTCCCACTCTCTCAAAAGAAAGCCCTATCAAGTTACAAGTAGCTAACAGAACTCCAAACACACTAGACCAAAGGAAATTCTCCAAGACATATTACCATTTAGAATCTAAACAACAGTACCAAAGAGAAAGTCCTACAGGCAGATAGAGAGAAATAACCCATTACACATAAAGGCAACCCCATCAGAACTACTTCAGACTACTTCAATGGAAACCCTAAAAGCCAAGGGCCTGGTATGGAACACTGTAAAGTCTAAGAATATATGCTTTCCAACCCAATCTAGTCTACCCAGCAAAAGTACCCTTATAATAGATGTGAAAGAAAATCTTCCCACTATAAAATTCAGCTTTATAACTATGTGAACACGAAGCCAAACCCGCAGACAATTCTTTAGGAAATTTTCCACAAAGAAGAATCAAATAACCAACCTCAAGTGCCTACAAGAAGCAGATCACAATAAGCAAACTCAGAGGAGGAAGACAAAAAAACTACTAAGTCCAAGAAAATACCAAACCACATAAAACAACATAATATGTCAATAAATCAAACCTCACAGCTGTTACCCTAAATATCAATGGCCTTAATTCACCCAGCAAGAGACATAAGCTAACATGGTGGGATCAGAAAATTAGACCACACAATCTGCTATCTTCAAAAAACCCACCTCACCACTAAAGACAGACACCTCCTTGGCATAAAAAGGTGGAAAATGATAATCCAAACAAACTAAAATAAGAAACAAGCAGGTGTAGCTATACTAATATGAGATAAAATAGACTTCAAACCAAAAATAATCAAAAAAGACAAAGGACACTTCCTGATTATAAAGGGAATGATCCAACAAGAGGATATCACAATGATCAGTCTTTATGCACCAAATACCGGTGCACCACAATTCATAAAACAAAACCTACTTGACAACAAAACAGAAATAATCACTAACACCATCATAGTTAGGGACTTCAATAATCCACTATCAGCAAACAGAAAATTAACAAAGAAGTAAGAGAGCTCAACAAAATCATAGACCAATTAGTCCTAATAGATATCTACAGAATATTCTACTCAAAATCCACAGACTATATTTTCTTCTCAGCAGCCCATGGAACCTTCTCTAAAGTAGATCATATACTGGATCATAAACTCTGCCTCCATATATTTAGGAAGACTGATATAATTTCCTGCATGATATCAGATCACAGTGCTCTATTGCTAGAAATTAACAAAAAGATGCTCCAGGAATTCCATTTGTTCCTGGAAACTGAACAACACACTTTAAAACAATAAATGGGTAATGAGCACAATAAAAAATGAAATTTCAAAATTTCTAGTAATGAATGACAATGAGAACACATTATACTAAAACTTATGGGACACAATGAAGGTAGTCCTCAGGGGAAAATTCATAGCACAAATGCCTTCATAACAAAGACAGAGAGGGCTGAAATCAACAACCTAAACATCCACTCAAAGGCATTGGAAATCAAGAAGAATCCAACCCAAAAAGCTCCAGATGGAAAAAAATAATTAAGATCAGAACAGAAATTAATGAATTGGAAACTAAGAAAACAATTAAGAAAATTGATGAAACAAAGAGCTTGTTCTTTGAAAAACAATAAACAAGACTGACAAACCCCTGGCCAATTTGGTCAAGCAGAAAAAAAGAGGGAGGTCAAATTAACAAAATTAGAAATGAAAAAGGAGAGATCACAACAGACCTAAGTGAAACTGGGAGAATCATTAGGACTTATCTCAAAAAACCTCTACTCCACAGAACTGCATAATATGGAGGAAATGGATGAATTCCTGGACACATACCACCTACCAAAGCTAAACTCAGAGTGGATTAATCTCCTAAACAAACCTATCATACCCATCAGGATTGAAAAGGTAATCAAAAACCTCAGCAAAAAGAAGAGTCCAGGACCAGATGGCTTCTAAGCTAAATTCTATCAAACCTCCATGGAAAAACTGAAACCAATTTTTCTCAAACTGTGCCACACCATTGGAGAAGAAGGAAAAATCCCCAACTCCTTCTATAAAGTTAGTAACACCCTAATAACAAATCCAGGAAGAGATGCCATACACAAAAAAAGAAAACCATAGACCTACTTTCCTAATGAACTTAGATGCAAAGATCTTCAACAAAATCCTCACAAATCAAATTCAACAACACATCAAAAGCATTGTCCAGTTGATCAAGTAGGCTTCATCCCAAAAATATATAAGGAGAGGGGTTCAACATACAGAAATCTGTCAATGTAATACAGCACATAAATAAGATTAAATACAAAAACTACATGATTATTATGATACATGCAGAAAGGCCTTTGACAAAATACAACATCACTTCATGACCAAAACATTGGAGAGAATAGGCATGGACAGTTTATATCTCAACAAAATAAAAGCTATATATAAAGCTCCTAAAGGCCAAATAATAATTAATGGGGAGAGACTGTAGGAATTCCTAATCAGCCCAGGAACAAAACAAAGGTATCTACTCTCACCTCCGTTCTTCAACATAATACTAGAAGTTCTAGTTCAAGCAATAAAACAGGAGAAAGAATAAAAGGGTTAAAAATTGGAAAGGAAGAAGTAAAGTTAGCCCTATTTGCAGACAACATGATTCTATACATAAAAGACCCTAGGACCTCCACTCAAAACTTATAAAGATGATTAACTTCTTCAGCAAATTAGCAGAGTACAAAATCAATGCAAAAAAAAAAAAAATCAGTAGCCTTTTAATATGTAAAAGACAAAGGTGCAGAGAAAGAAATAAGTGACATTTTCCCAGTTTCAATAGCAACAACAACAAAAAGGATACCTTGGAATAACATTAACCAAGGATGTGAAAGACCTATAAAATAAAACATAAAAACATTCAAGAAAGAGAACCTTTTCAGATGGCAGTGACCTTGGTATGACTCAGAAGGCATCATGGTACAGGGAAGAAGTGACAGAGGAGTGATCAGCACTGCAATATATGTATCACAACTTCCAAGGCTCAGGGTCCATTGCAGAAGAGGTGGCAGAAAGAAATGTAAAAGCCAAAGGAAGAGTAGGACTCCTTACAACATGCTCCTCCAGACACAAAATGGCATGGATATCCATGACCTCACAATGCCTGACACTACCTACACAAGACCATCATAATAGGAAGAAAAGATCATGACATCAAAATAAAAGAGAGACTGAGAAGGGGAGGGGATATAATGGAGAATAGAGTTTCAAAGAGGAAAGTGGGGGCAGGGGGGCATTACCATGGGATATTGTTTACAATCATGGAAGTTGTTAATAAAAAATATTTTTTTTTTAAAAAAAAGAAAGAAATTGAGGAGGATTTGAGATAATAGAAAGACCTCCCATGCTCCTGGAAAGGCAGAATTAACATTGTGAAAATGTCAATCTTACAAAAAGAAATATACAGACTTAATGAAATACCAATATAAATCCCAACATTTTTCTTTACAGAAATAGAAAAAAAAATGATCTCAAAATTCATATGGAATGGCAGAAGGCCTCAGATATACAAACATATCCTCAGCAAAGAAAAAAAAAAACACAAACAAACAAACAAACAAAAAACACTCTGGAGGCATCACCATACCTGATCTAAAGATATATTACAAAGCCATAGTAATAAAAACAGAATGCTACAAGCATAAAAACAGGATTATAGAGCAATGGAACTGAATCAAGGATTTGGACTTTGGTCAAGTAACTACAACTACATGATATTTGACAAAGTCCCTAACAATGTAGGCTAGAAAAAAAGACAACATCTTCTATGAATGGCACTGGACAAACTGGGTAGGCAGGAAAATGAAACTTGATCCACACATCTCGCCACTCACAAAAATCAAGTCCAAATGGAACAAAAACCTCAATATAAGACCAGAAACTCACCTACTCTTGAAAAATCAATAGGAGGAACTTTTCATTACATAGGAATGAGAAAAGTCTCCTTGAACAAAACCCCTGTAGCTCAGGAAATTAAACAATCCCTCAAACACTGGGATCTAATGAAGCTGCAAAATTGGAAGAAAATTTTTGTTGACTAAACAACTGACAGAAGCCTAGTTTCTAGAATCTACAAAGAACTCAAAAACCTAAACAATAAAAACTCAAAGAACCTTTGGTGGGTCATCAAGTACTCTGACAAAAGTCTGTCATTGTTTTGGGAAACCTTGTAGGTTTCTCTGATCAAAAGCTCATTGTGGATGGTAGGCCCAAGCTGGAAGTGGGGGTTACAGGTCAGTGTCCACTAAGAAATTGAGGAAAAACATAACTAATATACAAGAGTTAGAGAGGAGAATGACAGACTTCTGTCAGAGTACTTGATGACCCACCAAAGGCCAGTGGTAAGACCCTATTGCTGAAGACTCCATACGCAGCTGACGCGTAAAATGGAATGACATGGCTGGAAGCCAGGAGTCAGTTCCCAGACAGTCAGCGTGTCTAGTGCCAGAAGGTGATACATAGGCGACTGGGGGAAATGACCAAGATCTGTCCAAGCAACACATTGTTTAACCTAATTAGCAACAAATAACCGAATGTGATGCCCACACAAGTGCAATAGTGGTACACAGCCATGGTGAGGAACCAATTGCTCTTGATTTGGCTAACTGATCCACTCAGTGGTACTAGACCCATAGCTGGAGCTGGGAAACAAGTCAGAACCATACCCAAACACAAGCCCACTCTACAATATCAAGCTACCATCAATCATGGGGTATAAGAGGGCTTACACCTATCATACTGTCTATCAAAAAAGTGTTATCTCAATTTTCCGGGTGCTAACTTACTCTCCGTTGGAGAATCTGCTTCTCTTTTCCAGATAGATGCAGATCCTAAGAAGAGAGCTGCCCCAACATACCTCAAAAGGGGCCCAACTGAAACTAAGGACAACTGGCGAAATAAGCAAGGGTGATGTTTTCCTGTGAACCGGATTCCAGCACAAAGGGGAAGGAGAACAACACAGAGAAAAATCAACTCCTACCAAATCAGAGAGCCAGAGCCTCAGAGGCCCCCAACACCTCAGCACTGAAGCAGACCAAAAATGAACCCAACATGGCTCAGGGAAATTTTGAGGAAGAGGGGGCAGAAAGAATATCAGAGTCACATGTTGGGTCATGATTTGCAGAGACATTTATCATACCAGTAACTGGGGGCTAACTCCACAATGCACGACCCATTTTCATTAACAAGGAGGGTCTAATGGGAGGGGGTAGATCACAGATGAGCCTAAACAATGGTACCAAACTGCCTGTATTTACTGAAAAGAAAACTAATAAATTAAATTAAATTTAAAAAAATAATAAAAAAAAAATAAAACCTAAAAAAACAAAAACCTCAAAGAACCCACTCACAAAATTGGGTACAGAACTGGACAGGAAGTACTTCAAGGAAGAAATACAAATGACAAACACACACTAAGGTAATGTTCGTCATCCCCAACCATCAGGAAAATGCAAATTAAAATAACTACAAGATTCCACCTTTCCCTAATAAAAATAGCAAACATTAAAAAATCAAACGAAAACACATGCTGGTGAGGATGTGAAGAAATAGGAACCCTCATACACTGTTGGTGGGAATGTAGGATGGTAAAACTAGTATGGAACGCAATATGGAGGCTCCTAAAAAGGTTAACTATAGAGTTACCAACAGACCCAGTTAGTTCCTTACTGGGCATTTACCCTGAAAGCATCACACCTCATTTCACAGAGATTTTCTCACTCATGTTTATAGCTGCTCAATTCATAATAGCTAAGAATTGGAATCAACCCAGATGTCCATCATTAGGTGATTGGATAACCAAGATGTGGTACATCTACATGATGGAATCCTATACAGCATTAAGGAAAAAAAATGGCACAATGAAATTTGAAGAAAAATGGTCAATCCTGGAACAGATCATTCTCAGTGAATTCACACAATCAGAGAACATTAATCATTGCATGCTCTCACTCATCTGTGGCTCCTAACCTGAATCAACTTGAGATGCTGACATAACTAATAAGCTTCTCTAGGACCAAACAATATGGAGGATGGGGTGGAGGGACGGGTAAGGTTGGGAGTGGGGGATACAAAACTGGAGCCAAATGTCAATGGTACCACAAAATTCTACATCCTAAGAGACAGACTAAATGGTTGAACCTTCATGAGGACCTTAGAGTGAAACACCTGAATCACAGGACCCTGGAGAAGGTATGATGAAGACTAACCTTAATTATCTCCTGTTTCTCACCCCCCCTCTCTTTCCCCTCTCTATCTCTTTTGTATTGCCTATATTTGATCTTCCTTCTTTTCCTTGGTACTGGGCTGTGACTCCCAGTACCAGCATGGGGTTAAAATCCACAGTGTGCTGTTTATCAGAGAGACCTACGAGGTTTCCCAAATGAAGACAGCTTTCTGCAGAGTACTTGATGACCCACCAATGGTTAGTGGTAAGACCCTACTGCTGAAGACAGCTATGCTATTGATAAGAAATATGGGATGACCTGGATGGAATGTGGAAGAGAGTCAGTCCCCAGACAATTAGATAGTCTAGTGCCAAAAGGTGCTACATGAGCAACTGGGGGAAAATGTCCAATATCTGTCCAATCAACTTGTGGTCTAAGCTACTCAGCAGCAAACAACCTGACATGATGCTCACATAAGTGCAATAGTGGCACATAGTCATGGTGGGTAACCAACTGCTATTGATTTGGCTAACTGATCTGCTCAGTAGAATGGAACCCATAGCTGGAGCTGGAAAACAATTCAGAACTATATCCAAAAAATGAGCCTAATCTCTATGATTAAGCTCCTAGTAAGTGTGGGTTACAAGAGGGCCTATACCTATTAAATTCTCTCTAGAATAATGGTTATCCTATTTGTCTGGTGATGACTTCATTCCCTGTTGGAGGATTTGCTTCTTGCTTCTCTTTTTCAGATTAATGCAAATCCTGAGTAGAGAATCAGCCCATTACACCTCACCAGGGCTCCAGTTGAAACCAAGTGAAATTGGGGAAATGAGTAAGAGTGCTGCTTTCTTGGTACCAGCACAGGGTGAAGGAAATAGACACAGGGAACACTCAACTCCTACCAAACAAGATATTCAGAGACACAGTGCCTCCAACGACCTCATCACAGAAGTATACCTAAAATGAACCCAACATAGTTAAGTGAAATTTGCAGAAAAGGTGGCAGAAAGATTGTTAGGGCTACATGTTGGGTCATTATGCACAGAGGCATTGCCTCTTACTCATAACTGATGGTTAATCCCACAATGTATGACCCACATTCCCCAATGAGGAGGGTCCCTGTGTAGGTGGGAGGACAGGGAGGTGGCTAATGATCATAGCAAAATGCTTGTATACACAGTGTGTACATAACTAATAAAAATATCAAAATAAATAAATAAAAATAAAAAAGATAATTCTTTTAAGCTTATCCTTCATCCCATCCTCATCACAGCCCTCCTTTTCAGTTGCTCCTCCCTTACTCCTTTTGAGGGTTATATCTTTTAAGTTTCTCCAAGGATAAAAGTTTAATTTTTTTTTCCCCTCCACTTCCCCTCCAGTCCAGTCCCACCCAAACCCTTTCATCCTTACTGTCTGGGCTTTTAGTTTTCTATCAGGTGTGACAGCAACTCAAGCTCGAGCAGATCCAGGTTTTTTTTTTTTTTTTTTTTTTGTTTGTTTTTTTGTTTTTTAGGTAGGGTCTCACTGTAGCTCAGGCTGACCTGGAATTCACTCCGTAGTGTCAAACTCACAATGATCCTCCTATCTCTAACTTCCAAAGGCTGGGATTAAAGGCATGCACCACTATACTTGGCCATTTTTTTAAGTTTCTTGAAAAAACAGAAAACAAAATTTTTACAACTGTGCCTGAGGATTCACAGTACAGGAGCATTGAAGGAGCAACAGATTGAGTATTAATATTAATAATGCTTCTTATATACTAAAGCTGTAGTCTCAAATAACATTCAAGTTATGTTTCACTTATTCAAAAGCTTATTAATTAAAATTGAACACATACATTCTCTGCAGTGAAATTATGACGAATGCTCACTCATAGTAAAATTAAACAAAATAAAACTTTTCTTAAAAATGAATAAGCAAAAATCACTTATTCTTAATCCCACAGTGATTTTGAAATCCACACAGATAGGTAAATATATATTAAACAAATACCAAAAAACCTGATTAGTTCCATAGTGGATGTTTATTATCATTAAAGTTCTCAGTGGAGAAAGTTTCTGTGAAAGAAGTGAGGGCAGAATTTAGCGAGCATGGAATATTGTGCATGAGGCCCTTAAGTCATGCTGCTTAGTATCTCAGTAACATCCAAGAAAAATAATAACCAGATAGGCTTTTGGATAGGAAATTAATATTACAATTAATATTTAATAAAATGGATAAACTGTTCCATATAAAAGATATTTGTTAATATGACTTTATTTTTTTAATGTTTTTATTAGCATTTTCCATGATTATTAAAAAAAATCCCATGGTAATTCCCTCCCTCCCCACCCCCCACTTTTCTGCTTTGAAATTCCATTCTCCATCATATTACCTCCCCATCACAATCATTGTATTTACATATATACAATATCAACCTATTAAGTACCCTTCTCCCTTCCTTTCTCTTCCCTTTATGTCTCCTTTTTAACTTACTGGCCTCTGCTACTAAGTATTTTCATTCTCATGCAGAAGCCCAATCATCTGTAGCTAGGATCCACATATGAGAGAGAACATGTGGCGCTTGGCTTTCTGGGCCTGGGTTACCTCACTTAGTATAATACTTTCCAGGTCCATCCATTTTTCTGCAAATTTCATAACTTCATTTTTTTTTACTGCTGAGTAGAACTCCATTGTATAAATGTGCCACATCTTCATTATCCACTCATCTGTTGAGGGACATCTAGGCTGGTTCCATTTCCCAGCTATTATAAATTGAGCAGCAATAAACATGGTTGAGCACGTACTTCTAAGGAAATGAGATGAGTCCTTTGGATATATGCCTAGGAGTGCTATAGCTGGGTCATATGGTAGATCAATCTCTAGCTGTTTTAGGAAACTCCACACTGTTTTCCACAATGGCTGGACCAGATTGCATTCCCACCAGCAGTGTAGAAGGGTTCTTCTTTTTCCACATCCCCGCCAACATTTATGATCATTTGTTTTCATGATGGTGGCCAATCTGATAGGAGTGAGATGGAATCTCAATGTAGTTTTAATCTGCATTTCCCTGATGACTAGTGACGTAGAACATTTTCTTAGATGCTTATATGCCATTCATATTTCTTCCTTTGAGAACTCTCTATTTAGCTCCATAGCCCATTTTTTGATTGGTTTGTTTGATTCCTTATTATTTAACTTTTTAAGTTCTTTGTATATCCTAGATATTAATCCTCTATCATATATATAGCTGGAGAAGATTTTTTCCCATTCTGTAGGTTGCCTCTTTGCTTTTTTCACTGTGTCCTTTGCGGTACAAAATCTTTGTAATTTCATTAGGTCCCAGTGGTTAATCTGTGGTTTTATTGCCTGAGCAATTGGGGTTGTATTCAGAAAGTTTTTGCCAAGACCAATATGTTGAAGGGTTTCCCCTACTTTTTCCTCTAGCAGTTTCAGAGTTTCTAGTCTGATGTTAAGGTCTTTAATCCATTTGGACTTAATTCTTGTGCATGGCGAGAGAGAAGAATCTATTTTCATCCTTCTGCAGATATATATCCAGTTTTTCCAACACCATTTGCTGAAGAGGCTGTCTCTTCTCCAATGAGTATTTTTGGCATTTTTATCGAATATCAGGTGGCTATAGCTACTTGGGCTTACATCTGGGTCCTGTATTCTGTTCCACTGATCTACATGTCTATTTTTGTGCCAGTACCAAGCTGTTTTTGTTACTATGGCTCTGTAGTATATAGGTTAAAATCAGGTATGGTGAAACCACCAGCCTCTTTTTTGTTGCTCAGTATTATTTTAGATATTCGAGGTTTTTTGTGATTCCAAATGAATATTTGGATTGTTTTTTCTATTTCCATGAAGAAAGCCTTTGGGATTTTGATAGGGATTGCATTAAATGTGTAGATTGCTTTAGGTAAGATTGCCATTTTCACAATATTGATTCTTCCAATCCAGGAACAAGGGATGTTTCTCCACTTTCTAGTGTCTTCTGCAATTTCTCGCTTGAGAGTTTTAAAGTTCTCATAGTAGAGATTCTTTACTTCCTTGGTTAGGTTTATTCCAAGGTACTTTATTTTTTTTTGATGCAATTGTGAATGGGAGTGATTCTCTGATTTTATCCTCTGTGTGTTTGTTGTTAGCATATATGAAGGCTACAGATTTCTGTGTATTTATTTTGTATCCTGCTACATTGCTGTAGGTTTTGATCAGCTCTAACAGCTTGCTAGTAGAGTCTTTAGGGTCCTTTATGTATAGAATCATGTCATCTGCAAATAATGATAACTTGATCTCTGCCTTTCCAATTTGCATCCCTTTTATGTGTGTCTCTTGCCTTATTGCTATGGCTAAGACTTCCAAAACTATATTAAATAAAAGTGGGGACAGTGGAAACCCTTGTCTTTTTCCTGATTTTAGTGGAAAAGCTTCCAGTTTTTCCCCATTTAGTAATATGTTTGCTGTAGGCTTGTCATAAATAGCCTTTATTATATTGAGATATGTTCCTTCTATTCCCAGTCTCTGTAGGACTTTTATCATGAAGGGATGTTGGATTTTGTCAAATGCTTTCTCTGCGTCTAATGAGAAGATCATGTGATTTTTGTCCTTCAACCTGTTTATGTAATGTATTACATTTATAGATTTGCATATGTTGAACCATCCCTGCATCTCTGGGATAAAGCCTACTTGGTCAGGGTGAATGATCTTTTTGATATACTCTTGTATTCTGTTTTCCAATATTTTGTTGAGGATTTTTGCATCTATGTTCATGAGGGAGATTGGTCTGTAATTTTCTTTTTTTGTTCTATCTTTGCCTGGTTTTGGCATCAGGGTGATGCTGGCCTCATAGAAGGAGTTTGGTAGAATTCCTTCATTTTCTATTTCCTGGAAAAGCTTAAGAAGCAATGGTGTTAGCTCTTCCTTGAATGTCTGGTAAAATTCAGCAGTGAATCCATCCGGGCCTGGGCTTTTTTTAGTTGGGAGATTGTTAATAACTGTTCGGATCTCCATGTTTGTTATAGGTCTATTTATGTGATTAATGTCATTTTGATTTAATTTAGGTAGGTCATATAGATCAAGGAAATCATCCATTTCTTTCAGATTTTCATACTTTGTGGAGTATGTGCTTTTATAGTATGTCCCTATGATTTTTTGAATTTCTCTGGCATCTGTTGTGATGTTACCTTGTTCATCTCTGATTTTATTAATTTGTGTCTCTTCTCTCTTTCTTTTGGTCAGATTTGCTAAGGGTTTTTCAATCTTGTTTATCCTTTCAAAGAACCAACTCTTTGTTTCATTAATTCTTTGGATTGTTCTTTTTGTTTCTATCTCATTAATTTCTGCCCTAATCTTTATTATTTCTTCCCGTCTACTGACTTTTGGTTTGCCTTGTCCTTCTTTTTCCAAGGCTTTAAGGCGAAGCATTAGGTCGTTTACTTGCGACCTTTCTAATTTCTTAATATAGGCACTTAAGGCTATAAATTTACCTCTTAGAACTGCCTTCATTGTGTCCCAGAGATTTTGGTATGTTGTGTTCTCATTATCATTTGACTCCATAAATTTTTTGATTTCCTTTTTGATTTCTTCATTGACCCATTCATCATTTAGTAGTGTATTGTTTAGTTTCCATGATTTTGTGTATGCTCTATAGCCTTTTTTGCTACTGATTTTTAGTTTAATTCCATTGTGGTCAGATAGAATGCAAGGAATTATTTCAATTTTCCTGAATGTGTTAAGATTTGCTTTGTGTCCTAATATATGGTCTATTTTAGAGAATGTTCCATGTGCTGCTGAAAAGAATGTATATTCTGCAGCCTTTGGATGAAATGTCCTGTATATATCTGTTAAGTCCATTCCTTCTATGACCTCATTTAGTCCAGATGCCTCTCTGTTTATTTTTTCCCGGGATGATCTGTCAAGTGGTGAGAGTGGGGTGTTAAGTCACCCACTACCACTGTGTTTGCTGTTATCTGTGACCTTAGTTCTAATAGTGTTTGTTTGATAAATTTGGGAGCCCTCATGTTAGGTGCATGTATGTTTAGGATTGTAATGTCCTCCTGTTGGAGTGTGCCCTTAATCAATATAAAGTGACCTTCCTTATCTTTCCTGACTAACGTTGGACTGAAGTCTACCTTGTCAGATATTAGGATAGCAACCCCTGCTTTTTTTCTAGGCCCATTTGCTTGAAACACCATCTTCCAACCTTTCACCCTAAGATAATGTCTATCCTTTGTAGAAAGGTGAGTTTCTTGGATACAACAAATTGTAGGATCCTGCTTTTTAACCCAGTCTGCAAACCTATGTCTTTTTGTTGGGGCATTGAGGCCATTGATATTAAGAGATATTATTAAAAGTGTGTATTTATATTTGCCATTTTTTTTTTTTTTTGTGGTTCCGGTTCTACCTGTGCTCTTTTTTTTTTTTTTTAAATTTAATTTATTAGTTTTCATTTCAGTGAATACAGGCAGTTTGGTACCATTATTTAGGCTCATCTGTGATCTACTCCCTCCCATTAGACCCTCCTTGTTAATGAAAATGGGTCGTGCATTGTGGAGTTAGCCCCCAGTTATTAGTATGATAAATGTCTCTGCAAATCATGACCCAACATGTAACTCTGAAATTCTTTCCGCTCCCTCTTCCGCAAGATTTCCCTGAGCCATGTTGGGTTCATTTTTGGTCTGCTTCAGTGCTGAGGTGTTGGGGGCCTCTGAGGCTTTGGCTCTCTGATTTGGTAGAAGTTGAATCAACTCCTACCTGTGCTCTTTTAACAAGTATTTGAGTATTGCTTGTTTTTTCTAGGTTCTTTATACGTGTGCTTTTCCTTTTCTTCAGCATGGAGGATTCTATCAAGTATTTTCTGTAGAGCCAGTTTTGTCTTCAAATACTCCTTTAACCTGCTTTTGTCATGGAATGTCCTTATTTCTACGTCTATTTGAATGGATAACTTTGCAGGATAAAGTAACCTTGGTTGGCAGTTGTTATCTTTCAGAACTTGGAATATATCACCCCAAGCCCTTCTGGCTTTAAAAGTTTCTGTTGAATAATCTGCTGTAATTCTGATGGGCTTACTTTTGTAGGTAACTTGATTTTTCTCTCTAACTGCTTTCAATATTTTTTCTTTGGTTTGTGTATTTGGAAGTTTGATTATAATAAGGCGAGGAGAGGTTCTTTCCATGTTTTGTCTGGCTGGGGTTCTAAAGGCTTCCTCTATCTGTATTGGCACCTCTTTCCCAATTTGGGGAAAATTTTCTTCTATGATTTTGTTGAAGACACCTACTATGCCTTTGGAGTAGACTTCTTCTCCTTCTACTATGCCCTGAAATCTAATATTTGATCTTTTCATAGTGTCCGAATATCTTGAAATTCCCACCCATACTTTTCTATAAGTTTGTCTTTCTCTTTGTTGGCCTGTATTAGATCTGCCACCTGGTCTTCTAGCTTAGATATTCTATCCTCTCCTTCATCCATTTTACTGGTGAGATTTTCTACAGTTCTTTTATTTCATTAACTGTGTTCTTCATTGCTAGTAATTCTGACTGGTTTTTCTTTATTATTTCTATTTCCTTATTTATGTCTTATATTGCCTTCTTTATTTCATGAAATTGGTGTCCTGCATCTTCTTTGATTCCTTTGATTTCCTCTTTAAGTTCCTCTTTGACTCCTTTGATTTGTTCTCTGACTTCTTTGAGCATATTTACAATCATTCTTTTGAAATCTTTCTCAGGCATTTCCTCTAACTCGTTCTCACTGGAGGTCATTTGTGATGCATTAATACTTTTAGGTGGATTTATATCGTCTTGCTTTTTAGTGTTTCTTGTGTTATAATGTATATATTTTTGCATGTTGGATTAAGTTAATGCTTGGATTTTCTAGCTAGCTCAGTATTCTTAGCTGTATCAATTGGTTTGATGTTATATATTTTCAGGGTAGGAGCTTGAGGTGTTAGATGTGGCTCTTTAGACTCTGAGAGTATCTACAAAGGTGCTCCTAGGGGTTGAGGTTCCCTGCTATGGGGGTATTCAAGTAGGCTGAGTGGAATAAAATACAGGTAGATTCTAAAAGTTAACTAAACACTGTACCCATTCAGTCAAAAACAGCCCCAAGTATGTATGCCAGAGTAGTTATTATAACAACCAGATCCTCTATCAACATAGAGGTTAAGATTTCTGGTCTGTTGAGGGATCCAAGTCAGCTTGTGACCAAATGAGACCCTTCCCTGGTGCAAGCCCAGTTACCTTGGATGAGTTTGGTCTCAGTCAAGTTGCTGCCTGGGTTGTCGGGCTGCTATTGTGATTTCTGGAACTGGGCACTGGCTTTTCCTGCGGGGCAAGCCAAGCCTGGCAACTGTGGCCCTGCAGATCAGCTCCTCCACTGGGTCTGTCAGCAGCTGAAGCTTCTGCCGCTCCTCGGTCTGCTGCTGCTTGGTGCTGGAGCCACTGATGTTGCTGCCAAACTCTGCTCCTGCTTGGGTCAGGTTGGCGTGGCCGGGTCCTGGGCCACTGCTCTGTTTGCTGGAGCTGGGCTCAGGCGGTGGGGGAGGGGAGGGAGCCACAGCTGCTAAGGTTCTCTCGCTCCTCCACGTGTTCTTCTACCTCACGGTCTGCTCCTCCGTTGCTCGCTGCCGCTCTCTCCTCACGTTTCCCGAGTTGCGGAGAGCGCGGTGTGAGGGGAAGCTCCTGCACCTGGCTTTTCTTGCGGCTGGAGCCGAGCTTGGCGGCTTTCTTTGCACCGTCGCCGCCACCAAGGTTGGCGGAGCTGCCGCAGCCGCTTTTCCCGCCTGTGCGGGCTCAGGATGCTCTAGATCTCTCCTACTTCCCCGCTGCTGCTTCAATTTCCTATACACCTCACTTTTTAGTAAAAGTGTATATTTTGCTGAGTTTTTTTGATCTCCCCCCTCCCCCAGGCTGCTTTGGCGTGGTACCTATGCCTCCATCTTAACTGGAAGTCACCTAACATGACTTTAATATATTGAATATATGCAGAAAAATCCAGAACAACAACAAAAAAGATTCTGAAACACATCTATCCATTAGGGATAAGATACAGCAATAGACAAAACAACTGAAAGAAATTTTGAATGCCAGATATAATTTGAGTATAAAAATAAATGAAATTGTTGGACAAAGTATAAGTGTCCAAGAGTATTTACTGACATAACCAGTTGAATAAGTAAATCAGATAGAAGAGTATGTATTTGTTTATATATGACAAATCCACCATAGAGAATAATTCCAAATAATTTAAGTAGAACCTGGCTATGAAGGAAAGGGGGATATTTTCATATACATACACACTTATAAAGGATCTTTAATTGCATTATCTTATACCATAGGAGCTGGATAGTCTAAACCCTGACCATTTTCATGCTGGAGAGGTAGAACACAGACAGGTGCCCTGCTAGGAAGCTGTGAGTCTCAGCTCTGCCAGTCTTACACTGATTGCCTGGAGGTACCCTGGTTCCACAATGTGGCTTTCCTCCACATTGGAAGGCTGAAGAAGCTGCATTGGCTGACTGTCCACAGAAGATGACTGCAGCCAGACTCATGCAAAACAGGACTTGAATGAGTATACTCATCTCTTTTGCTCTTTATTTGTAGGCCCCGAGCTCGTTTAAAGCTGACCTGGAGGGTTTAATCACTTGCAACCCATGTCCACCAGGTCGAAAAGGTGACTCAGGCACAGCCCCAAAAGTACATTACCACTTTCAGGAGCCTCCCAGTCTAGTCAAGTTCTCTTAAGACCAACCATCACATAAATATTGTGTAACATTCAAATTCAAATAAAAATGTATGTCATTTTAAAAATAACATATAAGGCCCAACTCAGAACACATGTGGATTGAGTGTGGGGAGGATCCAGAGAGAAAGTAGGAGTGAGGAGTAAATAAAGAAATAAAGCCAGTGTACATTATTAGACTGCACTTTACTTTCTGGTCTGGTTTTCATATTGTTCACATTGCAAATATGGTGATATTGCCTTTGAAAGAGGCTTTCTTATTCTTGTTCACTTTATGTCCCCAGCTTCATTAGTTTTCATTTTCTTATATTGAATTCCAGAGCCACTTAGCTGCCCTTGCTCCCAGTTTATACAAGTTGTGCAAAGCTTTACTGCTCTCCTCCTTTGCAATGGTTGGCTTGCTGCTCCTTTCCCAAACCTCAGCTGACTTTGCCAGGTTGGCAAGTCCTTTGCTGGGTCCTAGTGTGGGCAGCTGCTCTCAGTGCTCCAGTTCCTACCTAGACAGCCTCCATCCCCATTAGCTCAGCAAGATTGTAAACCCACTAGCAGATTAACTTTCCATTATATTTTTTAATGATTATTTTTTAACGTTATTTATTTATTTGCAAGCAGAGAGGGAAAGAGAGAGAGATAAACAGAAGAGACAGACACACACACAGAGGATGGGCATTCAGGGCCTCTAGCCACTGCAAATGAACTCCAGATGCATGTGACCGTTGTACACCTGGCTTATGTGGGTTCTAGGGAATCGAACCTGTCCCTTGACCTTGCAGGCAAACGCCTTAACTGCTAAGCCATTTCTCCAGCCCAACTTTTCCATTTTTAATAACTACAATTCAGTAACCTTTTAAAAGACAAATCTCATGCACATTGTTTGTGCCCTAGATATGGAGAATCCCTCTCTTTTTCACTTCCTTTTGCCTGGATATTTTCAACTTTTTATGAATATAAAATCTAATTAGCTATTAAAGTACATTCACACACATGCACAAAAACACAAACACATTTTCATATACTTACATGAAGATTTTCATGCTGATATTAAGACAAGTATTATTATCTTTTTTTTTTTTTTTTTTTTTTTTTGGTTTTTCGAGGTAGGGTCTCACTCTGGTCCAGGCTGACCTGGAATTAACTCTGTCATCTCAAGGTGGCCTTGAACTCATGGAAATCCTCCTACCTCTGCCTCCCAAGGGCTGGGATTAAAGGCATGTGCCACACGCCTGGCTAGTATTAATATTTTTGCCATTCACAGCCTCCCTCACCTCAAATGCCTCCTGTATCTGACATGCAAAAGAAGCAGATCATTATGGGTTGTGCCTACATCAGGAGAGTTAAAATTTTGTCTTTTTTTCCATTCTTAAATTGTGCAGATTTAGCTATCATTTCAAAATAATCATAATTCTGAACTATTGTATATATGTATGTGTATGTGTATATATATACACACACACACACACACACAAACATATATGTGTGTGTGTGTATAATGCAGAATATCATTGAGCTCTTAAATTCTTTTCTAAATTCACCAGTGTGTTTATGCAAAACTGGGTAATGGTGAAGCAACATTCACTAGAGAAATGATACAATATTAGTAGTTGCCCAAATAGTGACACAAGCTACTGTTCTGGAACAGTACATTGGTGGACTGAAAAGTCTGATGCTCAATTCTAGCTTCTTCAAAATCACATTTCAGTTTGTAATTGTATAGAGAATATGCCCAGGAGTATCTCCATAGATGCTTGGATATTACTCCAATTACAATGCCTACTTCGCTGGAGAGTAAACATTCAGACAGTCTGTGAGAATGCCACTGCGCTCAGCATCCGCAGCACAGTGAGCCTTTGTCTAGCTAGTGATCACACACTATGCCTGCATAACACCCTGCATTCTTTACTTTTTTAAAAAATTATTTTATTTTATTTTATTCATTTGAGAGAGAGACAGAGAGAGAGAGAGATGGGGGCAGGGAGAGAATGGGCATGCCAGGGTCCCCAGCCATTGCAAATGAACTCCAGACATATGCACCTCCTTGCGCATCTGGCTTACATGGGTCCTGGGGAACCGAACCTGGGTCCTCAGCCTTCGAAGGCAAGTGCCTTAACCACTGAGCAATCCTTCCAGCCCCTGCATTCTTTACTTTAATCAGGGTTGTTTTTCCATTTGGCATATGCATGTACTTTAGTAAGGGATGGATTATTATATCTTGATACTCTTAGAATCATATGTAACTTGAGAAGTACTTGTACTTATGATATTACAGTTCAAAATAAAAATCAATAGCCTCTAAAAATACCAAAAGTTAAGCCTAAATTGGTTTCAATACAATTGTCATTTGCATTCAATTATTAATGTACAATAGAACACATAAGATAGTCTAAACATGGGAAAATGACAATTTCCAGGAAAATGTAGAGAATGCCTTCTTGGGATGTTTTATTCCACATGAATGAGGAGCTCCATGGCACTCCAAATACAGTCTATGTTTCTGTTTTTTTTTGTTGTTGTTGTTGTTTGTTTGTTTGCTTTTGAGGTACCATCAAACTCTAGCCCAGGCTGACCTGAAAAACACTATACAGTCTCAGGCTGGCCTAGAACTCACGGTGATTCTCCTCTGCTTCTTCTCAGATGCTGGGATTGAAGTCATGTGCCACCATGCAGGGCAAGTACTGTCTTCTTAACCATCTCTTTACATGTACTAAAAAGTACATGAACCAGT
Organism: Jaculus jaculus; assembly: GCF_020740685.1. Lineage (NCBI taxonomy): Eukaryota > Metazoa > Chordata > Mammalia > Rodentia > Dipodidae > Jaculus > Jaculus jaculus. The sequence goes on along the minus strand of NC_059103.1, from coordinate 154,003,629 downwards.
TTTTTATTGAGTGAAAAATTTATTTAGTTCAACTTTCTTACAGTTTAAAATACTTTATTTCTTCATGCCATATATGTTACAGACTGTCACACATTGCTAGGATGAACCTCCAACCAGACACAGACTATGGGAGGAAAGGACTTATTTCATATGTATAGATCCCAGGGAAGTCCCATCAATGGCAGAAGAAGCTGCTTACTTCCATCCTAACTGAGGGAGATAGCCTGAGCTCAAACTGCTCTCCCATACCTTCCTGGTGGGATTCAAATTGCCCCCAGTGACATGACCCCTCTAGCAAGGATCTAGTTCAATTTTAATAAAACACCAAAGTTTATGGGGACATATATTCACACTACCACAATGTGTCTCTTTTAAAAATATTTTTTCTCATGGTTTTTCATCTGTGAGAAGGTGAACATCTAACCACATTATAGTTTGGATGAAGTTTTGATTCAACCATGTGGTTTGTGGAGATTAAGATGAATAAGTGAAACTGAAACAGATTGATTATACTCTAAATCACCTAAGCTAAAATAAAATCTCAATGGAAACAAACTTATTTACATTTTTAGCCCATTACTTTGTTTGGAGTAAACAGGAAAGTAATTATTCTAACCTGCAGTGAGTAATTGTATGAGATTCATGAACACAACTTGCAGCTAGGGCATGCTAAATACTTTTAATAGTTAAAAATCGGCTCAGTTTCATCTTGGAGAATGGCCAGTTCTGTCTGTGTATTATGATAAGTGTGGCAGGCATACAGACAGTTTGAACATGGCTTGCCAGAGTTCACTGCAGACTTCTGATGTGGTCATACCCTCCTTTGTCCAAGTCTATATGAGGATACCCTAAAACTGTGTGAATAAAATAACTTAGAGCTTAAAATTTAAAAACAAAATGAAACAAAACTTCAATTCTTTAGATCCTTTTCTGATAAACTGTTTTTCCTTAATAAATACTACCTAGGTGGAGGTGTCTAGCTTGATACACAAAATGGGGCTCCCAGATGAGCAGAAGTATGAACTTGTATTTGGCTAGAAATATAGAGGCACCAGCTACACTTGGTTGCTTGTACTTTTCATCAGAAGAGGAAAATAAAGGCCTTCTTTTCTCAGATCTGTAACAAAGACAAACCAGAGTAATGACTCCACCCAAATGTATACAGGCTAGAGAACCAACCAGTTTTGGAATTAGAGGAGTATGGTGGAAGATTACTTTACAGGAAATGGGTGAATTCAAAATAGCCATATCATTGAAAAGTCTCACGCCAACATGGAAGATGATACTGCCAATCAATTCTGCATTATGGCTACACAGATGGAGCACCCCCCTTTCTTAACATTCTGCGCTCTGCATACTTTTTAGCACCTCCTGGAACTCATAAAATTGGGGTGCAATTACATAGCTGAGTGGGACTGAGTGGTTGTCATTCTCTATGAGGGTCTAATGGCCTTCCCACACCCACCAAAGGAGAACACCAGGTAAGTCTTCTGCAATATGCAGGCATAAGCTTGGGTGTTCCAAGCCTTTCAGGCAAATCCACTCACATGAGCATTTCACCAGCCCTTCTTTGTTGAACTCTTTCTTTATTTAATTTATTATTTAACTGTGTCTTCTGTGTATAGTTAGAAAAGATGACAGTGTAACATTCTGCTGGTAACTATCTTTATTCCGTAAATAAGTACTTGAGTGCTACTGCTGGGCACTCCTGAGGCGCTGTGTGTGCTGCCAGAGCCGTGTCCTCTGGGAGGACAGACAGAACTGTTACAGTTCACTGTTATAAGAACTTCTAATAAAAAACTGAATGATGAGAACATTCACCTACTTTTAGAAACATCATTTTGAAAGGAAGTAAAATAACTTGATAGAACAAGCTTATTTATAAATAGCTTCATAAATCAAATAAAGAAGTATTAGGTAGATTGGGCTGGAGAGATGGCTCAGCAGATTAAGACACTTGCCTGCAAAACCTAAAGACTTGGGTTTGATGCTCTAGTACCCACATAAAGCCAGATGCACAGGGTAGCACATGTATCTGGAGTTCATTTACAGCAGCTAGAAGCCCTGGTGTGCCAATTCTCTCTCTCTCTCTCTCTCTCTCTCTTACTGATATAAATAATTAAGTAAATAAATAAAATATATAGAAAATAAGTATTGTAGTATAACTAATATTCAATGTAATGTTTGCAGTAATAGATTTATGACTATATTGAATATTATGTTGATTTAATATAGACATATTATTATAATACAAATTGTATATCCTATCTATGAAATTTATATTGACTTATTTCAACCAGGGAAATTCACAACACAATGGTGAAATAATTACTCCATGAACACAAGATGAGTAACAATTCAATCTGGCACATTACTATAGGAAAATAAAGAGAAGAAAGTCCACCATGGGTAACCCAGTGAGAGGGGTTCAGAGGGAGGCTGAGGAGACAGCTCAGGGCCCTGATGTATCTCTTCCATCTTAAATATGATTGTAAATCACATGAAGATGTTTGATCACTTACTAATTGTGGTGGTTTGATTCAGGTGTCCCCCATAAACTTAGGTGTTCTGAATGCTAGGTTCCCAGCGGATGGATATTTGGGAATTAATGCCTCCTGGAGGGAGTGTATTGTTGGGGGTGGGCTTATGGGCTTTATAGCCAGTTTCCCCATGCCAGTGTTTCGCACACCCTCCTGTTGCTGTGGTCCATCTTATGTTGGCCAGGGGGTGATGTCCACCCTCTGCTCATGCCATCGTTTTCCCCTGCCATCGTGAAGCTTCCCCTCGAGCCTGTAAGGCAAAATAAATCTCTTTTTCCCAGAAGCTGCTCTTGGTTGGGTGATTTCTACCAGCAATGCGAACCGGACTGCAACACTAATTTAACAAAGACCTGTGGAATCTTCCTAATTCATAAAATGGCATCCTGGAATATATATGTTTGATCACTTACTAATTTAACAAAGACCTGTGGAATCTTCCTAATTCATAAAATGGCATCCTGGAATATCTCTACTCTCAGCCTAATGAGATACCAGAGGGGGGCTTGGGGAGTCTCCAGTTATGGCCTGATGTAACTCCCATGTTTCACAGAAGTCATAAAAGGACTTGGGTAACTGGCAACACAAAATGTTAGCAGCCCAGGCTTAAGACTAGTCTAAAGGGGACTGCTTGCCTCTCCAGCTTCCTTCCACTTACCACCATATTGTATGGCTTTCTCCATCACCATCTGTATTCATCTCATTATTCCACCATCCTTTCTTTCTTCTTGCCCCTCCAACCTGCCTGCCTCCAGACTGTTGTTCCTCACCCCAGGTTAAGTGATCCCCTGTAGGATGGAGGGCAAAGGAATAGCCAGTTCAGTAACATGAGTACGGTGGGAGAGGCCCTTGGTTTTCTTGCCTATAATGCAAAAATTCATTCCTTAGACTAACAAAAAAATAAGCTGAGATTTAATGTAATTTATTGAAATAATATGCATAAACATTTACTCAGTAGATCTGAGCAGACAAAACTAAAGGAATTAATATCATTATTCTTCTTCCTTTGCAATTGATCATAGCCATAATTTTGACTAGCTTTATTACCCATATTTTCACAATAGTATACATATCAAAATCAAATATAAATATACTTTCTGAAGGTGTCCCTCTCAGTCAACAAACTATGGCACAGAAATAAAATAGTCTTCAATTATGCCTTGTACAATTCTGGTTAATACTTTGTAACACTATGTAAAGTTTTCATTTGGTCTTTTAATTAAAATCATTTGCCACTGCATCCAAATTGCAATGGAATAACTTGAATAACTGGGCCCTCATACAGGAGCAGACAGCCTATCTTGGCTTTTGGCTTTTGCAGATCACAACAAACCTTACTTAGAAGCAGCCAGAAGGCAATGGATAGAATTCAAATCCTGGATGCAAATGAACAAACAATTTTCCATCCTGTGTTTGGAAAACTCTGTGACAGCTGTGCATTTGGATATGATAGAAAGGAGGAAGTTTAAAGCTTTCATTGAAACCTGTCCATGAGAATTACATGATCCATTCTCTATAATTAAGACTAAGTACTGGGTATCTGTCACAAGCCAAATGAATACAAATTAATTCAAAAACCTTGGAAGGGACTTGCTTTACTGATCTTCATAGCATGACCCTGAAGACGATATTTTATTATGTGAGTAGGATTTCATTGTCAAAAAAAAATGTCACTCTGGCAAATACTGAACAAGACAAGTTTTTTTCAGAGGGTAAAGTGCTTATCAATTTGATGTGAATTAGCATGCTGAGAGCCCCGTTTGATAAATGACTGGTTCTAGAAAAGTAAATGGTACCTTCTTTTTAGGGTGAGGTCTCTTAAAGAATAGTCCATTTCTTGCAAAATTGCATTCCCCCTTTGTTTAAAGAGTGGTGGATTAAAGTTAAATTGCTCATTTGTTTTAGGTTTGGAAGTACAGATTGAGGAGTCCCAGGTAGCTTCATTCAGCACACTTTCCAACAACCTGTCAGTGATTTGTTCACCAGGTGGGAGACCTAGAAAAAAGTTAACACTAATCCAACATTTCCTAATGATGCTATGTAATTTCTTGAATTTTTATCATCTTCTCAGACTGCAGAAGGGCTCTGGAAGCCAATGCAGCACAGAGATCTGTCAGACATATACTGAGAAATATGGTTCATGTAGGTAAATTTTATGCTGAGTTTGCTTGTTTGTTTTTTGTTTTGGGTTTTTTTTTTTTTTTTACAATAACATTCCAAGAGTGTTCTTGTATCTTTAAAATTTGGGGTACAAACATCCTCTGGGGTACTAACAGTTTTCTGTTTGGGATGAAGTGAAGCTAGAAGAATACATGGATTCCATCCCAGGGAATCTTCTAGTAGTCATCTGTAACGGCTGCCTTTCTCTACTGAGTTTAAATTGTAGCTTTGTTTTCAAATCTCTCCACTTAAAAAAAAAAAAAATGTTTTGTTCACTTGCAAAGAGAGGGAGGGAGGGAGAGAAAGAAAGAGAGAGAGAGAGCAGAGAGGAGAAAACCAGGAGAGAGGAGAAAAACCAGGGCCTCCTGGTACTGCAATTGACCTCAAACACATGGGTCATCCTGTGGATCTTGATCACCATCATCCTAAAATCTCTATATTTTCCCATGTATGAGGGAAATAATGCTACAATTGTGTTCCTGTGTTTCACTTACTTCCTTTAGCATAATGCCTTCTTTGCCAAGTTATCTATTTACATATATATGGCATATATTTGCAAATAAAGAGGTTTCCTTTTGTTTTTTGTTTTTTTTTTCAGAAATGTAATAGCTATTTTTATACCTTACCTTATAAAATGCCTATTTTTGTCTGGTGGCCACTTTCTTTTTTAGTAAAGTGGTTTGGTTACATGCTATTGAGTTGAGTGGCTAATATATTTCGAACATTAGTCTCTATCTAATGTTGGTTCTGAGTATTATCTCTCATGTGTAGGCTGTTTCTTTCAACCTTTGGTTATTTAATGCAGCCTTTGTTGTACAGACGCCTTCCTCTGTGTCTGTCTTTGCCATTGTTGCCTGAGTATGAGCTAAAATATCTTGTCCAGATCAATGTGCGAATGGTTTATCTCTATGCTTTCTATTTATGGTATCAGACTTTTGGTTCTTGTGTTTAATTCTTCGCCATATGATTTAACTTTGTTTAAATGATAAAGGGCATTATTTTATCAATTGTATGATCTATCTATCTATCTATCTATCTATCTATCTATCTATCTGATATGCACACATGAACACATACTTATACACATACACAATGTATAAAGAGATTTTTTCATAAATAATGGCCTATGCAGTTAAGGACATTAATAAGTCCTGTAATCTGTTGTCTGCAAATTAGTATCCCAGGAATGCTGGTGGAATTTCTTTCCAAGTTCAAAGGCCTGAGAATCAAGGGAGCTAATTGTTTAAGTATTAGTTGTAGGAGAGAAAAGATAGGAGAGATGTTTCAATTCAAGCAGGAAAGAAAAAAGTAAGAAGGCAGTATTCTATTTCCTTCACTTTTTATTCTATTCAGTCACTCAATAACTTGATGCCAATTACAGTCAGCTTTACCTTGCTGGCAGCAAACATCCAAACAAGAACAGCTTGTTAGAGCAAAGAGTTTATTTTGGCTTACAGACTTGATGGGAAGCTCCATGATGGCAGGGTAAAATGATGGCATGTATACAGAGTGGACATGATGTCCTGGCCAACATCAAGTGGCAACAGCAGCAGGAGTGTAGACCAAATGCTGGCAAGCTTAAGCTGGCTATAATACCAATAATCCTGCCCCCAACAATACTGCTTCCAGGAGACTTCAGTTCCCAAATAACCACTAGTTGGAGGACCTAAGCATTCAGAACACCCGAGTTTATAGGTAACACTGGAATCAAATCACACAATGACTTACCCCAATTGGGGGCAAACTCTATTTTACTATTTGGAATAATGCAAATGAAAATCTCATCTAGAAACACCCTCACAGACAGATGTGTAAATAATGTTTAAGGTAGTTCCTCTTGCCATTGAAAACCATGAATAAAATTAATCACTGCTTCTGTGTAAATGATTGGGATACAGTATGTTTTAGAATATCATTCATTTATGAAATTTTGTTGTATAGAAAATTCCTCTAGGTCCTTGCATGGTCAGTGCATGGATAGGCACAGCAGTCTGGAGTGAGTAGGTTGGGCCCATATCTGGACTCCTCTCACTGCCTGGGTCTTTGTTCCTTGTGCAGACAGTATGTGAGTAGCTGAGCACTCTGCAGTGAGTAGAACAGACCCCTGTATCTAGGCTTCTCCCAATTCCCGAGTCTAGGTTGCCTGCACTGTTCTATGTCCTAGAGGGCTCAGCACAGAAGTAGGCCAGATCCCTGTTCTCTTGCTCTTCCTGGGCCCCTGGCACTGGTAAGTCCTGTTGTTCTTTGCTCAGGAAGGCCTAGTCCCTGTGTGAGCTATGGAATGAGGCCTATTGCTCTGGTATTTTGACTGGCCAAAATCCCTGTTCACCTGAGTCAGAGGGTGAACAGGCCAAAGGACACAAAATTGCTTCCTCCTTTAAAAAATAAAATAGAATAGTCTTTGTAAAATGTAAAACAACGCCAAAAAGCCAACAAAAGTCAGAAAACTAAGAAATCTCCACTAAAAATACCTAGTCCTACTACTGAAGCCTCCATTGAAATCACAGAGTAATCAACACAAATTCATTCTCCAAATGAAGACACAAAAACCATTGGGACCCTGATAAAATAAAAAAAAATAAAGAAAAATAAAAATAAACAATCACTGAACTTGAAGCAAACTACCAAAGAACCAACAACCATATCAATAAAATTGAATAGAATCATCTCCTAGAGCACACAAGTTTTGACAGTAGGCTTAACTTTATTGAGGAAAACATTACAACCCTACAAAGAGATATGAATAAATTGAGGGTAAGTGAAGAAATGTAAGACAACAACAACCAGTTAATTAGGTTTCATAAAGCCTTCATCAAATGCAAGAATGAACTACAAGAAGTATCAAGAAAATCAGAATTCAAATTGAATTCATACCTCAAAAAAGAGATGGACAGTATACAAAACAAAAATGAAATAGAATTTATAAAAAAAATCTATCTAGAACCACTCACCAACTGAGCTACTCATGTGGAAAACATAACCTCTGATCTGGAAGATAAGACAGAAGAAATTGATTGTGAGGCCAAAAACTTTGCTAAGTTCAAAAAATCAAGTTGACAGAATATGAGGGAACTGTGGGACACTCTAAAATGACCAAACATCTGGATCACTGGTTATACCAGAAGGAGAGGAAATCCAGACTAGAGGCATAGAAAACATACTTAATAAAATCATTGTTGAAAAATGTTCTTAATCTTGCAAAATAGAGGACCATGCAGGAACAAGAAACCCACAGAACACCAAACAGGCAGGACCAAAGAAAAACCTCTCAAAGACACATCATAGTTAAAATCCTTAACAAAGAAAACAAAGAGAGAGGGTTAAAAACAGTAAGAGAGAAGCAATGCACAACATATGAAGGCAAAACCATTAAAATAACATCAGATTTCTCAGTGGAAACCCAGGAAGCCAGAAGGGCCTGGAATGGAAAACTTCAAAATCTGAAAATCTATGGCTTCCAATCCAAGCTTCTTTAGCCAGCAAAAGTATTCCTCATAATATATGATGAAAGAAAAATTTCCATGAACGAAGCAACTCTACAGTTATATAAACACAAAGCCAACCTACAGAGAATACTTTAGGGAATACTCCACACCGAACAGTCAAACAGCCACTCTTGAGGGACAACAGGGAAATCACAGTAACCAAAATAAACCGGGATCAAATCAGTACGTAACACAAGCAAGCACCCAAACCCATAAGATACCTCATCATGGCAGGGATTAATTCCAACTAATTAATAATTCAAATTAGTAGATAGATCATCCTAGCAGAAAATCAACAGGGAAATAATAGAGCTTAATAACATCATAGATAACTAGACCTAATGGATATCTGCAGAACTTTCCACACAACTCTATAGAATACACATTCTTTCAGCAGCCCACAGAACCTTTTCCAAAATAGAACACATATTAGGCCATAAAGCATGCCTTCATAAAGTCAGGAAAATTGAAGTCATGTCAGATCACTATTCTTTAAAGCTAGAAATTAACAACAAGAGAAACATCAAGTACTCCACCAACTCCTGAAGACTAAACAACACACTATTAGACAATGAGTGTGTCACTGAAGAAATTGAAAAAGAAATTGTAAAATTCCTATATTTGAATGATAATGAAAACACAATCTATCAAAGTTATGGCTTTTTGCCAAGATGGCACCGAAAGCCAAGAAGGAAGCTCCTGCCCCTCCCAAAGCTGAAGCCAAAGCAAAGGCCCTGAAAGCCAAGAAGGCCCTGCTGGAAGGCGTCCACAGCCACAAAAAGAAAAAGATCAGCATGTCACCCACCTTTCTACGACCCAAGACACTGCACCTCCTAAGGCAGCCTAAATCCCCTCGGAAGAGCGCCCCCAGGAGAAACAAGCTTGACCATTATGCCATCATCAAGTTCCCCCTGACCACCGAGTCGGCCATGAAGAAGATAGACGACAATACCACCCTGGTGTTCACTGTGGACGTAAAGGGTAACAAGCGCCAGATCAAACAGGCTGTGAAGAAACTATGACACTGATGTGGCCAAAGTCAACACCCTGATCATTCCTGATGGAGAGAAGAAGGCCTATGTTCGGCTGGCTCCCGATTATGATGCTTTGGATGTTGCCAACAAAATTGGGATCCAGCTGGTTAATTCTAAATACACTTTTTTTTTCACTATTAAAAAAAAAATAAATAAATAACTTATGTAACTCAATGAAGGCAGCCATAAGGGGAAAATTCATAGCCCTACATGCCTTTTTTACAAAGACAGAGAGATCACAAATAATAAATTGACTATCAACCTAAGGGTCCTTGAAAACCAAGAAGTATCCAACACAAAGAGCTCCAGACAGAAAGAAATGATCAAGATTAGAGCAGAAATAAATGAATTTGGAAAGAAGAAAATTAATTTTAAAAAAATTCAACAAAGCAAAGATATGGTTTTTCACAAAAATAAACAAGATTGGCAAACCACTGGCCAAAGTGATCAAGGAAAAAAAAAAGAGAAGTCTCAAATTAAGAAAATCAGGAATGGCTGGGTGTGGTGGCGCACACCTTTAATCCCAGCACTCTGGAGGCAGAGGTAGGAGGATCATGGTGCATTCAAGGCCACCCTGAGACTAAATAGTGAATTCCAGGTCAGCCTGGGCTAGAATGAAACCCTACCTTGAAAAAACAAAAAAACAAAAAAACAAAAAAAAAAAAAGGAAAGATCACTACAGACATCAATAAAATTGGAAGAATCATCAGTGCACACGTCACTACTTCACATAAATAAGTAATCTGGAAGAAATGGATGAATTCCTAGAAACATACCACCTACCAAAACTAAACTCAGAGCTGATTAATCTCCTAAACAAATCTATCACATCCATGGAGATTGAAAAGTTAAAGAAATCCCCACAATCAGATGGCTTCTTAGTTGAATTCTTTCAAACCTTCATAGAAGAAATGTAACCAATTTTTTTCAAACTATTCTGCATAATAAGAGACCAGGGTATCATCCCTGACTCCTATTATGACTAGCATCACCCTGATGCCAAAACCAGATGGATGCAACAAGGAAATAAAAGTATAGGCCTATATCCCTAATGAACTTAGATGTAAAAGTCCTGAAACAAATCCTTGCAAACTGAATTCAACAACAAATCAAAATCATTAACCTCCTTGATCATGTAGGTTTCATCTCAGGATGCAGGGATGGCTTAACATATGGAAATTGGCAATACACATAAATAAATTGAACCATATGAACCACATGTTCATCTCAATTGATGCAGAGAAGGCCTTTGACAAAATACAGCACCACTTCCTGATAAAAACACAGGAAAGAATGGGCATGGAGGGCTAATATCATAATAAATAAATAATAAAAAAATAATAAAGTCTACATATAAAGCTCATAAAGCCTAAATAATATTTTTGTTTTCTTGAGGTAGGGTCTCACTCTATCCCAGGCTGACCTGGAATTCACTATGTAGTCTCAGGGTGATCTCGAACACACAGTGAACCTCCTACCTCTGCCTCCCAAATGCTGGGATTAAAGAAGTGCACCACCAGACCCAGCCCAAATTAGTTTTTTTTGTTCAGTTTTTATTTATCTATTTGAGCGTGACAGACACAGAGAGAAAGACAGAGAGAAGGAGAGAGAGAGAGAGAGAGAGAGAGAGAGAGAGAGAGAGAGAGAGAACATGGGCATACCAGGGCCTCTAGCCACTGCAAACGAACTCTAGATGTGTGGCCCCTGATGCATCTGGCTAATGTGGGTCTTGGGAAATTGAGCCTTGAACTGGGGGCCTTAGGCTTCACAGGCAAGCACGTAACTGCTAAGCCATCCCTCCAGCCCCCAACTAATATTTAATGGGGAAAAAATCAAGGAGTTCCCCTTGAGATTAGGAAGAAGATAGGGGTACTCACTGTCACCACTGCTTCTCAACATAGTACTAGAAGTACTAGCAGAAGCAATAAGACAGGAGAAAGAAATAAAGTTTCCATCTCAAAACTTCTAAAGGTGATAAATTCCATCAGCAAAGTGGCAGGATACATAATCAATGCACAAAAATCAGTAGCTTTTCTATATGAAAAGGAAATATATTCTGAAAAAGAAATCTGTGAGACTGTCCCATTTCCAATAGCAACAAAAAATTAAGTATCTTGGTATAACACTAACAAAGGAAGTAAAGGGACTACATAATGAAAACACTCAAGAAAGAAATAAAGGACTTAAGATGGAAGGACCTCAAATGTTCCTGGATAGGTAAAATTAATATTGTGAAAATGGAACTTATGCCAAAAGCAATATACAGATCTAATTCAATACCAATAAAAATACCAGCATCCTTCTTCACTGTGACTGAAAAAAATATGTTCTCAAAATTCATATGGTATGGCAGAAGGACTCAGATATCCAAATATATCGTCAGCAAAAGAAACACCTCTGGTGGTATCACTATACCTGATCTAAAGCTATATTGCAAAACCATAGTGACAAAAAACAGCATGGTTCTGGAGTAAAAACAGAATTGAAGACATATACCTGAAGGCAAGAAACTACAGGTGTTTCATCTTTGACAAAATTGCCAATGATGTAGACTGGAGAAAAGACAGCATTTTTAACAAATGGTGTTGGTCAGATTGGATAACCATATGTAGAAAAACGAATTTAGACCCAATGATTTCACCATACACAAAGTCAAGTCCAAATAGATTAAAGACCTTAATATAAGACCTGAATGTCTTCAACTACTAGAAGAAGAAAAAAAAAAAAAAAAGGAAGCACTCTCCACGGTATAGGACTGGGAAAAGGCATCCTTAACAAAACCCCAGTAGCCAAGGAAATTAAGAAAGCACTCAACCAGTGGGATCTAATGAAACTAAAAATCTTTTGCACAGACTAACATACCATAAGCAAAGCCATTAGATTACCAACTATATGGGATAAAATCTTTGCCAGCTATACCACTGACAGAAGCCTAATATGTAGAATCTACAAAGAACTCAAAACACTAAACAATAAAACATCAAACAACCCACTCCAAAAGTGGGGCAAAGAACTAAATAGGGATTTCTCAATGAAAGACTTACAAATTGTCAACACACACTTAAGAAAATTATCAACACCCTTAACCATTAAGGAAATGCAGATTAATACAACTATGAGGTTCCACCTTACCCCAGTAAGGACAGAAACCATTAAAAAATCAAATGAAATTGGTGAGGCTGCAGGAAAATAGGAACCTTCATTCACTGTTGGTGGAAATGTAAGCTCATACAACCCCAGTAAACTCATTGGTTCACCAAACTGTATTGGGTACAATGTACTTTTGTCTGTCATCTGGGGTGAAGATGTGTTTTCATGTCTCATGAGGGTGGGGAAGAGATATTTCTCACCAGAAATATATTGCTGCATTTTTATTAGATGAAAATTATTATTGATGTAAAATTATATATTTCATGTCATTTTGACTACTGATGAAAACAAGCGCATCCATATTATTCATCCTTAAGCATTCATTGCCTGAGACTGTGCTTATGAAAATTACCTATGTTCTGGAGAAAGAGATGAAAGTTATGCAAGAAGGCACTTTCTTCAATTCTTTTTCTTCCCTGTTGTGAGTTAATTTTAGATGCTGAATACTAATGAAGCTCAAAGAACTCTTGAAATAACTGAATAGTATACTGGATTCCCTCTTCCTGCTCTATATTTTCACTTCTGTTCCCAGGTAATGACTTCTTAGTAATACAATCCTAAACACAACTTAAACTAGTTTCAAAATTATGCTATGAACTGGTGTTTTTAAAGATTGAATTAACCTTTCCTTTAATATTTTCTACAGGCAATCAATTCATGATTAACTGCATTGTTTCAGTTAGTTACACTGTATGACACATGTCCTTTAATCAATTTATATAATGATTTTGAGAAGCTCCAGCACAAGAAAGTGGTTTGTCATATTTTTAGAATGTTATGCTACAATATTATCACTATCATCTACTATTACTCTATATAATTCTTCCCAGCAATCAAACTCATTTATTACTAAGATAGGGAAACTATTTTGATATTTTATGAATATAATTGTCAGTATTATTGAGAGAACATCTAGTAAAAACCTAGTAGGATTTAAGACATATGGAAGATTTATAGTTCTACATAACTAAAAGTTGATAATGAGTGTTTGATGTGATACTTATTTTACTAGGGTCCTTAAATTTTATGATTAGATGAATTTTAATGTTGACATTTACTGATTTCATTGTTTTGCCAGTTCATGCTTATGATTTCAGACTCACTTCATTCAGTATATAGAAGGCTAACTCTTTGTGAGCATTTATAGTTTATTTTATCAACTCTCCAGCCATTAGTTGGATATAATTGATATTTTAGTATAGGAGAAAGGTGATTTGAGAGGTAGGAATCAAATATAGCATTAAAATCTTCAGAAATGAATTAACAAACATAGTGTGGTTTATGCATGTAATAAAACAATATTCAGCCTTAAGTATAAACTTCTGATGAATAGTTCAGCATATAGCATTGACTAACTGAGCCAGATACAAAGGACAACATGACATGATTTTATTGACATGGCATACCTAGAACTGGCAAGCTTTTAAAGAACTAAAATAAAATCGTCATCACAATGGGGAAAGCTGGGAAGAGGGGAGGTATTGTCTAATGAACACAAGGTTCCAGCTTGGGATGATGAACTGTAATTGAGATGAATCATGGTGATTACTGTAAAAAATTCATATTATATAATTCTAAATTATATACTGTATAATATACTATAAAAGTTGATTCCAGGGCTGGAGAGATGGCTTAGCGGTTAAGCGCTTGCCCGTGAAGCCTAAGGACCCTGGTTCGAGGCTCGGTTCCCCAGGTCCCACGTTAGCCAGATGCACAAGGGGGCGCACATGTCTGGAGTTCGTTTGCAGAGGCTGGAAGCCCTGGCGTGCCCATTCTCACTCTCGCCCTCTATCTGTCTTTCTCTCTGTGTCTGTCGCTCTCAAATAAATAAATTAATTAATTTTAAAAAAAGTTGATTCCAATCATAAAATAGGTTAGGTAGGGCACATTTTGTTACTTTAAAAAATATATTAAACTACCTGAAAATAGAACTATGAGCTATTTGAATTTAAGAATTTGGGCAAATCCTACTGTTGGTGACAAAAACCATTATTATTTTTGCCTCAACCATCACAAGCTGAAAAGCACCATGATGTGCCCAGTTACTATGCAGGTAATTTATACAAGTATTATTGATATTGAAAATGTTTTGCTAATCAAAACTGAAAGTAAATCTAAAAGTAACAGACATTTCCTAGGTATCATTATTGGAAGTATTTTGTATCAAAATAAACTAAGGTGTATTATTTTCTCAATTCAATTAATTTAATTATTATAGTTTCAATCATACAATATCTCAATTTTCATCTAGGAAATATATTTACTTAAATAAGAGAACAAAATAACTACTTTGGTAGTTATTTTATTGTTATTATACTGAGAGGCAAGGAACCATTTTAATCTATTAGCTCTCTCTATAATTTGCAAAACCATTCAGTGTATTCTTTATCACTCAGAGCTTGGTATTCAACATAGTGCTATATAATAAAGACATGTGAAACAATGTATTTTGAGGGTGTTCCAATTAAGTTCAACTGTGCTCCTCAAATCACATGCTAAATAAGAGTCTTTGCTATCCTTTGAGTATTAGTTCCAGTATAAACACTGATTTTTAAATGTTTCATTTATTTATTTACTTATTTGAGAGAGAGAGAGAGAGAGTTAGGTGCACCAGGGCCTCCAGCCACTGCAAACAAACTTCAGACACATGTGCCAGGTTACGCATCTGGCTTATGTGTGGTACTAGGGAATCCTATCTGGGTCCTTACACTTCACAAGCAAATGCATTAACAGATGGGCCATATCTCCAGCCCCAACACTGATTTGTTATAATTGACCTGAAAACCTTTGTTCAAAGATATTTCTTGGAGTAATGATGATAACATTCAATTCCATGGGATCTGTTATATGTTGAGAAGCAAACTCTTACATAGACAAGTTTATAAGAAGCTTTGCAGGAAACAGTATTGGAATTAGAAGGGAGTAAGCAGGATTGAGCAGTGAATAACTGGACCTAATGCAGTCTTAATTAGGATGCAAGCAAACTTTATTAGAGTCTTTGGGATTTTTAGGCAGAGATCAGGAACTTGTATACCTATGATGCCTGGTAAACTGATGTCCAAAGCCCTGTAAATGGGATGAGACTATGTACCCAAAGAGTCTTTTGAGTCAGAGCTAAGTGTTTAGCAGCCATAACCCTACAACAAAGGAAACATGATTTTTGTATGGGAAAGCACTGGGGCAGTAAATCACAAGAGCTGCATGAGGGTCCTGAGTAAAACTCCCAGTTCTTTGTAATAACTCTGCCAGGAACACTGAAAGGTAAGGCATCTTTGAACCACTGTACAATTTAAGAGTGGAATTTAAAGTTGACACAGGATCTTATATTTTAAGTGCATAATTACCATGAGTAGCACTATCAGCTCTAGAAAATGTGAAAATATTTATACTTTGACACTGTAACTTGTGATAGGAGGATACAGAGTTGCTTATACAAAAAACAAACCACATAGTGGTATAAACCTGATAAATTTGTTTCTTGATGGAGAAACTTAACTTTCACGAGTATGTAGCTAATCAACATATGAATGTGTAGTAAAAGTATGAATTAATTATTCATATGTCTCACAGAGGATTTTCTTTGTGTATTATATGTATTTTTTTTAAGTTTCATGTTTTTTTTTTTCTTGTATTACAACTTCAGACAGGCTCCTGCTGAGTACAGGTAGACACTGCTGAAGATCATGTTTCTGACAGGCCTAAAGCTCTGTGACCCGAGCACAATATACCTAGCTTACTGTCTTTTTCTCAGCATCTTGACAAGGTCATTGTGCATTAAGAGGAAACATTCCGTCTCTAACACCCTAATGCTCACTTTCCTTGAGGAAAGTTTGAAAAAGCATATAATTTTAACACATCACCATCATTTTTGACTACATAGTAGGCAGTTTTGTTCATGGTAAGTGAACTTCTTACATGTAAATACACCAATCAGAAAGTAAAGTGTTCCAAGTAATAACCAAGTACAACTTTGAAAGATGCATTTGCTAGCCTCTAAGCATCATTGAGTTGAATGCTAAATCAGACATTTTTCCAGCATCTTTAGTAGTGGAACCCTTTCATTAAATACAAACTAAAAATAAATGTAGTCATTGTTTTTGAGGAAAAAAAATATATATACATATACATATATATATATATATATATATATATATATATATATATATATATATATACACACACACACACATAATCTCCACATAAACCATAAACAATTTGAGTAGAATAAAAGGCTCAGACATAAAGTAACACACTTATATACAACAGATTTATTTAAAGTTAAGACTGATAAATTGATCTAACAGAAATATAGGACACATAATAAACTGTAATTTTGGATAAGCAAGTACACTTATTAAGGGGGGCAGAGGAGTCTCACCTGGAAATAGGTCATGCTGGCTTTGGCCTGGAACTTCACGTACAGCCAAGACTTCCTTAGAACTCATGCCAATCCTTGGACATCCCCAGGGTGAAGTCTAGGAACAAATGCATGAGCTGCCATTTCTGGCTCCCAATCAATGTTTTAAAAATATATTTTATTTATTTGGCAGAGAGAATGAGGGAGTGGGGAGGGAGACAATGGGCATGCCAGGGCTTAGGGCCACTGCAAACGAATTCCAGACATATGGGCCCCCTTGTGCATCTGGCTTAGGTGGGTCCTGGAGAATCAAACCAGGATCCTTTGGCTTTTCAGGCAAATGCCTTAACAATTAAGCCATCTCTACAGCCCCCACCCCCAAGCAATTTTTAATAAATGAATTAAGAATACAAAAAGAAGAAAGATTACTTTAACACGGTGTTAGAAATACTGTATATCCATACCTTCATTCATTTCTATCAGTGTGTGTGTGTGTCTCCAGAGCTTGGAGACCAGTTTGTCCCTCATTACACAATTAAGATTGAGGCCTTAATATCTGAAGACCCAAAGGACATTCCAGATAAGCAAAAGTAGAAAAACTTCTTAAGGTCAAATTTTTACAGCATAAGAGGGAATGTGAGTGGCTATGTCTGTCACCTCACATTGACACAATTTCAATGTCTATTTTAGAACCTAACAATTATAAAATATAAGCTTATGAACCCACATTATCTACCTGCTGATCTTTTCATTTGGGGTTGAGTCTTTTGTTCTCTTTATATGTATCTCTGTACAGACTGGCTGAAGAAAAGTGGGTACAGTTGCAATAATTTGAGAAGAAAAAAAAATTAAAATAATATATTAATATGGTTATCAAATACTTCAAGTTCAATCACATTTTTATATTACTCTATCAGTTGTACATCTGAATATTTATATGTAAAGAATTTAATTCCAAAGTTTTAATTACTGTACACCAGAATCATTTGTAATTACTCACTATTATTTTTAAGACCTGCACAGTTTAAATTCTGACAAGGAGTACATTTTCCTTACGGTAACAATGCATAGAAAAGCATGTTTATTCATAACAGAATATTTACTTTGGATCAAACCGTTGGAGTAGTCTCTTATAGGCTTTCGAAGCACAATAGAATGGGCCAATGTTACCCTTTATCTTATGAATACAATAGGATTATCCTGTCTGACAGTCCTAAGAACATACATGTTGCTGTGATTTTCCTTCATCTGGAAGTGCATGGACTTGTAGTTTTAAATCACTTATCAAAGGGACACAGAGGAATGTACCTTTTCCCTTATTTTTCAAATCCTAAGAAAGTGTGGTCTATGTATTTATTATCTATCTATTCTCTCTCTCTCTCTCTCTCTCTCTCTCTCTCATCTCTCATCTCTCATCTCTCATCTCTCTATATATTGACCTTAATGACAGGTTCATGTATAGCCCAGGGTAACTTCAAACTCACTATGTAGCCAACAGTAACTTTAAATTTTTAACCCTACTTCTTCAGCCTACAGAGTATAGGGTTTTCATACTAGCTTTCTGTCATAATATTTTAAAATTTAATATTTTATTTAGTTAATTACTTATTTGTTTATTTAAGAGAAAGAGGCAGAGAGAGCAGAACAGAATGGGCACACCAGGTGCCGGAGATGGCAAGCATGCCATTTCTCAAGATGTTTTCCTACTTTCTGCCAATTGTCAAGGTCTAATGTCCCCTCCTTTGGCAACCAGGGACTTACTTTTTGTATAAATTGAATAAATTATATGAGATTATTTTTCTTAAAATTTATTCCTTCATTCCTTGGCATCTTTCTCAGTATCTTAATGTACATCTGTCTTTCCTTAGATTCTATCTGTCCCATTTTTTTTCTTTGATTACTCACCCCTCTTTTTCCCATCCTTGCTCTTTTACCAGGGAGTCTGCAGGTCCCTGGGTAAGGTCTGTCCCTAACTGAGCCTCAACTTACCTCAAATCAGGCCCCTGTTTGGGTGCCACTTGCTGGCGTCCAGCCCTGGCTTGAATGAGGGTGCCCAAAGGGAGGTGTGAAAGGGAGCGGCACAATAATGACTCGAAGTCAAGTTCTGATGCAAACTGACAGGCTAATGCCAAAGGCAGCTGAGTTTTTCCATCCTTCTCTCTCTGCTTCTCTGTTTCTATGTTGTCCTGTTCTTTTTTTCTTTTCTCCCTCTCTCTCTCTCTCTCTCTCTCTCTCTCTCTCTCTCTCTCTCTCTTTGTCTTTTTCTCTGTTCTCTGTTTTTTCCCTGCTTCTATACTTCTCTGCTGCCACAGCTCTTAGCCTCAGTCTTTTATTTTCTGATCACGTCTTACAAGAGCAAACTTCAAGAAAGGTACAATTTCACAGAATTCATAGAAACTTTTTGTCATTCCTTTACATTAAACAATTCCATAATTATTCACTTCAAGTATAGTCGTCAGGCCCCTATAATGATTAACTGTTTTCACATTTTCCCCATGTATGTGCAGTCAAGCTCTTGTGATTTCCTGAACTTCTGCTTTCAATTACTATATTAAATGTGAGAGGCAAAGAAAACACAAATGGGGGTTCCCATCATTAATCATTGATCCAATTGATGCATTTATCCCTCAATCATTTATTTTGAAATTTCCTTTTCATGTCTCTCCAGTACTAAGATTTTGGTTCCCCCAATAGAACTCTTTCTGACTTCAATTGTTTTTTCTGTAAGGATTCTTGGTAAATTGCCACCATTTAGAAAAATTAGCCATAGAACATGTTTTACATTGTTCCAGGAGTTTCATTGTTTCCTCCCAAGTGTACTGTACTCCATGCCTGACTTTCTTTAAGGCCTTTAAGGAAAACAATTATCTCTGACCCATTTTCTTGTTTTTCTAATTCTATGACAGTGCCTCTTTCAGATACATTGACCAACACTTCACTGACACTAATTTTTGCTGGAAAAGTAAACTTAGAGATTGGGACACCAAGTGAAAGACAGAGAAAGACAAACATTGTACAGAAAATCACAGATATCTGTAGCATAGAGAGCCAAAGATTTTCCTATAGAGGGGCCACATTGGACTTCAAGGAAGAGACAGCTGGGCTGGAACTGTGTCATGCAGTTCATCAGTGCTCAATTCCTCCTGATCCTGAAATGGCATGCTTGCTGTCTCCAGCAACCAGGGCATCTATCCACTCAAAGCAAACTTCAGCTGCACACATGACCTTGTATATCTAGCTTACATGAGTACTGAGCAATCAAACCCAGATCCTTTGGCTTTGTAGCAATGTGCCTTAAGTATTAAGCCATCTTGCAAGAGCCCTCTATCATACTTTCCAAAGCCTCCTACCTTGCCATTAACCACTTAAATTCTCCAATCTGTATATATAAAGAGAATATATTGATTTGCTAAAATGGAAAAATACAAAAAGCTATTACAGACATGGCTTTTGTATATTATATTTCACAAAAATTCTAAGAGCAAGTAAAAGAGTTCTCATTATAAAATGATAGCCATATCAATTGTGATACAATTAGTTTACTGTGTCATTATATAAACTGACTTCATAATATCATGGTATATATAGTGTACCTACAATTATATATTATATTCGATGTAAAACACAAAGTAAAATCAAAACAGTATCATTGTATCACTTCTACAAAAATGAAAACAAAACACTTAAAAACTATCACAATTTTGGTAATGCATTGTATTTTATCACTCCATTTAGAAAAAAAAAACACTTAGCTGCAATAGTGTTATGTGAGACAATGCTATGTAAAACACAGTGACATTTTTATGGACTTAATGACTCAACTATTCCTAGTGTGTGTTTGCCGGACAATGAGCATTTTTCATAATTTCCTGTAGAACATGAACAGACTATGTGCATTCCTCAGCAGGGTGCTGACTAATAAGATTTCTCAGGAAAAATAAATATTGGCTGAAGATATATGAATATGAAAAAAAAAACTGGAGTTGAAGAATATAGCTTCAAAGTTATTTATTTTATGTGAAATAGTAGATGCTAATTGATTTATTGCCTTTGAAGTATGTGCCATTTTATGAAATCATTTAATTCATGCTAAACACCACATTGATTTAATCTTAGATAATATATATATATATATATATATATATATATATATATATATATATATATATGTATGTTACATTATCTATAAAAACTTCAAACTCAGACTTCTGGCCAAGACGGCAACCACCTAGTTGTGCTGCAAATCCCGGGGAAAGATAGGCAAGACATTAAAGTTTTTCTGGGTCTTCTTGTCAGAAGGAGGGCTGGGGGGCAGGGAATTGCGGATCCCCTCATGGGCAGGTAGAACACCCATTCCAACAACTAGCTGGGTGCCCCGCCACAGCGCCCTGTCCCACTGCCCATTGCCATGCACTGTCCTGCACCTGTCCCATGCCCCGTCACAGTGCTATACCCAGCCATCCCCCAATCTCCTATGGTGGGGGAGTGCAGACTGTTTCTGGGTCCCAGTGTTCCCAGCCAGAGTTTGGGCAGCTTCAGGGCTTGGTACCTCAGTCCCCCTCCAAGCTCAAATGCAGGCAGCTTTGGCACATAACTGCTTTAGAATTCAGGCAACTTTAGCACCCTTGTCAGGCAATAGATAGGCGGCTTGGGCAAGTGGGAGCCAAAGCCCCAGATGCTTGGAAACTGCCCCAGGCTGCCTCAGATTCCCATTGCGTTAGAGCCCAGGCTGATCCACCCACCTACGTGCCCATACACTGTCATGGGCAGACCGCAAAACAAAAGAAATAACATGAAAAATCAAATGCAAGAAAATCCAGTTAGATCACCCAGTCCTGCAATGAAAAATACATCTTACCAAAACATCGAAGTGTCATTAGGATCAGAACATCAAATAGAACCTATGAACAATGGAACCCTGCCCAACCTAGTGGTAGAACTTGCAGGAAAGCAACAAAGACCCAATAATTTTGTGGATGCTACCATCACTAAGCTAGAACAAATTGATAAGATATTGGAAGGAATTCAAAGAGATGTAATAGTATTACATCAGTTGGCCATACTAAATGAGACATAAAGAAATGCAAGGATGAATTCCAAGAATCATCAAGAAAATCAGAAAAGGATGTGAAAAGGGAGCTTGAAAGAGTGATGGAAATGATACATAGAAAAGTAGTAGAAAATGCAAATTTAATTGAACAAGTCCAAAACTTTCTAGAAGCTCTCAAGAATAGAGTCAGTAAGTGGAGGATAGAAACTCTGATCTGGAAGACAAAATGGAAGAAACAGTTCAAGAGTTCAAAAACTTTAGTAAGTTCAAAAGTTCCTGTGAACAGAACATGAGGGAATTGTGGGATACACTTAAACGTCCTAATATCAGAATCATTGGAATACCAGAAGGAGAAGAATTTCAGACCAAAGGCATGGAGAACTTATTTAACAAAATAATTGAAGAAAACTTCCCCAGTCTCTTAATAGAAAGGCCCATTAAGATACAAGAAGCCAGCAGAATTCCAAACAGACTGGACCAAAGGAGAAACTCTCCAAGACATGTTGTCATTAAGACTCTAAACATTGACACCAAAGAGAAAATCCTAAAAGGAGCTAGGGAAAAACACCTCACCACTTTCAAAGGTAACCCCATCAGAATTACTTCAGACTTCTCAACGGAAACCCTGAAAGCTAGAAGGGCCTGGCATGAAACTCTCCAAAGTCTAAGAACCTATGGATTCCATCCCAAACTACTTTAACTGGCTAAATTATCCCTCATAATAGATGGTGAAAGAAAAACTTTCCATGACAAAACACAGCTTTATAATTATATGAACACCAAACCAAACAAACCTACAGAGAGTATTTTAGGAAATTCTCCACAAAGAAGACATGAATAGCCAAACTCAAATGCCTACAAGAAGCAGATCACAATAACCAAACAGATGTCAAAGCCCATGAAAACACCAACACACATCTACCAACACAATATGGCAGGGGTCAAATCAAATCTCACAGTCATTACCCTAAATATTAATGGCCTTAATTCACCCATCAAGAGACACAAGCTAACAGGATGGATCAAAAATTAGACCCCTCAATCTGTTGCCTTCAAGAAACCCACCTCACCACTAAAGACAGACACCTCCTCAGGGTAAAGGGGTGGAAGACAATATTCCAAGCAAATGGGAATAAGAAACAAGCAGGTGTAGCTATATTAATATCAGATAAAATAGACTTCAAACCAAAAATAATCAAAAAAGACAAAGAAGGCCACTTCCTACTTATCAAGGGAATGATCCATCAAGAGGATATTACAACCATAAATCTGATGCACCAAACACAGGCACACCACAGTTCATAAAACAAAATCTACTTGACAATAAAACAGAAATAGCCACCAACACCATCAAAGCTGGGGACGTCAATACCCCATTATCAGTAATAGACAGATCATCCAAACAGAAACACAACAGGGAAGTAAGAGAGCTCAACAAAACCATAGATCACTTAGAACTAATGATCATCTACAGAACTTTCCACCCCAAATCCATAGACTACACATTCTTGTCAGCAACCAATGGAACAGTGTCTGTAATAGACCACATACAGGGTCACAAAGACTGCCTCCAAATATTTAGGAAAACTGACATAATTCCCTGCATGATATCAGATCACAATGCTATATTGCTAGAAATCAATAACAAAAGACCCACCAAAAATCCCAACAGCGCCTGGAAACTGAACAGCACACTCTTAAACAATAAATGGATATGGATGAAATAAAAAAGGAAATTGCAAAATTCCTGGAATTGAATGACAATGAGAACACATCATACCAAAACTTATGATACATAATGAAGGTAGTTCTCAGGGAAAAATTTATAGCACTCAATGCCTTCATAAAAAACACAGAAAGATCACAAATCAATAACCTAACCATCCACATAGAGGCGCTGGAAAAACAAGAAAAAATCCAACCCTAAGAGCTCCAGTAGGAAGGAAATAATTAAAATATGAGCAGAAATTAATGAATTGGAAATAATTAAGACAATTAACAAAACTAAGAGCTGGTTCTTTGAAAAATAAACAAGATGGACAAACCCCTGGCCAATTTGATCAAGCAAAAAAAGGAGGGTCTTCAAATTAACAGAATTCAAAATGAAAAAGGAGAGAACACAACAGACATAAGAGAAATTGGGAGAATCATCAGGACTTATTTCAAAAACCTCTACTCCACGAAACTGGATAATGTGGAGAAGGATAAATTCCTGGACACATAACATCTATCATAGCTCAACTCAGAGCAGATTAGTCACCTCAATGAACCCGTCACACTCATGGAGATTGAAAAAGTAATAAAAAAAACCTCCCCAAAAAGAAGAGTCCAGGACCAGATGGCTTCTCAGCTGAATTCTATCAAACCTTCATGGAAGAACTCAAACCATCCTCCTCAAACTGTGCCACACAATTGAAGAACAGGGAAAGCTACCCAACTCCTTTTATGAAGCTAGTATCACCCTAATTCCAAAACCAGGCAGAGATGCAACAAGAAAAGAAAACTACCGGCCTAATTCCCTAATGCACTTAGATGCAAAGATCCTGAACAAAATCCTCGCAAACCGAATCCAACAACACATCTAAAGCATCATCCACCTTGACCAAATGGGATTCATCCCAGGAACACAAGTGTGGTTCAACACATGGAAATCTGTCAGTGTAATACACCACATAAACAAGCTTAAAAATAAAAACCACATGATCATTTTGATAGATGCAGAAATGGCCTTTGACAAGATATAAGCTCACTTCATGATCAAAACATTGGAGAGAATTAGCTTAGTTGGTACATATCTTAGCATAATAAAGGCAATTTACAAAGCTCCAAAGGCCCAAATAATACTTAATGGAGAGAGACTGGAGGAATTCCCATTAATATCAGGAACATGACAGGGTTGTCCAGTCTCACCTGTGCTTTTCAATATAGTACTGGAAGTCCTAGCTCAAGCAATAAGTCAGGAGAAGGAAATAAAAGGGATACTATTTGGAAAGGAATAAGTTAAGTTAGCTCTATTTGCTGATGACATTATTGTATATGTAATAGACCCAAGAGACTCCATCCCAAAACTCCTGAAGGTGATTAACTCCCATAGCAAAGTAACAGGTTACAAAATCAATGCACAAGACTCAGCAGCATTTCTATATGCAAATAACAAAGATACATAGAAAGAAATAAGGGACATAGTCCCATTTTCAATAGCAACAACAACAAAAAAAATACCTTGGAATAACATTAACCAAGGAAGTGAAAGATCTAAACAATGAAAATGTAAAAACATTCAAAAAAGAAATCGAGGAGGACTTGAGAAATTTGAAAGACCTCCCATGCTCCTGGATAGGCAGAATTAACATTGCGAAAATGACAATCCTACCAAAGGCAATATATAGATTTAGTGCAATTCCAATTAAAATCCCTACAGTGTTCTTCACAGAGATAGAAAAAATGATCTCAAATTCCATATGGAAGGGCAGAAGGCCTCGCATATCCAAACATATCCTCAGCAAAAGAAATACCTCTGGTGGCATCACCATATCTGATCTAAAGTTATATTACAAAGCCATAGTAATAAAAACAACATTGTACTGGCATAAAAAAACAGGAGTATGGACCAATGGAATAGACTTGAGGAGACTGACTTTGGGTCAAGCAACTATAGCTACTTGATATTCGACAAAGTCCCTAACAATATAGCCTGGAAAAAAGACTGCATCTTCAACAAATGGTGCTGGACAAACTGGATAACCACATGCAGGAAACTGAAACTTGATCCACACATTTCACCATGCACTATACTCAAATCCAAGTGGATCAAAGACCTCAATATAAGACCAGAAACTTGAATACTACTGGAAGCAAATTTAGGAAGTACTTTCCATGATCTAGGAATGGAAAAAGACTTCTTGAACAAAACCCAAGTAGCTCACAATCTTAAATAATCACTCATCTAATGGAATCATATGAAGCTGAAAAGTTTCTTTACAGAAAAACATACAATAAGCAAAGCCAATAGATTACCCACAGAATGGGAGAAAATATTTACGAGTTATCCAACTAATAGAAGCCTAATCTCTAGAATCTACAAAGAACTCAAAAATCTAAACAGTAAGAAGTAAACACCCCACTCACAAAATGGGGCAAGGAGATGAACAGGCAGTTCACAGAGGAAGAAATACAAATGGCAAACACACACTTAACAAAATGTTCAACATCCCTAATAATCAGAGAAATGCAAATTAGAATAACTATGAGATTCAACCTTATCCCAATCAGGACAACAAACAACAAAAAAATCAAATGAAAATAAATGCTGGTGAGGATGTGGAGAAGCAGGAACAGTTATCCAGTGTTGGTGGGAATGTGGGATGGTACAACCACTTTGGAAAGCAATATGGGGACTCCTGATAAAGCTGACTAAATGGATACCAACAGACCCAGTTATTCCCTTCCTGGGCATCTACCCTAAAACCTTCAAACCACAGGACAGAGAGATTTGCTCAACCATGTTTGTAGCAGCTCAATTCGTAATAGGTAAGAGGTAGAATCAACCCAGATGTCCATCACTAGAAGAATGAATAACTAAGATGTGGTATATCTACACAATGGAATTCTATACAGCAGTAAGAAAAAAAATGATACAATGAAATTTGAGGAAAAATGGTTGAATCTGGAACAGATCATTCTCAGTGAACTTACCCAATCACAGAAAAATAATCATCACATGGTCTCACTCACCTGCAGCACATAACCTGAATCTACCCAAGATACCTTTCACACCCAGCAAGCATCTCAAGGACGAGACACTAGGAGGGATGGGGAGCAAGTGGAGGGCACTGAAGGGGTGGGAAACACTAATCTAGACCCAAAGAGCAATGGTACCATAAAATTCTACTTCCTAAAAGGCAGACCAAATGGCTGAACCTTCACCAGGCCCTTACAGGAAACACCTGAGTCAGAATACACTGGGGGTAGGATCCAGTCTAACCTAAATCCTCTACATCTTCCCTCCCTTACTGTCCCTCTCCCTCTCTCTCTCTCTCTTCTCTCTAACTCCTATATATTAGTTACCTTTTTTCCTCATTTTCTTAGGAGGCACTGGCCTGTAACTCCCAGTACCAGCATTGTGCTATCACCCACAATGAGCTTTTGATCAGAGAAACCTATAAGGTTTTCTAAAAGAATGACAGATTTCTGTCAGATTACTTGATGACCTACCAAAGGTTAGTGCTAAGACCCTATTGCTGAAGACACCATATGCATCTGACACAAAAAATAGAACAGCATGGCTGGAAGCCAGGAGAGAGTCAGTCCCCAGACAGTCAGCATGTCTAGTGCCAGAAGGGCGACTGAGGAAAACAACCAATATCTGAGAAAGCCACTCATTGTCCAACCTACTTACCAGCAAATAACCTCTTGTGATGCCCACACAAGTGCAATAGTGGCACACAGCCATGGTGGGGAACCAACTGCTCTTGATTTGGCTAACTGATCCCCTCAGTGGTATGACACCCATAGGTAGAGCTGGGAAACAAGTCAGAACCATATCCAAACATAAGACCATTCTATAATATCAAGCTACCATCAATCATGGGCTACAAGAGGGCCTATACCTATTAAACTATTAAAAAAGGTAAGGGCTATCTCATTTGCCCTGGTGCTAACTTTCTCTCCATTGGAGAATCTGCTTCTCTTTTTCAGATAGACGCAGATCCTAAGGAGAGAGCCACCCCATCATACCTCAAAAGGGCCCCTGCTGAAACTAAGGAAAATTGGAAAAACAAGGAAGGGTGCTGTTTTTCTGACGAACTGGTTACCAGCGCAAGGGGAAAGGAGACCAACACAGAGAAAAATCAACGCCTACCAAATCAGAGAACCAGAGCCCCAGAGGCCCTGAACACCTCATCACTGTATCAGACCAAAAATGAACCCAACATGGTTCAGGGAAATTTTGTGGAAGAGGGAGGCAGAAAAATGTCAGAGCCACATGTTGGGTCTTGATATACAGAGAGATTTATGGTACCAATTACTGTGGGCTAACTCCACAATGCACGACCCATAAACCTCAACAAGGATTGGCCAACGGGGAGGGGGTAGGTCACAGATGAGCCTAATAATGGTATCAAACTACCTGTACTTGCAGAATAGAAAGCTAATTAAAAAAAAAACAAAAACTTCAAATTCTTGCCAAATAGTTGCAGAATGTTTCAACTCACTGAACAATCCCTACGTGTAGTGGTATATATGTGTTGTCCCATAGATGCAGGATGGAATGTTGAGCCTATAGTGGAAAGAGATTTACTGAGGAGGAGACATGTCACTGGTGGCAGATCTTTTAATTCAGCCTGAAGCAGTGTGGCAAGCAGATTGAACTTGAGATGTTGGTGCTTGCTGGTGTTGCTTTTTCTCTGTCTGATACTCTGATGTATGACTGAGTGAACCAGCTTCTTCTGCCATTTATTCAAGTTCCCCTGGATGCTGTAATCCTGAAATAAATAAATCCTTTCTTACTCTAAGCTGTGTCTTATTGGATGCTTGTTGAACAATGTGAAGCTAACTGCAACATTATGTGAATTTAAAATCATAGATAGATAGATAGTTTGTGTATACATATGTGTCTGTATGTTTGAGTATAATTTCATTGCTGAAATAAAGCACCTAATTGAAAGTAAGTGATAGGAACTAAGTATTTAGTTTGGCTTACAGTGTTGAGGGAAAGTTCCATGATGGCAGGGGAAAGCAGAGCCTAAGTAGAGACTGGACATCATCTCCTTGCCACAGTAGGCAGAAAACAGTAACAGGACAGTGAGTCTGATTTCAAAAGGAGGAAGCTCTCTTTAACACTCCTAAGTCAGCCCCTTAACAGCACACCTCTGTCAAGATTTCACCTCCCATATTGTCAGTATCTGGGGACCAGGCACTCAAAAAATAAAAATAAATTTAAAAAAACAAAACAAAACAAATGAGTATTTGGGGGGACATTTGAGTCAATCAACCACATTTCACCTTTGTCCCCATAAACTGTCCATGATATAAAATGCAATATATTCAGTCATACTTTAAAAGTCCCAGTGTTTTTTTTTTCATCCCATTACTGCTCAAAAACACCCATAGTCTTAACTATGAGCCTGTAAATCCAAAAACACATAATGACATAGAGGAAACCTTCATATGGTATAAGATGGCACTGTCCATTAGCAAGTAAAGATTCTACCAAGGAAAGCAGGGAAAACATCAAATCCTAGAGCTCTATGTCCATCTGGAATCAACAATAAATTCTCTGTGCTTCTAATTCACCCTTTCTACTTGGGCTGCTCATAGCCCCTGGAACAACCTATCTAGGGCCAGCAGCTATCCCTGGTAGCCATCCCATAGTCATGGCAACTTCATAAACCTGGATCTCACTGGAACCCATGGTTACATGTTTTGCATAGCTCCATTGGTTCTCCATGTAAGGGTTCCAACAAACTTGCCTCACACTGACCACCAGTTGTCATTTCCAGGAAACAAACTGTGTTGCAAATCCAAAGAAATCCTTCAGGTTCTTTTTTTTTTTTTTTTTTCATTTGTTATATTCCCATAGTACCAAGTAGGCTGGTAGTATGGAGAAATAAATCCATTTTTGAAGAATAGGAAAATTCATTCAGTATCCTTTCTTCAAGATCCCTGTTTTCAGAAGAGTCAGTGCTCTTCCTGCTATCCCAGTACGGAACACCTGGCTCAACCTCAACGGTGGTAATCTCTCAAGCAACTGTAGCTGAACCAAGCTGTCATCTCTACCTTGAAACTTTCATTTCTTTCTGAATCATGGTCCTTTATTCACACTAGTCCATTCCTTTTAAATGCTACCCTGCTTCAGTTCTCGTGACAGGGGAAGAACAAATCATCCTCACACACAAACTTCCTCTTTCCCAGTTGAGACAAAGCTCTATCTTATCCTCAGAAGCTGCATTTAGATCCTTCAACTCTGACCACAATGGCCCATCAAACTCTATTTATCACATTACAAGCCTTCTCCATTCCAAAGCACAGAAGCCTTCCATATTCTTCCTGAAAACACATTCCAAAAGATCGAACATAAAAATTGAAAAAAAAAATCAGATACTCAGTTTCTTAGCAGCATCAAGGCCATGTCTCAGTCCAAATTTTCAGTTGTAGTCACCTTCTTCTTGCTGGGACAAAGCATCTGGCCAGAAGCAGCTGACTTGAAGCATTTTATTTTGGCTTACAGGCTTGAGGGAAGCTGCATGAAGACAGGGAAAGAAAGCATGGCAGGAGCAGAGGTTGGATATCACCTCTGCCACAGAAGGTGAAAGACATCAGCATGAGAGGGAGCTGGATTCCAGTAGGGTATGTTGATAATATTACCTATAACCCTGTTCCCCAGTACACCTCCTCCAACCAGGCTTCAACTCCCAAATTGCCATGTCCTGGGGACCACTCATTCAAAACCAATGAGTTTATGGGAGACTTCTGATTCAAGCCACCACACAGTCTGTCAATATTGAGAAAAATGTAACTTGCTGAATTATAATGATATGAATTTGCATGCATGTTTATGTATTCTATTAAAGTTTTCATTTTCACAATTAATAATTTAGAAAAGACAGTTTTTCTATTTCCTATTTTTTTCTTCATGCACAAATTGATTTTGAGCATAAAGGAGAAAATGTCCATGGGAAAGCTAGGATCTGAGTTTAGTCAGCTTATTTGTGTCACATGTTTAAGATTTATATATTTTTTATTTTATGAATATTAGCAACTTCAAAGAGACTATTAGTATCTTATAGATAGATGCATACATACATATATATATATATATATATATATATATATATATGTATGTATGTATATATGGAGAGAGAGAGAGAGAGAGAGAGGTGTAAATGGGTTATAATTACTCAATACATAAAAAAGCCAGACAAATTCAATGTTGGCTTGCTCCCTGTTGTAGTTCTCATTGAGTCTCAAAAGAGGGTGAACCAAGAATATAGGAGCCAAAAGATGCATCCACAAAATCATTGTCTTCCAAACAAGCTGATAATGGTAACAACAGCCAGAAGGAAACACAGCAGGGATGATTGGGTACCAGCGCATTCAACACTTCAGTTGATCCTTGTAAGTTAAACACGGGATGCTGTGATCATTCTGCTGCACCACTGGGAGGGGATGGCTTGTTTGATCATCACCTGGAAGCTCCTCCTTTTTTTTCTTGTCAGTGTCATAGTAGCCTCGTTTTCAACAAGTTCATCTTTAAGGACATAAAGGAAAATCACAATGGGAAAAAATATAGAAGCCAGTGTTTTTGTAAGCACTGAATTTCTAATGAAATCACATTAAAATAGTTCAGTTGGAGGCAATGGTAACAGTTAAAATGAACCAATAAACTTGACACTGCATAGAGCTGTCTTCAAGCATGAGTAAATTCCCTATGCACTGTCATCTAGGCACTGAGAACCTGCATTGCTAATGATATTCCTGAACTTAATTCAATATTTTATAAAAGTATGTCTCTCAAAATGACAGCAAGCAATAAGAAGCTGCATAATGTTTTACTCCCACAATTTAAATGGAACATTTTTAAATGATAAAAAATTCCTGAGTCAAATAAATGATATAAACCAGTAGTTTTAATTGCTTCTGGCTGAATACAAAATGGAAACCTATAAAACATTATTATATGGTCCACATTTTTAATGATAAGCTAAAGAATATCAGTGTCATTTACATATGCTTTTAAGGAAGACTGTGAAATATTTTGAACACATTTATGAGTCTGATTCAAAGAGATTTTTGTTTTGTACAGTAAAATGTCAGGTAGAAAAGGCAATGGGACATTATAGTCACAGCAACATGTGGATTTAACTCCTCTTAGCATGATGGTTCTAACAATATATGCCATATGGGGTACAGGACAATACCTGATGCAGCATTAGATTTGTTCCATGTTGGGACAGGCACAATATGGAACATTTCAGGAGGATTTATGCCAACAACATCCACAGAATTTTGTAACCAAGAATAATATTATTTAATTGAATCTTCTATGTAAAAGTAGATAATCAGATCATCCAAAAGTCTAAGAAATTACCCAGAGTCACAAAAACAAGTACAAAAGTCTACAATGTATTTACTTATACTTCTTACTTTCCATTTTAAATCTGTGCATTCCCCGAGAGATGGAAAACAATGGAATTCATTCTGTGAATACTTGATAAGTGAAATTTAAAAATTTGACTGTCTCGAATGTTTCATACTGCTACCACATACCAGCGAGATGGTAATTTATAAAGGATAGCAATTTACATTCTTATAGTTCTGAAGATGAGGTCTCAGAAATGCTGAGACATCCAATATGGTGTGGGAGCAAGCAGGGAGAAACTGCCCCAAGTTTGTTTTATGACAACCCTAATCTCATCAAGTAGTTGATGACTCATGGACTAGTCATTTCTTACAGGCCCATGTTTGCAAATGATCCTGTTAGAACAGATGAAATTGGGATTGGATGTAAGCCCACATATCATAGCATTAAGGAATAACTTTGAATAGTTTGTGTGGAGCCTGCCATCTCAGCAGTTGGGAAGCAGTAGTTGGAAGATAGTAAGTTCATGACCAATTTAAACTTGAGCATCACAAGACTCCACCTTATGCAAAATGTACAGAAGTTCTTGCATTCAAAGAAGAGGCTGCTATAAATACCAAGTCAGAAATAGGCATTAACTATTGCATACAGGAGAAGTCCGACCTGCATGCCACTTAAAAGCCATTGTGCTTTCCTACTAGTTGACTCCCCATCATGGAAGTAATTCCACAGAGGCTTTTGTGGGCTCCATGCAGGGTAAATCTCACAGGAACTCACCTCTGACCCTTCATACAACTACACAAATTACAATTTGGGCTCCCCTGTTGCTACCACAAAAGATGCCTATAGATATTAGCTCCATACTCATAGACACATGCCTATTCTATTTGCATGAACTATAATGTCGGCAAACTCAGTATCATGCTAATCTTAACCATTAAGAAACTTGTCTGGATTCAACACATAAATGCTGCCCACTTTTTAGCCATTGCCACAGACTGAAAATACATGGCTGGATTTATTGTAAGTGTCTCTATCTGTTTCCTTAGTGTTGACTCCATTGTCCCTGATTCATTTCCCCAATCCTTCTCAGCTCTCTACATTTAATGTCTGGAGTCACACTTACAAGCATGTTGTTGCCTCAAGATTCTTGATGAAAATTGGGACATGTGTGTTTTAATGTTACTAATTTCTCTCAGTATGATTGTGGATGAGAATCAGTCAAAGAATAAATAACTCAAATGTGAACATCAACAAAACTACTTTATGAAAACTATAAACTTACTGAATGCCATGAAGCTTTAAAAAAGTGCATGAAGATGGCTTAGCTGTTAAGGCACTTGTCTGTGAAGCGAAGGACCCAAGTTTGTTTCCCCACTACCCACGTAAGCCAGATGCTCAAAGTGGCATGTGGTGGTTTGATTCATGTTACCCCATAAACTTAGGTATTCTGAGTGCTAGTCTCCTCAGCTGATGGCAGTTGTAAATTAAAGCCTCCTAAAGGCAAAGTATTGTTGGGTTTTATAGCAGGCTTCCTATTGGCAATGTTTGGCCAACTCTCCCAATTGTTCACCTGATGTTGACCAAGGGATGATGTCCACCTATGCGCATGCCACTGTTTTCACTGCCATCATAAAGCTTCCAGCTCAAACTTGTTACCAAAATAGACCTCTTTTTTTTTTTTTTTTCCCTGCAAGCTGCTCTTAGTTGGGTGATTTCTACCAGCAATGTAAACCTGACTTCAACAGTAATGTTGGTACTGAAAGTGGGCTTGCTGCTAGGCACCTAACTGGGTAGCTTTGGCCTTTTAGAGCTGGTTTTCAAGAGGAATGTGGAAGGCTTTGAAACCTTGCCCTAAGAGATGTCTTGCAGTGCTGTAAGTACACCCTGAGGACTATTCTGGTTGGAGTTGAAAGACTTGAATGCAGTAACAACTATGTACTATGAGGTTTGGCTTATGAGGGTGATAAAGAGCTTTTCTTGGATTGGACTAACAGTTTGTATGAGAAGCTTGCTGTTATGCCCCTGTCCAGAGAAGTTGTACAGGGTTGCTTTATGTAGAAATGGACTGGTATGAACAGAGGGATATAGCACAGAAAAAAAAAAAAATCTTTGGGTGAACTGCTGCCTGTTCAGCTGCAATTGAGAAGTTACAACCTTTGACTTTGGACGAACTGACGGGCCCTGGGGCAATAAGGAGAACGTAGATTGTGTTGAAGGGGACTGCAAGCTCAAGGAGTGTCCTGTTCTTCAGTGTCTGCTTTACTCCCCCCACCCCCCGGATTAACAAATTGGCACCCTTCCTGGTATTGTAGAGTATAAGAAATGCAGGAAAGAGAGGGTCATTGATTTTCCAACACTGGCTTGTGATTGGGAAATGGCCATGGGCAGTGTGAAGCAGGTTTGCTGGATGCCTGCATGGAGACCACCATGGGGTCATGAGGATGAAGCATGAGTTGCAGTGGAGACCCAACGGAGATGCCAGATCCACGGGATGGCTGCCAAGGAGAGCTCCAGCCCTTGATGAAGTTTTCCAGGACTATAAGTAGCCTAGCTGGAGGGGCAGAATTGGAATGCCAGAGACTTGTCACTGGTTAGAAAGAATTATTGCACTTAGAGACTTGTTACTAGCTAGTTGTTGGACTTGGAGCTACAGAGTTTGATGTTTGCCCTCTTTAAATCTTGTATTGGTTGAATATTCCTTTGCTATGTATAATGCCATCTTTTGAAGTGTAAGTGCTTATTTTAAACCATTATGTTTTTTGGGGGTGGATCTTTTTGGTGTTATGCCTCAGTTAAAAGACCTTGGACTTTGGGGATGTTTGAACATCATTAGCATTGATAAAAACTATGGGGACTCTTAAAGCCTTACTGAATACATTGTGTTTTATATCTTGTATACATATCAGTTTATGAGGGCTAGAGGTGGAATGTGATAGTTTGATCACATTCAGGTGTCCTCCATAAACTTAGGTATTCTGAATGCTAGTCTCCCTGGCTGTTGGCAATTGGAAATTATAGCCTCCTGGAGGCAGAGTATTGTTGGGGGCTGGCTTACAGGTTTTATAGCTGGTTTCCTCTTGGCAGAGTTTGGCACATTCTCCTGTTCCTATTTTCCACCTGATGTTGTTCTTGGGGTGATGTCCACCCTCTGCTCATGTCATAATTTGCCCTACCATCATAGAGCTTCCCCATTGACCCTGTAAGCCAAAATAAACCTCTTTTATTCCCATAAGCTTCTCTTGTTTGGGTGATTTCTACCAGCAATGCAAATCTTACTGCAACATGACATATGCCTCAGGAGTTCACTGGCAGAGGCTAGAGGCCCCTGCACTCATCTTCTCTCCCTCCCCCCCCTCTCTCCCCCTCTCTCTCTCCCTCTTTCTCTCTCTGTACAATAAATGAACAAATAAATAAAATATTTAAAAATAATTTCATAACATTGGTGGAGTAATTCAAACATAAAGAGTAAACTGTGGCAGAACTGAAAATACGAACATTTCAATTAATTGGTGTTTAATAGAATCTACCACATCCATTGAAAACAGTGCTTCAAAAATTTAGTTAACTACAGATACTAGGATGCATTATTTCTAGAAATTCTGGTTGGATTCTAACTATTACCATATAATTACAGTTTTAGTGCTTAGAAAACTGAAGTTTAGAGTTAGTATTCTCCCACAAGATGATATCGTTTTGTGCCATGCACCATTTAGAAAACTCACACTACATTATATTGAGTGGGTTTTGAATATTGTCAGTCTACATGTCATCTCTAGGTTTCTGTGGTATTGTTAGTAAAATCTATATGAACTAAATAAAGTAGAAATAGTTGTGGTTTTTGGTTATATATAATGCCATTAAAACATAAATATATACATATGTGTATAAACATACATATATTTTTTATGTTTGGAACCTTTGCCTTATACATGCATAATGAACATTTAATTATTGAGCTGCAACTATAGATCCTTACCAAAAATAACTTAGCATGTATACCTTGGTGAATATAAGATGATGCATCATTGGACCCATACTATATTAAATAATTAACATGTATTAACAAAGTACATAAAATGATCTTATTGCTATTTAGGTAGCTTCCCTTGGGGTAATCTGGAGGATGAACTACAAGTTGCAGACAATAGATAATGTTTTATTTTATTTCAACATTTTTTATTTTTTAGTTATTTGAGAGCAAGAGGGGAAAAGAGGCAGATATGTGTAGAAAGAAAATTGGAGCTCCATGGCCACTAGCCACTGCAGAAAGACTCCAGACACATGTGCCTTAC
Organism: Jaculus jaculus; assembly: GCF_020740685.1. NCBI lineage: Eukaryota > Metazoa > Chordata > Mammalia > Rodentia > Dipodidae > Jaculus > Jaculus jaculus. The sequence goes on along the minus strand of NC_059103.1, from coordinate 153,967,483 downwards.
TTACCAAGTAAGCATCTGGCTTACTTGGGTGCTGGGGAATCAAACCTGGGTTTTTAGGTTTTACAAGCAAGAGCCTTCACTCTAAGCCATTTTGACAGCTCATTTCTTCTGTTTATAAAATATATTTGTTAGCCCAATGATTATCTGCTTGGTCTGAAAAATTTGTACTTAACAGTGAAAAGATTGATTTTCAAGAATTTGTTTAAGTACCATCAACAGTATAATTAGGTTCACTGTATAGTTCTACATTTTATTTTACATTTAGTTATACATGAGATGATACTTTTAAAATATCTTTACATTAGAATTTTTTTGCATGTTTAACTCAAGGGAAAATGCATTTCAAATCTGTAAGAATAGAGTAAAAACAACTTCACATCCCTAAGGTTAGCTTTACCTTCGAGTGTAACTACAGCAACCAGTTCATTTACTATAAATAAAGCTACTATACACTAGAAAGTTTGAGGGTGTTTATACTGCACTGTCAGCATGAAAACCTACTGCAATGAAAGAGAACACAAGGAGAACAGATATTCAATATCAAAATGGGAAATAAACTCATATATTTTTTCCATTCTGACTAAGATATTATTTTTCCTTCTTAGTTAGCCTTCTGATTGAAAGGAATTTTGAAATAATATCTGTGTTTTATTTTATTGGAATGAGCAAGAGTCCATGATTATGTTCAATGCAGGGACAGGATTTTCAGTGTCTAAAGTTCAGACAGTGTAAGTGCCTTTGTGACCCAAAGTACAACATAACTGAATGTGAATATGTGAGCATATTTAAAATGAGTATAACATACAATCTCCTAATTACAAGAAGAATGGGGTCAGCTTCAAGGTAATTAAGAGAAATTCACATACATACTAAGGTATGTTGCCATGCCTAGATTTTTGTGGAATTATAATAACTGTATATTTTGAATGATGAGATCCTAAGACTTTATGTGGGATGAGCACAAGACATGTGTTAACACAAGACACATGCTTTGTGGTGTCTGTCACATAAACTAGATAAGAAGTCCTAGTGCTATTTAAGGGGATGCCAGCGTTTGACTGAGATCTCTTGTGAAGTATTTCAGCCTTACTGTCTCTTAGTCCCCAATGTCACATACTTACACAAACAGTTCACAGTTCCTCAGTGAATATTCCCTGTGCTACCTCTGAGCCTTAGTCAAGTCCATTAATTGTGAAATCTTCCTTGCTGTATAAATTGAGGTAATCAGTTTAGCATCCTAAATAGCTAAACTTGTCACTTCTTAATATATTTTATTTATTTATTTATTTATTTATTTATTTATTTATTTATTTATGAATCAGAATGGACATGTGAGAGCCTTCAGCCAGTGTAACTGAACTCCAGATGCATGCACCCCCTTGTGTATTTGTCTTATGTGGGTCCTGGAGTGTCGAACTGGGATTCTTTGGCTTTACAGGCAAATGCCTTAAGTGCTAAGCAATCTTTCCGCCCAAACTTTTCACTTCTAACATGAAGTCCTTCTTAATTTGTTCAATCACAATTGTTGTCTCCTCGGCTGCCCTAGTGAACTTCGTGGAGAATTTTCTGCACTTGCCCATTAACTTAGCCTTATACTCAAAAAAAAAAAAAAAAAGAATATCAACAATGTAGCCACCACCTATAGTCTATGCAAGAAGTGCCTGTGTATGCTTAAATAACATAAAATACTTGGGTTGGGGAGATAGCTCAACTGTTAAGATCCCTTTCCACTTAAGCATAAAGACCTCTTAGACTGGACACCACTAAATTTAACTACCCAGATTCTGCAAAAAATGTAGCCATGGCCGCACACTTCTGTAACCTCATTCTGTGGGGGCAGCAACCTGAGAATCACTGGGAATACCTGGTGGACAGCAGTTTCAGGTTGATCAAGAAAGCATATCTCAAGGAATATTTTAAAAGTTATTTTATTTATTTATTTAATCCAGGTAGATCTTGCTCTAGTCCAGGTTGACTTAGAGTTCACTGTGTACATGATTATATGTTATGTGATTTATAACTTACTCCATCTGAATACTATTTTTTTATGGAGCTTGGTAAAAGAAAATTTAAAAGGTCTCATTCTCTATAGTTAGAAGGATATGTGACATCCCACCAGAATATTAATCCTTTTCAGTCTCATGTCCATATGTTAGAATGGCATGTTTGGATAATATGATTTCTTCTATCATTCTGGCTAGTAAGGTAAAAAATTGCTTTCATAATAATACAATTAGCTAAATTCATGTACAACTTTTGATGTCTGAGAGAAATAAATGACTTACATTCTAACAATGTTTGCATTTCAACTCTTGGATAACTCGTGCACAAAGCACCCTCATCCTTACTCTCCTACATCTCTCCAAGACTATCCACAGAAACCTCCTCCCACCTCTCCTGACAAACTCTTGCAATGGATGTTCGCCCCTCGCATTGTCACATTTTACCATCTCCCTGTAACAGAATATTCTAACTGCATCCAATCTAGTTAGCATATCTGACTCTCGCTGTCTTTATACTGAACCGCTTATTGTACAATTTATGGTACTTACTCATGATACTCCACAGCACTCTGGTTTGAAGGACCAAATGCACCATTTCTCAGTCTTTACATCATTTCTACCGTCTTGTTTTATAAATTGGTGAGTAGTTTTAGGTTTTATGGAGACAACTTATTTCAGTATATTTATATATATGTATATATATGTTTATATGTATCCTATTCACCCTTCATTTCTCTCCCACTCACCACCCTCACTTTGCCCATCTGACTCCTGATTGCCTATCATCTGTCTATAATCTATCTATCTATCTATCTATCTATCTATCTATCTATCTATCTATCATCGATCTATCTATCATCTATCTGACTACCTATGTATAAATGTATATGAGGATATAGGTATATATACAAAAATGAGAGAAAACATGAAATATTACTCTGTCTGAATCTAGATTGTTTAATATCATTTTCAGCTTCATTTAGTTTCTTAAAAATGAAATAATTTCTTATTTAAAGCTCAATGAAACCCTTTTGTATACATATACTGCATTTTTCATCTATGATGACTGAATTATTTGCCTGTTTATGTTTGCACTTTAAGTAAGGGTACTTAAATTCTCCAAAACATGAGGAAATGCCCCTGATACTTCCTTTCCTCCACTGACATTCAGCCCCACTTGAGGAAGATCTGGGTGTCTGTCAGCATTCTTGGAGTAATATGCTCTTCCCTTCTTGATAAAGTTCAAAGGCAGTGTTCCTTCAGCTGTGTGTGCCTATGCTCAGAATATTTTATTTCTCTGTCAAATAAAATTTCTCCATATTTTGAGGCTGAGATTTCTATAACTTCATAGCATCATTCTACCTCCCTAAGCCTTCTCAACAACTAACATTTGCTTCTTATGGAAAAGATGGTCCCAGATAGTCGCTTTGCTCACTGATGTTCTAACTTGGGTTTGGATAGAGCCTTTAGAAGAATTGCTAGAATAGCCTCAAATTCTCTAAAGAATAGAATGCTCTTGTACATACAACTATAATAAAATCATTTTAAAACTCCCATCTATAATGTCTTCTAACTCATAAAGTCCCAAGTCTAAACCGTCAAATCCTACACTTCTTAATTCTGACAGAAATCCTACTCTGTCTTTTAATTGTTACACTCGTACATTTTCATGGAGAACATAATGTACATTACCCTTTAACTTTGTCTTCTCTGTCACTGTTCCATGTCCTCTCTTCCCTTTTTGTCCACTTTAAAAAGTACAAAAGCACATTTGCCCTTTGTCCCTTTGAAGCCTTTCAGCCACTGTTGTTTCTTCTCATTTTAACTTTTTAATCTTTAATTGTTTTTTTTTTGTTGTTGTTGTTATATATGATTGAACTCAAATCTGTTCCAACTAATTAAAAAGATTTGATTTCATTACTTTCCCTAGATATAGCCTTACATCCTATAATTCTCAAACATCTTAGAGAAAATATTTAGGAATCCCTAATAACTTTCATGAACTCTTCAAGAGAAACACCCAGCCTTGTAAGCCTTCAGTAAATTTAGTTCATCTAAGCCACCATTCATCCTTTTTTATCTTTAAATTGTCTTGATATTGTTAACAACTTACACATGGAAATATTGTCTTTTTAAGAAAAATAAATATATTTTATGGTGCATTACTTCATAAGTGATTTAGCAGAACACTTTACTGTCTATAGCACTTTAATTCCAACCTTCCCTTTTGAGTGGTCTTGTTTTCATAAGCTTCTGCTTACTATATGGTATTTTATTAACAAAGAAGGACAACATCCTTCTTGTGATTGGATGGCTGTAATGAATTCTGCAATGCAGATTTACCCTTAGAGACTGCTTTTTTTCATTATCCTATCTTCCCTGAAGTGCTATAGATGACAGGGTTCAAAAGCAGCCACATACTAAGACTAGATGCTAGCATATATATTCTTCTCCCTCCCAAGGAAGCAACAGTACCCAGAGCATCCCTGGTCATAGCCCTCCCTGTGTCTTTTTTTTTTTTTAACTTTTTTTTGTTCATTTTCATTTATTTATTTGAGAGTGACAGACATAGAGAGAAAGACAGATGGAGGGAGAGAGAGAGAATGGGCGCGCCAGGGCTTCCAGCCACCGCAAACGAACTCCAGATGAGTGCGCCCCCTTGTGCATCTGGCTAACGTGGGACCTGGGGAACCGAGCCTCGAACTGGGGTCCTTAGGCTTCACAGGCAAGCACTTAACCGCTAAGCCATCTCTCCAGCCCCCTCCCTGTGTCTTATTATGCCTCTGACTCATCCCACAACATATCTTCACCTAGAGAGTAACTCTGCCTTCAGCATGCTAGCCTGTACCTTACTGTTTACTTCCCAAGAAAATATCTGTGGTAGTTGTATAATCTAGGAAAGAGGATTCTTAGTTGAGACTTGGAGTTGAATCACATTCAATAAGGAATGATATGAAAAGTACATCCCTAGAATAAGACAACATTACAATTGTCAACACATTTACTGATTTATCAAACTAGAGGGTTGTATCTATCAGTAGATGCAAGTGTACCAGTAGGATATGTCAGGTGTGAAAAGTAAAGATGTCTAAATTGTAGCACTCAAGAGAAATCTGATACTTCAATAGGTAAACAAAAAAATAATTAATTATAAGTGAAAAGCTAAGAGGAATGCTACAGGACATTATACAATCTAATTTCTTGGATCTAGAGTGTAAGGAAGGAAGCACCCTAGATGAATTGTTTTTAAAAATATTTTTAATTTATTTGCAAGGACAGAAAGAGAATGCGGGGAGTGAAAGAGATAATGATAGAGGGAATTGGCACACTAGGTCCTCTTGCCACTGCAAATTTATGTGCCACTCTGTGCATATGGCTTTACATAGGTAATGGGGAATTGAATCTGGGCCTCAGGCATTCCACACGAGCCTTTAAATGGCAAGCCATCTCTCTAGCCTCAAAGATGAATTCTTCTCTTGTTGTTGTTTATTTTTACTTATTTATCTGAAAGTTATAGACAGAGAGAGAAAGAGGCAGATAGATATAGAGAGAATGGGTGCACCAGGGCCTCCAGTTACTGCAAACAAACTCCAGATGCATGAGCTACCTTGTGCATCAAACTGGGGTCCTCACACTTCACAGGCAAGCACTTAATTGCTAAGTCATCTCTATAGCCCAGAGATGAATTCTTAATCTTGAAAGAGATGCAATGCCATGGTCAGGATCTCAAGTGAGAAAACAAAATGAAAAATGGACATTAACCCGTAGTTTTAGCATTGAAGATGACACATAGGTTACAAGAGTTGCTGCTTTTATGTATATTCACAAATTCCACTTTACTTGAAGAATGTCAAAGAGCATATGCTCTCTTAGGATGTTCTTCCCATGAACCTTCTGTTTATCATTACTTGAGTCAACAGTATAAATGTTTGAACTGTTAAAGCTGGAAATAATCCATATTAGAGCAGACAGCTTCAGGTTCGCTAAGACAAACTTCCAGAGCAGGCACAGTTATGGAAGAAGGGGTTTATTTATACTTACATATCCAGGGCAAGTTCCATGATGGCAGAAGAAGTTGGCCTGCTTTCATAGGTCCAAGCAGAGAGAAAAAGAAGCCATAGCCAAAACCCTAAAATCATACCACAAAACAAGCACAGTTCAGAAACTCCAGGCACTTTGCATATTTTAGAATGGAATGTCAAATCCACCATCACACCTTAGGGCTGGACTGCTCAGTGATACCTCTTCCAGCCACGTGGCTGGAAATCCAAGAAATCTTAATAAACTCCTGAATCTATTGGAGGGCATTTATTCAAACTACCACACATATCAAAAAGAAACTCCAACAGAACTAGGATTGTTTAGGTGGTCTATCAAAGCTCAATACTCAGAGTGCTTGATCAAAGGGAGTGACCTGACTACACCATAGAATAAGGGAGATACTAAAGTTTAGATAGATCTCTGTTTAGTCAGTTTCCGCATTGCTGGGATAAACACACAAACCAGGGACAGTTTAGGGGAGCAATGGGTTTATTTCAAGTTTACCAATCCAGGGGAAGTTCTATGAGTGATGCAAGAAGCTACTTTCATACATCAAAGCACAGTGAAACCATTAAGAGCCAGCAAACACCAAAAGAAACAAGCACAGATGCATAACAAGCAACAGTAACAAGATCAGTGTTTGGATTGCCCAGAATACTTTTGGCTGGAAATCTGATCCACCTCCAAACACACCCTAGAGCTGAACCACAAGACCCACCCCTAGTGACATCTCCTCCCCACAGTTTGAGATACAATTTACAAGCTTTATTTTTTACAACCGAGTTTACAAGGGACACACATTGAAATTACCACAATCTCCTTGAAAACATTTTTTTAGATTAACATAAGAACACAACCAATCTTGCTAACAGAGTGATGACTATAAAAAGTGACCATATTCACCAACAGGGAAGAAAAGACAGACTTGCTAAAGAAGACAATATAGCAATACTAACAAAAGGCTTAGAGAGTTTATCATAGTGTTATAGTTAATGATAGGCAAGTATGGATCCCCTACCTTCTTACTATGTTCTTGGAGAGTCTGCTAAACTAATAAGCTGTTAAAAGATGTGCTGAATGTAGAGATGAGACACCAGTATATCTAATAATATATTTACTGATTCAGGATCAATAGTGGACTGCATTTCACAGCTGGTCTACATGACAGCAGTTACAAAAATGTGTCCTAAAATCAGAGGCAAATGATGACACTTAATCCAGGTCGGGGCATCTGAAGTAGTAAGTCTGATGGATCAAACATCTTTCAGGTTCTCAGACTCTCCATCCTGTAGGCTACTGGTGGACTATCCAGTAAGTATATCCTGTAAGCTAATCTAATAAATCTTCATTCAGCAAACCCTGAGCAAAACTATGAGAAACTAAGTTCTGCATAATAGGTTTTTCTGAAAGAAATGGAAGCTTAGAAATGAGCAATAAAGGGAAGATTCCATGATAAACAAAATGACTAAACATCAATAGCTTCAATAGAGAGATGAGAAGAGCATTCAAGAATTACTAGCTTCAGTTTAAAACCTGGGGGTCTGGGGCTGGGAGATGGCTTAGCCGTTAAAGTGTTTGCTTGCAAAGCCAAAGGACCCAGGTTCCATTCCCCAGGGCCCACATAAGCCAGATGCACAAGGGGCCCATATGTCTGGAGTTTGTTTGCAGTGCCTAGAGACCCTGGCATACACATTCTCTCTCTATCTGTCTCTCTTCTCTTTACCTCTCAACTTGCAAATAAATAAATTAAATATTAAAGCAATAATCCATTTGCTTTCTAGTTCTGTTTGCTTGAAAATAAATGCTTTCAATTTTTTAATGTTAAAGTTGTTGTTTCATGGTAAGATGGATTTCTTGGGGAAAAGAAATAATTTGAAAAAGAAAATCAAATAAACTACCATGCCATAAAAAAGAAAGAATAACAAAAAAGAGATCTAACTGAAAGCCTATTCTAAGTTTTCAACACCTCATGTTGTTGGTTGAGCCCTTTTGGAGCCTGTACCATAAACCTACTTCTTCTTCACTCTAATTTTGTCATTTAAATTATATAGGTTCATTATATGGATAATAAATCATTATAAATACGTACTTATAATTTCCATCTTACTGGTCAGCTTTTCAATGACCACAATGTGTGACCAAGGCCCAATAACAACATGAAGTCCCCTTTCTCTGTGTGCTTTCTGTCTGTACCTGTTCCATTAGCTCCAGCTCCCTGTTCCTGCCTACTTCTAAAAACATAACAGGAACATTTCCCCTGAGATTCTGTGTCTTCAAGCATCTGAGTGAATTCTTCTCTTCCCACAGCATTGGAATCCTGATGCCATCCTGACCTTTGTACACATGGAAAAATGGTTAGTTAGGTCCACCCTGACTTCCCTTCACACACACACATACACACACACACACACAACTGCAAACAGACATGCACATGTCTTTGCACATTCACATACTTTCAAACAATAACAGAGACACTTAAATTGCTTTTATATTCCCTCTTCCTTATTTTTACAGCATTTAGCAAATTTTAGTAAAAGTGCATTTTACATATATATTAATTTTATTTTTAATTTTATCTCACTTTTTTATATTTTTTGTTCATTTTTTATTTATTTATTTATTTGAGAGTGACAGACACAGAAAGAAAGACAGATAGAGGGAGAGAGAGAGAATGGGCACGCCAGGGCTTCCAGCCTCTGCAAACGAACTCCAGACGCGTGCGCCCCCTTGTGCATCTAGCTAACGTGGGACCTGGGGAACTGAGCCTCCAACAGGGGCCCTTAGGCTTCACAGGCAAGCGCTTAACCGCTAAGCCATCTCTCCAGCCCTAATTTTATCTCACTTTAAAAATGTAAACTCAGCTAGTAAAAGGATTTCCATACTTTTTCATACTACTATATTTTATACACATGGAATTATTCTTGCAATCCTTTAAGCAATACATGTTTGTAAAATAATGAATGCGCTTGACTTACATTTATTATCATGTGCATGCAATTTGTGTTTTCTTAGCTTGCTAGTTGAATCCTGTCTCCTTATATTGCATATATTCCAACCCTAAACATTATTAATTCAGAAATTTCACACACATTTCACAAAGTATTCAAGTTATCATTAATAAAAGTCTCAAATTTTCTGTTTTGTATTACTCATCTATTAATAGCACATGATTCTTTAGAACACACTGAGTATATTTCTTTATTTTAAAATTTCTTTTCAAATTTTGTTACATACCATAATGATTTAAAGAATATTATCATTTTTGACGTGTGCGTGGGGGGGTTATCATTGTGTGTTGAAAGCTGTGTATGTATGTATATGCATACTTTTGTGGAGGCCAGAAGCAAATTTCATTAATCCAACTTTTTTTTTTTTTTTTTTTTTTTTTTTTTTTGGTCAGGGTTTATTATTGGCCTGGAGCTTGCCAAGTAGGCTTTCCATTCAGCCCAGGGATCTGACAGTCTCTGCTTCCCCATACCACTTTTCTCAGATTGCTTTATTTAGGTGGGTTCTAGAGATTGATCTCAGGTCCTTGGCTTTTCTAGTAAGCACTTTATCCACTGAGATTTTTATCCTGACCCTAGTTTCCATTCCATTTTTCTGTTAAGCTTATTCTGCACTTTTCTCTCCATCTCAAGTTCAAATCCTCACCTATTTTATTTACTTAGTTTTTTTACTCATCTTACATGAGATTTAACCTGAGGCTTTGCACACTCTAGTTAACTATTCTGCCATGGAGGTACATTCCAGCCCACTTTAATTTTAACTATATTTTAAGACAGAATTTTGCTAGGATGCTCCAGTTTGTCTTGAACTTGCAATCTCTCAGCCTCAGTCTTCTGAGTGAACAGGTCTGTGCCACTGACCTTGGAATGGAACAAATTTATCAGAAGATAAGCTGGTATACACTATATTTTGTCTTAAAATTTGTTATTAGTTCAAATTTTCAAAGTATGCTTGCTCACTGTATACCAGATAAGATACGTTTGCCTACAAAGCAAAGCATCGTAGTTAAGTGTAGTTTCACAGCTAGATATTTACTTATTTTCCATGGTAAGTGTTTGGAGGGAGAGAATTCTGATTAAGGTTGGAAAGTCCATACCTCTTCACCTTTTCTTTTATCTAATAGTTTATTGTTATATGGTTTGATGATTCTCCTTGTTGCCCCTGGATTCAAGACAGAGATCAGAAAGCCAGGATGTTTTCCCTTTTGATTCACCATATCCTGCATGTAGGTAAGCCCTTATGCTGAACTTTACAGTTACTGATACATCCTTGCCTATAATCTTTTGAAAATCATCACAATCTTAAAAATAAAATTATTTTCATGAAGAGAATTTCTTTTATATTGTTTATATGTCAGGGTTTCCTTCATGATATACTTTTGTACATATGACTGTATTCTGGATCATAATTTATATCTTCTATCCTATCTAATTTTGTTAAATGGTGGTCATGATCTAATAGACTGTAATGACTTACTAATGAGTCAGGACAATATTAATTATAGGGGTCTAAAAGCTAAACTTCTCTTTTCTAATGGAATTAGAGTTATAACATAATTTCCTTTCTCATAGCCTCTTGTGCTTTATGATGCAGAAGTACCAGAGCAAAACTGAGCTCGTTTCGGAAATGACAGGGAAAGGTGACTATTGATTGATAGTCACCACAAGATATTTTCATAAATATCACACTATTTTCAGTTATTGATTTCTTATCTTAATACTAAGGATATTTCAAAATTAGGAGCAAATTTTTATAACAGATACTGTTCTTGATTATTAGAAATGGATTAACTGCATGTCTCTCATTATTGTGCTTTTATGTTTTCTTTACTTGGAATGTGTCCTACATGTACCATCCATGTAGTTAGGTGAGGTTTCTACAGGGTTTTTTCTTCTGGATATGAGTATCTCATGAGTTTAGTGCTTATTTAACCTCTTACATCAGATCATTGACCTCAGAGTGCCTGGTTTAAGAATTTAATATGCTTTCTAAATGATAGACTTATGACCTTAAGAACAACCTTCATCATTAAGTATCTAAATTTCACAAAATAATTTTAGTGTAGGTTTACAACACATACTTTAATTTATTCAGAAAGTTCATGTGGATAATTATCTTGTGAAATTACATGTGCACTAAGGATTGACTTGTGCTAGCAGTTCTTACTAAAAAAAAAAAATGATGCTTAAAATAGTGAGTGTAACTGCAATTTTGTGCTCTCTAGTGAAACATTAATCTTATTTTGATCTTATTTTGTATGTGTGGTAAAACTGAAAAGAAAATATCAAATACATATTCATTTGTGTGTGAGATGGGAAATAGAGACATAGAATCTGTAAATTCTATAAATCAAATCTGTACTCTATGAGATACATCACAATTCCATATTTAGAAATGCATTTAATCTCAATGTGTTAAAATTTCAATACATATTCATGAGATGCTTTACTTCATTTACTCTAATCCAGATATGATCCATTCCCTATATTGTAAAACTCATTATTTTTTTCTTGGAGTGGTGGAAGGAACTCATTTTTTCAAATTAATTACATTTATTTTACAATAGATGCTTAACAGACAAATCCACAGAAAAAAGAAAAAAAATGAATTTCATGAGTTAGAAAATAATGTATTCACATGGTAGGAATGAGGACAGTGAATGACTTGGCATTTTATAACAGGCACACTACAAATATAAAGCAAATATTCCTCCCTCAAAATGTTCAACGTAAGAGTTTTGTATTTTAAGTTAGTCAGATGAGACTTACCTAGGAAAATTAAAGTGAGTAAGTACATCCAAATACTAATGAACTCCAGTGAGTAGACAATTTCGTGAAAGAAATACATGTTAAATAGCAGCTATTTTGGTTTGTACACAGACCTTGTGATCTTTTGGTCTGCAAAATTGAATTCAAAGCAAGGTGGTTTTTTTTTTTTTTTTTAATTTTAAGGGTCAAGCTTTTGTTGTTTCCACTACTAGATATGGCTTTAATATATTTTGTACAATCAAATAAAAAAGCATTACATTCTATTTGTTTTGTGTTATAGGCTAGATATCGAACCCATTCTATCATATGCTCAGAAAGCACGCTAACCGAGCCACACTTTCAGACCCTACGCAATATATTTGAAATATATGCTGGGAATAAATGCAGAGTTATTCCCATGTGCCTACTTAAGTAGTAACAGAAAGAAAGACATCTATTATACCATTATTTGAATGCTATATTTTATTTTGCCTTAAAGATGATAAAACACCTGACATACTGATTTCCATGCCAAATCACATCCTTCTCTAGGTTCCTCCTTGGTACTAAGTTTTGTGACATCATTAGAGGACTGCCTAAAGCAATGCCTTTGCCTAAGGACAATGGCTCTCAGAGTTCTTGACTTACAAAACTATAAAGAAATTTGGTGGTATATACTACTATTGTCAAGTCTTTTCTTGGGGAAGACATGAAAAGAAAATCAAGTGGAAAAACGAAAAAAAAATCATAAAAAGAAAGTGGAATTCTGAAGAGATGGCTTGCTTAGTGGTCAAGGTGCTTGCTACCTAAGACTAAGGACCCAGGTTCAATTCCCCAGTAACCATGTTAGCTGTATGCACAAGGTGGTGTATGAGTCTGGAGTTTGCAGTGACTCTTAGAGGCCCTAATATGTCCACATTTATTCTCTCTCTCAAATAAATAAAATATTAAAAAAAATACAGAAACAAGAGGGGAAAAAAAAGAAGATGACTAAAAGAAAAATAAAGTAAAAATTGTCTGTAATCAACATTTGTATTGTCAAATATTTTTTTTTTCCCCTTTCTTAGTGGGCACTGATCTGTAACTCCCAGTACCAGCATGGGGCTATCACCCACAATGAGCTTTTGACTAGAGAAAACTACAAGGTTTCCTAAATGAATGACCAATTTCTGCAGAGTACTTGATGACCCACCAATAGCGGTAAGACCCTACTGCTGAAGACACCATATGAAGCTGACACACAAAATGGAATGGCATGGCTGGAAGCCAGGAGAGAGTCAGTCCCCAGACAGTCAGAGTGTCTAGTGCCAGAAGGTGCTACATGGGTGACTGGGGGAAATGACCAATATCTGTCCAAGCAACTCATGGTCTAACCTAATTACCAACAAATAACCTGATGTGATGCCCACACAAGTGCAATAGTGGCACATAACCATGGTGGGGAACCAACTGCTCTTGATTTGGCTAACTGATACCCTCAGTAGTACCGGACCTATAGCTGGAGCTGAGAAACAAGTCAGAACCATACCCAAACATAAGCCCACTCTCCAATATCAAGCTACCATCAATCATGGGTACAAGAGAGCCTACACCTATTAAACTCTCTCTAAAAAAAAAAAAAAAAAAATGTAAGGGCTATCTCATTTGTCGGTGCTAACTTACTCTCAGTTGGAGAATCTGCTTCTCTTTTTCAGATAGATGCAGATCCTAAGGAGAGAGCCACCCCATCATACCTCAAAAGGGCCCCTGCTGAAACTAAGGAAAATTGGCTAAACAAGCAAGGGTGCTATTTTCCTGATAAACCGGATACCAGCACAAGGGGGAAGGAGACCAACACAGAGAAAAAATCAACTCCTACAAAATCAGAGAGCCAAAGCCTCAGAGGCCCCCAACACCTCATCAGTGAAGCAGACCAAAAATGAACCCAACATGGCTCAGGGAAATTTTGTGGAAGAGGGTGCAGAAAGAATGTCAGAGCCACATGTTGGGCCATGATATGCAGAGACATTTATCCCACCCATAACTGTGGACTAACTCCACAATGTACAACCCATATACCTCAACAAGGAGGGTCCAATGGGGAGGGGGTAGATCACAGATGAGCCTAATAATGGTACCAAACTGCCTGTATTTGCTGAATAGAAAACTAATAAAAAACAAAATAATAATAATAAAAGGATTTTTTTCATTTTAAGTTTTTTTTCGGGAGGGTGGGGGAGAGAGGTTTTTGTGAAATCATGTTCCCTTAAGCCTCTGCAATATACAAGCAGAGTATAGTTCATCTGAATAAAGATTAGGTTTTTTATTTTGTTTATTTGATAGAGCAGAAGAATGAATAGTAGTGTGTCAGGGCCTTCTGCCACTACAAAGGATTTCCAGATGCATGTGCCATTTTGTACATTTGGCTTTATGTGAGCACTGGGGAAGTGAAACTGGGCCAGCAAGCTTTCCAAACAGGTGCTTTTAACCACTGTGCCATCTCCCCAGCCCCTCTATCAGACTTTATAGGGCTTACATTAAAAAAAAAAAATCTTCAGTTCTTCATTTGTTGAAACAATACTTGACTTTGGTAATTCAATTAAAATTTTAATGTTTGGGAGTATTGATAGGTAACCTCATAGGATCAAAAGAATGGTTCAAGCAGAGTTTGGAATTGTTTATCTGGAGGTGGGAGGAAATTAAGAGAGCTCAAGATACAGGTTTTTACTTAAATCTTCCCAATCATTGAAGACCAGGAAGTCTGAGAAACTCTCACATCCTGTTAAAAAACATTGGAAACCCAAAAGAAGGTTTAGGATGACAAAAACTTTCTCTGAGCTTGGAAAAATGGCTCCAGCTAAGACACTTCCCTTTAAAGCCTAAGGGACCAGGTTTGATTTCCTAGCACCCACATAAAGCCAGTTGCACAAGGTGGTGTATGCTTCTGGAGTCTGTTTGCAGTGGCTGCAGTACCTGTTGTGCCTATTCTTCCTCTCTCTCTGCCTCTCTCTTTCTCTCTCAAATAAATAACTACAATCTTAAAAATATTTAAAGAAACTTTCTCTATAAGAAAGAAAGTCTTCTAGAGAAGAAATAAAAATGATCTTGAACATGTAACATTGTAGAATACAACTCTCCTTGTCTCCAAATGTAGAAACCATTCAAAGAGATTCCAAAAGATTGTCCCCTTACCTTTCTAAGATTAAGTCTTAATCCTGCCTCAGGCTGTCACTAAGACCACTGTGCATCCTGTGTCATAATTTTAAGGGATCTAATATTTTCTAGTTCTCATTCTCGGCAGATTAGTCTATGGGAAGAACATACTCTGACCATATTGATCATTGAAGCAATTTTAGCTCTCTTAAGCATATTAACTTCAATTTTATCAGATAGTCAAACACAATGTTCCTTTTCTACAAATAAACAAATTGTTGGAATAAATAAATAACAGCACACAATTGTATGATGAATGCTCACTGCTATTAAAATTATCTTTAGTTGTATTTGTATGTATTTATTTGAGAGAGAGAGAGAAGAAGAGGAGTAGAAGGAGGAGGAGAAAGAGAATGGACCTGCCAGGATCTCTAGCCACTGCAATAATCTCCAGATACATGCGCCACCTTGTGTATCTGGCTTTTGTGGGTCATGAGAAATTGAAACTGGGTCAATTGGCTTGGCAGGCAAGCACCTTAATGGCTAAGCTATTTCTCCAGCCCAAATGTTATGATTTTGACTTTAGTTAATCTCACAGAAACAGAGAATTTAGAAACTATATTATATGTTGGTAGCATTTTGGTACCACTTCCTGACAAGAACAATGTGCTGCTTAACAATCAAGCCTTTGTTAATTTTTATTAATCTTGTTAAGTCTCTTTGATACTTAAAATTGTGTTGTTATGAGGGTAAGAATCATGTCTTGTACATCTCTACTTTCCACAATGTCTCCGGAGAACTTGGACCAAATGTTCAAAATTTCCTATCATTTATCTCTTTTATTGAGTTGCTGTGATTGTAGGAAGGCCCAGGGATCAAGTAACATGATCATGATTAAGTATCAACTTTTTGTTAAGTTAAAATGAGAAATAATTGTTTTGCTTAAACTATTTACTTATGTACTAGGTATTTTAGCAACATTAAATATAATTTGTAGAGAGAAAGAAAAAAAAAGTTGCAGATGGTAATTTTCAATGCCATATTCATCATTTTGTGGTAATTAAAACTGTGAAGCTCTTTCTCATTAGCTTTTTCCTCAGACTTAGTTCCTATTGATTTTTATCTGAGATAATTGAAGAAAATTATTACTAATTTTATGTACTCTTGAGGACTCTTCTTAAAACATAGCCTAATTGCTAAATTTGAGATTCTGTATTCATCAGATTCACCTGGGCTTGCCATTATTTTCCTCTGTTGCAATTAGATTCTGCCACATATCATCAATTCATCTTAAAGACTAGACTAAGTTTTCAGGCTAATTTTTCAGTTCTCTATCTGATATATGATAAATGAACCTACCTTTCCCTTCTTTTTTATTATTAAAGTACTATATTTAGAATAAAACCTGACATTGTGCATGTAAAAGAATCTGTTTACTACTACTCATTTTGAACTATAAATATCATGAAATATCCCGTGCTGGGGGTTCTTCTCAGTGTGTGCTTAGCTCATACAAAGCCACGGACTCAGCATTCAGAAGCCATTCAGATAGCCTGTCAGTGTCCTGTAATTCAATAATAAGGCAACTGTGTGAGGCCTTTTCCCACAGTTGCTAGGCCTACATTCAAGTCCATAGGTGAATATTTCCAGTGTTCAGTAAAAAAAAAAAATTCTCCAGGGAAAGCTAGATGTGATGGTTTATAGCTTTACCATATATTGAGTCACTCTCACAGTATTATTTAAATTATAGTTTTTCATATTTTGTGGCTTATATTAAAATTTATGTTCAATTTTAAAATAATAATGTCTTTGCAATTATAAGTAGCTACCATTTCATTAATATTACAATATAAATCCAAAATAAGGTTAAAATTTCCTCTTAAAGTAATATGATGCAGGACTTCTAGGTTCCAGAGTGGTCTCCCAGACTTGCCAACCCCATGATTGGGTTCTTGTCCTACTTTTTAAACTTTATTTTCACTTATTTGAAACACACACACACACACACACACACAAACATATATATACACACAGAGAGAGAGAGAGGGAGAGTGAGAGAGAGAGAGAATGACAGCTCAAGGACCTCCAGCCACTGTGAACAAACTACAAATGCATGCACCACCCTGTGTATCTGGTTTATGTGGGTCCTAGGGAATTGAAGGTGGGTCATTTGGGTTTGCAGGTAAGCACCTTAAGAGCTAAACCTACCCTCCAGCCAATCTTACTATATTTTAACAAAGAATTGATAAAACTTACTCAATAAGGATAAAATGTGAATTACTGAGTTTATTTAGGAAGAAATCATAATTCATGAGGCTCATTTGGGGAAAATTAGGATCTAGGGAAAGCCTGGAGCAGATTGACAAAAACATGCAAGACAGAATCTAGAAGCCCATTAAAAAAAAAAAAATAGTAGAAACACTCTCGTGTGGGAGGTAAAGGATAATTCATTAGGTTTATTGAAGAGATACCAGAATCTACAGAAATTCTGAACAGTTTCACATGTACTTGGAGGATAAAATCTAGAAATCCATACAAAAAGTTTTAGAAGAAACACACACACATCTGGAAGGCACAGCATCTTCCCTGAGTCTACACATCAAAGAAAGTTAGATTAAGTGCTGAAGACTCCAGGCAGAATAGCAAGGGGAGTCAGGTGAGAAGTGAAGTAAACTTCCCAACATCTTCCTGGCTCTGTTTTCCATTTTCTCATCACCATTGGTGGTACCTTACCAAAGGAAGCATTTGTCTGTTGGCAGGCCTGAAAGTGGGTGGTGATGTCCTTGATGATTGAGTCATACCTGGGATGAAAAATTATTTCATTATTAGCTCGGCTAGCTTGCCATTTCCTAAGTGAATTCCTTCATGTAGTTGCTTAGCCAGTTTCCACCCTAGGGCTAGGGGCAGCAACAGATGTCCATTCTCAAGTTGATATCATCTTTGTGGGGTCTGTTTCTTTATCAGATGAGATGGGGGCTGGAGGTCCTATTCTGTGTTCATTCAGGAAGAGTGGGTGCTGGGAGAGTGATCAGATACTCCAGTGGATGCTGAGAGACAGCACTCTTTGCTGCTAGGTCTGCCAGTCTGCCCCCTCTTGTTTCTGTGGTCTCCCCTTTCTGATGACACATACAATGGATTATAGTCACTTTAGCAGGCACCCAAATAGCAGGTAATGTTTTTACCTCATGCTGTTCAAAGCCCTCGCTTTTAGTAGATTGCCCCCATGGCAAAGGCATAATGGCTGTCTGTGTAAACATTCACTGTCTTGTCTTTTTCAATATCAGAGCCTTGGTCATGGCTATCAGTTCAGCTTTCTGAGAGGATGTACCACAAGGTGGGGCCTCAGCCCACAGGGTTTCTTCCAAAGTCACCACACCCACCACTGCATACCTGATTCTGTCCATGACAAAACTGTTGTCATCATAATAAATCAGCAGATCAGGGTCCATCCAAGCCACATCTGTCAGGTCCAGGTGGAGTCCATGGAAAGCTGAGGTGATATCTAGGTAGTCAAGCAGAGGGGTTGATGCCTCATTAATTTTTGGCAGCAGGGAGTCTGGGTTCAAAGCCTCCGTTTGGCAAACTGTATCCTTGGTTGATCTAAAAGCAAGGCCTGATAGTGGGTTATGTGTGAGTTGGAGAGCCATCAGTCTGGGGGGCCCTTTAAAGCAGTCTATATTTATTTATTGAGTAAAGGGATGGTGGAGGGAGGGCTAATCAAAATCTAAGAGTATGCAAATAAATCATATGGAATCCTCTGGTTTTGGACACTGGAACACTGACTTCTGATGACTCAGAAGGTATCATAGTGCTGGAAAGAAGTGACTGGACTACTGAGTAACATCTCTATCACACCTTCCAAGTCTCAGGGCCTAATGTGGAAGAGGTGGTAGAAAGAATGTAAGAACCAAAGGAAGCCATAGATCATTGGTAGAAAATTTTCAGTGCCAGGGATGGGATACCTCCAGTGAGTTGTTGGCCATGGAGGTCCCTGATCCCCCCCCAAACACTATAGGCCATTGCCAAGGCCCTTGGTTTCCCACTAGGAATAAGTGGGAAGACCCTATTGCTGAAGACTCCACATACTTTGGCTGAAAGGCCACTGAGAAATCCTGCTGGAACTGAGCTGATAACCTCCTCCATGGAGAACAGCTGACAGAAAGCTGGAAGAAGCCATTGTACATGTAGTTCAATGGGAGAAAGAGATATCACCAGTGAAGATACTCAATAGTGGACACTTCAAGCCTTGTAATTGGCCAGCCAGCCTAAATGAGCCAAAAGGTGCAATAGTGGCACCGTTGTCATGGTGGAAACCAACTGACTTCCAATTGGACTGGAGGTCTGCTCCATGAGGGGAAACACATCCCTGATACTGAAAACTTAAAACAGGGTTAGTCATGAGCCCTAGGGGTGTAACATCTGCTGATGTCTGGAAAAATGTATTTACTATGCTTATCAAACTGCCCAGTAAGCACTTCTCTTAATATTTATACCCTTATATTAATGCTATTCTCACTTTGGGTAGAGAATCTTCTCTCTTCAGATGGCAGTGTCTTTGAGGTGACTCAGAAGGTATCATAGTGCTGGAAAGAAGTGACTGGACTACTGAGTAACATCTCTATCACACCTTCCAAGACCAAGGCCTAATGCAGAAGAGGTGGTGGAAAGAATGTAAGAACCAAAGGAAGGGTAGGACTCCTTACAACGTGCTCCCTCCAGACATAAAATGACCTGGATATCCATGACCTCATAGTGCCTGATACTACCTACACAAGACCATCATAAGAGGAGGAAAAGACCATGACATAAAAATAAAAGAGAGACTGATTGAGATGGGGAGGGGATATGATGGAGAATGGAATTTCAGAGGGGAAAGTGTGTGTGGGGGGGAGGGTTTTACCATAGGAAACCTTTTATAATCATGGAAAATGTTAATAAAATTTGAGAAAATAAAATAAAATAGATCGACACCAAAACAAAACAAAACAAACAAACAACAAAAAAAAAACCAGTCTTTATCACATGTGAAGCCATAATTGATAAAGTCTGGCCCAAGGTTAATTTGTCAGTTTTTGCTATCAGAATACTAGCAGCTACAATATTCCAGAGACAAGGGGGCCAATCAGTGGCTACTGGGTCTAGCTTCTTAGACAAATAGGCCATTGAGCACTGCCATGGCCCAAGTCTTTGAGTTAGGATGCTCCTGGCTGTCCTGTTCTGTTCATACAAGTGGAAAGGTTTGGTTGAATCTGGAAGGACAAGGGCAGGGGCTGATGTTAGAGCTGACTTTAATTCTTGGAATTTTTTTTTCAATGTAAGTAATATATATATAGTAATATATATGATACTATATATTATATATATATTGGTCCTGTAGTGGCCTCGTATAGAGGTTTGGCTAATGCAGCAAACCTTGGGATCAAAATTCTGCAATATCCTACAGCTCTGAGAAATTCATGGATCTGTCTCTTAGTGGGGATTTGAGTGATAGCCTGAATCCTAGAGGCTGACAGCATACCTTTACCTCCTTGGAGTTTGTGTCCCAAGTATGTTGCCTTGAGTACATGCAGTTGAGCCTTTCTGGCTGATACACGATAGCACAGATGTCTTTAGTTGTCCAGGAGCTGTTCTGTGGCAGAGAAGCATTCATCCTCCATTTCTGCAGCTGGGAGAAGGTCGTCCATGTATTGTGAGAGAGTGGCCTCAGATATTTCTTTGTGAAAGGCCTGCAAGTCTCTATGAAGAGTCTCATCAAAGTGGGTGGGGGAGTTTTTAAACCCCTGAGGAAGCCTGTTCCAGGTTAGTTGCCCACTGGTGCATTGTTCTAATTTTGTCCGTTTAAAGGCCAAAAATGGGTTGACTTTCCTTTTCCAATGGGAAAGCTTCTTTTAGGTTCAGCACCGCATATATTTGCCTTTCAGGTGGAATCATACTGAACAAAGTATAAGTGCTGTCCTGTGGGTCCTTGTGCCTTCTGGAAGGTAGCCACCATACCCTTAGCCATTTTATTAGCCTGTCTCTATTATTATATACCCAGGCAGCAATCTCTATTAACTCTGAAAGAACTTTACCCTCAAAGACTTCTATTTTCTGAATCTCCTTTCTAATATCTGGTGCAGGCTGTGTTATAAAAGTAATGTTAATACTTTGCCTATTCTCAGGGGCCTCAGGATGGATGGAGGGGTATGTTCTATATGCTTCCTGCAGCTTTTCTAGGAAAGCAGCGGGGGATTCTGTGGGCCCTTGGGTCACTTCATTCACTTTAGACAAATCTGTAGGGTGCCGAGCAAACTGCTGCCTGAAGACCACCCAACAGAGTCTGTCAAGAGGTTAAGGGATGTCCTACCTTCAGAGGTGTTGGGATCCTATTCCTATTGTGTGGAAGAGAAGACCTTGTCAATAATATTAGGGTTCTCCATGAGGCAGCAGTCAGCTCCCAACACTAATTTATTGGCTTCCCTTCTGATTGTTTTATGTTCCTTTGTGGTGAAGAGGGTCTGTAAGGGTTGTTGAGAGTCCTCCCATGTGGGCTGTTGGGGATAGAAGACTGTCTCTAGAAGGGATATCAGAGAACCTGCTTTAAATCAGATTTAGGTTTAGCAAAAAGAATTGGGGTACTGGGGAATCAAAACTAGGCCTTTAGGCTTCCCAGATAATCACCTTAACCACTAAGCCATCATTTAGTTGATGCCTTTTTAATCATTTGTTTATATGCTGGTATACATTTTAGATAAGTCTGATGCTTGCCTTATTTAAGGAATTTGTTTACATATTTAACCTTTTGTCTACTGAGAAATTTCATCCAACAGTTGTGACTTTAGGTATTGAAAAGAAAACAACTATAAAGAGAAACAAAGTTATATGCCATTTGTCATTCTCCTTTCCTTACCAGGGACAATGGACGATTTTTCTCTGAATAATGTCGGGGGAACATATAGCTTAAACTTGCATGGGGTGTGAGATGAAGGGACCATCGTCCTTTTTTCCAGAGTCCAGCTTGCCACAACTTTAATTTTTTTTGTTTATTTTTATTTATTTATTGCAGAGCAACAGAGAGAGATAAAGAGGGAGAGAGAGAGAGAGAGAGAGAAAATGGCCATGCCAGGGCCTCCAGGCACTGCAAACAAACTCCAGATGCATGCGACCCCTTGTGCATCTGGCTAACGTGGGTCCTGGGGAATCGAGCCTTGAACTAGGGTCCTCAGGCTGCACAGGCAAGCACTTAACCGCTAAGCCATCTCTCCAGCCCCTTTTTAATTTTTTTTGTTTATTTTTATTTATTTATTTGTTGCCACAAATTTAAATAGCACATAACAGTAAGCAAAAGAAAAAGGAGATAGCAGGGCAGAGAGCTAAGCATCCTGATATTCCTTGTCTTATTCTGAAGTGTTTTTTGTTGTTGTTGTTGTTGTTGTTGTTGTTGCTGTTTTAACCTAGGAATTTTACTTTATCCATTTGTAATACATAAGTTGATAGAGTCTTGTCTATGTCTAACCTGGTTAGACCTCTAAAGAATATGAATAACATCTGTGCTTATGACTTTGTGACCCACCTAGCGTAGGGCATCACCTGTGTCTAATGTAAGCTGAATTTCCATTAAGTTTACATCCTATATAAAATTTTTACAGCATCCTTGAAAGTCTGTAAGCAGTTGAAAATTCTTTACCTCAGGCATGGTGTTTAGGTTTAGCCTGAAAATTAGCTTGCTGTTTCTTTTAAAAGGAAATGAATTTTAGGCAAATTTTCTTTGTTTTGTTTTAGATTTTTTACATCCTTTCTACATACACACATTGACACATCAGCATCCACATACTTTAACATTCTGATCTAAGTTCCATTAAAAATTTATTTTTAACAATAAATCTATGTTCAACATTAAAAGTACCTTCCCAGTTTCTTTAATCATCTTATCTCAACTCATAATTAATTCTAATAGGGCTATTAAGAAAAACTCCACCAAATTGATTAATCTTATTACTCACTGACAAAGAAAAGTAGTCTGGCTTCAAAGAGTTAACTATTTTCTTATTGGAAATTTGTAGAGAAAAAGTCTTCCCTAGTGTTTAGGTCACAAAAAGTCTTTACCTGACAACCAGACTTGCTTCAATATATATACACACACACACACATATACACACACACACATATATATATATTTCAAATTTCAATTGCTTTTATTAGGAGTAACTAAAACATTTCAAATGCTTTTATTAGGAGTAACTAAAACAAAATTTTGTTTCTATTTTGAGGCAGGATGGCCTAGAACTTGGACCAGTTGCATCCACCTTTTTAAGTAATGAGACATTACAATCTTTTAAAATACCTGACAAATTATGAGTCACCACCTCAGAGAGAACTTTGTTTTTGTTTTTGTTTAATAAGCCTGTATTTAAGTTTAAGGTGACCTACAATATAAACTCAGTAATTATATTTCTGAGATTATGTAACAAAATATAGCTTTGTTTATATAAAATTTTAGCTTGCCATAGGCCTTAGTTAAATCTGACTTTTAAAGACAAAGACCAAAAATCCTTGAAATAAGTAAAATGTCAACCAAAACTCTAGGGAAGACCTGCATATAAACAATGTTTTATTTGTTTAAAGTCCAAACAAAAGAGGAAATATTAGGCACAGTTCAAATCAAAATTATGTACTTACTGTTTTCAAGCAATTTAAGAGCCACGTGGTTTAAAATGTGGAGTCAGTCTATTACATTGGAATCTCCTGCCTCAGCTTCCCAAGTAGCTAGGATAATAGGCCTAGCTCATTTTATTATCTTTTTTTTTTCCCCTGATGATCTTTAAAGTGCTTTGTAACCAGTTTTAAAGGAGATTTTTCAATAGAATAATTTTGACTCATATATTCAAAGACAAGGACAAGAAAAATGAACCAACAAACACAAAAATGCTAGCAATAAAGGCTCTGCTGACATTGTCACATAGTGGCCAAACCAAAACTGAACCAGAGACAGACCTCCATTTGTAATCTCTGAACTGAGCCAGAGAAGTTCAAGGACGGCCCCTTGGTCCCTTTTCCTGGGGGAATTAATGTTGTGTCCAGCTTCCCTCTTGGATCCAGAAAAGTGTACAAAACAAGAAAATCAGAAAAAAAAAAGGAAGAAGGGAAAAAGCACCTCTGGAGGTTTCTTACCCAATAAAGGAGAGGGCCAGCAGTACTAAACCAGTTCCCCATCAATGATTTGCTACCAACTCCAAAACCAGTAACACGCAGATGAATGGATATATGGTTCTCAGGCTAAGATTAGGGGTATTTCCCCAGTTCAGTCATCCTAGAGTTGGGAAGGGAGGTCATGAATGTGGATCCAGGGTGAAATATTATGGGGTCTGCTGTTGCACAAGTATGACTATCGACTCATGTGATATGAGGCAAAGTTTTATTGGGCAAAAAAGAAAGAAGAAAAAGAAGAAGGTCTGGCTTATCAGGTATTCACCCTAGAATCACAGAGTGCAGCCCTAAACTGTTCAGTGTCAGTTTTTATTGGAAATAACCACATGATGTTTATAGGGAAAAAACAAAACAAAACAAAACAAAACAACAACAACAACAAAAAAAAAAATACAGAATGGGAGTTAAACCATAAATCACAATTTACATGTCACAGTTACAGCCATAAAAGTAATCTTAAACATAGTGGGGAATTCCGTGTATCTTAGAAGATGAAATAAAGGAATTTGTAAACAGGTCTGTTGGTCAGTTACATACAGGAAGCACCTGGGTGGTGGTGGTGGGGGGAGTTGTGTGAGGTAGGCTTGAGACCAGGAAGTCTCCAGTTTAATCTGTCCTTAATGAATTTGCTCAACAATGCAGGCCCAGGTAATGCTATTCAGACCAGCAGAGCCTCTTGTTCACCTGTCATTAGCAGAGCCTCCTATTTTATCTACCATCCCCATCTGCTTAAACAAGTATTTCATTCCATTCTTTTATGATCTCCTACAAGGAAGTGACTTCTTTTTTTTTTTTTTTAATAACCTAGGTATAAAGAGATGTAGAGAAATATAACATTTTTCTCACTTTACAAATCCAAAGTCTAGCAACCTAGGTAGTATACTAGACAGTGGAGGCAGCAAGGAGTGAGGCAACCACTGTGAATGAAAATGAATCAAACAAGAGTTTCATTCTTGCCAAGGCTCTTTGGGTTTTCTATTTGGATGTCTGTCCCTAACTAAAACTGCCTAAAAGAAGCTAGCTTTCTCCTGCTTCATTCAGTAGTATTATAACATATTACCTTTTATTTTTATTTGATTTAATTAATTTATTTATTTGAGAGCTGTTGGAGACAAGGAGATGAGCCCTGAACAGACCTTTGCCCTGAGATAACCTCTGTCCTGAGCAATTTCTGCCCTGAGCAACTTCTGACCTTTCCTCATCCCCCCACCCTGCCATACCTAACTGATTCCATCCCCCCTCCCCGCCACACCTAACTAATTAACACCCTGCCTGGCAACTGCAGAGACGTGAGAACTCTAAGGTGAATTTTTGGAATAACCGCAAACTGTCCTAGGCCAAAGGCCAAGAAGATTCTGTAACTTTCCACCACCTGCCTCCTCCAGCCCCCCCCACCCAAAACCCTAACCCTAACCCTAACCCTTAAAAAGGCTGCTGTGGCTCAATAAAATTGGACTCTTGACAAGTGTACATTTGTTTGAGTCTCTTCCTCTCTCTCGCCCATCTTATTTCAGGTTAGGGTCCTCCTCGCCCCCATGAATAACTAGATCCCGCGGGACGGAACAGAGAGCTACAGACAGAGAGAAAGAGGCAGATAGATAGATAGAGAATGGGCCCACGAGGGCCTCTAGCCACTGCAAAGGAACTACAGAGGCGTGTGCCCCTTGTGCATCCTGCTAACATGGGTCCTGGGGAATCAAGCCTTGAATTGGGGTCCTTAGGCTTGACAGGCAAGTGCTTAACTGCTAAGCCATCTCTCCAGCCCACATATTACCTTTTAATAAAATGAATTCCTCATGAAATTGTAATCACTTATGTTTCTGGGAGGGAATGGAAGCTTAGCTGTATACAGGTCATGTGTGATAAGTATTTTGGGTTCCCAGAGGAACCCATAGCTGTTCTGAAAGATTCTGCGCACTCCTCCTATGAGAATAATACGAAGAAGGAAGCCCGGTGTGCATGGGGATGACAGTTCATCTAGAAACCAGGAGACAATCTAAAGAGCAAACTTTTCTTTCCCTTCTTATCTGTTAATTGTTTGCTTTATTGTGCTGCAGATGGTTATGAATTTAAGTTGTGCTATGTTACCCAAGCTGGTCTCGGATACCCAGGCTTAGGTCCAGAGTAGAAATGACCTTATGTGGGCAAATAATGCCCAAGTTTTCTTCTCTTACTTTTCCTTTTCCAGTCAGCTGAGGAAATTTACAGCCTGTTTAGTCTAATTAGCTATGAAATTTACCATTTTTTCCTGCAAAACAAGCAATCTGTAGCAGTTAGCTTTTCATAGAACCAAGCAGCCAACCAAAAGTAGCCCATGGTAGGAAAGGGCATATTTCAGTTTATAATCTCCAGGGGAAGCTTCATCTTAGCAGGAAGAACATGGCAAGAAGAAGCAACAGAGACAGCTACCACTGGGACACTGGGTTAATAAACCCCAAGGTCCTACGCCCAGTGACATAACTTCTCCAGTAAGGCTATAACTCCTACATAGCCACCAAACACATGAGTCTATGAGTAATATCGCATACAAATCTTCAAATCACAACAGATGCTTAATCCAGGTTTCAAGAATGAGAGATAAAATAGATACCCTGTCATCATCTTTGACAGAAATGATTAGCTTTATACTAATCCCAAGCATAATCTGGAAAAATAATACACTTAGGGGTTAAATTTAGCACCTCACTTACTTTCCAGAAAGGACATGCAAATTTTAGAGGTAAAGAATAAAGAAGCAATATCACGAATTTGCCAAGGTAAAACATAGTTTGAATAAAACGTCTTCAGGACAGTGTAATTGGTATGCATGGCTACTGAGCTGTGTGAATTAGTTTTTTTTTTTTTTTCCCAAACATTCCAAAGGCAGAAGAAAAATACTGAGAAAGATGTGAAAATCAGGTATATATTAATAGAATATGTGGTAAACACTTTAAAACTCAGGGTTTTACATCATTTATCACATTCCATTAGAGTTATTGATTTTTTAATCTTCTCCATGAGACTATGAGCTCTTTCAAAGTTAGAATTTTGTTTTGTTACATTGGTGTACTCACTCTTTGACCAATTAGGTGGCTATTATCATATCTGAAAATTACTTCAGTCTTAGAGAATGAGTGTTCTGACATTGGAAAATACCAGAGTTAAAAAAAATAAATGAATTTAAATTGTTCAATATACCAACAGTGAAACAAAGATCCTCTTTCCCCACAGACTCCCTACATTTGTCATTTGAGGACAGTCATTCTGACCAGAGTGAAGTAGAATCTCAAAGTAATTTTAATTTGCCTTTTCTTAATGTCTAAATATGTTGAACGACTTTTTTAGGTGTTTATTCACCATTAGTATTCATTCTTCGATAACTTTCTGTTCAGGTCTCTGCTCATTTAAAACAAAATTAATCATTTATAAGAAGAGAATGAGAGAAAGAACACAAATGGGCTCTCCAGGGATTATTCACACAGCAAATAAACTTCAGATATATGTGACACTTTGTACACCTTTCATGTATGTACATAATAGAGAATTGAAACTGGGCCAGCAAGCTTTACAAACAAGCAGGTTTAATTGATAAGCCATCTCCCCAGTCCTATCTCAGCTCAAATTTTGAGTGAGTTGATTGATTGATTTTTATTGCTTAATTTTTTGAACATTGTGAAAGAGGAAGAAAGAATACATGAGCCACAGGGTGGGCTGGTGTATTTTGTGGAATTATTACTTAAAAATCACAGGACTCACTGGTTCATTCATAACCTCACATTGATTACCAATAAACTCACTGAGGAGGGTCCTCAGAGGAATGAAGTGGGAGAGAAGGAAAACAAGAGGGTAACCCAATTGGAATATGATCGATTTTTAATATGCTCAAATAAGAAAGTTCTCAATTAAAATATGAGATATGAATTTAAGGAAAAGCAATTTTAATGTCCAAAAGATAATATTTCATCAATACAATGGTTCAATAGGAACTCAAAATCATGCCAGCTCAGAGTGTTCAAAGGAGGTTGATCACCATTATTCAGTGCAGGTTCCAGAAAACAAGTAACAAATAAAACGTATGCCCCTGTTTAGATCCTTTCATTCAAAATAACAGGTCTCCTGCCATTTCATAGATATATGGAGTAACTATTTCTTACTACATTAATTTATAATGTGTGGAATGCACACATGTATACTCCCATAAATATGTCCACATGTATAGACATATATTTTTAATAAATAGTTTTGTAGTTTTGATGCCCTTAAATAACAGACTAGCCTTGTTTCTGAGGAAAGGAACTATGATATGCCATACAGGATATTCAGTGCTCATTAGATGTCCTTTTGGTCCATATAAATATTTTACAGTTATTAAATGAATGTAATATGAAGGAAAATCTATACGAGGGTACATAAATAAACCTATTTTCCATATAATAATGACTTGTAAATCTGTGATGTTTAAATACTAGAGTCCTGACTATAGTCAATAACTTCAAATTAAAAGCATTTTAGATTAGTCTTATTCTATTTCAATCACACATTACTTCATCAATATTCAATGTATAGCCACTTGTGACATTCATAAATCCCTGAAAATATTTACTAGGAATTTCTGACTTCATAAAATTTCTAAAATTCCATGATTGGATATTCATTTTGAAATTATTCAAGTTTATAAATGTTACTTATAAGTGACCTTCAGATTTTATTTTTTAAAAATGATTGCTTTGAGCTGGAGAGGTCGCTTAGTGGTTAAGGCACTTGCCTGTAATGTGTAAAGACCCAGGTTTCATTCCCCAGGATACATGTAAGTCAGATGAACAAGGTAGGACATGCATCTGTAGTTCATTTGCACTGGCTAGAAGCCCTGGCACACACATTCTCTCTTTTGCCTGCCTCTTTTTCTCATATAAATAAATAAGTAAATAAATAAATAAACACATAATTTTTTAAATTATTTATTTATTTATTTGAGAGCGACAGACATAGAGAGAAAGACAGATAGAGGGAGAGAGAGAGAATGGGCGTGCCAGGGCTTCCAGCCTCTGCAAACGAACTCCAGATGCGTGCGCCCCCTTGTGCATCTGGCTAACATGGGACTTGGGGAACCGAGCCTCGAACCGGCGTCCTTGGGCTTCACAGGCAAGCGCTTAACCGCTAAGCCATCTCTCCAGCCCAAACACATAATTTTTAAAAAACATTTGCTTTTGTTTTTGCTTGTACTTCTCAAATTTCTATCAAGTATGAAACAACAAGGTACTTATATTATTAATGACACTTTTTATATGTTATTTCACAATAGCATTTCTATCTATTTTAGTGTTTTCTAGGCCAGAAAAGAATGTGGAAGATCAGTGAGATAGTTATCTCTTTAGAGCACTTCATTTGTGCAATGGAGAATTCTGGTTCTTGGCATTTTCCATTATATTCTGAATGACTGCAACTTTATAACATTATACAAAAATGTCACATATAATACACTTCTCTATCAAACTGATCTTTATAAATATATGTATTACTTTATGATTATTTCTCATATTCAATTATTGGTAGCAAATTGTCTCTCAATGCTTATTTACTTCAAATTATAGCTCTCGCATCAACTTAAGTTGAAGTACACAGAAGAATAGACTGTATTCAAAGAGAAATGTTGAAATATTAAACACTATTTAAATACTTAAAAAAACAGAACGCAATACTTTAACAAAGTGAGCAATCTATTGTTACAGGCTTCATTTAACTCATTTTAGAACCTAAATATGGATAAAAGAAAATATCACTGGTAATATTTATCTTTTTAAGTGTGTGTGTGTGTGTGTGTGTGTGTCTGTGTGTGTGTGTGTGTGCATGTGTGTAGGCTCATATGTGTGTACATGCATGTGGCAGCCAGAGGTTTACATGGGATGTGTTCCTCAATTGCTCTTCAATCTTTTCTTGTCTTGAGATGAAGACTCTCACTGAAACTATGACTCACTTGCTTGGCTAGACTAACTAGCTAGTCAATCCTGAGGATCCACTTGTCTCTACATCATTGACACTGTGATAATAGATATGTGACACTAAGGCTGACTTTATGTGACTCTTGATATGCACATTTAGGTCATCATGCTTGTACTGAAAGTCCCTCTGCTCCCTAAGCTGTTCTTATCAGTTTCCTATGCTACTGTTTCTACAGATTTATCATCAGGCACACAGAAGTAAGACTACAAATATAAAATGTCATCATATGAAACACAAAAAATATATAATTTTGGAGCTAATAATCACAAATAAGGAAAAAAAAACTTAATTTAATGATACTCACCTGTGGCTCAAAGGTGTACCCAAAGTTATTGATTAAATTTTTAGCAAATATTTATTATAAAAGGCCTATTACATGCCAACTTTTCTAGAAACTTGGAATATGATAGTAAACTAAAGAAGTTACAATAATTGCCTTAAGATAACTGAAATACAGTTGAGAAAGGGGGACAAAGCACACAGTGAAATCCTTCAGATTTTAAATTATGAAAGGACTAGGATGAAAACTCAGCTATCAAATTGTTAGCAAAGTCATGAAGAAGGTGGCATGATTACTTAGAAAATTTTAATGCAATCATTTATAAAGAAAAACCATTCAGAAGCACACTCAACGGTGGCTATACTTAATGAGATTGCTTAGTGGTTAAGAAGCTTGCCCACAAATCCTAAGGACTAAGGTTCCATTCTCTGGTACCCACGTAAACCAGATGCTCATGGTGGTGCATGTGTCTAGAGTTTGTTTGCAATGGCTAGTGGCCCTGGCACACTCATTCTATCTCCCTCTCTCTCACTTTAATTAATAATTATTTTTTACAAAATTTAAAAAAAAATAGAATCTTGGTTTGCTAGAATTTAGCGAGCCAGAAAGACAGGCATACGGGTAATTAATATAAGGGTGTTTACTTTCTTCCAGACATGATGGGCAGAAACAGGAGGGCCCTGAGCACAGAAGCTTCATATGTGACTATGCAGGAGCAGGTGTACCGTGGATGCTGTCCTGAGAGTGCCGCGAGAGCAGCAGCAGCAGGGGTGTTAGTTTGGAGGCTGGTGCATCACAGACAATATAGAATGCTGTTGTGTGGACTAGTGATGTAGAGATGTAGTGGGATGATTCTGTCCAGATATAATGGGAAGGTACTCATGGCATAATATAATTGACTGAATTGATATTGAGTAGGAAAGAAAGAAACTAGAGAGGAATGACTGCCTCTAACTTTCGTTCAACTAATTAGAATGATAGAGTTGCTTTTTTTTTTTTTTTTTTTTCTGGTGCATGAGCTGCTCATTTAGGTGTTTGATCTTCAGGATTTGCTATTTAAGCAAAGGACATTCCAACGTGAATAGATTAAATTATAATTCAATGACTATGACATTAAGTTAGGAGTTTTCTGCAGATAGATATTCTGGGTAAGATCACCCAGGAAGTGTGTTTAGACAATGAAAGGAAGAAAGATGAAACCAAATCCCTGAAAATCCCAGTGCTCAAAGTATATAAGAGAAAGACAACAAGAAGAAACTATGTAAAAGATGGGTGGGTGAGAGCTGATCAAAATTCAAGATGTTATGAGTAAGCAATATGGAAACCTAGTTTTCTGGATAATATCACAACCAGAAGTCATAGATTATTACTAGAAAAATTTCGGTACAAGTGTTGGGATACCATCCAGTGAATTCTTGGCCAGGGAGGTTCCTGATGTTCCCAAAACATTATAGGCCATAGCAAGGCTCTTGGTTTCCCATGAGAAACAGATGGTAAGACCCTATTGCTAAAGACTCTGAAGACTCCACATACTTGAGCTGCAAAGTCACTGAGAAATCAAACTGTAGCTGAGCTGAAAACCTCCTCTCTGTAGGCCACCCCACAGAAAGCTGGAAGAAGGTATGATGCAAGCCGTCCTGTGGGAGAGAGATGTCATCAGTGGTAAAAACAGTGAACACTGCTAGCCTTAAGTTTGGCCAGCTGGGCCAAATATCCGAATGGGTGCAATCATAGTACACCTGTTATGAGCAAAAGTAATCATGCTCTAATTGGTCTGGAGGTCCACTCTGTAGGAGAGAATACATGCCTGGTACTGAAAACCTGTTCAAAAGCCTATGGTCAGGGAAGTCATGAGACATAGGCGTGCAATGCCTGGTTTTGTCTACATAAATTCATACATTATGCTCACCAAATTGCCCTGTAAGCACTTTTCTTAACTTTGATACCCATTTAGTAACACTATTCTCAATTTTTGTTAGAGAAACTTCTCTTTTCAGATGGCAGTGACCACTGGGATGACACAAAAGACACCATGGTGCTGAGAAGATGTGACAGAAGAATATTCAGCAGTGAAACATTATCTATTACACCTTCCAGGGCTCAAGAGGAAGAAGAAAGAACACAAGAACCAAAGGAAGGGTAGGACTACATACAATGCATTCATTCAGACATAAATTGCCTCAATATCCATGACTTCACAGTACCTAGCAATACCTTTCATATGGTCGTCATAAGAGGAGGAAAAGGCATGACATCAAAGTAAAAGAAAGACTAATTGAGAGAAGTAGGGGATATGAAGGACAGTGGATTTGTGAACAGGAAAGTGGGGGAGGGGTGAAATATCATGGTTTGTTGTCTATAATTGTCAGTGTTTTCACTTAAAAAAAGGTTTAAAAAAGGCCCAGAGGATCACACAGTAGAGCATGAGTCTGCTTCCCTGGGAGCCAATACAAACTTACTAAAATAGTTTTCACAACATGTAGAATAGCCAAATATGTTCAGGTTATTCACAGATCAAGAAAGCATAGGGATGATATGAATTACAGATATATAGAGAGGGTTTTTTTTCAGGGGTATATATCCAAGAATGACCTCAAATTAATGTTTCTCTGACTTAGTCAAGTGCTAGGAGTACAGGTGTGGTCAGGTTTGATGCTATACATTTTTTAAACTGGTTGTGCTTAGGAAAAATGAAAAAGAAAATGAAGAAACTGAATGGTAGGCAAATGAACAAAAATGGTTCATATAAACACTAATCATAGCTGAAACATTTTGAGTATATTTAATAAACTGATATAGTTATGTAAATAAATGTAGTGAACTCTAAGTATAAGTATTTGATCCAGCGAAGCAATTTGTTAATTATCGATTCAAAAATCAGGCCTGGTGTGGTGGCACATGCCTTTAATCCCAGCACTCGGGAGGCAGAAGTAGGAGGATTGCCATGAGTCCAAGGCCACCCTGATACTCCATAGTGAATTCTAGCTCAGCCTGGGCTAGAGTGAGACCCTACCTTTAAAAACCAAAAAAGAAAAAAAAAATCAGTTCTCAGATGAGGAAGGGAATCAGAAAACCCAGAGATGTTAACTAAAATGTCATATGTTTGCTCACAAGCCTTTTGAATAAAATCTTCTCAAATCTTGGAAATAGTTGTTCATAGTTCTACCCAGGATGAATACAGTATTGTATAACCTCAAATATTTTATAGACTTGAAAGTATAATTTTATTTCATCCTATAGAAAACATAGATAGCAATTACATTAAATGTGTTCAAAAACAATAAAATTTCAATCTTACAGAAATGAGTTGAGACAGATCTTTCAAAGCATCAGTAATGCAATTTCTTTCAACTATAAATTGTAGTCACTATAGTAATATGATGGTTTGCTTCAGGTGTTCCCCCATAAACTTAGGTGTTCTGGATGCTAGTTTCCCAGCTGATGGAGATTTGGGAATTAAAGCCTCCTGGAGGCCTTGTATTTTAGGGACAGTCT
This sequence comes from Jaculus jaculus, assembly GCF_020740685.1. Taxonomy (NCBI): domain Eukaryota; kingdom Metazoa; phylum Chordata; class Mammalia; order Rodentia; family Dipodidae; genus Jaculus; species Jaculus jaculus. The sequence goes on along the minus strand of NC_059103.1, from coordinate 153,933,614 downwards.
TATGGGTATTATAGCGAGTTTCCCCTTGCCAGTAGTTAGCCCACTCTCCTGTTACTATTGCCCACTTTATGTTGGTCAGGGGGTGATGTCCACCATCTGCTCATACCATCATTTTCCCTGCCATCATGGAGTTTCCCCTTGAGCTTGTAGGCCAAATCAAACCTCTTTTTTTTTTCCCACAAGCTATCTTGGTTGGGTGATTTCTACCAGCAATGCAAACCTGACTGCAACAGTAAAGTGGTACTAAGGAATGGGGTTGCTGCTAGACACTTAACTGTGTGGCTTTGGCCTTTTGGAGATGACTTTCAAGAGGAATGTGGAAGGATTTGAAACTTGCCCTAAGAGATGCTGCAGTGCTTTAAGTACAGCTTGACGGGCTATTCTGGTCATAGATGAAAGACCTGAATGCAGGAAGAATTATGGACTCTGAGGTTTGGCTTATGAGGCTGAGAAAGAACTTTGCTTAGACTGTGCTAGAAGCATTTTAAGAGGGTTGCTGTTATGTCTGTGTCCTGAGAAGGTATGCAGGGATGCATTGCATAGAAATGGACTGGTGTGAGCAGAGGGATGTGGCACAGAAAAAAATGAAATCTTTGGGCCTAAACTGATGCCTGTTCACCATCAAATATTTGAGAGATTACAACCATTGAGATTGGGCCAGCTGACCTGCACTGGGCAACAGGAAGAATGTAGGCTCTTTGAAGGTGCCTGAGTACTCAAGGAGTGTGCTATTCTTCAAAGTGTGCTTTATTCCCTCCCCACCTGGATTAACAAACTGGCACCCTATCTGGTATTGTGGAATATAAGAAAGGCAAGGAAGGCAGGATCATTGTGTTTGCAACACAGTATTGTGTTTTGGAAATGGCCATTGGCAGTGTGAAGCAGGTTTGTTGGATGCCTACATGGAGACACCATGGGGCCATGAGGATGGATTGCAGTGGAGACCCAGTGGCAATGCAGGATGATGAGATGGCTGAAAGGAAAGCTGTCCGCCCTAATGAAGTTTTTCAGGACTGTGATTAGCCTAGCTGGAGGGGTGGCATTGAAACTCCAGAGATTTGTTGCTGGTTAGAATTATTGGACTTGGAGAATTGTCACTGTCTACAGTTGTTGGACTTGAAGCTACAGAGTTTGGTTTTTGCCCTGTTTAAATAATGTATTTCTTGAGTATTTCTTTATTATTCCCTTTTGCAGTGTGAATGTTTATACCCTGCCATTATGCTTTTTTAATATTTTGGTATTATGGCTCAGTTAAAAGACCTTGCATTACGAGGATATTTTAACATCATTAGAATTGATAAAAATTATGGGGACTTTTAAAGTCATACTGAATGCATTACATTTTATATCATGTATGTCTATCAGTTTATGGGGGTCAGGGGTGGAATGTGGTGGTTTGATTAAGGTATCCCCCATAAACTTAGGTGTTCTGGATGCTAGTTTCCCCAGTTGACTACAATTGGAAAAAAAAAAAAAAATAAGCCTCCTGGAGGTGGTGTACTGTTGGGGGCAGGCTATGGGTACTACAGCCCGTTTCCTCATGCCAGTGTTTGGCACAATTTTCTGTTGCTATTGTCCATTTTATGTTGGCCAGGGGGTGATGTCCACCCTCTGCACATGCCATAATTTCCCCCGCCATCGTGGAGCTTCCCCCATGAGCCTGTAAGCCAAAATAAACCTCTTTTATTTTTTCCCCACAAGCTGCTCTTAGTTGGGCGATATCTACCAGCAATGTGAACCTGACTGCAGCAAGTAGGAAAATAGAACAATGAAGCTGGCCACACACTCTATATAATAGTGCCTTAAGTCACAGACATTTATTATTCATGTGTAAATTATGAATACTACAAAACATGCCAATAACTGAAATCTAGAACAGGATTCAAGGGCTACTATTATTGATTGTGTTGTAAGAATAATGTGAATACAAAAACAATGTTTTTGGCAAGGCAATTTATTAATTTTACATAAACCACAGAGTAGTTTTTTTGTAGTTTTGTTTTGTTTTGTTTTGTTTTAATGAGATGGGAGAGCCAGCTGGGCTTGAATGGAAGCCAGGCATTTAAAAATATGTATTAAAAAGCAATATAGGGCTGGAGAGATGGCTTAGTGGTTAAGCGCTTGCCTGTGAAGCCTAAGGACCCCGGTTCGAGGCTCGGTTCCCCAGGTCCCACGTTAGCCAGATGCACAAGGGGGCACACGCATCTGGAGTTCGTTTGCAGTGGCTGGAAGCCCTGGCGCGCCCATTCTCTCTCTCTCCCTCTATCTGTCTTTCTCCCTGTGTCTGTCACTCTCAAATAAATAAAGAAATAAAAAATATTTTAAAAAAAAAGCAATATATATATAAATATATATATATATATATATATATATATATATATATATATATATATGGAGATATATCTATATCCTATAGTCCAGTCTGCCCTTGAAACTCTCAAAGTACCTGAGATTGGCATTGAACTCATAATCCTCCTGCCTCCACCTCCCCAGAGATGAGTTAACAGAGATAGAACCCAAGGTTTCTGGCATACTAAGCAAGCACTCTACCAAGTGAGCTACATCCCCAGCCCTAATGAATGCATTTTTTTAAAGTTATCTTAGCAATCACCGACCACCTACAGTGCAAAAGAAGGTCCTACTGGCTTCTCAGCTGTTGGGCATTTCTGGATTTCCACCCTTTCCCATCAAAATGAGGATCCCACGGCCACCTGAATGAGACCCATCTGATATGAATAGCAGGTGGTGTCCATACACCACTTTATCCCAAATTCCTGGGGCAGTCTAAAGATTATGCATAAATTACGTAGGAAATTTATAATCTGTAATCTCACCTAGAAAAGCAGGCCTTCCATCTGTCAGGACAAAAAAAAAAAAAAAAAAAACAAGCAATCAAAAAAACCCTATGCACTGGGGGACAGGGAGGGTACAATTTCACATGAAGAGACTCGGATCACATGAAAAGACTCGGAGGTCCTGACCAACAGTCAAAATGTCAACACTGGAGGGGCCTTGGAGAGCAACTAATTCAGCCCTTCTTGGGACATATGAGAGACACTGCAGGGGAGCGGGATGGGTATGGAATGAAAGTTAAGAACAGAGGAGCCAGAAATCACTGCCCATCTCCAGTCATTGAAGGGGCTGAGAGTTTCCACTGGAAAACAAAAGAGAAGGCAGCCCTAGGGATGCCAGCCTGGGGCCCACTTGGACATCTTGCTTTAGAGACTCTAGGGCGGATATGTTGGAACCCCGGTTCACTGTTGGAAAGGTGCCAAGAACACTAAAGGCAGGGGACCCGGGCCCCAGGCCCAGCTGCAGGGTCAGCGGGCTCTCACCGCCCCTACCTTTGGCTTTCTGCAAGGCAGCCCAGGGGCACACACAAGTCCCCCAATTCCAGTCGGCCGCGTTGGCAACCAGCCCTTCCTATGCAGGGGCAGCGGAGGCTGTCTGAGCCCGTGAGCCCAGAGATTTGAGAATAAGAAAGTACATGTTGGTTTTCATCATATAATTACCAAATTTATGTTAGCAATATTAGCTAACCAAAACCAATTTCCAGAAAAAAAAAGTATTGATCAAGGTGAGGACACATGACATGCAAGATGTGTATTAAGGTATTCCAAAAATGTGACTCTATTTATTTATACATCTGCTACTTGCTTATCTATATCTAAATTCAATTTGGGAATAAAATCATCTTAATGAGGAGTTTCAAAATATTCTGTTATTTTGTAACAGTACATTGAATGAATTGTGCCATAAAATAATTTAATTCATCAAATCTGTTTTAGTTTCTCAAGGTTCCTATTAACACTTGAAGCAGTCTACCACTTTGATACAAAGACTCCTGCATATAAAGAATGGTTGTGCCAGGGCTTCTAGCCCTGCAAAGGAATACCAGATGAATGCACCGCCTTGTACTACTGGCTTAGGTGGTTCCTGTAGAATCAACCTGGTTCCTTTGACTTTGCAGGCAAGCTCCTTAACTGCTAAGCCATCTGTCTATCCAGCCACCAACAACATTGTCTTTTGAATGTAGGGCTGACTAAGGATTAGCTTTTACTGCCAAACACTGTTTACCTGCCCAGTGTTCATGAGATTGAATGTTTCTTAATCAACAGTCTCCATTCTTCTCAGAAATTAATAAATATACAAAATAATAGAATTCCAAATCATAGAAGTATAAAATGTTAAGAATTCCTTTGTAAAAAGTATGGAAAATTTAAAACATGCATTTTAAAGTAGACTGGAGGGCTGGAGAGATGGCTTAGCCGTTAAGCGCTTGCCTGTGAAGCCTAAGGACCCCGGTTCCAGGCTCGGTTCCCCAGGCCCCACGTTAGCCAGATGCACAAGGGGGCGCACGCGTCTGGAGTTCGTTTGCAGTGGCTGGAAGCCCTGGCGCGCCCATTCTCTCTCTCTCCCTCTATCTGTCTTTCTCTCTATGTCTGTCGTTCTCAAATAAATAAATAAAAAATGAACAAAAAAAATTTAAAAGTAGACTGGACTTAAAAATACCTCATGACACAAATTGCCCAAGTCTCAATTTCTGTATCTTTATAATGGACATATACTCAGGAAATTGTTAGAAACTTTGAGATTAATTCCAATAGGAATTTTAAAGACTCCTCTGACACACAAAAAATGTACAAAGAAGGACAAGAAGATAAATCCACATTTTGTTGTTGTGGTGGTTATTGTTGTTTGCTAATGCTTCCTAATTGAGAACACAGTAGCTGTAAATAAGATGCAAAACTTTGCCGTTTTCACATCAGGAATGATGTCACAGATAAGTTCTGTAAACAGGAATTCTTTTGTTTATATTCCCCAAACTACAATGTGATAGGACAGTATAAAAATGATTAAATGTTATATTGAACAAAACGTATGTATATGCAGGCATTTCATAAAGAAGTAATTAGTACTACCATTAAATTATGATGTCATATCTCTCCTTGGTTCTTCTGTACTTTTGCTAGGGATAATTTGATGGACAGAATTCTAATAGGGGGATCACAAACAGATGGCTAGAAAATGTATCAATTGTTCCCTCAGTAGTACCCACTGAAACTACCCTCACTTGGGTTGGAGCAAAAGCACTTGTGTACTGATGTGGAACCGAAAAAGAGTCATCTGCCACTGCTCTAGAATGGCATATGAATCAAACTCCGATGCCAGATGTGGCTTTTCCTGAAATATGACATTTTAACTCATTATCTTCTGAGCCCCATAAAAATGTGAATTCTGGAGAGATGGGTCATATGCATGCCTCTAGAAACTTAAATATTTTAAGATACTTTTGGCCATTCTAGTAAGATTGATAAAATTAATCTTAGGCAGTATATTTAAATACCTATATATGTAAAAACATGTGTGACTATTTTTTTTTTTTTTTTATGGAGGAAGGGATTTATTGAAGCTTACAGACAGAGCAGAAGTTCCATAATGGCCAAAGAAGCTGGCTTCCTTTCACAGTTCATGTGGACAGAACAAAACAGCAGCCCCACCAGCACCAGCAAGCACCCTCCAGGAACACCAGACGGATCTCCAGTTTTGTGTATCTTTAGACTGGAATTCCAAATCATCCCACACCTTGGGGCTGGACTCTAGAATCCATCCACAGAGACACCTCCTCCAGCCAGGCGGCTAGAAATCTAAATTACAAGCTTTAATGAGCTCCTGAATCAGTTGAGGGACATCCATTGAGACCACCACAGTGGGCCACCATGCCTGCCTGGCATTTATGTTGGTGGCACAGTCCTCACACATACACAACAAGCACCTTGCTGAACTAGCCATCACCCCAGCCTCTGAATTTTTTTTTAATTTTTTACTTATTTATTTGACAGAGAAAGAGGGAGAGATGGAGAGAGAGAGAGAAAATGGGCAGGCCAGGCCTCCAGCCACTGCAAACAAACTCCGGATACGAGAGCCCCCTTGTGCTAACGTGGGTTCTGGGGAATCGAACCTGGGTCCATTGCCTTTGCAGGCAAATGATTAACTGCTAAGCCATCCCTCTAGCCCCAATTCTTTTTTTTTTTAAATTTTTATTAACATTTTCCATGCTTATAAAATATATTCCATGGTAATTCCCTCCCTCCCCACCCCCACACTTTCCCATTTGAAATTTTTACTCTTAGATTGCAACTAGGGAATTTTAAATGTTAAAATTTAAATAAAAATTTAATTTAAAATAGTGAACATGTATATTGATTTGAAGTTATCAAAATTACTGAAAGCTGAGAGGTTTGACACATTTTTCATATAAAAATGTACTGATATACTAATAGAATTTGTCAACTCTAAAAACACAGAACACCAGAATTTCAGAAGTATATTCTGGAAAAATAATTCAATACAAGCCAGAAATTATAACTTCTGGCATTTTTTATTAATCTTTGTATATATTACTTTTATTTGTATACTTCTATGATTTGGAAGTATATTATTTTGTTAGGTTGGAGTATAGTCAGAAATTTGTCTGAGAGCAATGTGCAGTGTTCATTAACATGGACAGGAAATGGACTGAGTTAGACACAGTACTTTTCCCACTGAAACAGGATGATTTCCATGAGTTATAAGGAAGCCTGGAATATATAGATAGTTCCATATATAGATAGTTCCAGGCCAGCCTAAATTAAGCATGAAATTCCACCAGTAATGAAGAAACAAACAAACAAGCAAAACTAGAATCCGTGTATACTCCAGATGAGAAGTCCCCACGAAGGACTATTACAGCTTGTGAGGTTTCTCACTAAAGCTAGATACACACCCTGATTCTGGGTGTGTATTCTGGTGGGAAGATAAAGATATGGATGCAGATATCCTGATAACCATAACCATGTCCCAACTGAAACACAGTGAATGCAAATTTGAGGGCACCAGAAATTAAAGGCTATTAAAACATGCTCCATACTTTCCAGTCATAGCTTAAAACATAATTACCATGAAGAGATAATACAGGGTGAAATTAAATGAGAACTCATTTATGATAAAATTCCTTGATATTTCTTGTAATGTCTTTATATTATTCAATTATTTCACACTCTTTCTGTGAATAGGAAAGAGAATATTTTAAGACTGACTACCTCCCCCAATGAGTCTTTTCTTCTTCCACTTCTTTCATATGAACTTTTTTAAAGAATGAAGGAATGTAGTATAAAATGGATATTATTGTTAAAAGTAGTAAAGGTTTTACAAAACTACTACATGGTGAAACTTGAATAGTGCCATAAAAACATGTGTAATTTCAAATGCTGTTCTTCATAATCATACAACATTGCTAACTTTATAAAAACATCTGTCATTAACTACATTATATATTTTGTACTCAAATTTTTATTTGTCTACATTAAATTTTATTTAATATTAAAATAGTTGTATATTTAAACTTGTACATTTTGTACTAGAAAAAAATAATTTTACTATATATAACCTATTTCTTGCCATATCTACATATTTTTTTCTTCAGTAATGCTATCATTGCCAAAATCTTGTCATTATGGGGTTAAATAAAGGTTGCTTTTTAAAATAAATAATACTTGAACTCAACTTTATAAAAAATGGTAGTTACAAACTTGTTGATGCTGTTGCTTTAAGAGGAAATTTAGTGACATTTATGTTACTGAATGCCTGTTATGCTTCCATGTGGGAAGAGGAGGCAGGGGCATAATAAGGTTAAAGTCAGACAGAAATACATAACAAGAAAACATTTCCAAAATAAAGTAAAATAAAATAAAAAACTAAAGCAAACAAACTGAATAAAAAAGAAAAAAACTGAAGAAAATTTAATAGCATAAATGAAATATAGATGATGTGAAAAGGAGGGAAACTTTAATATACATAGCTACATAAAAAGGGATTTGGGAAAAGGTTTTGATGATGCATTTGGGAGAATGGACTGAGAGTTTGCTGAGATGCTAAAACAAAAGTAATGAAACCCTCAAGTCAAGAAGTCAAGAGTCAGCTTCTGGGTACGATGGCAGGGTAGGAACCACGCCAAAGCAGCCTAGGGGAGAAAAACCTCCCCCCGCCAAAAAAAAAAAAAAAAACCACTCTTCTACTCAAAAGTGAGGTGTGTAAGCAATTACCAACTGCAGCAGAGAAGTAGGAGAGATCCAGAGTGTCTAGAGCCCAGGTGGGCAAGCAGAAGCAGCTCCAGCAGCAGCAGTACCAGGTGCTTGGCTCCAGTCATAAGGATCAGACTGAGCCAGAGGAAAAGCTAGGTGAGGAAACTGTCTACTTACATTGGAGCTCCTCACAAATTCAAGAAATGTTAAGGGAGGATAGCAGAAAAGAACGGAGAAGCAGCTCATGAGGAAGACAATTGCAAGGACCAGAGGGAAAACACCAGCCACCGTCCCCAGCCACTCCTCCCCCACTGCCAGTGTTAGTGTCAGCAAGCACTAGGGACCTGGGAAAGGGAGCTCACTTACACAGCACCCAGCATAGGCTATCAGAGCAGTGATCCAAAGACCCAGCCAGCCTACCTGAACACACAGCCCAACAAAGAGGGACCCAAGCATGAATGCAGCATAATTGAGAAAAAAAAAATAAAAATCATTCTAAAAGCTAAAGGGGATTAAACCAGGGAAAGGCCTGACATGGTCGCAAGCTGACTTGGAACGTTCAACAGACCAGAAATCTTAGTTTCCTAGTTGACAGCACTATGGGCATGGGCAACACACATCATAAGGGACTGTGATTTTGTTTAAGCATCTGGTAGTCATAATACCCACTTTTGCATAAATATTCTGTGCTGCTTTTCATTGAATATGTACATTGTTTAGTTAAATTTTAGAATCGGCCTGTATTTTGTTCCACTCAGCCTTTTTGAACACTCAAATAGCAGGCAAACCCAACATCTAGGGTCACTTTTGTAGTTACTTTGAGAGCCTTAAGAGCCACACTTAGCACCTTAAGCTCCTACCCTAAAGATATATAACATCAGATTGATTGATGCATCTAATAATACTGCAGATAATTAGAAAATCCAAGCAATAAATTAATTCAAGATTCAAAAATATGTACATTATAACACAAGAAACTCCAAAAATCAAGACAATATAAATCCACCAAAAAATATTAATGCATAAGAAATGACCTCCAGTGAGACTGATTTAGAGGAGATACCTGTGAAAGATTTCAAAAGAATGATTATAAATAAGTTCAAAGAAATTAGGGAGGAAATCACAGAAATGAAAGAGAAAATCAAAGGAATCAAAGGAAACCAATTTAATGAAATGAGAAGGTCAATATAAGACATAAATAAGGAAATGAAAATAATAAATTAAAAAAACAGACAGAATTGCTAGCAATGAAGAACACAGTCAATGAAATAAAAACTCTGAAGAAAATCTCACCAGTAGGATGGATGAAGAAGAGGACAAAATGTCTAAACTAGACCAGGTGGTAGATCTAATACAGTCCAAAAAAGAGAAAGATAAACTAATAGAAGAGTATGAATGGGAATTTCAAGATATTTTAGACATTATGAAAAGATCAAATATAAGATTTCAGGGTATAGTAGAAGCAGAAGTATTTCACTCCAAAGACATAGTAGGCATTTTCAACAAAATCATAGAAGAAAACTTCCCCCAATTGGGAAAGAGATGCCAATGCAGATACAGAAAGCCTTTAGGATGCCAAAAAGGCAAAACCTGGAAAGAACCTCTCCTCACCATATAATAATTAAATTACCAAACATACAAACCAAAGAAAATACATTGAAAGCAGTTAGACAAAGTAAGGCAAGCCAATCAAGATCACAGCTGCTTATTCAACACAAGCTTTCAAAGCCAGAAAAGCTTGGAATCATGTATTTCAAGCTCTGAAAGATAACAATTGTCAATCAAGGTTACTTTATCCTGAAAAGCTACTCATTCAGATAGATTGAGAAGTAAGGACATTCCCCAACAAAAGCAGGCTAAATGAAAATTTGAAGACAAAACGAGCTCCGCAGAAAATACTTGAAAGTATCCTCCATGCTGAAGAGAAAGAAAAGCACACATATGAGAAGCCTGGGGAAAAAAAAAATACTCAACTACTACTTAATACAAGAAAGTAAAGGTTAAACTGGAAGAACAACAAAACAAGAAAAATGGCAAAAACAAAGACACACCTTTCAATAATAACTATTAATATAAATGGCCTCAATGCCCCAACTAAAAGACATAGGCTTGCAGACTGGGTAAAACAGAAGCGCATCCTTCAATTTGTTGCTTCCAAAAAACTCATCTTTCTACAAAGGATGGACACTATCTTAGAGTGAAAGGTTGGAAAATGGTGCTTCAAGCAAATGGGCCTAGAAAACAAGCAGGGGTTGCTATACTGATCTCTCACAAGGTAGACTACAGTCCAACATTAGTTAGGAAAGATAAGGAAGGTAACTTTATATTAATTAAAAGCACACTCCAACAGGAGAACTTTACAATCTTAAACATACATGCACCTAACAAGGGGTCTCCAAAATTCATCAAATGCTATTAGAACTAAGGTCACAGATAACACCAAAAACATTTATAGTGGGTGACTTCAACACCCCACTCTCATCAATTGACAGGCAATCTAGGCAAAAAAAAAAAAAAAAAAAAAAAAAAAAAAAAAAAAAAAAAAAAAAAAAAAACAGAGTTGCAACTGGATTAAATGAGATCATAGAAAAAAAAAAAAAATGGACCTAACACGTATCTACAGGACATTTTATCCAAATGCTGAAGAATAAACATTCTTTTCAGTAGCAAGTGTAACATTCTCTAAAATAGACCATATATTAGGACACAAAACAAATCTTAACAAATACAGGAAAATTGAAATAATTCCTTGCACTCTATCTGGTCACAGAGGGATCAAGCTACAAAATGATAGCAAGCAAAGCTATAGGACATGCACAAAATCATAGAAACTAAACAACACACTCCTAAATGATGAATGGGTCAATAAAGAAATCAAGAAGGAAATCAAAAATTCATAGAATCAAATGATAATGAAAACAAAACATACCAAAACCTTTGGGGCACAATGATGAAATTAATGACATAGAAACAAGCAAAAAAATCCAAAGAATCAATAAAACAAAGAGTTGGTTCTTTGAAAGGATAAACCAAATTGATAAACCCTTAGCAAATCTGATCAAAATAAAGAGAGAAGAGATACAAATTAATAAGATTAGAGATGAAAAAGGCACTATCACAACAGATACTGGAGAAATTAAAAAATCATAGGGACTAACTATAAGAACATATACTCCACTAAGTATGAAAATCTGAAAGAAGTGGAAGATTTCCTTGATTTATATGACCTACATAAAATAAATCAAGATGAGATTAACCACTTAAATAGGAGAGTAATAACTATGGAGATCCAAGTGGTAATCAAAAATCTCCCAACTAAAAAAATCTAGGCCCAGATGGATTCACTGGCATATTTTACCAGACCTTTCTGGAAGAACTAACACCAATGATTCTTAAACTTTTCCATAAAATAGAAAAGGAAGTAATCCTACCAAACTCCTTCTACAAAGCCAGCATTACCCTGATACCAAAACCAGGCAAAGATAGAACAAAAAAAGAAAATTACAAATCAATTTCCCTCATGAACATAGGTACAAAATTTCACAACAAAATATTGGCAAACAGAATGCAAGGATATATCAAAAATATCATTCATCCCGACAAACTAGGCTTTATCCCATAGATGCAGGGATGGTTTAACATACACAAATTGATAAATGTAATACATTATATAAATGGACTGAAGGACAAAATCACATGATCATCTCATTAGATGCAGAGAAAGCATTTGACAAAACCAACATCCCTTCATGATAAAATTCCTACAGCAACTGGGAATACAAGGAACATATTTCAACATAATAATGGCTATTTATGACAAGCCTATAGCCAACATAATACTAAATGGAGAAAAACCTAAAGCTTTCCACTAAAATCAGGAACAAGACAAGGGTGTTCACTGTCCTCACTGTTATTTAATATAGTACTAGAAGCCTTAGTCATAGTAATAAGGCAAAAGACACACATAAAAGGTATACAAATTGGAAAGGAAGATATTAAGGTATCATTATTTTCAGATGACATGATTCTATACATAAAGGACCCTAAATACTCTACCAGCAAACTGTTAGAGCCAATAAACACTCATAGCCATGTAGCAGGATACAAAATCAATATGCAAAAATCAGTACCCTCCCTATATGCGAACAACAAGCACACAGAGAATAAAATCAGAGAATGATCCCCATTCATAATGGCATAAAAAAGTACAGTACCTTAGAATAAACCAAACTAAGGAAGTGAAGGATCTCTACAATGAAAACTTTAAAACACTCAAGCAAGAACTTACATAAGAAACTAGGAAATGGAAAGACATCCCTTGTTCTTGGATTGGAAGAATCAATATTGTGAAAATGGCAATCTTACGAAAGCAATCTACATATTTAATGCAATCCCAATCAAAATTCCAATGACATTCTTCATGCAAATAGAAAAATCAATGCAAAACTTTATTTGGAAGTACAAAAAACCTTGAATATATAAAAAGAAGATAAACAAGAATAAGGCAGGTGGTATCACCATACCTTATTTTAACCTATTCTACACAGCCATAGTAACAAAAGCAGCATGGTACTGGAACATGTAGATGAATGGATCATAATAGAGCACCCAGATGTAAGTCCAGGTAGCTATAGCCACCTGATCTTTGACAAATATGCCAAAAATATTCATTGGAGAAAAGATAGCTTCTTCAGCAAATGGTGCTGGGAAAACTGGATATGTATCTGTAGAAGAATGAAAATAGATCCTTGTATCTTTTCATGCACAAGAACTAAGTCTATATGAATCAAAGACCTTAATATCAGGTGTGAAACTCTAAAACTGCTAGAAGAAAAAGTAGGGAAAATCCTTTAACATATTGGTCTTGGCAAAGACTTTCTGAATATAACCCAAACTCCTCAGGTAATAAAACCACAACTTAATCTCTGGGACCTAATGAAGTTACAAGCCTTTTGTGAGGCAAAAGACACTGTGAATAGAGCAAAGAGGCAACCTACAGAATGGGAGAAAATATTTTCCAGCTATACATATGATAGAGAATTAATCTATAGGATATACAAAGGATTAAAAAATTAAATCATAAGAAATCAAACAACCCAATTAAAAAATGTGCTATGGAGCTAAATAAAGAATTTTTAAAACAGTAAACACAAATGACATATACACATGTAAAATTGTCTGACAACTGTAGTCATCAGGGAAATGCAGATTAAAACTACTTTATCCTAGCTACAAATAACTGGACTTCTGTGTAAGTAGGAAGAAAACTCAGTAGCATAGGCCAGTAAAAGAGAGATATAAAGGGAATAGAAAGGAAGGCGAGGAGGGTTCCTACTAGGATGGTATTGTATCTATGTAAGTAGAAGAACAGATTAATGGGAGAAAAGGCCTAAGTGAGGTCAGGGGAAGAGACTGAGTAAGGAAAGGTGGAGGGATGGCTAATCAAAACCTAACAGGCTATAAATATGGAAACCTACTTTTTTGGCCACTGGAACACACAGGAGCCATAGATTGTTACTAAAAAATTTTCAATGTCAGGGGTGGGATACCTTCCCGTGAGTTGTTGGCCAGGGATGTTCTTGATGCTCCCAGACATTATAGGCCATCACCAAGGCCCTTGGTTTCCCACCATTAATAGATTGTAAGACCCTGTTGCTGAAGATTACACATACTTGGACTGCAAAATCACTGAGAAACCCTTCTGAAGCTGAGCTGAAAACCTCCTCCATGTATACCAGGTGACAGAAAGGTGGGGAAAAGCCATGCTGTACACAGTTCAATGGGAGAGAGAGAAATAACCAGTGAAGATACCCAACAGTGGACACTACAAGCCTTTTATTTGGCCAGCCAGACCAAATGAGCCAATGGATGCAATAGTGGAACAAAAGTTATGGGTGAAAAACATAACTAATATACAAGCATTAGAGAGGAGAGAGAGAGAGAGAGGGGAGAGGGGGAGAGTGAGGGAGGGAAGATGTAGAAGATTTAGGTTAATCTTGATCCTACCCTCTCCAGTGTCTTGTGGTTCAGGTGTTTCCTGTAAGGGTCTAGTGAAGGTTCAGCCATTTGGTCTGTCTTTTAGGAAGTAGAATTTTATGGTACCATTGCTGTTGGGTTCCAAATTACTGTTTTCCACCCTTTGATGCCCTCCCCACCCTCCCCATCCATCCTATTGTCTAGTTCATGAGGTGCTTGCTGGGTATGTAAGGTATCTTGGGTAAAATCAGGTTAGGTGTTGTAGATGAGTGAGACTGTGTCGATTATTTTTTTTTTTCTCTGATTGGTTAAGTTCACTGAGAATGATCTGTTCCAGGTTCAACCATTTTTCCTCAAATTTCTTTGTGTTGTTTTTCTTACTGCTGTATAGAATTTCGTTGTGTAGATATACCACATCTTCATTATCCATTCTTCTAATGATGGACATCTGAGTTGATTCCAGTTTTTAGGTATTACGAATTGAGCAGCTACAAACATGGTTGAGCAAATCTCTATGGCCTGTGGTTTGAAGGTTTTAGGGTATATGCCCAGTAAGGGTATAACTGGGTCTGTTGGTATTTCTATAGTCAGCTTTTTCAGGAGTATCCATATTGCTTTTCAAAGTAGTTGTACCATCCTACATTCCCACCAACAGTGAATGAGTGTTCCTGCTTCTCCACATCCTTGCCAGCATTTATTTTCATTTGATTTTTTGATGTTGGCTATCCTTATTGGGGTAAGGTGGAATCTCATAGTTGTTTTAATTTGCATGTCTCTGATGATTAGGGATGATGAACATTTTCTTAAGTATGTGTTTGCCATTTGTATATCTTCCTCTGTGAATTGCCTGTTCAACTCTGTGCCCCATTTTGTGAGTGGGGTATTTGTCTTCTTATTGTTTAGACTTTTGAGTTCTTTGTAGATTCTAGATATTAGGCCTCTATCAGTTGGATAACCCACATATTTTCTCCCATTCTGTGGGTATTCTATTGGCTTTGCTTATTATATGCTTGTGTGTAAAGAAACTCTTCAGCTTCATATGATCCCATTGGTTGAGTGACTGTTTAAGAATTTGAGCCACTGGGGTTTTGTTCAGGAAGTCTCTTTCTATTCCTATATCATAGAAAGTACTTCCTAAATTTTCTTCCAGTAGTATTCGAGTTTCTGGTCTTATGTTGAGGTCTTTGATCCATTTGGATTTGAGTGTAGTGCATGGTGAAATGTGTGGATCAAGTTTTAGTTTCCTGCATGTGGTTATCCAGTTTGTCCAGCACCATTTGTTGAAGATGCTACCTTTTTTCCACCAACTGCCCTCTGGTTTGACTGGAGGCCCACTTCATGGAACTGAATATATCCCTGATACTAAAAACCTACAACAGGGGTAGTCAAGAGCCCTAGAAGTGTAACGTCTGTTGTTATCTGGCTAAAAGTATATACTATGCTCACCAAATTGTCCAGTAAGCACTTCTGTTATAGTTCATACCCATATATTAATGTTATTCTCACTTTTGGCTAGAGAAACTTCGTTTTTCATATGGCAGTGACCTTGGGAGGGATGACTCAGGAGGCACTATGGTGCTGAGAAGAAGTGACAGAGGAGTACTCAGCACTGAAATATCTTAATCACACCCTCCATTGCTCAGGGTCCATTGTGGAAGAGGTAGCAGAAAGAATGTAAGAGCAAAAGGAAGAGTAGGACTCCTTACAACATGCTCCTCCAGACACAAAATGACCTAGATAACCATGACCTCAAAGTGCCTGACACTACCTACACAAGGATATCATAATAGGAAGAAAAGATCATGACATCAGTATAAAAGAGAGACTGATTGAGATGGGGAGGGTGTATGATGGAGAGTGGAGTTTCAAAGGAGAAAGTGGTGGGAGGGAGGGAATTACCATGGGATATTGTTTAGAAATGTGGAAGTTGTCAATAAATAAATAAATAAATATAAGTATATATAAATATATATATATATATATATATATATATATATATATATATATATATATGTATGTATATGTATGTATGTATTTAAAAAAAAAGAGAAATCAAGTGTAAAGAAGCAGAGGAACAATGGAGATTTAGTCACCATTATCTAAAATATCTCACATGTAGGAGTGAATCACACATTCACTTCCAGGAAGTCTCCACTATGGACATTAGAGGAAATTAGGAAAAATATAATTAAAACAAAATGAAGAAAGTATGAAGAAAAATGATGATCTATAACTAAAATTAAATTCATCAATATCAAAAATTCAGTCATTCGACTTGCATATTGTCAGTTTCCCCAAGGCCCCCTAATTATGACAAGGCACATAAAATGACATATGAAGCAAAGTTTGACGTGTGTCAAGGCACAAAACAAGCATAGTAATATCACAGTTGTATGTGCTGTTACTCCACACATTATTGATCAAGAGTCCTCTGATAATCTCATTTAAGTTATTGGTTTCTATATGCTATGGTAGTTTTTGATCTAAAAAGATTTTAATTTGCTCATCATGTTATTCCTTTTATATCAAAACCCATTTTTATCTGGTAAGATTCTACATGTAGGTACCGTTTATGTTATAGTTTTAACTGAAAACTCATGTCACACTAAATATTACCACTTTTTTCATCTCTCATTGCAATGGAATGGTATAAGCATAGTACTTAACTAGGGATAAGAATAGGCTAATAGACTTAAAGTACTTGCCTTACCATAAAATAATTAGAAAAGAAAGTAAAAGAAAGAGGGAAGAACATACTATTGAAGCATACAAGTTGGATGAATCTTTGGCAGGTAATGAGTCTCTGTATTAGTTATGTCCCACTGCTGGGTCCTATAACGACTGGATGGGTAGGTTGTTTCTATCCAACATTGAGTGGTTACAGGATAAAATGTTTATATTTTCAAAATAAGTTAAATGACTACCCCAATTTTCCAAATTGTTGTTTATTTCATAAGGATTTGTTTTAAATATTAGACAAAATAGTGCTTGTCAGTTTTTGTAGCTATATATTTATAATGACACAATTGAAAGTACCTATATATTGTTAAGACAGTTTCGTTCTCTAATTATTCTTTGTAAATTAACTATATACTAGATGAGGGTGTGACAGAGTCAGTAAAACTGAAGCTATTGTCAAAATCATATACTTTGATATCAAACTAGTGATGGACCAAAACTGATTGTTTTTTAGCATCTCACACAGGTAGAAGAAATATAGAGAATGAAAATAGTGACCCAAATTGTAGACATCTATTTTTTAAAGGTAGCATTTGTATACAAGTTAAATCCAAAAATAGTTCAATTTTTCAATCTTTTGGTTGTGTGTGTTTATATGTGAACTCAAGTCATCTGTGAGATCATATAGAGATCATATGCCGAGGTGTCTGTTCCCACCTTACACCTTGTTTGAATCAAGGCCTCTCATTGTTCATCACTGTGTTCACCAGATTAGTTGGCCCCTAAGCTTCCAGGATTCTCCTGTTTAGACCTCTCACCTTGTGTAGGAAGACTGGGAAAATAGATGTTTGCCTATAGCATCTGATTTCTTTTGGATTCTGGGTCTGAACTTAGGTCATCAGATTTGCACAGCAAACACTTTTACCCAGTCATGGTTTGATTCAAGTGTCCCCTATAAACTTCTGTGTTCTGAATGCTAGGTCCTCAGCTCCTGGCAGTTTGGGAATTGGATCCTCCTGGAGACAATGTATTGGTTGGGGGCAGGCTTATGGGTGTTATAGCCAGTTTCCCCTTGCCAGTGTTTGACACACTCTCTTGTTGCTGTTGTCACCTTATGTTGGCCAAAAGGTTATATCCACCCTCTGCTCATGCCATTCTTTTCCCCTGCCATCCTGAAGCTTACCCTTCAGTCTGTAAGCCAAAATGAACTGTTCTCTGACAAGCTACTCTTGGTCAGTTGTTTTCTGCCTGACATGAGAACCTGACTGCAATACCCTGTAAGCCATCTTCCCAAACTCTCAGTCTTACATTTTGTGCTAGTTTAATTATTTAATATTTATTACAAAGTATTTAGACATTTTGTATAATAATAAGCACAATAACTTTTCCAAAGAATATTTAATTTCAAAATTGAATTTGTTGTTGCTATATGGTTTATATTTAAAATTAAAGCTGGGAAAAGTTAATTTCAGTTAAATTATGTAAATAAATATAACTTAGTCCATTATATTGGCAATAGCAAGTGAAATAAAGTGAATTATGATGGGCTTTGTTTATAGAAAGGCAGGTATTTTGTAAAAATATAAGAAAAGAAAAATAGGTTTTTAAGAGTCATATTCATAAGGACTATCTTTCCACTGTAATTTGGTAATGTAAAATATGATTTCAGCTGGCCATTAATAATAGCAAGTCCCCCTGACACCTTGAAAGAAGGAGAAAAAATTCTGCAAAATAAAACAGCAATACTAAATAAAACTAGGCAAATAAGTAAACAAAACTATTTTATGTACCTCCAGTTTTATCATCTAAATAAATTGAATATATACGACTTTGATTTGGTTGCTTTTTAAAGTATCTAAACTATTTCAGTAAGCAAGCATTTCACTAGACAGAAAGCTCTACTTAGTGGAAAATTATTCTTACCCATAGAAATGACATTTCAGTTTCAGACTGCCAAGAAAATTTTATTAGTATGTCATTAATCACTGTGCAGGAAATGACAACTGGGAAATGATTTAATAGAGATGAGATCACTCACACATCACTGTGAAAATGCCCAGTATAATTCCACTTGTGATCAGTGGATTTCATTGCAGTAAATAGTAATCAAGATAAATATATAAATTAAATAAAATACTTCATTTTTATTAGTTAATATTACTTTAATTGTTTGAATAAATTTGCCTTGTTCAAAAATCTTAAATGTACTATATTAGTGCTCTATATACATTATTATTCATTCCTAAGCAGATAAGAATTTAGTTTATTTTGACTTTATTTTTATCATTAATTTTTATTATTGCTTCTTTCTAAGTGGAGGAATTCTTACTGTATAAAATCCTCAGCTTTTTCATAAACAGTTTAAACTTATTATTAAATTGTATCTGTTATTCAAAATAATAGTCTATTTTTTATCTATAGAAATGTAAAGACAATTTTGTTTAATAATATACTCTGAGTTTTAATTTTATTATGTATTATTTAGCAGTGTGTCAGTGGTCTTCTATTATATTTCAAGCTACACTTGAAATAAAATGTGGAGAAAAACAAAACAAGCCAGAAACTCTTCACCTGTACTAAAGTGATATCCCCTAAAAAAACTGTAGATCTCAAATATGTCCAGAAAAAATGTTAATTATATTACATTAGATCTGCACAAATAAATACTAACAAATAATAAGAAATTTATTTTTACTTAAAGACAATGATTTATTGGGTATGATCATTTTTTAAAGTAAACTTTGATATTGAAAATAATTTTAAATGTTACATCCACTTAAACTTATAAAAGATACTGATCCCATATTGCTTGCTTCTTATCCTATCCATCCATCAAAAACTAAAATCCAGATTCTTAGGATGAGGATGTGGCTCAGTAGTGGAGTTTTTGCCATTATAGTACATATCACTCTTTGGGCTGATTGTGCTAGACTCATTGAGGTGGTTTGAATCAGATATCCCCTATAAACTCATGAGGTCTGAAGCCTTGGTCCACAACTGGTAGCAGTTTGGTAGTAGTTTTCCCAAAGGAGGTTTGCCACTAAGGTGAGATCTTATGATTTAAGTAGCTCACAGTTAGCCAGTGATACCCAGCCTCTGCTCATTCCATGTGTTCCCTTGCCATCATGAAGCTTCTCCTCAATAATATAAGCAAAAAATTATCTCTTGTTCCCATAAATAGCTACTGTTTAGGTGTTTTGCTCCATCAATGAGAAGGTAACTATGAAACTCATCACTCCCATCTTTTTCTATGTCATGACCAATATACTTGTAATGCATGGTAATTAATCCATAACCCTTTATGTTGAGTTCCTCACAAATATCATATTCCAATTCATAAAACATGAGATCATTATTGTATGAGGATATCAATGATTTATCAACATAATATCTTCTCTTCAACAAAACAATGTTTAATGACAAAACTTGTCTGTGCATGTAGAAATTACATTTGGATATTTTGAGTTTCTCTTTTCCATAGTTCTAGGTAATTTGTTTTATATAATCAAAGTATTCTCAAGAAAAAATTGATTTTAGGTCACTTCTAACTATGACTTAATTTCAATCATCATAAATTCCCAAAAGTGTCTTTACATTTCTACATACACAAGTAAGTCAGAAAGCTTGTGCAATTTTGATGAGTGACTACAGAAATCAATCACCTCTTAAAATACATCTCAATATCCTTCTTTAAACTGGCATAAAACCATATGCACATATCTAATATGTCAATTTTAAATTTGAATGGAGTTATCACTATCATCAGGAAAATAAATGTGTCAGTCATTGTCAGAGATATCTCAGGGCCCTTCAGTCACCCATTTCTTATTCTCATGTCTCATCTTTCACATCCACAGTCAACACACATTTACTTTTTCAGTCAAGATTAGCTTGTTTTAAGGTTGTGAGGTAGAGTCTCATAATAATTATTCCTTCTCTTCTAGGTTGTTAAATTTCCTGCTGCTATTTGAAGGATCATCTATGTTAGTGCATCTATCATGCAGTTTTGAACCGGTTAGTACTGCATTTTACATCAGTCTTTATTGTATTCCCATAAAAAGACTTGTAAGTCCTGACCTACTTTTCAAATTGTTTTGCTATAGCTTCACTCTGAGAGAAATTGTAGCTATATTGACAATCTGGATTATGTTTTTTTTTTTTTTCCAAAAGATAAACTCTGAATTAATAGCATTAAATGTGTGTGTTATTATTGATAATACTCTTCAGTTTTCTAACATTCACATTTTAATGAAAATTTCATTTAAAAAATAGCCTTATGTTTTATTTCAATTACATGTGACTTGATCTTTTGAGTATATTTTAGTTTTAGAAATTTTTAAACTATATAGTTTAAAAATCATTTACCCCCAAGCACTCTGAAGACTTATGCTTACATTGTCTTCTTAATCTGTAACAACATTCACCTTCTAACTGATATTTAATGCTACTTCATTTTATTTTTATTATCTTGGCTGTTTTACCTAATTAAATTTTTATTGAATTCATTATGTCTTGGGTATTGGATATATGACCTTCCTTTATAAAATGTTTGTTTTAATCTCATTTTATCTCCCAAAATATATTAATATATTAACTTTGTATTTTGAATTACTTTTATATTTATAGAAGTGACAAATATATTTCCTCAGTCAGTTTTTCAACATTCACATTTTAATGAATCCTTATAACATTTCATGATTGATAAAAGATTAGTAACTGAAGATTTTATTTGATTTTTCCCATAGTATACTTACTTCTATCTATTTCAATACCCAGTGAAATCTTACTTCTTTCTTTCCTTTAATCTGTGTCCATTATTTTTTTTTTCAGTCTTGCCTTGTTTTTCATGACCTTAACATTTGGAATCCTGAAAATCAGGTACTTTATAGAAATATCTCTTCATTTAATTTTGCCTGATATTTTCTCATGATTAGTCTGGGGTTATAGATTTCTGAGAATAATATCAAAGAGCTGAAGTGCCCTTTTCATCACATTGTATCAAAGGTTATATGATATTGACATGACTTATCACTGGTGACAGAAGCCTGGATAATTTGAAGGCAGTATCACCTGCTTCTCCAATAAATATATTCATTTCTTTTTGTTAATTTTTGCCCACTTTTGTTTTAAATATTTGAATTTCTTGTATTAGTGCGTTTCTTTGCATATCCATAAGTGTTTTGAGTATATTTAATCATATTAGAATATTTTATTAAAATTTACTTGCATCATATTTAGGTTAGTGAAGAAAATTTTCATATAAATATTTTGCATTTTCCTCCTGATTACCCCATATATAAGTATTGTAAATGTTACTTTTTCTTTCATTTTGGAACATGTGTTCTTGGTCTTTCAACAAAAAATGTATGAAATTGCCTAGGTACAGTTCTGTACTAAAAATACTTCTGTTGAATTAGTATATTTTGTTAATTTCATTCTCATTTGATTGACATGTGTTATGAAACTGTCAATCCTGGTTCTTCTCCTTCTTCTCTTTGCTGTACAATCTGTGCCCATGCCTCTCCTTTCCATATTTTATCACCTTCTTGGGGTATTTCTTTTTCAACAAATAGAGTCATCTAGAATTTTCATATTTTATTTATTGAAAAAGATCTCAATACCAGCCATTTCTCAAGATCCTGGAATTGGACATACTGGATTTGAGTTAAATTTCTTACTCAGAGATGCTGTGAAGTTTTCAGATTTCTGTGAGTCATTGTTATTTCTAAAGTGTGGTGATGTATCCTGTCCTTATTCCCTCTAATTTTATTGCAAAATATGTGGTGGCAAGATTCAGATCCAGGAGGCACTCAATGTGGGAACACTGTATTTATCATAATTCTTTCTGCCTAATGATAGGCATTCTTTTGGGTATAGAAGAACTGTTATATAGGAAATACAAATGATATGTTCAGAATTTTAAAGGCAATAATTATGAAGACAATACTTTAAACACAGACTTTAAGGAACTATTCAGAGAAAAGCATATTTCCAGCCTGATTTGCTTTTGACAATTATTCATATTTCAGAAATAAAACCTTAAAGCATTGTGTTGATTCATTTCAATCAGCCTTTTTTATTAACCAGCATTCTTGAGGAATTTTCCTGCCAAGATTTAAAAGGTAGTAATGATTTCTGCCAATAAAAGTCCTGTAACAACCTCACAGTTTGTTTGTTAGGTCACTACATCATTAAGTACTATTGAGGTAGTGATTTGAGGGGATTTTGCCTTTATAGTATCCTATTTCATGTCTCTCTACAAGTTTGCTTATTTAGGGAAACAAGTCCGTCAAAATGGTTATTTGGGGAATAAATTATCTTTATCTTTATTTGGCTTTGTTCACTACCTATAATTGCGTGGTCAGTGGATAAGAAAGGAGCTCAGCAAAAATCAGCATGGCTCTATTCTGAGTCACAGGGATATACTTAGCTCAGGTTGAATTGTCAATACTAAAATCCAAATGTTTAATTATTTTCTGTTAATTTTATTAAAAATTTAATTCATTTAATCTAAATTGCCCTGTATGTTTTCTAGTCCACATAGTAAATACCTATAATACATGATAATTAAAAGCTCACTAATGTAATAGGTTGACATAGTCCTATTTATATCTAATGAAATAATCAGTTAAATTGAAAGTAAGACAGTGAGGTAGATTATTTGAGCAGTGACTGGTGAACTTTGCTAAACAGAATAACTTTGAAATAATTACTGTGATCTACATGTCTTAAAAAAATGAATAGATGACTAAAATGTATGTGTGAAAACAAATATAATTATGCAAAAAAGAAAACTAACACTTTATCATATATATATATATATATATATATATATATATATGTATATGTATATATATATACATATATCATATATATATATGATAACTGAGGATACACACACACACACACACACACACACATATGACATATCATGTAATTCCTATTATTTTAAAGATCTTAATACTGACATTCTAATGTAATTCCTGTCCATATGTATGTAATTCACTGACTTTATGAAAACCATTCCCTTACTTTCCTCCAAACATCTAGCTCAATTTCCTAGATTCATTAGCTACCTGAAAGTAGGACATTTCTGTCCTCCAGAGCTTACAAAATAATATAATATAAAATGAAAGGTTGGCATAAAAGAACAACTGTGCAATAATGAGGTAAAAGAAGGCAGTTTAAGAGAATAAAAATAGAATAGCTTGCCTATGATGCATCCTTCCATTGTTAGAGAAAATAACATATTAGCTGGGTTGGAAAAGAGCAGCCCTTATAAGAAACATTCTTCCATTTTTCTTATTCACAGAGACATTTTTCTGAAAATGATTTTGACATGAAAGTGCCAATTAAGGATTTATAGAAAAAAAAAAATCTTTCATCCCAAACATTGTATTTGTTATATAAATAATAATGTTGCAAATAAAGGCTAACAGATTCAATAATATTATTTGACTTGTTATACTTGAAAAAGTGGAATGAAATTTAACATCTATTTTTATGTTTTCTCCTTGGTTTTATTCTCTTTAATGGTGAATTGTCATGGGAGAAGGAATAAAATAGTATAGCACAATATTGAAGTATATTTCTGGGATTTCATGTCCTGGAGAGTTGGCATGCAACCTTACCTTTTCTGAGTATCATTTTTATAATATACTACACTGCCATAGTGTCTTCCCTGTCATGGTGGACAATAACTTGGAACTACAAGTAGAAATAAGCCCTTCCTTATTTAAATTGCTTCTTGCCTGGTGTGAGAATATGAATATCATGCTTAAATAGATCAGTAATTGCTATTCTGTGTAATGTAAACCTTATAGTAGAATTTGTGCTTGATGCATTAGGTGATCCATATGTGACAAATATACTTAGACCCCAGAGTGACTAGGACCACATGGCAGCACTGAATTGCAAAAGCCTAGATGAGTATATTTACCATAATGAACATCATAGGCAATGCAAAACATTCATAATATGATGACTTGTGATGACTTTTGGTACTGGCTGATCAATCATAATTTTCCTATAAGAAAAATAGATAGGAAGTATACTAAATTGTGGTCTGGTGTGTGTAAGTAGAAAAGTTCCACAGCAAAGAAACAAAAGGCTACTTTGAATCATAGCAACAGAGAATGAGTCTCTTACCCGATTTCCAGACTTTAGCCAGTTTATGGACTCAGCACCTCTTAAATGAAGTGAAGTCCAGATCCCCTTGAAGAAGGACATACAATTTCAGAAAGATTAATATTGGTAGTTTTCCCTTACTTCACCAAAGGGATATAATGTCTTTTCCTAGGGTTGTACACTAGGGAGAGGAAGTCATAAGTCCTTTGGGGCCAACTGAACACTGTCTCTGAGTTCACATTGATTTTTGTAGAAATAGCCTCATGGCTCTCCAACTAAAGTAGTTCTTATAGGAGTCAAGTGATCAATGGAATTTTAGCCAAATTTTCACCCACAGTGCCTCTATTGGGTCTGTGAACTCATCATGTGCTTATTTCCCAAATCCCAGAGTACATAATTGGGCTAGTTACACTTAGAAGTTGGCATAATCTACACATTGGTTCACTGACCTGTACAGTGAAAATTATTATAGATGGAAAAGCAAATGGAAGCCATTAGAACTGCTGCTACTAGGGAAAATAGTGAACCAAACGAAACATTGCATCCCTGTAAGGATTTCAGAGATTAGTGCCATCATAAAAAAAAATACAGAAGTGATGGTTCTCAAAATGTCTCCTTTTTGTTCTCCTATCTGTCCTGTTAAGAAAACAGATGAAATTGACTCTTGCTATATGAAACTTAATCAAGTACTGATTCAAATTGCAGCGGTTAGATAGGATAACTTTTCTTTACTAGAGCATATTAATACATTATCTAGAACCTTGTACCCAGCCATTTATCTTAGAAATAATTTCTTGCCAATATTTGTGCATAAGTACCACCACAATCAACTTTCTTTAACTGGAAAAGCCAGTATTAGACTTTTGCCATTTTACCTCAAAATTATATTAATTTCCAAGTCTTTGTTCATAGGTATCCTGGACTCTTGTCCCTTTTACAATGTATCACAATAGCCCAGAATGTTGATGATATTATGCTTACTGAATCAAGACATCAGGAGGTGGCATCCACTCTGGAGCTGTCAGTATAGCATATGCAAATCAGAGGATGGGGAATAAATCTTACAAAATTCAAAGGCCTCTCAGTAAAATATCTTGGACTTCATTAATGGTGGCAGGGGCATGCAGATGTATTTTTTCTAAGGTTAAAGTTAATTCACCTGGCTCTCCCGTCAATAAGAAAGAAGAACAAATCCTATTGTGCCGATTTGGATTTGAGGAGCAACTTTTCCTAACTGGAGTGTGTTACTCTGCCCCATATTCTACTCAATGTTTCCAACTTGGAATGATGCTAGTATTGACCAGGGTCCATGACAGAAGAAACCTCCCCAAAAGATCCAGGCTTCTCTGCCACTTATGTCATATGATCAAGCAGATTCAGTGGCACTTGAGGTATCAATGGCAGACAAGGCTTCTTGTAGCCTTTGGCAGGACTCCATAGGTGACCCACAGTGGAATTCACAGAGATTTTGCTGAAAGAAACTGCCATTCTCTGTAGACTTTGAGAAAGACCTTTTGGCCTGCTATTGGGATTTGGTGGGAAATAAACACTTGGCAATGGGCCACTAAGTTACCATGGAACCAGAACTGCCCTTTTTGAACAAGGTGTTATCTGTTGTACCAAGTGATAAAGTTGATGTGTACAGCAGCAGTCATTACAAATATACATGATTAGGCCCGAGTAGATCCTTAAGGCACAAGTTAGTTGCATTGATATGTTAACCACATGCCATGGCTTCTACTCCTGTTACATTGCACAATATCCCCAAGTATGCACCTATGACATTAAGTGGCATTGTCTATTACTAGATGACTGAAAAAGAGAAACATATGGCTTGTTTTACTGATGCATATGCACACTATGCAGGCACCACCTGTAAGTGGAGAGTAGCACCTTTACAGCCCATTTCTTGGCAAACTTTGAAGGGTGTTGGTGAAGGGAAATGACCTTGGGCAGAATATCCAGCAGATCACGTTGTCACACATCTTACTTGGATGAAGAAAATGGCCAGGTGTGCTATGATATACTGATTCATGGGCTATAGACAGTGGTTTGGCCAGATGGTCAATAACTTGAAGGAGCATGATTGGAAACATTATTGAGAAAGACACTTGGAGGAAAAGTTGTGTGGAAAGATATTTCCAAATGGTCTAAGACTAAAAATACTTGTTTCCTGTGTAAATGTTCATTAAAGAGTGACCCCAGCAGAGGATAACTTTTTTTTTTTTTATTAAGTAGAAAGAAGTATGTATACAATACATGTTAGTACCATCATTTCCCTTGTCCCTAACTCCTTCCAATGAGGGCCCTTCTCAGTGGGATTGCTGGTTTCCCCCCTAGGTTTTTGGGTTAGGAGATTTGAGAGCATCAGTCAGTCATTTTGAGGAGGGAAGCAATGTCTCTGCACATTCCCTTCCACTCTGTGGTGCTTACAATCTTTTCTAGTCCTCAACCTCTTCAGCAAAGTTCCATGAAGATGGTGGGTGTGTTTTCACTCTATTGTGTTTTCAGCAGGTTCTGAATTTCTGCTTTGGTTTTTTTGAATATCTTCTGTCGATGTCCATGACCTTGGCACCAGGTGACAGGTTCATTATTGAAGCAGAACTTTTGCTCATCTTGCCAGTTCCTGTGTGGTATCACCTGGGCCCTGGCTGATGTGCAGGAGGTGGCTTATCTCCTCAGTTCTAGCTTCCTTCTGAAAAACAGATTCTCCAAAGGAAGCTGAGGTCAGCATATGTTCAACGAGATAAGCATTATTAATTAGGAGTGATTTTGGCTGGGTGTGGTGGCACACATCTTTAATCGCAGCACTCGGAAAGCAGAGGTAAGAGAATCACTGTGAGTTTGAGGTTACCCTGAGACTATGTAGTGAATTCCAGGTTAGCCTGGACTAGAGTGAAACCCTTCCTGGAAAAACAATAAATAAATAAATAAGGTGATATTTTGGTAGGTATAGCCTCTCTTTTGGCAAAAGACTATTGGGAGCTTCTTGTTGGAGTCCATAATTTTGGTCTACATAGAATTTTGACTCGGGTACCAGTTCCACTTAAGGGTTAATTTCCACTGAGAAGATCTCACTTCAGCTGAGTGCCACTGTGGCACAGGCATGTCCATCTTCTCAGGCTAGTTGAAAAGCAGATAAGATAGCATGTGGTAATCAGACAACTTCTCCATCCCTGTAAATTGTTCAATGGATCCAGGAAAAACATGACTATTGGGGCAGAGAAGCAGGTTATGTTATTCATAAGCTCAACAGCATAGTTTTCCATGCACTGAGGTTGAGCTTGCTACAGCTGCTACTAAGCTGCAAATCTGCCAGCATCAGAAACAAACACTATATCACCAATATGACACTACTTAATAAAATAAACATCTTGTTACCTAGTGGCAGATGTACTGCATTGGACCACGTTTATTGTGGATTCCTGATTAAAATAGACAATTATTCTTGGTATAGATTCACCTTTCCTAAACATTTCCTGAAGCTATGAAAACTACTATTCATTGACTATGACTTATCCACTATCATAGTATTCCACACAACATAGCTTTTGACTAAGGAACTCAGTTTACAGTTAAAGAAGTGCAGCTGTGATTCATGATTAAGGGATTCACTTGTCTTATCATAACCCATACTATCTTTAAGCAGCTGGCTGATACAACAATGAAACAGACTAAAAGAAAATAAAACACTCTGTTATCAGCAGATCTTTTTCCTGTTCCTGTCCTGGAGTCTCCTCTTAGAGGTAAAAGCTTCTTGTGACCCTATAGGGGAACTGCATTGTGGCTGAGATGAAGGAAGTATTTCTGCTTTGTAAGGCTCACAGTGAACCTGTCATCCCCTATCAGGTTCTTGTGCCCTGATGTACAGAGGAGTTGAGGGCCTCTTCTGTTTTTATTCCAGTCATGTTACCCTGAGGACACCACTGATTTCTCACGTGGATCTCAGAGCCTCAAGCCTAGTTCTTAGTGTGGACATGCCTGAAAGCTCTGGACTAGGCCCTTGTTCTCAGAACTGCTGCAGTGTTCACATGGGTTGTGGATTGAGCCTGAAGGAATTGCTAATGAGAGCAGAACGAGTTGGATTATTATTTTCATTAGTTTGGAGATGGATGGATCCCTGAAAAGACAAGTGCAGCAATGTATCCAGAAAGCCCTGTTCTGCAGCCAGGTCCTGGGCCCCCAGAAGATCCACATGTGAGCCAGATGATGGAGCTGGTGGAGAGCTGCAGTGGACAAGTGGATAATCATGTAGAGTTCTTCAAGTCTTCTCAGGAGGTGAGTGATAGCACTAGTTGAAGTGGTAAGACTGGCCAGGATAAGTCAAATAAGAAGATAATCACTAAGGACTACAAGTCAAACAAGTGGTCCTAGCAGCAGTACAAGGAGAACTGCACGAGCATGTCTAGTAATCTTGACCACAATGACCACAGGGACACCCCTGGAGAAGAGGACAAAAACCTCCAAGAAGACACTCTCCAAAGGACAAAGTAGAGAGTGAAGACCCTCCTCCTACCAAGGGGGGAAAACAAAACAAAACAAAAAAAAAAAAAAAACCAGCACCAACACACAACCCTGTGGACCATTACACTGATCCTAATCATCCCACGTACGGTCTGTGCGATCAGGTCTTCTATGTATCAGTGATCAGCTGTGGCAACCAAAAGTGTCCCATTGACTGGTTCCCCTTCTGCTTCATGAGACACAGACATAAACTCAAGAGCAGGATATACTGCTGCAAGTATAGGAGCGGGTGTGGAAATGATGGACAAAGCCCATGAAAATCCACCATGGAGAGGGCCTACAGCAGGATACCAACTCAGCTGGGGTGGGGTTGAGTCGAACTGCCTAAAGCGTTTGGAGATGAGAGGATTTCACTGAAAGTTCCAAGTGCCCCACGTGGATAGAATTTGACGTTTGATCCTGCATTGATCCAGGTTTACTGACTAAACCTCATTCCTCTAATTTGGAATGTGAATATTAATCTGTGCCATTATATGTTGGAGGTATAAAACTTAATTCCACAAGGCTCACAGTTAAGAGACTTTCATGAGTGCTGAGACTTGTTGACTTTTGAACAAGTTGAGACTTGGGATTTTTGAACTGTCTGGAGACTGGTAAAGATTATGGAGACATTTCAACATTGGGCAGAATATATTCTTCATCATGAGATTGCCATGAGTCTATGAGGACTAGGGCAAGAATGTGTTTCTTTGAATGTAAAATGACCTCCATAGCTTCACATGTTTAAATACTTGGTCATCAACTGATGGTACTGTTTGGAAAAGTTGTGATGCCTTTGGAAGGTCAAGCCCTGTTGTAGCATGTGTGTCAATGAGGGGAAGAATTGGGATATTAAAGACTATCCCCAACTGGCGCTTTCAACTCAGTCTGTTCTTACTCTGTGTTACTGAAAGATATTACAATTGGTTGTATGCTTTTCCCACCATAATGAACCTTGTCTTTAAAACTATATGTCATGGTCTGAGGAGATGCCTTGATTGTTTAAGGCACTTTCTTTCAAAGTCTTTCTGCCTTGAATTTGATTCTCCAGTGCCCATGTGAAGCCAGATGTGGCAAAAGGCCCTAGCACACCCATACTTAGTTTTTTTCTCTCTCCACAATTAATAATTTAAATATATTTATTTAAATATGTTTAATATATATGATATATATGTATATATGTATATGTATGTATGTATGTATATATATAAGTTTTCCATTAAGTATTGTTAGATAAGTGTTTTGATACAGCAGTGAGAAGGTAAATGCTATAGCAGGTATTTGACCACAGCAATGATAAAGTAACAAATGACATTGGCATTGATCTAATGTGAACTTTATAGAAAATCATTTGTGTATCAGATGATAAGAATTAGCATTTGTGAAGTAACGCTCCTGACAACACGTTAAATATGGGACATATGACCTAAGAGCATTTGGTTTTGATGTACTAAAAGAACGAATTTATCCATGGCCCACTAAACCATGACATGATATTTGAAGTTTCCTTCACATCACACTGAATGTAGTCACAACATATCTTTGAACTTTAGCACATGGCCACAGATTTTCAAGTTTAATCTTAAATTTAAGGAGCTTGTAGGCAAGATTTCAAGATAGACTAAATGAAGCCACATTGCACCATAGCTTACAGAATAATTTACTTACTCAGAAGCCTTTATGAGAGAACCAGTCAAATTTTAACCTTAATGGAGAGAGACTGGAAGAATTCCCATTGAGATCAAGAACAAGACAGGGTTGTCCACTGTCATTTGTATATTTCTTATGAAATTTCATTATTTGAAAGATGTTTAAAAATGTAATAAAATTAATGTCATTATATACATAATTCATTAAAATCAACTCATTTATTTACTTGAATTTTTATGTTGCATGTCTTCTAATATATGTGAACAAGACAAAATAAAGTTTATCCAGGATATATATATATATATATATATATATATATATATATATATATATATATATGTATAAAATACAAATTTTAAAAATGTGCTTGTCAAAATAAAATTAACTAATCAAAACCAGAGACAAGAAAAAAGTCAAGGGCATACAATTCCAATAAAAAATTAATGAGAGTTGACATACAAAATAATATATTAAAGTATATAAATATAATACAAAATAAATGTTATGAAATGATCTGTATTAAGGAACATGAATGAGAAATAAAATCTCAAATCAATTGAAATTGACTCCAAAACATTAAAGAAACTATAACTATAAAAGAGACACAAATTAATTCTATAATTAAATGTGCTTATCTGTGCTAGATGTGCACTTAATAAAAGAAAGTTCCATTTCATCATCATAGTACAAAAGATAAAATGACCAGAAAATTGACCCTTATATGACAATGTAGCAGTCTTGCTAGCCAATTTAATGATTTCTAAATGAAGCCAAAAGTTGTAATCTCTCTATTGATTTATTGCTATCAAGATGAGAAAAACAGTGCTAAGAGAGATTGAAAAACTAAGAAGTTCTGATTTAAAGAACATAAGCACTGAGGAGAAAACTTAGATAGTAAAGTTTCTGCCTTATTGATCTAAATTCAAGCCTCGGTTTGCAAGTATGTGCTAGTTGTGGTGGCCTGAGCTGTAATCTCCATGCGGACCAGGGAAAGGGCAGGCAGATCCATGGAGCTAGCTCACTTACCTACCTAGACTATTGTGTGAGCTACATGCCAATTTCAGAGCATTTCTAAAAGATTAGAATGGGGCTGCAAAGCCTAAATACTCATATTCAAAACTCCAGGTCCCGCATAAGCCAGACAAACGGTGACATAAGTGTGCAAGGTCACACATGTGCTCAAGGGGGCACATGTGTCTGGAGTTCAATTGGTGCAGCTGAAGGCCCTGGAGTGCCCATTCTCTCTCCATCTCTCTATTTCTGTCTCTTTTTCTCTCTCTCTTTCTCAAAAAAAAAAAAAAAAGAAAAGAAAAAGAAAGAAAGAAAGAAAGAAAGAAAGAAAGAAAGAAAGAAAGAAAGAAAAGAAAAGAAAAGAAAAGAAAAGGTAAAAAGATGTGCATGGTGTTCCTAAGGATGATACTAAAGGTTATCATGAATGAACAGACACATATGTATGCCCAACACATACATTTACAGACCCACCAAAAAGGTAATGAATCTTTCATGAAGAGCAAAAGTTTCATAGAGATAGACAGTTACTGCTGACATTTATTTTCTATCATAAAATGGGATGATACATAGATCCAGATTTCCATTTTCTTCTTCCAATAAAGCTGTTTGAATTTTTCCTATTTTTAATGTAGCTCTCCACATATTTGACTCCCAAGTTCATAAATTATTTAACTCTATTCAAAGCTCATAACTAAAACAAAAGTATTATTCTCATTTTTATTCTTAGAAATTCTAGAATGATAGGCTTTCTTTCAAACAATCTGTTATTACTCCCTGTGCTTTATAAGAATGAAGTTCTCAGTTACTGTGATAACAAAGTCTTTAAAAACATGTTGAAATTCTGTATCCTTATATTCTAGATATAGAATATACCCACTCAGATACTATTCAGAAAACACTTTGATTTTAAGGGTATGAAATATTTATCAAACTGCATATGAATGTGTAGACAAAATTCACTCAGAAAAACCTATCTTGCAACAATCCAAAGATGACTGGCTAAGCAAAGAGCTGAATCTCTATAGCAATCATGAGCTTTGCAGGGTTTTTAACTTGTGATAGCACTGCAAACTAATAATTCTGTAAATCTGGTCTAAGGAAGTTAATGGAATCTCAATGTGGTCACTAGGTCTCTGCTACCTGAGCAGACACTTAAAAACTTTAATGTTTAGGGCTGGAGAGATGGTTTAGCGGTTAAGCACTTGCCTGTGAGGCCTAAAGACCCCGGTTTGAGGCTTGATTCCCCAGGACCCACGTTAGCCAGATGCACAAGGGGCCGCACACATCTGGAGTTCTTTTGCAGTGGCTGGAAACCCTGGCGTGCCCATCCCTTCTCTCTCTCTCTATCTTCCTCTTTCTCTCTTTGTAACTTTCAAATAAATAAATAAAAAGTAACAAAAAAATTAAAAAAAAACTTTAATGTTAGAAAAAAATGTACTTTATATGATTATTCCAACTAGATCCTCTAAACCAATGGGCGG
Organism: Jaculus jaculus; assembly: GCF_020740685.1. NCBI lineage: Eukaryota > Metazoa > Chordata > Mammalia > Rodentia > Dipodidae > Jaculus > Jaculus jaculus. The sequence goes on along the minus strand of NC_059103.1, from coordinate 153,900,124 downwards.
GGGTAATCAAAGAGTACCACAAACAGTGTGAAAAGGGAAGGAGGCATTTTCTAGGCTGGTCAAATTATAAAATTAAATGTGTCTACTTTTATACAAAAAGCATAAGGCCCTTGATAAAGTAGGAAAATGACTTTCACAGAGACAATAGCAGAATTTTCCTTTGAAGATATCCAGACACTAGCTTACGACAAATGGAGGCCACTTTTTAAAGGAATGAAAGGAAAATGTGTGATAAGAAACAATGACTCAACAAATAAGTTGGTAACAATGCAGGAAAGAATACTGAAGCTATCTTGTAATAGACAGCATATCCGCAAATAGGAGTTTTTTGAAGAGTTCATGTGTGTCTTAACAATCCTGTACATGACTGAACCTTGGTGAGTAGAATTCATGATTGTGGAGACAAGGAAAGTGATAGGTCAAGTGAGAAGATGATGTTGGGCTCTTTTAGTATTTTAATAGACATCAACTTTACTTTTGTGTGTGAGCTCGCATTTTAGTAACTAATAAAGTTCTCAGAATATTCACTAAGCTCCACAGATCTTTAACCTATACCAGCCTTAAATCCACGATGACATCCAATAGCATCAACAACTTAATGAGACCCATCTCCCTGCCAGCCTGAAGTTCCAACCAACATAATTAGAACATGTATTGATTTTGACTTTGTTATGTATGAGTCTACAAAAGTTCTGGTCTCTTCTAAGTGAATGTGCCACTAGGGGTAACTTTATTCTGTGTTTCTGCTCCCTTGTTGTTCATATTTATTCAGAATAAATAATTTCCTTATATTCTTTAAAACTGTGAAACTTATTTGATGATGACACATGAAAAAATATAGAAATTCTGACAAAATAAAAGGATATCACAACCACATCATTTTAGTAATAAAATAAGTAACTAGTGAATAACTAAAAAGGAAATGCAAGCCGGGCATGGTGGTGCTCCCCTTTAATCCAAGCACTCGGGAGGCAGTGGTAGGAGGATCATGGTGAGTTCAAGGCCACACTGAGACCACATAGTGAATTCCAGGTCAGCCTGGGCTGGAATGCAACCCTACCTTGAAAAACAAAGAAACAATCAAACAAAAAAGGAAATGCAAGCTTGAACAATAGCATCTGCCAATTATACCTGGTAGTTGGCTATATATACATGATTCTTAAAGGCATGTGATTCTCATGCTATATCATGTAGTGAACTATAAAACAACTATTAATTTAAATGGCAGAAAATCTAATAAGTTTGTTTTCTGTCCATAATATATTAAATTGGATATAAATAATCAAAATAAATTTAGAGAATCTGATTATCTATGAGTTAAAAACATTTTTTTAACATTTGTAACCTCAAAAATGAAACAAGGAAAAGTATCTAAGATTTAAGGAGAATGGTAATCCAACATACAAGGCAAAATGGATAAGATGCAGTTAAAAGCAGGCTATGGGTGGAAGTTGATAGCTGAATGACCCTACATTAAAAAGTCAGAAATTTTGCAAACCAATGAATACTCATCAGGCAACATAATGTGCCTATGTATCCAGAGTTTTTTTCAGATCAGGAAGTAAATTCTTTAGGAACAGAAGTAGTATTTTTTTTAAATGATACTTAATTATATAAACTCATTTAAGGGCATTGATATTTTAAAAACAACCTTGATCTCATTGTTGCCCTGCCAATTCTCAATTATATCTTTGAACACATCCTGAATTTTTAAAAACTCATTTCATCACAGAACAAAAAAATAAAGAGAAGACTTACATACTCAAAACCTATATGGAGTGCTATTTCACAGAAGTGACCAAATGAATGAATAATCAATGGATATGATAAACAAGTTTATAGCTATTTTACTTACATTTCAGGTACATCTGTCAACATTTGTTGTTAATTGTTGGCAACCAGAGTCATTGAATTTTGTATGTACTAACAAGAATTTTATTACACAGAAAAAAAAATTATTATTGTAAAATTAAGTATAGTTGATGCACTAAACTCTATTTGTATAGTGCTGGAAATATCTCCGTAAGTATCTTTTAACTTGGATCTATGAAGTATAATATAAATGTAATGGAAAGAATGGGGTGTTTCTCACATGAAGACTTCATAATCCTGGAACTGCACTCTGCACTCTCTGTAATATGGTGCATCAAAATCTTAACCACTGTCTAACTTTCTCACTTAATATCTTCATTAGGTGATGAAGTGTTTTAAAGTTATTCAGTTTAAAGCTAAAGTACATGTGCAGACATCTCCAGCTCTACCATAGCACACAATAAATGATATCATATGAGTGTAGATAAAATACTTTTTGACAGCTTCCTCTGTCAGCATGTTAAGAGATTATTGATGGCAGAAATCTAAAAGGAGCCAGGACAGGTTTAATGGACAGGAAAGGAAAGCTCCATACTTACTTCCACAAATTGGTGAGCAACAAAATACATGTCAAAGTTAATATCAAGAAAATAAATTCTTCTCCTGAAGTTAAAAAGTGGTATCTGCATAAAATGAATATTATCCTCATACAGTTATTTCATAGGACATTGATGCATATATTCAGAGTGATGATAAAATGTAGCTTTCCCATAATGGTCAGTTTTTAACCACATTAAATTTACGTCTAGAAAGTTCAATGATTAACAAGCACAGTTAGAAGTACTTGGCATTTTGTGAATGAAAGGGACACAGAAAGCAAACTGGAAATGAGAAAAAAAAAAGCAGCAACAAATATACTGACTATGATGGTTTACCTGATATGGAAAAATTTCCCCAAGTCACCTTCCTATCTTACTTAAAAGATATGATCTTGGGCTGGAGCAATGGCCTCACTTTCCTGTAAAGCCTAAGGACCCCTGTTTGAGGCTTGATTCCCCAGGACCCATGTAAGCCAGATGCACAAGGGGGTGCAATTGTCTGGAGTTCGTTTGCAGTGGCTGGAGGCCCTGGAACACCCATTCTTTCTCTCTCTCTCTCTCTCTCTCTCTCTCTCTCTCTCTCTCTCTCTATCTCTCTTTCTCTCTGTCTGTCACTCTCAAATGATAAATAAATAAAAACAAAACAAAAAACATGATCTTTAGTTATAATCATTTCTAAATAATCATGGCAGGAGACAGACTTGTCAAATGAACTCCCAACTGAGGCTATCTATAATAAATGAATAAATTGTTACATCATTTTCTGAGAAAGAATGACTTAAATTCTATAAAAAAGTACTTTTAGGGCTGGAGAGATTGCTCAGTGCTTATAGGCACTTGCCTGCAAAGCCTGGAAATCCACGTTGATTCCCCAGGACACAGAAAAACCAGGTGCACAAAGTGGCAAAAGTGTGTAGAGCTTCTTTGTAGAGCAGGAGGCCATGGTACACTCATTCCCTCTCAGGTTCTCTCCAGATTTCTCTCTTTTCTCCATTTCTCTCAAATAAATAAATAAATAATATTAAAAATTAAACACATAGCATTTTATTCATGAAAATATAAAGAGAAAAAGAGTGAATATACAAAATATACGAATGCATATAAACAAATGAAATCAATATCAATATCTGAAAATACATAAAAAGAAAAAAAATATGTTCTGTATAATATTTAAAATCCTTAAACACAAAGTTATTATTGGTGAATACCTGAAAATTACTTTTGCATCATCACTGGTACTTGCAAATACTATTTTAGTAGGCTTATGAGAAAAACATAGAGGTAATTTGTGCTTCTTTATTCCTCCCTTCCTTCTTTCTCCATTCCTGCCTTTGTTCCTTCCTTCCTTCTGTCCTTCCTTGTGGAAAGTCTCAAAAAACAATATTTTCCTTTGACAAATTTCCATTTAAAGTGAAAACAGTGGAGTTCAGTATCAAGGATCAAGAATGCATTCATAAAATGTACAACAGGATTGAAAGCATCCTTCCAGTTGGCCAGTATTCATAATTCCAGAAAGTGCTATGTACGTTGCTGGGGGAGAAAAATCATCAAAGGTCTTACCTAGCTGTGAACCCTGTGTGTTACAATGCCAACCAAACAACTGCTCACTGGTACAGTAGTGGCAGGAGCATTGGGAAAGTAACCATCTGGTTCTTGATTATATTCGGAGCTTATGTCACAGACAAGAAGTCATGCCTGGAACTGTAAACTTGTTCAATTGCTCATGGCTGGTGAGCTCATAGGTACTAGGATACAATTTATTGCTTCACTTTGTTAGATTAGCATATGGTCAAATGACCTCAAATATTTACATTTACACCAACAGACTAATGTGCTCTCTGTCTTGGCAAGGGGAGCTTCTTTTAGCAGTGGGCAGCGATGAGTGCACAGACCCACAGCTAGTCAAAATACTGTGAGTACATGACTCTGAGAGTTCACCTAAAAGAGAAATATCTGCATCAACCCCTACTCCAAGATCCATAGAGCATCTGGGAAAAGGGGGCTAAAAGTATCTCAGAGAAAAAAAAAAAAAAGGTTGGGAGGAGTTCTGTGAAATGCTATCTTCTAGAGATAACAGGACTATTGCAATCATGAATTCATAGCAGAAGTGATTACCTGTCTAAGACCTTCACAAAATTGGGCCCATTGACTTCCCATCATGGATGGAAACAGGTTTATAGTTGCTAAAGAAGGGAATGTCATTTTCTTCAGTAGTATAGGTACAGGTAAGGTATCCATGTGCTCATAAATAAGCCCCAATGCATGTTCATACAGACACCCCTTATTAAATAAGTGGGTCATAGAAAAAAAGACATGGGAACAAGATGGGGACTATTTGGGAAGTAGAAGGAGTTCAGCAGAAGTGGGAGGGGTTAAGAGTCAATATGACCAAAATGTTATACCCTTGAAAAATTGTTAAAAATATCATAATAAAAAAGAAATAAATGTAACCTCCCTACAGAACCACATTAGAAAAAATAATTAAATATGTTTAAAAATCAAGACTGTGATATACAATTTGAAATAATATTCTTTTTTTTCCAAGGAGATAATTAAAGTATGAGTTCTTCAGATTTGTACCAATATATTTAACCTTAGAGAAACAGCATTACATTTCAATGGTTATTATGTCCTTTAAAGCACCACTTACGTCACATGTCACATTTACACATGTAGGTGGTAAGGTTCTGTGTATTTCTCATCAGGACATGAAAATGTTAGGAATTTTTTTTATTTTATTTTATTTTATGTTATTTTTTTACTGTCACTCACCTCAGTAACTGACTCCCTGGTATTTCAAGCAAGAATTCTACTCCATTGAAAGAATCATCCTTGACATGGTAAGCTGTTTTGCTACAGCTATTAACTGAGGAATCTTAGATGTATGAGTCATCCTTAAAAATCCCACAGCTTCAAAAATTGTTTACCTTTTCCTCAATTTTGAGTATTAGCAGTGGTCTTTTCAGAATATGTATTGATTGTTTTATTAATCTTTCAGAATATTATTATTTTTGGATTGTTTGTTTTCAGTATAAAGAAATTTGGCCCTGTTTTGCATATGTCATTAAAAATTAAAGAAATGCAAAATTCTCTGGGAATTTTGTATACTTCTAATCCATGAGAAATTAGATATAGCTATTGGTTACCATAAATCAATACGTAGTTTCAGAATTTCTTCACCAATCTACGCTATCTTTATTTACTTGTATAAGGTTAGGAAAAACAAAAAAGTATCCATGCCAGCCAGAAAGCATGTAAGAAGTAAAGATGTTTTTCTTTGTTATCAACTGAGATATTAATTATACATAGTACATCAGATATGTATGAGGACAGAATCTTCAATTAGTGTAATTCCTGAAAATTAAGATTTGCATATCCTTAATAGTTCATAATTTCTTTGTGTTTGAAGGCTTCAAACACTTTTCTTTTTATTCATGAAGCATAAAAATGCAATAAAATAGCCTTACAATACTGTAAAAACACAAAAATCATTTCCCACAGCTAACTTGTTTTTTTTAAACTGTTATCCAACCTCTGGACTTCCTGGCCTCTAGAAGTCACTATTCTAATCAATTATGAGATCAGAGTTCATTATGAATGTTTCTCAAAAAAAGAACGAAACTAAAATAGAACTTCAACATAACATCACAGACATACCATTCCTGAGTACACACCCCAAAACCTATAAACCCTTCCACAGATATCTGTACCTTCATATTGCTGCACTAATCACAATAGTTAGAAAATGAAACCAGCTTAGAAGTCTATTAACAGATGACTGCATAATCAAAAATATTCTACATAAATTCAAAAGGAAATTTGGTTAAAAAAATGAAATTCCAAATTTTGGGGGGAAAGTAATGGCACTGGAAATTTTTACCTTAAGCAATATATGTCAGACTCCAAGACACATAATTTATATCATAAGTAGAACTTATATTTCTTTTGTGTTTGTTTGTTTTAAGATAAGGTTCCACTCTAGCCTCGGCTGATCTAGATCTCACTCTAGTCTCAGGCTGGCATTGAACTCACAGCAGTTCTCCTACCTCTGCCTCTCAAGGTCTCATATTATCAATATGCGCCACCACACCAGGCTAGTCCTATATTTCAGTACACACCCAAACACACATACACCCATGTCCACATGTGGGTAAGTACCCATCACAAGAAAGTCTTGAAACAGGGGGTAAAAGAGAGTAACAGAATTCCATGAGAAAGTGGAATTGTTTGAGTGGGAAGGAGTTCAACAGGAGAGGGAAGAGATTTGGGCAGGAGGCAAGTAAGAGAATAGGGTTAACAAAAATCAATTACATATTGGAATCACATTATAAAACCTATTACCCTTACCATAATCTGAAAAAAAAAATGAATTGGCTCAAATCCTTCACAGAAATTTTCCTAAAAAATGAAAGGTAGGGAATTATTTCAAACTCATTCTATAGAGTTAGAATTACCCTGATAATGACACCAGACAAAATAATATCAAAAAGAAAACTTCAGAGCAGCATATATGATAAACATAAATGTAATGATTTTCAACAAAGTATTAGTCAGCCACATTTATAGCACATAAAGAAGACATATAACTTGATTAGGGGCCTCCTGCCTATGCATGGACAATAGCATTCTGTACTCTCTCCTCTCCTCTTAATCTAACAAAATCTCTCTCAGCCATAAAAAGGCGACCATATAGCTTGATCAAGTGAAATTTATACTATGCATGATTCATCAGAGCAAATCAGCAAATGTAATATATCAGCAAAAGGAAACTTAAAGAGAAATATAATCATCTAAGTAGGTATAGCAAATCAAGATGGTAAAATTCTTCTTTTCATGAGAAAATTCCTATCTTAAAAGAGATCTAACAGTTTTCTCACATGTGCAAGTCACTTTCCTGGTGTGTGATTCAATATATATTTTCTGAAACAAATCCACTGTTTGCAAAAATAATTGATGATTTGACATCTGACACATGAAATAAACAGGAATAACAAACTAGGAATAAATGTCTGTCTTCTGAGCTGCTGCTATGCTAAGAAAAAATTGCTAAAAAATTGCTAGTGTTCATAATGTAACTGTATACAAATATAGTTATTTAACTGAAAATTTGAACTTTATTGCTGTCCTTTACACAGGCAAGCTGTGTAGTCTGTGGAATTAGCTAATCACTGTAAAGAAAAGTGTTTGGCTATTCACCCACTGGTTGGCATGTCTAGAGACCTAACTGTTTCTGTAATAATTAGCAGGGGAAGAAATACGAGGGATGCTCTCACGTGGAGGCAAGCTTTCTTCACCAGGGAAATAATGTTTCTATTGAGTCTTAATAGATTTTCAGCTAAAGGCAATCAGGATGGTATCTTGCATTGTAAATCCAGTTATCTGTCATCCCCTGAGCATGGAATTCAAATGGAGCTCTCTCTAATTATTTTTTAATCATTGTATCATTATTTCATTTTTGTTTTTGATTGTATACCATATGCACCCCATTTTGAAGCAGATTATTTTAAGTACTCCTGTTTTGAACCACTACCAAACAATTTCCTATATTGGCCAAAGATTATTTTTTTCACCTGGAAATTTTTTTAAATTAGTTTTTATTCAGTGAATACAGTCAAGTAGGCACCATTGTTAGCCTCCTCCCTGTCCTCTCCCTTCCACTTGGCCCCTCCTTATTGGGGTATATGGGTCAAGCATTGTTGTGTTAGCCATCAGTTATGGGTAGGAGGAAAGGTCTTTGTGTATCACGACACAATGTGTGGCTCTGACATTCTTTCTGCCCCCTCTTTAGCAATTTTCCCTGAGCCATGTTGGGTTCATTTTAGGTCTGCTTCAATGAGGAGGTCTTGGGAGCCTCTGTGTCTCTGGATATCTGCTTTGGTAGGAGTTGATTGTTCTCTGTGTGGATCTCTTTTACCCTTGTGCTGGTAGCAAGTTCATCAAGAACACAGCACCCTTGCTTGTTTTGCCAATTATTCTTAGTTTCAGCTGGGACCATTTTGAGGGATGATGGGGTGGTTCTCTCCTTAGGATCTGCATCTATCTGAAAAAAAGAAGCATATTCAACAACAGAGAGTAAAGTTAGCACCAGATAAATGGGATAACCATTACTCTTTTAGAGTGAATTTAATAGGTATAGGCCCTCTTGTAGCTGATGATTGGTGGTAGCTTGCTAATAGAGAGTGGCCTCATTTTGGATCTGGTTCTGGCCAGGGATTTTGATGTTTTTTGTTGGGGACTGAACTCATGGTCTAAGAAAAACATCTACCACTGATATAAATTTCCATCCCAAGGCACTGCTCAGTTCCTGATTTGTACTTCATATCTTCTCTCTCACATCTTCACCAATTTCTCTACCAGCATGTACCAACACAACTGGCTTATTGGCCATTTAATATCTTTTCTTTCCTATGAATTATAACCATTGTTTTAGGTCACCACTTTTATATTCAGGATGGTAACCATTGTAGAAGGTTTGCCTTTTTTATCTCCAGACATTTTTCTTTCTAAATATGTAAAACTCTTTCAAAAAGCTTCTCACTGTAGAAGGGGCTACCAAACGTATCAAACTAAACCATATCACTTTCTTGGTGGGCATCATGTTTCTCATATGTGCAGTACCAGCTATAGTACAACTTGCTTGAATGCCAAATATACTACAGGTCACAACACGTGAACTTTCCCCCATAGTGGGGCAGAGAAATAGCACTGTGGCTCATTTGAGCAACGACCATATTTGGTTAATACCCTTGTGTTGGATATGAAAGGAAGTGTTGTGGTGTTTTGTCTGGTTAGTGGCACTATAAGACAGACAGATTGCCATACATTATCATCCATTGATATTGCGATACCGATTTTGATTCTCTAATTTATGACCCATCTCATTACTGCTAGACTTAGGCAAGTGAGAGCACAACAAAGAAATCAACCTAAATGATATCATTTGTATCTGTTTCAGCCTAAGCAGCCTTGGAATGGATAAAATTCCACAGTATGGAAATGTAACTAGATAATTATGCAAATGAATACTACATTCAGGTGTGTTACCTTTTCAGATATCTTCAGGCCTTTGTATATTTGTAAAGACAAACAATGATTAATGAGGATAATATTCTTCCCTCTGTCAAAGCACATATTTTAAGAACACTAACCGTTGGAATGTAATCCATTCAATACTGGGAACAGCTGCAATATGCCTTTCTAAAAAACATAAATTCAAATTAATTAATCCAAAGTGAATTACAAATTATTTTTTGTAAACTACACATTGATCCTTACGGGTTATTTAAACAGCTGAACTTGATGTCATTTGTTCCATCTGCCAGAACAGATGCTTTATTCCAAAATGAATATTAAATGAATTTCAAAGTTGTTTTCATGATTGTAAGAAACATTTGCAGAATGAAGAAAAGATGATAGTCTTTCCAATGACTGGGAATAAATTCTTCTCATATTTTATGGTGAAATGTACTACTATATATTTCATAACACCAATCTGAATCACACTGTAGAATGTAAGAACATGAAGATCCCATAATGAAGAAACTTTTCAGTTTCACCCTTTCCTGGGATTAAGCAAGCAATTTAATCAAATCATACTCCTTGGTTGTTCTTGTGGTTTTCTAAAGGAATTTGTCACTATCTTTGAAAAGAATGTTTTAAGGTTTAAAGCATATTAAAATTATGTAAGTTGTGACTTTAAACCGTAAAATGTAGAAGTAAAAGTATGTACTTGTATACAATCAGGATTAAATTGTTATTTTGATATACGCTGCTGGTATAAGTGTAAAATGTTCCAGTTAAGCCTCATAGATACCTCAAAGCAAGCATTTTGGGTAGAAATAGAAAACCAAAACAGTAATACTTCAAAGCATACCAATAAGCAAAAACATCAAAATATAAGGACAGGAGTAGAAGAAGAAAGATCCAATAAAGCAAGCAGAGAACAAGTAACAACTTGACAGTGTGTCTTATCTGTCAGTAAGCATTGTACCGTAATTACCTTAGTTTTTCCAGCTGACAGGTAGAAAGTGCCTATATAGCCGTAAATGTAACAAAGAAAACGGACCTAATTATAAGCCACTAACAAGACTGACCTTACTTCCCATTAAGAAAATATACCTTAAAGATGATAGGTATGCTAAGGAAAGGTATGTGAATGAGACTGGTTTTATTATTTAATCACCATTATTTAACTTAAATTTTAATTAATTATCATAATATCACTTTTTTAAGGAAAGGTCTTTTACTGCCAAAATATATATAATTAAAAATGGACTGTTGGGCTGGAGAGATGGCTTAGCAGTTAAGCGCTTGCCTGTGAAGCCTAAGGACCCTGGTTCGAGGCTCGGTTCCCCAGGTCCCACGTTAGCCAGATGCACAAGGGGGCGCACGCGTCTGGAGTTCGTTTGCAGAGGCTGGAAGCCCTGGTGCGCCCATTCTCTCTCCATCTGTCTTTCTCTCTGTGTCTGTCGCTCTCAAATAAATAAAAAAAATTTTAAAAATGGACTGTTCACAAGAAAACTTAAAAAATTTAAAACTATCTCAACCACTCTAAGATTTTTCCAGTCCTAAACCTTTTGAAGGGATAATTCTAATACCTGCCTTCTAATACATAAATGCAGTAGCTATGGTATGGAATAAAACTGAAGGTTTGTCATAACAGAAACACCCCCATCAATAAATGTTGCATACATACCATAATAATCTGAAAAAAAGAATATACATCACTTTGGTGGAAAAACATTGTTTTTTGTTGTTCACTTACATAAAATGTCCAACACATGAGTAAAAATGGATATGTTCATAAAGAAAGAAAATCATATTTGCATAGTCAGCAGTTTACCTACCAGATACATACCCAAACATAACCTAAGTATTCAATTTAAGTAAGAATTTAAATGTTTTTACTTATTTTAATAACTATGATAATTTATTAGTGATGATATAGCACAAAAATTAGTTTTCAACAAATAAATAGAAACCTAATTTCAAAGTATATATGAAAGTATATTCAAAGAAAAGTAAAAATGTTAAGAACAAAATAACAAATTAAAAGGCAAAAGTACTTTATTTTCATCATTTGTACAATGTTATAACTACATAAGCAATGTTTATAGACTCAAAATATACTAAAAGAACAGAGATGAAGTAAGAAATGAACACACTGATATTTAATGAAGTATTTTAGACAACTGAATTCAATGTTTTTAACAAATGATGTTGAAACATGAATACCCATATGGAAAATTATGTGTATCCACACATAAATATTACTTTGCAGTGGATCACAGACCTAAACCTAAAGACCTGGAGATAAACTATGAAGAAGAAAACAAGAATATTATCATAACATCATAACTATGGAATATAGTTTTCTTGAACAGGTTGTTAAAAAATAACATTTAGATTAAAAGAGAACATATAAATATTAAACCTTTCAATCTCAAAAAGGTTTCTTAATTAAAATACACTGTTTAAATGAATCAGATGACACAGGTTGGTAAATTTGCATACCGTACACTCCTATTTTGAATACATACCATATATATATCCAGGAATAGAAAGGAATATAACCTAATTACCTAATTCAACTGAAGCAAGGGAAATACCAATGACTTTAGCCTTTAATCCCTTCACACAATTAGTTAGTTGGAGGTCAGTCTGAGACATCTGATTCTTTCAGGTCAGCCTGGACCAGAAAAAATTAAAACAAAAAGAAATTATATGAGTATCTGACAGTACTTGAAATTGTTCACCATTATTTTTAAAGGAATCAAATGCTGTACAATGCCCTTTATATTGTTAAACACATAAACACATGCACACACTGGCTGTATTGAATAGTGTTTATTTGGAGCAACTAAAACTTACTTTAATGCCAAAAGCAGTAGCCAAGGAAGTTGCTAAAAAAAAAAAAAAAATTAAACAGACTTGACTCATTACTCAGTAATTCTGCTTCTGAGTACTGAAATAACATAAAGATATTTTATTATACAGACACATTCTTCAGAGCTAGAAGCATTCTATGTGTTTATCAATGTGACATTAGACCTTTTAAATTTTTTTTTAATTTATTTATTTTAGAGTGACAGACATAGAGAGAAAGACAAATAGAGGGAGAGAGAGAGAATGGGTGTGCCATGGCTCCCAGCCTCTGCAAACGAACTCCAGACGCGTGCACCCCTTGTGCATCTGGCTAACGTGGGACCTGGGGAACCGAGCCTCGAACCGGGGTCCTTAGGCTTCACAGGCAAGCGCTTAACCATTAAGCCATCTCTCCAGCCCACATTAGACCTTTTAAAACTCAGGTCAGAACCAAGGAAAACATTATTCAGTAATCAGGAGGTCAAAGTTCTGACAGCCATACACGTATGTCTTCAAGCTTCCTTTTGAAGCCTCAAAATCCAGGGAATATCAGATAGAGTGAATGGTCTGTAATGCAGAGGGCCTCATATACAATAAAACAGAATCTTAAATCTTCTCTTCCCATATGCTTTACCATATTTCTAATCCCTGACAAGCTTCTCATATAGAATTTTTTGCATCTCATAAGCTAGCTTTCTGGGTGGTTCTAAATTTAAAAAAATCCTCCTGAACTTTTAATAAATTCTTTGACAGAAATGGGATTCTTAAACTATCTATGTTTTATCAGGTTCATTTTAACAATTCCATTCACAGAAGCATAATGTGAGATATTCTTGGAATAGCAGGAAGGATATGGTCAAACCTAGATAAGAGATAGCCTCCGTTTACTAGTTTGCACTAAAATCAAATTGAAAGGGAAAATTCTAAAGACAAGGGGAAAAAGTAAGATAATAAATGATTGAAAGTAACTTGTCAGTGAAAAAACATGTTCATAAGAGAGAGAGAGAGAGAAAGAGAAAGAGAGAGAGAGGGAGAAAGAGAGAGGGAGAGAATGTGCGATCCAGGGCCCCCAACCACTGCAAACAAACTCCAGACATGTGCCCCCTTGTGCATCTGGCTAACGTAGGTCCTGGGGAATCAAGCCTTGAACCGCGGTCCTTAGGCTTCACAGGCAAACACTTAAATGCTAAACCATTTCTCCAGCCTGACCTTATTATATTTTAATAGATTATAATAGAATATAGAACAAGTTTTAGACATCTGGACTCTGTCTCCTGCTTCCCAGATATAATCTAGCCAGAAGCTGTTTATGATAGCAAACTTCATAAATTGGAAGACCCTTGCCCCTTTCAAAGACATTCATCAAGTTTATTACCACATGAAATGAACTTGTCAATTAAAATTGTCATATTGAAGGAGAAATGGGAATAAGACTGATTTTTTTTTTTTTTAAACAGGAAGGTAGGGACACAAGTCCAAAGAAGGAACAAGGAGATGCCATTCTGTCCATCTTGGCAAAACTGAATCCTTGTTGTCATACTGTTTCTCCAAACAGATTCTGGCTCCTCTTGGAGCAGCCCTGTGAGTCTGAACCAATAAGGACTCTGCTTACATACCTGAGCCTAATGACAAGGCTCACCTTGGCTGGATAGCTGATTCATATACAGAAGGTGACCCACATGGACCAGCCTTACTCTCCTCCCCTCCTTTTTACACTGTGACCTGGACTGAGCATCAACATGAGTCTGTTCCTCCTTCCTAGCCAAGACCAGCCTGTCTGGGAATGAGAGAGTAGTTACCTTGAAGGGTATTTTTCTGCTTGTCTCCTGTGTCATGTCTTTGGGTACTTTCTCACTTTGATTACATGTAAAATGTATCTTTGATCTCTGATTCTTTCACTATTTCTTAATCCTACTGGTCTGTTATTTGAAAGGGCTTCTGTGGCCAATCGTGTGTGTGTGTGTGTGTGTGTGTGTGTGTGTGTGTGTGTGTGTGTGTGTGTAACTGCTCCAATCTTTTACTAGATATCAATGTCTCCTAGATTAACCTCAAATTATGATTTCTGCCTAAATAAACTATAATTCATGATTTTTATCCTCCTTGGGTCTGTTTTAACAGTTCTTTATTATAATAGGATAAGGACCCAAAAATGAGGTTCACACATTTTGGATCCCCTTCCTGAGCCGCAAAATCATGTATCCATATGAGCAGAGCCAACTGTTAAAATTGAAATCTTTCATATTTGGTTAAACCTCTCTTTGATTTATACCAATATAGTATGTTATCACAGAGTTAAGAAATCACAGATACAAATCTCAACCTTCCAAAATAAAGATTTGAGACATTTATAATATAACCTTTCTAAACTTATACTTCCAATAAAATAGTATTACAATCCAAAACCTATAGTTTTAACAAAACAGTATTACAATATAATATTGTAACAACTGTAAAATCAGTTACATCACACTAATGTAAAATGCTAATTTTGAAATTTAAATAGAGCAGGTATTTGAAAATTATTTTTCTACCATTCTTTTGCTCTCTGAGAATGTTTTAATTTTAAATTTTAATATGCTTATGTTGAATAGACACTGAAGATGAAAGTCTTGGCCTCTGTGGTTGCAAGGAAAGTAAGTAGCATATAGGTCTGTGCTTCATAAGGTATTGTAATACTTCATAACCTGGTTACACTTTATGCCTCTATCTTGTCTTCATGCAAGTCTAGAATATGAAGTGACTATTTTCTGTTTGTAATATAAAGTTTTTACAAGTGGAGCCAAAGAAGATACTACTTCTTTTCATCTGTTCGATTTCTACAGTTTCTAAGATATCCTATTTTATTGCTCACTCTATTTAATAATTATTATTTCTTATGTTAATATTACCTTTCTCTCTAATATAATCCAGTAAAAATATCCAATCATTTTTTTAGTTTATCAAGTGTATAAAAAATAGATCCCAAAGAAACTGTGGATTGAAACTTTAGTGAGTCCTATAATTATAAACAAAAATATTGGGAAGCAGATTTTATTGTAATATATTTATACATTACAATTAAACTGGGTAAAATATATACTTTTTCATTAGAGGTGAGAAAGCCACCCACATAAATATCTGGACTAGTTCTCATATTTTTTTTTTCCTTCAGTGTGTTTTAGCTGAGTGCTTTCCTTATGTAAACAATTCTCTATGACATGTTGACTCAAGTGAACAAACATAAAATTCACTGCAAATAGCTTGGTGTGACTCAGTTCTTCTTTGGGAGAGAAATTCAATTGACTCCTTGGCTATTATCAAGATGAATGCTTCAGTTTGGAGCTGCTCTCCCCAGCTCAGACTTTGGCAAATGTAAGGTCATTCATTTTTCGTGCATTTAATTCTAGCAAGTTAAAGGCTGCACTATTCAGATTAAAGATACATATTACCTGTAAACTGAAATGTCATGCAGCAATTAAAGTAAAAAGAAACCTTTTATATATTGGCAATCTGTTTCTACTACCACTTTAGCTATCTGATTTTCCTAAGGAACTGCTGAAAATGAGATAGAACAGGGTTATGTGAAAAGAATATTAATGCTGTACTCTAATGTTGTACACTCTGTAATGTCAAAGTATATCAAATTACACAAATCAATCATTCATAAATAAGTTCTTGTAACATATATTAAGAATGTGACTTTTTTACAATGGATTTTAATGATTACTGCCATATATATATTTTTTTTTTGCAAATACCGAAATGAGAAGTGACTAGACATCTAAATAAGACTATGAAACAGTAAAGAAGACTTCTAAAATCAACATTAAATATTTTTAACAAACCGCTGCATGGACTTGTTCGGGTAATGAAACTGGCAGAAATTTGAAAGTTTTTTTTTTTTTTCTTTTATTGTTGAAAGAGCCTAGCCTTTGGGAAGCTCAGGGCCATTTCTTCCCTCTGCCTCTTCTAATCCTCACAACCAGTATCAGCAGATACAGCTGTCCAGATGCATTCAAGAAACTTAGGATCTTGTCCTGAGCTGTCTTCCCAGAGAAACACAGGTTAAAAGGCAGCTGAGGATGCTCAGTTCTCAGCCCTGTTTCATCATGTCAAGCCACCTAGTTCTCACAGAGCCTTTTTAGTACTTAAAGGAATCCTTTCATTGCTGTGCTAATCTGTGGCCAAAATTTTCTCTAATATACATGTAGGCATTTTTGTCTTTGGCCATTTTTTTTCTAATTAAACTTTTCACAGATATTTTCAGAAACTCATTTTAATTCCTTGGTTCTCCCCCAACATCCCATAGAATTTTCCATGATGGTGAAGACTCCTGATTGATAGAAAAACAGGTTTTACAATTTCTATAGCTATTCCACTTTTCATGAAAGATGCACCATATCCGATTCTAATTTAAGATTAAAAAAAAAAACTATTCCAACACTTAAGCATAAAGACTTTGATTATAAAATTAATAGATGTTACTTATAAAATATTTAGAAATTACAATCCTATTGTCTACAGATTTCAGTCAACTTTTATTTTTTGTTTGTTTTTCAAGGTAGGGTCTTACACTCTCAGTTAACTTCTTTATAATTTATTTTTCTCTGAAATTTTTCACTCAGTTTTATTTTTTATTGTATTTTCTTTATTTTAGAGAGTGAGAAAAAACAGCAGGTAGAGAGGAAAGAATGGGTCAGTGCAAATGAACTCTGGATGCATATGGGCCACCTTGACAACCAGCATTACATGGCAACTGGAGAATCAAACCTAAGATTTTGGGTATGTAGGCAATCATCTTAATTGCTAAGCCATCTCTTCAGCCTATTGAATATTTTAAAAATGTTTTTATTCATATATTTGAAAGAAGCTGGGTGTGATGACATACAGCTTTAATTCCAGACCTCAGGAGCAGAAGTAGGAGGATCGCCATGAGTTTGAGGCCACTGTGAGGCTACAGAGTGAATTCCAGGTCAGCCTGGACTAGAGTGAGACCCTACCTTGAAAAAACAACAACAACAAAAAAAGCCATATTTGAAAGTGAGAGGGAGAACAAGAAAGAAAAAAGAAAGAAAGAAAGAGGAAAAGAAGAAAGAGAATATGGGAATGCTAGGAATCGTTGCTGCAGCAAATGAACTCCAGATGCATGTAACACTTTCTGCTTCTGGCTTTAAAGTCAGTACTGGGACATCACACCTGGGAAGTATGCTATGTAAGCAGACACATTTAACTACTGAGCCCTCTCCCAGCCCTTAATGAGTATTTTAGACAACACTAATTGATATGAAGAGTTACTATTTAAAAGACAGAATAAAAATCCAGCTGGGAAATATAAAAGTTTCTTTTATTACTTTTTGTCTTGCTACACTTTTAAAGTATTGGCCTAGTTTCACTAATTAAAAATTTATTTTTTGAGATGCAAACATTTATATTCATTTTTTCAAGAGTTCTGTTTTATTTGTTCATATGCTTATAAAGTAATTATTGGTGATTCAGTTATGTAAGACTTAATACATAAAGTATTATTTAGAAATATAAAACTTTTATATCGCATTGCCCTCTATAATCTCCTTTACCCATATCCTTGTCAACCATAGGTAAATTATCCAACTCTATGGGCAAGGATATTTTCACAAAATTTTTAACAATTGGTTTTAATGGGTAATTCAAATTAACCTACCATTAAAAAAATACTTCTATGGTGCAAGTGAATTACATTTTGTATACTCCAGATGATCTTGTACTATACCTGTGAATAAAAAGAAGGTTTCTGTTTTTTTTTTTTTTATCATTTTATTCTTTTCAACACAATTACATGCTTTTGTTTCCATAGTCTTAAATCACCATTAAAACATTTAAGATTTTTGCTAGTATCCATGAAAAACATAAAGAATTTTATACATACAAAATTAATTTAAATAAATGTCAAATTACTTGTTACTCATATGCATTTTTCTTTCTATAAATCATTCTATGACTTTTTAAAAATACATTAACTAGGAGTGTTAATAGGTAGAAACAATTTTCTATTTTTTTGCTTTTATTAATATATAATAAAGTACTGCACAGATCCAATGCAAAATTTAGTAGATTTAATTATAGCTTTTTCCTATGCCAATTTGTAAATCATTATAATAGTTAAATCAACAAATCTTCATTATATTCTTTTAGTTACCAAATAACTGATGATTTCCAGAACTATAATTAATTTTGTTTTTCAAAAAATTTGTTTTTTGAATAGTATAAAACTTTGTTTCCAAACAATACAATTTCAAAAATATAGATACTTTTTATACTTTATTTTTAGGTAAGTTACTTTTCCATTTTGCTAAATACTTAGCATTCGTTAAGTGAACCATGGTTCTGCTTTGAATTCCAGCCTTGTGATTTATGGAAAATTTCAGAAGTTTTATGCCATGGCTTGGTTGTCTCAATGAACACTATGCTTTCACATATATTCACTATTCAATCATCACATTCTTTCCATTGATTTAGAATGTAGGGATTGGGTGTGCTAGAAAATGAGAGTTAGATGGCATTGTGTGACATATCAGTTTTATCGTGTGTTTCTATTAGCTTTTATTATTATTATTATTTTGCCACGTGATAGTGTACATGACATACAGATTCTCAAACTCCCCATGTGGTGTCTGTAAAACCTGCATTCTCATAAGTGATATCACCAGTTGCTATGCTAAGTTTAGGCTCCTTTTACTCACAACATCAAATGTAGGTAAATAACTTTGTACAAAGCTATAACTAATAACTAGTTTGTTATTTTATAAGAAATTTATACTGATTTATAAAAATGACAAATATGCATTGTAGTTGTTAACACCCATAAAATAGATTCAATTACATTCTGACCATGTTTATATAAAGTGGGGGTTTTAATACTTTCACATAACCAGATGTTAGAAGCTGGCCTTTCCAGACTAACATGGACAGTTATTTTATGCCAGTGGTACTCACATAGGTTATTTCATATCCTTCCTCATCATTTGAGTACTAAGAAGGAAAAAATGGAAATAATAATAAGCATTTGTCTTCTGGCTAAGTTTTTGGGCAATGGTGATAGTCTCTGATTTTATATCACACAAATTTGATATACATTTTCCTATAGAATCCAAATCTTCTGTGTGTTTGTGTGTGTGTGTCTGTGTGTGTGTGTGTGTGTGTGTGTGTGTGTGTGTGTGCGTGTGTGTACATATACCAATTGGTATATAGATCAAGGTATATAGATCGATGATCGATAGATAGGTAGGCAGATTGGTAACTAGATAGATATAGATAGATAAGTAGACAGATACATGGATGTATGTTTTCAGGCAAACCTCTGTCTCTATCTGCTTTCCCAGAGTCATGCCAAGCAATTTCTCTTTTTATTGTATATTTCTTAACTTCAGAGGAAGATGGAAAACGGTGAAGATTGAATAATGAAGAATGGTTAGTGGGCAGACAGTCAACAGTATGTTCTGTACTTGTCCATGACCAACAGTAAACTAGATGAGGATACTTAGAGTGTGTCTCAATCTGTGTGATAGAACAAACTGTCTCAGCTTAGGTAGCTTACAATAAAATGATATTTATTTCTCAACGTTCCTCCAGCTGGAAAATGAAAGTCAAGAAGCTGACATGTGCTGCTGAAGTACACTTGTCAGGTCCTCACATGGTGAAGAGTAGAAGAGCAAGGACAAAGAAGGATGTTTACAGCCTCTGCCAAAATGACCTGTGACCCATGATGAAGTAGTGGCTCTCCTGATGTACTCTCCCTTGAAGGCCCCAGCTCTTACCGCAGTAACACTGACATGCATGAGTTTGGCAGGGAGGAATGAGACATTTATAAAACATAAGCTAAGTGATTTTTCACAAAGTAGCAATAACCATCAGCAATGAAAGGGTGCTAACACAGAAACATAGTTTTGTTTTAAAAATATCATGGTAACAGTTAAAATTATGAATGCAAATATGTTAAAAATAATTAAATATATTCTATAATATTTGGGAATGTAGGAAGTATAGATGATAGAGAGAATTATCATATTTAGTTTCATTATTGTTTGCCAATGCTTCAAGATTTAGTAAAAATATTTAAATTTAATTTAGTAATATCTAATAAACTTGAAATATAAACCAGTTTATCAGTATAATATGATTTGAACTCCCCTTTCTCAGAATTTGACAATAAAATTTACTTATACAACAGCAATATATCACATTACTTTTATTAAATTAATATCTCAAGAAACAGTTGTAAGTATTCCTTCTGTCTAAGAGAGTGAATATACATTAATACATTTTAAAGCATTGTTCTCATTCTAACCAATTGTCATTAGTATCCAGTCACTAGTTCAGTTTTATATTATATGAGATACTATGTTGAAGAATCTTATACTCTATTTGAGAGAATTATCAAGTAATCATCTTAAGCATGGACTTATTAACAAGTGAAAGGGATAGAAATAATAAATCAATTTTAAACTAACCTAGGAATCTTAAAATGCAAGTTTTACTACCTCATTTAACATTTATGCCAAAAAATATGTTTTTATAATATAACAAACTTAAATGAAATGCATCTATTCCAACACATTATACTACAAATGAAGAATATTCTACCTTCTTTGTATGCCAATAATGATTTGTATCTAAAATATCTCCGTAACAAAAGTTGTAAACAACTTTGTTTTTACAGTGTTTTCTGAATTTGTTTATTACAATGCTGCACATGTTGAATAATTTAAAAACTATGCACAATGTGTAAGTATCTTACACCAGTTTGAAATTGGGGTTAATGACTCAAAGTGAATGTTGAATTATTGTGTAAGGATGGGCAGAAAATTGATTTGTGGGCAGTATGGGAGATCTGAACTGATCAAAGGCAATGAGCTGATGAGCAGCTGATAGTCCAAAAAGAAGCTGCTTAATAACTAGGAGGAGGAAGTGACATGGACTCTAACATGGTTTTGGACTCATGCCATGTCTATTTCTTGTAATACATCCAGTGAAAACTCAATTATTTATGCTAATGGATTCTGTGGATAATTTAAAACAATTTATTACTAAGGTTATGAAATGTATTTTCATACTTCCAGAAGAATATGAAGTGCTCATGTGCCAGGAATTCATAATTTGGCAAAACGTTGAAAAAGACTTTTACAATCTTAAGAGAGCTAGAGTTTATATGCACATGTACTTTCTGATTTCCCAGCTGTATAGATCTCCCTCAGCATATATATTCAAGACTGAGTAATAAACAATGCCAAAATGAGCTGTCCTAAAGATATCATTAAAATCTCTTTCCTGAATATTTTAAGAACAGTTCAATATAGCTAGAGGCTCTTTCTGGTTCCATAGCAACAATTTCAGTTCATTCTGTAGTAATGTATAATCACTGAACAGGGCATGTGAAAGTGAATCATGCATCACCAAAACTTCAAACATTCTGCCTGTATCTATATTTTAGCACTATTCCCACAATGTCTCTATAGAAAAGTCACTTATATAGATATTACTTTGAGATTACCTTACTATTTGGTGTCATTTGGCAAAAGAGCTTGATGTAACTGGATTTCAGCCATGGTTGCATGTGCCACAAACATCTACTAGATCACTTGTTAGAAGTATGCCATCTCTTGAAGCTCACACCTCTAGAGCCACATAGCCAAAAGTCAGTTTTGAGTGAAAACTCTCCCAGCTGAGTTATGAGGAATGACATTACTACAGCAGTCACTGATACAAAGTAGATGATTCAAACTTTCAGACAAACAATGCAGAATTTCAGAAGTACCAGTGAAGGGTGGGAAGATTGAGAATATCAGTTATTAAACCAGATGTTATCCATAGACATAGAATTTCTCTTCCAAAATTACCTGGAGAAAAGTCTAGCTACAATACTGGAGGAACAGTTGTCTACTGTGGCAAAGCTATAAGAAAATGGAGTACATATATGTGAAGGTGAATTCCTATTGTCATCTTGATTGTATCAAGAAGAAAGAGACATGTCTTGGGCAGGTCTGTCAAGGATATTTCTTGAATTACTGAGGGAAGGCATCCTTTCATATGAGTGGCAACCATTACATTGATAGATAGATAAAGAGATATAAGTAGGTACATAGATAGAAACATAGATAGATAGATTAGATAGATAGATGATAGATAGATAGATAGATAGATAGATAGATAGATAGATGATAGACAAATAGAGATATATACAGAAGATATAGATTAGACATACATAGAGATAGATATATTAGATAGAGATACATAGATATAGAGATAGAGATAGGTATAGATAAGAGACAGGTTCAAGAGAAAAATGTCACTTTATTTTTGCCTGCTACCCTTGCCAAGTGCTGGTGCATGCATCCATCCTCCTGCTTCAGTCTTTCATGAACATCAGAACTCTGCTTCTTTAGCCTTCCAATATGGTATGAAGACCAGCAGGTCTCTAGGAATCATCCAGTACCAGATTGGGACTGCTGAGGTATCCAGACTCATAGACTGAGCTGCTACCAGGTTCCCAGACTCTCCAACACTGATAATGCCATTTTTCGACTTCCCAGCACATATACAGTGTAAACTAATTTTATAATTCCCCTTTTAAAAATATATCCTTACTCTCACCTCTGTTCCTCTAGAGAACTATGTACATAATTGAATAGAACACATTCAAGAGAACAATGTGATCCTGTCAAGTATAATGACATATAGAGATGCGAAGGGTGTTATTTTAAGTGAAATAAGTCAGGATAGAAACACAATTACTTCATGATCTTGCTCATATATAGAATCTATATATGTGAATGTTAATCTGAAGTGATATAAGAGAAGCCTATATTCCCAGGTACAATAGTGTATGAGGCAAATTTAGTCCAGCCTACGTAACAGAGTGAGATTCTTACTACATCCATATAGACAACAAAAATGAAAACATAAGAGGCTGGAGAGATCACTCATTATTTAAAGTCACTTGCTTACAAAACCTTATTGCCTTGGTTCAACTTTCCAATACCCATGTAAAGCTAGACGCACAATGAGGAACATGCTTCTGGAGTTTGTCTGCAGTGGCAATAGGCCACGGTACATTTATACTCACTCTTTCTCTCTGCCTATTTCTCTCTCTCAAATTAATAAATAAAAATAAATAAACACACAAATAAATAAAAGCTTAAATTGTTAAATCTACATTCAAAACAAAGCAAAAGACAAGAGTCAATTTGATTTCATGAAAGTAGAATAATGGTTGCCAGAGGCTGTGTGTAATAGGAAAAAATAAAGAATAGTCAAAGAATGCATTGAGTATTCATGGATTGGGGTTCTTATTTGGGCCCTGGTAGCCTAAAAGTCATTCTTATATTTGTAACATGGTTGGTTCTAGTCAAAATAAGTAGCTCTTCTTTTAATGATTAAAATGATTCATATTAATCAACTTGATACTACTTAAATTGTGTCTTTGAGAGATGATTCTATACTCATGGAAGAAATGCTGTCCCATTACCAGAAATCTAGGCATTAAAATCAGCAAGAGCTGGGAGAAATTTGCAGAGGGGCACACAGCTTTCAGTACTTCCAGTCTTGGTGCTTTTCTCCAATACCATTGTCACATGACTAGGGCTACTGAAGATGTAAACTGTCTCCATTAACTGAATCTCCTGAGCTCTCCTGTCTATGGGGTTTTAGTGTCTTGGCAAAGCTAGTTAGTCCCTGGGGTATATTTTCAGATTTGTTCTTCACTCCCATAGAACAATTCACTTTTCCAAGATCTTGACCTCAATTTCCCAAATATTACTTTCATGTCTAAAATATGAAAGCCAGATATCAATTCATAACCACAAGCTCAAAACTAGGAATCAGGACTTCCGGTCAAGATGGCGACCACCTAGCTGCACTATAAACAACAAGGGGAAAAAAAGGTAAGTATTCAAGGGAAATTAGGAACTTTCTGAAGAGGGAGGGCACAGATCGGGGTAAAAGAGGGAAGCACACACCCCCGCGACCCACGCCCCGCCGCGAATCTCGGCATTGGGCACGGCCCAGCACCTCAGCGGCCTGGTGCCCCAGCGGCCCGGCGCCCCGTGGGCACCAAGCCCCACGCACCCTGGCAGCCCACGCGACCCACAACCCCTGCGCCCCCGCCACCCCCAGCGCGCCTACCCCCCAGCGCGCCCCACGCTCCCTATCCACACGCAGAGGCACAGCCCGAGCAAATGGAAGCTTCCTGCGCCCAGGGCGCCCAGGCCTGCCCCGCGCACCCACGCCCCCCTCGCGCCCCAGACCCCCGAGCCCCAACCCCACGCGCTTCGAGACCCCCCCCCCCCGCGCGCCCCACCCCCCGCGCGCCCCACGCTCCCTATCCACACTCGGCAGGCGCGCCCCAAGCGCCCCACACCCCGGCGCCCAGGCGTGCCCCGCACCTCTGCGCCCCGTGCGCCCCGAGACCCCCGCGCCACACCCCCACGCGCCTCGAGCCCGCCCCCACGCGCCCCGCCCCCGAACCCGCCTCCTCCCCCCCCCCCCCCCCCCCCCCCCCCCCCCCCCCCCCCGCGTGCCCAATGCTCCCCACCCACACTCGGCAGGTGCCCTCGCCACGCATTCAGAGTGCCCAATGGTGTCCTGCAGCATCCTGCAGCTTCCCACGCTCCATCTTACCTGAGTGTGCTCCACACCCCCTGCAAGACCCGCGACCCCCTTGACCCCCTTCCCCGCGCGACCCGCCCCCCACCCCGCGAGTCCAGAGCACCCCGCGGCTTCCCGCAGAGTCCTGTGCCCCCACACACACCCACCCAAGCGCCCGAACTCCTAGCCGTCCACCCTCCCCACGCGCTCTGCACCCCCACCCCCACGCGCCCCGGAGCATCCGTGCCCTGAGCCCCGTGTGCCCTGAAGCGCTCCCTGCGCCCCCCTGCGCCCCGCCCCGGCGCCTCCCACCCCCCACCCCGCACGCCCCTTGTCCCCCTGCCGCATGCGGCCCGGGCGCCCCTGCACGTCCCGAGCGCACCCCTGCGTGCCCAGGCGTGCCCCGTGCCCCCAGTGCCCCACCCTCACGCGTCCTGCGCCCCGGAGTGCCTCAACGTACCCTGCCACCCCTCCACGCCCCACACCCCACGCGCGACCCCCTCAACCCATCCCCGCAAGCCCCGAACCCCCCCGCGCATCCAGAGCACCCTGCGGCGTCCCTTGGCATCCCGCACCCCGGTGTGCCCCTCGCCCCCTCCCCCCACACGCACCCCGTGCACCCCCCACTTGCCATGTGCCCCTAGCCCTCTGCGCCTCCTGCAAACTCCTCCGCGCCCCCTGCGCACCCCGTGACCCCCTGTGCACCCCGCATTCCCCCCCGCGCTCCCCCCCACGCCCCCAGGTGCCCCGCACCCCGCCCCCTAACTGATCAGAGCACCCCACGCCCCCCGCCCCTCCAATGCACCCCACCCCGTGCCCCCTGAGCCCTGCCACCTCCCGCACACCCCACCCTGATTGCCCGGTGCCCCGGAGCACCCCAAACCCCCCCTGCTGCGTGCCCCACTCACTCCATACACACCATCGCACCCCGCGCCCCCTGCCGCCCACCCGCCCACGCACCCTCTGCACATCCCGCATGGCTGTGCTCTGATCGGGCACCCACCAGTCACGCCTGCCAGCCTGCTGCACTGAGGCTGAGACCTCCTACCTCGCCCTTGTTCTCTGATCCTGCAAGTAGACCAGCCACGTGGTGCTCGATTCGCAGGCCTGTGGGGGCCACCCCTGCCGTGACTAGGTGGCTGCCAGATCCCCTGCTGCTGTGCTCACATCACTTGCCGGCGGTCAGCTTCTGCTGTGTCCTGATTCCATACCCACATCATCTGCCTCTGTACTACAATTGCACGTGCAGCAGGCCCACCCCACAGCAAGAGCCACATAAGTCCACACTGAGTCACTAGCACCAGCGCAGCTGCCATCCCCTACCTGTACATCGCCACCCATCCCCCACTCCCGAGAGGCAGAAGAGCACAGACTGTTTACAGACCCCAGGGTACCCAGCCAGAATCTAGGCACCTTCAGGGCTTGCTTCCTCAGTCCCCTTTCAAGCTCAAAGGCAGGCAGCTTAGGTGCATTACTAGGTAAGAATTCAGGCAACATTGGTGCCCCTGTCAGGCTATAGGTAGGCGGCTTTAGCAAGACTGAGCAAAAACCCAGGCTGCTTACAACTGCCCCAGGCTACCTTGGATTCCCATTAAGCTAGATCCCAGGCTGCTCCACCCACCTACCTGCCCATACACTAACATGGGTAAACCACAGTGCAAAAGAAATAACACGAAAAATAAAATGGGAGAAAATCCAGACAGATCACCCAGTCCAACAAGGATCACAACTAACCAAAACATAGAAGAGTGTTTAGGATCAGAACATCAAGTGGAAGCAATGAACAATGCAACCCTGACCAAACTACTGCTAGAACTGACAGGAAAGCTACAAAGGATAGATAATCGTATGGATGCTACCATCACTAAGCTAGAGCAATATGATAAGACACTGGAAGGAATTCAAAGAGAGCTAAGAGAGTTGAGGGAGAGTGAAAAAAAAGAGGACCTTAAAAATCAGCTGGCCACACTAAATGAAAACATAAAGAAATGCAAGGATGATTTCCAAGAATCAGCAAGAAAATCAGAAAATGAGACAAAAAGGGAGCTGGACAAAGCGATGGAAGTGATACATAGGAAAGTAGTAGAAAATGCAAACTTAATTGAACAAGTCCAAAACTCACTAGAGGCTCTCAAGAATAGAATCAGCGAAGTGGAAGATAGAAATTCTGATCTGGAAGACAGGATGGAAGAAACAGTTCGAGAGTCCAAAAATTTCAGTAAGTTCAAAAGTTCCTGTGAACAGAACATGAGAGAATTGTGGGATACACTTAAACGTCCTAATATCAGGATCATTGGAATACCAGAAGGAGAAGAATTTCAGACCAAAGGCATGGAGAACTTATTTAACACAATAATTGAAGAAAACTTCCCCCGTCTCTTAAAAGAAAGGCCCATCAAGATTCAAGAAGCAAACAGAACTCCTAACCGACTAGACCAAAGGAGAAACTCCCCAAGGCATATTGTCATTAAGACTCTAAACATTGACACCAAGGAAAAAATCCTAAAAGCAGCTAGGGAAAAACAGCACACCACTTTCAAAGGAAACCCCATCAGAATTACTTCAGACTTCTCAATGGAAACCCTGAAAGCTAGAGGGCCTGGAATGAAACCCTCCAAACTCTAAGAAACTATGGCTTTCAACCCAAACTACTCTACCCGGCAAAAGTCTCCCTTATAATAGATGGTGAAAGGAAAACTTTCCATGACAAAACTCAGCTTTACAATTATATGAACACAAAACCAAACCTACAGAAAGTACTCCAGGAAATTCTCCACAGAGAAGAAACAAATAACCAAACACAAATGCCTACAAGAAGAAGATCACAGCAACCAAACCCAGAGTAGATAGCAAAAAAAAAAAAATTAAATTCCATGAAAATGCCAACACACCTCTACCACCACAACATGACAGGGATCAAATCAAATCTCACAGTCATCACCCTAAACATTAATGGCCTTAATTCACCCATCAAGAGACACAGGCTAACAGGGTGGATCAAAAAATTAGACCCCTCAATCTGCTGCCTTCAAGAAACCCACCTTACCACTAAAGACAGAAACCTCCTCAGGGTGAAAGGGTGGAAAACAATATTCCAAGCAAATGGGAATAAGAAACAAGCAGGTGTAGCTATATTAATATCAGATAAAGTTGACTTCAAACCAAAAACAATCAAAAAAGACAAAGAAGGCTACTTCCTACTTGTAAAGGGAACAATCCATCAAGAGGATATTACAATCATAAATCTGTATGCACCAAACACAGGGGCACCGCAGTTCATAAAACAAAACCTACTTGACAATAAAACAGAAATAACCACCAACACCATCATAGCTGGGGACTTTAACACACCGTTATCAGTAATAGACAGATCATCCAAATAGAAGCTCAACAGGGAAGTAAGAGAGCTCAACAAAACCATAGAGCACTTAGACCTAACTGATATCTACAGAACTTTCCATCCCAAATCCACAGACTACACATTCTTCTCAGCAGCCCATGGAACATTCTCTAAAATAGACCATATACTGAGTCACAAAGATAGCCTCCACATATTTAGGAAAATCGACATAATTCCCTGCATGATATCAGATCATAATGCTATAGTCCTAGAAATCAACAACAAAAAAACCAACAAGAGCCCCAGCGGCAACTGGAAACTGAATAGCACACTCTTAAACAATAAATGGATAGTGGATGAAATACAAAATGAAATTGCAAAATTCCTGGAATTGAATGACAATGAGAACACATCATACCAAAACTTGTGGGACACAATGAAGGCAGTCCTCGGGGGAAAATTCATAGCACTCAATGCCTTCATAAAAAAGACAGAAAGATCCCAAATCAATAGCCAAACCATCCACCTAAAGGCATTGGAAAAACAAGAAAAATCCAACCCAAAGAGCTCCAGAATGAAAGAAATAATTAAAATCAGAGCAGAAATTAATGAATTGGAAACCAAGGAAACAATTAAGGCAATTGACAAAAGAGCTGGTTCTTTGAAAAAATAAACAAGATTGACAAACCTCTGGCCAATTTGATCAAGCAAAAAAAAGAGAGACTCCAAATTAACAAATTTCAAAATGAAAAAGGAGAGATCACAACAGACATCAGTGAAATCGGCAGAATCATCAGGACTTATTTCAAAAACCTCTACTCCACAAAACTGGAAAATGTGGAGGAGATGGATAAATTCCTGGATGCATATCATCTACCAAAGCTAAACTCAGAGCAGATCAACCACCTCAATGAACCCATTACGCTCATGGAGATTGAAAAAGTAATAAAAAACCTCCCAAAAAAGAAGAGTCCAGGACCAGATGGATTCCCAGCCGAATTTTATCAAACCTTCATGGACGAACTCAAACCAATCTTCCTAAAACTGTGCCACACAATTGAAGAACAGGGAAAACTACCCAACTCCTTCTATGAAGCTAGTATCACGCTAATCCCAAAACCAGGCAGAGATGCCACAAGAAAAGAAAACTATCGGCCTATTTCCCTAATGAACATAGACGCAAAGATCCTCAACAGAATTCTCGCAAACCGAATCCAACAACACATCAAAAGCATTATCCACCTTGACCAAGTGGGATTTATCCCAAGAACACAAGGGTGGTTCAACATACGAAAATCTGTCAATGTAATACACCACATAAACAAGCTTAAACATAAAAATCACATGATCATTTCGATAGATGCAGAAAAGGCCTTCGACAAGATACAACATCACTTCATGATCAAAACATTGGAGAGAATCGGCATGGCCGGTTCACATCTTAATATAATAAAGGCAATTTACAAAGCTCCAAAAGCCCAAATAGTACTTAATGGAGAGAGACTGGAGGAATTCCCATTGAGATCAGGAACAAGACAGGGATGTCCTCTCTCACCTCTTCTTTTCAATATAGTTCTGGAAGTCCTAGCCCAAGCAATAAGGCAGGAGAAGGAAATAAAAGTGATACAATTTGGAAAGGAAGAAGTTAAGTTAGCGCTATTCGCTGATGACATGATTGTATATGTAAGAGACCCGAGAGACTCCATCCCAAAACTCCTGAAGGTGATTAACTCCTATAGCAAAGTAGCAGGATACAAAATCAATGCACAAAAATTGGAAGCATTTCTGTATGCAAATGACAAAGACACAGAAAAAGAAATAAAGGACATAGTCCCATTTTCAATAGCAACAAAAAAATTAAAATACCTTGGAATAACGTTAACCAAGGAAGTAAAAGATCTATACAACGAAAATATAAAACTCTCAAAAAAGAAATTGAGGAGGACTTGAAACGATGGAAAGACCTCCCATGCTCCTGGATAGGCAGAATTAACATTGTGAAGATGACAATCATACCAAAGGCAATATATAGATTTAAAGCAATTCCAATTAAAATCCCTACAGTGTTCTTCACAGACATAGAAAAAATGATCTCAAATTTCATATGGAAAGGCAGAAGGCCTCGCATATCCAAACATATCCTCAGCAAAAGAAATACCTCTGGTGGCATCACCATACCCGATATAAAGTTATACTACAAAGCCATAGTAATAAAAACAGCATGGTACTGGCATAAAAACAGGAGTATAGACCAATGGAATAGACTTGAGGACCCGGATTTTGGGCCAAGCAACTATAGCTACTTGATATTCGACAAAGGCCCAAACAATATAGACTGGAAAAAAGATAGCATCTTTGACAAATGGTGCTGGACAAACTGGGTAACCACCTGCAGGAAACTAAAACTTGATCCACACATTTCACCATGCACAACACTCAAATCCAAATGGATCAAAGACCTCAACATAAGACCAGAAACTCGAAAACTACTGGAAGAAAATTTAGGAAGTACCTTCCATGATATAGGAATGGAAAAAGACTTCCTGAATAAAACCCCAGTGGCTCAAGTTCTTAAACAGTCACTCAACCATTGGGATCATATGAAGCTGAAGGGTTTCTTTACAGACAAGCATATAATAAGCAAAGCCAATAGAATACTCACAGAATGGGAGAAAATATTTGCAGGTTATCCAACTGATAGAGGCCTTATCTCTAGAATTTACAAAGAACTCAAAAGTCTAAACAATAAGAAGACAAATACCCCACTCACAAAATGGGGCACAGAGTTAAACAGGCAATTCACAGAGGAAGAGATCCAAATGGCAAACACACACATGAAAAAATGTTCATCATCCCTAATCATCAGAGAAATGCAAATTAAAACAACTATGAGATTCCACCTTACCCCAATAAGGATGGCCAACATCAAAAACAAATGAAAATAAATGCTGGCGAGGATGTGGAGAAGCAGGGACACTCATTCACTGTTGGTGGGAATGCAGGATGGTACAACCACTTTGGAAAGCAATATGGAGACTCCTGAAAAAGCTGACTATAGAAATACCAACAGACCCATTTATACCATTGCTGGGCATGTACCCTAAAACCTTCAAACCAAAAGCCAGAGAGATTTGCTCAACCATATTTGTAGCAGCTCAATTCGTAAATGCTAAAAGCTGGAATCAACCCAGATGTCCATCATTAGAAGAATGAATAACAAAGATGTGGTATATCTACACACTGGAATTCTACACAGCAGTAAGAAAAAACGACATAAAGAAATTTGAGGAAAAATGGTTGAACCTGGAGCAGATCATTCTCAGCGAACTTACCCAATCACAGAAAAAAAAATCGACACATAGTCTCACTCATCTACAACACCTAACCTGAATCTGCCCAAGATGCCTTACATACCCACCAAGCACCTCATGGACTAGACAATAAGGTGGATGGGAGGGCGGGGAGGGAATCAAAGGGTGGAAAACAGTAATCCGGACCCAAACGGCAATGGTACCATAAAATTCTACTTCCTAAAAGACAGACCAAATGGCTGAACCTTCAGTAGACCCTTACAGGAAACACCTGAACCACAAGACACTGGCGAGGGTAGGATCAAGACTGACCTAAATCTCCTATATCTTCCCTCCCTCCTTCTCCCCCCTCCCCTCTATCTCTCTCCTCTCTAACTCTTGTATATTAGTTATCTTTTTCCTCAATTTCTCAGTGGACACTGACCTGTAACCCCCACTTCCAGCTTGGGCCTACCATCCACAATGAGCTTTTGATCAGAGAAACCTACAAGGTTTCCCAAAACAATGGCAGACTTATGTCAGAGTTCTTGATGACCCACCAAAGGCCAGTGGTAAGACCCTATTGCTGAAGACTCCATACACAGCTGACACGTAAAATGGAGTGACATGGCTGGAAGCCAGGAGAGAGTCAGTCCCCAGACAGTCAGCGTGTCTAGTGCCAGAAGGTGCTACATAGGCGACTGGGGGAAATTACCAAGATCTGTCCAAGCAACACAATGTTTAACCTAATTAGCAACAAATAACTGGATGTGATGCCCACAGAAGTGCAATAGAGGTACACAGCCATGGTGAGGAATCAATTGCTCTTGATTTGGCTAACTGATCCTCTCAGTGGTACTAGATCCTTAGCTGGAGCTGGGAAACAAGTCAGAACCATACCCAAACACAAGCCCACTCTACAATATCAAGTTACCATCAATCACGGGGTATAAGAGGGCCTACACCTATCAAACTGTCTATCAAAAAAGTAAGTGCTACCTCAATTTTCCGGGTGCTAACTTACTCTCCATTGGAGAATCTGCTTCTCTTTTCCAGATAGATGCAGATCCTAAGAAGAGAGCTGCCCCAACATACCTCAAAAGGGGCCCAACTGAAACTAAGGACAACTGGCGAAATAAGCAAGGGTGATGTTTTCCTGTGAACCGGATACCAGCACAAAGGGGAAGGAGATCAACGCAGAGAAAAATCAACTCCTACCAAATCAGAGAGCCAAAGCCTCAGAGGCCCCCAACACCTCAGCACTGAAGCAGACCAAAAATGAACCCAACATGGCTCAGGGAAATTTTGCGGAAGAGCGGGCGGAAAGAATGTCAGAGTTACATGTTGGGTCATGATTTGCAGAGACATTTATCATACTAATAACTGGGGGCTAACTCCACAATGCATGACCCATTTTCATTAACAAGGAGGGTCTAATGGGAGGGGGTAGATCACAGATGAGCCTAAATAATGGTACCAATCTGCCTGTATTCACTGAAATGAAAACTAATAAATTAAAAAAAAAAAAAAAAAAAAAAAACACTAGGGTACATGCCCAGCAATGGTAGTTTCTTGTTCTTACTTGACATCCTCTTGTGCCACACAGTCAGAGGGACCACAGGGACACTATCTGTTGATGTTCATGAATGTTAATTCTGTAACTCCATTAGACCATCTTAGTGTTGGTAATGTCCAATATGCATAAATATCGAGTGCTTTTTTTAGGAAGGACGAAGGTGATTAATAGTGAATTTGTTTCCTATAGTGTTTATTATCCTTTAGTAACTTCCATTTCTTTGGCCAATGGATTCTAAAACAAAAAACAGGCTCAAATCCAAAACAGGTAAAGTATGAAAAAATCTACACTATATCTTTATTCCTTTGAGCTATAGTCAAGTTATGTTAATTGTTTAAATTAAACAACTATAATACCTCCACCTATTATTGATCTTGCCCATAGACACTCCATATCCTGTTACCCATCTCACTACTCTTTGTCCCTTCTGACAGTCACTGATTTTCTCACATATGTCAGTATAATGATCACTTGCTATAGATGCTTAGAATTACCTGGATCCAACTACAGTTGTTATTGTTGCTATTAGATTCTGTATACCTATTTTTTCTATCATAAACTTTCATCGAAAGAGGAAGATTCCTACAAAACATTTTAATACTAGTGCCTTTTTAGCTGATCACTTGATATCATTGTAGTAAACAAGATTCATCCAAAAGTTACTACAACACACAGCTGGTCCTGACCTGGTGTAGAATATCCATGGTTGTTTGTTCATGGCTTTTCCATAGGGCTTTGTAATGGCCACATTATTTGAGGTAGAACATATGACTTTTCAATGGCCATCACAGAAATATCTATCAGGCACCCTAACACAGTATTTTCCTAACCTTCACCAACTCCAATGTCAGTTATATCCTTCCATATACTAATTCTATATTCTTCAGCTTCTTTAACCTATAGTCTTTTTTTTTTTTTTAAGCAATCCTCTAAAGAATAATCACCTAATTTCTCTTCCTGGATTTGTTGGGATTTTAGCTCTGATTGTGTTGGGTATGGTCCATCCATAAGCGAGAGCTGCCCATAATTGCTTGTCCAGTATATCCAAGCCAAATCTACAACTTAAGTTCTCAGATAAAACTCTGTATGTATGTTATTCATTTGATTTTCCTTGGTGCACTTAACTCCACATAGGATACCAGAAGGGTCAGAGAATTCAACCTTAATAGAAGGACACTTACCTTCCTGTGACTGCCCAATTCTTATTTCTATCATCTGTCCTCTGGTTTTAGGAGATTAATATTTCCTAACAGCTTCCAAAGAAACCTCCCAGCTTTGACAATTTTCCTTGATTTGTAACTAATAGTGCTCAGAATGTCATAATGTCTCATCAATGAATCAATGACACTCATCAATAATTATACACTTTTCTTGTCTAGAGACTTAAGATTTGGAATATCTCATAGACATCCAAAACACTAGGCAACTTGTTTGTCAGTGTCATGGTTTATTGCTCCTTGGATTAACAAAATGGCTGTGTTGCTACCACCTGGTATTGATTTAGGAAGCATAAAAAATACATGAAAATAGGTCATGAAGTATATGTGGTTCCAGGAGCTCCTGCTGAGCTGTGATCTATGAAGCATGGTGATGTCCCTGTATAGGTAGAGAGAAACCCATCAGGCCATTTTAAGATGTACTGTGGAGACCTGGATATATTTTGGATATACAAGGACTGTGTAAAAGCCTCCTCCCTTCAAACAACTACAACAGTACAACTTGACAAGGACTATCATTAATCCATCTGTGACCATATATGAGGCTATCATTACCTGCCAACAATAGGTCCATTTCCAAAATTCCACTGTAGTGTCTGCTTAATCAGGTCACATTAGTTATTTATTGGCAACATTGGGGTGCCTAGAAGTTGGCAACAGTTACATGAGGTAAAAATACAAGTTTTACTTGGGTCTAAATGTTGAATCTATAATGTACAGTCTAGAGCAGAGGCAGGAGGATTACTGCAAGTACAATGCCAATATGATCCAAATAGAATGATTTTATCTCAAAAAAAAAAAATTCAAAAGGGGAGGCTGGAGAATTGGTTCAGTGGTTAAACGTGCTTTTTTGTAAAGCCTGACCAGCTGGCTTTGATTTCCAATATCTATGTAAAGCCAGATGTACAAAGTGTCACATGCATCTGGAATTTGATTATAGTGGTAAAAGGCTCTGTCTCACTCATTCACTGCACATATATATGCAGATGGGGGAGGAAGAGAGATAGAATGGGTGTGCTTGTGCCTCCAGCCACTGCCAACAAACTCCAGACACATGTTCTACTTTGTGCATCTGGCTTATATGGGTACTGGGGAATTGAACCTGGGTCCTTAGTTAATGCCTTAACTGCTAAGCTCTCTCTCTCCAATCTTTCTACTTATTTTATTAAGACAACTTTGTATGGGCTAAGAGAAACCTGGGTTTGTCATTCTTCATTGATAATTTTAGATAAAAGCCACTACTAGGAAAGGGTGAAACTTTAGGTGCAGAAGTTCTTGATAAGGAGTAAACATTACCAAAGATAGACTGGGCCTGGCTAGAGCATGACTTTGTCTAAAATACACAGGAAATTCATCTGGCAGTTCATATAGTCATGATGCTGCAATAAATAACTAGAAAGAAAATATTAGCACAGTATCAATTAAGATAAGTGTAATTAACACACAAAATAATCATAAATCATACAGATGTTAATTACTATTAAGTCAATAAAATAAGTAACAAGGTGAACTAATTGAAGTAAATCCTTGCTATGATACATTTTTCTGCTGGTTCAACATATTGTATTTAGCTTTGTAGAGTTGCTAATAATTAACATAGAATAATTATCTCCATTTATCTAAGCAAAATTTGTATTACTAATTTAAAATAATTGTTAAATATTGACAATTAAAATATTAGTCTTGTCTTTCAACTATTTGTATAACATTAGTTTTTATTCCAATTCAAGGAAAAACAAGTGTGTGTTTCGTTACTATCAGTACTAGAGATTCTTTAAAACTCTGAGAGGGAGATAATTCAGTGAGTAGAGCAAGTATGGTTTCCCTGCTGAGGAAATTATTGACAAGTTGAGTTATGCCAATATTAAAATTTTCCCTTTCACAAAAAATACATTTTATTTTCATAGCAAGTACTGTTATAGAATTAACTGATTTTGTTTGTATAACACTCAGTAATATTAAAAGGCAAGAGAAATTCAGTATATTTCCCAAAACTAAATCAATGACAAATAAAACTATATGTGGGGAGCTGGAGAAATGGCTTAGTGGTTAAGGTACTTGCCTACAAAGCCAAAGGACTCACATTCAATTCCACAGGACCCACAAAAACCAGATGCACAAGGGGGCACACGTATCTGGAGTTCACTTGCAACAGCTAGTGTGCCCATTTTCTCTCTCTCTCTTTCTCTCTCTCTCTCTCTTCCTCATGACTATTTCTCTCTTTCGCTCAAATAAAGAAAAAGTTTTTTAAAAAAATTAAGAAAAAACAATTATATGTGGATAAATATAATCAAGTAGGTGAAAGAGCTATATAATCAAAATTCAAATTGTTAAGAAAACAAACTGAATAAGGCATGAAAGATAAAAGAACAAAATTATCCATGTTCATACATTGCTGAAATGACCATATCATCCCAAGTGATTGAGTTATACATTCAGTGCAATCTCTATCGAAATATCAAGTATATCTGTGGTGGTTTAAATGTGAAATGTCCCCCAGTCATATGTTTTGTGACTAAGCCTTGTGTTCCATCCCAGCTGGTGGAACCTTTGCAAAGCAGTGTCTTGCTGGAAGAGGTGGGTCACTGAAGGAAGAATTAAAGGTTTCTTAGTCCAGCCTTGAAGCTTATTTTTGCTGCTAACTTTCACGTTCTGTGAGAAGATGGGATGTCCAACTTCTGTTCTGAATGATTTCCATGTCATGAAAACTTCCCCTCAAAACTATGAAACTGAAAGCAACCATTTCCTTCAATGAGCTTCCTCTGGTATTTTGTCCACCAACAAAAAGCTAACTGCAACATAATGTTAGTGAAAATAATTTTGAATTCTAATGAAATCAGGAAAGATCTTGAGTAGCTAAAGAAATCTTGGAAAATAATAAGAAAAAAAGCTTGGAGGAATTATGAGTTTTATTTCATGACATACTACAAAGCCATAGTAAACAAAACATGCTGTCCATATAAAAGCACACACTTAAACCAATGTAACAGAAAAACCATCCCTGAAAGAATTCTATGCATACAGCTACAAATATTCATTATCCACAAAGATCACTGGAGAAGGGACAGCCTTTTCAGTAAGTTGTACATAAGTACATGATATTAGACTTCCTATCTCAAGGTAAAATGATGGTACTTTGGTTCATAAATATTTTCTATCTTCAAGTATGGAAATTGTTAATTATCTCAAATATGACACAAAAACAGACTTTCATTAAGTCCTACCTTGCTTAACACCATTTGACCAAAGTTAAAATTTGGCATATCCATTCCCTTCACCTAACATACCACTATCAGCCACAAGCAGTAAAAATGGGAATTTTTCTGAGCACCAGATATTTTGTAGAAAATTTTACAATAGTTTGTACAATTTTTTCCTATGTACATACCATATTAATTCACTAAGAAGTTTAGATTTCAATTTACTACAATGATAATGATGACTATAAATTATTGAGAAATTTAAGTCATTCCACTTATTACTTGATTTTTCACATATTTTCATAAATACCTTGTGTGTACACAAGAAATAATTACACACAAGAAAAGAAATATTTCAGTTTACCTACAGTTTACAGTGTCCAGATCTTTCACTTAATAAAAACATGATAACTGATAATTAAAATTCTTTAAGCATTTCCCATTTTTGCTTATAAATACATTACAATTTATTTATTTATGAGAGACAGAGAGAGAAAGAGGGGGAGAGAGAGAGAGGCACAGAGATAGAATGGGAATGTCAGGGACTCCAGCCACCTGTGCACCGAGCTTACATGAATACTGGAGAATCAAATCTGGGTCTTTTGGCTTTTCAGGCAAGTACCTTAACAACTAAGCTATCTCTCCAGCCCAAAATGTGTTTATTTTTGTCACAATTTGTAATCAGTGAAAAATATGTACATGGATATTTAACTGTGCACTATATAATAAGAGATATGTACTTTAAGTGAAAAATATCCTACAAGGTATCTAAATTTAACAAAGCATAACCTAGCAGGAAACTTAAATATCATTAAAAAGTTATTACTAAATAGTCTGTTTTGAAGATGGCATGGCTGAAACAGATTGAAGAACTTTTATTATTACTTTGATATCTACTTTCAAAATCATAATAGGACAATAAGAAATTATAAGAAAAGAACATGAAAATTGTGGACTTACTGCATTATGTACTTGAAAAGCTATTTCAAATTTAAAAGACTGTGTTATTGTAGTTTTATTCCCTTTGAAATGTATTTATATTCCTTGACAGAAGAATAATGATAAGGAAAATAGAAACCTAAAAAAAAACAAAACAAAAAAAACCTATTTCTGTGATATTGAAGATCCAGGTATTGGCAATTTTCTTCACTATTTGTACTGAAAGCACAGTTTGAATCATTTTCAAGATGATTAAAGAGTTTTTCTTCTCAATTATTTCATAGTATGAAGCAGTATATGGGCAAACACATACATGATCCTAGTCTTCACATAGAAAGCACTGATGGGCTGTAGAGATGGCTTGGCCATTAAGCACTTGCCTGTGAAGCCTAAAGACCCTAGTATGAGGCTCAATTCCCCAGGACCCACATTAGCCAGCTGCACAAAGGCACGCATTATAAATAAATAAATAAAAATAAAACAAAAAAGGAAGCACTGAATCTTTTTGATTATACAAAAATTATTATGCAACTGACATGCAAATTATTACTAGTTTTAATATGTGAATATAATATTTAAAAAACTGAGTAATAGTTCAATAATGGCTCAGACTAAGAACATATACTCATTAGGGAAAATCTTTAAATTGTGGCCAAATATCCACTGCCTTTTCTTCCTGAGAACTTGACTAAAACTGAGCCCATGAGAGAAAAAAAATTCTGTTGCAAAAATCTAGTGATCAGTCTTGACTTTAACAACTCCCAGATGAGTAAAGTCTTGCAACCTTTGGATACATCAGTTGTGTACTTTTGGCAGTGTTCAAACAATGCCTTCTTTGTATGATATTTTAAGATTTAGCAAGTATGTTTACATAAACCCCTTCGGACAATGTATTCAAAATACTATATGCTTCCCACCTTGTGATTTCATTCTCAATTTCAAAAGGGATGGACATCATATTCATAGGCAACAAGTTAATCAAAGAAAAAATATTATGCTATCATCAATCATGAGAGTTTAAAAGGATGTAGATATTCTTTTTAAATATATTTTATTTATATATTTGAGAGAGAGAGCAAGGGAAAGAGAGAAAGAGAGATAGAGAGAGAATGAGTGTGTCAGGGACTCCAGCCACTGTAAAGGAACTCCAGATGCTTGTACATGCATGTGCATCTGGCTTATATGGATCCTGGAGAGTCGACCCAGGATCCTTTGGCATTGCCGGCAAACTCCTTAACCACTAAGCCATTTCTCCAGCCCTAGATATTCTTATTTAATCAAATTTATATTTACATCCATTAACATTTATAGTATATAACTGCTATTGTACTCATGAATATCAAAAATATAAGGTTGATTAGCAGTTATAGTTATTACATATAATACAGTGTGTATATGTAATTTAAGAAGGTATACAAGAATATCAATAAAGCTCTTGGTGACAAAAAAGCTTATAAACAGGTATCTTCCAAGAAATAAAATATAAATTTGAAATCTAATAACACAATTTTAAAACTGTAAATTTCAGGGAATTCTCTCTTTCATGTCCTGGGTCTTGACTAAAAGGGCTCATTAGCAGTTTGTTTTGTTTGGTTTACGTTTATTTCAAGGTAGGGTTTCACTCTATCCCAGGCTGACATGGAAGTTACTACGTAGTCTCAGGGTGGACTTGAAATCAGGGCAATCCTCCTACCTTTGCCTCCTTAGTGCTGGGATTAAAGGCATGTGCCACAACACTCAGCTTAATTATCAGTTTTACATGTAGCACCATGCTGCCTAACTTTTCTCAGGTCCAACAGCACACTTTCTTTTTCCAAAATATAGTCAAACACCCTCTAGTCACATTGTGAAAATAAAAAATGGCTAATTTAGTTGAGGCTGTTTTTTCTTGTATAACTACCAGGTTGTACACACCAAGGTCATTGAATACAACTCTGAGTAACCAAAGCAGAACTGCCACATCTCTTTAAGATATCTAGTTCATTGAATAGAAGAAGATTTATAAGTGCACTCAGTAAGTGTATATTTATTCTTTCTTCCAAAATCACTAAATAAGAAGTCAATGTAATCACTATACATGAAACTCCAATTATAAAGTTACATTTCAGTAAAGACATCCTGTCTATCCCAATAGCTATTAAAAACAAAATCATACTCTAGTTGCTTTCACAAAACTGTGTCATAAAATGTTATTGGTTATGTAAAGAGAACATATTACTTTTGGTGGGATTTATTTTCTGTATGGAAAAAAAAAATTCCTCTTACTGGCAGCAATTTCTTTAAGATTTTCTCCCGAAATTACCTTTAAGGACTAGCACAGATCGCCTTGTAGGCAATCAAGTCTCCAGGAATATAAACGTTTTAAAATATTGTGGAACAAATAAAACTGAACAG
The DNA here is from genome assembly GCF_020740685.1 of Jaculus jaculus. Taxonomy (NCBI): domain Eukaryota; kingdom Metazoa; phylum Chordata; class Mammalia; order Rodentia; family Dipodidae; genus Jaculus; species Jaculus jaculus. The sequence goes on along the minus strand of NC_059103.1, from coordinate 153,859,296 downwards.
CAATAAAACATCACAGTTAAGAAATTTACTCACTTATGGCTTTTTAGATAGAAATGATAGATTTTTATGCCATGCTCCTGAGATAAAAAGTTAAATCCAGTTGGTTCAAGTGAGGTTCAAGTGTAAGGTCCTTGAGTTGCATGAATATTAACAGTTAATTTGGATAAGATGTTGAGCATATTTTCAGACAAATTAATTCTCCCCAAATAGAAGGCATTTTAAATTGAAGGCATATACTGTGGAAAGATTAAATAGATTGATATAATAAATGTTATGATTATTAACTCAGTAAGATTTTAAGTGTCTGGTATTTCTTTCTTTTTCTGGTATATGGTAAAATACATACGTAAGTATGTTTAAATATAAAGATCAGCTAGTGACATACTCAGAAACTTATACCACCTTCCTATCTTTACCTCTCCTGTTGTTCACGTAATAAACATTCTTACATATCTTCCTGTTACTTTTGACAGTTATTAATTAATACAGTTTGAATGAGACATGCATCTATATTGTTTTCACTACTGGAAGAAAGTTTTATATTCATTTACTTACAGAGGCATGCTATTGTTTTAAGCTAAGAAAGGAAGATGCCTTGCTCTAGGATGACATTGCCACTAAATAGTATGACTCAGCTTTCTTTAGTCTTCCAAAGATACTTCAATTAACAATAAAGATAGGTTTTGTTGTTAGATTTAATGCTCTGTCAATAATTTTCCCTGGCACTTTACAATGTCAGCTTGGTTAAAATTGAATGTAATGCTTCTGATCGTCATTGTAGTTGTATTCATTTCAAAGATGCAATAAACAGATCTTTGTTTAAAGTCAAAAGATTCTTACCTGCTAATAGTTTCATTTTATTTTTCTACTTTCAGAATTTTAGGTATCAGAATCTAAAACAGTGTGTTGTGGGATAGTTCATGAAAATTTCAAGGAATATCAATTTAGCTGATAAAACAAGCAACTATCAAGAATAGCAACAGCTGTAAAGCAGGTCCAGTAACCTCTGAGAAATGAAAGCAGACCAAGGAAGGACTTTTCTTAGGCAAGTTGGGCATTATTTCTGGACTAGTACTGAAAAATGTAATCTTTGTGGGCACTAGCCACTCATTCAACAAGGAAAGGAAATCTTGTCTCTGTGGAATTTATAAAACAGGGGCAGAATTAAAAATATCAGCACTCTATTTAATTCTCCAAAGTTTATGACTATCCCAAGGACATTTGAAGAATGAGGAAGAAGGGAATCTCTCGTTTAAGGCCAGTATTGCTGCATTGTGAAGTGCTACCTCATATCAACATTGGAGAAGCAAGGATAAATAGTCCTACTGATACCCTAAATCTTTGGCAATATACATAGAGTACAATGCCATGAACTTTCTAAAGCCTATATTTATTGATTTATGGTCACTCATTATTTTGAAACTTTTATCAAAATTATTATGTCCTTTAAACTTACCAAGAAATTTGTCAATTTTTCCATGCTTAAAGATAGACAAATGTTGGGCTCCTTCCCACTCAGGTAGTACCAAGGGAAGAACCAGGCCTGCTGGCTCCTCCTTAGGGGTTGAGGGGATGATGAGCTTTGGACGACCCAGAAACCTCTCTTGGCCGGGAGAAAAACCACATTGAGTCAGGAGTCCTTTCAAAGTAGGAACTCACTTTATTGTTACAGGCGGGTGTTTATGTAATGTTGAGAACGAAGGTGGAGACTTTAGGGTGGGGTGAGATGTAAGGGCCAATAGCATACCACAACCTTTGAGATGATTGGTTCTAAGCGTGCATGAGCGGGGACTCTAACTCCCTGTGTGGAAGTGGCAGGCCAGAGGCCATTTGGCCCCCTGCTGAGTTCTAAGTGCCCACAGGCAGGAATTCTAATTTCCTGTGTGGAAATAGCAGGCCAGAGGCCATTTGGCCCCCTGCTGGTCATAGCTGGATGGAGGCAGCTAGGCTCAGGAAGTTCCACTAGGCCTCATGTCTGGGCCTCTCAAGGCCTAACATCTCCCCCTTTTGTTTATGTAAGAGCATTAGTCACCATGGCCCCTGTCTTAGGTGGTCCCCCTCTGGGGATCTTACCCATCATTGGGTACCATGTGTTTAGCTCATTGAGAACCCACTCCATGGCCTGTCTTAGGTTGTCCCCCTCTGGGGATCTTACCTGTCATTGGTCACATGGAGGGCAGATGAGGTGGCAGTGGGTTGTATGAGGAACTTAATTCCTGAGTTGTCAGCCCGTGACAATGTATTTCGGCCTGATGAAGTTTTATTGTCTCCAGCCACTGGTGAATAAATTGTGTAATTTTGTTAATTACACAAGGCCTGACAGTGAGGATAAGGAGGAGAAGGAGAAGGAGAAGGAGAAGGATGGGGAGAAGGAGAAGGAGAAGGATAGGGAGAAGGAGAAAGAGAAGGAGAAGGAGAAGGAGAAGGAGAAGGATAGGGAGAAGGAGAAGGAGAAGGAGAAGGAGAAGGAGAAGGAGAAGGAGAAGGATGGGGAGAAGGAATAGGAGAAGGATGGGGAGGGGTCCAGGTAGAGGAAGGAGGTAGGGTAAGAAGTCATGTAAGCCCGTCCGCAGCAGGTTGTCCTGGGGGTCCCATTGCCTCCTCTCCAAGTCTTCCTAGAGCTTCTTAATCTTGTCCTGGATGATTCCCGATTTATTGGCGTTAAAGTGGCATTTTTCCTGTAAAAACAAACATACGACTCCCTTTTCGGCCGTGAGTAGGTCTAGTCCTCTCTTGTTTTGTAGGACTACCTTAACCAGGGAATCTAGCTTCCAGAAATGATATCTACATCTGGGATTAAGGTGGCTGGGGTATAAAGGCCAGTCCAATTGGTGGGCAGAAAGTCATAGGCCATCCCGCCTCCACAAACATAAGCCATTTTAGAAGGCGGGCAGCGTTGAGCACTGGGCTCAGTTGTGAAGGAAGGGTGAATGTATCCCACATCTACACCAGAATTATTAGGGGAAGGCAGAGCCCAAATGCCCACAGGAAACATTGGGAAAAGCTGGACAGGGACAGGGAAGGTGGCTGAGCAGTTTCTTAAGGTTGTATGGACAACTGTACTGCAAGTAGCCGGAGAGGCCTAGATTGGAGGCAAAGCCAGCAATTCTCCGCAAGGGAGGGAGTTATTCAATTTAGCAGGGTAAAGGACCATTTTAGGAACAGTCCTTGAAAGGCCCAAGAATTCAGAAGCCCAGAAATACTATCACGCTCCAAAGGGCGCTTAAGCGGGCCCCTGCATACCTCAAACTCCAGGCTTTACTCTCTGTTGGAAGCAAGTAAAGAATCCCTCTTCTCATTATATCAGAGCCCACTCCTAATATAAATCTAGGTAAAAAGGGCATGAGATAGCCCTCAAGGATGGGAAATGAGTAATGAAGTGAACCACTTATTTAGTTTCTGTAAATAGCCTGCACCATAAGCTTTAATAGCCTGCACCATAAGCCTTAATAGCCCACACTGTAAGCCTTAGTAGCCCGCACCATAAGCCACAGTAGCCTGCCTCAGACCACCAAGGTCATAGGAGACTGATACCACACTCTGCTACCCCCACCCAAGGACCTGCGCAAATGCTGACGACCAAGGTCATAGGAGACTGATTGGTCCATGAGGGGCTTGAACAAATTAAACTAATTGGCTTAGAAACTATGGAGTGGCACAAACTGACTGGCTTGCACCCCACAGGCTCCTGATGTTAAAAAAAAATGATTGGTCTAATGCACAAGCTTTGTTAGAAACCCTATAAAAACTGTCCTGTTCCTGCATTCGGGGCTCTGCAGTCCTCTACTCCTGCGCGGTGTATGACTGTGGGCCCCAGCGAGCTTGGAATAAAATCCTCTTGCAGTTTGCATCAAGACCGCTTCTCGTGAGTGATTTGGGGTGTCGCCATATCCGGGCAGAGCGTGGGGTCCCCACGTTGGGGTTCCTTCATCCTCAGGGGTGGGACACTCCCTAGAGAAGTGACTTTCAGTGTCCCCTTGTTGGGACAAATATTTTAGGTCCCTCGCTGGTACCCAAATGGGTCTTTTTTCATCTTGAGGGAAGACACATCCAAGCCCTCTCCCTGCTGTGAGGAGCAGATCAGGCCCTCCCCAGGCCCCAGTCAGTGGGTCCCTCCATCTTACCCAGATAGAACTGTAGGTAACAGATGAGGACCAATGTTTTTGAAAAGGGGATAACTGTTTATTTTCTTTAGAAAAGTTTAAAATGTTTAGGGTAAATAATGCCTTTTTAGTTGGTCATGTGGGGGTAAGGATTCCCCCTTTTGTTATTGTAATTGAGACTTGAGAGTCTGATTATATCTTTCAACTATAGCTTGGCCAAGGGGATTGTATGGGATGCCTGTGGAATATGAGATTTTCCAGGTCTGGAGAAAGTCTATAAATGCCTTGCTTATGAAGCAGAGGACATTATCTGTTTTAATTTGATCAGGCAGCCCAATTGTGGCAAAACATTGAAGCATATGACTAGTGGCATGTTTAGATTTTTCCCCAGCATGTGCCGATGCCCAGCAGGCACAGGAGAAGGTATCGACTGAAAGAAAGATATATTTAAGTTTTCCAAATGGAGAATAGTGTGTGACATCAATTTGTCAAGGATGATTAGGGCGGAGCCCTCGAGGATTATTTCCTGTATTTTGAAGGGGGGGTACTTCGAGGAAAGGCAGACAGGACTTACAAGTCCGGACAATTTTTTTAAGGTTCTTAACTGGTACCTGTGGAAACCTGTGCTTGAGACCTCTCCAGTTGACATGGGTCAATAAGTGGAAGTGTGTAGCTTCTGTAATAGTATTACACTGAGGCATAGAAGCCATTTTATCAGCCAAATTGTTTCCTTGAGAAAGAAATCCCGGTAAGTTTTGATGACCCCTGAGATGTTGAAAAAAAAAAAAAATGGGATTGATTCTTTGTTTGAGTAGGGAACGAGCTTGAATCATCAAAGGAGATATAGGGTTGGAGTCCAGTCTAATATGGGCCTCAACCAGGTTGTGTATAACAACATGAAGGATGTCAGAAAATAAGTTAAATGGCTCTTGAATAGTGCCCAAAGCTAGAACGACAGCAAATAGTTCTTTGAATTGTGCTAACTCCTCAACCTCATGGGAGACTGACTTTATGGGGATAGGCTCTTTTTTCTGTTTTAAGGGAGGGTAAATGACTAGGGAAGCCCCCAGGCGCCCTCCATTGGTAAACACGGTAAGAAAGTCAGGGTTAGGTTGAGACAGGAAAAGCGTAGGGGGCTTCCATTCTAACCTGGAGAAAGAACTTATCCATTTGTGGGGGCCATAATGGCAATCAATTTTACCTAGAAACCCCTCGAGAGCTATAGCAACTCTGTTATTATTTCCCTGAAGCCAGGTGAAATCAGTTATCTTAAAGGGAGTGACAATAAGGTGAGGTTCTGTGCCAAACAACCGGACAGAGGTGTCTCTGCCCTTGATAATGCAATCAGCAACCTGGTTGGTTATAGAATAAACTCTGGGGATCTCACCAATTGAGAGGTGTATCCATTGGATGGGCTCACCTTCCTGGGCCAACAGTGCAGTGCATAACGTTTCCCCAGGGAATATGTAGAGGGAGATGGGCAAATTAGGATTGAACCTCTTAAAGGTCACAGTATTTATAGCCTGTTGTACCTTATAAAAAATTTGTTGATGACAAGGGGACAAAATTACTTGAGAGGAGAAGTTAAGATCCTTTAGGAGGTCAAACAAAGGGGACAGCTCTTTAGTAGTTATGGGTATACAAGGCCTCATCCAGTTAATTTCTCCCAAGAGCTTCTGGAGTTGAGGCAAGGTTTAAGAATCCTGAATATAAAGTTGTGGTTTAACAGGTGAAACTGTATCTAGGGTAAGGGTCGAGCCCAAGATCTTAAAGGGAGGCACGGTTTGAACTTTCTCAGGAGCTACTTTAAAGCTGTGAGTATGAAGCATAGTTATACATTGGTGGGTAAGGTCTTGGAGTGTGGAGGAATCTAGGCACCCAAGAATAATATCATCCATGTAGATATAAAACAGGGTATTGGGGAGATTGATAAGAGAAGAGAAAATGGATGACAGGTAGTATTGACAAATGGGTGGGCTATTAGCCATGCCCTGAGATAAGACGGTCCATTCAAATCTCCTAACTGGGCCAAGAAAATTAATAGTGGGTACAGAGAATGTAAATTTTTCCATGTCTCCTTGATGGAGAAGGATAGAGAAGAAGCAATCTTTAATGTTAATGATAGTAATATGGTATATATTGGGAATAGATGGGATCCATGGGAGTCCCGTCTGGGGGGATTCCAAAGGGGATCATGTGTTTATTGATCTTTCTTAAATCATGTAAAAATCTCCAGGACCCATTAAGCTTTTTTATGACAAAGACAGGAGAGCTCCAGGGACTAGTGGAGGGATGGATATGTCTGGCCTCCAACTGTTGATCAATAAGTATGTGGAGTTGGTGTAACTTAGAAGAAGGGAGAGGCCACTGCTCAACCCATATAGGGTCCCCCGGTCTCCACTGAATTTTAAATGGTGGGGGGGACTGGGCAGTGGCCCTTAGAATTGGGGGTGTTCATTGGAGTAATTGGGATGACATTTCCTCCCTTCCTCAAATTGTTGTTGAGATATATATATATATATATATATATATATATAAAGAATTTCCTAAGAAAAACATTCTATAAAATTTGGATGCAGCCTTATAGAGCTCTGATCCCATTTTGTCAAAATTTAATGGATAGAGTTAGCACATTTTAATGTATAATGAATTGTAGAATGCATAAAATAAATAACTATTCATAAATATTTCAAATAGTTCAACTAATAAAATGTGCCCTTTAGCTAATATTCCCCTAAATTCTTTATTTTTGTTACATTTTCCTCTTATGATTTTAAGCTAAGGACAATTACCTTTATCTGACCTTTTTTCTTTAATTCATCATAGAGGTGGGTGTTGTAATCCAGTGTTATAGGACTTGCTTAGCATGTGAGATGCCATAGTTTGTCCTTCAGTGCTGAAAATGAAAGGCCCAAGAATTCAGAAGCTCAGAAATACTATCACGCTCCAAGGGGAGCTTAAGCAGGCTCCCTGCATACTTCAAACTCCAGGCTTTACTCTCTGTTGAAAGCAAGTGAAGAATCCCTCTTCTCATTATAATAGAGCCCGCTCCTAATATACAACTAGGTAAAAGGGCATGAGATAGCCCTCAAGGATGGGGAATGAGTAATGAAGTAAACCACTTATTTGATTTCTGTAAATAGCCTTACACTATAAGCCTTAATAGCCCACACTGTAAGCCTTAGTAGCTCGCACCATAAGCTGTAGCAGCCTGCCTCAGACCACCAAGGTCATAGGAGGCTGATACCATACTCTGCTACCTCCACCTAAGGAATTGCGCAGAGGCTGACTTCCAAGGTCATAGGAGACTGGTACCACACTCTGCTACTCCCACCCAAGGACCTGCGCAAATGCCGACCACCAAGGTCATAAGAAAATGATTGGTCCACGAGGGGCTTGAACAAATTAAACTAATTGGCTAAGAAATTATGGGGTGGCACAAACTGACTGGCCAACACCCTGTGGGCTCCTGATATTAGAAAATGATTGGTCTAATGCACAGGCTTTGTTAGAAACCCTATAAAAACTGTCCTGTTCTTGCATTCGGGGCTCTGCAGTCCTCTACCCCTGTGAGGTATACGACTGTGGGCCCCAGCGCGCTTGGAATAAAATCCTCTTGCAGTTTGCATCAAGACCGCTTCTCGTGAGTGATTCGGGGTGTCGTCATATCTGGGCAGAGCGTGGGGGACCCCCTGCTGGGGTGTTTTCCTTCAAAAAAAATCGTTATGATGTCAAGGGCTAAAATTAAACAGGTAAAAGTGAGGAAAAAAGAAAGATATAAGTGGTTAGATGGTAAAAAGATAGTGTCATATTCACTTGAAGATACAATCAAATTAATATAACAAGTGTCAAAGATGCCAAGTCTAGAACTTCATAAAGCTTCAGGTGATTTCTTATTACTTATTTTGCAGTTGGCTAGAAGCTGAATCAGCAGACATGAAAACAATACCTAATCAGCAGTATGTGATCTACCAGTAGTATTGTTTTGAGGGAAAAATATAGCTTTGAAACAAAAAATAAGAAACTTGTTTTAAGACAAAAGAAATAGCATTTTTTGTTTTTGTTTTTATTTTTTTCATGGCAGGGACTCACTCTAGGTCAAACTGACTTGGAATTCACTCTGTGAAGGGTGGTCTTGAACTCACAGTGATCCTCTTACCTCTGCCTCCTGAATGCTGGGATTAAAGGTGTGCACACCACGCCTAGTTCTCATAATCAACTTTAAAAAATTATTTTATTTATTTGATACAGAGAAAGAGAAAGGGAGAAAATGGGCATGCCAGGTCCTTCAGCCACTGCAAACAAACTCCAGATGCATGTGCCTCCTTGTGCATCTGGCTTAAATGGATCCTGGAGAATCGAACTGGGATCCTTTGGCTTTGCAGGCAAATGCTTAGCCACTAAGCAATCTCTCCAGCCCAATAACATTCTTTTTATATAACTTTGCAACTAACAAAGACATTTGCAAAAATAAGTGATTTTTAGAAGCTATTAAACCATAGGTATATTTTAATGTTATTTATGTTGGTAAAGCAGAATCTAAAGGTGACTTACAATCGTGTGACCTATTTGTGGAGTTTAAATATTAATATCTAATACACATTTAATTCATAATTTATATATATTAGCACTTTTCACTAAACATTTTTACTAATTTATAAATATTTGAGTAATTGAGAACATAGTATAGCCTAGAGGAAAACACAGAGCTGAAGAAGAAATACTAATGGAGAATCAATGCAATTAAAAAATGGGTGAAAAAGAAACTTTCTAGAAGCATTCACAGCAACATTTTTGTCTAAAAATATTCAATAGGAAAGGAGAATGTACTTTAATTTAAAAATACTGCCTTAGTAATGGAAGAAAAATGAGGGTGCATTATTAGGAAAGTAGAAAATGGAGAGACAGAGCTAAGAAATCATTGCACCAGGACAATACTCAGAATAAGCTGTGCATGTACCCAGAAGAGGAGTGAAATTATCAGCATCACAGTCTGTCTGAAAATCAGTCATGACAACAGCCTTGTGCCATGTTCCTTTATGAGCCACATTTCTGCAGGTAAAACAATATAATTTCTATGTATATAATACTTTCATGCACTATGTATCTTAACTTTTGGACTAAAGAAAAGAGAGAGGGGGAAAAGCAAATTATCTTTTGCCAGTTTTTAAATCAAGTTTTGAATCAGATGCCTCCTTCAATTAGGTGGTAAAAACAAAACAAAACACCTCTGTGCTTCTGTGCTTATTGATATAATGTTCTAAACTTCTTTTTGGAATTAATCCCCAGAAAGCCAGGCTTTCACATTCAACTTTTTGTTTGAATTCCTTTTGTGACATGAACTATCATCTTTTCAGTCCAGGACACACCATACTTCCTCCTTTACTTTTGGGTTAAATCTCTGCCTGAGCAACAACCCCTCCTGCTTCTCTTTCTAAATTTCTGAAATTCTCTATACTCCACTTCAAAAACTCATTCAAAATTTTTTTTTAAAAAAGTTGCAAAAGAAAATACAGAACAAGGCAAATACTGAGGGTAGATTTTAGGTTAAGTTTTCTTTGTAAAAGTAGGTCAGATTGTAATACAATGTTCATATTAAACAATTATTTTCTACTTTTCCAAATTGAATATGTAGTTTTCAAAACTTACTTTGAGTGTTTCAGATCACTCTGAGTAGGGTAATAGCTACAGCACAATCATATGAATATAATTAATTCATTTGTCTGTCATATTCAAACAAAAGGATATCTTCCTCAAATATAATCTGGACCTTACCTCTTTCCTTTTTACAACCCCCTTTCTTCTTTGGTTGTGCGAGTTTATCCAGGCGAAAGTGTAATCCATGTCTATGGAAATGTCTTTTGGAAAAAAAATGCATGCCTGATTTGATGTGCACTTGCTTTTTTGATACACATTTGTGTAGTTTTTTGATTCAGGTGTCCCCCCAAAATTAGGTGATCTTGATATTTGATTATCAGCTGATAGAATTTGGGAATTAGCACCTCCTGGAGGCACCATATTATTGGGGGTGGGCTTATGTGTGCTATAGCCAGTTTCCCCATGTCAGTGTTTGGCACACTCTCCTGTTGCTATTGTCCAACTTAGGTTGGCCAGGGGGTTATATCCACCCTCTGCTCATGCCATCACTTTCCCTGTCATTATGGAGCTTCCCCCTTGAGCCTGTCAGCCAAAATGAACCTCTTTTTCCCCACAAACTGCTCTTGGTTGGGTGATTTCTACCAGCAATGCAAACCTGTCTGCAACAGTAAAGTGGTACTGAGAGTGGGGTTGCTTATAGAATCCTGACTATATGGTTTTGGCCTTTTGGAGCTGATTTTCAAGAGGAATGTGAAAGAGTTCCTAAGAGATACCTTGCAGTGCTGTAAGTATAACTTGATGGGCTATTCTGGCCAGAGTTGAAAGACCTGAATGTAGTAAGAACTATGGATTGTGAGGTTTGGCTTATGTGAGAAAGAGCTTTGCTTGGATTGGGCTAGAGGCAAGTTGTGTAAAGCTTGCCTGTGTCCTGACAAATTGTGCCGGGTTGCTTTGTGTATAAATGAACTGGTGTGAGCAGAGGGATAAGGCACAGAAAGCAAATAACCTTTGGGTGAACTGCTGCCCATTCAGCTGCAACTGGGAGGTTACAATATTTGAGATTGGGACAGCTGACCTGCACTGGGGAAACAGGAAGAATGTAGTCTCTATTCGTGGGGACGGAGTGCTCAAGAAATGTCGCATTCTTCAAAGTCTGCTTTACTGCCCCCTGAATTAACAAATTGGCACTCTACTTGGAAATGTAGAGTATAAGAAATGCCGGAAAGAGGGTCGGTGAGTTTCCTACGCAGTCTTGTGTTTTCTAAATGGCCATGGGCAGTATGAAGTAAATTTGCTGGTTTCCTGCATAGAGACCCGCATGGGGCCATGAAGATGAACTGTGGCTTACAGTGGAGACCCAGTGGGCATGCCAGGACAATGAGATGGATGACAAAGAGAGCTGCAAGCCCTGGATGAAGTTTTCCAGGACTGTGAGTAGCCTAGCTAGAGGGGCGGAATTGGAACTACAGAAATTTGTTGTTGGTTACAATTAGAGACTTGTCACTGGCTAGAATTGTTGGACTTGGAGCTATAGAGTTTGGAGTTTGCTCTGTTGAAATAATGTATTGCTTGAGTATTTATATACTATGTACAATGTCATCTTTTGTAGTGTGAATGTTTATTCTGTGACAATGTTTTTTTTTTTTTTGAGGTTATTGTTTGGTATTATGGTTCAGTTAAAAGATCTTGGACTATGGGGAGGTATAAACATCATTGGAATAGATGACACTATGAGGACTTTTAAAGTTGGATGAATGCACTGCATTTTACATCATGTATAGTTATCACTTTATGGGGGCCACGGATGGAATGTGGATATGGTTTGTTTCAGTTGTCCCCCATAAAACTAAGTGGTCTGAATGCTAGATTCTCAGCTGATGGAGATTTGACAATTAATTCCACCTGGAAGCAGTGTATTATTAGGGGCCGGCTTATGGGTATTGCAGTTAGTTTCCTCATACCAATGTCTAGCAGACTCTCCTGTTGCTATTGTCCACCTTATGTTTGGCCAGGTGGTGATGTCCACACTCTGCTCATGCCATCATTTTCCCTGCCATCATGGAGCTTCCCCCTCGAGCCTGTAAGCCAAAATAAACCATTTCCTCCCCACACAAACTGCACTTGGTTGGGTGATTTTTACCAGAAATGCAAACTTGACTGCAACAATTAGTAATGTTAGCTAAGCCTCAATTGTTTCTGATTTTATACATTTTTTTTGGAAAATTGAAGATATTACAATTACAAAATAAAAATACATGATGGTAAACTCATAAAAACTTTTATACATTATTTATATTGGGCTGGAGAGGTGGTTTAGTGGTTCAGGTGCTTGATTGCAAAGCCTTCAGACCCAGGTTTAATTACCCATAACTCCTCCTAAGCCAGATGGACATGATGACACATGCATCTGGAATTCATTTATCTGCTAGAATCCAGGGCATGCCTATTCTTTCTCTCTTTTTCTCTCTCTCATCTCTATTTCTGCCTTTCTCTTCCTCAAATAAATAAAAAATATAATTTTTTCATTATAGTATAGAAAATTTAATGATATGAAATCATGTCTAAGTGATAAGTTAACCATTAAATATAAAATAAAAACTAAGTCAATTCACAGGCTATATAGTAAGTTGTCTACAATGTCCATTGAAGCTTGGTATAATGTGAAGAATTTTGCTTATGAAACCTCAAAGCTAAATTTTCTGAGGTTAAAAATTAAATTTAACTCTTTAGAAAATCACTCATATTGCAATGACCTGACAGTTACTTTCTTTTCTTATATTTATTTTTATTAGTTATGGGCATACTTAGTAGGGAACCAACACATGTTGGTACCATCTTTCCCTAATCCCTGCCCTTTTCCAAGGAGTCCTTCTAGTTGGGGCACAAATTATCCCCTCTGGGATTATGGTTCTTGCATTGTGGGTGCATCAGTCAGTTACTGGGGTAAAACAATGCCTCTGGACAAATTGTGGCTCTTAGCACTCTTTTCACCCCCTCTTCACAAAGCTCTGTACCATACGGTAGCTTAAGGAGCCTGTCATTGTCAGCTTCCAGTTGTTAGGATGGACATTCAGAGCAGACACAGTTAATGGGAGGAAATTTATTTATTCCTTACAGATCCAGGAGAAATCCCATAATGGCAAAAAAATAAATAAATAAATGAAAAAGGAAGAAAACCCAACATGCAAAATCTAGAGAAAAAGCCGGCAGCCAGAAAGCAGGGAAATGCAGGCAGAACTCAAAACACTCTCTCATAATTTAGACTGCAATTATAGATCCCCCCAAAACACACCTGAGGGCTGGACCCTAGGATTTATACCTCCAGTTAGGGGGTAGAGAGTTAAGTTACAAGCTTTAATAAACACCTGAATCTATTGGGGGCCATATCCATTAAAACTATCACAGAGTCCCAAAACGCATTCTCACTGCACTTGGTATACTTAAAATATCCATATTTACCTTCAAAACTGACAGTGTTTACAACTCTTTTCCTCCATTAAATTTCTGTATTCATTTTAAAATAAATAATATTTTTAAAAGACCGGCTGGAGAGATGGCTTAGCAGTTAAGTCACTTGCCTGTGCAGCCTAAGGCCCCAGGCTTGATTCCGCAGTATTCACATAAACTGGAGCACAAGGTGGCATAGGCATATTTGTATTTGTTTACATTGGCTAAAGACCCTGGCACATCCATTCTCTTTTACTATCTGCCTTTTTCTCTACCCCCAATACTTTCTCTCAAATAAATAAATAAGGAATTTTTAAAAAGAATACCATTTATTTTGGTAAATTGTAACTATGCTCTGTTACTCAATAAGGCAAGGTCTCTTAAGTCTCAGAGAAGCATCTCCTAAGGACATCATTATATTTCCAGCTTTATATTAAATATATATAATACTCAACATCTGTTGTATAAATAAGAGTATTTATAAATAAATTTAAAATTTAAATTCATTCCAATACTTGTGTTTAATACTATGTACTTTTCACATTTTTCAAAGGAAACGATCAACAGAATAGTTCACTATTAAGATTTACAGCTTTGCAAAAGTACTTGAAATATATATTAGCATAACACTAGAGCAATAATTTGTTGAATTCTGAATTGATATGCTGCATTCCAGTCATGAGTTTGGTCTACTTGAATAGTCCTAATGAAATCTATGAATAAGCATGTGTTTGCCATTTGTATTTCTTCCTCTGTGAACTGCCTGTTCAGCTCTTTGCCCCATTTTGTGAGTGGGGTGTTTGACTTCTTACTGTTTAAATTTTTGAGTTCTTTGTAGATTCTAGAGATTAGGCCTCTATCAGTTAGATAACCCACAAATATTTTCTCCCATTCTGTGGGTAATCTATTGGCTTTGCTAATTGTATGCTTGTCTGTAAAGAAACTCTTCATCTTCATATGATCCCATTGGTTGAGTGACTGTTTAAGATCATGAGATAATGGGATTTTGTTCAGGAAGTCTTTTTCCATTCCTGTATCATAGAAAGTACTTCCTAAATTTTCTTCCAGTAGTAGATGAGTTTCTGGTCTTATATTGAGGTCTTTGATCCATTTGTACTTGAGTGTAGTGCCTGGTGAAATATGTAGATCAAGTTTCAATTTCCTGCATATGGTTATCCAGTTTGTCCAGCACCATTTGTTGAAGATGCTGTCTTTTTTTTTTTTTTTTTTTTTCATTCTATATTGTTAGGGCCTTTGTTGAATGCAAGTAGTTATAGTTCCTTGACTCAAAGTCTGGGTCCTCAAGTCTATTCCATTGGTCTATACTCATGATTTTATGTCAGTAAAATGTCTTTATTAATGTGGCTTTGTAATATAGCTTTAGATCAGGTATGGTGATGCCTCCAGAGATATTTCTTTTGCTGAGGATATGTTTGAATATGCAAGGCCTTCTGCCTTTCCATATGAAATTTTAGATCATTTTTTTCTATCTCTGTGAAGAACACTGTAGGGATTTTAATTGGAATTGCATTAAAACTATACATTACCTTTGGTAAGACTGCCATCTTCACAATGTTAATTCTGCCTATCCAGGAGCATGAGAGGTCTTTCCATCTTCTCAAGTCACCCTCAATTTCTTTTTTGAGTGTGTTTATGTTTTCATTGTATAGACCTTTCACTTCCTTGGTTAACGTTATTCCAAAGTATTTTGTTGTTGTTGCACTGCAAATTGGACCATGTTCCTTATTTCTTTCTCTGTATCTTTGTCATTTACATATAGAAAGGCTACTGATTTTTGTGCATTGATTTTGTATCCTGCTACTTTGCTATAGGAGTTAATCACATTCAGGAGTTTTGGGATGGAGTCTCTTGAGTCTCTTACATATAAAATCATGTCATCAGCAAATAGAGCTAACTTAACTTCTTCTTTTCCAAATTGTATTCCTTTTATTTCCTTCTCCTGTCTTATTGCTTGAGGTAGCACTTCCAGAACTATGTTGAAAAGCAGAGGTGAGAGTGGACAATTCTGTCTTCTTCCTAATCTTAATGGGAATTCCTCCAGTCTCCATTAAGTATTATTTGGGCCTTCAGAGCTTTGTATATTGCCTTTATTATGTTAAGATATGAACCAACCATGCCAATTCTCTCCAGTGTTTTGATGATGAAGTGATGTTGTATCTTGTCAAAGGCCTTTTCTGCATCTATAGAAATGATCATGTGGTTTTTATGTTTAACCTTGTTTGTGTGGTGTATTACATTGACAGATTTCTGTATGTTGAGTCACCCCTCTGTTCCTGGGATGAATCCCACTTGGTCAAGGTGGATAATGCTTGTGATGTGTTATTGGATTTGGTTTGTGAAGATTTTGTTCAAGATCTTTGCATCTAACTTCAACAGGGAAATAAGCTGGTAGTTTTCTTTTCTTGTAGCATCTCTACTTGGTTTTGAAATTAGGGTGATACTAGCTTCATAAAAGGAGTTAGAAAACTTTCCATGTTCTCCAATTGGGTGGCACAGTTTGAGGAAGATTGGTTTGAGTTCTTCCATGAAGATTTAATAAAATTCAGCTGAGAAGCCATCTGGTCCAGTACTCTTCTTTTTGGGGAGGTTTTTTTATTACTTTTTCAGTCTCCATGAGTGTGATGGGTTCATTGAGGAGATTAATCTGCACTGAGTTTAGTTTTGATAGATGATATGCATCCAGGATTTTATCCATCTCCTCCACATTATCCAGTTTTGTGGAGTAGAGGTTTTTGAAATAAGTCCTGATGATTCTCCCAATTTCACTTATGTCTGTTGTGATTTCTCCTTTTTCATTTTGAATTTTGTTAATTTGAAGCTTTTCCTTTTTTTGCTTGATCAAATTGACCAGGGGTGTATCAATCTTGTTTATTTTTTCAAAGAACCAGCTCTTAGTTTTGTCAATTGTCTTAATTGTTTCCTTGGTTTCCAATTCATTAATTTCTGCTCCGATTTTAATTATTTCTTTACTTCTGGAGCTCTTTGGGTTGAATTTTTCTTGCTTCTCTGTCGCCTTTAAGTATATGGTTAGGTTATTGATTTGGGATCTCTCTGTCTTTTTTATGAAGGCATTGAGTGCTATGAATTTTCCCCTGAGGACTGCCTTCATTGTGTCCCGTAAATTTTGGTACAATGTATTCTCATTTTCATTCAATGCAATTTCATTTTTTATTTCATGCACTATCCATTTATTGTGTAAAAGTGTGTTGTTTAGTTTCCAGGTGCTTTTGGGATTATTGGTGGGTATTTTGTTGTTTATTTCTATCAATATAGCAGTGTGGTCTGATATCATGCAGGGAATTATGTCAATCTTCCTAAATATGTGGAGGCAGTCTTTGTGACCCAGTATATGGTCTATTTTAGAGAATGTTCCATGGGCTGCTGAGAAAAATGTGTAGTCTGTGGATTTGGGATGGAAAGTTCTGTAGATGTCTGTTAGGTCTAAGTGATCTATGTTGATCTAAGTGATCTAAGTTGAGCTCTCTTACTTCCCTGTTGAGTTTCTGATTGGATGATATGACAATGGTATACTGAAGTCCCCTGCTATGATGGTGTTGGTGGATATTTATGTTTTATTGTCAGGTAGGTTTTGTTTTATGAACTGTGGTGCCCCTTTATGTGCTGCATACAGATTTATGATTGTGATATCCTCTTGATGGATAGTTCCCTTGATAAGTAGGAGGTGGCCTTCTTTGTCTTTTTTGATTATTTTTGGTTTGAAGTCTACTTTGTCTGATATTAATATAGCTACATGTGATTGTTTCTTATTCCCGTTTACTTGGAATATTTTTTTTTCCACCCTTTCACCCTGAGGAAGTGTCTGTCTTTAGTGGTGAGGTGGGTTCCTTGAAGACAACAGATTGACAGGTCTAATTTTTTGATCCATCCTGTTAGCTTGTGTTTCTTGATGGGTGAATTAAGGCCATTAATATTAGTGTAATACTGTGAGATTTGATTTGATCCCTGCCATATTGTGATGGTATATGTTTGTTGGTGTTTTCATGGACGTTGAAGAATGTTTGGTTATTGTGATCTGCTTTTTGTAGGCATTTGTGTTTGATTATTTGTTTCTTCTCTGTGGAGAATTCCTGAAATACTCTCTCTATATTTGGTTTTGTGTTCATAAAATTGTAAGGTTGAGTTTTGTCATGGAAAGTTTTTCTTTCACCGTCTATTATGAGGGACACTTTTGCTGAGTAGAATAGTTTGGGTTGGAAGCCATAGGTTCTTATACTTTGCAGTGTTTCATTCCAGGCCCTTCTAGCTTTCAGGGTTTCCAATGAGAAGTCTGGAGTAATTCTGATGGGGTTAGCTTTGAAAGTGGTGTATTGTTTTTCCCTAGCTGATTTTAGGATTTTCTCTTTGGTGTCAATGTTTAGAGTCTTAAAGACTATATGTCTAGGAGAGTTTCTCCTTTGGTCCAGTCTGTTTGGAGTTCTGTTGGCTTCTTGTATATTGATGGGCCTTTCTTTTAAGAGACTGGGGAAGTTTTCTTCAATTATCATTTCCATCACTCTGTCAAGCTCCCTTTTCATATCATTTTCTGATTTTCTTGATGATTCTTGCAATTCATCCTTGCATTTCTTTATGTCTTCATTTAGCATGGCCAGCTGATTTTTGAGGTCTTTTTTTTTTTTTTTCTCTCTCCCTCAAATCTCTTAACTGTCTTTGAACTCCTTCCATTTTCTTATCTATTATGTCTAGTTTTGTGATGGCAGCATCCACAGGATTATCGGTACTTTGTTGTTTTTTCTGCAAGTTTTACCAGTAGCAGGGTCAGGATTGCATTGCTCATTGCTTCATTTTGGTGTTATGATCCTAATGACTCTTCTATGTTTTGATTAGAGATGTTCATTGTAGGAGTGAGTAATCTAACTGGATTTTCTTGCATTTGATTTTTCATGTTATGTCTTTTGTGCTGTGGTTTGCCCATCACAGTGTATGGGCAAGTAGGTGGGTGGATCAGCTTGGGCTCAAGCACAATGGGAATCTGACACAGCCTGAGGCAATTGCCAAACAGCCTGGGCTTTGGCTCTCACTTGCCAAAGCCACCTGATCTACTGCTGGCCAGTGCACCAAAGTTGCCTGAGCTCTCAAGCATTAATGTGCCCAAACTGCCTGCATTTGAGCTAGGAGGGACATTTGAGGCATCAAGCACTGAAGCAGCCCAAACTCTGGCACGGGAACCCTGGGACTCAGAAGCAGTTTGTGCTCCCCATCACAGGACAATGGAGGACAGCCGGCATGGCAGACAGGTAGGGGATGGCACCTATGTTGGTGCAAGGGAAAGACAGTCTGAGGTTGCATGGCAGTTGCTATGGGCCTGGATTTGCTAAACGTGCAGTGGCAGGAGCAGTAAGTGAATGAGTGGGCAGAGCAGTCTAAGCTTCCACATGCAGGCATTGATCAGCATGCGAGGCACCATGGATATGGTGGCTAATTTGGGGGAGGGGTGGGGCTACTGCCCGTGAGGAAATAAGTCATTCCCTATTTTTGCCTGGACTCGCTGAACCTGAGGCAGCTGGAGCAGTAAGTGTGCAAGTAGGAGGAGCAGTCTAAGCTTTCACACGCAGGGATCGATCTACGTGCAGTTGTGTGGTGGATACAGTGGCTACATGGGGGGAGGGGTGAACTATCTGCCTGTGAGAGGATCAGTGATTCCTTGTTTTTCCCCCCTATTCTATGGCCTCCCACTGGCAGTCTATTGGAGATTTCTCTCCCCTAAAAGACCCAGTGGACCCTTAATGTCTTGCTTTTCTTTTCCCGAGATCTGCAGTGCAGCTATGCAATCCAGGCCCTTGGAGGGAATACCTGAACAACAAGGCACGGGAGTGGATACGATGAAGACTAACCTAAATCTTCTACAGCTTCCCTCCTTCCCTCTACCTCTCTTCCTCTCTCTAACTCTTGGATATTAGTGATCTTTTTCTTCCTTTGCTAAATGGGCAAAGTTCTGAAACTCCCAGTACCAGCATCTGGCTATCATCCACAATGAGATTTTGATCAGAGAGACTTACAAAGTTTCCTAAAAAAAAAGACAGATTTCTGTCTGAGTACTTGATGACCCACCAAAGGTTAGTGGTAAGACCCTACTGCTGAAGACACCTATGTGGTCAACATGTAAAATGTAATGGCATGGCTGGAACCTGGAAGAGTCAATCCCCAGACAGTCAGCATGTCTACTGCCAGAAGGTGCTATATGGGCAACTAGGGAAAAATGACTAATATCTGTCCATGCAACTCATGGTCTAACCTACTTAGCAGCAAATAACCTACTATGATGCCCACACAAGTGCAATAGTGGCACACAGCTATGGTTGGGAACCAACTGCTCTTGATTCAGCTAACTGATTACTTCAGTGGTATGGGACCCATAACTTTAGCTGGGAAACAAGTCAGAACCATAACCAAATATAAGCCTGCTGTCCATTATCAAGCTACCATCAATCATGGGCTACAAGTGGGCCTATACCTATTAAACTCTCTATAATAAAAGTAAAGGTTATCTCATTTGTCCTGATGCTAACTTACTCTCTGTTGGAAAATCTGCTTCTCTTTTTCAGATAGATGTAGATCCTAAGGAGAGAACCACCCCATCATACCTTAAAAGGGATCCAGCTGAAACTATGAAAAATTGGCAAAACAAGCAATGGTGCTTTTTTTTTTTTTTTTCCTAGTGAACCAGATACCAACACATGGGTGATGGAGATCAGCACAGAGAAAAATCAACCCCTACCAAATCAGAGAGCCAGAGACCCAGAGGCCCCCAACACTTCATCACTGAAGCAGACCAAAACAGAACCCAACATGGCTCAGGGAAATTTTGTGGAAGAGGTGGCGGAAAGAATGCCAGAGCCACATGCTGGGTCATGATATGCTGAGACATTCTTCCTACCCATAACTGTGGGCTAACTCCAGAATGCATGATCCATATACCACAACAAGGAGGGGCCAAGGGGAGTAGGTAGGTCGTGGATGAGCCTAATAATGGTACCAAACTGAGTGTATTTGCTGAATACAATACTAATTAATAAAAAAAACATGTAAAAAAAAAATAAAAATATAAATAAAATAAATGAGCTACAAAAAATTAAATAAAAATGTAAATAAAAAAAGAAATTGGACTTCCAGTTAAGATGGCAGCATAGGTACCACGCCAAAGCAGCCTAGGGGGGAAAAAGACCAAAAAAACTCAGCAAAATACACATTTTTACTAAAAAGTGAGGTGTATAAGAAATTGAAGCGGCAGCACGGAAGTAGAAGAGTTCTAGAGCATCCAGAGCCTGCACAGGCGGGAAAAGCGGCTCCAGCAGCTCAGCCAACCGCCGCAGCCGCGGCGCAGCAGAAAGCCGCCAGACTCGGCTCGAGCCGCAGGAAAAGCCAGGTGCCGGAGCTTCCCTCACACCATGCTCTCCGCAACTCGGGAAACGTGAGGGGAGAGCGGCAGCGAGCAACGGAGGAGAAGACCGCGAGGTAGAAGAACACGTGGAACAGTGAGAGAACCAGAGCAGCCACGGCTCCCTCCCCTCCCCCACCGCCTGAGCCCAGCTCCAGCGAACAGAGCAGCGGCCCGGGACCCGGCCACGTCAACTTGGGCTGACAACGGGACCCAAGCAGGAGCAGAGTTCAGCAGCAACATCAGCGGCTCCAGCACTGGTAACAGCGGCCCCAGCAGCAGCAGACCCAGGAGTGGCAGCAGTGGCAGACTCGGCGGCAGCAGCTTCAGGGGGAGCAGCGGCAGAGGACACAGCAGCAGAAGCTTCAGCAGCAGTGGTGGCTCCAGCAGTGGCAGCTACAGCAGCAGTAGAGGCAGCAGCAGCGGTGGGTCCAGCAGCAACACCTTCAGCAGCAGTGGCTACAGTCCCAGCAGGGGCAGCTTGAGCAGCAGCAGTTCCAGCAGCAGGGGTGCTGATCTGCAGGGCCACACTTGCCAGGCTCAGTTTGCCCCGTAGGAAAAGCAAGTGCCCAGCTCCAGAAATCAGAACAGCAGCCCGACAACCCAGGCAGCAACTTGACTGAGACCAAACTCATCCAAGGTAATGAACGGGTTGCACCAGGGAAGGGTCTCACTTGGTCACAAGCTGACTTGGATCCCTCAACAGACCAGAAATCTAAACCTCTTTGTTGATAGAGGATCTGGTCATTATAATAACTACTCTTGCATACATACTCGGGGCTGTTTTTGATTGAATGTGTACAGTGTTTAGTTAAATTTTAGAATCTACCTGTATTTTATTCCACTCAGTCTGCTTGCATACTCCTATAGCAGGGAAACTCAACCCCTAAGAACATCTTTGTAGATACTCTGAGAGTCTTAAGAGCCACACCTAACACCTTAAAGTCCTACCCTGAAAATATATTACATCAAATCAATTGATAGAGCTAAGAATACCCAGCTAGCTAGAAAATCCAAGCATTAACTTAATCCAAGATGCAAAAATATATACATTATAACACAAGAAACACTAAAAAGCAAGACAATATAAATCCACCTAAAAGTATTAATGCATCAGAAATGTCCTCCAGTGAGAAAGAGTTAGAGGAAATGCCTGAGAAAGAGTTCAAAAGAATAATTATAAATATGTTCAAAGAGGTCAAAGAACACATGAAAACAATCAAAGAAGAAATCAAAGAGGAAATCAAAGGAATAAAAGAAGAGGCAGGACACCAATTTAATGAAATAAAGAAGGCAATACAAGACATAAATAGGGAAATAGAAATAATAAAGAAAAACCAGTCAGAATTACTAGCAATGAAGAACACAGTTAATGAAATAAAAAACTCTGTAGAAAATCTCACCATGGGCTGGAGAGATGGCTTAGCGGTTAAGTGCTTGCCTGTGAAGCCGAAGGACCCCAGTTCGAGGCTCGGTTCCTCAGGACCCACGTTAGCTAGATGCACAAGGGGGCGCACGCATCTGGAGTTCATTTGCAGAGGCTGGAAGCCCTGGCATGCCCATTCTCTCTCTCTCCCTCTATCTGTCTTTCTCTCTGTGTCGCTCTCAAATAAATAAATAATAAATGAACAACAACAAAAAAAAAAAAAAAAAAAAAAGAAAATCTCACCAGTAGGATGGATGAGGGAGAGGACAGAATATCTAAGCTAGAAGACCAGGTGGCAGACCTAATGCAGTCCAACAAAGAGAAAGACAAACTTATAGAAAAGTATGAGTGGGAATTTCAAGATATTCGGGACACTATGAAAAGATCCAATATAAGAATTCAGGGCATAGTAGAAGGAGAAGAACTCCACTCCAGAGGCATAGTAGGCATCTTCAACAAAATCATAGAGGAAAATTTCCCCCAAATTGGGAAAGAGGTGCCAATACAGATAGAGGAAGCCTTTAGAACCCCAACCAGACAAAACCAGAAAAAACCTCTCCTCGCCATATTATAATCAAACTTCCAAACACACACACCAAAGAAAAAATATTGAAATCAGTTAGAGAGAAAAATCAAGTTACCTACAAAAGCAAGCCCATCAGGATTACAGCAGATTATTCAACACAAACTTTTAAAGCCAGAAGGGCTTGGAGTGATATACTCCAAGTTCTGAAAGATAACAACTGTCAACCAAGGTTACTTTATCCTGCAAAGTTATCCATTCAAATAGATGGAGAAATAAAGACATTCCATGACAAAAGCAGGTTAAAGGAGTATTTGAAGACAAAACCAGCTCTACAGAAAATACTTGATAGAATCCTCCATGCTGAACAAAAGGAAAAGCACACATATAAGGAACCTAGAAAAAACAAGCTATACTCAAATACCAGTTAACAGAAGAGAGCACAGATAGAACCAGTAACACACACACACACACACACAAAAATGGCAAACATAAATACACACCTTTCAATAATATCTCTTAATATCAACGGTCTCAATGCCCTAACGAAAAGACATAGATTTGTAGACTGGGTTAAAAAGAAGGATTCTACAATTTGTTGTCTCCAAGAAACTTAGCTTTCTACAAATGATAGACATTATCTTAGGGTGAAAGGTTGGAAGACGGTGTTTGAAGCAAATGGGCCTAGAAAACAAGCAGGGGTTGCTATCCTAATATCAGACAGGGTAGACTTTAGTCCGACGTTAGTCAAGAAAGATAAGGAAGGTCACTTTATATTGATTAAAGGCACACTTCAACAGGAGGACATTACAATCCTAAACATATATGCACCTAAATGGGGGCTCCCAAATTCGTCAAACAAACACTATTAGAACTAAGGTCACAGATAACACCCACTGGTGGTGGGTGACTTTAACACCCAACTCTCATCAATTGACAGGTCATCCAGGGAAAGAATAAACAGAGAGGCATTTGGACTAAATGAGGTCATAGAAGGAATGGACTTAACAGATATATACAGGACATTTCATCCAAAGGCTGCAGAATATACATTCTTTTCAGCAGCACATGGAACATTCTCTAAAATAGACCA
This sequence comes from Jaculus jaculus, assembly GCF_020740685.1. Taxonomy (NCBI): domain Eukaryota; kingdom Metazoa; phylum Chordata; class Mammalia; order Rodentia; family Dipodidae; genus Jaculus; species Jaculus jaculus. The sequence continues at coordinate 153,835,689 of NC_059103.1, read as the reverse complement.
TATATTAGGACACAAAGCAAATCTTAACAAATTCAGGAAAATTGAAATAATTCCTTGCATTCTATATGACCACAATGGAATTAAACTACAAATCAGTAGCAAGAAAGGCTATAGAGCATACACAAAATCATGGAAACTAAACAATACACTACTAAATGATGAGGGGGTCAATGAAGAAATCAAAAAGGAAATCAAAAAATTTATAGAGTCAAATGATAATGAGAACACAACATACCAAAATCTCTGGGGCACAATGAAGGCAGTTCTAAGAGGTAAATTTATAGCCTTAAGTGCCTATATTAAGAAATTAGAAAGGTCGCAAGTAAACGACCTAATGCTTCGCCTTAAAGCCTTGGAAAAAGAAGAACAAGGCAAACCAAAAATCAGTAGACGGGAAGAAATAATAAAGATTAGGGCAGAAATTAATGAAATAGAAACAAAAAGAACAATCCAAAGAATTAATGAAACAAAGAGTTGGTTCTTTGAAAGGATAAACAAGATTGATAAACCCTTAGCAAATCTGACCAAAAGAAAAAGAGAAGAGACACAAATTAATAAAATCAGAGATGAACAAGGTAACATCAGAACAGATTCCAGAGAAATTCAAAAAATCATAGGGACATATTATAAAAGCATATACTCCACAAAGTATGAAAATCTGAAAGAAATGGATGATTTCCTTGATCTATATGACCTACCTAAATTAAATCAAAATGAGATTAATCACTTAAATAGACCTATAACAAACATGGAGATCCGAACAGTTATCAATAATCTCCCAACTAAAAAAATCCCAGGCCCGGATGGATTCACTGCTGAATTTTACCAGACTTTTAAGGAAGAGCTAATACCATTGCTTCTTAAGCTTTTCCAGGAAATAGAAAAAGAAGGAATTCTACCAAACTCCTTCTATGAGGCCAGCATCACCCTGATACCAAAACCAGGCAAAGATAGAACAAAAAAAGAAAATTACAGACCAATCTCCCTCATGAACATAGATGCAAAAATTCTGAACAAAATATTGGCAAACAGAATACAAGAGTATATCAAAAAGATCATTCACCCTGACCAAGTAGGCTTTATCCCAGAGATGCAGGGATGGTTCAACATACACAAATCTATAAATGTAATACATTACATAAACGGGTTGAAGGACAAAAATCACATGATCATCTCATTAGACGCAGAGAAAGCATTTGACAAAATCCAACATCCCTTCATGGTAAAAGTCCTACAGAGGCTGGGAATAGAAGGAACATATCTCAATATAATAAAGGCTATTTATGACAAGCCTACAGCCAACATATTACTAAATGGGGAAAAATTGGAAGCTTTCCCACTAAAATCAGGAACAAGACAAGGGTGTCCACTGTCCCCACTTTTATTTAATATAGTTTTGGAAGTCTTAGCCATAGCAATAAGGCAAGAGACACACATAAAAGTGATACAAATTGGAAAGGAAGAGATCAAGTTATCATTATTTGCAGATGACATGATTCTATACATAAACACCCTAAAGACTCTACTAGCAAGCTGTTAGAGCTGATCAAAACCTACAGCAATATAGCAGGATACAAAATAAATACACAGAAATCTGTAGCCTTAATATATAACAGCAAACACACAGAGGATGAAATCAGAGAATCACTTCCATTCACAATTGCATCAAAAAAAAATAAAGTACCTTGGAATAAACCTAACCAAGGAAGTAAAGAATCTCTACAATGAGAACTTTAAAACTCTCAAGCGAGAAATTGCAGAAGACACTAGAAAGTGGAGAAACATCCCTTGTTCCTGGCTTGGAAGAATCAATATCATGAAAATGGCAATCTTACCAAAAGCAATCTACACATTTAATGCAATCCCTATCAAAATTCCAAAGGCTTTCTTCATGGAAATAGAAAAAACAATCCAAAAATTCATTTGGAATCACAAAAAACCTCGAATATCTAAAATAATACTGAGCAACAAAAAAGAGGCTGGTGGTATCACCATACCTGATTTTAACCTATACTATAGAGCCATAGTAACAAAAACAGCATGGTACTGGCACAAAACCAGACATGTAGATCAGTGGAACAGAATAGAGGACCCAGATGTAAGCCCAAGTAGCTATAGCCACCTGATATTCGATAAAAGTGCCAAAAATACTCATTGGAGAAGAGACAGCCTCTTCAGCAAATGGTGTTTTGAAAACTGGACGTATATCTGCAGAAGGATGAAAATAGATTCTTCTCTCTCGCCATGCACAAGAATTAAGTCCAAATGGATTAAAGACCTTAATATCAGACCGGAAACTTTGAAACTGCTAGAGGAAAAAGTAGGGGAAACCCTTCAACATATTGGTCTTGGCAAAGACTTTCTGAATACAACCCCAATTGCTCAGGCAATAAAACCACAGATTAACCACTGGGACCTAATGAAATTACAAAGATTTTGCACCGCAAAGGACACAGTGAAAAAAGCAAAGAGGCAACCTACAGAATGGGAAAATATCTTTGCCAGCTATATATCTGATAGAGGATTAATATCTAGGATATACAAAGAACTCAAAAACAAGCCAATCAAAAAATGGGCTATGGAGCTAAATAGAGAGTTCTCAAAGGAAGAAATACGAATGGCATATAAGCATCTAAAAAAATGTTCTACGTCACTAGTCATCAGGGAAATGCAAATTAAAACTACACTGAGATTCCATCTCACTCCTGTCAGAATGGCCACCATCATGAAAACAAATGATCATAAATGTTGGCGGGGATGTGGAAAAAAAGGAACCCTTCTGCACTGCTGGTGGGAATGCAATCTGGTCCAGCCATTGTGGAAAACAGTGTGGAGGTTCCTAAAACAGCTAGAGATTGATCTACCATATGACCCAGCTATAGCACTCCTAGGCATATATCCAAAGGACTCATCTCATTTCCTTAGAAGTACATGCTCAACCATGTTTATTGCTGCTCAATTTATAATAGCTGGGAAATGGAACCAGCCTAGATGTCCCTCAACAGATGAGTGGATAATGAAGATGTGGCACATTTATACAATGGAGTTCTACTCAGCTGTAAAGAAAAATGAAGTTATGAAATTTGCAGAAAAATGGATGGACCTGGAAAGTATTATACTAAGTCAGGTAACCCAGGCCCAGAAAGCCAAGCACCACATGTTCTCTCTCATATGTGGATCCTAGCTACAGATGACTGGGCTTCTGTGTGAGAATGAAAATACTTAGTAGCAGAGGCCAGTAAGTTGAAAAGGAGACATAAAGGGTGGAGAAAGGAAGGGAGGAGGATACTTAATAGGTTGATATTGTATATATGTAATTACAATGATTGTAATGGGGAGGTAATATGATGGAGAATGGAATTTCAAATGGGAAAGTGTGGGGGTGGGGAGGGAGGGAATTACCATGGGATATATTTTATAATCATGGAAAATGTTAATAAAAATTAAAAAAAATAAAATAAAATAAAATAAAAAAAAGAAATTGGTGAATGGAAAGTAATGATGATAGAAAAACAAACAGATTGTAGTATTTAACAATTTCAAGACCTATATTCAGGCAGACAAAAATTTTAAATATACATATATATTTATAGAATAAAATTTAATACGATAATTATTCAAATGAAATATTTTTATTATTTATTATATGTAGATTACCTTAAAAGAACATATAAAGTGCTGGGTATGTATATCTTTGGTTAAAAAAATAAAAAACTGGAATGATTTGAAGTAGGTATCCCCTATAAACTCATGTGTTCACAATATTAGGTCCCAGATTCCAGTAATTTGGAAGTTACAGCTCACTGTGGAAGATATGTTGTTGTCAGCAAGCTTATAGATACTATATCAAGCTTGTCCTTGTGTTTGACACACCTGTCTCCTGTTGTCCATCTGGGAGATGCTGTCCATCCTCTGATCATGCCATAGTTTCTAGTCATCATGGAGGTTCTCCTTGAATCTGTAAGCCAACGTAAACCCTTTTCTCCCACTGTATGGTTTTGGTTAGGTGCTTTGTGCCAAAAATAACTAACCACAACAAATTCGTACCAAGAAATTGGGTTGTTTCTACTAGAAACCTGACTATATGGCTTTTGGCCTTTGGAACTAACTTTTGGGATGAATGTGGAAGTATTTGAAACCTTGGTCTAAGAGAAGCCTTGTAGCATTGAAGCCCAAGTTTTATGGACCATTATAATCAGAGTTGAATGACTTGAATGAGGTAAGAACTTTGGATTGTGAGGTTTGAATTCTGAAAGGAAAAAAGAAATTTGTAGAAACTGGTAGGCATATATAAGGTTGGTCTGCATAGAAATGGACTGATGTGAGCAGATGGACATCACACAGAAAGAAATGAAATCTTTGGATTTAAACTACACATGTTCAGCTGAAATCAGTTGAAAAATGAATACTGTTGAGATGGAGCCAACTTATCTGCATTGGGGCAGCAGGAAGAATTAAGACTGAAAGTAAGGTGCCTGAATACTGAGGGAAAGTCTTACTCTACAAAGTCAGCTTTATTCCACCCTGGATTAACAAATTCAGTAGCCAATCTGGAACCATGGTAATATAACAAATGCACAAAAAAGGTCCTTGCTTTCCAATGCAGTTTTGATTTTTGGAAATAGTCATGGGCATTATGAAGCAGGGTTGTTGGAAGACCAAGTGTGGAGACGCAATGGAGCGGCGAGGATGAACTGTGGGTTGAAGTGAGGTCCCCGAGGATTTTTTGAAATGACAGTAAGTTGCTGGCTGGAGATAATTATTCCCCAATCTGTGAGCAGTCTAGCTGGAGTGGAAGAATTGGAGTTCCAGACTTTGTCACTAGTTAGAGATGTTTGAAATGGAGCTATGGAACTTGATTATTTGCCCCTCTTGTTTTAGATCTTATATTGGATCAATATTTTCTCATTATTCCTAATGCCATATTTTGCAGTATGAATATTTATTCTGTGCCATTATTATTATTACTATTATTAGTATTATCATATTTTGTTTTTGCTGGATAATGGGAAAATTTGAATAGCATTGGGATTGTTAAAAACTACAGAAACCTTTAAAGTTTGATTAAACGTATTGCATTTATCTCATGGATTGTTGTGAGTTTCGGACCAGGGTGGGAAGTGGTGGTGTGTCTCCCATAAACTAATGCATTCTGAACATTGAGTCCCCAGCTAATGGCAATTTGGAAATTAGAGACTTCTGGGGATGGACCTACGTGTGTTATAGCGAGCTTCCCTTTGCCAGTGCTTGGCACACTCTCCTGCTGCTGCTGTCCAGCTGATATTGGCCAGGAGTTAAGGTCCATCCTTTCCTCTTGCCAGAATTTCCACTTCTCCTTAAGTCTGAAAGACAAAATACACCCTTTCTTCCCAACAGCTACTTTTGGTCAGGTCCTTTGTGTCAGCAACACAAAAGTAACTTCAATAAGCAAGTACTGAGCAAGCATGAGGCCCTTATGCACAATCATCAGCATTGCAAAAAATAATCACAGTAGAAGGGCTTGAGGCAGAGTATTACCATGAATATTTTAAATAACAAAATCCACATTTAAGTATTTAAAATTGAGGGTAAATAGCAACCTTAAAAAAAATAGAAATCTAATTTATTATACAAAACTAGAAATTTTTCTAGTTGTACAGAAGTGGCTAGAGCTGTTCTTAATGCCATGAAGATAAGATAATTTAGTTTAAAATGATCAAGAAATATAAATATTCTTATATTTTAATTTCTTCATTTTCCTATTCATTTGCAAGGAGACAGAGAAAGAAAGAGAGAGAAAGAATAGGTTCAACAGGGCCTCTTGATACTGCAATCTTAAGATATATGTGCCATACTGTGAATCTGGCCTTTGAAGGGATTATGAACCTGAAGCCAAGATGAGAAGCTTTAAGAACAAACACCTTTAACAGCTATTCATCTCTTCTGCCCTGATATTTTATTTTCTAAATCAATTTATAATAATATACTCATCCTTACACCTGAAAACAACTTGCTATAATATAAAAATATTGGAGAGAAATTGAAATGTATTTTATATATTTATTTTGAAAATCAAAAATGAATAAACTCACACATTTATTTTCCTGCATGAAAAACTTTGGATAGTAAGATTGGAGAGGTGGCTTGGAGGTTAAGGCCTGTGAAGCTTGAGGATACAGGTTCGATTCTGCAGTACCCACATAAAGCCAGTGGCACAAGGTGACTCATGTGTCTGGAGTTCATTTACTGTCAGTGGCTGGAGGCCCTGACATGCCCATCCTCAATCTTTCTCTCTCCCCTTTCTCAAATAAATAAATTAAAATTATATAAAATTTTAAAATAAGTTTGGAAAGTAAATGACAGATTTTCTTTGTCACTCATTAAAATATACATTTAAGTAGTGTGTTCAGTCGCTCTCTAAAGAGATCTCTACATCAGACATTAATATATATGAAAAGAAATTGTTTTGTATGAGCAAAGGCTGATTGTTCTCTTCCATCCCCAACAATAGATGTCTAAAGAAATAATGTTACCCTACATTGGTTAAAAACATCTGATAAACATACAAGTTGAAATGAAGCGCTGACCTAGTAAAATTATCACGATCATTTTAGAAGTGAGCAGTGGATGGATGAACTCATGTCTAAAGTATTCATGATGTTTACATTTGCTTCCTTGAATGACAGGACTGAAGATAACACAATAGGGACCAAATAAATCAGCATGGTTTTGATTACAACAAGGAACGAGGGGATTTATATACACAGAAGCATCCTTGACTGTGGAAGCACAGCTAGAATGATATATAAAATTGATAGATATGAATTAAATGAGAGATGGGTGACTTTGTAATCTAATAGACTGTCATTGCAATAGTTCTTAACTGTCTTCTATCGTGTTTCTTTAGGATATATATTTTATATAGGTTCTAATATTATTGCTTTTGGAGTCAACATTATTCTCCACAAATAAAACATATTACTTTATGACAATATTTTCCATTCTTGGTTGATTGAATTTTATGGCTATTTTTAAATATTCTCATTGGCAGTCAAATATTAAATAGTATGTTGCTTATAATTAAGCTTATATTGACAGTAATAAAGAAAGTGGAAACAATGCTTACAGTTAGAACAGAATTTAACCAAGGCAAATATAATTTTAACAAGAACAAATACTCATACTTTGAGGTATAGAAGATAATATTGTGAGATATATGAGATAAAACTAAATGCTAGAGTTTTAGAATAAAAATTAAGTTTGAAAATGGTTATCTCATTGTTTGAAAGATTCCTGTATCTCTTTCATTGTTCTGAGTTTTGCTAGATGAACCCAAGGGACCCACCACACAAATACATGGTTTGCTAATTTTATTATAGCAATGTTTTAAATACATACACCCTGTATACAGGGAACAAATACAGGTGAAGTCTGGCTATATCCTGTTGCGTCTTCCTTATGCTCCCTCTCTCCCACAGACATCACATGACTGGTACTTTTATCCAGTGACAAGAATATAACAGTCAGGGTTTCATTTGTACCCATGGACTCACAAAATTCATTAGATATTTAGCTCACAGTAGTTTCTATATGGATCTACTCAAATAAACACTCCATCTAGCATGTACTTAAACTCTATTTTCAGAAGGTAGACAGGTGACAGTCACAAACAGTATGCTCCCCATTAACAATACTGTTTTGAGCCATCCTTACCAGTTATAGAATTAATTAGAACACTGAAGCCAACTTCCCAACTGCTAAGGAAGTTCAACCTTGGAAACAATTCCTTATCTGGACAAGCCTCTCTGAGCTTCTGTGTTAAATCTTTGTTGTACATGCACAAGTATAATATTAAGTAGATGAGTGGAGAGAAAAAAAAAATCCAACATAACTTTTCACACTGTTTCAGCTCATTGAAATGCAGAAGCCCACCTGTTCCTGTTGTTTGGGGAGAGTGTAGTAGTTTGAATATATGGTCCCATATAGTTGGGTGTTTTAATTAAATTGAGTTTACAATTTTAGCCCCTAAAAGACAGATTCATGCTGGAGAGGGCTTGCCACTGGGGACAGATAGGATTTCCTTCCGAAAGACGATGCATGAGCTGTGACTTCCATGCTTGTTAGCTGATGGTGTTTGTACTTGCTTGCTAAAATTCTCTTTGTCTTTCTCTCTCTCTTTCCCCCACTCTCTCTTTCTTTGATATGTGGAAGTAAGCAGCTTCTTCCACCATTGATGGATCTGTAAGCATGAAATTAATCCCTTTTCTCTATAAACTGTCCATTTGGAAAGTTCATCTAGACTACACGGAGCTAACTACAACATAATTTGGTACCAGGAGTGAGGTGCCCTAGGATTAATCTGACCATATGGATTTTGGTCTTTTGGAAATAGTGTACTGAAGGAATGTGCATGTACATGGTACTTGGGACTGCAGAAGCCATAGAGTTTTAAGCTAAGACTTTGGGTTATTATGGTGTAAATGCTAAATATAGAAAAAAATTACATTTAGTCTTTGCTTATGAAATTTCAAAGGTGAAGAAGAGTCTGCAGAGAACTTATTTATGCAACTGGTATAAAGGCTAACTATGTTTTCTTTGGTTCATAATCTGTTTGAAGGTTCTAAAGTATGTTCTAGCTTTAGATTGTATTCTAGTTCCTGCTTCTGTGTCCTCTTCTCTATGTACCGCCAGCTCTGTGTCTCTGTGCCTCTTCTTCTTAGAGCATCAAACACACTGGATTAGGATCTGTCCTATTTCATATGAGGTCATATTCACAGGCAACAGGTTAAAACTTAAGTGTGTGCTTTTCATAGATGAAACCTCCAGATATTCTAAATATTTAGAAGACCCTTAGGTTATGAAAGAACCAGATCTCTTAAATACACTGTACAGTGCAATCAAATCCAACTAAACTAAAACAAACCAAAATAGTCAAAACTTGAGAACAAAGCAAGAATGATATCCCAGAACTTTACTGAAGTATGTGAGGATGGTGAGGATTCTCTGGGGATGATATAGCAGTGTCATGAGATATTTTTGCAGAGACAGGAAAGCCAGCCTTTAGATTATCTTTTTAAGTCAAATATGACAAAATTAAGAAACACAGATACAGAATGCTAGTGTGTGTGTGTGTGTGTGTGTGTGTGTGTGTGTATAATGTATATATATTATTAACATATTTAAATATCTTTCTTTCTAGACACAATACCAAATTCCTTCATTTATCTTATTTTCATATGAGAAATACACATTTTCTTAGAAGTGTTAAAATGATATATAATTATATTTATGTCAAGATAGGAGATATCAATGTCCTGACCTGCCAAAGATATTAAAAGTCAGCTACATGTTGTTGGAATGAACTTTGCAACTAGACACAGTTTATGGGATGATCATGATTTATTTCTGGCTTATAGATCCAGAGGATGTTCCATAATGCAGGGAAAAACTAGCCCCTTTTACATAGAATTATGCACAGGGGAATGCAAGTGTCAACCAAAAGAAACCACACTCCATGAATTCCAGGCAGAGCTCAAGCACTCTGCATATCTTTAGGCTGTAATTCACATCAGCCCTGAGTAAGACCTCAGGGCTGGACCCCAGGATCTTCCCACAGTGCCACCTATTCTGACCAGACAACATCTGGAAATGTAAGTTACAAGCTTTAATAAATTCCTGAATTTATTGGGGAACATCCATTCAGCTACCACATATAAGAAAAGCAAAGTGTGTGATCATTGCTTTTCTTAAGCATATATTCTAAGGTAAAGGCAGGCACAAGAAAGAAGAGGGAAACAGGAGAAAGTATCATTCTCTCACAGAGACTGAGAGGCCACCTTGGAAGAGTAGGAAGTGGTTTGATTTACCAGTCACAGTTCTCTTTAATTGTCTCTTATTTTCTTGTTTGAAAAACAGTTATTGAGAATTTCATACGTGTAGATAATGTACTTTAATCACATTCTCTATCATTACCCTCTCTTATTCCCCTCCCACTACTTCTGCACCCAAGACCTGTCTCACCTAGACCTCCACCTACTCAAGCCAACCATAACTTTACCTGTTAGATGAATCTATCACCCTGATAATCACAATGTCTAGTAGAGACTGTGTTTTGATGTCTCAATGTAGGATAAAAAAAGAATAGCAATTTGTCTCTAAAAAAATTTATAGGATAAGTAGATAATATGTATTAAGATGTTTTACAGATACTAAAATTGAATAAAATAAAACAATTATCAAGTAATATAAATTGGATATGCATAGCAAATTAATTAATTATTAATTAATTAATTAATTATTAATTATTTAATCCCATTATAAGAATATTTAAGTTTGTCTTTCTCTTTGTTGGACTGTATTAGATCTGCCACCTGGTCTTCTAGCTTAGATATTCTGTCCTCTCCTTCATCCATTCTACTGGTGAGATTTTCTACAGTTCTTTTATTTCATTAACTGTGTTCTTCATTGCTAGTAATTCTGACTGGTTTTTCTTTATTATTTCTATTTCCTTATTTATGTCTTGTATTGCCTTCTTTATTTCATGAAATTGGTGTCCTGCATCTTCTTTGATTCCTTTGATTTCCTCTTTGACTCCTTTGATTTGTTCTCTGACTTCTTTGAACATATTTACAATCATTCTTTTGAAATCTTTTTCAGGCATTTCCTCTAACTCGTTCTCACTGGAGGTCATTTCTGATGCATTAATACTTTTACATGGATTTATATCATCTTGCTTTTTAGTGTTTCTTGTGTTATAATGTATATATTTTTGCATCTTGGATTAAGTTAATGCTTGGATTTTCTAGCTAGCTGGGTATTCTTAGCTCTATCAATTGATTTGATGTTATATATTTTCAGGGTAGGAGCTTAAGGTGTTAGGTGTGGCTCTTAAGACTCTCAGAGTATCTACAAAGGTGCTCCTAGGGGTTGAGTTTCCCTGCTATGGGAGTATTCAAGTAGGCTGAGTGGAATAAAATACAGGTAGATTCTAAAAGTTAACTAAACACTGTACACATTCAATCAAAAACAGCCCCAAGTATGTATGCCAGAGTAGTTATTATAACAACCAGATCCTCTATCAACAAAGAGGTTAAGATTTCTGGTCTGTTGAGGGATCCAAGTCAGCTTGTTACCAAGTGAGACCCTTCCCTGGTGCAACCCGCTCGTTACCTTGGATGAGTTTGGTCTCAGTCAAGTTGCTGCCTGGGTTGTCGGGCTGCTGTTATGATTTCTGGAGCTGGGTACTGGCTTTTCCTGTTGGGCAAACCAAGCCTGGCAACTGTGGCCCTGCAGATCAGCACCCCTGCTGCTGGAACTGCTTCTGCCAAAGCTGCTTCTGCTGGGTTTGTCAGCAGCTGAACCTGCTGCTGCTGGGCCCACCACTGCTGCTGCCTCTGCTGCTGCTGCTGCTGGGTCCACTGCCACTGCTGCCACTGAAGCTGCTGCTGCTGGGTCTGCTACTGCTGCCGCTCCTGGGTCTGCTGCTGCTGGGTCTGCTGCTGCTACTGGTACTGGGTCTGCTGCTCTTAGGGGCTCTGTTACCTGTGCCAGAGCCGCTGATGTTGCTACCGGACTCTGCTCCTGCTTGGGTCCCGCTATCGGCCCAATTTACGTGGCCAGGTCCCGGGACCACTGCTCTGCTCGCTGGAGCTGGGGGAGGGGAGGGAGCCGCAGCTGCTCTGGTTCTCTCGCTGTTCCACATGTTCTTCTACCTCGTGGTCTGCTCCTCTGTTGCTTACTGCTGCTCTCCCTTCATGTTTCCTGAGTTGCAGAGAGCTCTGGTGTAAGTGGAAGCTCCCCGCACCTGGCTTTTCCTGTGGCTGGATCCAAGTCTGGTGGCTTTCTGGTGCGCCACTGTGGTTGGCAGAGCCACCAGGGCTGCTTTTGCCGGCCTGTGTGGGCTCTGGATTCTCTGGATCTCTTCTACTTCTTTGCTGCTGCTTCAATTTCCTATACACCTCACTTTTTAGTAAAAGTGTGTATTTTGCTGAGTTTTTTGGGGTCTTTTCCCCCCTCAGGCTGCTTTGGCATGGTACCTATGCCGCCATCTTAACCAGAGGTCCCCTTTGAGAATATTTAAGAACAGCATGAAAATATTTATTTTAAATGAACCATTTGAAATATTCAGAAAATAAACTTAAGCACCAGATTCTGTCTGATCTATGAAAAAATTATATCCCTTCAACTCATTTTCTGTTATTTTCTTGTGATACATATGTAGGATTTTTTGTGACTTCAAAATCTGAGAAATCCACCCCCCTTTGGAGATAGAGTAGTTTTTCATATCCTTTCTCCCAAATCTTATTTTATCTTTCCTTTATTTATTCTTTATCACAATAGCACCAGCTTTCAATCATGGCTAAGCACATATTTCAAACTCACTGGGAGCTACAACCAGTGGTTTTCATCTCTACTTTGGTGTCAGGAGCTGATGAATGGTAGTGGGTTTTCTTTTGCCTTATGCAGTGCCTTGTTCTCCATTGACAAGTTCAATAAATAGGAAGGAGTAAAGTCACCCAGCTGTACACAGAAAATATTTCCATCCTTTACTATACTGGTGGTTAAAAAAAATGCTCTGTTTAACTAAAGAAAAATAAACTTACAAGATGTTAAAAAAATCCAATATAGACAGGTCTTTGAGATGAACTTTTGCACCAGGCACGTTTTGGAGGAAGGGATTTTTATTGAAGCTTACAAATTCTGGGGAAGTTCCAAACTGGTAGCAATTTTCATTGACCATCTTGGACTTTTTTAAGCAATCTTTTTTGACCACATACATCACAAAGGCAAGGGACAGTTTATAATTAGCTTGAAGCTTTTCATCCCCATACAACCTTTTCTTGAAAGAAGAGATTAAAATCCAAGTATCCTCAGAGATCTTAAAAATACAGATTTTTTTTCTTTTTTTTTTTTTATTAGTTTTGTATTCAGCAAATACAGGCAGTTTGGTACCGTTATTAGGCTCATCAAGTGGCCTACCTCCTCCACATTGGACCCTACTTGTTGAGCTATATGGGTCGTGCATTGTGGGGTTAGCCCACAGTTATTAGTATGATAAATGTCTCTGCATATCATGACCCAACATGTGACTCTGACATTCTTTCCGCCCCCTCTTCCACAAAATTTCCCTGAGCCATGTTGGGTTCATTTTTGGTCTGCTTCAGTGATGAGGTGTTGGGGGCCTCTGAGGCTCTGGCTCTCTGATTTGGTAGGAGTTGATTTTTCTCTGTGTTGGTCTCCTTCCCCTTTGTGCTGGTATCTGGTTCATCAGGAAAACATCACCCTTGCTTGTTTTGCCAGTTTTGCTTAGTGTCAGCTGGGGTTCTTTTGAGGTATGATGGGGTGGCTCTCTCCTTAGGATGTGCATCCATCTGAAAAATAGAAGCATAGAAGCAGATTCTCCAATGGAGAGTAATTTAGCACCAGGAAAAATGAGATAAACCTTACTTTTTTTTTTTTTATAGAGAGAGTTTAATAGGTGTAGGCCCACTTGTAGCCCATGATTGATGGTAGCTTGATATTGGAGAGTGGGCTTATATTTGGATATGGTTCTGATTTGTTTCCCAGCACAAGTTATGGGTTCCTTACCACTGAAGGGATCAGGTAGCCAAATAAAGAGCAATTGGTTCCTCCCATGGCTGTGTGCCACTATTGCACTTCTGTGGGCATCACAACAGGTTATTTGCTACTAAGTAGGTTCTACCATGAGTTGCATGGACAGATATTGGTCATTTCCGCCATTCGCCCACGTAGCACCTTCTGGCACTAGACACGCTGACTGTATGGGGACTAACTCTCTCCTGGCTTCCAGCCATGCCATGCCATTTTACATGTCAGTTGAATATGGAGTCTTCAGCCATAGGGTCTTACCACTGATCTTTCGTGGGTCATCAAGTACCCTGACAGAAATCTGTTGTTCACTTAGGAAATCTTGTAGGTTTCTCTGATCAAAAGCTCATTTTGGGTGATAGCCCCATGGTGGTATTGGGAGTTACAGGTCAGTGCCCACTAAGAAAATGAGGAAAAAGATAACTAATATACAAGAGTTACAGAGACGAGAGAGCGAGGGAGAGGAAGAGGAAGTGGGAGGGAGGGAAGATGTAGAGGATTTAGGTTAGATTAAATCCTACCCTCTCCAGTGTCTTGTGGTTATGATGTTTCCTGTAAGGGCCTGGTGAAGGTTCAGCCATTTGGTCTGACTTTTAGGAAATAGAATTTTATGGTACCATTGCTCTTTGGGTCTAGATTAGTGTTTCCCACCCTTTTGATGCCCTCTCCTCCCTCCCCATCCATCCTAATGCCTAGTCCATGAGATGCTTGCTTGGTACATAAGGTATCTTGGGTAGATTCAGCTTAGGTGCTGTAGGTGAGTGAGACTATGTAGCAATTTTTTCTTTTTTTTTTGTGATTGGGTAAGTTCACTGAGAATGATCTGTTCCAGGTTTAACCACTTTTCCTCAAATTTCTTTGTGTCATTTTTCTTACTGCTGTATAGAATTCCATTGTGTAGATATACCACATCTTATTTATCCATTCTTCTAGTGATGGACATCTGGATTGATTCCAGCTCTTAGCTATTACTAATTGAGCTGCTACAAACATGATTGAGCAAATCTCTTTGGCCTGTGGTTTGAAGGTTTTTGCCAAATGGGACTCTGATCTTCTATGGCTAGATTTATGCTTATTGTCCTAAATAAATGATAATAAATTTCAATCTCTAAGGTATCTGCTATTTCAATGGTTAAAAAAATTATAATTAAAATGAAGTAGAAATTGCAATAGAAAAAATATTTATTTCAAAACATGTGTTACATTAAATGGAATCAAGAAACCAACATGTTCTTCCTTCCTTAAGTTACATATAATTGGCCCTTTGAAATTCTGACTTTGTAAAATGAGTTTATATTGAAAATATTTGAAAAGAGTTTTTTTCCATTTTGAACATAAATTTTCCTTGTCATTATTTGTCAACCTGCAACATAATGAGTATTCAAATAGTATTTATAGTGTAGTAACAATTATAAATATGTGAGAGCATATCCAGATATTATGCGTGAAGAATTATGTTATATGAACACCTGAATATCTCTTTTTTAACATCTTTGACAGACTTTGGAAGTAATTCCCAATGAAATCCCCTGAAAAAAAATCTACATTAAAAATTGAGTCAAAATTTCCAAATTTTACTGAAAAAAATTATGTTCTTTGTTCTTTGTTTGCCTATACCCGTTATTTAGTTATTTATTAACTAATTAATTTATTTTTGAGGTAAGGTCTCACTCTGTCTCAGGCTATCCTAGAACTCACTATGTAGTGTCAGAGTGGCCACGAACTCATGATGATACTCCTACCTCTGCCTCCCAAGTGCTGACATCAAAGGTATGTGCCCCCATGTCCAGCTTCCTTTGTTTGCATTTTTAATTGAAATGTTGAACAACTTATATATTAAATTCTACTTCCTCTACATTCATATAATAATAAAAGTCAATATCTAAAATAACTGGGAATTAAAGGTATTTTCATAAAATTAGAACAAAAAATAGTGACATTGCTCAGTGGCAATTGCTTTTAAAATAATAAAAATAATTCATTTTCTAGTAATTAAAGCTTATTATTCATATATACATTCTATTATCTAGGAACTTCAGATCTTTTTGCCTCAATATGCCTGGTCTGGAATTAGAATTGTGCATCACTATGGTGGCATCAATTATTAATCATGATGTTCCATCTTGGCTAACACATGCCTTACCTCATCATTGAGCTGCTGGTAAAAATGCTTGCACATAGTTTTAATTTATTTCTCAGGTATTCTATAAGTACATTTACCTCTATAGGATTGACCTGAGATATAGACAAAACCTTTTAAACTAGCATGTTATTTTTAATGGCATGTATTTTTGTTGAATTCAAATCTTAAAGTAATTTTTTCTTTATTTTATTTTATATGTTATTTTTAGAGAGAGTGAAAGAGAGAGATAGCAGAACATTGACAGACAGAGAGGGAATGAATTGGCATGTCAGGGCCTCAGCCACTGCAATGGAACTCCAAGTGCTTGCACCACTTAGTGGGAATGTGCAACCTTTTCCCTGCCTCACCTTTGTGTGTCTGGCTTACACGGGATCTGCAGAGTGAAACGTGGATCCCTAGGCTTTGCAGGCAAGTGCTTTAACTGCTAAACCATCTTTACAGCCCTTAAAGTTATTTCTGTCATTTAGTCAATTGGTCTAAACATGAATACAATATAAAACAAAGACAAGACATTAATAATTATCAGGAGTTGATACATAAATGACAGTGAAGAAGTAGGGCAAAGGAGATAGGTAAGGAGAAGACCAACAAAGGTTGTTTCCAGGAGCAGGTACTGGGGATGCCATTCTCTTTGACTTGAAAAGTTTCTGTGACAAGAGAATATTTGTGTTAAAATTTTTCTTTGAATATATTTTTTATGATTAAGTTTAATTATTTATTTTATTTATATTTGTACACATCAGTTTTCCTGGCACATGTTGGAATTAGTGTTTAAAAATATCAAATTTAATAACTAACCCGCAATAAATATGTGGTAGCAGAAAGTACTAAAACAAAACAAAACAAAAAAGTCTATTATGTTCTATTTGAAAACATTGCACTAAAAAGGAACACTGGTTATATCCACACAATCTTTACTGTGATTCAGCTGTGGCTATTTGGGTCACATAATTTAGGATTTTAGTTCATATAACTATGACAACATATATTTAGCAGTAATAAAATGATATTCATTTTAGAGTGTATAACTTTAACTTATTTCAATATACCAGATGATATTTCAGGTTTGTTTTCACTGATAACTCAAGTGAATATCAACAATTGCATTTGATGGCATATTTCTTCTTTTATGAGAGACAGAGAGAGAGAGAGAGAATTGTGCCATCAGGGCTTCCAGCCACTGGTAATATAACTCCAGATGTATGAGCCATCTTGTGTGCATGTGTGACCATCTGCACTTGGATTACCTTGTATATCTGGTTTATATGGGTTCTGGAGAGTTGAACATGGGTACTTAGGCTTTGCATGCAAACACCTTAACCACTAAGCAATCTCTCCAGCCTGATTGGCATGTATCATTTATCTCCTGTAACCTGGGAGAATCTTGTACCACTTTTGTATACAGTTGTATACAGTTTTGTCATACATCATTTTTCTATCATAGATTTTGAAGGGTTTAAGTAATGTTTCTTTAAGAATATGTCAAACTAGTATTTGCTTATAGATAAGATTCAGGCTGGACATATTTGGAAATCATTTCCCCTCTGCTTATCCATTGTTAATCAGTCCAATTTGGATTACTTGGGAACCTCAGTATATGCTGTATTCTCCACATGAATTCTATCTTTTTCATTACAAGTACAAAAAAACCTATACTATTGTGTATGTTCTTGTGTTTAGAGACGTTACTATGCTTTATCTAACAACTATTGTTTGAGGATCACAGCCTTCATTCATTACCATTATAAAGATTCATGACTATTTGGGAGGCTGCAAAATAGTGGGTATTTTTATTATTAACAACATATGTTGTATGGATACAACATGGGTGGTACCCTCTTTTCTCTTGTCCGTGGTCCCATTCCACTGGGGACCTTCCACAGTGGCGTTGCACGTATTCCTCATGGGTTTGTGGGTCATATGTTGCGGGAGCAGCAATCAGATGTTTTGAGGGGTATGTGGGGGGGGGGTGGGTGGCTCTGGGCATGATGTCTCAACCTGTGGTTCTTAGAATCTTTCCACCCACTCATCCTCAAAATTCCCTGAGCCTTGTTGTGAGCTTTAAGTCTACTTAAGTGATGAGTTTTCAGGAGCCTCTGGATCTCTGCTTTGGTAAGTGTTGAGTATCCTCAGAATCTGTCTCCACTCTGGCACTGATTGTCAGGTTCACCATGGAAGTAGGACTATTGCTTCTCTCCCCAATTTCTCTGTGGATTCATCTGTGGATTGTCTGAAGGGGTACCTTATCTCCTTTCGTCTTCCTACCTTCTGAAAAAGAATAGATTCTCCAATAGGTGAAGTCAGCATAGGTTTAATGAGATAAGCATTTTTAATTAAGGGAGAATTTGATTATTCATTCCTTGTTTTAGCCAAAGACTAGTGAAGGTGTGACAATGGAGAGCATAATCTTTTTCTCCATAGGATTCTGATCAGGTTCCCAATTCCAGATATGGTTTCCTCTACACTTAGCAGATCTCTTATCCAATCTGAAAGCTATCAGTTACCTATCAAGGCTGTGTGCCACTGTCACCCTGGTGTGTACATCCTGTCAGGGAGTTTGCTTCTGAGTAGCTTAGACCTCTGGTTTCTCAGACCATTGTTGGCCACTTTCCCCCCAGAGCTCATGTAGTTCTTTTCAGCACTAGAAGGGCTGCCTGGGCACTGGCTATCTTCCAAATTCCAGCCAGGTGTCTCTATGTTCTGTATGGGCAGCACATAGTGTCTTCAGAAATAGGGTCTTACCTTTTGCATCAAGCAGGAAATCAAATGCTTTGACAAAAACCTGTCCTATTTAGAGACTTCATCTGCCTGTCTGATCAAGAGCTCATTTGAGGAAGCCACCCATTTCTGGTACTGAAAGTTACAGGCCAGAGACAAAAAAAAAAAAAAAAAAAAAAAAAAAAAAAAAAAAAGAAAAGAAAAAAGAAAAAGAAAACATTAATTTTAGGCTTCATCCACTCTCTACTGGGTCCTTCTTTTCAAGTGCTCCCCCCTTACTCTTATTGAGGGTTCAATTTCAATCTTTTAGTGCATCTTCTAGGATAAATATTTCTATGTTACCAGGTCATTTTGGGTTGGTTTTGTGTTGTTTCCCCACCTTCCCCTCTCCTCAAACCCTTACATCGCAATTGTCTGGGTCTTGAGTTGCCTATCAGATATATTAGCAACTTGAGTAGGTCCAGATGAGGGGTAAAGATTAATGAAACCATAAGGCATTTGTCTTTCTGTGATTATGAGAGTTTGTTGAGTATGATCTGTTCCAAGTCTGTCTATTTTTCTACAAATTTCATTTTATCATTTTTTTCTTACCACTGAATAAAATTCCATTGGGTTAATATACCACACCTTTGTTATCCCTTCACCTAATGATGGACACATGAGTTGTTTTCAGTTTTTTGATATAATTCTTGTCATAAGGGGACACTTTAAGTGTGCTTCCTTAAATTTTGTACTTTTGTGAAAAAAAAAAATCATATGAACAGAATATGAGGGAACTGCAGCATTCCCAAAACCAACTAAACATCCAGATCATGGTCATACCAGAAGGAGAAGAAATCCAGGCCAGAGGCAAATAGAACACATGCATCAAAATAATTGAATAAAAGTTCCCTAATCTCTCCAAAGAGAGGCCCATCCAGACACAAGAACCACAGAATACCAAATGACAGACTCAAAGAATAAACTCTCCAAAACACATCATTGTTAAAACTCTCCACAGAGAAAACAAAGAGAGAGTGATAAAAGCATCAAGAGAGAAACAACTCACTGCATACAAAGGCATCCAACAAAATTACCTCAGATTTCTTATTGGAAACCTTGAAAGCCAGAAGGGCCTAGAATGGAAGCCTTCAAAGTCTAAATATTGGTTTTTATGAAGTTGTCACTGTTTTTGAGATTTCTTATATAGCATCTTAATCTCTCTTTACCTTTTGAATATTTAAAGGGATTTATCATGTGTAGTCCTGTGAAATATTTTTAAAAATTAATTTTTGAAAGGCTAAATTTGTACTGGCAATATTATACAGTTCCACTAGGTATTTGCTCATTATGAATGAAAATATACATATTCACAAAAAGAACTCCTTATGAATATTAATCACAACTCTCTTTAAAATGATCCCAATGTCTTTCAACAATCTGACACATGATTCTTCTGGTATCTTTTCAATGGAAACTATTCAGCAGTATAAATAGTTAACATATGAAACAATCATTTAAGGTTCAAAATAATTATTGTTAGCAAAAAAAAGGGGAGCCAGATATTGACAGGCATGATAGAGAACACTTGCAATTGCAGTTCTTGGGGTGTAGAGGCAGAGTAATCAGGAGTGGAAAGGTTACATAAGACCTTATTTCAAAAAAGATGAAAATGAAAGACATGCAAACATAAAATCAAATAAAAATAAGTGCACACTGAATGATTTCATTCTTACAAGTTGTTAGAATATCAAAATCTGAAAGAAAGACAGTTTAACCTAAGAAAGGACAGCACAAAGGAGGTGGGAAAGGAAGGATATACCCAGTGGTAAGATGTAATTTTTGTAGGATAATGCATATGGTCATGATCTATATCATGATGGTCATATATGACTTTAAGGTATAAGATATGTCAAATTTTATCTACTGTTAAACTTCAAATATATGCAGATTATATTATGTTCTACTGCAATGCATTTTAAAAAGAGTAAAAAATTTATAAAGGAGCTGCTTACAACCATGTCCAACTTTCACAGAAAGCAACATAATACCTTTTTAAAAAACATGGTAAAAAATTACCTGGTTTACCCAGAAGGCAGAAGTTATCTCTCTTTATCAAATCATTTCAATATACAAATATCTTTAGAAATATGATCTTGAACAAACTGCCACAGTATCTTTATTCATATGGAGTATAAAAATGCAAGTGGCTCAAAAATATTGTTTTCAAACATAATGTGGGATGTTGGCTTTCTCACATGTTGTTAACTTTGTTGACATGGATTGGCTCTTACACCTTTCAAATTCATGTTGTATATTTTTATTTCCTCCCTTTCATCATCTTTCCCCTTGTCTCCCTTACTTCTATCCTAGTTCCTTTCCCCCCTCTTGTCTATCATTCTGTTATCCCTTCTTTCCATCTTTCTTCCTCTCTGTCGTTCGCTTTCTGTCCCATCAGAAGTGATGTCTTTTTTATGTTGGATATAATAAGAGATTCTACTTTACTCTTTTCTCAGACTTGAGTTGGCTCATTTTCCAAAGATTCTTGAGTACTGCTTTGTGAGAAACTCATACAATCATAATTATTAAAAAAAACTCTGTCATATTTCAAGATTTTTCTTATACTTTTTCCATAGTTTATGCTCAAAAGCAACTGTGCATATGTATTAATCTCATAAGTGTTTTTTGTAATGTTTCCAGGCCAGTTTCTTTTTATTTCATCTTAGCTTTCTCTATTTAATAAACAAATACATATCTTCTTAAAAGATAACACCATTTTTATCAATTATTAGAGTTTGTTATTGACAAATCATCAGTTTTATATTTAATGTAAATGAAGAATGCATGGCTATAGATGTTTTAGTGCAGTTGATAACCAGAGAAAAACAGCCACCCCCAAAAAAAATTAATGGAAAGAATGAATATATATTTGAGTCCCACATAATACTGGATTTTTTTATTCAAGCAGTCACAACATTTATTTATAATATTGATTTCCATAAATTTAAAATAATTACTGGATCAAAAACCTTACTTATTATTGTAATTACCTTTGTGTTTCTGGGAGAAAATACATGACCAAAACATCTTATGGGAAGAGAAGGAATATTTTAGTTTACATACTCAGGAACAAGCTTAATATTGGCATAAAAATAATGGCAGAGCGTAGTCTAAACATCATATCCTATTATAAAACATCTTAGAAAACTTCAGCAAAAGAATGAGCTAAGTGCTGGCAAGGAGGAGCTGGATATAACAGCCCTAAGCTCAGCCCTGGAAAAACATTATCTATAGCAAACTTCTACCACCCCAATTGCTACCAGCTAAGGACAAAACATTCAAAACACATGATTTTATAGGCAACGTCTGATTCAAACAGCCACATATCACCAAAGCTTCCCCAAACTCATGACCATCTCAAGATGTAAAATTACATTCAGTCAGCATTTAAATTCCCCACAGATTTTACCAGTCCCTTCACTGTTCCGATATCCCCAAAGTCCAAAATGTCTTAACTGTGAAGCCGTAAAATCAAAACACAAGTTAAATACACATAGTGGCACAAAGTAAACATTCTTACTGACAAAGAAGGCATGAAAAGAAGCAGTGGCAAGACCAAAGGCAAGCAGGGAAAATATCAAAACCTATAGTGCTATGTCTGGCACAGAGGACCTTTGACAAATTCCTAGGGATTCCATTTCAACCCCTCTAGCGAGCTTTCCCTCAGCCCAGAAATATCTCCATTTTGAGCCAGTAGCACTTGTTGGCCGACTTTACACAGTCCAAAATTCAGGGGTATCCACTGCAATGTGGGTTTCCTAATAACATGGCCTTCCAGGGTCTCCACACAGAGATTACAATAACCCCATGTTATGTCATCTACTGGTCATGTTTAAAAAATTTAAAAAAAAAAAAAAAAACATGTTGGGTTTATTTTTGGTCTGTTTGGTGATGAAGTGTTGGGGGCCTCTGGGTCTCTGGATATATGATTTGGTAGGATATTTTGTGGAAGAGGGGGAAGAAAGAATGTCAGAGCCACATTTTAGGTCATGATACCCAGAGACATTTCTCCTCCCCATAACTGTGGGCTAACTCCACAATGCATATACCTCAACAACGAGGGGCCAGGGGGAGGGGGTAAGACATGGATGAGCCTAACAATGGTACCAACTTTGACTATTCACTGAGTACAAAACTAATTAATAAAAAAAAAATCCCATAAAAAACAAAACAACAACAACAAAAAGACATTTTAAATCCTGTGATCATCTCTCTACTGCAGTTACAATATTTTCATAGGACTAAGTTTTAATGTTTGAATTTGAATGTATGTCTACCAAAACCTAAGATATTTTATATTAAGATTAAAATTTAAATCTCTAGAAGCCTGCTGGATGAGCTTTCATTGGGAGCCAGTCTTTTAGTATAGTCTTAAGGTTTGTTCTGAGCCAGTTTGAGCCCTGGCTGTTTATGCTTATTGGTGCTGGCTATTGTCTCTCTGTTATCAATGCATACTAGAGTGAGCCAGCTTGTTCTACCATGATGAAGCTTCTACTGGATTCTTTAAGGCTGAAATAAACCTTTCCTCCCATAAGCTGCTTCTGGTCAGGTGTTTTACTAGGCAACAAGAAAGCAACTGCAACAAAGATGGACTACCAAATTCATTAATCCTGGTAGGAATAAAACTGACTTTAAAGAGCAAGGAAACTATGTTATCATTCTTCTTTCATGTCCCTTCTTTTAAAAAGGGTTAGCTTTCACCTACTACCCTACTGCAGAATAGCTGGCACCATCTCAGTGGTGGTAATCTCTCAAACAATTGGAGCTGACCTGGGCTTCAGTCTTTGACCCAGATTTTCATTTCTTTATGTTCCATGTTCTTCTGCTGTATGTTTCATCATTACTTTCCAAATTTACTTAAGTTCTAAGGACACAAATTGCCCAGTTCTTCCATAGTTCTCTACTCCTCATAAGTAAAGCCTCACAGTCCATAGTTCTTTCATCATTTGGCCTTTCATCTCTCACCAGGATGGTCCATCAAGCTGTGTTCAGAGTATTACAGGGCTTCACATATTCTAAACTTTCCATTCCTTCCAAGTTCCTCATGCAAATCAGTACTAAAAGTTTAAAATCCACATAGTCAGATATCTACCAGCAATAACCCATTTCATCTGATACTAATTTTGGTTTTTAGATGCTTTCTAATTTCTGGAATGAAACACCCAACCAAAATCTGCTGATGAGACAAGATGGCTTAGTTTTGCTTATATTCTCAAGGGAAAGCTTAACAATGACAGGATACAAATGGCACTACAGAGAATAGACCCCCTCTGCCACACTAGATGGAAAATAGCAAACAGTGACCCTAGCTCTGGAAAGTGGGTGTTGGCTATAGATCCCCTATACCCACCCCCTAGCAAAATAACTTTCTGCCCAAATCTCCACCTCCCAAATTACCACAAGCTGGGGATCAAGCATTCAAAACATATCACTCAGGAGCCATTTCCAAAATATAAATAATAAATAAAATGTGAGATTTGGGAGATATCTGATTCAAACTACCACACCAATAGCATATCATATCAACACATTTTTATATTTCATGAATATAATGTAATAGTATAATATAACATTTATATAATAAATATATGAACCACAAATATTTGAATTTCAGCACAGTGTGGTGGGCCAAGTCGGTCAGGTGGAGGGCATCAGGTACAAGTGCAATTATAAAGTGAAAGTAGAAACAGTAGAGTTCATAGTGAGACCAGGAGAGTATGACAATAAAATTATTACAGTAAGGACTAAGTTAATTTTTAAAAGTACATTTTCTTACACTTGTTTGCATTTTATTGGTTTATTAGTGGTTTCCTAAGGAGCTTATATTTTTACCAACTCTTGATAAATTTTATATAATAATGTATTTGTATCTATTTTATGCTAATAAGTGAAAAAAATAGCCTAGTCCCTCTATACATTTTATGCAGTCACAGCTTAATTTACTTTCTCATAATTTTTGATATTTCTAGGCTACATATTAATCTACAACTTTTTTCAAATAGTCACAAATCTCTAAAAAGTTGATTCACTTATATCTGAAACCCTGCATTTCAAATCTGTGTCTCTTGGGTCAGTTTTACTTTGAATATATAATGAATATGCATATGTAGGTGTTTTTGTATGTACATAAATGTGTGGTAAAAATGAACAAGGACTCAGAGAATCTACAGGTATTTAGATTTTTCATAAGATATAAAGCTTTGTGTATTTTACCTTTTGGGGATTAAGTTTTAGCACTTATAAACGCTAGATAAAATATGATTCCTGAGGCTTTCTTTAAGACAGTCCATTACAAATATTTAATAAACTGGGCACGGTGGTGCATGTCTGTCGGGCTCCTTTCCAGGCAGGTAGGTAGTGCCGAGGGAAGGACCAGTCCTGTTGGTTCCTCCCTAGGGGTTGAGGGGATGATGAGCGTTGGACGACCCAGACCTCTCCTGGCCACTGGAGAAAAACCACACTGAGTCGGGAGTCTTTTTGATGTAGGAACTTGCAGAAAAAACTCGCTTCATTACTTTGAGCAGTTGCCTATATCATGTTGGGGATGAAGGCGGGGATTTTAGGATGAGGGGAGAGGTAAGGGCCAATAGTAAACTTTAACTATTGAAATGGTAATTACAATTTCCATGCTGAGGTGGCAGGCCAGAAGCCATTTGGCGTCTTGCTGAGTTCTAGCTGGCCAGAGACAGGTTGCCAAACTTTAGCTAGGCTCAGGAAGTTCCACTAGGTCTCATGCCTTGGCCTTTCAGAGCCCAGTACATGCCTTTAATCCCAGTACTAAGGAGGCAGAGGTAGGGGGATCACTGTGAGTTTGAGGCCACCCTGAGACTACATAGTAAATTCCAGGTCAGCCTGGAAACCCCTACCTCGAAAAACAAAATAAACAAAATAAATAATAATAATAATGGTTTAGATCATCTACTTAAAATATAATTAGACTCCAGTTCATGATGCTTTGTTTCTATATGTATTATTTTCGTAAGTACTGGAGATAAAGCTCAGTGGTACAACACTGGCATAACATATATATAAGGCTCCAGATTAAATTCCTAGAACAAGAAAACTTCTAATATTTCTGTCTACGTTTATCACAAGTGCTTGAATTGTAGTTGTATTCACCTATGTCAGATATTCATACTTTGATTGTTATCTTAGTCTGTTTTGCATTGCTGTAAGAAAATGCCTTACAGGGGGTTATTTCTATAAAGCAGAGATTCATTTATTTAAATATTAGAGTCAGAGAAGTCCAGAATCAATCAAGGAGGCTTGCGTGGCAAGATTCTTCTTCTATCATGATAAATTCACATACATAGGGGAGAGGGGTGAGAGGAGAGAGAAAGAGAGAGAGACAGAGAGAGAGAGAGACAGAGAGAGAGATATCAAATACAAGATATAAGAAAGGACCAAGTTTGCTTTTATACCAGACCTTCTGTAATGATAATCAACACATTTGGGTGATGACATGAACTATCCATGAGGCAGCCCCCTTATGATGTAACTACCTTTTAATATTTTTCAATATGGCTCTATCTGCAATATGATTTCCTGTTATAAAACTTATGAAATCATTTTAACAGTTCAGTTGTATTCAATTCCACACACTACTACTACTACTAGTAATGTTTTTGTGTTATTACAGCATTTTATGGGTAACGACTTTTCAAGCATTATTTCATTAAGATTTTTCAAAAGTCTTTAAGGATATGAAATTACATTTTAGTTACATAACATTAAAATTAATAATAAGTTTTATTTTGGAAATGTTTAATAAAGTATAATATGCAGCAATTTCCTTCTGATATTACTCTTCCAAATCTTAGTTAATCAGATGAAATTTAAGCTGCATCACTATCCTTCTGCAAACAAAAGGAGAGTTTGATGGAAAATACTTACCAGTATAGTTCTTTTCTCTGTTGGCACAATTTCTTTATGGGATTTAGGATAGAGGAGGTCCTAAAATAACCTGATTTACTTTATATGACATTTTGAGATAATCCAAAAAAAAAAAAAAAATCCCAGAAAAACAGGGGAGTGGGTACATTCTGTCTTGCCTCTCCTAAGATGTGTAACATTTAATGTATCAGATCATTAAAAATAATTGCATTGGAGCTGCTAAGATTCAGAACAAGAAATTAGCTGATGCAGTTTAAAAATCACTGTATTTAATCTTGAAGGATGAAATAAAGTTAGCCTGCATTTACTTTGTTGTTGTAAGAATGAGAATTGAACAACTATCACTATATTCATAGTGCCAATAATTCTAGTCTGTAACACTTCTGCACAACATAATTCTTATTTTTACAAGACAACACATTATAACAATTTAATTTTCAAGTATTTGAAATGTGTTTATTATGATCCAAATATTTAGTTAAAAAGTCAGTTCAGGAGCCTCCACATGTGATATATATTGACTTTCTATTCTGTATATAAGATAAAGTGATTGTATGCCTTCATTTTCTTATAGCTAACAAAACAATGTTGTGAAGTCAGGAAAATAAAGGGTTTTTTTTTTATTCACCTTCGTGTTTTATTTTTAGATCTTATATTCAATAGTATATTTCCAGTTATATTACAAAATATAACATGAGGAGAGTTTGCTTAAGGCCTATGACTACCAGCTTGGGACTAAAATACTAGTGTTTCTAACAAACATGATGATTAACTTGAGCTGTCTTTATTTTTATAATAAAGTCAGTCTGATACAGTTGTAATAACTTGCTTTTAAAATTTTTTATTATGAAATAATAAAGCCAACATAAAATGTTTTATAAACACTGTTGGAAAGCCCCAAACAACTAAACTTGATTTAAAAGTTGTCTGGAAAATATTAATGCCATGTGATAGCTCAGTATTTTATATCAGATGTTATATGTATGCATTAATTTGGTATGTAATAGTTTTCCAATGATTCTTTTGCTTCTTGGACATGGTTTCAGCAGTTTGTTCTGCCATGAGTTGCCATGATGTGCTTCCTCACTGACTACCTCAAATCACTCCCACATGTCAATTCATCTGAAATTTCCAAACTAAGAAAAAAAAAATCTTTCTTCCTTACAAGTTAATTATCACAGATATTTGATTCAGTACCTGAAAGTTGGTCAATGTATGCTTTCTGCTTATTTACATTCTTATGAAGAACTATATGTATTTCATAGAGAAATAAAAACATCAGTCACAGTAACAAGGATAAAGCAAATTAGCTATAACTATGTAAATGGAGAAAAAAATAAGAGTATCAAGGCTGAATCTATACTTAAATTGGAGTAGTTAGGATCAGATATCAAGGCACTTATCAGCAAAATATGAGGTCCATCCATGAGATGACAACAGAGGAAAATATAATAATATGGAACTATTTTCATCCACAGTGAGAAGGTGGAAAAGGCAATAACAGGTTCAGTCACATATATTTTATGAAGCTGGCTCAGGAGCCCTTAGAAGAAAACTGACATGAGAACAGTGAACCAATCCCAAACAACCATGTATATCCATTAGTTCATGTGATAATCAACAAATCCTCCAGATTAAAATCTGGTGAATACAATCAGGAAATGGTCACATTTAGAGAGGTCAATAAGCTAGAATCCTGTCACAGAGTGTTGATGTCACATAAACCCAGAGTACTGAGGACTACTGCTCATTCTTTTAACTTTTGGTATTTACTAGGAGACAGAGAATGAACAGGCAGGGTACTGGTATTGGTTCGCCTTAGATTACAAATGCAAGAAGTGGGGAAACAATGATTAAGAATCCCTGACAATGATTCTACTTCAACAGCTAAAGTAGTATCTAGCATAGAATTGTGCAAAGTATTGTTTTTGCACCAAATGCAAAGCCCAGCCATTATTTCTGCATTCCCAAATTCTCAACCTTAAGGAAATGTCTTTATATATGTACATATGCACATTCTCAGAATGCATAACAAAACAATATACAGCAAAGGCTTTAGAGGGTGGGGAAATGGCTCAGTGGGTAATAGTGCTTCTCTTGCAAGCATGAGGGTCTGAGCTGGCAGGATTACAAACTTCAGCACCCAAATAAGAGCCAATAGGGCCACAGCATGTACCCCCAGTCCTGCTGGAAGCAGAGGCTGAAGGATCTCTAGTTATCACTTATCATCCAATCTGACAAAAAGAAAAAAAAACGAAAGAGAGAAAGAAACAAACAAAGAAAGAAAAATAAAGGAAGAAAGACAGAAAGGAAGGAAGGAAGAGGCAGCTTTGGATTGAGAGAGAAAGTCCTAAATATCTCAAGGAAGCAATATACGAAGAGCAGGAAAAGAGGAAGAGTCCTGATATTTGGCTCTCACAAGTCTGTGCATGGGGCACAGCATCAGCACACACAGAAGCATACTCAGTGCATATACGCACCACACATTCTACGTACACTCAAACAAAGGGGCATTAACTCTTCATAACATATACATTATTTACTATTCTCAGTTTTACCGAGTGTGTAAATGATGATTTTTTTTTCATGTCTGCATGTATGAGGCACACATGTGTATCTGTATGCATGGTCCCATGTGTTTGGACATGTGTGTGTCAGTGCCTATGCTTATGTGTACCTGTGTGTGTAGAGGCCATAGGCTAATGTCAGCTGTCTGTCTGTATCTCCCTTCACTTTATTTACTGAGACAGAATCTCTCATTTCAACCACGAGTGTGCTGACACAGTTAGATTAGTGGGCCAACTTGCCCCAGCATCACCTGAGATCCTCACACTTGCATGTCATGTGCTTTATCCACGGACCTGTCAAACTAGTCCCTGAAACTACCAATTTTTGAGCTAGAAAAATTAGATAATTAGTTCCAAATCATGCTTGCAAAACATAGTAAACAACTACAATTTTGATTATCTTGAGATCCTAACCTTATTCCATAGATGCACCAGAGGTAGTTGAACAACAGAAAAAAAGTTTCTTAGATGACTAATAATGCCAGATATACTGTTCTTGTTTTTGCAATGGTTCATAATAACCCATAAACTTTACTCATAACAAGTAAAAGAAATTAAAGAAGACTCTCCCTACTAAGAGGTTATGGGCACACTGCTCCCTACTGATTTCCTGAGTCAGCATTATCATGGTGCCTCCAGCTTCTATCCAAATGTCTTAGCTATTATAAGTCTATGGGAAAAATACTAGATGTTCTTCTTTCCAAAGCCACTGGATCAGACGTAGGCATTGCCAGTTGTTCACTAGTTTATTCTCTATCATTCAGCCCATCCATCCATCAAAATGTGGTTTCACCACTCATTATATGCTAAGCCATATTTTCTATATGCTAAGCTAAGTTTCTATGGTTCAATGTTAGATAAAGTAATTACCTCTGCTAGCTTCTAAGCCATTGGATATAAACACAAAAGCTTGGAAAGAAAGGAAGCAATGGACGGAAGGAGGAAGACCCAGAGAGCAACAAGCATCTTGAGGTAGTCAAAGACAGAATGTAAGTAAGTATTGAGGTTGGCCCAATATCATGAGCAAATACAATGGACAGCAGAAGATAAGAAGTGGGAAGAGGCAGGAGGACATGACGACATAATTGTTGTCAATTTCTTTTCACCCTGAGAAAAAGAAAAAGAAAATAGAAACACCTCAAAAGCAAATAACTAAACTTTTTTAGTATTCACTTTAGCAACTACTGAGATTGCATATGTTAATCTCAAAATTTCTTAATTAGCCAACCTTTTATGTTTTTTTCCAAACAAGATCAGACGTCACACTGTTCTAGAGGGGACGCTTCAGACAGCGAGGACACAGCAGCACGGGATGCAGAAGCTAACCCAGCCCCTGGATGCATTGTGACCGCATTCCTGAGAAAGAAATGACTGCTTCTGACTGTGGTCTTCAGAGCTGCGTTACCTGAAAAATAACACTTTGGAACCTTGAAGAACAGATTCGATTTCAAACATGCCAAAGCCTGGGAAGATCTCCTGGCCAAGAATAAAATAAGACACTTTGTCTATGCCACAGTGCTCCTGTGGAAAGCACATAAGCTATATGGAAAGAAATCAGTGGAGCAGAACCTGTTGAAGACACATTCCAGCTTAAAGAGAAGAGCTTTGATGAAAAAGCTGCCAGTGCTCTTCAGTACAAACACAATGTGCTAATAAACCCAGCACTCATCAACAGGAATGATTTCCATTATTATTATTATTTAACGTATTAACTAATTTTAATTGTATTTACTTTACCATTGTTATTGCTTTTTGGTGTGTATGTGTGTGGTGTAAAGGTATGTATGTGTGTCCATGTGTGTATGAAGGGGTGTGTGTAGGCCTGAGGTCACTGTCTGGTATCTCCTTCAATTGCCTTCCACCTTATATTTTGAATAGGCTCTCTCCTTGAACTCAGAGCTCACTGAAAACAGCTAGATAAGTTAGTCAACAAGGCCAGAAAATCCGTCTAGCACTGATCACAAGTGGGTACTGCCATAACCAGCTTTTAAATGGGTTTTAGGGGTCCAAACTTAGGTTCTCATGCCTGCTAAGCAAGATCTTTACCCACTGAGCTACCTCCTCTGTCCCTAAAAGGCAGATGTTTTTTTTTTTTAATTTATTTATTTGACAGTGACAGAGAGAGAGAAAGAAGGAGAGAGAGAGAGAGAGAGAGAGAGAGAGAGAGAGAGAGAGAGAGAGAGAGGGAGAGGGAGAGAATGGGCACACTAGGGCCTCCAGCCTCTGCAAACGAACTCCAGACGCGTGCGCCCCCTTGTGCATCTGGCTAACGTGGGTCCTGGAGAATTGAGCCTCGAACCAGTTTCCTTAGGCTTCACAGGCAAGTGCTTAACTGCTAAGCTATCTCGCCAGCCCAAAGGCACACGTTTTTAAAAGACAATTTGAAAGATTTATAGACAAAAATAGAAAGTCACCTTAACTCCCCTCACAAGGACCAGTCCAGCCACCAGGACTATGTTGAGAATGGCATCCAGGATACTCCAAACCATCACATGTGCTGTCAGCATGGGTTCTCAGGGAGAGGGCCAGCAGTCATTTTCACTGTCTCTGTGCCTCCTAAAAGTAGAATGAATGTGACATGTCTACAGCAGAGTGGTTTATGGTCTCTTTCCATAGACGGCTCAGATACATCAGTGCAATTCTTAAGTTATACTGGCTTTTTTCCCCATGTTTCATGACCAAAACAGAAGTCAGCCTTCATATATTTGTTTATATTTAAGGCCAAACTATAGTAACCATTTGTTTAAAATCATATACATTACTAATAATAAAAGTAATTTTTCTAGACTTCTGTTTGAAAGTAATTCCTGTGTTAACCAACTCTGATTTAATATGAAGCTTTCAATTTAAACTTTCAGACTATATAAATATTAATATATTCATTGTAACTCATAGTTGCTTCTCCAGACAAGTCTCTACAAATTTCCTTTATTTCTCTTTTTCTCATCTTCTGAAAAGATCCAGTGCTTAAAAATAAGTTGCATTAAATTCCTTTTGGAAATATTGACATACCAAATTAAATTATATCATAGTCATATGATTGATTTATATATGATTTATTTATTTAGCTCCTTTTAGATTTTGATCAGCCTTCCTCCATCTTTCCTTTACTCAATCTCATCCCCTGACCTCACTTAGGCCTTTTCACCCCTATTAATCTATTCCTGTATGAACATATACACAATATCATCCCATTAAGTCTGTCTTTTTTGGACAATGGAATACACAGGAGCCATAGATTGTTACCAGAAAAATTTCAGTGCCAGGGATTGGATACCTTCCAGTGAGTTTTTGGCCAGAGAGGTCCCTGATGCTCCCTATAGCAGACAGTTTCAGGTTCACTGAGATGAACTTCCAGACCAGCCACTTATGGAAGAAGGGATATTTATTGAAGCCTACAGATCCAGGGGAAGTTCCATAAATGACAGAAGAAGTTGGCCTACCTTCGCAGGACCAAGCAGAGAGAGAGAGAGAAGCACAAGCAAAAAGCCAAAAGCCACACAGCACAACACACTTCAGGAATTCCAGCTAGCCACACTTTGTATTCCTTTAGATTGAAATCTGAAATGTACCATCACACATTAAGATTCACCTAGTGACACTGCCTCCAGCCAGGTGGCTGCAGGTGCAAACTACAAACAAATTTAAAAAAAAACAAAACTGAATATATTGGGGGCCATCTATTCAAACCACCACACTGCCAAATCATTACAAGCCATGGCCAAGGGCCTTGGTTTCCCACCAGGAAGAGATGGTAAGGCCCTATTGCTGAAGACTATACATACTTGGGCAGCAAGATCACTGAGAAATCCTGCTGGAAGTGAGCTGAAAACCTCCTCCGTGTAGACCACTTGACAGAAAGCTGGAAAAAGCCACACTGCATGCAGCTCAATGGAAGAGAGAGAGAAATCACCAGTGAAGATACTCCACAGTAGATAGTGCAAGCCTTATATTTGGCCATACAGGCCAAATGAGCCAATGGGTACGATAACAGCACATCTGCTTGGGGGAACCAACTGCCCTCTAATTTGACTGGAGGCCCACTCCATGGGAGGGAATACATCCTTGATATTGAAAACCTACTACAGGGGTTTAGTCATGAGCCCTGGGGGTGTAACATCTACTGCTGTCTGGCTAAATGTATATACTATGGTCACCAAACTTCCCAGTAAGCACTTCCCTTAATGTTCATACCCATATATTAATGCCAGTCTCACTTTTGGTTAAAGAAGCTTCTCTTTGAAGATGGCAGTGACCTGGGGATGACTCAGAAGGCATCATGGTGCTGAGAAGAAGTGACAGACGAGTGCTCAGCACTGCAATATCTTTATCACACCTTCCAAGGCTCAAGGTCCATTGAGGCAGAGCTGGTGGAAAGAATGTAAGAGCAAAAGGAAGGGTAGGACTCTTTACAACATGCTCCTCCAGACACAAGATGGCCTGGATACCCATTACCTCACAGTACCTGACGCTACTTACACAAGACCATCATAATAGGAGGAAAAGATGATGACATCAAAATAAAGGAGAGACTGATTGAGAGGCAGAGGAGATATGATGGAGAGTGGAGTTTCAAAGGGAAAAGTAGGGGGACAGAGGGAATTACCATGGGATATTGTTTACAATCATGGAAGTTGTTAATTATAAAAAATAAGAAAAATAAAAATAAGCAAAATAATGTTGAACACACACCATCTATCTATCTATCTATCTATCTATCTATCTATCTATCATCTATCTATAATCAATACTCATAAAATAAACTTTTAAGCTGGATGCAAATTCTACATATTTCCAAAATAAAGG
Source organism: Jaculus jaculus (assembly GCF_020740685.1). Lineage (NCBI taxonomy): Eukaryota > Metazoa > Chordata > Mammalia > Rodentia > Dipodidae > Jaculus > Jaculus jaculus. Next base: position 153,801,936 of record NC_059103.1, on the reverse strand, counting down.
GCATACAAATCAGTGAGATAAAAATCCTACAAATAAAATATGAGACCCTTGGGTGATCATGCCATCTCTGGTGGTACGTCCTGTCACCAGCATAGCAGGTAAGAGCACTATCTGAAGTACACTTCCCTCCTATGACCAGGAACACCATAAATAGCAGGTAATTTCACACAGCACAGCTTTTGCCCTTGACAACATCTATGTGAGTATGGATGAAAAGTATGCGTTGAGCTGGCTTCTGAGGAACTTTTCCACTTCTGTTACTATAAAGCATGTGTAACAGATCTGGGAACTGCATTCCAAGCAAACAACACAGGCCTGCTCTATTATATCCATACCAGAGGTCCTTGTCTACCTCATTTTAAAAACTATCACATATCTTTTGAGGAATGTGTACATAATCTCAAATGGTCAAGAAAAATGTTGCTCACTTGAAGGAGTATCATAGTAATCTAACAAACATCTACGATGGGGATGATTTGGATAGGTTACAGTCAACATCGGCTCAGGTGTCTGATCACATTGTGATGTCCAGAGGTAACCATTGCTAGGAAGGACTGTTAGTGTCACTTAACAGAAACATTAACTGATGCAAAGGAAGTAAAGAATCACGTAGACTCTCAATTCTATGTGCAGGAGATGATGTTTAAAAGGGACCAACACATATGACAAACTGGAAAGAGAAATAAATAAAATATAACAAATTTATATTTGAATTTCATACTTAATGTTTATTATCAAATATTGTGTTAGGCTCTCTAAGGATGGAAACTACTTGAATGGAGTTAGAGGCTACATGTTCCCACAGTGGTCCTCCTTTGACAGAGAGCTTGAAAACCAGTAACTATTCATTTCAAAGAGCTGGAAGCCTCAGGATCAGGGAAGCAACTGAAGAATTTCTAGTTATGGGGATGGTTTGGAATTCTTGATAGTCACTGTGGACAGTGAATCACCAAAATATTCAGCAACTATAGTCTGATGTCTCCAGTGGTGGCAATAGTAGAAAGTGTTCCTGTGAAAGGAAATGACCTTTAGTTTCTCCTTCATATAGACCAGGTTGTCTTGAACTCATTATATGGTAGTATAGGAGGACCTTGAACTTCTGAATCACCTGCCTCCACCTCTCAAGTGTTGGAATTACAGGAGTGTCCACCTGGTAGTTTGTCTGCATTGTTTTTCAAGAAGACACCCTCTCCTGGAAGCCTGTGGCTTGCTGCGTTCTTTCAGATTCCTTTCCCTTTCTCCCTCTTGCTCTGTTCTCCATGACCCATTGCTCCTTTTTCCTCTTTTCTATGTTTATTATACTCTAGACTTTGTGCAAGTGATGCAAGTTAGCAAGTTCTCTATCGCTGACCTACATTTTCAGCCCATAGGCCCTTTTTTCAGTTGCTTATTTATGAGGAATGAGAGGGGGAGGCTTTTCTAGCATTTTTCCTGGGTTAGCACATAACAATACCTTATTTTCTAAGGACTACAGAGAACAGCTTCATAACAAGCTTTGGTTTTTAAGCTTGAAAGAAAACACTAAAATTGTTGTATACAATTCTACAGTTTAGACTTTCCCTGTGCCAATCAGAAGCATGTTTTATTTTCTTATTTATATCTTTTCAAAGAGTCCAATACTTCTATTTGCTTTTACTAAAAATGTGAGTGTCCTTTATTAAATTTTCAACTATTATTATTTAACAGAAAAATTTTAAGTTTCTTAAGATACTCAATGAAATCTGATAAGATCTAATGGATAGCTATTTGTTCAGCATGGGCTTTTCTCCTGGCTCACCATCTCGGATGGATTTTCTCATTTATCCAACTGACATTAGTAGTCCCTCTGTTCAACTATTTAATCAATGTCTGTTTCTTCCAATAAAATTATGAAGGTGAGCATTCTCCAAGTGAGTTGGGTTCTCTTTTCCTTTCTGTTCCTTAGTGCCAGCTTATTTTTACTTTGGGAAATATTTTTTTTGTATATATATATATATATATATATTTTTTTTTAATTAATGAAGTGAATTTGGTTAGAGTATTAGTAAATTTTATCCAGGAGCTAATGAACTCTGTTTCTAATTTATATCCTGTGGAATTTTTGTTCTCATTATAATTATATTAGTACAGAGTAAATACTCCTTTCTGGTTAAGGAGTTGGATGCAATGATTATGAGTCTTCATTCAGTAGAAAATTTTACTTATGAAAACTCATGTATAAATCACAACTCATAGAAATAGCAGAATAAGGGCTGAATGAATGGTATAGTGGTTAAGGAATTTGTTGGCAAAGCCAAAGGATCCAGGTTCAGCTCCCCATTATCCATGTAAAGCCAAATGTATAACATGGCACACGTGTTGTGTTTAGAGTTCATTTGCAGTGGTTAGAGGCCCTGGTGCCCATTTTCTTACTCTATCTGCCTTTCTCTCTCGCTCTCTCTCTCTCTCTCTCTCCCTATCTCTCTCTTATATATAAAATATTTTTTAAAAGAAAAACCTAGTCAAAGCATAATGTTAAAGATGCAAGGTGATCTCATGAAATTTGAGACTACAATATACCTTTCTTATTTTACTCAGGCCAACATAAAATACAATATATTAAATCTAAAAAATAATGCAAAATCTTCTCCTGAGTTTTGAAAGATGTCTACAAGTTTCATTTCTACTGATGGCATGCTTCTTATATTGTACATGGCTGCATTGTCCCTGTCTTCCTATACTGTTTATCCTGAAAACACCCTAGTCAAATGAAACTAAGCTCATTGAGCTCAAATTATTACTTTGTTTAAAACTTCCTCCATATACAGATAACTTCTAAGGTACTGATGGATTTAAGCATATGAATTTCAAGAACTAAAAATATAGTCAAAAATTCTCTTTGTAAATAAATTGTTGACAGACAGTTTAAAAGAAAATCCTCTCCCTGTGATAGTTGAAATCTACAAAAACATGTAAGTTTCTTTAGATAGGATATAATGAGTGAAAAGAAGATTACTAGAGAGACATGTGGTTTACCTTGTCTCCAATGTGGATACTTCAATTGTCCCCTGAGGAAGCAGGGATGAGAAGAGGCCTCCAAATCGATTTCAGTTGTTCTACTGGAGAAGATTTGGGCTTGTTTCCAATCTGGAGATCCAGGGAACAAAGCTCACTGAGGATACCATTACCCTAACCTTGCACCAGAGCAGTCCCAGGACAAGGGCCAGAATAAACTAGGGAAACTGTTTTAATTGAGGTAGCTTCATGGGCATTCTTTTGTCTCAAGTTATTGTTCTACTGGATTTTAGGGTATAAGTTTTGGTTTCAGCAGCCACACAAGCTACCTGTCCCCATATCTCAGTTGAATTTTATTATTATTATATTTAATAATAACAATAATAATGGAGAAAACCAGAAAAAGATTTATTTAATGTGTATTGGGCTCCTTTCCGCACAGGTAGTGCCAAGGGAAGAACCAGGCCTGCTGGTTCTTTCCTAGGGGTTGAGAGGATGATGAGCCTCGGAGGACCCAGAAACCTCTCCTGGCCACCAGAGAAAAAACCACACTGAGCCCAGAGTCCTTTAGAAGCAGGAGCTCAACTTTATTGTTAGAGGCGGGTGTTTATATAATGTTGAGAAAGAAGGCGGAGACTTTAGGGTGGGGTGAGATGTAAGGGCCAATAGCACACTGTGACCTTTGAGATGATTGGTTGTAAGTGCCCATGACAGGAGACTCTAACTTCCTGTGCAGAAGTGGCAGGCCAGGGGCCAAGCCCTCAGCTGAGTCACAGCTGGGCGGAGGCAGTTAGGCTCAGGAAGTTCCAGTAGGCCTCACGTCCTGGCCTGTCAAGGCCCAACAAATGTGGCCAAATTAGGAGGAAAAAAAAAAAACAAAAAGGGTTCAGAGGACTCCTCCCCAAGTTTTGGTGAATTGGCATAAGTTTAGCTAATAATGGTCAAAATATGGTCCCATCCATCCTTGCCACAATATTGTTTCAATTCTGGCTTATCCTCCAAGGTGGGCCAATGGCTGTTGTCAGAACTGTGTGAAATATCTTCCTGGGAGGCAAGTTTCTCCTCTGTCCAACACAGCTCTTCAACCTCTTCCTTTTCCAGAATGGAATTCCTAGAGAAATTGTATCTGGATTTCATTAATTCAATGATTTGATTGTCAGAGTTAGGAGCACAACTTCCACCTTTTAATAACTTATCTCCTAACCCAGCAGTTATAATTGATCCTAGACTTTCTTTCTGCAACAAAGAAGATTAACCAAACAAGGCATTCCATGGTTCTGACAGGAACCATGACAGGAGGGACACATGAAGGTGTAGTTATGAAAAGAAAATGTCTGGAGAACAAGTGTTTTCCAAGTGACTTGGGATGGAAATCTTCATGTGAATGAAAATGAATGAGATTTCAAACATATATTTTCATCTTAAGAACTGTATCAAGTAATATAGAACTAACCAGAATGGGAACATCAAGAAGAAGTATAGATCAAATAAATACAAATATCATTCTCTTTCTATTCATAACTTGGCTATGCATTTCCACCTTGTACACATATTTATTCATGGGAAATTAAAATATGTGAATCATGTGTGATCTATGTGAGCATATATTTTATAAGAGCCTGTGTTTTTCTTTTTTCACTATAGGGAAAATGAATCCATACTGTGATAATAAATTTGGCATAAAGAAAAGTTTCAGACTCTATTTTGTAGGAAATACCTAACTCTTGTTCTATATGTTCTATCTGAGAAGGCAGGAAAGTATCTCATGTATTATGTATTTATTCATTGGAGAGATAAAAGATGGGCCCAATAATGTAGATCTTTCTTCCTATTTTACTTTTACAGTGTTTAAAATCTAGCCCTACTTAAATAAATAATATGTCAGAGAAGGTAGGGAAATAGTTCACTTATCTTGTTTTCAGTCAAGAAATAAACATGGGACTAAAAAGTGTGGCTGCTTCCTCTTGTCAGTGGGAGAATAATGCAGATTGATAGCACTTGATGGGTTGACTGGAGGTTTTGACAGGACTGGATGACCTTAATCTGAGAGAAACCCAGCCATGAAGTGCCAACTGCACACTGAACTCTACCTTTCTCCTGTGCTTACACGCTTTCCTCCAAAACTGTGCAGATCATAAAAGCTGTCAGCAGTGCATACCTGAATTATGCATCAGGAGACTGGGAGTTACTAAAAGGAAAGGCAAAAATCCTGCTGAGACAGCAATACTGCTCACCATTACTGAGAGCGTCCATTTATGATAGACTTTATTGGTAGTTTCTGTTACTTATGTGTAATATTTCATCATGCATAAGGAAACAATCTTGCTTACCTGATCCACACAATAAAATTTATAAAAGTGCTTCCCTTAGAGCATAGGGACAGTGACTTATGAAGTAGTTAGGTACATCAGGCTCATAGCCCTAGACATATTATTTTATGTTTTAGCCTTAGATTTCTTACAAAAGTTTTCTTATCTAACAGGAAAAATACTACTCCAAACCTATAATACTGAAAAAGTTTTTCATAGTATGTAATGATAGTAATACTGTTTTCCAGTAAAAATACCTCATCTGCGAATTTTGAGTTCAACATTTCTGTTAAGCTTTAATTATACAAAACTATGTTCAGACAAATTTTTACAAATGAAATAGCTTATAATTTAAAATTTTGAATTTATCAAGTATATACAATGCAAATGAGATCTAGAAAAACAATTTGACTAAGGGATATTCTCTCAATATGAAAATCGACAATAAGTTTACTTGGTTCACATAATATTTAACATTTGTGTAAGCTTCTAAAATTTGTTAATCAGATTTCATGTTTAAAATATTACACTAAAACTGGAAAATTAGTAAAGGCTAGATGGAGCCTTATGATCAATTGGAAAAAATTCCTCTCTTCAAATATAAAAAGGAGGTTATAGTTAGATGAATAAATTATCTTGTTTTAATTCTTAATAGTTTGAAAATTATTGGGTAAAAAAAGGATAGTGTAATTTTAAATTTTCCTGTGGTTAGTTTTCACTCATAAGCTCTATTTTAATGAGCATAACCACCAGACCAAGGTGCTGTTTTACTAATTTATTCCATGGTGCTGTAATTCTGTGTAGAATCATAGTGCTTGAAAAGCAGGGAGTTTTTTATGCCTAATTAATATTCTTAAGTAGAATCTATTACTTGACCATTGAATCTCTCACATACTCACATTTAAGTAAATATTTTTAATATGGGTTAACAGTTAAATTAAAATAAAATCCAATTAAAGTTCAATTAGCAGTTTAAAGATTCACATTTTCACAATGTACAGCGCATTTTAATCTTCCTTCAGGAATCAATGTGACTGCTAGGAATATAAAGCCCTTACATGTTACTAGCAGCATCTTCATTTTCACATGCAGTGCACATGCTGAGTCTGTCAATGCTTTCTAGTAATTCCTATCCCAATAAAGCAACCTGGGCGTGATAATTGACGTCATTATCAACAAATGAAATCAATCTCACTGAATCTCACTGCTTTCTTTTTTTCCAAGTAATATAATTATGATAAAATATTAGGATTTGCTTCGCAAAGCAGTTTCAGCATGTAGGCTGTTTTCTTTAGGAAAAAATAAATATTAGTATTAGAAATAAGATTTTTCATTTAAGCATATATTTACAACAGGAGGGGATTCAAATTCAGAAGTATAGAAAATAAAGGAAAAATAAAGTTATCATTAATTTATGTATTACATTTATGCTTAATGGAATAAAGCATAAAATATAGGACAAAAATATACCATGAGTGAAATTAACCTTGATCAACTGAAGGTTGAACTGTTAAAAAACAATCAGTTGTACCTATATTATGAAGCCTCCATGAAAACCCAAAACTGTGGATTCCAGAGCTTTCTGAGAGTTGAGACCTAGTGATGAGCCTTTCTCACAGACCTTGATCTATGTTTATTGTGTTTGCTGATATCCTTTACATCAAATAAAATCATAAATGTTAAAACATTATCCTTAACCATGACCACTTACTGAAGCACACCTGCATACTGCAAATACATCTTCAAATCAGTGAGATATAGGTACAGACACATTGTCTTTGTATAAGTATTTCAAATTATAGTGGTTTCAGAATGGAGGTCATTTATCCATTATATGTTACTGTACAGCATTGGATGGATTGTATTATGGATAAAAGTGATTGTATAATATTGGAGAATTCAGGACTATGAGTGCCAAAATTCCCATCTTGATCTTGCCAACCATGTAATAAATGTGTTTGTGTGGGGGTATGTGCATCAGAACATTAGTTCCTCAGTCACTTTCCAACTTATATGTGAGACAGAATCTCTCAATGAATGTGGAGCTAAATTATTAAGCTCTACTGACTAAGAAGCAAACTCTGGGAATTTTCCTGTCTCTGCCTCCCCAGTGACAGAATTAAAGGAGCAGTTCACAATGTCTGGCTCTTACCGGAGTGCTGGGGAGTCGAACTCAGGTGGTCATACTTGTGTGACAAGCACTATTCCAGCTGAACCATCACCACACACTACATATAAATAGTTATTTTTCCAACATTATGATGATTATAAGAATTGAACCTAAATTGTTAAAAACCCCTTCTTACAAATATTTATATTTTCTTAGTTTAAATCTTTTATGAAATAAACAGTATTTATTTGATATTATCCCTACTATAGTGATTAGAAAATGAATTTTATTATAAATGCCAAGAAAAAAGAGAATCCATTTTAATTTTCTATGTATTTCTCTTTTGCCCTCAGGCTGGCTTCACCTTGTGAGCTTCTTGCCTCATCCTTTCAGTTGTATGGGGACTACCACACATAAGCATGTTCAATGGGACTCTGAAAATTTTCCTGTCTAACATAATTTACTGTAATATGCTGTAGCAATTTGAACAGATGCCACCAGCACATTCAGGAGTTCATTAAAAGCTTGTAACTTAGATCACCAGTGTCTGACTGGAGGAGGTGTCACTGGTGGTGAGTACTAGGGTCCAGCCCTGAGGCGCATTTGGGAATTCCATTCTAAAGTTATGTGAAGTGCTTGAGCTTTGTCTGGGGTTCCTGAAGTGTTCTTTCTTGTGCTGCTGGTGCTTTTTTTTTTTTTTTTTTTTTTCTGTATCTGTGTGGACTGTGAAGGTCCTCCATTATGGAGCTTCCCTCTATATCTAAGCTTCAATAATTCCCTTCTTCTCATAACTATGCCTGGTTTAGAATTTTATCTCAGCAACTTGAGGCTGTATACTACATATTCCTATATAAACAATAATGATTCAGAGAGAATATACTGAAAACTGACTTCACTGTAACACAGATGTACATTTAGAGCTTATGCAAAAGGGTTCACAATCAGATTCAAGAAGACAATGTTGGGGCCCTTTGAAGTATGATGAGGTGGTTCTCTCTTTAGAATCTGCATGTATTTGAAAAACTAAGATTAACTGGGGAAACAATCAAGAGTGCTGTTTCCTTGGTGAATCGGGTGCCAGCACAATGGTGAAAGAGATAGACACAGAGAACAATCAACTACTACTAAACCAGATATCCAGAGATACAGAGGCTCTCAAGACCTCATCAATGAAGCAGACCTAAAATGAACCCAATATGGCTTAGGGAAATTTGTGGAAGAGTGGCTGGAAAGAATGTCAGCCACTTGTTGGGTCATTGACTCCCAGAGACATTGCCTCCTACTCATAACTGATGGCTAACCCCACAGTGCATCACCCATATTCCACAACAAGGAAGGGTCCCTTTGGAGGGGGGATGACGGGGGGGGTAACAATGGTACCAACTTGACTGTATTCACTGAGTACAAAACTGATAAAAAAAAAAAAGAGGACAATGCTTGCTTTTTCAAGTAATAAGCTAATCCATCATTAATTACAATCAAATGGCTAATATTTGACTTACACTTGTTTGACTTGAATGTGTGCTCTGCACTTTCATAGCATAATTAAATGCCTCTCATTCTCTTTTCTCCCTAGCCTATGATGCCAATCTCGGGGAATCACACATACTAGAACACTAAACTATATCCATAGTCACAACTGATTACTATTGTAAAAAAAATAGTTTTCCAATAATGACCTTCTCATTTGTTAAATATTAAGGAAAACAAATATGTAACTGTAAGGAAAGACAAAACAATTGATTAAAATGTTTAATCTACATCTTTCATAACTAAATGCATGGATTAAAGAGTACTGTATAGAGGTGTGCCAGCATCCTTTTCATAGTCACTGGTAACTTTCAGAACTCCATATTAATTGATTGATTATTAATAAATGAAGGTTAATTTTACCAGACAGAAATTGAAGAAATATGCAGACAAAGCCTTGATGATCAAATCCATTACCTAGTTGAAATACCTGAGCACTAATCAGGACTAATGTTCTAGTTGTGGTTTAGATAACTTCATAATCCTGCAGGGAAAGACTCATACTTCAATGGATTGCCTCAGAAAGAGAAAGTGGAAAATTAGAGATGATGTTATACACTCCTGTGAAAGATTCCAAGCACCACGTCACTTTCAGTTTCGGGGAGTGACAGTAACTAAGCGTTTCAAACCCTCTGTGACTGTTTCAGAGAATTATATTAATCAATTTAATATATTTTCCAATGATTTCTCTATTAAGCTATTAAGCTTCAAATCCAAATGCTCAACTACAGAAGTCAACCTGTATCTATCACAGACAATATGAATGTGGCAAAATCAATACAGGACTCATAACACAGTCTCCACTTCTCTTCCTATTCTCCCAGGCTTTATTCATTCTTTCTTTTGATACCTCCATTTCTCATTCCTAAACCTAACATTAATCTTTAACCTCCACTATAACCACCAATAATGTTTGACTCTATCAGGTTTTTTTTATTATTTTTTTATTTTTACCATTATCCTGAGGATAAAACCCAAGAATTTGGGCCTGCTAGTTAAGAACTCTACTTCTCTGACCTTTATACCAAGACTCAGTATGTACATATTATAGTTTTATAAATTTTATTCTTTCAATATATCCTTAATTTCTGCCTTTCTAAGTCATTGACTTAATCTAAGCCATCATGATTTCTCAAGTGTAAGATTATTTTTATTAATTTTTATTAATTTATTATTTATTAATTAATTATTTTTATTAATTTATTATTTTTATTAATTAGTTTTGAGCAAATACAGTCAATGTGGTACCATTGTTAGGCTTATCCATGTCCTGCCCCCTCCCCTGGACCCACCTTGTTGAGGTATATGGGTCATGCATTTGGGAGTGAGTCTACAGTTATGGGTAGGATAAATGTCTCTGCATATCATGACTCAACATGTGGCTTGACATTATTTCCACCCCCTCTTCTGCAAAATTTCCCTAAGCCATGTGGGGTTTATTTTTGCTTCAGTGATGAGGTGTTGGGGGCCTCTGGCTCTCTAATTTGGTAGGAATTGACTTTGGTAGGTGTTGATCTCCTTCACCCTTGTGCTGGTACCCGGTTCACCAAGAAAACAGCACCCTTGCTTGTTTTGACAATTGTTCTTAGTTTCAGCCAGGGCACTTTTGAGGTATGATGGGGTGGCTCTGTCCGTAGGATCTACATGTAACTGAAAAAGAGAAGCAGATTCTCTAATGGAGAGTAAGTTAGCACCAGACAGATGAGATAAACCTTAATTTTTTTTAAATTAGTTTTCTATTCTATTTGGAAATGAATGCAAGTACAGGTAGTTTGGTACCATTATTAGGCTCATCCGTGAACTACCCCCTCCCCATTGGCCCTTCCTTGTTGAGGTATATGAGTCCTGCATTATGGAGTTAGCCCACAGTTATTGGTACCATAAATGTGTCTGTATATCATGGCCCAACACGTGGCTCTGACATTCTTTCCTCCCCCTCTTCAGCAAACCTTACTTTTTAATAGAGAATTTAATAGGTGTAGGCCCTCTTGTAGCCCAAGATTGATGGTAGCTTGATAATGGAGAGCAGGCTTATGTTTGTATATGGTTCTGACTTGTTTCCCAGCACCAGCTATGGGTCCTGTACCACTGAGTGGATCAGTTAGCCAAATCAAGAGCAGCTGTTTCCCCACCATGGCTGTGTGCCACTATTGCACTTGTGTGGGCATTGCAACAGGTTATTTACTGCTAAGTAGGTTAGACCATGAGTTGCTTGGACAGATATTGTTCATTTCCCCCAGTTGCCCATGTAGCACCTTCTGACACTAGACAGGCTGACTGTCTGGCGACTGACTCTCTTCCAGCTTCTAGCCATGCCATTTATTTTATGTGTCAACCACATAAGGTGCGTTCAGCAGTAGGGTCTTATCACTAACCTTTGGTGGGTCATCAAGCACTCTGACAGAAATCTGTCTTTCTTTTAGGAAACCTTGTAGGTCTCTCTGATCAAAAGCTCATTTTAGATGATAGCCCCATGCTGGTACAGGGAGTTACAGGTCAGTGCCCACTAAGAAAAAGGAGAGAAAGATAACTATTATAAAGGACTTAGAGAGAAGAGAAAGAGAGCTAGAGAGAGAGGCTGTAGAAGATTAAGGTCGGTCTTTATCATACCCTCTCCAGTGCCTTGTGGCTCAGGTGTTCCCTCTAAAGGCCTGGTTCAACCATTTGGTCTTCCTTTTAAGATGTAGAATTATATGGTACCATTGCTGTTTGGGTCTAGATTTGTGTTTCCCACCTCCTCCGTTGACCTCCCCTCCCTCCCCACCCATCCTATTATCTAGTCCACAAGATGCTTGCTGGGTATGTAAGGCATCTTGGGTAGATTCAGGTTAGGTGCTGTAGATGAGTGAGACTATGTAGCAATTTTCTTTCTGTGATTGAGTTTTTTTCCAAAGATAAAACTGTTTCATTGCAAATAACTTAGACCACTTATTATTTGGTTGGCTAAAAAAAAATCAAGAAATTTAAATTAAATCTTGCTCTCAAATATTTCATATGTAGCAGAAAGTAGTGAGAAAAATGTGACCTTTCTTATGCAAGCATATATTCCATGCTTGCATATTGTACCTTGTAATGAAATATTAGAAAGTTGGAGAAGGAGTATCAAGAATAAAATTAATTAGAAGGAATTAACTAGATCCATAAAAAGTTTAAGAAACAATAAGGTTCCAATAAATACAAATCACTAAACCACTTTGGAATACATAATTAAATATTATTTGGAAATGACAAAAAAAAATTAGAGGATTTTTTTTTTTTTTTTTTTTTTTTTTTTTTTTTTTTTTTTGGTTTTTCGAGTTAGGGTCTCACTCTGGTCCAGGCTGACCTGGAATTAACTCTGTAGTCTCAGGGTGGCCTTGAACTCATGGCAATCCTCCTACCTCTGCCTCCCGAGTGCTGGGATTAAATTAGAGGATTTTTTTTTATCAGTTCTTCAAAAGGTCTCATACCTAATACAGTGACAAAGAGACACAATCTTTCTTTTCATAATTCTTCCAGGCTTCTTTAGTTTGTGTGACCACCCAGCCATGGTTGTGTGGTGTCTACCCTTTTTCTAAAGTGGGATAAAGTTTCTTCATCTAGTCCTTTTTTATGGTTCTTGTTAACTATAGGACAAAACACCTTAGGGAGGAGGGGTTTAATTTGTCTCATGGATTCAGAGGATTCAGTTGTTCCTGGCAGTGATGCATGGTTGTAGGAGTTGTACTGTAGTAGACAACAAATGGACAGACCAGAAGCTAGAGAGTAATACATAAGTACCAGGGGCTAGGGATTATTTTCAAAATCCAGTCCCTAGTAATTTATTTTCATCAAGTAGATCCACTTCTTAAAAATTCCACCTTGAAAAATAACACCATTGACTAGGAACCAAAAGATCAAAACATGGGTCTATATTTTATATTTTAAATATAAATTTATGTTAATAATAAATAAATTAAATACCTATAGTTCAAATTCAAACCATAGCTCTATCACCCTGAGTATCCACTATCTCTGTCTCCTTGGGGATTTTCACAGTTTCAAAATAAGTTTCTTAGATCCATCAATCTCAGCTCCAAGAATCAGCTTGTTTTCATTATTTCCCTTGACTAGGACTGGTAGAAGAAAGCCATTAGAGCATGATTAATTGCCATCTTGATAGAAAAGCTTGTGAGAAATATATTGATCAAAATAAGAAAAATCACTATTTTAGAGATTTTTTTTTTTGCTATCTGTTGAAGAAGTAAATATAGTTTTTCATTTATTCAAGCTTTATTTAATTTTTCTCAATGGAGCTTTAAACTGTCTACTCTCCCCAATTTATTTCACACTCTATTCAGTTTTACTGCCTGGTTTTTATGCTTTGAAACTATTTTAATTTGAACATATTAATCAATCATTGTTCCCAAGTTGTTTCATGTGTTTGATATACATGCATGCATATGTATATATTGTAAATATATTTAAGTATTTAAATTTTTCTGAGAGAGGAATTCATGGTGTAATTCAGGGTAGCCTCAAATTCATATTATCAGTTCCCCAAGTGTTGGGATTAGAGACATGCAACACCACATGGTTTTTAATAAATTAATAATTAAATTTTTATTTTTTTTTGAGAAATTTGCTATATGAATATGCTAAAATATTATTTTATTCCAGTCCTGCCCTCTTTTGTTTCCTGAACCCAATCCAACCTCTTTCCTCTGCTCTGTTGTTTCTGCTTTTGTCCACCATGGTCCATCACAAAATGTAGATGGACTCAGAAGAGTCCACGTCTTGTGGAGACATCACTAATCCCTGTGGGGTCATGGATACACAACAACATAAGAACATACATGTTTATCGAACACTATATCATATTTTTAATATACTTATATGTTGTAAAATGTTTAAATCAGGGTCAAAATATTATTTTCCTAAATTATATCATCTGTTTCTATTGAAAACTTTTCTTTTAAATATGAAGTATTTGATGGTAAATTAATATTAGCCACTTCTGTGATAATTCTTTATCTAGCACTTTTTTTCTCTGTAGGCAGTGATTGTGTGTTTTGTTATAGTATTGTACAGGATTGATAAGGAAAAGATAAAAATCTACTCAGAGAAAAGTTTATAACAATGAAAAAGATTGATGACTTTGGGCTGGAGAGATGGCTTAGCGGTTAAGCGCATGCCTGTGAAGCCTAAGGACCCTGGTTCGAGGCTCGGTTCCCCAGGTCCCACGTTAGCCAGATGCACAAGGGGGCGCATGCATCTGGAGTTCGTTTGCAGAGGCTGGAAGCCCTGGCGCGCCCATTCTCTCTCTCTCCCTCTATCTGTCTTTCTCTCTGTGTCTGTTGCTCTCAAATAAATAAATAAATAAATTTTAAAAAATAAAAATTAAAAAAAAAAAGATTGATGACTTCATTCTGATTTTATTGCTATGTTATCCATGAGGAATAGATCTCTTTTTAACATGTTTATCTTTCTTTATTCAAAAGATATTTATGGAGTAGCTCTTACATATCAAGCATTGTTATAAGCATTGCATACAGTAAAGAACAGACCTAAATATCTCTATCTCCGAAACTGTATATTCTAAGATAAGGTTGACAAAAGGGCTATTATCTAGTACCTACAGTGCCTCTCCAGATGTTCAAATTTTAAGTATTATTCCTTATTTATTGATGCTATTAGGAAACAGTAGGTCTTTCAAGACTTATGGCCTCCTAGAAGGATGTTAATCACCAGGGCTAGCAAGTCAAAAGTCCTTGAGTAGGATCTTGGACACACAAGCCCTGCTGTCTTAAAATCGTGCCATGAGCCCACTCCTCCTCTTTTACTGGCTCCTGTGATGATTTTCTTGAAAGACACAGCACCACAGAAACAGAGACAAGCAACCATGGGCTGACAGCTCTGAAACCAGAAGCCATACTCAACTGTCTTTCTTGTAAGTTCACTTATCTTGAGTATTTGCAAACACTTCATTTGCTACTTGTTGGCATGTGCAGAACTTCACATTAAAAATTATTTGAGTACTTAATTCATTGTTTTTTTTATGTTCTGTGTAAAGCAGAAGTTATAGGTTGTGCTTTCTGAACCAAATGTGGTTTAAAAATAGAAAAATACATCATATATATATGTGTGTGTGTGAATATACACTGGATTTTTTTCTATTTTTTAACTTAGAACAACTCTCAAAGATATTTAATCATTTTATGATTCTAAATATGTCTATTTTTCATGTCTATAGCCATTATTATTATTGATTTTGGGCAAAAATAGTACATGCTTAAACCTGAAATACTCTGCTAAGCTTTGTGTCATTGTTCCAAACCACTGTTCATATTATTCATGGAACTACCTTTGTAAAATGAGTATTACCCATTTCAATTTAATCTTTAAATTATTTTAAAAACTATCTGATGCAGAATATATTTGAGATTTTTCACCCTGCTTCACTCGGCTCTTGTAATATCACTTAAGCACACTTTCCTTTTTAACATAGTTATTTATTATTTGAGAAAGAATAAGTGAGAGAAAGAGCCATATACAGAGAAAGAGAAAAAGTGTGCCAGGGCCTCTAACCACCACAAACTATATACATATGCACCACCTTGTGCATCTGGCTTTAGGTGGGTTCTAGGGAATTGAACCTGGGTCCTTTTGGCTTGACAAGCAATTGTCTTAACCACTAAGCTATCTCTCCAGCCCTGATTAAGGACACTATCTAATCCTGTGCATGAAATGGATTACTTTAGGCAACATGAACATAAAAGGTATCCATTCATTTTCAAGCCACGTTAACCTTACATGAAGAATGGGAATCACAGACCACCTCAGCATTAACAGAATCAGTTACTGGACATCAGCAACCAGATTGCATCCAGTATTTCCTTAACAAAATTTAGACTGTATAATAGGACTTCAATAGGAAACATAAAAATGCTTCTTTCCTCCCTATTTACTTGGCAAAGTCAACCTAAAAAAATATATTTTTTTTAATTTATCTGCTCGCAAGAACAGTGAGAAAGAAAGGCAATGACAATATGGGTACACCTAAACCTCTAGCCACTACAAACAATCAACAGATACATGTGCCACTTTGTGTATCTTGTTTTATGAATGTATTGAGAAACTGAATGGGGTTGCACCTGGTCAGGGCCATGATGGTCGGGATGGGTGATTGGGGGCCAAAGGGTCTAGTGGGCTACTGGAGAGTGTGGAAATCAGTATACTCCCTTTAGTTTCCCTCCTTACCCTCCCACTGGATGTCTACTAAGATCTATTCACACTGGAGCCCATACATCTTGCCTAATATTACCCTGCGAGCTGCAGTGTGGTTAATTGGATGCCTTCTTGCCTGGAATCCGTCTTTATGTCTTTTAACAACCCCCCTTTTTTTACAACCTTAAATTTAGACAATTAAATATGATTGTTCCATCACACTATGGTTTTATATATATATATATATACATATATATATATATATAAAGTTATGTACACAGTGTGTATCCAGTCATGTTGATACCATCGTTAGACTCCTCCTTGTCCTCCGCCATCTGCAGAGACCCTGCTCCTTGGGGAATATGGGTTGTGCATTCTGGGGTTAACCATCAGTTATGGGCAAGAGGCAATGTCTCAGTGCATTAAGGACCCAAACTTTTAAGGGATGCTGTGAAAATATGAGCACTGATGAGAAGTCTGTGTCTCTAGGTGTTAGGTGAAAGACCCTCCTCACACACCTTGGGCTATAGGGGATTGACCTACACCTTGATATGTAGGAACTCTTTGTGGTCTCTGCGGATGCTTGATGTGATGAAACTGAAGCTCCGATATATAGAAATGAAAAGGACCAGCTAATTATTCACAATTTTCTTTAAATAGGAGACTCTCTAAAATGTGTATACTAGTATATTCACATGGGTTACTCAAAATATTTAGATTCATGGTTTCACCTGTTTAGTTGATAATCTTTGGTCAAATAGTTGAGAAATTAGTTGCCCCTCAATACCTTTAGTTTTTTTTTTTTTTTGGGGGGGGGGTGTTCAAGTCTTATTCACTTAAAGAAAATAGGTTATTTGGAAACAAAATATATCCTGAGTTACCTAGGCACATTTCAATAAGGTTATACAGAATTGCTAATGTTGGCTAATGTTGCTTCTGTTACTGTAGTGACACATATATTCATATAATATGATCATAATATATACATATATGGATACACATATGTTACTATATTGTAGCAATGCATGCATTTCACATATGTATGTAAAACTATGTACATATAAATATATATTTAATATTTTGATATCTATTAATATATTAATATATTTAGATACAATATCACATTTGAACACATTAACACATATTTATGTATATTGCTAAGTGCATGCTATGCATATTTTACTGAAATATGGGTAGTGGTACCTTTGCAATGTTTTCACACGCTTAGGCTTCCTCAGCATCCTTACTTTCTCCTGATAATCTGCGTGCTCCTTCAGTGTATCACACTGATGAGCTGTCCCTCTTCATTGGTATAAGGATACTGATAGTATTTAAGGACATCAAAAATTATCATCATCTTCAATGATAATGTCAGCTCACACATTATTTGGAATTACCAAGGGGTTAGCCTAGTTTTACAGTTACTCTCATATATAATAACTAAGTACTTGCAAAATGATGACATTTTATTCATAGAATGGAGCGCTATTTGAAAAGGCATTCAAGCAGATAGATTTTAGTTTCAGAACATTGATTTTCTTACTCAAAGTGAACTCAAAGAGAACAGGATGGATTAAATCCATATTGAGTGTGATAATCTTAAATGTGATTCATTTATTAATTATATTCAGTATTGACTGGGGAAACTACTATTTATCTTTTTTTCAATTGCATACTTAGTATCATCAAATATAGGTATGAGAAAAGTCAGTTCTTAGAAAAACTATTCAGTAACTGTTGGTGTAAACAGGGTCATGCTAAATGAGGAAATAAGATATTTGAAATTGGATAAGATAAAAATGAATGTTGTAATAGATGTAAAATTATTTTCAGTCAAACATGACCAGCTCTTTAGACCATGTTCAAATAAGGCCACTTGAGCTACCACCAACTAGTCTTTCTACCTCACTTGCGGTTTCTGTATTCGCATCTTTTTTCTATGTTCATGTTGTGGGTTAGTGAGCGTTGAACAACTTTTAGTCTGCAGCGCTACCAGATTCTAGAACTGAACATGAAACTATTTAAAACTGCCATTCAAAATTTGGAAATGGAGCTGGAGAGATGGCTTAGCAGTTAAGGTGCTTGCCTATGAAGCCAAATGATGTATATTCAACTCTCCAGATCCCACCTAAGCTAGATGCACAAAAGTGAGACAAGCACAAGATTGCATATGCCCACTATGGGGTGCAGCATCTGGAGTTCAAAGGCAGTGGCTGAGGCCTTGCTATGTGAATTCTCTCTCTTTCTCTCTCTCTCTCTCTATAAAAAAAGTTAAAACAAAATAAAATAAAATAAAATTTAGAAACAAACAAACAACAACAAAAAAAACCCAGAAACAGAGACACATACATCATTGATTCTATTCAGTAGTCAATTTTTTCTCCTGGTCAAGTACTGTCCACTTATAACTCCTTCTATTCATGTTTTTCAAAATCAGAATCAGCCTAAAGGAATGCACACAATACATGGACTTCACAAACACCACATACCAAAAAGTCAAAATCAGTCCAACTAATAATCTTGTTCCAAGTATTCCACCTGCCAGAGCCTGCCGGCTGAAAGGGTTCACGCCTGATGGGGAGTGAGGATTAAGGAAAGACAGAAGAAAGAGTGAAAGAATGGACTCCAGTCCAGGGCTGAAGCCAGGACTGAAGACATGGTTTATTTCACAGCATTCCTTTTTATATCTTTTTATAAATAGTTTTTCCATAGACAAAGATTTTATGAGCTTTACAAGTTCCTATCAAAAAACCTTCCTGTTACAGAGTTTTTGCATTTCAATCATTTCTAAGTACAAAGGACCAGCCAAATGGCTGAAGATACCTAATCTTGCTTACAGGTAGGCTGCTATAGTTTTGCTAATGCCTTGCTGCCAGATGGCTTCCTGACACTGCTTGTAGGAAGGCTGCTATAGTTTTGTTAATGTCTTGCTGCCAGAAGCCCAGAGCTATGGATACAAGTCCAGCCATTCAGAATGGCTCCCGACATCCACCCATTAACATTATACTCATAGGCACAGGAGCTTCTGAGGGGCAGTAATGTGAATTTTTATGAAATTAATATGCAATGTTGATATCTTTGATTTTTAAAAATATTCACATTATCAATCTCTTTATAGTCATTTTCACTATATACCAGAAATGCTCAGTTATTATTCATTTAAAAGACTAGTTATAGGGATGGAGATAGGAATGAGAGGATAAAGGCACTTGCCTGAAGGTCTAGGTGTGATTCCCTAGCATCCTTTTAATGTCAGATGTGCAAAGTGACACATGCATCTGGAGTTCGTTTACAGTGGAAGGATGTCCTGACATGCTCATACTCATGGACGTGCTTTTTTATTTTATTTTTATTAAGTAGAAACTGTCTGGACACACTGTATGTTGGCACCATCATTTCCCTCCTCCCTGCCCCCCTTCTACTGCTCCTTATTGGGATTTCTGGTAGTCACTCTGGAGTTGTGCATTATGAGTTGTGAGAGAAGCAGTCATTATGTATGAGGGGGTGACAATGTCTTTGGATATTACCTCTGATTCTGTGGCTTTACATTCTTTCTACCTCTACTTCAACAAGATTCCCTGATCCTTGGTGGCAGCCAAAAACAGACCAAGAGCAATTTGTAAGGAAAAAAAAAAAAAAAAAATATATATATATATATATATATATATATATATATATATATATATATATATATATATATATATATATATATGTTGGCTTACAGACTCAAGGGGAAGCTCCAAGATGATGGTGGGGAATGATGATATGAACAGAAGGTGGACATCATCTCTTGGCCAACATCAGGAAGAAACAGAACAGGAGCTTGTACCAAACACTAGCAAGGGAGCTGGCTATAACACCCATAAGCCTACCCTCAACAATACACCGCCTGCAGGAGGTTTTAATTTCCAAATCACCATCAGCTGGGAACCTAGCTTTCAGAATATCTAAGTTTATGGGGAACATCTGAATCAAACCATCACATTCTTCTCCTAGGCCCCATAAACTGATAACCATACATGATAGATTTTGGTTGTCCTTCATTCTTACCACTTTCTGGAAAAGAAAAACAGAAACAGGAGTGAGATCAGGATAGGTTAAATGGGATAAGCATTGTTAGTTTAGAGAGATTTTGATGAATGCAGCCTCCTGTTTGGACAAAGATTGATTAGAGTTTCTCAAAGGAGCCCATAATCTTGGTCTCCATAGGATTCTGACATGGTTCTCATGTCCAGTCATATCAGTTCCTTTCCACTGACCCAATATTATAGCCAATCAGAGAGCTACAGGTTATCTACCTAGGCTGTGTGCCACTATTGCACAGGTGTGCCCATCTTGTCAGGCTGGTTGCTTTCATATAGCAGTGTCCATTTTTGGCCACAACATTATTAGCCATTTTCCCCCAGTAGCTCAGTAACACTTTTTAGCATTATATGGGATAACCATCTGGGAACTAGCTTGCTTCCAGATACCTCTGGATATCTTGATATTTTGCATCAGTAGCATATAGTGTCTTTGCTACTTTTATCTCTAGTGGGTAATCAAATGCTTTGACAGAGTCTGTCTAGTTTAGGGGATCTCATAGTTCTCTCCAATCAATAGCTCAACATGTATTGTATCAAATTTGTGATCCTAGAAGTTATTACAAGCCAGGGCCAAATGTTTGAACATTAGGCTTCATCCCACCCTCACCAGTCCTGTTCTGATCAGACAATCCCTCCATATTTCTATTGAGGATTATGTCTTTTGGTCTGCTATACAAGAAGAAGGTTTCTATGGTACCAATTCATTTTGGATTTGGATTTGTGTATACTTCCCACTCCTTCCCATTCCCCTACCTCCAAACTCTTCCATCCCTTTTATCTGTCCCTCAAGTTGTTTGTCAGATATGTCTGCAACACAAACTGTTCCAGTTTAGGAACCGCAAATAAGGAAGAACATATGGCATTTGTTTTTCTGTGCTTGTTTGCTTAGTATGACCTGTTCCAAGTTTTCCCTTTTCCTTCTAACTTTATTATATCAGTTTTCCTTACTGTTTAGTAGAATTCCATTGTGCACATTACCACAACTTTATTATCCATACATCAAACATTTTTCCTCTGGGTCGATTCTAGTTCTTAGCTATTGTGAATTGAGCAGCTATGAACATGGTGAGGAAATACGTCTTCAGTGAGGAGGGAAGTCTTTAGGGTAGATGTCCAGTAGAGGAATGGGTGGGTCAGTTGGTAGCTCTATCTTCATCTTTTTCAAATTTTAATTCAGTAGTGTTTCTTTTTTGTGGTTCATTTTTCTCGCTTCTAGTTCATTATTCTGGAATTTCTTATTTTTAATCACTTTCTTCTTTCTTCTTGCTTTGTTTTATTTTATACTTGCCTTAAAAATTCTTAATACATATTTGGTCAATAATTTATTTTTCTTCTTTCATAATGTCACCCTTTCAGGTCTTTGGTCTCTATTTTAAGACTTTTGGTGCATTTCATAATCTTTCATAAGTTTAGTTGCCTTTAACTTTAAATAATTTCTAATGCTTGTGTGGATACTGGGGAATCAATCTCAGCCCTTCAGACTCTGCAAGCAACTGTCTTTAACCAGTGAGTCACCTCTTCAGTCCCACTTTCTGGTTCTTAATGTAATTCATCTGGTCACCTTTGGACTATACAGAAATGTGTTTGAGTTTTTTGCTATATATTTTATCTATTCTATGGAGGCCTATTTGTGTGTGCTGGGGGACACTGCTCTGAATTTAGAGACTAAGCTCTGGAACTTCCCTATTCAAAAAATGGCAAACTGAATTGAAGAGCTGAGATTGAGAGTTGTGAAATTTAACTCCAGGTACCTCTATCTCAGGAATAGATTATTTGCATTTAACAGAAGCCTGAGTAAAAGAGAAACTGATGAGAAGTTTTGTTTAAGCCATTAGTATCTGCCACACCTGCTGTCACTATGGCTGTGATGATATTGCCACAACTTTCTCAGCATATAGGTACTCACTGGCACTTTTATTGAACAGAGAAAATCCAGTAATATATGAACAACTAGCACATTATATGAATAAAGGGTAAGGAACTTTTGACTTTGGATAATATTTAAACATTTGGTAAAGGAAAGGATTTAGTGGTATGACCTGCTGGACTCTACTGATGCAGAACACACATATATTTTAATCAAAAATTCAGTAACATTTAGCCCACTGGTTGCCTTCAACTGGTCTATGGGCCCTTACTTACTGACCTCATTTCCCTCAATGCTATGATCTTCTTACATATGTAGGTTTGTTATGCATCAAGAGTCCAACCAAACCTCTGAGGAGAGAATCATAGAGCATATTTTAAGATCAGTCAGCATTGCTAAACATTGCTTGTCAATACTGGTCATCTGTGTCATTCAGGCTAAAGGAACATCAAGATGGAGGAAACCTTGTCATACTGCTTTATTTACAAGTAAATTTCACATACCACTGCAATATTATCACAAAAGCTGTTTGTAAGGCGAAAAAGAAGTATTCCCAGTTCCTTCCATATTCCACTCCCACAGTTGGTTCTTATAGTTCATCCTACACACTGCTTTATTTTTGTAGCAGAATCACCAACACAGAGCAAAGTTGCAAATGTTTCATTCCATGAAAGAAAAGCAAGCATTTAAGGATAAATAAGAGATGTGATTTCATTGGTTTAAATAAATACATGACTTGAAACCTACAAGCACCTGGACTCTAGGTCTGCCCACCAGACTTACAACTCTGTAGACATTTTTTTTTTCATTTCTTTGCATGCCAATCACTTTTTCTTGTTATGTGTGCTCTGTGAATTTTGCATTTCTTGATTATGTATTAATTTGATTGCACGATTGATCTTGAGATATGCTTTGCAAAAACTTTTTTTTTTGTACAATTTTAGAGATTTATTGAGCAGATTTGGGAGGTTGGAACAGAGGCAGGGCTGGAACACTGGTGGTAAATGTGAAGGACATGATATACTTTCATCAATACCGCTCTGTAATCATAAGACTTTTCAAAACTTGTTAGTTGGAGGTAGGCACAATTTCACAATCCTGTGTGAATACTGTGTACCTGTGCTGATAGGGCTTAGCAGCTCAGGGTATTTTCTTTATTTCCTCAATAATTTCAGTACATAATGAGATGTAGGTTTAAATACACCCTACCCTAGAACACAGCCTTAAACTTGCTAGTCAAGTGTGTTATTCAGAAGAAAGAATCATGCATATGACAGAAAGTTGATGCTGTCTGATTAAAGATGGTGTTATGATGCAATAGAATCAAGGAAAGGTCTCTAGGCATGGGTAAAAATCTCAGTCTCTTCTCCAGTTGTTAATTGTCTCTGGTTAATTAGAACTTCAGGGAAGAAGTCCAATAAAATCACATGTTTTGGTAAGAATTTCCTTTAGTCCAATTAGGTGGTATTAAGAGAGTGTCCTCCAAGATTTGGAGGTGGAAAGAGAGAGAGAAAAAAAAGATGTTTACAGAAATTGAAATGCCCACACTGTTCTTTAATCCATAGTGCCCAAGGGTTAAAGGTATAGTGCTTTGGTAGAGCATGTGTCTGGCATGAATAAAGCCTTGGGTTCAGTCTTCTTATCCATAATAAACAAATAAATTAACTTGCTCAGAATACCAAAAACAATGCACTTTAGACTATCTTTTGTTTGATTCCACATTATTTTCCTAGATTTTATGGTATATTTATTCAACTATATAAGTAAGGTACTTTTACTTTGATCTTATATTAAGGGCAAGAACCAATTTAACGAGAAAAATCCCAACCCAATGGTCAGGGACCTCCTTCTCAAAAGCATTATTTGGGAAGGTATGACTTCAGAATGTAGGCTAATTAGCCAGAGCCCAAAAGATGAACATTATGATAAATGGATATAAATGGGCCACAGCACAAACAAGAGAGAAATAAAAAATATATATATATACACATCATATGCTATCTACTTTTGCCACCATGGGTGTCCCCCATCAAATAAAAACTGATAATGGCCTAGCTTTTGTCAGTTCCTCATTCAAAACCTTTTTGCTTGTAATGCAAGATTACCTACCATACAGGAATCTCACATAACCCACAAGGCCAAGGTATAGTAGAAAGAACACACCAAACCTTAAAAGCCCAACTTAACAAACAACAGCCCAGTACTTATCCACCTAACCTTCAATTAGCCATGGTTCTGACTAAACATTTTCATTATATACAAAAACTCCCAATACCCTCCTATTACCCTCCATTGTCATACGCCACAGACTGCCCCCCCCCATTCTGATGAGATCCCTTAGATGGAATGTGGAAGGGACCAGACCCCTCTTCACCACAGAAAGAGGATTTTCTTGTGTCTTCCCATAGAGCCAGCACAGGCCCATTTGGGTTCCAGATTGAAATGTCTGATTCTACCCCACTGACCAAAGAAATGGTTTGCCTGACATTGACAAATCAGAAATGGAAGAAATAGAGAAAGCACCTCCTCCACTGGCTGAAAAAGGGGTCCCCTGGGCAGGGGAATGTCCATGATGTCCTGGATGCAGCCAAAGCCATATGCCCACAATAGGCCTCCTTCTCATCCATTTTGTTGGTAGCTCTAACAATCTTGCATTCCAATGCAAATGTCTCTCATGCTGCCTCTCCCATCACTCCCCAACCACCCAGGTATAGGATTGCACTTTGAAACCTGAGAGACCTATCAAGGGTCAATAAAATCATTGGCACAGGATATTTCTCTATTAAGGGCTGCCAAGGCACTGTCACCTTCTGAAGACTTTTGAATATATCCTGTCTGTGTTTTGCATAAATAGCATGGCATGCTTTGCCTACTGCCAAACAAACAAAGAGTTTCTTAAAAACCAGAACTATTATGGAGGATGCTGATACAATTACTGTGTCAGTGACAATGTTAGGCATCCAGACACTGTCTTGAAAGCCTCTGGGAAAACTAGAGAATGTATACTCTCCATATGAGAACCCTGGATTGAGCGCTGGAGGATAGATAGGGAATCTCTTTGCTAGTATTCTACTACTCCTCATCTCCCTCTCATACTCTTCATACTTTTAGACAGTATATCCCTGCCTCCTGCCTGGTGCAAACTAACCATCATATCCGCTCACAGGAAAAACAAGTCACAGAAAAAATACAAGCCACTATAACATGAACATAATATATCCAATATGTAGCTGACCTTCTCCCCTTTACTAATCATCCTAATGGTTCTAACTGCTTCTTTTGTGCATCTCCTACTCACCCCCTGCTAACCGCAGTCGCTATTAATGCCACTCCAGAATACCCTACATCTATAACAAGCTATCCCCAACCCGCCTTACTGATATTCCCCTCTTTTTTCCAGTCAAGGTATGCCTCTCTGCTTGTCCAGCTCCAAGCCAACCAGAGATGAATGCCTCCTAAATATTTTCATAACCAGGACCACTTGCGTCAAGATACCTGCTCTCCTATGGTGTGAATGACTAACCACCCCATGCATAAATATTTCATCTACCACTTATTTTCCCTAGTCTTGATTGTTCCACAGGTGTATCTCTATGAGGAAGAGGAAGTGGCCTATCAGCTTCATCTGCACCAACTGAAAGACATTTTCACCCCGCTGCTGTAAGCCTCAGCCTGTCGCTGTCCCTGGGTGCCTCCAGTGTGGCAGGAGCCGCTCTTGCCCAGACCAACCACCTTGTGGAAGACTTTTGAAACAAGCTTAATTAGGCCATGACATCTACCACCGACAGCCTTGAATCTCTTCAGAGACAATTGAACTCTCTCATGGGTGTGGTACCTAAAACCACCTTAGACCTCATTACTGCTAAATATGGGAGGACATGCGTGGTCTTGAGAGAAGAATTTTTTTGTTGTTGTTAATGAATAAAGTGTTGTTGATCAAGATGTTAAAATTCTCAAAAAAACTCCACAAGGAGTTGCTTGACTGCTACAAGCCTGAGGACCCCATCACCTGGTTCTCTAGTCCTTTAGTCACTTGGCTTCTCTCCCTCTTTAGCCATCTCCTTGGGATAGAAAACTTGCTACTTGTAGCTTCCTGCCTCATCAAATTTCTCAGACAGCAAATAACTAATATTGCTAAGGTTGCTACTAATCAGGTTCTCATACACCATCTAGCCCTATGTGATCCTACGAGAGGCTATAAGGATTTCACTCAATATGATGACATCTCCCCACTATAAAAATAAATGGGGGGCTGTCAGACATAGGCAGGGCCCTGGGTTAAAGCAAGCCTAAGCTGTCTGACATGAAGCCCCCAGGATCTGGAGAAGTCACAACAACCTGAACTGCTGGTCATAACTCAGGGACCAAACCATCAGGAGAGCTCCTTCCGTCATTCTTGGGGGTTGCAGTGAGCCTGGAACCCCCCACCTACAAAATCTTGGACCCTGAGATTGGCAGGAAGTGGGGCCATTCCCTCTCCAAGCATAAAATGCCTGGACATTCAGATAAGACTTAGGCTTTACCCATATCCCTGTGGGTTGTGGCTAGTTGCCTAGGAAACTCCTTATATGGTATCAGCCAGCACCTTTGCACAGCCCATCTCCCTGTACCCTATACCTTCTCCCTGCCATTTCTTATGTGCTAGAATGCATGTCCCCATATGTTGATTAGGTATCAGCAAGAAACCTGGTACATCCAAAACCCTTAGGACCCTCTCCCACCCTCGACTGCTTATAAACCCATTTCCCTATTGATTAAAGTAAGCTGTTAACAGAAACTGTCTTCTGAAAGTGATTTTTTCACTACATGCACAACCTTGCACTCCACAGTTGCCTCAATACCTTTGGGTAACCAGGGCCAGCCCTGAGGACCCAGGGACCCACAGTTCCCCATTTCTGCACTGCATAAACACTGTAGGAGCTACCTTTGTCTCATAGCCCTATTATTTCCAATATATCAAACACATATGAGATACATGTTAGTTAAAGAAAGAGGTTTCTTCAAAGCAGACCCTTCAATATTAGACCATGAACATCTTTTAGGGAATGCAAAAGAGTAGTAGAACAGAGACAGTGACATGAGGTCCAAAGCAGGGCAGAGTCTTCCTCCTGGAGGAACAAGTTGGTTTTCCTCTTCTGTGGTACATGTTCTCCTAAAGTTAGTTAACCAGCTCCAGAGGAAGATTAGAAGAAGAGGAAGATAAAAATAATGGAAGAACAAGGAGTACTTTCAAGTGAACCCCTGTTACAGTGGCAATTGGATGGTATCTTGCTATTTCCTCTTCAAGGAATCATCAACTTAAGTATCATATATTTTGTGCTTTGGTTATATCAGGAGAATAGTCACCTTTGACCCCATCTAAGCCAGAAGCCTTAGTCTTTTCCAGTACCAGATAATTGAGTCACATCCATCCACTGATGAAAAAATTGTAGTTTTCAGATAGTTTTCCTCTACTTTTTCGAGTTTCCATCATCAGTGATCCATACATATTTGACACTTATATGAATCAAGAACCTCAATATAAGACCTGAAACTCTACATTGACTAGAAGAAAGAGGGAGAACATTCCAAAATATTGGCATTTGAAGGCTTTCTAAATATGGCTGCAATAGCTCAGGAATAAGGCAAACTATCAACAGCTGGGATATTATGTAAATAAAAAGTCACTGCACAGGGCTGGAGAGATGGCTGAGAGGTTAAGGTGCTTGCCTGAAAAGTCAAAGAACCCTGGTTAGATTCCCCAGGGCCCATGTCAGCCATATGTACAAAGTGTCACATGCATCTGGAGTTCATTTTCAGTGGCCAGAGGCCCTGGCATGCCCATTCTGTATCTCTCTTTCTCAAATAAATAACCAAAATAAAATATTTATATTATATAAAAAGCTATTGTACAGATAAGCAAACTAACAACAGGGTCAATAAATGTACTGAGTGGAAGAAAATATTCACTAGCCATGCCTTCAGAAGCGGAGCAAAATCTAGGATCTACAAAGAACTCAGAAAACTAATCAATAAACAATCAAGCACCCCACTCAAAAAATTGAGCAGGAAATTGAATGGAGTGTTTTCAAAGAAAGAAATACAAGTGTCCATTAAACACCTAAGACATGGTCAACATCTCTATTCATCAGAGAAATGCATATTACTACAACTATAATGTTCCATCTCACTCCAGTCAGAATGGTAACCATCAAAACATCAAATGACAGCACATGCTGGCTGGAGTATGGGGAAAGAGGAACCCTCATCCACTGTTGGTCAGAGCGTAAACATTTTGTAAATCAAGATGGAGACACCTCAAAAGGCTGAAAATAGAACTGCCATTAGATCCATCTAAACCTCTTTTGGGTATATACCCTAAAAACTCTACTATATATTACAGAAACATTATCTCAATCATTTTCATTCCTGCTCTATTCATAATAGCCAGTAGCTGGAATGAGCTTCAATCAACTGATGAAAAGGTAAGCCACTATTGCTGAAGACACCACAGGTTTAGTCACAGGACATCAGAACACCATGCTGGAACCAAAAGGGAAACTAGCTTCTTACTGGCTAGCCCTCATAATGGTGGGAAGCCCTATTGAGGCCACTGGAATTAAATAGTCAATAATATTATAAGCAGGGAACCCTGAAGACTACAAAACCAATGAGCTGAACAAGAAGTACAAAGTCATTCAATAGTGCCACATAGCCTATGTGGGCAATGAACTATTCTCTGATTGGACATGAGGGCCATTCAGTGGGAGAGAACACTTATCTGGTCAGGAAAGTTAGACAGTGAAGAGAAGCCCCCCACTGTTCTCTGGACAAGAAAGAGTGGGTTTGTGCACCAAAAAAAGTCTCTCAAAAAACTTTGCATAATCCTTGTAGTATAAGATTCTTTCACTTTTGTTTGGTGAAGCTGTTTTGTTTTACCAATGACAGAGAAAAAGAGAACCAAAATTCATCTATAAAATAAAAAAGATAGTCGAATGCCCACCATGAGACTTCCAACTCTACCACATCTTCCAGGACCAAGGAGAAGTTATAGAGAAAGGAAAGATATGAACAGTGCTCTTACTATGTTCTTGCTTCTAGCCCGACAACCCTTTGGAGATGGTGACAGACACAGTGATCAATCAAAATCTATAAAAGCAGAAATCTAGAGGCTATGGAGAGCTCAGCACTAAATCAAACTGTCAGCAGACCTGCCACTGCTCTGGGAACATTGTGGAAGAGGGTGTGGAAAGATTATTAGAGCCATAGAATGGGTAGAAATACCGTGAGACACAGTACCTCCAGCTACCCCACAGGAATTAACCAAGGCCTTTGTGCCCTGAAGTGAATAACATGGCACCATGGAGGAGGGCCCCTGGGTTGGAACTGAACAGGAAAAGGGGAAGGAAGAGTATAGCCTGTTATATTAGATATAAAATAAAATTAAAAAAAAAAACAAGATAGAGTACATGGTAGTTTAAATGTATCTGCGCCTGATAGTCTCATAGCTGATATTAATTTGGATAGGTTATTGAACCTTTGCAAAATGTAACCTTAGTGGAGGAGGTATGTAATTGGGGACTGTTGCAGTCCGGTTCGCCTTGCTGGTAGAAATCACCCAATAAGAGTAGCTTCTGGGAAAAAGAGATTTATTTTGGCTTACAGGCTCGAGGGGAAGCTTCACGATGGCAGGGGAAAACGATGGCATGAGCAGAAGGTGGACATCACCCCCTGGCCAACATAAGATGGACCACAGCAACAGGAGGGTGTGCCAAACACTGGGATGGGGAAACTGGCTATAAAGCCCATAAGCCCACCCCCAACAATACACTCCCTCCAGGAGGCATTAATTCCCAAATATCCATCAGCTGGGAACCTAGCATTCACAACACCTAAGTTTATGGGGGACACCTGAATCAAACCACCACAGGGACCAACTTCATTCAAAGTTTGATAGTTCTGCCCGATGGCCATCTGACTCAGACTGTTTCCATCTACTGCTGTGAGAAGATGTGATACCCAATTGTTCTGCCATGGTCTCCCCAGCATAATGAAACTGTCTCTTGAAACGATAAGCTGTAATCAATCCATTCCTCCTCTAAACTACTTTTTTTTTTTTTTTTTTGTCTATTTGTTTGTTTGGTTTTTCCAAGGTAGGTTTTTACTCCAGCCCAGGCTAACCTGGAAACAACTCTGAGTCTCAGGCTGACCTCAAACTCCTATCTCCTACATCTATCTCCACATGCTGGGATTAAAGGCATGTACCTCTGTGCCCAACTTGTTAAACGGCCTTTGCTTGAGTGTTTTCTTTAGCCCCAACAATGAGAATATAACTGCTACAGACACCAATGAAAGTGTTTAGTGTCAACCTCTGGGGTCTAAACACATGGATACACAAACCCAACAAGGCTGCAAACAAAAGGATGTGAACGGGTATACACACATGAATGGACACCACACACAGATCAACACATGCAAAACATAAAAATAAATAAAATTGTGAAGTCCTTATCTTTAAGAAACTTAGAGTTTATTGAGGAACTGAGTGTAGCATTTCCTTTTTCTTCTGTTGTTCATCCTGGTCCTGACAGACAGCTGGCAGATATTTTCAGGAAAATAAATAAATTATTATTTATACAGATTTGGTAATGCCAGAGGATATCTATAAGGTGTAATACAGTTACAACAGGAAACACCTTGATGCTTCAAATGAAGTGAAAGTGGATATATTTAGTGTAAGTAGAGGGAGCTGTGTGTCTAGCTTTAGCTGCTGCTTCTCATGAGGCACTCAACCAGTTGTTACATCCCAGCCTTCAGCATTTGGCAGACTAAGATTCTAGACCTTTCTCTTGCTCTGATATCCTCACTGCTCCATATAAGTTGAACTCAATCGGAAAAAAAAAAAAAAAAAAAAAAAAGACTTTCTGTGTCATCCATGCAAATCACATTTTCTGGTCCCTCTGCAAATGGAAGTTAGACTGTATGTAGTTCTGGAGGTGAAATGCAAGATAGGCAGTGCCACTGTGATGACTTTTCAATGTTTCTGCGAGTCTATTGAGTTCTATGTGGGCTGTCTGAAGGGTGAGAACAGCTTCGTTGGCACTTAATGTTCTCTTCCTGTTCCCTTTGGTTTGCCTTAACCAATAGTTAATACTTCAATCAATTCAAAATGAGATTTTGAATTATGAATAAAGACTGAAGTCAATTTCTGTTTCCTTGCTTTCTAAAGTACAGTACAAACTGTGGGCTGGGAAGATGTCTTAGAGGTTCAAGGCACTTGCTTGAAAAGCCTGCCGGCCTGGGTACAATTTCCAAGCTATCCATAAAGCCAGGTCCAAAACTGGCACAGAGAAAAAAGACTCTGGTGAGGATGTATGAGTGCACACACACACACACACACACACACACACACACACACACACACATAATTGTTTAAAACCTACAAATTGTGCTTTATGTCAGTTTTAGAATTTAAGGTAGTGTTTTAGGTAATCTGTTCATTTTATGTATCATCATAATGCTAAAGGGCTAAAGTTGAACTTTAACAACATTGTAATTTAACTAAATTTATCAGCAGATTTGTCAAAGACTGAACACCTTTGAATTAAATGATTATTCTTTTTCCATATGATACTAATATTTTGGTCCCTGCAGCTCATTTTCTCAATTTAATGCATTGGGATATCCCACTCTCATGCCCATTTACTACTATTTTTGTCATCCTTAGAAGTCACTAAATCTATTCCTTGTTATCACTGGAACAAGGGCACAGACAAGGCTTTTGTGATGTGGGTGTACAATGAATGAGGACTGTCAAATGTGTTTGCTTCTGTATTAAATAGCATTGCAGCCAAGGGTTAAGTGCACATAATAACAATTTGCTTGTCCTATAAATTCAGAAGCAAAAAGAGACTATTTTGCCATAAAATAATACTTTTATAATATTTTCCTGGAATCAATGTAATCAATCCATCAGAATATTACTCTTTATGTGAGCATAATTATTTAAGGAGGAATAATTGAACTGTCCATACAAGAAAGTTCTCTCTCCTACACATCACAAAACAGTATTAGGAATAAAGGGTATTAGCATGTCTTTCAAATCAATAATTAGAAAAATTATATGGAATTCAAAGAGGATAAATATGTTTAAAGTTTTTTCTATATTAATGTATTTCATGGAGCTTATGAGAATAAATATCATTCATATATTTTGCAAATAAATAGTTCTCCATTATATTTTTTTCTGCAAGGTGTTGAGTACTATACTACTTTAATTATTTCTGGTCTGTTATATGTCATCTAATATCATGTAAAATTTACTTGCAATGCTATTTCTTTCTTCACTATTTTCATATTGCTTTATTCATTCTTAGCTCGACCCCCAAATATTTGAAATCTATACTTCTATTTTTACATTTAACAGCATTTTATGATGTTAAAACATTTTCATTTTAAATAAGTGTTTTATCATATTTTTGTGATGCAATATTTTCATTCTTTGTAACTTCCCATCTTATACATGTAATTACAATAATTTCAGAAGTCTCCAAAATTCATTTTTTACATTATTCTCATTTTTTTAATAATTTTTATTTTATTTATTTATTTGAGAGCAACAGACACAGAGAGAAAGACAAATAGAGGGAGAGAGAGAGAATGGGCACGCCAGGGCTTCCGGCCTCTGCAAACGAACTCCAGACGCATGTGCCCCCTTGTGCATCTGGCTAACGTGGGACCTGGGGAACCAAGCCTCGAACCGGGGTCCTTAGGCTTTACAGGCAAGCGCTTAACTGCTAAGCCATCTCTCCAGCCCCTCATTTTTATTTTATTAAAGAGTGAGATAGAATGTGCACATCAGGGCCTCTAGCCACTGCAAACTAACTTCAGACACAGGCTTTACACTCTATATCTGACTTCTGTGGATACTGGGGAATTGAGCCTGGGTTCTTAAGCTTCACAGGCAAGTGCCTTAACTACTTAGTCATCTTTCCAGCCATCTTCTGATTTTTAAATTTGTTTTTTTAATTGTTGTTTATATATTAGTTTTCAGTATTTTTAAAACAGATCTAGAACTCATAACTGGATACAATCCTGAGAATAAGGAACTGTTACAAGTTCTCATTTCTAAACAGGACATCGATATCAATCCCTAAAGCTCAGGAAATGATGCCGGAAAGGGGTGGAAAAATATAGGAGTGCTGTAAAATGCTCTCACCCTGACATGTCGTGGCAGTTACACAGCAGCTGTAGTTACCTGCACATGACCTGCACAAGATGGGGCCAGTAAGCGTCTCATCATAGAGGAGAGAAGTGTTTCTAAGGCCTCATCTTCCTTGAGGACTTCTTGGCAGTCAGTAGTGCTAGGAGACCAGGAGTCATTCTCTTTAGTGGCATAGCTTCTGGCAAGTTGACCATGATACAATGAGGAACTCCTTACCCATGCTCATGCAAGCTACTCTAATTATACTCAGTGGGCCACAGAAAGAAAGAAAAAGTATGAAAGCATTGGGGGACATTTGGTAACAACATTGTATTCAGCAGGAGTGTGAGACAAGTAATAGGGCTGAGTATAATCAAAATGCATTGAAAACATATTTACATGGATGCTGGTGACCAAACAAGGTCAAGTTGGCAAGGCAAGTGCTTTATCACTAAGCAATTTTTCCAGCCCTCGTGTATTCAATATTTTATTTTATTTATTTATTTATTTTTTTAATTTTTTTTTTTTTTTATTTGAGAGCAACAGACACAGAGAGAAAGACAGATAGAGGGAGAGAGAGAGAATGGGCGCGCCAGGGCTTCCAGCCACTGCAAACGAACTCCAGACGCGTGCGCCCCCTCGTGCATCTGGCTAACGTGGGACCTGGGGAACCGAGCCTCGAACCGGGGTCCTTAGGCTTCACAGGCAAGCGCTTCACCGCTAAACCATCTCTCCAGCCCGTATTCAATATTTTAAAGAAGATAGTTCTCACTATAAGTTAAGGTCTCATTTCTTACTTAAGTGAACATAAGCAAACAAGAAATATGCTATTTGTACACTTCTTTGTAGTCACTATTTTTTTTCCCTGTTGCTCAAGTATTTGTAAATATTTACTAGGATTTTCAAGACCATTGTTACATAAAAGCTTGAATGATGTACATCAAAATTGGAACTATGTGACAAATCTTGAATTTACTTGCATCTACCAACACTTACTATGAATCATATCCTTTTAAGTCACTTCATTATGGTTTACAATTACTTTGGTAATGTTTCTACTCATCATACAATCTTCCAAGATATCACTTATTTTGAACCAATGTACTTTCACCTTCATTTTGACATGACAATGTAGTGAATTTCACTTCCATTTGATCTTATCAGGCTTACAGGTAATAGATATTCAATATTTTTGCTAACATTTTTCTGATACTTGCTGTGCAATACTATTATTAATCCTGAAATAGAAAATATGCTCTGTTTCACTTTCCTGTAGTCAGCTTTGCTGAAATAATATGCATGTTTATTGAATGTTCACAGGTAACAAATTGTGTATCATTATTTTTGGATTAATTATTTTCAGTCTTTTTCATTTTAAACTCATACATTGAAGGTAAGAGTACAATTCATGTATTGAGCTGTCTATTTGGAGTACCATTTAGTGTACAACACATAATCATTTATGTAATGCATAATATATTATTATATTTTTCATTCAATTTTCTTCTAGTTTCTATTTACTGCTCAATTTGCCAATCATTTCCATACTTTAAAAAGCCATGTAAGCTGGGTGTGGTGGCGCACGCCTTTAATCCCAGCACTCAGGAGGCAGAGGTAGAAGGATCACCGTGAGTTCAAGACCACCCTAAGACTCCATAGTGAATTCCAGGTCAAACTGGGCTAGAGTGAGACCCTACCTCAAAAAAAAAAAAAAAAAAAGTTGTGTAAATATTTGTATATGTCATTATGTAGACTTGACATTTGTGCATGTCATGTATATTAAGGCTGAGTATTGCTGCTTCTATTCTTCTTTATTTGTTGATTGGTGGTGTTCTTACTAATTAAACTGAAGCCTAAAGTAAACAGTTCATTAGATGTCTGATTTTCTCAAAACCTTGAAGCTACCGTTCAATTATAGGGGAAAGAATAAAAAGTTTTAATGAGCAACCTGTAGAATCAGCAATGATTTTTTTTTAAATTATTCAGAGAAGTAAAATCATAAGAGAATCAACAGCAAATTGTAGAGACAGACAAATGAAGCCCTGAATCATAACGGAGCACTTTCCCTTCTATAGAATTCCCATGGAAGTCTACTAGGAAAGCCCATGGAAGCCATGCCTGGGGAAGAAAATATGAATTGTAATCCCTATTGCTGTAGACTCTGTATGGACACATGTAAGAAATAAGAACTTTAGGGAGATCCAGTCTTGAAATGTCCCTGTGTATTAGGGAGCTTTGCTATGAGGTTTCATTAGGCTTCCTCAAAGAAGATCAGATAATCCTCTTTGTGCTTCCAGGAGGAAGAGGATTTGGAAATATAAAACAGCATTATGAAATATTACAAGTTATTCCTTTCATATTCAGGTTGGCCTTTAAGACCTTATTTATCCAAACCTTAAATTACTCAGGTTTTCACAACCTAACTGAGCTGGATGAAGGAGCCTCAGCAGGTCTAGCATACCATGTCGAAAGCTCATATCTATCTCCAGTCACTCCAGCCATCCTATGTCACCCAAGGCAGCATAGTGGAGAGTCAGCAGGACTAAGGAGTACATATGTAATACTTGGCCTCAGTAGATACACAAGCTCCCTGAAAGACAGATATAAAATTATGGCATAATTATGCCATTATAGAAAACAAGTTGCCGTGAAAACATTGAACACACACACTGAACTCTACACCCTCCACAAACTAAATCATGTGGCCTTAAATCTAATTACAAAACACAATGCTATAAAACTTCTAGAAAATGATAAAAGGACAAAACCTAAGAGGTTCCAATTGAACTTTTAGTTCTAGGCACAATATATGGAAGATTTAGTATCCTAGACTTCATTAAATTAAAATATCACAGCTGTTTGAAAGATACTGTCAAAAGGAGGAAAAGATACACCACAGATTAAGAAAAGATATTTACAAAAGATAGACGCTGTACTTAAGCTCCGATCTTCCTCTTCTAGCGCCTAACTTCTATGATTATAGACATAGGCAAGCATACCTGGCTCACTAGTTATAAAACACCATCACCATAAAAAAAAAAAGACAGGAAAATAGGGCTGGAGAAATTGCTTAATGGTTAAGGTGCTTGCCTGTAAAGCCAAGGGATCAAGGTTTGATTCCCAAGGACCCATGTCAAGTCAGATGCACAAGGGGGAAATGTATCTGTAGTTTGTTTTCAGTGGCTGGAGGCCCTAGCACCCCATTCTCTCTCTCTCTTAAGTTAAAAAAAGTAAAAAAATAAAAAAGGGAGAAACAAATACTGTGTTGATCTGAAACAAATTTCCCTATAAACTTATGTTTTTCTGAATACTTGGTCTCCAGCTGGTGGAGCCTTGCTGCAGGAAATGTGTTTTGAGGGACATTTAGGGGACTATAGTCAACACCGTCATGCCAGAGCTTGGCTTACTCTTCAGGGCTGTTTTCCACCCACTGTGGCAAAATTAGTGTCCTGACTTTGCTCATACTGTGCTTTCTCCTGCCATTAACAACCTTCCCCTTATGACAGTTGGCCAAAATAAAATGCTCCTTACATTGGCTGTTTTTGGTTGGGTCCCAAAATGTCCCAGCAATTGGAAGGTAACTAGAACAGATAGGATCCTGAGAAAATTAAATTTGTCAGGTAATTTTTCAGAGATAAAGTTTCTAATAAGTATATTTTATCTATTATCATGCAAAAGCAATTATTTTGGGGACTAATCCTGTGTAATAAAAAGACAAACTTCTGGTCTGGAGAAATGGCTTAGGGGTTAAGACATTTTCCTGCAAAGCCAAAGGACCCAGATTCAATTCCCCAGTACCCACATTAGCCAGATGGATAAGGGATAACATGCATCTGGAGTTTTTCTGCAGTGACTGGAGGTCCTGGCTGGCTGGTCCATTCTCTCTCTCTCTCTTTTTCACTGTCAAATAAATAAATAAATAAAATATTGAAAAACAACAACAAAAAAAACTTCTTTTGCCTAGATAAGTATTGTATCCCCATGATGCTAGGTAAAAACAAAACAAAGCAACAGGAGACAAACAATAAAGGAGTATATACAGAGATTATGAAAAAAAGTTTCTTTTGAGCACATTTTCTTTATTATATGGGAAATCATTTGAATGACTCTCTTAATTAGGCAATAGTGACATAAGAAAATGTCCTAGTAAGCAATTCAAAAGCTGTGAGGGTTTTTTGTTTTTTTTTTTTTTTGTAACTCACAAAGGCAATAATTCTGAGGGGCTACTCAGAATATGTAGAAAATGGAACAATCTGAATGAGGAAAGCAATGGCCTCTGATAAGCACAGGACTAAGAAAACCATTGCTTTTTAGACTAAGAATTAAGAAATCAGTCAGGGGCCATCTGAGTGATGAAACTTCCTCTGAAGGAATATCCAGGGAGTGTGCAGCATAACCGGCCATGCTATGTGCATACAGCTGCAGGTTGATCATAGACATCTGATTTTATGTCCCAAAGCTTAACTCAGGCACAAACACTATAACGTTACATCATTGTGAGGAGAAAAAAATAAGTGGAATATATAAAACTGTCATTTGTATTAAAACAGGCTAGAAGGCCATGCAGAAATCATTCCAGACTCTCAGAGGCTTAAGAAATGTATTCACTTCTCAATGGACAGTGCCTATTGGCAGCGAAGCCATCTTATGGTTATCACGTAAGATTAGGCAGTTAATGGCTCTATAGAAACACAAAGTGTCACGGTCCCCTAGAAAAGGAAGAAAGAAACAAAATGATACACCCTCTGCAAGCTTCCTTCCGGAATCAATGGACTCCACATATACACATATCTGTCACGTTTTGTCTGCCACAGGAACATGATGATTTTGTTTAAATAGGCAGAGAGCTCAAATATATGTTGTGTCTTGAAATCAGTAGATTGGAAAGATTGAGAGTGTTACCACTGATTTGACAGCACAGTTTGAATAAATATTTTTGTAGGCATTGTTTTAAATTGTGTGCACTAGGAACACATTTGAGAAGACACCATTTAAGATTCATTTTGATATTTTCATGTTAAAGTAGAAAAGTGATCCTACAATTTGGAAAATCCACTTTGGCAATGTTGTTCCTTAGTTTTTGTACTCATACTGATGGAATTCTTATATACTTACTGTCCTATCTTGAATAAAACAAAAAACAGAATTATAGTTAAACATTTTTTTCTTTCCTTTTATTTTCAGTGCAACAGGGTCTCATGTATCCCAGGCTTCCCTGCAACTCACTGTGTAGCTAGAGATGACTTTGAACTACTAATGTTCCTGCCTCCTGAGTCCTGGGATTATGGAAATGTACCACTATATTCACTAAGGTAATCACTATACAAACTGAGTTACGTCCC
The DNA here is from genome assembly GCF_020740685.1 of Jaculus jaculus. NCBI lineage: Eukaryota > Metazoa > Chordata > Mammalia > Rodentia > Dipodidae > Jaculus > Jaculus jaculus. The sequence goes on along the minus strand of NC_059103.1, from coordinate 153,763,353 downwards.
TAGCCTAGTCAATATATTTTAAATGTTATGATGAAATAAACAAATCAATAATTTAAAGCAATTAGTAGATGAACAAAATCAGTTTGACAAAATAATGCTTACTTTGGAATTTTATTTCCTCAAAATTATTAAATCACTAGCAATCAAAACACACCTGGAAGTGCAGCCTGAATTGGGTATCAAAGTAATTAAGTGCATAATCAATATTGGAGTCGTAATGATCATTGTCTTCTCCCTGAGAAAAGCTTTAATTATCAGTCCTGCTCATATTTTAATTTGCTATATGCCTGGAAGGCTTTAGAATCTCCTTGGCGTGACCTAACTCCTTCGAGGTTGTTTCCTTATTCTAGGCCTTGACCTTGCTTTCATTAGCACATTCTTTAAGGATTCTTGTGCAGGCTTTTTCTAAACTTTTGAAATGAATGCAAATCTTTCTAAAGTCCCCTGAACTTTTTCAACACAGTCTATTTCCCAAAGCCCTACCAGCTCTCCTCAGCTAGAAATGCCCAGAAAACTGAATTACATTTCCAAATCTCTCTGGGATTGTAGGAGCCAATTGCTCTGAGTGGTAAGTCTCCCTTTTACTAGGACAGGAGAAAAATCAGCTAGCAAAACACATGGGCCATGGTTGTCTTCCCATTCCAGAATTTAAACCTTTTTTTATCCTTTTTTCATTGGAGTTAAAAGCAGAATGGACACTAGTCTTTGAACTATAATGGTATTCAATACAGTCTTTCTTTTCTATTATATGATCTGGTACAATATCCTGCTTTGGCACATATGAACTGACATTGCAGATCTTACTTCTATTGTGAATCCTGTCCACATACTTGGCTGGCTGTGTAAAGGATATCTACATCCTCTTCAACTTGTCACCTAAGTCCATAAACAACACAGACATGTTTGGACTAAAAATATTCCTGCAAAATTTAGGCAGTGATTCAGATATGAAGGGATTTTCACCACCTGTAGTCCCATTTATTATTCTTTTTATAAGAAGACTAAGAAACCAAAATATTATAATAATGATGCCTAGAATTACAGTAAAATATATTTTTCAACAGCATCTCAACAGATGATAGATTTGGCTCAATACTTTTTTATGTGCTTGTTAAAAATATAATTGAAGTCTCCTCAATATGCTAATAGGGCTAGTAAATATTCTCTTTGAGTAGCTACTATGTACTTTGTCAAGGCTTATCCAGCCTCTCACCATCTCTCGTTATAATTTAAGAATGTAAAATACCTTTCATACACCAGTAGTTTGGGATTTACTTTTGGTTAGCACTGCAATGATTCATTATTTATTGTCATAGATTTTTGAATTACTGATTAATTTTCTTTATTCAAAATCTTTTTGGTTGCATTTTTTCCTTCACATTAGTGGCTCTTACCACACTTATTTTAATCTATTAAGTTTAATAAAGTGATTCTAGTAGTTTGCTTAATAAATAAACAGTTGTAGGAATGAACTAATAAATATCCTCCTTTTCTTTCTTTCTTCACTGTGGGGTCCAGGCTGACATCAAATTTATAGTCCTTGTTCCTCAGCCTCCATACAGGTGGAATACTTTTAAGCCCCACACCCAATTATATAGATTTTTTTTTTTTTTGCAGTACTGTTTCAGGGTTTAATTATCTGAAAATCAAGGCCATGAAAAGGAAAGCTCTTTTGTCATATGTAAGGTAGCAACTATTAGTCACAATGAGATTGATTTACCTCTCTTTTGCTACTGACAATAGTCTATTGAAAACTCATGAATTCCTGCCAAATCCTAATTTTCAGAAAACTACTTAAGAATATGGTGATTTATCTTAAAAATAATGTAATTCAGCCAGGATGGATATTGTTTTATGTTCTTTTCAAGGCAGGGTCTCATTCTAGCCCAGGCTGGCCTAAAACTCACTCAGTATTCCCAAGCTGGCCTCTAACTCACAGCAATCCTCCTACATTGGCCTATAAAGGCATGTGCCACCACACCTGATGAATATTTCTTTATAACACTTAATTCTTTGTTTTAATACTAATTATCTGTCTTTGTTGAAATAATATATGATTAACAGTAAGAAAAGTATTCTCCCCATTGATAATTTTATGAAAGTGTGCCTTCTGATAATTGAGGAGATAATTCCATATCCTTGTGTTTTCTAAAACCATAGTGAATTTTGCCTAAATTTATGACAATTTCAATTTTAGCAAATTATGAATCCATTTCCTATTAATGTTAGGGGTGTAAACCTATTCTTGCTATTAAAAATTTACAAAATGAAACATCACAATTAGAAAAATATGATTTCATATTTTGCATGGGATAATGTATGCAATTTTGTGGGGAATAGTCATATGAAATAATACTTCAAAAATTATTTTTGTTTTCATTGAATAGATCTTTCACTTCCTTGGTTAACATTATTCCAAGGTAGTTTTTTGTTGTTATTGCTATTGAAAATGGGACTATGTCTCTTATTTCTTTCTCTGCATCTTTGTCATTTGCATATAGAAATGATACCGATTTTTCTGCATTGATTTTGTATCCTGCTACTTTGCTATAGGAGTTAATCACATTCAGGAGTTTTGGGACGGAGTCTCTCAGGTCTCTTACATATACAATCATGTCATCAGCGAACAGAGCTAACTTAACTTCTTCCTTTCCAAATTGTATCCCTTTTATTTCCTTCTCCTGTGTTATTGCTTGAGCTAGGACTTCCAATACTATATTGAAAAGCAGAGGTGAGAGAGGACATCCCTGTCTTGTTCCTGATCTTAATGGGAATTCCTCTAGTCTCTCTCCATTAAGTATTACTTGTGCTTTGGAGCTTTGTATATTGCCTTTATTATGTTAAGATATGTACCAACTATGCCAATTTTCTCCAGTGTTTTGATGATGAAGTGATGTTGTATCTTTTCAAAGGCCTTTTCTGCATCTATCAAAATGATCATGTGGTTTTTATGTTTAACCTTGTTTATGTGGTGTATTACATTGACAGATTTTTCATATGTTGAACCACCCTTGTGTTCCTGGGATAAATCCCATTTGGTAAAGGTGGATAATGCATTTGATGTGTTGTTGGATTTGGTTTGCAAGGATTTTGTTCAGTATCTTTGCATCTAAGTTCATCAATGAAATAGGCCTGTATTTTCTTTTCTTGTGGCATCTCTGCCTGGTTTTGGAATTAGGGTGATACTAGCTTCATAAAAGGAGTTGAGTAGCTTTTCCTGTTCTCCAATTGTGTGGCACAGTTTGAGGAAGATTGGTTTGATTTCTTCCATGAAGTTTTAATAGAATTTGGTTGAGAAGCCATCTGGTCCAGGACTCTTCTTTTTGGGGAGGTTTTTTATTACTTTTTCAATCTCTGTGAGTGTGATGTGTTCATTGAGATGATGAATCTGCTCTGAGTTTAGCTTTGGTAGATGGTATGAGTCCAGGAATTTATCCATCTCCTCCACATTATCCAGTTTTGTGGAGTAGAGGTTTTTGAAATAAGTCCTGATGATTCTCCCAATTTCTCTTATGTCTGTTGTGATCTCTCCTTTTTCATTTTGAATTTTGTTGACTTGAAACTTCTCCTTTTTTGCTTCATCAAATTGGCCAGAGGTTTATCAATCTTGTTTATTTTTTCAAAGAGCCAGCTTTTTCTTTTGCCAATTGTCTTAATTGTTTCCTTTGTTTCCAGTTCATTAATTTCTGCTCTGATTTTAATTATTTCTCTCCTTCTGGAGCTGTTTGGGTTGGATTTTTCTTGTTTTTCCAGTCCTTTATGTGTATGGTTAGGTTATTGATTTGGGTTCTCTCTGCCTTTTTTATGAAGGCATTGAGTGCTATGAATTTTCCCTTGGGGACTGCCTTCATTGTGTACCATAAGTTTTGGTATGATGTGTTCTCATTGACATTCAATTCCAGGAATTTTGCAATTTCATTTTTTATTTCATCCACTATCCATTTTTTGTTTAATAGTGTGCTGTTCAGTTTCCAGGTGCCATTGGGATTCTTGGTGGGTCTTTTGTTGTTGATTTCTAGCAATATAGCATTGTGATCTGATATCATGAAGGGAATTATGTCAATTTTCCTAAATATGTGGAGGCAGTCTTTGTGACTCAATATATGGTCTATTGTAGAGACTGTTCCATGGGCTGCTGAGAAGAATGTGTAGTCTGTGGATTTGGGATGGAAAGTTCTATAGATGTCTGCTAGGTCTAAGTGATCTATGGTTTAGTTGAGCTCTCTTACTTCCCTGTTGAGTTTCTCTTTGGATGATCTGTCTATTACTGATAATGGTGTATTGAAGTCCCCAGATGTGATTGTGTTAGTGGTTATTTCTGTTTTATTGTCAAGTAGGTTTTGTTTTATGTACTGTGATGCTCCTGTGTTTGGTGCATACAAATTTATGATTGTAATAACCTCTTGATGAACCGTTCCCTTGATAAGTAGGAAGTAGCCTTCTTTGTCTTTTTTGATTATTTTTGGTTTGAAGTCTATATTGTCCAATATTAATATAGCTACACCTGCTTGTTTCTTATTCCCATTTGTGTGGAATACTGTTTTCCACGCATTCACCCTGAGGAGGTCTCTGTCTTTAATGGCAAGGTGGGTTTCTTGAAGGCAGCAGATTGAGGGGTCTAATTTTTGATCCATCCTGTTAGCTTGTGTCTCTTGATGGGTGAATTAAGGCCATTAATATTTAGGGTAATGACTGTGAGATTTGATTTGATCCCTGCCATGTTGTGGTGGTAGATGTGTGTTGGTGTTTTCATGGGTTTTGAAGTTTTTTGTGCCTACTCTGGGTTTGCTTGTTGTGATCTGCTTCTTGTACGCATTTAAGAAAGCACTCAAAAAAGAAATTGAGGAGGACTTGAGAAAATGGAAAGACCTCCCATGCTCCTGTATTGGCAGAATGTTAATTCATGTAGCTGAAGAGTTTCTTTACAGACAAGCATGCAATAAGCAAAGCCAATAGATTACCCACAGAATGGGAGAAAATATTTGCGGGTTATCCAACTGATAGAGGACTAATCTTTAAGATCTACAAAGAACTCAAAAATCTAAACAGTAAGAAGTTAAACACCCCACTCACAAAATGGGGCAAAGGGCTGAACAGGCAGTTCACAGAGGAAGAAATACAAATGGCAAACACACACTTAAGAAAATGTTCATCATCCCTAATCATCAGAAAAATGCAAATTAAAAAACTATGAGATTCCACCTTACCTCAATAAAGACAGCAAACATCAAAAAATCAAACAAAAATAAATGCTGGTGAGAATGTAGAGAAGCAGGAACACTCATCCACTGTTGGTAGGAATGTAGGATGGTAAAACCACTTTGGAAAGCAATATGGAGACTCCTGAAAAAGCTGACTAGAGAGATACCAACAGACCCAGTTATTCCCTTACTGGGCATCTACCCTAAAACCTTCAAACCACAGGCCATATAGATTTTGCTCAACCATGTTTGTAGCGGCACAATTTGTACTAGCTAACAGTTGGAATCAATCCAGATGTCCATCACTAGAAGAATGGATAATTAAGATGTGGTATATCTACACAATGGAATTCTATACAGCAGTAAGAAAAATTGACACAAAGAAATTTGAGGAAAAATGGTTGAGCCTAGAACAGATCATTCTCAGTGAATTTATCCAATCACAGAAAAAAAAAAAAAAAAATCACCACATAGTCTCACTCATCTACAGCACCTAACCTTCCTCTACCCAAGATACCTTACATACCCAGAAAGCACTTCATGGACTAGACACTAGGGTGGATGGCGAGGGAAGGGAGGGCATTGAAGGGGTAGGAAACACTACTCTAGACCCAAATGGCAATAGTACCATAAAATTCTACTTCCTAAAAGGCAGACCAAATGGCTGAACCTTCACCAGGCTCTTATAGGAAACACCTAAACCACAAGACACTGGAGAGAGTAGGATCAAGTCTAACCTAAATCTTCTACGTCTTCCCTCCCTCCCTCTCCCTCCCCCCTAACTCTGGGGGAAATGACCAATATCTGTCCAAGGAACTCATGGTCTAACCTACTTAGCAACAAATAACCTGTTGTGGTGCCAACACAAGTGCAATAGTGGCACACAGCCATGGTTGGAACCAACTGCTCTTGATTTTGCTAACTGATCCCCTCAGTGGTGCAGGACCCATAGCTGGAACTGGGAAACATGTCAGAACCATATCCAAACATAACCCACACTCCAATATCAAGCTATTATCAATCATGGGGTACAAGAGGGCCTACACCTATTAAACTCTGTAGTAAAAAAGTAAGTGTTATCTCATTTGTCCTGGTGCTAACTTACTATCCATTGGAGATTCTGTTTCTCTTTTTCAGATCGATGCAGATCCTAAGGAGAGAACCACCTCATCATAACTCAAAAAGGAAACTAAGGAAAATTGGCCAAACAAGCAAAGTTGCTGTTTTCCTGATGAACCAGATACCCAAACAAGGGGGAAGGACACCAACACAGAGAAAAATCAACTCCTACCAAATCAGAGAACCAGACACTCAGAGGCCCCCAGCACCTCATCACTGAAGCAGACCAAAAATGAACCCAACATAGCTCAGAGAAATTTTGTGGAATAGGGGGCGGAACGTATGTCAGAGCCACGTGTTGGGTCATGATATGCAGAGACATTTATCCTACCAATAACTGTGAGCTAACTCCACAATGCACAACCCATATACATCAACAAGGAGGGGCCATTGGGGAGGGGGTAGGTCACAGATAAGCCTATTAATGGTGCCAAACTGCCTGTATTTGCTGAATAGAAAACTAATGAAAAAATAAAAATAAATTAGTTTTGTAATTTACCTGTAAGAATAATTGATAATTTTTTATTATGATAATCTCTATTAGAACTTTCAAGTAGTTAAAATTTGTTCAGGGAACCTTGGTTTTCAAAGATGTAACCTTTTGTTAAAACTGCCCATGCTTCTGACCCATTTTTCCTTCTACTTCTTCCTAAATCATTTTGTTGAAGAGAAGATATTTTGTCTCAAAATAGTCTTTAATTTGTAACATACAAATTTATTGGATGAGGGGTCTTCCAATTCTTAATTTCCCATATGTTAAATTTTGTGATGTATGATTAATTGACTTGGAACATGTAATTGTCCAATACAATAAACAAACAGCATTTGCATGATGATTGGTTCTAATATCCTCTTCACCAAAGTTAAGGAAACCAGGGACATGTTGCTTATGAGACATAAATTGTATGACAATTTGAGATGAGCATAGTATTTTCATATAAAGTATCTACTACGAGGTCTTTCCAATAATTCCACAAAATGGAATAAAGTATAATTACATATTATTCTGCTAAAAAATTTGTAAAATTTCAATTTTACTTAACAATCAACTGTCCTTGATTATATTGTGATAATTTCATTTAAACATATGAAAGTCTCAAATTTAGAGTAGCATAATCTAAAACTTGGAAAGAAATTTGAATACATAAATTATCACATATCACTTCAGAGCTGTGAACACTCTTCTTAATCACCCCTGTGGGGAAGTTTTGTCAACAAGAGAACCTGCTTTATTTCAGTGATAATTAGGACAAAATTAACATATATTCTATACATAATTTCACATAGTTTCAACTTCATCTTCTAATAATATGCATAACTGCACAAGAAACAGTGCTTATAACACCATCTCCTCATTAGCACCTCTAGCACCTTTTCAGTTTGGCATGATCGTGTTAGTACTCTTGCTAATAACCTGTGGGCAGAGTGAATAGTGCACATTTTGGCTACTTCACTCTAGAGGAAAAGAATGCCCTGACAATACTCTCTTCCTCTATTTTAATGTCTAAGTTGCATATGTTTCAAATGATACTTCTACAAAATAGAGAAGCAACAATCAGCAGGAATTTTTGAATGTCCCTATATGGCAAAGTCTTCACAGATATATACCAACAAGTTTACATAATTTTTGTTAACATAACATAACATGTTCACATATATATGAAATGTTTAAGAATTTTTTATTTCTATTATTGGCATATTGAGTAATCTATCTTATCATGCCTTTTCAAAGTTCTTCATCAAATCTTCAAAATAAGTCAAATAATTTTTCCCTATTGTGTAGTAGTCTGGTAGTTTGAATGGATATTCACCAACAGATACAAGAGTTTATTAAAGCTTTTAATCAAGATTTCCAGCTTCCTGGCTTGAGGAGGTGTCACTGTGGGCTCATCCTAGGATCCAGCCCTAAAGTGTGGGGGTGGATTTGGAATTCCAATCTAAAGATATGCAGAGTTCTTGAGCTCTGCCATTATAGAGTTCCTGAAATGTACTTGCTTGTGGTGTTGGTGGTAGCTTTTCTCTCTCCTGGGATCTGAGAAAGAGGGGCAAACTTTGTCTGCCATTATATAACTTCCTCCCAAACTGTAAGCTTCAAATAGATTCTCTTCTTCCCAAGCCTGTGTCTGGTTTGGGAGTTCATCGCATCAACTGATGCTGTCTGCTACAGAACTGGTACCAAAAATGTGATAGTGCTACATGATGGATCAGACCATGTGGATTTTGTTCTTTTGGAACTTGGGAGCTGAAAGGAAGATGACTTAATTGCTTTAAGTTAAAACAATGGAAAGAATGCCTGAGGAAAGTGAATGATAGAAATACAGACTCTTTTGTACAGAGTTGACTGAAAGGAAGGAACTTGCTCTTTGATTCACTGATTTATTTTCTCCCTGAATTAAGACTATAGCTGTGTCCTGCATACTTGGTATTGATTTTGGAAGCATGAAAAATTCATGTAGTGCATCATGGAGTGCACACCATTCCAGGAGCCACTGCTGAAATGTGGTATATAGGCAGGCCATGATGATCCTGATAGGCCAGTAAAGCCATGGGAAGATGGACCATGCCCTTCATGGAGACCCAAAGGTGTTTGGATATACCAGGTCTATATAAGGGCTAATCAGTGTAGCTGGAGGGGTAAAGTTTCAAAACCTGGAGACTGTCAATCACTTGTTATGATATCAGATTTAAACTGCAGATTTTTGATGTTTACTTGATGGTTATTGAGCTTACATTTTTCTAGACTTTCCTTGTGATGCCTTATAGCAGTTGGAAATGTATACTCCATGCCTTTATATGTTAAAGTATATAACTCATTTTGATTTTATAGGACTCACACTTAAGAGAAAATCTTAAATCTCAGATAAGACTTAGGAATTTATTATTGGGGGCCAGGGACAGAATGTGGAAATATGAAAGGATGTCCCTCAGTATACACGGGAGTTTATTAAAGTTTGTAATTTAGATCTCCAGCCTCCTGACTAGAGATGTCACTGTGGGTACACACAAGGGCCCAGGCCTAAGGTGTGGCAATGGATTTGAAATTCCAGTCTAAAGATATGCAGAGTTCTTGAGCTCTGCCATCATGGAGTTCCTGAAGTGTACTTGCTTGTGGTATTTCTTTCTGCTTGTATCTGGGAAAAGGGGCCAACTTCTGCCATTATGGAACTTCCCTTGCATCTGTGAGCTTCAAATAAATCCCATTCTTCCCATAACTGTGTTTGGTCTGGAGATTCATCCCAGAAACTGAAGCTATCTGCTACACTTGTGATACTCATTTACATAATTGATGGAAGTGATTGCCCTAAATGCTCTATATTCTATCTAAGTAACTTTAAGACATTCATCAAATTCAAATGGAATACACTACTATGACTAATATATTTCCAAATCTTTTGCACACATGAAGATTCATTTCTCTCCTTTGGCCATAACATTGGCTCTGAAATACTGGTGCACTTTACTGGGAGAACAGAGACGTTAAGCATGGCATAGTTGAAGGAAAAACAAACATTGGTGAAGTCACACAATTGATGTTGATAGTTGATACTTGCCATTTGTACAGGTCATTTTCAGAAGAGAATGCAATAAGAAAGCCAATCAGAAGTAGAAGCAGAAATACTTGAGAATCTCATCAAGATACATGACTCATAGTTCCTTTAATTGTTTCTGTCTTTGTTAAATTGCCTAACATTATCCTTAGAACACAGTGGTAAATACTTTGAGTCAATAACTTTATCCCTCAGCTTCTACTTATTCAAATGCTATTGTTCCCTGGCATTTTGCCTTTTAAAATCAACTGTAATTCTCCAGGCATTTTAATTTGGAATGTTCTTGCCAGAGAAAAGTACCAAAACTTATAAATGAACTTCTAGCCAACAGTTTGTCTTTTAATGTACTCTATAATTGTGTTAACTTTTAAAAATTATTTCCAGCATATTACTAACATATAAGTTCAACTGAAAAGCATAGTATTGTATACTTTTCAAAAAATGTTCTTATGCATATAAATTATTAACTTTTGAGAAAAATGTAATATTCATTCATTTTAAATCATACCTTCTTAAATTGAACTGATTTATTAAGATGGCACAGATGTTTCACCATTTCATTTGCATCACTCAACACACTCCATTAGTGTTGAATGATAAACTTTCCATTCATTTCCATGAACCCCAAGTTTGACAGAAATGCAAAACAGAACTAAATCTTAAGTAAGATTTACCATCATTGGATACCTTCAAAATGATAACAACAGCTATATATTTCCAAGTCTTGTAGAAATGGTTCTACCCCGCAAAAAAACACAGCTGTATTTTTATCTACATCTGGAATCTAAATGACTATAAAACTTTGCTGATCCTTGATTACATTTGACCCCATAGGGAAGCCACATGTGGTATGCTCTCTCTGTACTTTCAGCTGTTTAATTGAAAAAGAGATAAATCAGGTCTGGTTAGTTACTTCTGTATAGTGTATATAAAATTACTTAATAGTGTTAAAAGTTTCACTTCTTGTTCTCTCCTCTTTCCTTTGAAATTTATTTATTAATTTTTAACATAGGGTATTGTATGCCCCTCTCCCAGTCCCTGTTCCCCTGAGTTCCCTGTCATTGGGATTTATTGGTATTCTCTGTGGGATGATTAAGGTCTCTGTCTCTAGGGGCAGCTGTGTCTCAGGGTGTCTCTACCCCCTTGTCGCTCTTACAATCTCTCCATCCCCTCTTCTGCAAGAAACCCTGAGTCTGGGAAGGTGTGTTATCAGTTAGTGTTGACTTCTCTGTAGCTTCTATATCATATTCTGTTATGTGTTTTGGTCCACCACAATATATGTTGTTATTTTGTTGGATGTACATATCAGGCTAGTATTGTGAGCAATATTGTGTCACTTCTATGTCCACAATTTCTTCTGGACCTTGGTAAATGAGGTAAAGGTAGAATATCTTGTTTTGATCATTCAGCTGTCTTTTCTTATATTGATGGATTTTGCATTTCCTTAGTATTATCTGCTATCTATAAGATAAAACATTCTCTGACCAACCATGAGAGCAGCTTTGATAAAAGGTGATATGCTTAGGAGCTTCACAGACATTTTCATGTGGCTATCCACTCAGTCTGTACAGAGAACACTGTGAGCTTCTCTCTGGGTAATGTGATTTTCCTTACTATGGGGTGCTGACTTGGTTTCCAGTACCAGTTATAAGTTCTCGTCCACTGAGTGGGCCTCATGTCAAATTATAGGGCAGTTACGCACAAAAGCTATGTGACACTATTGAACAAAGTATACACTTCTTGCATACCTGATAGATTATGTAGCATACCAGGTCTCCTGCTAATTCATGCTGTTGTTTCTCAGTGTTTTGATGTGGTGACCTGTGGTGACTTTAGCAATAGGGTCTTATGTTTTAGCTCTGTCTGGTAATCAGGTGCTTGGTAAGGCTTGCATTCTTTTCCTCATTCTGCTATTGTCAATTCAACTTTTTGCTCCAACCAAGAGATCAGGCTAGGTTTGAAAAGCTGACCTCCTACTGTAGCCAGGTTCTGATAGTTCTCCAGCATTACATCCCTGTATAGGTTTCTCTGACCCAGATCCAGTGAGGTCCACTCTTCCTGAGTAAAGTCTAGAGCTACATCCTCAAAGGTCAGTGAGTCCTGCTGTGTCTCAGTGAAAGTATGTCTTGTCAACAAATCCTGCTGAAATGCTGAATCTTTGGTGTGTAGTTGCAATTCAAATTCTCCAGTGGTCAAGTTTTTAGAGTTCTTCACTGTCACATCACTCTATTTGTCTGTTTGAGTTGAGTCCTTTGAAGTCCACTCCTCCTGGGTGAAGTCCACAATCACATCCTCAAAGGTCACTGAATCCTTGTAATAGGTTTTTAGGCAATCAACCCCTGTGCTTTCTAGCTTTGTTTCTTCTTCTTCACTGCAGCCTGGGTCCCCAGAAAGCATACATTCATGAGGCAAATCTATCCTTTAAGTCTGATGATGAAATATGTGTGATCACACTCTTCTGTGATGCCAAGGACACGTCAGGGCAGCTTAAGAATCTGAGTGGACAGGTACAATACCCAATCCGCTTTAACCATGATTATTTAGATTCATGATGGTATGAGCCTGGAGCCTGGTATGTGGGAGCATGCCTTCAGTCCCAGCACGTGGCTCGGTAGGATTGCCATGAGTTTGTAGTCTGGAGCTACAGAGTAAGTTCCATACCAACCTGGGCTAGAGTGAGACACAGAGTTCCACAGGTCACTTGGCCACCAAGGAGAAAGGGCTGGACTTTTTTTAGTTGGGAGAATTTTTATAACTGCTTGGACCTTCACACTTGTTATAGGACTACTTAAATTGTTTACTCATGTTAATTTAATTTTTAGGGCATATGAATCAATGAAATCATTCATTTATTTCATATTTTCAAATATACATATATATATTTGCCATTATGGTTTTCTGAATATCTTTCATGTCTACTGTAATGGTATCTTTTTCATCTCTAATTTTATTAATTTATGTCTCTTCTGTCTTTATTGTGGTCAGATTTACTAAGGGTATATCAATCTTGTTTATCCTTTCAAAGAACCAACTCTTTGTTTCAGTTTCATTCATTCTTTGGATTTTGTTTGTTTGTTTGTTTGTTTCTTTTTTTTTTTTTTTTTTGGTTTCTATTTCATTAATTTGTGCCCTAGTCTTTATTATTTCATCCTGTCTACTGATTTTTGGTTTGCTTTGTTTCTCTTTTTCCAAGCCCTTAAAGGGCAATAGCAAATTGTTCACCTGTGAATGCTTTAGTTTCTTTTCTTTTTTTTTTTTTTTTTTTTGGTTTATTTTTATTTATTTTTTATTTGAGAGCAACAGACAGAGAACGAGGCAGAGAGAGAGAGAGAGAGAGAGAGAGAGAGAGAGAGAGAGAGAGAGAGAGAGAGAGAGAGAGGGAATGAATGGGCGCGCCAGGGCTTCCAGCCTCTGCAAACGAACTCCAGATGCGTGTGCCCCCTTGTGCATCTGGCTAACGTGGGACTTGGGGAACCAAGCCTCGAACCGGGGTCCTTAGGCTTCACAGGCAAGCGCTTAACCGCTAAGCCATCTCTCCAGCCCTCTTTTCTTTTTTTACAAGATTTGTTTATTTTTATTCACTTGAAAGTGACAGATAGAGAGAGAAAGAGGCAGAGACAGAGAGAGAGAATGGTGCGCCAGGGCCTCCAGCCACTGCAAACGAACTCCAGATGCGTGTGCCCCCTTGTGCATCTGGCTAATGTGGGTTCTGGGTAAATAAGCCTCGAACCAGGGTCCTTAGGCTTCACAGGCTAGTGCTTAACCATTAAGCCATCTCTCCAGCCCTCTATTTTCTGAATATGGGCACTTAGAGCTATAAGTTTCTTACTTGCAACTGTCTTCATTGTGTCCCAAATGTTTTGGTATGCTGTGTTCTCATCATCACTTGATTCTATGAATTTATTGATTTCCTGTTGATTTCTTCAATGACTCATTCATTATCTAATAGTCTACTGTTTAGTCTCCATGAATTATGTATGCTCTGTAGTTTTTCTTACTGTTGATTTGTAGTTTAATTCCATTGGGGTTGGATAGAGTACAAGGGATTATTTCAATTTTCCTGTATTTGTTATATTTGCTTTGTATCATAATATATGTTCTATTTTGAAGAATGTTCCATGTACTCCTAAAAAAAAAAAGTATATTCTGCAGCATTTGGATGGAATGTTCTGTATATATCTGTTAGATCCATTTGTTCCATGACATCGTTTAATCCAGATATCTCTCTTTTTTTTTTTTTTTTTTTTTTGCCAGGATGACCTGACAGTTGATGAGAATGGGATATTCAAGTCACCCACTACAATTGTTTTTGGTGTTATCTGTGACCTTCATCTAATAGTGCTTGTTTGATGAAATTGGGAGCCCCCATGTTAGGTGCATATATGTTTAGGATAGTAATGTTCTCCTATTGGAGTGTTCCTTTAATCAGTATAAAGTGACCTTCTTTATCTTTCCTCACTAATGTTGGTTTGAAGACTATCCTATCAGATATTAGGATAGCAGCTCCTGCTTGTTTCCTGTAGTCAGGTTCACATTGCTGGTAGAAACCACCCAACCAAGAGCAGCTTCTGGGAAAAAAAAAGAGGTTTATTTTGTCTTACAGGATCAAGGGGAAGCTTCATGATGGCAGGGAAATTGATGGCATAAACAGAGGGTGGACATCACCCTCTGGCCAACATAAGGTGGACAATAGAAACAGGAATGTGTCAAACACTGGCATTTGGAAACTGGCTATAATACCCATAAGCCCGCCCCCAACAATACACTCCCCCAGGAGACATGAATTCCCAAATCTCCATCATCTGGGAACCTAGCATTCAGAAAATGTAAGTTTGTGCAGGACATCTGAATCAAATCACCATATTTCCCAAGCCCATTTGCTTGAAATACTATTTTCCATCCTTTAACCCTAAGTTGGTATCTATCTTTTATTGAGAGATGAGTCTGCTGGAGTCAAAAAAGAGCAGAATCCTGCTTTTTAATACATTCTGCAGGCCTGTGTCTTTTGGTTGGGGCATTGAGGTCATAGATATTAATAGTTATTATTGAAAGGTATGTATTTATTCTTTTCATTCTTCTTGTTTTGTGGTGCTTCCTGATTCTATTTACTCTTGTTTTAACTGTTATTTGAGTATGGTTTATTTCTTTTTTCCTCTTTCCTCTTGTACATGACTTGTTTTCTCTTAAGTATGAAGGATTCCTTCAAGATCTGACTTATTTGTCCTAAATTCCTTTAGTAATTTTTTTATTGTGGAATTTCCTTACTTCAACCTTCAATTTGGATAAATTGCTTTGCAAGATAAAGTATTCTTGATTGACAGTTGTTAGCTTTCATAATTTGGAATACATCATTTCAAGCCCTTCTGTCTTTTAAAGTTTGTGTTGAGCAATCTGCTGTGATCCTAATGGGCTTACCTTTATAGGGGACTCGCTTTTCTCTTGAACTGCTTTCAATATATTTTTCTTGGTTTGTACGCTTAGTAGTTTAATTGTAACATGGTGAGGAGAGATTCTTTCTAGGTTTTTTCTGTTTGTTGTTCTAAAAGCTAATTGCATCTGCATTGACACTTCTTTCCCAATTTGGGGAATTTTTCTTCTGTGATTTTGGTGAAAACATCTACTAAGCCTCTGGATTAAAATTCTTTTCATTCTACTGTACCCTGAATTCTTTTTTTAAATTTTTTAAATTTTTTATTTATTTATTTGAGAGCGACAGACACAGATAGAATGACAGATAGAGGGAGAGAGAGGGAATGGGTGCATCAGGGCTTCCAGCCTCTGCAAATGAACTCCAGATGCGTGCGCCCCCTTGTGCATCTGGCTAACGTGGGACTTGGGGAACCGAGCCTCGAACCGGGGTCCTTAGGCTTCACAGGCAAGCGCTTAACTGCTAAGCCATCTCTCCAGCCCTATACCCTGAATTCTTATGTTTGATCTTTTTATAGTGTCCCTGATATCTTGAAATTCACATCCATACTTTCTATTAGCTTGTTGTTTTCTCTTTGTCAGACTGTATTAGATCTGCCACCTCATCTTCTAGTTTAGATATTATGTCCTTTCTTTCCTCCATTCTACTGGAGAGACTTTCTACAAGTTTTATTTTTGTCTGTTTGTTTGTTTGTGTGTTTGTTTTTTGACCGGCTATATTTTTCAGTTCTAGAATATCTGCCTGTTTTTTGTTCAATATTTCTTTTTCCTTATTTATGTCTTATAGTGACCTACTTATTTCATAAGGCTGGTTTCGTGTGTTCTTTTAGAATTCCTTCAGAAATTTGTTTTCTTCTTTAATTTCTTTGTTTTCTTCTTTGATTCCTTCTAGTATAGATTTAAAAAAAAATCTTTGTCAGGCATTTCATCTAAAACAATCTCATTGGTGGCCATTTCTGAAGAATTAATTATTGGAGGGATTGTATTGTCTTTATTCTTTGTGTTTCTTGTATTATAATCTTGCAATTTTTGCATCCTGAGTTGATTTGATGATTTAGGTTTCTAATAACCTGTGGTGGCTTTAGATTTATTCACATTCAGAGTAGGAGTTTAAGGTGCTAAGTGTAGCTTTTGTACCCCAATCCATTGGCAGAAGTAATCCTAGGTGCTAAATTTGCCTGTTATATAGGTATTATAATGGGCAAGGTAGAGCAATTTACTGGAAAATTCTAAAATTTAACTGAGCAACATACACATTCATTAAAAACCAGCATAGTGTATGCATGGGATGTGGATTGAAATAAACAGATCACCTTATAAAACCAAAATACTCCAGGGAGTGTGTTGCTCTACACCCTTAATCCCTTAATCCTGTCAGCTGGGAGGTTGAGATTTCTGATCTGAAATGGGTTCCAGGTCAGCCTGGATCAGACACAGACCCTGCCCACAATAATGACAGAAGAAAAAGACAAAGGCCATGAATCTAAAAGCATCCAAGGCAACAATAGTCAACCCCAAAATTTATCTTAATTGAGAATGGTAAAATCAGTCAATAATATGTAACCCATAATCTGTCTTCACATGGAAAGAGAGATTACCACTTCCAGTGCAGGCCTATGTATATACTTTTTTGCAGTCAGCCTCATTACCTTTTGGGGTGGCTTCCAATCTCAACAATGTTGAGTGCCCACATCAATCCCTCCTTGTTGTGCTGTGAATCTGGTATTCTGATGCATGGTGCTGGATGCCCTGCTACTGAGAGATGAATGTGCTCTCCAGAATGTTGTGGTGCTGTTGGTTGGGTGATGGGAAAGTGCAGGAAGCCTGGATTTGTATGGGAACTCTTCAGCTGGTCCTACCTATGTCCCCTTCAGCAGCTTCTCTGCTGTCTCCCCTTCAGGTTTCTTGACTTTGTAAGAAGGCTGACAAGGTTAAAAAATCTCCTTGTTTGGTCTCTGTTTCTCCAGCTTGGGTGCCAGGTGGGCTTGTGGTTCCATAAGCTCATTGGTGGGATTCTGGCCAATTTCCTCCTTTGTGATAGATCTTAGTCTCTCTTGTTTCTCCTCTGTTGCCAATAAAATCCTATATACCTTCACTTTTCAGACAAAGATTGCATTTTTCCCTCCCTAGGCTTTATTGATATGATTCCTATGCAGCCATTTTACTAAGAAGTCCCCCAAAATTTCTTTTAAAGTCAACCTCTTATTTCTCTATTGACATGTTCACCAAAGTCAATGTCAGTGATTTAACTGTTGACAAAGCTAGGTGAAACAAGTCATGAATTTTCCTTAACCATGAAAAATGAGCAATATTTATTATAGTTCCTATCTATATTTTTTTTCAATTAGGTTTCAGTGAAGTGGAGTCACATTCACTTTTTATTTTATGATTTTTTTGTGTATATGTTTGCAGACGGTGGGTATGTATTCATCAGTGTGTTGTCTATAAGACATATTGTAAAGGGTCATATTTAATGAGGGCTCTTTATCTTGTAATAAGCAGTCACCACTGATATTCCAATAAGCCTATGAGAGCCCAAATGTAAAGAGAACCCATTCAGAAGGAGTGAAGTGTTTTGTTCTGATATATTTACTCATGAGGTATAAGTTTAAAATCTGTAGATAACTTTCTTTGAGCTCTTTCATAATTGTAATTCTAAGTGGGAATAGGATTGTTTAACTATTTTTTCAGTATATCCACATAATTTGTGGATAGTTCCATGTTTTAGTTGCTACTTGAAAAACTCCACTTTTAAGAATATTTCAATATCACCTTCCAATCTCTTCCCTATACGACTTCTTTTTTTTTTTTGATTTATCATTGTTTTTTTTTTTTTTTTTTTTTTTTTAGATAGTACCTTGTTCTTTAGTCTTGGCTGGCCTATTCCTCACTATTTTTCTTGCTCTGTTGCATACCAAAAAGGATGGCTTCAAATTTGGGGCCAAAAATATCTAGCATCCATCTCTTTCCCTTTCTCTTTCTCTTTTTCTTTCTCTTTCTCTTTTTCCTCCTCTCCTATCCTCTCCCTCTCTCTATCTTTCTCTCTCTCTCTCTCACTTTCCCTCCCCCCCTCCCCCCACAATTCAGCCTAGACTAGACTCAATCTTGGAAGCCCACCTGGCTCAAATTATCAAAAGGTGAGATTATAAGTATATACCACAATCCAGCTTAGATATTATTCAAAAGATTTAGAAATATAATGCTAACCTATCATTTATGAGACAAGGTTAGAGTCAATGAAGATCATAGTGACATAATTTAGATTTTCATTAAGAAATCATTTCCTTATATAATCACACATTTCTATATTAGCAAGTATGTCAATTTGGGCTCTTAGTTACAGTAATGAAAGAAATATCTACCTGTATTGTATGTGTGTGTGTGTGTGTGTGTGTGTGTGTGTGTGTGTGTCTTCATATTTAGTCCTGTACACAGATGATGCATAGTCTGCTGTAGCAAAGAAGAAAACTTCACTAGAAGTTGGGTCAATATGGGTAAGAGCAAAGAACGCAGCAGAGGTTGATACATGCAGGAGAATGCAAAATGATGGGCTAAAAAAGATTGTGTCAGAACATCCTAAAAGGCACTTCATGGAACAGTAGTTTTCAAAATGTTATAGAGTGAATTGTGGCCCTCCAAAATCAAGCATTAGAATTATATCCTGTGTTGTTATTACTTATAGAGAAAGGGCCTTTAAGGGACAACTATGTTTAAATAAAACCTGATGGGGTTTTAATCTATTCTATAAAGAGAGGCAACAGAGCTGTCTGCTTATTCACACCAGAAAAGTTATGTGAACACATGGTGATATGATGGCCATTTAGTAGTTGGGATAGAGTCTTCACCAGAAACTACTTTCCCTAAAGCTTTATCTTGATCTTCTCAATTTCATAACTATCTTACTATTCCTACCCAAGCCCACCTTGCAAAAATTAAAACAGAAACACTATTACTGTTCAAATGTTTTCACCATGAAAAAATTATTGACTCTTCAGAATTAACTTGGAGATTCCACCCAGTATGCACATCATGAGTACATGTGTTTAGTAAAAGAACATTACAAGTGAAATAAATCTCAGGATGAGGTCGATTAGATGATTAAATCAGTCTGGTAAAGTGAACAGAAGCAAATGACAAGAATTGTGGGAATATTATCAAATACCTGAGGGGTGTGTGTGTGTGTGTGTGTGTGTGTGTGTGTGTTTGCGTGCGTGTGAGAGAGAGACAGAGAGAGAGAAAGGGACAGAGAGAAAAAGAGAGAGGGAGAGAGAGAGAGAGAGAGGGAGGGAGAGAGGGAGGGAGGGAGGAGAGAGACAGAGAGAGAGAGAGAGAGAGAGAGAGAGAGAGAGATAGTTATAAAATCATAGACTACTATACTGCAAAAGGAATGAGTACAAACTGAGGAAGCTTAAAAAGCACACACGTATTATCTCATAGTTTGTTTATTTCATAGCTGTAGTTCCAGCATGCCCAGGTTTTCTACTCAATTCACATAGATAAAATGAAGGTACTGGGCAAGGATGCAAACTTCTGTAAACTCATTTAGGCAGTTAGTGGGATTTAATGAATTTCATATATAAATGGAAGATTCTATTACCTTCCAAATGATGAACAGAAAAATTACTGTATTTGAACTTCTTGGATAAAGATGATGATGTCAGGGTGAGTCAGATGCTCTTCAAGTGAGTACCATTTGATTAAATGCAAATGAAAGTATTTGTCATCTTAATGACATATGTGAAATCTATTTCTAGCCATATACAGCTATAATATGAGCTTCATCATCTCCCTGCATTTCTGACTGCATTCCACCCAAGGAATATGTTAGACATGAATACTAAGGGTGGAAATTTTGATAGCCTATGATCACCTCTTGGTCCAGACACCATTTCCTGCCATTCACAACTATCCTGGCACCTTCAGAAGCATCCTGGTAAGAGGACCTTCTCTTCAAGGTTTCTGTCCACATGCTGGGCAGGCTGAAAATATTAGGAGTTCACGATCTTCCTTACTGTTGCAGTTAGCAAATGGTTTAGTGATACTAATGTCATTTGTTTCTGGCCTTCACTTATGAGTAAACAGTGTTCAGTCCCATCTCTCAGAGATAAATTTGCAAAAAGGGGAATTCTACTATCCTACAGAGTTAATGTTAAGATTAAATTGCACTAACATTGCCTTTCTCTTCTTTCTTGACTCAGTTTCCAAATACACATAGGGTTTCTTGGAAAAACACTTTAAATTTTTTTTCAACCATCAGTTCTTATTCAACACTTGATTCTTGTTGCAATTCACATGCTGTGGTGAGCAAATATGCTATTATGGAATCCTTTGATAGCACTAAGAAAAATATGAGTTTGTCACTATATATGAGTGTGTGTATGTATGTATGTGTGTGTGTGTGTGTGTATGTACATATTTTTATCATATATACATCATATTATGTTATCTATAGGTTATATTTGGTAAGTAAAATATAGCATCCAATGAATGTCTTTTCGATCCCTATTTTTTTATTGACAACTTCCATAATTTTAAATGGTATCAAATGGTAATTCCCTCCCTCCCCCCACTTTCCCCTTTGAAACATCACTCTCTCAATCAGTCTCTCTCTTATTTTGATGTCAAGATCTTTTCTTCCTGTTATGATGGTCTTGTGAAGGTAGTGTCTGGCACTGGGAGGTCATGGATATCCAGATCATTTTGTGTCTGATGGAGCAAGTTGTAAGGAGTCCTACCCTTCCTTTTGTTCTTACATTCTTTCCACCACCTCTTTTGCAATGGAACCTGAGCCATGGAAGGTGTGATTGTGATATTTCAGTGCTGAGCACTGCTCTGTCACTTTTTCTCAGCACCATGCTGCCTTCTGAGTCATTCCCAGGCCACTGCCATCTGAAAAGAGAAGGTCCTCTAACCAAAAGTGAGAGTACCACTAATATATGGGTATTAACCTTAAGAGAAGTGCTTACTGGGCAGTTTGTTGAGAATAATATAGACATTTAGCCAGACAGCAGCAGATATTACACCCCTAGGGCTCATGACTACCCCTGTTTGGGTTTTCAGTATCAGAAATATATTTCCTCCCATGGAGCATGCCTCCAATCAAATTAGAGGGCAGTTGGATTCTCCCATCACAGATGTGCCACTATTGCACATGTTGGCTAGTTTGGCCTGGCTGAACAAATATAAGGCTTGCAGTGTCCATTGTTGGTGATTTATTTTTCTCCCATAGAACTGCATACAGCATACCTTTTTCCAGTTTTTGTCAGCTGGTCTACATGGAGGAGGTTTATAGCTCAGTTCCAGCCCAGTTTTTCAGTGACCTTGCAGCCCAAGTATGTGGAGTCTTCAGCAATAGGGTCTTACTGTCTACTCCTGGTGGGAAACCAAGGGTCTTGGCAATAGCCTGTAATGTACAAACTTGACTGTATTCACTGAGTACAAAGCTAATTAATAAAAAATAAAAATAAATAAATAAAAATTAACACACACCTTTTAAAAAAGAAATGCAATGATAAATTACATTAATTTAAAATTTTAAAGTAATTTTCATCCAAAGAAACCATTAAGCTATTGAAACATTTTAAAATGTGAGAAGTAATATACACTGCTTGTACATGATCAAACATTAATGCCCAGAACATAAAATGAGCTGCTATTTATTAGTAAGTGAAAGTTAAGAATCCAATAAAAGGTCAGAAGTACATATGCTATACCTGTAAAAGTATTTTCATTATTTTATGAAATGATCATAGAAACATAAAAGTTATTCATGATGATATATTGATTGCTTGATGTTATGGACATATCAAAGTTAAATTTTACAAAAATAACCATCCATAATCTTCTCTTCTACTAGTATTATCTCCTTAGTTTGCAGTACAACTCTGAATTCGTATCAAACTCATGTCATTTGTACCTTGACAAGCTAAGATCTATGACACTCAGTTTACTGGTAATGCCCTTGATGCTGCTGCAATAATTCTAGTAGCATAAAGACAGGCTTTCACCATACATACATACATACATACATACATACATACATACATATATATATATATATATATATATATATATTTTTTTTTTTTTTTTTTTTTTTTTTTTTTTCTTCAGGCTATGATAGTTGGTTTGCCTGTGTGCTTTCTTTCCTTCTGTTTGGCTCTATCAGCCCAGTTCACCACAGAATTTTTCCATGGATATATGTGTAAAAATCTACTGAAAAATGATGCTAGTGATCTTACAAACACTTATTTCTAAAGTCCAGTGTTACATAGGCAAGTCAATTTCCCTAATATTCAGTTCCTTTCAAAATGTTTTAATGCCCTTTTTACTACATCCACAAAATAAATTATGAATTAGTCAAAAAGCCATGTAGCACTGTTTTGTGAACATATGAAAATATAGTTGGGTCTCTGAGACGCATAATGAGCCTGTGGAAAATACTGCATTGCAGTAGGTTTAAGCAATATGTTGTGTTATGCAAATGTCTTTTTAAAATTATTTTATTAATTTCTTTGCATGAAGACAGAAGAGATAGACACACAGAGAGAGATAAAGTGTGCATGTGTGAGAGAAGAAATGGACACATCAGAGCCAATAGCCATTGCAAACAAACTCCAGATGCATGCATTTGCCACTTTGCACAGCTGGCTACTGGTAAGCAATGGGAAATTGAAGCCAGCTTGTTAGGATTTGCAGGCTAGCACCTTAACTGCTCAGCATTCTCTCCAACCCTATGTAAATGTCTTAAAAAGACTTTTTATTTGTTCAGTACTTTATTGTTCCCAAAACAATGAATATAAATATATTTGGAAAATAAAATTGATTGAGGTACTTTTTAAATATTCATAATATATTCATCAGCTGCCACAGTGATAATTTTTTAGTAGGGAACAGAAACAAGGCTAAGAGAAATGCAGATAATTTAAATATATATCGACTCCTGATGTGTAATCAAACCAGTAAATTTTACTAGTAACTCATAAAATAAAATAATAAACATAAAACTAAAATTTAGTTAGTTCATGATGAACATAGAGATCACACTTATAAGATTTGTTCCAACATAATATTTAACAATTTCAGTACCAACCCCATTAATAGCCATTCAAATTCAAAAACTGTACAGTAATATAAAATACAATTATGTATGTTGTAAACCTTCCAGCTTAGGAGATATATTGTGGTGTGTGTGTGGAGGGGGGGCAAATAGATATAATAAATTGTTGCAGTTACTTTTTCATTGCTGGGTCAAACACTCTGTCAGAAGCAACTTGTAGAAGAAAAGGACTTATTCCAGGTTTATAGATTCCAAGAGAAGTTCTATCAGGGCTGAAGAAGCTGTCTCAATTCCATATATCAATATCAGGGAGACACCACCAACAGTTAGCCAACACAAATAGTCAAAGGTTTACTGCCTTGGAACATACATTAGGACATTAGGGCCATACTATAGTGACCCCATCTCCAGCAGGCTAGTAGAGATTTAAGTAAGAATCTTAACCTTAATCAAAAATTCCTGAGGCTGTAGGGGACATACATTCACATTCAAATAATATTTATTTATACATATACATATATACACATACATATAAATATATACACATACATATAATATAACATATATATATATATGTATGATATATATATATCATATAGATATGAAAAATTAATGGACCTAATGCTTGTGTGCTTGTTGAATTTCAACTTTGCCAAAACACTGTTGCAACAGACTGCATATTAAGTTTTATCTTCCATTCTTAAAATGCAACAATGCAAGTGCTGTTCCTATTTATTACAGGAAGTAAGTGTAATACTTGGTGTAAACAAAGCATATCCTATACTATTCAAGTTTTTAGTAGCAAAATTAATCTTATAGCCACTTGATGAAAAGTAATATTCTGTAATATATCTTTTTAACATTAATAACAAATTTTTACTATTTTATTTTTATCTATTTATTTGCATAACAGAGAGGGAGAGATAAAGAGGCAGATAAAGAGACAATGGGCATGGTAGGGCCTCCAGTAACTGCAAAAACTACAGACTGTTGCTCCTCCCTGTGCATCTTGCTTATGTGGGTCCTGGGGAATCAAACCTGGGTTCTTAGGCTTTGCAGGCAAAGCCTTAACTAGCTATACAATAAAATTTTTATATTAAAATAACTTTTTGCCTAATTAGGAGTGATCTGTAGGCTATTGAGATGGCTTAGTGGTTGAAGTGCTTGCCTGCAAAGCCTAAGGACTTAGGCTTGATTCCCCAGCTCCCCAGTAAACCAGATGGCCAAGGTGGTACTCAAGTTCGTTTGCAGTGCCTGGAGGCCCTGGCACAACCATTCTCTCCATCTGCCTCTCTCTCTCTCCCTCTTCAATAAGTAAATAAAATGATTTTTAAACAGTACAAAGTGGTCAATCATAACTAATGATATAAAACCACATGCATGAAAATGTTCTTCTAGCTCACTCGTGAACATGGTTCTACACAATTTGTCTTTTACCCATTTCTTTTTATGTAACATATGGGAGGAGGAAGGGAATTATATTTGTTTATTAGTATATGATAGAAATAATAAATCTTATTCCTAAAGTGTTATAAACTTACTCATATCATTATGAAAAAACATCATGAGTGTCTATACTGATCAAGGTTTAAGGGAAAGTCAGATTCCTTCACATAAGTTTCAAGGAAACAATCACATTCCTTTCTCATGTTTATAAGCAGTTACTAGCAGCAGCATTACAGAACAAGAGGCTTTGATAGAAAATCCATATATATTAGCAATCTCTGTGTGTTTAAAACTCTGTGGTGAGCCATGTTAATCATTAAATTGAACCTTAAATCAATTAAACTTACAATCTATGCTATTTTTGAAACATTTCTTGGATTTTTTTTTGTATGTTTCATCAGACTGCTTTTATATATTTCTTTCAAAATATTCAGCTATTTTCCCCCATTTTATAAATAATAAAGCAACTTATTTACAAACAAATCTATATCCAAAAGCTTTCATTTGATATTTAAATAATTAAACATTATTTTATTACTATATTTGCATTAAGTTATTAACATTTCATAATAACTTCAATTAACATACCAAGATAATTATTTTATTCCTAGAATAAGAAAATTTCAAGCACAATTTTGATATAATGATGTGGTTAACGCACTAGATTAATCAGATAGCCAACTGATTTTTCAAGAAGATACAAATTAATATTTACTAAGTAGACTTATTTGGCCCTACGCTTCAGATAACTCATTATATGTAAGCTATGGAATAACAAAATTATTGGTCCTTAAATGCTAACATATTCATAAGGAGAATCTGTAGACTTGAAATATATTTCTAAATATCTTATAATTATATTCAAATATGTTTATACATATTTGTCTCTATTAAATGTAAAAACCCTTGGAATATATCTTTCATATTTCTACCACAACTTTTGATGAATAATAAATAAGATGGTGTTGCAGTACAGTTCACATTGCTGGTAGAAATCACCCAAGAAAGAGCAGATTCTGGGAAAAAAGAGATTTATTTGGGCTTACAGGCTTAAGGAGAAGCTCCAAAATGGCAGGGGAAAATGATGGCACGAGCAGAGGGTGGACATCACCCCCTGGCCACTATAAGGTGGCCATAGCAACAGGACAGTTTGCCAAACACTGGCATGGGGAAACTGGCTATAGCATGCGTAAGCCCACCCCCCAAAATGCATTCCCTCCAGGAGACGTTAATTCCCAAATGTCCATCAGCTGGGAACCTAGCATTCAGAACACCTAAGTTTATGGGGGACACCTGAAGAAAACCACCACATTCCACCCCTGGACCCCATCAATTGATAACCATTAATGATATAAAATGCAATGCATTCATCTAACTTTAAAAGTCCCATAGTTTTCATCAATTCCAATGATTTTCATATATCCCCATACTCCAAGATCTTTTAACTGAGCCATAATACCAAAAAATAACCTCAAAAAAATATATAATGACACAGAATAAATATTCACACTGCAAAAGATGGCACTGGGCATAGCAAAGAAACATTCAATCAATACAAGATTTAAAGCAACCAGGGCAAACATCAACTCTGTAGCTTCAAGTCCAACAACTCTAGCCAGTGGCAAATCTCCAAGTCCAATAATTCTAACCAGCCACAAGTCTCCAGCATTCCAATTCTTCCCTTACAGCTAGGCTACTCACTGTCCTGGAAAATTTTATCAGGGCCTGCATATCTTTAGCAGCCATCTCGTGGTCCTGGCATCTCCACTGCAATCCATGGTTCATCCCCATGGCCCCAAGGGGTCTCCATGCAGGCATCCAGCAAAACCTACTTCACACTGCCCATGGCCATTTCCAAACACAAGACCATGTTGCAAACTCAATGACCCTCTTTCCAGCATTTCTTCTACTCCACAGTACCAGGTAGGGTGCCAATTTGTTAACCCAGGGGGGAATAAAGTACACTTTGAAGAACAGGACACTCCTTGAGCATTCAGGCCACTTCAAAAGAATTGACATTCATTCTGTTGACCCAACGCAGGTCTGCTTGCCCAGTCGCAAAGGTTGTAATCTCTCAGTTGCAGCTGAATGGGCAACTGTTCACCCAAAGATTTTTCTTTCTGTGCCATATCCCTCTTCTCACACTAGTTCATTTCTACACAAAGCAACCCTGCACAACTTCTCAGGACATGGGAATAAGAGCAAGCTTCTCACACAAACTGCTAGCCCAGTCCACGCAAAGCTCTTTCTCACCCTCATAAGCCAAACTTCACAGTACATAGTTCTTACTGCATTCAGGTCTTCAGCTTAGACCAGAATAGTCCATCAAACTGTATTTACAGCACTGCAAGGCATCTCTTAGGCCAAGGTTTCAAATCCTTCCACTTTCCTCTTGAAAATCAGCTCCAAAAGGCCAAAGCCACACAGTCATGTATCTATCAGCAATCCCACTCCTCGGTACCACTATACTGTTGCAGTCAGGTTCACATTGGTGATATAAATCACCCAACCAAGAGCAGCTTTCAGGAAAAAGAGATTTATTTGGGCTTACAGGCTTGAGGAGAAGCTCCATGATGGCAGGGGAAAACGATGGAACAAGCAGAGGGTGGACATCACCCCCTGGCCAATATAACGCGGACAATAGCTTCAGGAGAGTGTGCCAAACACTGGCATGGGGAAACTGACTATAAAACCCATAAGCCCACCCCCAACAATACACTCCCTGCAGGAATTGTTAATTCCCAAATGTCCATCAGCTGGGAACCTAGCATTCAGAACACCTAAGTTTATGGGGTTCACCTGAATCAAACTACCACAGATGGTAATTTATATAAAATTATATATATATATACTATAATATATGTCCTATTTAAACAGTTTTCCGACTTGGGGGCAGACAGCTTGCAAGTTCAAGGTCTACTTGGCCTATAGAACCTGTTGCAGGTAACTTTCTGAAACCCTTTTTTCAAGATAAAAAGTGAAAGGATAGCTACAGATCATAGGTAAGTAGTAGAGTACTTATCTAGTATGTGTGAGGATCAAGGGTCAACCCCCAGTACCACAAACATAAGTAAATTAATTAACTACTTTACTAAGTAGTGAAAAAAATTGTGGTAAAACTTCAAGTAATATGTTTTACATGAATAGAAGATATCTAATTACTATTTCATGAATTTACACTCCCTAATATTATAAATTCTATAATTACTACAAGTGATTGTCAAATAGTTGTAAATTTATACTCAATTCAAAAGGGGTGAAAAGGATCAGATAAATTGTGAGGAAAAAGAAGTAAGAAATACACTGACCATCAGAAATAGTTTCAAGTCTGTAGAGAAAAAGCAACTAAAACAGTGTGTGATCATTATTAGAACAAAAATACTGGATCATCAATACCATGAAATGCAGAAGTGCTTACGTATTTGATATGAAACAGTGCAATGTGGAAGAATGGTGTTTTCAAGATATGGTGTGTTCATTTGAAATATATATGGAAAAGGGGCCACCCTCATAAGAAAAAAAAATAACTTCCTGGTGTATTTTGTACTTTAATTTGAACTACAGGGCAAAAAGCTTTGTAAAACTTGGATAATATCATCATTTTATGAAGAGGCAAGGAAATATTTGGCATCACTAATTGGCTGTTAGTAATACATTGATAAATTGGGCACATATTGAGTGGTTTTGATAACCAATGAATAGAAGAGAATATTCATAGATGTGTACTTGACCAAGCAATTTCTTCCAGTTTAAGTGTGTTCATGGATGTACATGTCTTTAAAATTCACAAATCAATAATGAAATGTAATTTGAAAAGCAATAAAGGGGAAATAAATAACTATAACCAGCACTTCCCAGAGGATAAATATATATTGTTTAAAAACATGCAAAAATGCTTAATGTGAGTAACTATTAGCAATGTGTCAGTTACAACTAAAATATTATTCCAGGAATAAAAAACAATACTATGACTTAGTAAGAATGTAAAGACCAAAGATTTTCCATTGCTGGAAGAAATCAAAGCTACTCTGAATGGTACAAAGACCTTGCTCTATGTTCAAAGACTAAACACACCCACATGGTTACATAGTTTTCCTCTTCATTTTGTACTGAACACAGATGTATATATATTTTCTAAAAGAAATGAAAAATTATGTTCACTGAAGAATTTGTGAGTTTAGTGAAAATCAGAAAAAAATAGAAAGTGAGATTATTGATAGTTGTGAATTCAAGGCCAGCCAGGGCTACAAAATGAGTTCTAGTTTAGCTGATGCTAGAGTGAGAACTAGTTTCACAAAAATGAAGAAATAAAACAATTTTTATAACTTTTGAATGATTGAATAAAGTTTTCTTTTCCCACAAGTTAACAGTAAGGATTTGTTAATTTCCATTATCAAGTTACCACCAATCGTCAGCTACAAGAGGCCTACGCTACTCTCTATATAAAAAAAATATTTTTTTTCCTCAAATTTCTTTGTGTCGTTTTTTTCTTACTGCTGTATAGAATTCCATTGTGTAGATATACCACATCTTTGTTATCCATTCTTCTAATGATGGACATCTGGGTTGATTCCAGCTTTTAGCTATTACGAATTGAGCCGCTACAAACATGGTTGAGCAAATCTCTCTGGCCTTTGGTTTGAAGGTTTTAGGGTAGATGCCCAGTAAGGGTATAATTGGGTCTGTTGGTATTTCTATAGTCAGCTTTTTTAGGAGTCTCCATATTGCTTCCCAGAGTGGTTGTACCATCCTGCATTCCCACCAACAGTGAATGAGTGTCCCTGCTTCTCCACATCCTCAGCTGGAGCTGGGAAACAAGTCAGAACCATACCCAAACACAAGCCCACTCTACAATATCAAGCTACCATCAATCATGGGGTACAAGAGAGCCTACACCTATCAAACTGTCTATCAAAAAAGTAAGTGTTATTTCAATTTTCTGGGTGCTAACTTACTCTTCGTTAGAGAATCTGCTTCTCTTTTTCAGATAGATGCAGATCCTATGGAGAGAGCTGCCCCAACATACCTCAAAAGGGGCCCAACTGAAACTAAGGACAATTGGTGAAAGAAGCAGGGTGATGTTTTCCTGTGAACCGGATACCAGTACAAAGGGGAAAGAGAACAACGCAGAGAAAAATCAACTCCTACCAAATCAGAGAGCCAGAGCCTCAGAGGCCCCCAACACCTCATCACTGAAGCAGACCAAAAATGAACCCAACATGGCTCAGGGAAATTTTGCGGAAGAGCAGGCGGAAAGAATGTCAGAGTCACATGTTGGGTCAAGATATGCAGAGACATTTATCATACCAATAATTATGGACCAACTCCACAATGCATAACCCATATACATCAACAAGGAGGGGCTTTTGGGAGGGGGCAGATCATAGATGAGCCTAAACAATGGTACCAAACTGCCTGTATTTGCTGAAAAGAAAACTAATAAATTTAAATTACAAAATTTATGAAAACAGGCAAGAATTAAGCCTTCAAATGTAAGAATAGTTTATCCTTGGGTCGAGTTTATGAGAGTTGGCACAGGGTACTTTTTGATTATTGAAACTCTTCCTTTTTTAATTTATATGATATTTTAATAAGAGCTTAATTTATTATGTTATTTTACTTGTTTTTGAATGCTGGGATAAAACCTGGGACCTCATGCACACTAAGCACACACTACTATTGAATGATGTATGAGCTCAGCCTTAGAATGCTCATTTTATAGTAACTGATTTTACACTTATTGTAATCTGCACATGACTATTATATATGTGCCATAATTCCACAGTAAGTTTCTCGAATTGTTATTAGTGTGGTATATTAAAATACCTGAAGGCTTCAGTTGTAGTTCTATGAGATGGTTTAACTGCCGGGAATATTTTCTATTTTACATAAATGTTCTAAGTTTCTTACTTCGTACCTGCCCCTGAGAAGAATGCAGGAAATTGATTAAAATATTCAGATATAATGACCAAGCCCAAACAGAACGATGAGAGAGAAAGAATAGGCAGGATTCTCAGTGAGGCCTGGAGGTTTTCCTTTTCTATTGAACCTTGTTAACACTCCCAGCCAAGGAAATGGCTTGCCTCTGATTGCAGTCACTGAGAGTCCTTATGTCTCCTGGCGACATGTGATCATATTACCTAAAGATCTGAACTTCTAATAGGAATGGTTTGGATGCTTTCCAATAAAGAACAATAAAATAGGCTTTGAATTGAGTTAGAATTTGAAAAGTAGTAATCTTCAAGGGGAATGGAAATGTTCAATCTCTTTAACAAGGAAATGATATTTGAAAAAAGTTCAATTTCTTGCTCTGAGTATCAACAGACATACCTCTGACTAAAATATGTGTCCAGTAAAAGAATGTCTTTAGGAGTAATTAATCCCTTGTGTTCTAAAGTGATATGCAATAAAGTTATTTCTATAGCCTCTTAGCATAGAGGCAAACAGAAGACCAACTGTGAATTTTCCCTTGTAGTGGGTCAAAGTCAAATATAGAATTTACTATACACGGGGAGGAGTATAGCCACTTATTTGGGTAGTAGTCAACATCAAATAATCTATAAATTCATACTACAGTATATTCTTGCATAAGTCCAGATGTGTTCTCTTTAGTGTTTACAGATGAAAGGAAATTTAATACTTTCACAAGCACAGCTTGTTATTTTAGTCCCATGTTAAGGAGAATTTGAAGTATTGTGGATTTCTGGGGGAAAAATGGGTCTGGTACCACCTCAAATCACATCAAACATAAATTAAGATAGGAAAGACTGGCAATGTGTATATTGTATAGAAACTTCTTGATTATTTGGATGTGTACGTGGATTATTAAGGGCACTAGGAAAATATCTTTGGCTATCACACAGGCCCTAAGAATATGGAGCCCTATATGAGATCCAAATCTATCAAGGGTTGAGACTATAGCTAGAGGTTTCTATGTATCCACTGAAAGAATTGAAATGCTAACGGGTAAACATGAGTGGAACACACCCACACACATACACACACACACACACACACACACTGTCCTTTAAATGGATGTTAAACTCCGTGGGAAACATTATTTATTTTTTTACTATAATTCCAGTGGGCCAATTTGAGTTAAGGAATTTCTGATTTTTAGAGAATATCAAAATGCCAGTAAAGTAGCTTTGTTCCTATCCAATGTTTTCAAGTTCCTCTGTAAATTTTAAAACATTATGATTTATCCATACTAGCTTAAATTTTCACTGAGCTCAAACTCAGTTATTCTGTATCCAATTAGCTAAAACATGTGAAAGATAATTCTTCTTATATCTTAGTTGCAAAAAAAGCATTATGTTGCTGATGAGTAAACATTTTATTGTTTAGTCCCTGAAAAATATTAATCACATCCTGAAACATAGGAGTGACCACATGCAGTACTCACATTCATTTTAAGATTGCAGACACCAATAAGATTCAATATCTGGAATTATTAATTTATTTACACTTGTGCTTGTCTCTTAAATTATAATATTATACCTACATGTGTCTATCAATTTTTTTTCTGGCCTCCTAAAAGTTATAATCCAGTTAAAAAACTGAAAACCTTTAGACCAAAAATTCCTAAGGTCTCAGGCATACATGTTACATCCACTTATGACTATAGAAAGCTGCTAAGTTCTAAGTTATTATTAGTAGCACAGAATTATTGGAATAACTATTTTAGCCATTTTGCATTCTTTATTTTGCTGTTGCTGTACCAAGGTGAATAGTGAGAATTTGGAGTGAGTATCAGAGAAGCAGGGTAGACATTTAATGCTAAATTAGTAGGGATTCTACTGCTTAACTTGTTCTTATTTAAATTCACATGAAATTATCTGTGACAAAGGAAATTGTTTTGTTTCACAATCAGGAAGTTTTGAAATAGAAAAGTCACTATTTTATTGTCCTAGGATATGCAATTTATGAGTTTACTCAGCAATATGTAGACAGCATGTACTTGGAACCAGGCACAGTTACAGATGAGAAGGTGAGATTAATGAAAGTCTCTTTGATATACAGAGATCTATTCACATGTACTTAGAAACATGCCAACTGAAATAATATCTCAGCTGGGTAAGGTGGTGCACATATTTAATCCCAGCACTTGGGAGACAAAGGTAGGAGAATTGCCATGTGATCAAGGCCACCATGAGACAACAAAGTGAATTCCTGGTCAGCCTGGGTAGAGGGGGACCTATCTCAAATAACAAAAAAGAAAAAAAGAAGAAATTATATTTCATTAAAGTCTCTACTACCTATTAAATATCTTCACTTACAATGTTTAAATTGATATTTGCTTTTTTCATGTATAATTAATAATAAAATATATTTTGGTCCTCACTTCATGCATGATACCTAAAGGTTTTCAGTTTTTTAACTGGATTATAAACTTTAGGAGGCCAGAAAAAAATTGATAGCCACATATGTTTTTGGCCACTATTCAAGCTATTAGCAATTACTTACTAGGAGTTGACAAGATGTTTTCACTGGGCAAATGAGATTTTTCTGCCAATCTTTAAAATTCCAGTGCCACCTGATCCCTATGTGATTTTTTTTTTTTCATGTTACACTTCTCCATCCTCACTATTTTGTCAGTTTACACATAAGCCACATCTCAGGTTTTAAACCACACTTTCCTATGATTATTTTAGTCCTGTATCAATTGAGGACTATTTTAAAGTACACAGTAAATTAATGGAAAAATTCAAAATATTTTGAATGGCATTCCCTCCCTAGGTGTTTTATTTAGAGTCTTAAGCATTTGCAAAATGATAATAAGCACATATTCTTGATAAAGCTGCAGGACACAGGCATTTTTTTTTTTTTTTGGAGTTGTACTGCAAAGTAGAATAAAAGAGTTTAATAGCAATCTTCAAAATATTTCATGGGCATGTTGCCAAAATGCTTA
The DNA here is from genome assembly GCF_020740685.1 of Jaculus jaculus. Classification (NCBI taxonomy): domain Eukaryota; kingdom Metazoa; phylum Chordata; class Mammalia; order Rodentia; family Dipodidae; genus Jaculus; species Jaculus jaculus. The sequence goes on along the minus strand of NC_059103.1, from coordinate 153,729,645 downwards.
AGTAAATGGCTTACTGTATCTTTTTCTACTGAGTCAATATTAGTAATTTTTTAAATCATCTTATATCATTAGATTAATGAAAGCATTTTTCCATGAACCAAATGAGCTTATGTGGAATATTGATTTTTCACGTCAAACACAGTTGCAATGATGCACCAGGAATTCAGGATCTGGAATAAAAAAGCACCTCAACTTTCCCAAGATCTACTATATGAGTATAAGACCTTTTACCAAATATCTTCCCAAGTTGTTGCCCCAAGGCTACACACCATACAAAGAGAGATGGAGATGAGGGCATGAAACATGATCTGAATCATCCTTAGAACACACATCTAGGCTGTCTTTCTTTTCCATATCTTTTCTAGAACAATAATCCATGTATAAAGAGCCAAGCCACTGTTTGTCCCCTTGGCCCCATTACAGATGATGACAGCCTACAACATTCTCTTTGATGAGATGAGGCATCTGTTCCAAACAGATGGACTACCCTAAGAACACATAACAGGTAATAGCAAAGCAGAATGGATATTCCCCAATTCTCAGAGTTGATTTTGTTAGATGATTCTCCTATGAATATGTTGAAGAATTTGAGGGAGTTTACTGCCTTCCAGAGAATTATCAGACTTCTGAAGATATATTAGAGCTATAGGATATATTGATGTCTATCAAAATGTCTTATTTCAGGCTTTATTTTCTCTTCATGTTTTCTTCAGTGTTTACATATATCTGAGTTGCTCACTCATATCTTACAGTTCTGAATTCATGAGCCACTCATCCCTTTTTTCAGAGTGTTTCCTTCAGATAAATAAATAAATATTATTGCTTAAGTCATTGTGGATGTTTAGGTCATTCTTTGTATATTTATACAGTGGAACACCTTTTAGTTAAAATTCTAATACTATCCTTTTCAATGTTATGGCATGGATTAGAAGATAGAATATAAATAGGCCCACTCTAAGAAAATAATAAAAGATTGGGGATTATAAGAGTTAACATTTTAAAGTGCCCTTGCAAAATTTTAAGATGTGCACTTCACAATATACTTCCATTACTTCAATTTAATGAAATGTAAAATCAGTTCAGTATTAAAATATACATATATGACACTATGTGGAAAATAATTTCCTAAATATTTTTAAAGCATAAGACCTTGAGTATAAAGAGGAATTCACTTTTCTCTGGACTTCAAAGTTGTGCCACTTTTTTTTAACCACTGATAATGGATAGCATTGTGATTCACAATGGATTGTCCTGATTCTTTTCAAACTATCTAATTTTCACTGAATATTTACCCTAATTTGCAGTCATGTAATGTCAACATTTCACTGTGGGAAAGTAAAAAGCTTTGATATTAAACAACATTTTCTGTGGCTCCCATATTCTAAATTCCCAACAACTCACTTTTCAAGACAGAAGTAGCAATGCTGCATGTCAAACTGTCACGTTATGAGAAATAGAAGGCATTCTTTTGAATCCATAATTCCATAGATATTTCATGTGTTGACCTCAGAAAAACATGTAGAGTTTGTCATTTTCATGACATTGTGAAAATAAATCTACATCCACTTGAGTATTTCTAGACTGTTAAAATTTGTTTCATGAAAAAAATGGGAAAAGAAAATAGTTGTGACATATGTAGCTACAGAAGCAAATTTCTAATTTATTAAACTTGCAGATGGAACACCTTATTTTTTTTTTTTTTATTTATTTGAGAGCGACAGACACAGAGAGAAAGACAGATAGAGGGAAAGAGAGAGAGAATGGGCACGCCAGGGCTTCCAGCCTCTGCAAAAGAACTCCAGACGCGTGCGCCCCCTTGTGCATCTGGCTAACGTGGGACCTGGGGGAAGCAAGCCTCGAACCGGGGTCCTTAGGCTTCACAGGCAAGTGCTTAACCGCTAAGCTATCTCTCCAGCCCAACACCTTATATTTTTTAAACAATGATACCTGTACTGAATGATTAATATGTTGATTGATCTAACATAAAGTCTATGTAGTTTGAGGACATAGACTGCTGGTAGGCTGAGTATATAGAAGGCACAAGGCCCTGGGTTCAGTCCCAATACCAAAACAAAATGAGAAAAAAAAAATCAAAACAAAAATTGTGAAAGCCAAGCCTACATTTTAGATGCAATATATTAAGAACAAGCTTTGCAGGTTTGTTAACTGATACTAATTATGAATTAAAAAAAAAAAACAGATACCTTTTTATGATTCTTGCTGTTAAGCTCTGCCTGAATTCAGATTCACTCTGTGGCTCAGATTCTATCTAACTTTCAATTTTCCTGCTTCAGCTCCTGAGTACTGGAATTGCAGACATTTTCTAGATTTTCTTATCTTACTTTTTGTTTTAGAGAAAGAGAGAGAGAGAGAAATTGGCACAGTAGGTCCTCAGCCACTGCAATCAAACTCCAGAAGCTTGTGCCATCTAGCAAGCATGTTCAACCTTATGCTTGTCTAAACTTTGTGCATCTGGTTCACATCTACCATGAGTCCTTTGGCTTTAGGCTTTGTAGGCAAGTGCCTTAACTATGAAGCCATTTCCAGCCTTAGAATTCTTAATATGCTTTAAGTATAAGATGACAGATTACATTAAGATATTTCATATGTGTATCATGTAGTCTACAAATTTGTACACTTCCATTTATTCTCTATTCATTTTCTTCTGGGTTTTCCCTTCATTAAATTTCCAAATAACCCCCTTCTAATATCTATATAGCTATTTCTACAACTATCTCTATGTCTACATATGCACACACATACATATATATAAATGTCCTGTATGTGAGAAAAATATCAGAATATATATTTTCATTTTTTTGTTTATTTTTATTTATTTATTTGAGAGTGCCAGACAGAGAGAAAGAGGCAGATAGACAGACAGAGAGAATAGACATTAAAGCTAAAGCAGTAGTTTTGCTAAATTTAAATTGTTATAATTATATAAAACTGTACGCTTATTACATGACTTATACTCTTCTGCATTTAAGATTTTTTTTAAATTTTCATTTTTTCCATAATCTCTTGCCATGAGGTAGATTTTAAAGTAACTATCACATGTTACATGTGAGGAAATATAAAATGAGCCCTGTAGAAGTACTTATTTCAGGAAACTTGGCAGCAGTTAAATGTCAACTTGCTCCAGTCTGCATAGTGCCACTATCTGACCTATTCTGAAAGACCTTTGTATTTCATTTTAGCTTTTATTTATGATTACCTTTATGGCACATACTATTGTGGATTGAAGTTATATGCTGTAGTATTAGGGCTGAAATAAACTAAATTACTACTTTAGTCTAACTTCACTGGTATTTTCAATGAAAAAAATAAGAAATAGCCACAGAAAGTCTATAATAATTGAAAAGAGAGCCCGACCAAGGAGGATTGCATCAACAAGTCAAGGACTGATGGTAGATAGCAGAAGCAAGAGGCAAGGAAGAGATTTCCTTCATGCCAAAGGCTGTGCCAGTACCTTGATTCTGTGTGTCTAGATAAACTATAACATGACACATTTCTATTATTTCAACCTAGTTTGTGCTCATTTATTTTGCCAACCACAAGGACATACTGTTATGCAAGAAACAGGAGAAAAATATGTGGCAAAATGTATCAAAGTAATAGGTAAATCCAACTATCAAAATATAGACATAAAGCAAGTCAGGGAAAAATAAGTATGAATTAAAAAAGACAAAAAGATGGATATTAATTTAGACCAACGTGTATGTGAAGGCTTTGTGGTTTTAAAGGAACACATGTTTCTTGCTCTGACGTTGCCTAGACAATTTAATTTAAACTAAGGTTTAGAAATAAGCTTGGAATTTCTGGATATTCCTTATTGAACCCTTTAGGGACTCTATGTACCCAAACTATCTTCACAATTTAAACTGGAAATGCTAAACTTGGAGAAATAATGTCTTCCTAGAGTAGTATGTACACTCAGTGTACAAAAAAAAAAAGAAAATAAAAAAAAAATCTTAAATACAGAAGAGTATAATTATAATAAGGCACAGTTTTATATAATTATAACATCTTAAACAGAAATGTATTTTCTTATAGTTCATCTAGACCCACAGAATCAAGTGCTGACACAGCCATGGACACAGTGCTGAGTCTAAGACTCTTGCCAGCCAGGTTTTCACTGTAACACTGATACTATCATTATTGTCACACCACAAACATAAAGGACAGAATATTTCTGAGTCGGTCCAGCAAAAAATACATCATATTGTTCATTTATTTGTTCACTTGCTTTTATAAGGGACTATAAGCAAACCTACATGGCTGTTTAAATGGAGGGAATTTCTTTAAAATAAGTTTTATTGGGAATTCTAATATATTAACACATGGCAATAGGGTCATATTCCTATAAGGTTATCTTCTTTTGTCACCTCCCCTGTCCCTGTTGCCCTGAACACCTTCCTCAGTGTGAATATCAGTAACCACTGTAGGCTCTTGGCTGCATCAGCTACGTCCTGTGGGGAGTATCCAGCCTCAAAGTACATCTTCCTACCTTATGGCATTTACATTATTTCTGCCGTTCCTCTCCCATGCTCCCTGAACAATGGGAGGTGTGGCAGAAGTCTTTATTGTTGAGCTCCCTGAAGCCACCTATTTTCTGCTTGACGACTTTTGAGTCTCCTCACTGTCTAACATTATCTTTATGGAAAATATTCTCTGGCTAGCAGTGGGAGTAGTACTCACTGGTAACTGACTACAGCTGTCATGTTTCTTAGGCTCTGAAGGGTATAAAAGAGATGATTCATCCCCTTGTAGACACTGAGTTTTCCATTATTATCATTTTGATAGACCTTGATTCTCCCCAGTATTTGCCAACAAATATAAATTGCAGGTTCTATAACAAGGTGTTAGTGCAGCATTGATTAAAGGTGATAAACATATTTATTTAAATGGCTTTTTGATGGGTGTAACCTCTCATGTAGAGAATTTTTTAGCAGGGCAGAAATGCTATGGATAATAGAATTGACATAGATGTCCTACATTTGGTCCTTTGACTTTGCCGATATAGTCTCTTACTTTGTAGTACAATATTGAACTATTATTTATTGTTTTTCTTCTGGTTTTTCAAGGTAGAGTCTCACTCTAGCCCTGGCTGACCTGGAATTCACTATAGAGTTTCAGTGTGTCCTCGAACTCATGGCAATCCTCCAACCTCTGCCTCCCAAGTGCTGGGATTAAAGGCATGAGCTGCCATGCCCAGTGGTTGAACAATTCTTATTCTAAGATTTGAGATAAGGCAAGTGTCTCCTCAACATATTGTACTATCATTGTGTAAGCAGTTACAATAAAACCAGACAACACTTAAAGAAATGTATAAAGAGTAAAAATCAATATAATGTGAAAGTATCTGGAATTCAATTTCAGTAGCTGAGGCCCTGACCATTTATTTCTCTCTTTATCTAAAATAAATAAATAAATAAAGAAAGAAAGAAAGAAAGAAAGAAAGAAAGAAAGAAAGAAAGAAATGCAAAAATTGATGTATTTTGGCCCATGAACATAAATGTGAATAAAATACAAAGCTTATCCTTGAAAAGGTTAATGTGTTTATGGCTTTTGGCTGGGCATAACTTTCATAGCCTTACAAAAACATCTACCATTAAAGAAGAAAGCTTGATATACTGAAAAACAGCAATATTAATATGATATAGGGTGTAGGGAATGCCAGTCCACCAAGTTTGCCCCTCAGTTTCTCAGTAAGTACTCCACCTGAGTAGAAATCAGGCCACATCGCACTGGCACCACACCCCAGCCGGCCTTCCCACAGCCGTCCCTACTTGGGACTACTAGACTTGTCCCTCTCTGTGCTGGTAGTACTCCCCAGCCCAAGCCCCTGTGGGAGACTGTGCTTACACAGAGTGGGGTTCTCCATTTTACAGTGTGCCCAGTCCAGATCCATGGATAAACCCGCCATGCTATACTTGTTTGGGTCAAAACTGACCATGCCTCTTAACACAGGCCCCACTGGAAAAACTGTGGCATTCTCAGCAGGACAAAGAAACTTCTCATGCTGTTTGTAGATGACTGTGACCAAGGCACATTTCTCAATGGTGTTCTCTCATGTTGAGTACCATTTATGCTATTGAAGCTTTACTTACAATTCACCAAATAGACTTGATCGGAACTAAGATGTCAATTTTACCTTTGCTTTCTTGTATTAACTAGTAGTTGAGTATGGTTTGATTTTGCCAGGTTCCTTATATGTATGTTTTTCTTTCTCCTCAGCGTGGAGGATCCTTTCAAGCATTTTTTGTAGAGCTGGTTTTGTCTTCAAATATTCCTTTAGCCTGCTTTTGTTGGGGAATTCCTTTACTTCGCAATCTGTCTGAATGGATAGCTTTGCAAGATAAAGTAACCTTGGTTGACACTTGTTATGTTTCAGGACTTTGAATACATCATTCCAGGCCATTCTGGCTTTGAAAGTTTGTGTTGAATAATCTGCTGTTATCCTGATGGGCTTGCCTTTCTTTGTGACTTGATTTTTCTGTCTAACTGCTTTGAATATATTTTATTTGGTTTGTACGTTTGGTAGTTTAATTATAATGTGGCAAGGAGACATCCCTAGTCATCAGGGAAATTCACATTAAAACTACATGGAGATTCCATCGCAGTCCTGTCAGATTGGCTATCATCATGAGAACAAATGAACATAAGTGCCGGTGAGAATGCAAAATAAAAAGAAGAACTCTACTCTGTTGGTGGAAATGCAATCTGCTCCAGCCATTGTGGAAATCAGTGTGGAGGTTCATGAGACAGCTAAAAATAGATTGACCCTAAGACCCAGCCTTAGCACTCCTAGGCATATATCCAAAGGACTCTTATCACTACCATAGAGATACTTGCTCAACCTTGTTTATTGCCACTTTATTCACAATAGCTATGAAATGGAACCAGCCTAGATGTCCCTCAACTGAGGAGTTGATAATGAAGATGTAACACATTTATACAATGGAGTTCTGCTCAGTGGTAAACAAAAAAATGAAGTTATGAAATTTTTAGAAAAATGGGTGGATCTGGAAAGAATTATACTAAGTGAGGTAACCAAGGCCCAGAAAACAAAATGTCACATGTTGTCTCTCACATGTGGGTCCTAGCTACAAATAACTGGACTTGTGTGTGAGTAGGAAGAAAAATCAGTAGCATTGACTAGTAAGCTACAAAGGAGATATAAAGGGATGGAGGGGGGAACCTAAAAGGATAGTATTGTATATATGAAAGTAGAAGAACAGATTAATGGGGGTGAAAGGGTCTACGTGTGTTCAGGGGAAGAGATTGAGTAAGTAAAGGTGAAGGGAAGGCAAATCAAAATGTAAGAGGAGGGCTGTAGAGATGGCTCAGCAGTTAAGTGCTTGCCTGTGAAGTCTAAGGATCCCAGTTCTAGGCTTTATTCCCCAGGAACCACGTTAGCTAGATGCACAAGAGGGTGCACACATCTGGAGTTCGTTTGCAGTAGTTGGAGGCCCTGGCATGCCCATTCTCTCTCTCTGCCTGTTTCTCTCTCTGTCAGTCATAAACAAACAAACAAACAAAAAACCTAAGAGGATATAAATAAGTCATATGGAAACCTAATTTTTGGAAAATAGAACACACAGGAGTCATAGATTGTTAATAGAAAGTTTTCAATGCCAAGAATGGGATATCTTCCAGTGAGTTGTTGGCCAGAGAGATCCCCAATGCTCCCCCAACATTACAGGCCATTGCCGAGGCCCTTGGTTTCCCACCAGGAATAGATGGTAAGACCCTATTGCTAGAGACTCCACATACTTGTGTTGAAAGGTCACTGAGAAACTCTGTTGCAGCTGAACTGAAAATTTCCTTGATGTAGACTAGTTGACAGAAAGCTGGAAAAAGTCATGCTCCATGCAGTTCAATGGGAGAGAGACAAATCACCAGTGAAGATACCCAACAGTGGACACTTCAAGTCTTGTATTTGGCCAGCTAGGCCAAATGAACCAACATGTGCAATAATGGCACATCTGTTATGGGGGAAACTAACTTCCCTCTAATTTGGCTGGAGGCCTACTCCATGAAAGGGAATACAGCCCTGATACTGAAAACCCACAACAGAGGTAGGCATGAGCCCTAGTAATGTAACATCTGCTGCTGTCTGGCTAAAAGTATATACTATGCTTACCAAACTGCCCAGTAAGTACTTATCTTATGTTCATACCCACATATTAATGCTACTTCAACTTTTGGCTAGAGAACCTTCTCTTTTCAGATTGCAGTGACCTTGGTATGACTCAGAAGGCACCATGGAGCTGAGAAGTGACAGAGGAGAGTTCAGCACTGAAATATCTCTATCACACCTTCCATGGCTCAAGTTCCATTGCAGAAGAGGTGGTGAAGAGAATGTAAGAGCCAATGGAAGGATAGGACTCCTTACAACATGCTCTTCCAGACACAAAATGGCCTGGATATCCATGATCTCACAATTCCTGACACTACCTACACAAGACCATCACAATAGGAGGAAAAGATGATGACATCAAAATAAAAGAGAGGCTGATTGAGAGGGGAAGGGGATATTATGGAGTTTCAAAGGGGAAAGTGGGGGGAGGGAGGGAATTACCAAGGTATATTGTTTACAATTATGGAGGTTGTCAAAAAAAAATTTTTTTAAAATTTGAAAAAAAAAACATGACATGCATAGATTCGTCTGGGTCCATCATATTTCCTGGGACTCTATTCATGTATTTGGAGTTGTCAGTAGGAAAGGTTCCCAAAACTTTGTCAAGGCTTATCTTGGGGTCTTTTCTGGCATATTTGGAGAAACTACAAACTAGAGCCTGAGATCAGTCCCAAGTATGTGTCTGAAGTCTTGGTGTCCATGTGGCCTTGAAAGAGTTCTGAGCATTTGTCTTTCTTTTTCCATTTAACACAGTGTGAAGACAATGATGACGTTTCACAGCCCAAACTGTCTAATTGTGAGGAGTACTATACTGCTACCCAGAAAGTAATGAAGCAAAGTAAGTCTGTGGATTTGTGATGGTTTTACAGCCAACTTACTGAAAAATGCTTCATACATTGGGGCAATCAAACTATCTTATTTAGACTATCCTTGCATTCAGGAAAAAAAAAGTATATATATATATATATATATATATATATATATATATATATATATACATATATATGTATATTGCAAAATAATTATATCCTATTTTCATTCAAAACTAAGAAATGAATCTCTAAAAATCCAACTTGGGAAACCTGAATACTATTTTCAACATTTTAAAGGTTTAAAATCACAAGTGCAACTTAGAAATTATATATATCTTCAGAACAACAGAAGATGAGCACTCTCATTTGAAGCACCTATAAATGGGAAGCCTCAGCCTTTCCTGGCCTTTAGTAAAGAAAATTTTCTAGCAAACACCTGGACAAGGTCCTCAATACCACATGAAAGGGGAAAGTGGGGGGAGGGAGGGAATACCATGAAAGTATTCTCATTTTTTTACAGCTAATTCTCTGCATTAATAAGAGCTATAATGTACTTTATGTGTAGGAATAAAAATACCATAAAAGGATACTTAAGGGCTGGAAAAAATTGTTTAGTGGTTAAGGCAGTTGCTTACAAAGCCAAAGCACTTAGGTTTCATTCTCTAGGACCCACATAAGCCAGATGCACAAGGTAGCTTATGCGTCTGGAGTTTTTTTTGTAGTGCCTGGAGATCCTGCATGCCCATTCTCTCTCTGTCTTTCTCTATGCCTCCTTCTTTCTTAAATAAATAGATAAAAGTAAGATATTTGTAAAAAATATATTTAAATAGCATGTATTTAACGCAGAAGTAGCAGTTGGCCCTCCATATCTTGCCAAATATATATGGTCACATTGATGCAAAGTTTGCCATAACATGTAATTATACCTTTCATTTTCACCTTCAACTTCCCAATATTACTTCTCTTAAATTCAGTATCTTTGTTGACTTAAGAGTATGGCTACCACAGTGTAAATTATACTCCAGCAATAAGTAAAGCATATTTAAAATTTATTGAACTCTCTTATTTAGTCTTAAAGCACCTATGCTTACACTGCTATATATCAGGAAAGCAATTTGACTGTGGCTGGCTAATAATGTTCCCCATATCATCTCTGAATCATTCATCTTCATCAGTTATGTGTTGACCATATTTGTTTGTGATTTTACCTTGCTTTGAATTCTAACTCTGAAAATGCATTATTTATATAATTGGTTATTTTCACTGTATGATCTTATGGCTTACAAATGTTCAAATGGGGTCTGAAGAGATGGCTTAGCTGATGAAGCATGTGCTTGCTAAGCCAAAGGACCCAGGTTCAATTCCCCAGGACCCACATGAGCCATTTGCACAATGTGGCACATGTTTCTGGAATTCATTTGCAGTGGCTAGAGGCCATGCTGTGTCTATTCTCTCCTCTCTTCTCTTCTTCTCTCCTCTTTTCTCCTCTTCTCTCCTGTCTTCCCATCCCCTCCTCTCCCCTCCCCTCCCCTCCTGTCTTCTCTCTCTATCTCAGTAAATAAATAAAAATAAATATTGAAATAGAACTTTTAACAGTTATGCCAGCCAAAAAAGTGAACTAAAATACTTAATCATTGTCATATTATCCCCAATTAGGGTTCTAGATAGTTTGTGTACTTCTGCCTTTTTATGCGGCAGACCTACTCATCTGAGAAATATTAATAGATAATTGTAAATTTGTCAGTTCTCCTAAAATGCATGCATGTGTGATTAAAATTTAGCTATATTGAACATGCTTCTCCAACAGACTTTTTTCCAAATATTTAAATACTTTGTCACACTTATCAAAGAACACACAGAAGTGTCCATTAAAAAGGCAGCTGTGGAATGGAGAGATGCCTTAGTAGTTAAGATGATTGCCTGCAAAGCTAAAGAAACCAGGTTCAATTCTCCAAGAAACATGTACCCCAGATGCACAAGGAGGTGCATACATCTGGAGGTCATTTTTCAGCAGCTTAAGGCCCTGGCACACCCATTCTCACTGTCTCTCTCTTTCTCTCTCTCTCTCTCTGCCTCTTTTTTTCTCTCTCTCAAATAAATAGATAAATAAAATAAATGCTGCTGTGTTTGATATCAGTAACCATTAGTGAAATAAAAAGTAGAAGTAATGTGAGACATTATTCCATGTACTTCAGGTCTCACCAACTGTTGGCAGTCTTTGAAACAACTAGAATACTGTTTATTATTACTGTGAATGAAAAAAGCCTCACTACTTTGATGGTTTATTTAAAAAGTGTATCATACTCAGTGATTCAGTAGTTCTATATTAAATAATTTTAAGAGTAACAAAACATATGTCAATAAAAATATGGTAATCTCAGACTTGAGACAGATGGCTTAGCACTTAAGGCACTGCCTTTAAAGCCAAAGGACCCAGGTTTGAATTCCCAGAACCCATTTAAGCCAGATACACGATGTAGTGCATGCATCTGGTGTTTGTTTTCGGTGGCTGGAGGCCCTGGTGCACATATTCCCCCTCCCTCTTTATTTCTCTCTCTCAAATAAATAAATAAAAATAAAAATGCATACCTTGGAAAAAGACTATAGTAACCTCATTCAAAACAGTTTAAAAGAAAAGCACATTCCATGGACACTTATTTAGTTAGGTTGGTATATTCAACAAATAACTGTATAAGAATGGATTACTAATATAGGACAGTAACATGACTTCATTTCCAAATTATTGCATTAATGAACTAAGTCAGAAAGTAACACACCCTATGTAATTCTGTTTTTAATCTAAATAAGAACAACAAAAAACTAGTATATATGGTTGAAATCATAGAGTGGCACATTCATAAACACAGACTGAAATCATTTCTATGTTTATAGATAAGAATTGACTGGAAAGAGAAAACAGTTCTTTTCTAGTTATGAAAATTGTATATACCTTTTATTAGATCGTAGTTACATGTTTTTATTGAATCTCCAAAATTCATTAAGTGAAACACTTAAAATATATGCATTTTATTATATAAAATTATAACTCAATATATCAAACAGCAGAACAAATTTCTTCTTCTGTGTTTTTATTTTCTTGCTATACTGAAGTCAGAGCATAACTTCATAACACTAGAAGAGACATAAAAATAGTTATAACCTTGAGCCCTAAGTCACTAAGGGCTCATCTTATTAAAAATGGTGATGCACAATAGATGTTGGTGCACTTGTCCTAATGCAAACCTTTCACTCAAAAGTTTGAAATGTCATACTATTTCCCCAAAGTCTAGGCTTGTCATTTTTTCATTCATAGGAAAAACCTAGAGACCTCAAGCACTGTGCTGCCTGCTTAATATTTGCTTATGACTTGTTGACTTCTGATGTTGAGGATTCTATTATTGTTTTTCAGCTATACCTCAAATAAATAGGTGTGAAATAAAATTTTTAAAAAAGGTTTGCTATAAAAATAAACACACATGCATACAAATAGGTGTATTAGATATGTCCATAAATACATTTATATGTACATTCATATTTGCTCAACATTTTTATTAGAACCAGGAATAAAAATAAGCTTTTCTCAATACTGAAAGTAACCACATAATATTACAGAATCCATGCAGCTATTTGGTGCCAGCACATCATTTGCCAGTCAGGCACGAGCATCAATACCGCTGGAAGCAGCTCCCAAATGCGACCTGAGAGGCATGTTACTTCTGAAATAGCATCCATGCCCTGCGTTTGGAAAGTCTCCCAAATGTGACCAACGGGGAGCATTAGATCTTAAATAACAACCATGCCTCTCCATTAACAGAATAAATCAGTGTTTACAAGAAATCTGTCTATGCATGTATACTGTGAATAAAAGAAAATGAAATTATGTGTGCTGTGTGTATGTGTGGTGAGGGGGGTCTAGTTTATAGATAAAAATGATATTGGTGTAACTTCAGGAAATATGGTTTCTTGACATGTCATATATGCCAGGTATGTTCTGGTCACTTGATGTCTAAGTTTTTTTTTTTTTTTTAATCTGTAATACTCTCTGATATTAACCCTTAAATGTTATACAGGTTGTTTATATTGAATACAATGCTCATTTGCATATAATTATTGATTGTTGTTCAATCTAAACTAAATACAGATATTTTATATGAGTTCACTCTTTAAACATACACATCCATATTGTCCATATAATGCTCACAGCAATGCCTTCCATTTACATGGCCCAGTTTCTCTGAGGACCTTAAATTTACGTACGATTTTCACTATTTTTACATTTTAAGGACTAGCAAAGTATTATTAGTATGTGAAAGGGACATATCAACAAACAATAGCTTATAGAAACACTTATCTGAGTGTTTGTAGGGCAGTGGAAATGGAGTCTAGGAAGTTCATATAAATAAAATTCAACTGTAGACATAAGCAACTATAAGAGCCTCTGGGCAGTGGTATTTAAGTTCCCATCTAGATCTATTAAGAGATGGATTCTCAAGAGTCATAACCTCTACTTCTTTAAAATGTTACAAAGGTACTCTCTGTTCGACTAAAGAACATTCAATTTAACTTGATTATGAAAGCCTCCACACTTGTAGTTCCTCAAGTGGTGTAAGCTCTACCGGAGGCAGAGCCATCATATGTACTCAGAATTTGTAGGGTTCAAATATGGTTCATTCAGAGATTTTCTTCTCCATAAGAAAGATGAAGAATAGGATTACAGGATACTTTTGTTTATACCATTGTAATGTGTATCAAAGGACAACAGAATACCTCTGAAGATATGGCTAAACTGTTCACTTTATGATTCTACTTTCCTCTATTAACTATAGCAAATATGTATCCATTTACTCAATATTTCACCTACAAATTATTTGATACATGCATTTTATTTGCAAGTCTAGCTTTCTAAATGTATGTTGGATTTTTATGCTTTTTCCATTATTAATTTTTTAATTCATTTGCTTCTCATCAAATGATGTATCTATACCAGTTATTTAAGGGGTTAATGTAGATCTTATGGTGAAATTGCCCTTTGGGTTCACTTAAGTTCTTTGCTTGCTATGGAAGAGACATTGCAAGTCAAAGAATATGCACAGGATGAAGGAGAATATGCCTATATTAGAAACTTTAAACCTTCAAATTCCAGTCCCATGGCCACAGATTTCTGCCACAAAAAATACACATGGAATTTACGAAATAGAGACTTGTTATTTTCAATGTGGTCAAAGAAAGTAAGATTTAATGCACCAGCTTCCAAACACATCAGAGTTTTTTTTTTTTTTTTTCATTTCATTAAGTAGGCTGTTGGTCTCAAAATTGGCTTAACATCAGAGTATCCTTCATGTTTTGAATATGTTTACCATAAAGTATGATAGTGTCATTTGTATAATAAGCTTCCCTAGCATTTATTTTTTTATTCAAAGTAAGAATTTAATCTCAGCTTTGTTCTTCCTTTTTCATATTTCAATATATGTTACACATTTTTGAAATGCATATTTTATTCCACTAGATAAATGTTTCCTTTTAAAATAGATATGACCAACACTTTCAATACTTTACATTAAAGAGACTGAATGAAGAATGTAAAATGATTTATGTGTATTGATGTAGTGGGCTGAGTTAGACCAGCCTATCTGTACAGCAAGTACAGTTTCAGAGAGCTTATGAGAGTGTTATAAACCCAGAAAGATGTTATAATTTTAATGTTTCAATACATAAGAAAAAATAATGAATCATAACTTATTACAAAAGAATGCATCTATAAATTTAATTGTTTGGGGTATTTATTATTTTTCATTTCTCTGAACAAATACATCAGCAGAAGCAATTTAAAAAAGGAAAAGTTTTATTTTGGCTTACATTTTCTAAGGGAAATTTTATGGTGAAAGAGGCAAGGCAAGTTGGATTTTCCAATTTTTTTTTTTATCTGTGCTGAATTAAGATGGGAGTTTGATCTAATTTTAAATTGAGTGCATGTTAGTTAGTGAGGTATCATTATACCAACTTTATTCTAAAGTTAAATATTATATCAAAATATATGTTTTCTTCTAGAGTTGAGAGTGAGAGATAGAGTGGGTATATTTGTATGAAAGAGAAAGAGGGAGGACAGAGTGGGAAGAGAGAGAAATGAGGTAGAGAGAAAGAGATTAATTTTATAATAATATAATAAAAATCCATAGGTGGTTACTTCTACATTCACATGCTTCATGTATATACTTGGGTGTGCCTTTTTATCCTGCAATTTCTACCTTTTTTCTTCTGCTTGGTGGATTGATTTTACTCTGAGTTAAGAAACTGGTGATCCAAGAAGAGATGCATTAACTTTGATGCTAGACTGGCTCTTCATCCCACTTCATCCAATATTGGCTGCTCCTGAATGAGAAATAAACCAGTCAATCAGACTTCCCGGCAGGTGTATCCTTTGGCGCACATCTCGCTAAGGGACTTATAATGCCACGAAAAGGACAGTGCTGAGAAAGGAAACAGTCACATATGATAGGAGTTTGTATAAGGCTGCAGGAAACGTGTGATCTTGCACCATATATGGACTCTGGAGCATCAAGAGAGTGATTTAAGAGTAACATACCCCCAACCAGAAGCATATTGGGGATGATGAGCTATAAGAGGACCACTTTGAATTAGTGTGTCTTCTTGTCAGCCAACATAGAATTATAAAGGAAATTAAGCATGGTTTTAATATTTCCTTATGTTCATTTACTTTTTTGAGAGAGAAAAAGACAAATTGAGAGGAGAGAGAGAGAATGGGTGCACCAGGACCTAGAGCCACTGCAAATGACTCAGAGTGCATGTGCCACTTTGTGCATCTCGCTTATATGGGACCTTGGGAAATGAACCTGTTTCCTTTGGCTTTTCAGGCCAGTGTCTTTACTGCTAGGCCATATCTCCTGCCCAAGTGGATTATTTTTTTTTGATTTGTTTATTTTTTATTAATTAGTTTTGTACTCAGTGAATACAGTCAAGTTGGTACCATTGTTAGGCTCATCCATGTCCTACCCCATCCCTCTGGCCCCTTCTTGTTGAGGTATATGGGTCATGCATTGTGGAGTTAGCCCAAAGATACAGGTAAGAGAAATAGACATATCATGACCCAGTGTGTGGCTCTGACATTCTTTCCACCACCTCTTTCACAAAATTTCCCTGAGCCATGTTGGGTTCATTTTGGGTCTGCTTCAGTGATGAGGTGTTGGGAGTCTTTGTGTCTCTGGATATCAGATTTGGTAGTAGTTGATCTCTGTGTTGCTCTCCTTCACCCTTGTGCTGGTACCAGATTCACCAAGAAAATAGCACTCTTGCTTGTTTTGCCAATTATTCTTAGTTTCAGCTGGGGCCCTTTTGAGGTATGATGGGGTGGTTCTCTCCTTAGGATCTGCTTCTATCTGAAAAAGAGAAGCAGATTCTCCAAATGAAAGTAAAGTTAGCACCAGATAAATGGGATAACCCTTAGTTGTTGTATTTTTTATATATATAGAGAGAATTTAATAGGTGTAGGCCCTCTTGTAGCCAACGATGGGTGGTGGCTTGATAATGGAGCACAAGCTCATGTTTGGATATGGTCTGACTTGTTTCCCAGCTCTGGCTGTGGGTAACATTCCACTGCACAGATCAATTATCCAAATCAAGAGCAGTTGGTTTCCCACCACTATTGCACTTGTCTGAGTATTACGACAGGTTATTTGCTGCTAAGTAGGTTAGACCATGAGTTGCTTGGACAGATATTGGTCATTGGTCAAGAAGGATCAATGGTTAAGGACAATAACTATGAAGGCCTGAGGAAGCCAGGGAAACTTTTTCAGTTCTTAAATTCTATCCTCCAGGCAAATATAAACATGGAGAAAAAAAAAATCAAGCAACCACAAGACACTGGAGAGGGTAGGGTTGGTCATTTTCCCCCAGTTGCTCATGTGTAGCATCTTCTGGTACTAGACTCGCTGACTGTCTGGGCACTGACTCTTTTCCAGCTTCTAGTCATATCCTTCAATTTTTATTTTATTTTATTTTTTATTTATTTATTTGAGAGTGACAGAGAGAGAAAGAGGGAGAGAGAGAGAATGGGTATGCCAGGGCCTCCAGCCACTGCAAACGAACTCCAGATGCATGTGCCGCCCTCTTGTGCATCTGGCTAACGTGGGTCCTGGGGAGCCAAGCCTCAAACCAGAGTCTTTAGGTTTCACAGGCAGGTGCTTAACGGCTAAGCCATCTCTCCAGCCCTATGTCCTTCAATTTTATGTTTCAACCGCATATGTTGCCTTCAGCAGTAGTGTCATATATATATATGACATATTAGGTATCAGTATTTTTATTTTTCCCTCAGAACTATAGTGTTTTACATAGCTGTGCTCAGCTATAGAGGCATCACACTATGAGGTGCAATGTTACAACCCCTCAGGTTCAAGCATCTTTGGACATTAACATTTCCAAGATTCACTTGAAGGTTTTCACAAGTAATATCCTTATATGTATTGCATTTTTGAAGTTTATCACAATCATCACTATATAAAATCTGCTTGATTTATCTGAATATCTGATTTTTATAAATAATTCCTGGATCTTATATTATTATTGCATAACACATGTATCAGAATAAATGGAAAAAGCAAAAATATTATAGATATTAAACTCCATTTAAAATGTTCATGTGTTCCTGCAGATCAAAATTCATGAGATACACAATGATTCCACTTCAATTGTCTGGATTCACCTTTATGTAAAACAATCCTTGTGTCTAAATACAGAAGCTCTTTGTACGTACTCATATTTTAAACTCACAAAAGAATATGTCTTTAAACTTTAGGACTCTAACTATTATATGTCACATTGTACACTCTAAATCAGTATGTGTGGAATAACCAGATGTGCCAGATGTTAACAGTCTGACTCATGGTTACAATAATGGCAAACTGAAAACCAGGGTATTAAAAATGTTTTCACAGATCCTTATTTTGATTTAACCTAAAGGTCTTTTGAGGAATACTTTTCAGTCTTCTATGACTTTAATAGTAGAATAATATAAATTAAATTAGAAAAAATATGAAAAAAAATTCACTTTGAACATGATTATATTTAACCTGCATAAGAACTAAGAACTTACTTTTAGTAAAAATGAAACTAGCCACCTCCCAAAAAGATACAACTATATTATTCATGTATTGCCACAATAACTTTGCAGTAAAACAAAGTGGTGTGTATCTCAACAAACAATATATAGTACCATAAAATTTAAAACTATTAAATTTATTTATATCCCTCCAAATATTTTATTTGATTTTTAGATTTATTTGTTAGGGGAAAATATAATTTTAAAATTAATCTTGCTAGAGCTGGGGAGAAGGATCAATGGATAAGGACAATAACTATGAAGGCCTGAGGAGGCCAGGGAAACTTTTTGAGTTCTTAAATTCTATCCTCAGGACGCATATAAACACGGAGAAAAAAAAAAAAAAACATCAAACAACCACAAGACACTGGAGAGGGTAGGGTCAAGGCTAACCTTAATCTTCTACATCTTCCTTCTCTCCCTTTCCCTCCTCCCCCCCTTTTTCTTCTCTCTAACTCTTGTATATTAGTTATCTTTTGCCTCATTTTCTTAGTGGACACTGACCTGTAACTCCCAGTACCAGCATGGGGCTATCATCCACAATGAGCTTTTGGTCAGAGAAACCTACAAGGTTTCCTAAAAGACAGACAGATTTCTGTCAGGGTACTTGATGACCCACCAAAGATTAGTGGTAAGACCCTACTGCTGAAGATATCATATGCATTTACAAGTAAAATGGAATGGCATGGCTTGAAGCTAGAAGAGAGTCAGTCCCCATACAGTTAGCACATCTAGTGCCAGAAGGTGCTACATGGGAGACTGGGGGAAAATGACCTATATCTGCCCAAGCAACTCATGGTTTAACCTACTTAGCAGCAAATAACCTGTTGTGATGCCCACACAAGTGCAATAGTGGCACACAGCCATGGTGGAGAACCAACAGTTATTGATTTGGCTAACTGATCCCCTCAGTGGTATGAGGCCCATAGGTAGAGCTGGGAAACAAGTCAGAACCATATCCAAACAGAGCTACTAATTTAGTCCAGCATCAAGCTTCTGCTCTTATCTCAGCTAGTTGACTCCACTCCTTCCTCTACTCTGAAGGCTCATTCCAAAGTTTCAAGTTCAGTTTCATATTTCTTCCACCATATAAGTTTAACAAAAATATTACCTTTAAAAATAGAAAGAAAACATATTTTAATAGTTTTTTTCTTGAAGAAAATTGCTTTAGTAATGATTTGCTTCACTTTCCTGCATAACCATTGTATACTATCTTTATAGTTTTGTTCTTTCTCATGAAAATCCAAAACCAAAAAGGATTATTTGCTTAGTTCTTTTGTTACTTTTTTGTTTGATTGTTTTTTTTTTTTTTTTCACTTGGGAGGCAGAAGTAGAAGGGTTACCATGAATTTGAAGACACCCTGAGACTACACAGTGAATTTCAGGTCAGCCTGAGGTAGAGTGAAACCCTACCTTGAGAAACCAGATCCATGAACATACTAAAATTTAACCATATTCCTGTCCTATTACCCTTTTTGGTCTCCTCTCCCTCACCTGTATTCTATTGAACACTCTTCCAAATAGTTCTTCCAGTTTGGCAAGTGCCACACACTTTCTCTTCCTTGGTGGTAGGATTGGCTATGGTGGCTGCTAGTGGCACATGCACTTAAAGAATACAGAGCCTGGAACTTAACCCCAGTGGCTGTGAGGCTTGCTCTGATCCTGTGATTGTTGGGCTGGCTGAGAACACTGTGAGTAGGGGATCTCTGCTGGTAGGCCCTCCCAAGTCATAACTAATTTGGAGCTTTCTGAGGGAGCTGAGGACAGGAGGTCCCTATTTTTGGTTCCCCCAATCATACCTATTGTGTGGATGACACTGAGGCTCTGCTGGCAGGAAGATCCCTTTTCATGAGCCTTGTTCTGTCAGAGACTTTATGGGCATGGGACAAGCAATTCCTGTCTGAGGGCCTGCCCATCATTCTGACTGTGAGGATGCTGTCACTCATGGGGGGAACACACCTGGGCTTGTTGTACTCTGAGTGCTACGCAATACCTGGACCTTTGAATGGGCATCTGCTCCCCTTCCAATATCATCCTACTCCCCCCCCCACTATTTTTTCAGATTTCTTCTCACAGGTGCAATATCACTCAATCAGAGGTCTTCTCTGATCTCTTCCATTTATTTGAAGTTTCACTCATTACATGTTTCTATGACTCTCAATTCTTTCTTTTTGCAATGCACTGACTCAGTGTAACACACTATTCATAGAACATGTTATGATTTTAACTTGACATGGTTGTCTTCTGTCACATATTGAATTTATCACAAAAAATCTTTGGTCCCTAATACCTTCCCTTGCACATAGTAAAGTCTGATTCAGTGTTTTGGAATTAATTATTTGTCAGTATAAATTATGTGGCCCCAAGTAGATTATCAATATAATATTTAATTCCTATACCATCACCTGTCTTTGTTTTCAGAGAATCTTGGACATTAAAATCTATGCATTAATTATAATGAAATGTAACTGAAATATAATGAAATATAACTGAAGTAACAGCTGACTCAAGAAAGCATATTTCATTTGTATTGAAAACAGCAAAGAGTTTACATACATTCTTATTTGTCTTAGCACATTGATTTAAATGTGAATGAAAATCAAGTTTGGCATTAGTCCTCAATAAAGAATATGGGAAGAAATTTAGCAGAACCATGCTCTATGTGGCAGCAATTACTTACTATTTTACTTATTCTAACAGCAAATGACACAGGTGTCCTCTAACTCAAATATGTGTATATTCCCATCCATTTTGCATTATTCACACTGCTGCACTTCTCCATTAGCATAGGTAATTGAGAACTGACACACATATTTAAAGGCTTTTCTTAAAGCAATCTGAAGTGCAATGATGAGATTAAACTATCTAGAAAATGCATTTATTCAATAACTCATTAAAGTAGTCCTACTATGACCTTTCCTTTTACTTTGTATCATCGAACAAAACTAACATGTTTCCAGACTGCCCAGTAACCAGAGGAGTGAAAATTCTCAAGAGTACAAACTCTAAATTTACAGAAAATTGAAGTTCTTTTGTTGTGTTAAATGGAGTGCATCATTAATTCCAATGAACCTTAAAAGGAAATGAAGCTGAAGGAGATTGAGTAATGAAGAAACCAAAGAGTATGATTTCTATCCTGAATAATTACTTAGCAAAGGACTGGTACCAGATGTGAGAAACATGCAGTATAAAATACCATTCTATGATTGATTTTAGTGGATTTATATAGTACTTATATGCATGTGTATGTAAACACAAAAAAATGTTAATTTTATTCAACAAATAATTTTGTCTTTCATGGTTCTACATTTTTATGTTGCAATATTTTCCTACAATTTTTCATGGTTAGACAAAATATTTTTGGTATATATAAGTAATTCTAATATACTTTTCTAATATCATCAATTTTGAAAAAAGAAATATACTCAGATATTAAGTGTTGTCTGCATCAAGTGATATTTTTCTTAAGGTATGCTAAGCATTGACTCTAATTATCTAATATTTTTATTTGATGGATATCCTTCTACTATCCCTTTACTTTCCACATATATTTTTCCTTGAGAAACCAATTGCAATATTGTATTTATTTCATTGATATATGTAATATATATATGTGTGTGTGTGTGTGTGTGTGTGTGTGTGTGTGTGTGTGTGTGTGTAGCACATGTTTTGTGGGGGTCTGCATGCACATGTGGTTATGTGTGTGGGTGTTTTTCTCAGTCACTTGCTTTCTGAGGCCATATTTCTTTCACTGAATTTAGAACTCACTGATGATGTATTAGCTATCCAGCAAGACTTTGGAATCTCAGTGTAGGGATTACAGGAGTACCACCATGCCCAGTTTCTTCTACCTGAGTACTGAGGATATGAGCTCAGGCTCTCATAATTGGTGTAGTTTATTCCCATCAGGTTTACTTAAGTCACTAATGTAAGAATGGTTTCATTTTTTTCAACCTTTTTGTATATTTCTAATATATTTTGTTCCTCTTCCTCAGTTACTCTTTTTTAAATTGATATTTCTTAGTGTTCAGTTAATTTTTTTTTAATTTAATTTATTAGTTTTCATTTCAGTGAATACAGGCAGTTTGGTACCATTATTTAGGCTCATCTGTGATCTATCCCCTCCCATTAAACCCTCCTTGTTAATGAAAATGGGTCATGCATTGTGGAGTTAGCCCCCAGTTATTAGTATGATAAATGTCTCTGCAAATCATGACCCAACATGTAACTCTGACATTCTTTCCGCCCCCTCTTCCGCAAGATTTCCCTGAGCCATGTTGGGTTCATTTTTGTTATGTAAGATTTTTACTACAACTCAAAAATATTTTAAACTTTTATTTAGGGAATATTATTGTCATTGAAATAAACTTTCAAATTGAAACATTCTTCTTTGAATGAACACTAACTCTACTTTATTAATCTAATAGCCTATCTTCCAATATAGCTGCAATCTCCCCTTAGCTCTTTTATATAGCAAAGATCATCAGCAGGTCTTATAACAGTTGTTTTATAGGTGCCATTTAAAGCAGACCATGGAAGGAAAAATCCATCAAACATGTTACATACTAGATTTTATAGCTAATCTTTTGCTTATTTCTATATGTGACTGGATCTTACTTAGTGGCCATTTTTCTTTCATTTCAGTAGGAATAAACTATTTAGTACTTCTTATATGAATAACTTGGTAACAATATATTCTATCTTTTTTTTCTTCCTGGAAATACATTAATTTCTTTTTGGAGTATTTTGAGTATACTTTCTGGTCTTCATAATTTTTGACAAGAAATGTGATATTAAGCCTTTTATGACCCCTTGTATGTGTTTATTCATTTTCATTTTGCTGCTCTGTTGCTCCTGTCACTAGCTATGATATTCCATTGTTTGAATATGATTTTTCTGTATATATACTCCTTCGGTTTATTCTAGTCTAAGTTTATTAAGGGCTTTGTTTTTGATATACAGATTGAAGTTTTGTACCAAGTTCTTGAAATTTTGTGCATTTCTTCAAACATTGTTTATTTTCCTCTTATCTTTCTTTTTCTTCATGGGCTCAATCATGTTTATGTGGTATCTGATGATGTCTGGTACTGGAGTCTCTTTTGTATCTTGTTTTCTTTCATTTTCCCTGACTAGATAATACTAATTGACTCTGCTTTCAATTTTATTTTTAAGCAATTTATACTGTCACCCGTATTTTTTAAGTTGTAACAAAATATATTATTTGAGCTTCTCCACTCCATTATTCTATTTCTTTTTAAATATAATTTATCTTTTTATTTAGTACATTTTGTTTCATAAGCCATTCTTCTCACCTTCATTTATCATTTGGAGATCATTTTCCTTTATTTTTCAATAGGTTAATAACTAATTGGAAGCTTTTATTTTAGAAACTATTGCATCTGGAATTTTGTAAGATCAGTAGCCACTGACTATCCATTTATTTCCTTTTTGTATTCAGGACATACTCAATGACTTCCATATTTCTATGTCTGTTGTTATTTTTTGCTTGCTGGACTTAAGATATAATTGCCTTTTCTTTGTTCCATGAGGATATCAATGATAGCATGAGCTAGTTTTGACCTCAACCAATCATTAGAGACTTAAATCTTATATTACAAATGTGCCATTCATTTCTTAATTGTGTATGGGGGCATTCATTTGACACTCTAAAAGTTTATGGCTGAGCCTTATATTTTACATTACTTAAGTTAAATCAGAGAAGATAAATTAAAACGTAAGTATGTCCTTCAGGGAAGGGACATATGAGAAAATATAAGTTTTAATACATAAGGAATATGAATTCTTACAAGTCATATATAGATATCATATATATATTTAAGATGTTTAAGTAGCCACTGTCTTGCTACAAATGTCCAAATGTTATAGATATGTGATAATAGTCCTGGCTAACTGTTTTGTCAAATATCTGGGGACTTTCTCAGTGGACAAGCTATTGGCTCCAATCAAGGCAAGAGCTTTAAGAATGGACAGCTCCCCCAAAGCATAAACCACAGCCCCATGGGGAATACCTGCCACTCCACTGAGGCATGTCCCCAATGGAATGGAGGCATGAACAAGGGAAAAGAGGGAACCAACACATAATATATCCATATAAAACACGTTGTTAATAATACTACTCTTAATAAAAATAATCCATTGTGAAAAAAATATAGTGGGGAGTCTTTAATTGTTAATGCTGTGGACAATCTTATTAAATTTTTACATTTAAAAAAGAATGGTGATTTTCCAGAGGACAATGAGAAAGCTGACACTTGTTGAAGTTAGTGCTTCGTCAGCACTAAAATTCATGTATAACCTCTATCTGCAGGACTCCTGATTTCAAAATGTATGCAAACCCTCTGCAGAACAGGTGAGAAAGATGTCACAAGCCAACTAAAACACCAACTTACTTTTCTTATTCATAATCAGATATCTTCTCATCCCAAAGTCTGCATGTTTATGAACTCCTATGGTGAATTTTTGAGCACTATCCAGGTTGACTATCAGATTTTAAGCATTCCTGGTTCTCAGAGGGCGGAGTTTGCACCAGCCCTCACAGTGCCATAGCCAAGGTGTCTTCCTCTCATGTAGGCTGTTTGTCTTTCTGAGAAGACAATTATCTCAAAACAAACAAACAACAACAGCAACAACAAAAACAGTGTGAATATTCAATTTTACATTTACATTTACGGTTTACATGTATAGGCATTTAATGATGTTTATGAACCTACACTTTACTTGAATTGTGTTAGCATGTGATTCATTGTAGATCATAATTTCTGGTCTTTTTATAGGTAAATATATCGTAATTTTCCAGTATATTTTGGGGAGTTGCTATCTATAAGACATGTAGAAAAACTTAAACAAAAAATATTTTCTTCTTCATATACAAATACTTGACTACCAGAATAAAATGATGCATAAGATAGTAACCTCTACCTCCTTTCCACCCTCTTCCCTGACCTCCCCAGACTCCACCTTCTCTCCTCCTCATCTACCCCTCCTTTCAGCAACGCCCTATTACTACTTGCCTTTCTCTTTTCTCCCTCCTTCAGAAACCTTAAACTGTTTTTGAAAGAAATTACTTCAAAACAACACAATACCTACTTACATTGGGATGTTACATTTCCCCTGAACAGCATTTAGCATTGTTGGGCCTTGTGGCAGTTTGAATCTAGGTCCTCTAATAGACTCAGGCGCTTATTAAAGATTGTAACTTGGATTTGTAGATATGTGGCTGGAGGAGGTGTCACTGTGGGTGGATCCCAGGGTCCATTTGCAAAGGTGTTACGGGGAAGTAGTGGAGCTCTTCCTGGGGTTCCTAGAGTATGCTCACTTGTTCCGCTGGTGGTGGCTTTTCTCTCTGCATGGATTTGGTAAAGGGGGTCCAGCTTCTTCTGCCATGATGGAACTTCTCATGGACCAGTAAGCCTGAAATAAATGTCATTACTCACATATACTGTTTGGAGTTTTATCCCAGCGGTATGGAGCTGATTGCAACAGAAATTAGTACCAGAGAGCATGTTGTTGCTGTGCAATGAATATGACCATGTTAGTTTTGGTCTTTTGGAACTTTTGTTCTGGAAAAATAGGCATAAACTTGGTACTTGCAACTGAAGATGCCTCCCAGAGTGGTAAGCCAAATTTTATGGACTATTCTGGTGAGAGTTTGAAAATGCTAAGCACAGAGCTAATTGTATTTGGAAGATTTGCTTATGAACATTCAAAGGGGAAGGAAAGATTGCATATGCCCTTGTTGGAACTGGGCTACTATCCTAAGGGCTCAGTGCATTCTACTGTGTATTCCCAGAGAGTTTGATCAAGGTTAATTTTGTAATGGACTGATATGCTGGGATAAAGATATGGAAATAAATGATATAAGATTAAAATTGCAGAAATTTAAACAAGTTTAATAATATGGCTATGTCCTGAATACCTGGTATTGGTTTAGGAAGCTTAAAAAATGCATGGAGAAGATCATGAAGTGCAAATCGTTCTGGAAGTTTTTGCTGAGATACAGAATATGGGCAAGACATGATGGCCTTAATAAATATGTCAGTAAATCCATGGGAAGATGAACCATGGTTTCATGGAGACCCAAAGATTGTTTACTATGCAAATTCTTTAGCATTGCTCATAAACTTTCACTATTCTCTGGCCTGATATGCATTCATGGCTGATCTACACTTCCTTGCATGAAGAATCATTCTCTGGCGAATCCTGGAAGTACTGTGTATATAAACAGTCAATATTGAACTTCAACAGTTGTTAAATCAAAGAAAACACAAATCTAGCTTTCTTTCCTTTTATAATCCCTTTTTACTGAAATATGATTCTAGTATAATAATGTTAGGCATTGCTCTGGAATGGAAACCCATAAAATACATTAGAAAATTTGATGGTAATCTGTTGCTTAGTGTCTTATTAAGTACAACCTCTGTTTGGGCAACAACTCTGAGAGAAAATCTTTGGCAGAACAAAACAGCAAGATAGTGACTCCTTCCCAGTCACTCTTTAGGCAAATAAACTAGTTTCTCAGTTTCCCCTCAACATTTTCTATGTGTGAGGAACTTCTTAGTTCCCAGTAAAACAACAACAACAACAAAAACCAAAAAACAAAAAACCTGATAGTATAGTACCCATCTCCTGTTCCCTACTCAGACTCCAGGAGGGGGGGGGGGCGGGGGGATTAATTTCTTTTCTAGAGCTAATTTCAGGAGCTAGGCCACTTGGGTTACAAGAGCTCACCGTGCAGCAAAGATGGGCCTGTGACTCCCAATTCTACTGTTTCTGACTCCTAAGAGCTGCAATTAGAGGTGTGTTCTATCATACATGGCTAGATTTTATTAAACATTATATAATTAGTGTGATACTGGCAAAATATCAAAGGTCTCTTTCCTTAATATTAAAAGTATTTTGATTAAATGACAATATTGCCTTTATTTTTCTTAGAACATGTTAACATTTTATATCCAATAGGAAATAAATACAAAGAAGGAAAGCCTTTCATATTGTTTTACTTTAGTAGAGTCCTTCAAACCAGTAGGAGTTATTTTAATAACTGAAACAATCATTGATTTCACAATAATATGGAATTATTTGCATAGTTTTATAGGGAACCGTTTCATATTTTTAGTATTATTCAAGGATATGTCTACTACATTTTCTGTGTTACTAATATTTTATAAAACATTTGAATATAAATATATATATATATATATTTGAATATATTTTAATAAATGTTCAGGGCACAATACTAATTTTAAAAATCAGGGCAAAATATATAATGGGTATAATTTCATTATAACAGAATAGTATAAGTTAGGGTTTCATTGTTTTAACTTTTTCAACAGTGAATATCTTATTTTCAATAAATTCAGGTTGGGATGTATCTCAGTACCAGAGTACCTGCCTGGCATGTGCAGGGATCAAATATTTTCACTTTCACAAGCAGCAACAAAATGTTTTAATCATAGCATTCATTACATAAAATGGTAGGAGGTAAATATAATAAGCCCAGATACCTGTCATTCACTTCCGTGTCATTCTCAGTGCCCAGTCTGTGTTCTTCTCTAGTCTACCCACTCACACTTCTCTGCTGCCATCCCAACCCTGCCACTGTTGCTGACTCAAAGAATGAATTAATTTGGAGTCCATTCTGGATATCACTAGTTTTTGAAATATTTTCCCATTTTTTTTCTAAAAAGCAATGATATTTTATTTTAATGTACCAGGAATTTTCACAGTGAGATCAATAAGTCCTAAGTATCACAGGAAGTCATTTTAAGTTTCTACTATCTCTGCTTGACTGAAGTATTTTATATAGATTATTCAAGCCAGGAGCCATACAACTCATATACTTCAAAGAGCATCATAATTATTTTTGTGATACTAAGGATAATGCTGTCATTCTTATCCACTCATTTCAAAATTTCCATTTGATTTTCACTAAGTTTTTTTTCTAGATTGATAGTTTCATCATGTAGTTAAAGAGAATAAAATATAACTTCCATCCTTTGATAGCTAAACCTTGTCTATAAAGAAATTTTTCTAAGAAATATTTGCCAGCTGATACTTTTTTTCAGTATTTTGTCAATTTTCATAGAATTTGGTGATTAAATAGCCTCTCACATGTGGTAAATTGATTTTTGTGATATTTGATATGAGCTTACTGACATAAAACATATAGCTATTATTTCTGATAGTAGGTTCAGTGGGAGCTGGGGAAAAGGTTCAGTGGAAAAAGTACTTCTTGTGCAAGTATGGGGAATGGATATTTGTGACCCAACACCCATATAAATGGCAGGTGGGAGTGGAAGCTGACTGCAATTTTATCCTTTGGGATGTGGAAACAGTGTATTCCTGGTCAAGCTGCCTGGCTAGTCTAGCAGGATTGGTAAGCATGAGCTCAACTGCGAGACCCTACTTCATAAACTAGGTGAAGAGCCAACAAGGAAAACACCTGAATGCAACCACTGGTACCCATATATGTGGACATGCACCCCCAAACATGTGCACTCACGTACATGTGTGCATGCATCACACAATCATACACATGACAAAATAGAAGGACCCATGGATGTCCTTTCATGTATGATTTAAAAAATCCACATGTTCTTTTGTACCTTGAATAGGTTTATATGCAATGGACATACAGTATCTTCTAAAAATAAATATTTAGCATTATCATCTTAAGGTTAATTTTGCTATCCCTATAGAAAACTAGTAATATTTGTGATTAATTTTACTTAATGTTTTAGTATAGCAAAAGCATGCATAGGGTAATAATGTACATAATATTTTTTCTATAACCATAAATTGCCAAAATTATATTCCTGACACAATTTTTAACAACTGATTTCATTACCATAACAAAAACGTGTCAAATGCATCTTACAATATACTCATACATTGTGTATTTCATCTTAACTGCTTTCACAGTACATGAGAATTTCCCACCATCATTATTTCTAGTCTTACATAGGTATGCTCTAAAATAATCAAATGTTTTAAGTAATAAATACAGTCAATATACTTTTCTTCACTTTTAAAAAGAAACCCTTTTTAGTTTTTTTTTTTGTGTGTGTTTCATATTTTATTTATTTAAGAGAGAAAGAGGCAGGTAGAGAGAGAGCTTGTGTCCAGGCCTTCAGCCACTGCAGACGAACTCTAGATGCATGCACCACCTTGTGCATCTGGCTTACGTGGGTACTTGGGAATAAAACTTGGGTCCTTAGGATTTGCAGTCAAGTGCATTCAATGCTAAGCCATCTTTCCAGTCCTGAGAAACTCTTTTACACAAGTGCTTTTTTTTCTCTCCTCAACATATTGTAGTGTTGGCTATTCACTATAGTCTAGCATTTAGTCTACTGATAATATGATTTATATTGTTTCTTCATTATGAGAAATCTACTTTTAGCAGATAAAAGGTTTAAATTTGAAGTTTGCCTAAGTATTTGTTTATTCACACTGTGATCTTTAAGAAGTTGTTGATATTTTAACACCATTGTTGTTAAATATCTAATGTTATATGTTTGCTTTATGCTTTTCTATAGTCATATATTCTTTCACCACTATTATGTCACTAGATTTTAAAAGTATTGGTATAATTCTTGGTCAAGTGAAGGCAAAGTACCATGGAAAAGTCTGAAACTATAAGAAAAATAAAAATAACAATATAGTAATATGGGCGTGAAAGTGCTTCTATCCATTCAGTGGGATAACCTCCTGTTATTCTACACTAATAAGTATACAAGAAGCACTTCACTTACTGTTGGCTGCTTTCCTCACAAAGAGAATTTGTCTTCACATCCACTTTTAATGAAAACATAAAATTTAAATATTTTCAAAATTGTAAATTAATCATTAGATGGTCTTATATAGGCAACATTGTATTCATATGGTTGAAAAACTCGATTTGAGAAATAAATTTATGGGGGCTGGAGACTTGGCTTAGCGGTTAAGATGCTTAACTGTGATGCCTAAGGACTCAGGTTCCATTTGCTAACACACACATCTGTATTTTGATGGAAGTGGCTGATGGCATCATGTCACTTCTACCCTTTCTCTCATAAAAATAAAATAAAAGGATACTCTGTCAGTCTTGCCTCAAAAACAAAAACAAAAAAAAAAATCAAAATTATCATTTAGTACAAATAAAAACAGATAGGGAATAGGATTGTAAAAGAGTGTAATTAAGATAATGAAATGAGCTTTGGTATCTTTAGAGAGACCAACATAGATAGTTTCACAAAGCAGAAGTTGCTGGGTTAGTGTGCTGCTCAGAAACAGGTGTCAGCCATTAAGTTCTGTGTCCTTAGTGCTCCACAGCTAGTGTCAATGTAGGAGGTGGAGCCTTACTGGAGGAGTTATATTGCTGTGGATGGACCTTCAGTTTATTAGTCCAAATTGCCAGTGTCAGTCAGCTCACACTGATGCTGCTGTTTCCCACCTGCTGCATCAAGGAGCGGAGCTGCTGTCTCCCCTTTACCATCTCTTCCCTGATGTCATGGTGCTTCCCCTTTAGACAGTAAGCCTAAATTAATAAGTTTCCTCCCATAAGCTGCTTATAATTGCGTGCTTTACCCCAGTAACGAGAAGGTAATAGACAGAAATATGATTTGTTTTTTTTTAATTTCATACTTAGAACATAAAGCATAAAAAATATTGTCAAGATAATTATTAAAGTTTGTGGTGTGAGTAGATGCAAATAGAGATATAGGGCTGGAGAGATGACTTAGCAGTTAAGCGCTTGCCTGTGAAGCCTAAGGACCCCGGTTCGAGGCTCGGTTCCCCAGGTCCCACGTTAGCCAGATGCACAAGGGGGCGCACGAGTCTGGAGTTCGTTTGCAGAGGCTGGAAGCCCTGGCGCGCCCATTCTCTCTCTCTCCCTCTCTCTGTCTTTCTCTGTGTGTCTGTCGCTCTCAAATAAATAAATAAAAGTTAAAAAAAAAAAAAAGAAATAATGAGATAGAACGAATAGGTAATAGAAAATGGGTATTGAATAAGACTATTCTAAAATCAAAAGTTATAGGATTTTTTTTTTTTTATTTCTCATGGGTCACTTATCCACAATTGATTTGCACCAATGTGTGCATTTATGAGTTTTAGATTCCATTTATGATATTTGTATTTTCAATCCTATTGTTTTAAAAAAATTCTTATCATATACTATCATATGGACAGTTAATATTTTTAAAAGAAATAAATAGGGCTGGAGAGATGGCTTAGCAGTTAAGCGCTTGCCTGTGAAGCCTAAGGACCCTAGTTCGAGGCTCAGTTCCCCAGGTCCCACATTAGCCAGATGCACAAGGGGGTGCACGTGTCTGGAGTTCATTTGAAGAGGCTGGAAGCCCTGGAGCACCCATTCTCTCTCTCTCCCTCTATCTCTCTGTGTCTGTCGCTCTCAAATAAATAAATAATTAATTAAAATAAAAGAAATAGATTCTTTACTCAATCTCTTTTATATCTCCAAATGCCTATCTTTTGCAGTTACCTTCTTGTTGAGAAAGACACCTGACTAGATACAGCTTATGGGATGAAAATGTTTATTTCATCCTTTCTTATACCAAGGGAAGCTACATCATAGCAAAAGAAGCTCACTCACTTCATCATAACAAACAGCCAGAGCTCAGTCTGGCTCTATACACACAGCAAACACCAGCAAACATGAGCATGTAAACATACCTTTGGGCTGGACTCAAGCTCTGAACTGGTTTCCAATGACCCGCCTCCTCCATCATGTTTCCATCTGTGGTATGCTAAGCAGGAAGCTTAATAAATCAAAAATAGCTGAGGCTATGGTACCATATACATTCAAACCACCACACTGTTTAACTTTCTAAAGCTAAATCCTCCAATTATATGCTAGAATTTTCTCACTCAATCAACAATCCTCATCTCTTTAAAGTTTCTGTTCTATCTCCACAAACATCAATTTCATGGTTACCATGCTTAATGTGTCAATATTTCTGCTACTACTTTTGTTTTCATTCTTAATAATTTATTCCCTTCCATTATGTCATTATGGAGTGCAAGTGCTCCCCCACATGATATCCAAGGGATAAGAGTGTATTGATTAACTAAACATAAAGACAATAAACGAGCAAAGGTGAGCAAGAATACTATAGAAAGCAGTTGTTACTCATTGGTCAATGAAATTTATATGCCAACATGATGGTCCCTTAGTCACTTGGATATGTCTTACCAGAATAAAGGATACTGAGAAGTGGGAAGAATCAACATATTTCCCAAATTATGTGTGATTCTAATGGCATCACTTCTCCTACCAGGAACTATGTTAAAGATTAACCTGAAATGAGGCTTTGGAGTCCAGGAAGTTGTAAAGGTTATCCCACTGCCTATGTCAGTAGTCCTACCTGTAGTTCACAAAACTTACTAAAACAAAATAAAAAGTCTGAATATTGTGGTAGTTTGAACTGATGGCTCCCAATATATTCAGGATTTTCTTAAAGCTTGTAATTTAGGTCTGTAGCCACCTGAGTGGAGAAGGTTTCACTGGGTGGATCTTCTTGTACAGCCCTGAGGTGTGGTGGTGGATCTGAAATTCCACTCTAAATATATGCAAAGTGATTGAGTGCTGCCTGGAATTCCTAAGTATGCCTACCTGTGTGTGGCTTTCAGGGTTTTAGCTTGTGGCTATTTATTTCTCTGTTTGGACCTGTGAAAATGGTCCACCTTCTTCTTCCATTATGGGGCCTCCCTTGGATCTGTAAGCGCCGTAAGTATACTGGGCTCAGAAGTTCATCTCAGCGAAGTTAGTCTTTACATTACAGAAAATGGTACCAGTAGTGGGGTACAGTGCTGAGATGAATCTGACCATGTGTAGTTTAGTTTTTTTGGAATTTGTGTGCTGGAAGAATGGGGAAGCAGGTGCTTGCAACTGAAGATGCCTTCTGGAGCAGTAAGCCAGGTATTATGGACTACTATGCTGAGAGTTTGAGAATGCTAGATGCAGAGAGAATTGAACTTGGGCATTTGGTTTACGGACTTTCTAAGAGGAAGGAAAGACTGAAGAGGACTTTGTTGTAACTAGGCTACGGACATAACTTCTGGTTGCATTCTTCTGCCTAAGCCCAGAGTCTGATCAAGGTTAAATTTTTAATGGACTGATGTGCTTGGTTAAAGATATTAGATTGGAGATTTAAGATTTTAAGTTGGAAAACCTCAAGCAAGTTAAAATTACAAACACTGAGACCTGAGACTGGATTTAGGTTATTTAAGCAGCTATTGTAAAACACATTAGAAATATTAAGGAAGATGCCCCAATTGCTTTACAATAAAAATAATGAAGAGGATGGCTGAGGAAAAACTATGATTAAAATATGCAAAATCTGGGCTGGAGAGATGGCTTAGCAGTTAAGCGTTTGCCTGTGAAGCCTAAGGATCACGGTTCGAGGCTCAACTCCCCAGGACCCACGTTAGCCAGATGCATAAGGGGGCTCACACATCTGAAATTCATTTGCAGTGGTTGGAGGCCCTGGTGTGCCCATTCTCTCTCTCTCTGTCTACCTGCCTCTTTCTCTGTCTGTCACTCTCAAATAAATAAAAATAATAAACAAAAATTTTTTTAAAAAATGCAAAATCTTTTGGAAAGAGTTGATGGGAGAGGGAACCTGCTCTTCAAGGTCATGATTTATTTTGTCTCTGAATTAATAATATGGCTAGTATCAGTTTCAGAAGCATGAAAAATGCATGGAGTGGTCATGAATTGCACATGGTTCCAGGAGCCATTGCTGAGATACAGCATGTAGGCAAGGTGTAACAACCCTCATGAATAGGCTGCAAGTGCCTTTGGAAGATGGGCCACGGTTTGCATGGAGACCCAAAGATGTTTAACAGTATTGTGCAAGGGCTACCATGGAGATGGTTGGCTAGGGAAGGAAGTTTTCCCTGGATAGTTAGCCCAGCTGGGGGAGGGGTTGAATTATAAAATCCAGAGACTGTCAGTCAATGGTTATGATCTCAGACTTGAACTGCAGAAGTTTGATATGTGCTTTACAGTGGATGTTTACATTGTTACATTGTTCCAGTCTCTCCTTGCTATACCTTGCAGCAGTTGAAACTGTTTACTATGTGTCATTATATGTTGTATGCATATAACTTGTTTGATATTACAGGATTCACATTTAAGAGAAAATCTTAAATCTCAGAGGAGACTCAGGACTTTGGAACTATTCAAAGTTAGTTAAGACTATGGAGACCTTTGAAACTGGACTGAATACAATTTACAATGTGAGATGACTATGAATCTACTGGAGGCCAGGGCCAGAATGTGGCATTTTGAATGGATGGCCCCAATATACTCAAGTTTTCGTTAAAGTTTGTAATTCAGATTTGTAGCCATCTGGGTGGAGAAGGTGTCTCTGGGCAGAACTTAGGGTCCAGCCCTAAAGTGTGGTGGTGGATTTGAAATTTCAACATAAATGTATGCAAAACGCCTGAATTCTTCCTGGAATTGCTAAGTGTGCTTGTGTATGGTGTGGCTTTGGGGTTTTTGGCTTGTGGCTTTTTCTATCTCTGTTTGTATCTTCCTGTGAAAGTGGCCAACTTCTTCTGCCATTATGGAACTTCCCCTGGATCTGTTAGCTTCAATAAATATCCCTTCTATTACTATGCATGGTTTTGAAGTTCATCTCAGTGATGAGAAACTATATACTACAAGTATAATGACAGAAACAAATGTACAAGTTTTGTTTCTGCTGTGGTGAAGAAAATGAGATTTTCAAATATAAATAGGAATGTATGTTTTTTTGTTCTTTTTGCTGTTGAGACTGGGTCTTGCTGTATATCCTAGGCTAGATATGAACTTAAAGCAATCCTCCTATCTTAGCCTGCCAAATGTTAGAGTTTGAGACATGAGACAATATACTCAGCTCCAAACAACTACTTTCTAAAATATATGAAATTGCCTTAATTCATAAGTGTACTGTTATGGGTTAAAGTGATTGGAATGTGTTGCTTTATCTGCAGAATTCTAACTGGTAGCAGAAGTTGTCATATTTTAATTTCTGTATTAACCATAAGACTGTCAAGAGGAAGGAAGCTTCAGTTCAGTGTCCTGAAGGAAAACATGTTTGTTATCAGCCTGCAGCAAAGGTAAGGTTCCTTTGTGAAAAGACACTAGCCATGTGAGGGCTGAACACAGTGCAGCAGCTCTATGAAGTGTGGCATTCATGTTCTGATGATCTGTTTCCTCTCTATTGACAACGAAGAAAGGTGACCGTGTGCAGCTGCACCATTCCCAGGATGCATGTACTTGTACCTTTATAGAAACCAGCGAACTTTCCTTTTAGCATGTGTAAAGCTCAGGAGACAAGCACACAATAATGTTCGTGAGACTTACAGTGAATATTTCTTCAGCATCTTCTTTCGCAAATGCTCACTGGCTGGAGAGAGAAAAATAAATGGATGAATCATGAGGGTTAAATTTTCCCAACTGATTCTTCATACTGGCTGCAGATGAAGCAGAATATTTTCAAAGGCAAAGTTCAAGTTTTAAGCAACAAAATTCAGCAAAGTGAATGACACTCATTTTCCTTAAACAATTTAGTTCAGCTGTAAGGAAGCCCAAGCACTGAGTTTGTTTTGAGAGAGTCTTATTTAGTTAAATGTTGGTGTCACTGTGCATAACTGAAAAGACAGTTTTCCAGCACTAAAGATGCTTGTATATATTCCTGATCACTTTCAAGCCTTGATGTTGTTTTATCTTTTTTCTTGCTCTTTTTTTCTTTTTTACTTTTTAGACTTTGAGTTATTTATTATATGAATATGCATGACATGCATACATACTGTGTGTTAGGTAGTACAAGTGTCGCAGGATGGAGTTGAGAAGAAGGAGGAGACTGACAGCAGCCTGACTGATGCAACTGCAGATGTGTACAGTGCCTAACCTTTCCTTCCCTGGCCTAACAATGCCTTCTGCCACAGTTTTTCTCCCGAGACAACCTGGCTCCTCTTCTGTCAGCAATCCAGTCTCAGATGGATTACCACCTCAGCTTGGTCCCTTTTCTCCCCTGAATTCCCCAGCCTTCTGTATCCCCTCCGAAAAAGAAAAACTTTATTAAAACCCAAACTATCCAGTAGACTCAAGCTGGCTGTTTTCTCTCTCCTGCCATGAGACCCAGAAGCTCAGGCCCCAATAAATGGCTTTTTTCCTACCTCTGATTGGCCATGTGCGGTCTTTGGTCATTCACAAACCTTACACTAAGCACAATGTATGACCAGAGCAAACCAAAGTTACCACAATATGGACCACCTAGTAATACAAACTAGGAAACCAGAAAATCACCTGAGAATCTATATTTAGGTGACTATAGTGAATCAAGATTGGCAGTGTTGTCAGAATAGTTTCTTAAGTTAGTACCTTGATTTCCATTTAGAGTCATGTGTGTCTTTTTTTTTTTGTGTGTGTGTGGGGGTACTTTCAAGGTACGGTTTCACTCTAGCCCAGGCTGACCTGTAATTCACTACATAGTCTCAGGGTGGCCTCGAACTCACGGTGATCCTTCTGCCTCTGCCTCCCGAGTGCTGGGATTAAAGGTGTGTGCCACCATGCCAGACAGATGTCTTTATTCTATGTTTTAGTATATTATTTATCAAATTACACATTGCAATCAAAAGAAAGAAAGGATTTATTCTTGAAAATGATTTTTGACAAAGAATTTATACTATCTGTTTAGATATGTGATGCATAAAGATCACATAAAAAGCACAGTAAAGAAAGCCAAAGTCCTATCAATTACTGTTTCCTTTTATTTTTAGCTTGGCATATCAATGAAACTTTCCATGACCTGTTTTGTATTTTTCAGTGCTTTGCTTGGTTTTTATTATCAATGAACAAACTGTATTTTCTATACATATAATATGAGGTGCTCATTGTGATTTTGGATTTTGCAACTCTAAAGACAAAGTGACAACCCTATTAAATTATATGAACACAAACTTGTATGATTCTTATTTTCAGGGCCAGGTAGTTAATTTATTACTTAAAGTTTACAGTCATCTGTTTTATTAATGATATTTCATTTTAAAATATTCATTTATTAGACAAAACAATTGGTTTCATTATAACATTTTCACACTTCTATGTAAGATAATTGATTATATTTACTGAATGTAGTATACATAAACATCTGTTCCCTTGCTAATTTCTTCTACCTTCTACTTTTAGGTGGTTTGTTTGTTTTCACATTTCTCTTGTAAGAAGATTTTAAAAAAATGTATCCACTACTATTTTCCTCTAGTTCTGCTTAGCAAGATGATCTCCAGTTGCACATATTTCACTCCAAATAGCAAAAGTTTTTAATTATTAATAAATGAATAGTATTCCATTTCCTACAAGTGCCACATATTTTTTTATTAATTAGTACATTAATGAACACCTAGGCTGATGAGATATCTTGGCTAGTGTGGTGGTTTGAATATGCATGCATGTCTCTCATAGTCAGGTGTTTTATTATAACTTGAGTCTCCAGCCATCTGGCTGAAGGGGGTGTCATTGGGGATATAACCTGAGGTAAACCCTAAAGGTGTATGGGGGGGGACAGATCCGATTCCAGCCTATAGGTGTACATTGTAGCCTGTACTTTGGGGGTCCTGATTGCTGTGATTTGTGCTTACTTTTTTATTTATTTATTTTTTTTTTTGGTGATGATGGGTTTTCTTTCTGCTTGGAATTATGAAAGGGAGTCATATTCTTCTGTCATCAATGGAACATTCCCTTGATCTGTAAGCTTGAAATGAAAACCTTCCTCCCCTAAACTAAGTCTGGAATTGACTAATACAAAGTAGATACCAAGAGTGAGTTGTTGCTGCACTATAAATCTGACCATCTGACCACATGGGTTTTGGCCTTTTGGATATTTTATGCTTGGATAAGTGATACAGGGGTTAGTACTTATGTCTGAAAATGATTTACAAAGCAGTAAGCCAAATTTAATGGCAATTTTTGTGAGAGTTTGAAAATACTAAGTGCAGAGAGAATAGGATTGGCTTATGGACTTTTAAGGGGAAGGGAAGACAGCAGAGAAACTTGTTGGAATTGGGGCACTCTGGCATAAAGGCTGGCTGTATTCTGCTGCCCATGCCAAGAGAGTGAAAGGGGGTACAGTGAGGGTGACTGGTCCCCTGAAGTTAAAAAGGGCAGGGAAGTTTGTACTTGCTAGAAATCAAAGGTGATCTGCTTTCTTATCTCTTGTCTAGTTGCCCAGACCTGTTTTTCCATAAACAGCCAAGAGTCCTCCTGGGAGGAAAGTCTTTCTTAGGATTTAAACACTGTGGTTGATCAAGTTCAGCCCCCAGAACTTGGTGTCAGGGCTAACCTCTTACTGAGACAGCACCTAGTCTAACCAACCAGCTATCCTCTGGTTCACCTGAGCCAGAAGACAGCCTACCAGAAAATGTTATAAATAATACCTTTGCAAGGGAAGGACAGGCTCTCTGAAGATGTCACAGCTTACCATAACATGTTATAAATAAATACCTTTGCAAAGAAAGGCAGGCCTTCTGAAGACTTGGGAACTTCCAGCTCTGGGTGAGATTTTCCCTCTGCTGAGGGCCCCCTAGCATGCTACACATGGCTCCATTATCCTCTTTTCTTTCCATGAATTTTTCCTCAGATCTTCCATGTGGGATTTCTAACCACATGGGTGCCTTTCCTTGGCTCTGTACTTCCCTCAATAAATATAATTTAATAATTAGCCTTTTCAGTCTTCTTTTTTGTTTAATTCTTTGACTGCAATTAGAAATGAACCTAGGGTTTGGTATCCAAGAACTTTCCTTGACCCCTAGCACCCTATTACAAGAGTATAAGCAAGGATGATTTTAAAAGTATACACTGGTATGCTTGGCAGAAGATATAATACTGAAAGATATAGTTTATCAGGAAAAAAACTCAAGCAAGTTTAAAATTACAAGTACAGAGACTGGTTTTAAGTTACTGCAAGCTGCTATTGTCAAGCAGATTGCCATCATTAAGGATGGACCAACTTCTTATAATGAACAATGGTAAGGATGGCTGAGCTGAATTCCACACAGGAAAGACTGATATAGGTAAAAATGAAAACACTTTTGAAAGAAGATGACTGAATGAAGTTAACCTGCCCTGCTCTTCAAGCACAATTTGTTGTGTCCTTGGGTTAACAAAATGGCTATGTCACCACACACCTTGTATTGGTTTTGGAAGCAAGAAAATGCACGGAAGCAGATCATAAAGTGCACAGGGCTCCAGGCTGCTGCTGAGATGCAGCATGGGAAGCAGTATGATATTCCTGTATTGAAGACTGAAAAGGCCAGTCTACGGAACTAAAAATCGACCATGGTTTACAGTGGAAAGCCACAGATGTTTTGGGTTTACCAGTACTATGCAAAGGTGAATGAGGGGTGTTATTGGCTTGGGTGGAAGTTTCCCTGGCTACTCAGGCCAGCTTGAGGAAGTAATTGGTAATTCCACGGAGTGTTGTCATTGGTTATGGTTATTGGACTTGAACTTTAGATATTTGATAGGTCTACTTTCTCCTTGTTATGACTTATAGCAATGGAAATGTTTGCTCTTTACCATTATATATTTGAAGTGTGTAACTTCTTTTGATTTTACTGGATTCATAGTTAAGGGTCAGCCTAAAAGTTAGTAAAGACTATACATATATTTGAAGTTGGACTGAGTGAAAGATACATAGTCAGTCTATGAGGACAAGGTGCATAGTGTGTGTGTGTGTGTGTGTGTGTGTGTGTGTGTGTGTGTGTGTGTAAGAATGTTCCCTATAGTATCAGGGTATATTAAGCTTGGGTATCCAACCATTTGGCTAGAGAAGGTGTCAACATGGTAAAAAATCAATTTAAAAAGGATAGAAAAATTTAAATGTACATTTTCAAGTTACAAACCTGACTGATCCTGTTTATACCTTTCTTCCTTATTGAATGCCATGAGATGAGGACAATAAGAAAGCTTTTGCTGGGGCTGGAGAGATGGCTTAGTGGTTAAGCGCTTGCCTGTGAAGCCTAAGGATCCCAGTTCGAGGCTTGGTTCTCCCGGTCCCACGTTAGCCAGATGCACAAGGGGGCTCACGCGTCTGGAGTTGGTTTGCAGAGGCTGGAAGCCCTGGCGCGCCCATTCTCTCTCTCTCCCTCTATCTGTCCTTCTCTCTGTGTCTGTTACTCTCAAATAAATTAAAAAAAAAAAAAAAAGCTTTTGCTGCTTTGGCCTGTTGTCATGCTGCTAGCAGCATCCACACAAATGATAGGTAATCAGAGAAAGAGACATATTCTGACTTCTGTCAATCTGCTATTTTTTAAAATATTTTTTTGTTCATTTTTATTTATTTATTTGAGAGTGACAGAGACAGAAAGAGGCAGATAGAGAGAGAGAGAATGGGTACGCCAGGGCTTCCAGCCTCTGCAAACGAACTCCAGACGCGTGCGCCCCCTTGTGCATCTGGCTAACGTGGGACCTGGGGAATCGAGCCTCGAACCGGGGTCTTTAGGCTTCAAAGGCAAGCACTTAACCACTAAGCCATCTCTCCAGTCCTCAATCTGCTATTGAGTCAATTCATACTAGAGAGAATTACTACTATGGGGCTTCTTCCCCTTGTAACTGTGTGTAGCTAATATGTTACCTTAGGTTCCACAGCTCCCTCCCACTTTTTATGACTTTTTGTTCTTTTTTATATGCATGTCCTTAAGCATGTAGTTCTGTAAAACTGACTATAAAAGTAGGGTGGCCCAGACTCATGGTGCTGGGTATATTTTTGTAGCACAAGCTTCCTTCCTGTCCACCAGAGTAATAATAAATTCTTGAGTTCTTCAATCCTCTCTGAGTGATCTTTGGCTTTCTTGTTGAAATTTCTGAAACTAGAGGGTGGATCCTGGGGTCCAGCCCAAAGGTATGTTTGTTAGTGGGTCTGATTACAGCCTAAAGGAATAGAGAACAGTCTGAGCACTGGGATTCCTGCTTAGTGCTGGTTTGTGCTTGTTACTTTTTTGATGTTTGCTGACAGGTACTGCTTTTTTCTCTCTGCTTGGATTTATGAATAACAGCATATTTTTTCTGCCATTGTTGTAACTTCCTCTGTATCTATAATCCTGAAATAAATCCCTTTCTCCTCTAAACTGTGTGTGGTTTGGATGTTCACCCCAGCAGTACAGTATTATGTGTACAGTATTATGGTAAACACAGATGTGCAGTTGTCCCTATAGTATGTTCACTTACACTCGTTTAGATATCTAACCAGTGGTGCTATGCCTGGGTCATGTATGATGACCCTGCTTTCAGGTTTCCTCCTTTTCTTTGTTTATTTGTTTGTTTGCTTGTTTGAATCTGCCTTGGTGATATCCAAGTAGGTGCCTTAATTTATATTCTACCCAAAGGTTTAGGTATTTCTTTTTCTAAGAAACTCATCAATGTTCTTGTTTTCTTAATGGGAGCTGAATAAGTTACTTTTCCATGGCTCTGATCAAGTATCAGGCAATAGGAACTTATAGGAGAAATGATTTATTTGTGCTTTCTTTGGTTAAAAGAGATGTAGTCCATCATAGTGAGGAAGGTATGGCAGGTAAGTCCTGAGCTTCTGGCCTTAGATTTTTCACATCTTGTCAGATCAGCCAGAAAGATTTCTGACTGATAGTGGGTTTGGGCTGAGACATTCAAAGTCTAACCCTAGTGGCCTATGCCAATCAGTTATGTACTTTATCCCAAAGATACCATGACTTCCCCAAAGAGCATCACCAGGGGACAGTATGTAATCAAACCATTCTGAATGGGGGGTGGAGGGATAGAATCTCAGTGTAGTTTTGCTTTGGTTTCTCTGATGGTTAAGTATGCTCAACAATTTTTTCATGTACCAATTACCTATTTGTATTCCTTACTTTCATTGCATCATTTGTTGTTTTTAGCTATAGAAAGCTCTTCCTGGCAAGTAACAGGATACAACATTAGCATACAAAACTAAATAGTTTTTTATTCAATAGACCAGTAAAATTTGATGGAAAAGAAGCAATAAGATTGCCCCATACAAAAATCTCCCACCACAAATATTTAGGAAAAAAAAAAAAAACAAAACTTAACCAAGTATGTAAAAGTATTCAATAGTGAAAATTCTAAAACAATAAAGAAACCAATGATATTAGAAGGAAAAGATATACTGTGCTCATGTATTGGAAAAAAATAAAAAATAATATATAAACAGCCATCTTACATCAATTCTACACTCAATGACCATCCCCATTAAAATGACAATGTAATACTTCATAGAAAAAAATTCATAAAAGTTGATATGGAGCAAAAAATGTGAACAGCCAAAGCTGTCATGAGCAACAGAGCTAGAACTCCACAGTCCATGATTTCTGATGATAGTAAACATCCTCATAACCAAAACAGCATTAGTTTAAAGTGAATAGAATAAAAGAGAAGACTCAGAAATAATGCTAAATAGCTACAATCATACAATTTTGACCAATGTACACAAAAACTAAATGAGTATAAAGATGGTCCCTTTCACAAATAAGGCTTGGGGAACATCTACATGCCCACATGTAGAAGATATTAAACTTTTCAACTACAAGAAAATGGGGAAAATATGTCATGATCTGGAGACTGGTAATGAGTTTCTGATGGAAATCTAGTGGCAAGTAATGACAAATAGGATTGCATCAAACCAAAAAACTTCTGCACAGCAAATGAAACAATAAACAGTGCAGAGACAGCATGCAGAATGGGGAATATCTTTGCCACCTTTCATGTGATGGGATTAGTATCAACAATAAATAATTAGTTTTTTTGAGGTAGGGTTTCACTCTAGTCCAGGCTGACCTGGAATTCACTATGTAGTCTCAGGGTGGCCTCGAACTCATGGTGAACCTCTTACCTCTGCCTTCCAAGTGGTGGGATTAAAGGCGTGCACCACCATGCCTGGCCTATAAGGAGTTAATTTTAAACTGAGTCTTGCTATGTACCTTATGCTGGAATTGAATATATCATACACTCTTGAACTCATGTTCCTCTTGCCTCAGACTTCCTGGTGCTCAGATTACATGCATGGCTTTAACTTCTTTTTAAAACATAATTGTTTATCCTATCTGAATTGTGTTTTTAACAACTTGGTTCATCATTTTCCAGTTTGAGCTATAACATAGCATCTGAATTATCATTTGATCTTATATCATCTGCCCCCCCTTTTTTAGCATTTAATCATCCTCATTGAAAAGCAAATGTTGGCTTATGTTCTAGTCCCAATTACATGAGATTAATTGGAAATTGCCTCATGACAGGAAACCCAGTGTTGTCCTCTGTTGTCCCAATTTGACAAATTATTTCTAAGCTTGAAAATTTTATTGTATTACATTTGATTATTGATTTTAAATGTACCAGTACACAACCAACAAATACTTTAAAACTGTGTCTGAGATCATGTCCCATCCCCTGCCAACACTACAGTGAATGATACGGGCAGGACTTATTTCCATGTTTTTATACACAGGCTGGAAAAGTGAGGCTATCCAGAGTAATATTTGGAGAAACAGAAGAAAATGGCAAATAAATGATGGGGATGGTGCTAAAAACATGTAAGATTCTTGTAAGTGTTTAAATAAGTTTAAGGTTATGATTTATAGAAGAACAATGCGGGGCTGGAGGGATGGCTTGGGGGTAAAATCAGTTGCCTTCAAAGCCTAAGGACCCAGGTTCGACTTCCCAGTACTCACATAAACCAGACACACGAGGTATCATCTGTGTCTGGATTCCATTTGCAGTGGCTGCAGCCCCTGGTGTGCCCATTCTCTCTGTTTGCCTCTTCCTATTGCTCTGTCAAATTAATGAATGAATGTATAAAATAAAAAGGGCTTGAGAAAAAATTCTTTAAACAAAGAACAATATGATAAGCATAAAATAACTACTAAGGTGGAGAGAGGTGAATGGAGAGGTTAATACAAGTTAGATCCTGATGTGTATTTAACCCTACTAAGAAGATAAGATTTTATAAAGTTCAATAAACATCTCTGTAGCTTTTCAAAATTGACATTCCTTTCACTTTCTCTCTTTCTCTCTCTCTCTTCCTCCCAATCTCCCTCCCTCTC
The DNA here is from genome assembly GCF_020740685.1 of Jaculus jaculus. Taxonomy (NCBI): domain Eukaryota; kingdom Metazoa; phylum Chordata; class Mammalia; order Rodentia; family Dipodidae; genus Jaculus; species Jaculus jaculus. The sequence goes on along the minus strand of NC_059103.1, from coordinate 153,685,487 downwards.
CCTCCCTCCCTCTCTCTCTCTCTCTCTCTCTCACACACACACACACACACACACACACACACACACACAAGCACACACACACACATCATCACCATCATAATCGTCTTCATTTAGTCATTCCTTTTCTTTACCTACATATAGATATTGATGATAGATTTTCTATAAGGCTCTCTTCTAGGTTGTGGAAAACATAATTGATAAGTGACTAATGTCTGTCCATGGAGAAGCTGGTAGATTTGGCCAGCAGATGTTTAAGAAGGTCATTGTTACTGGTATCCTGTCATTATTTCATTAGTTTTCAATTCAAGGTGATGATAAGGTCTTTAGGGTAAGAATATTTGGCTTAAAATAGCTTATGCAGTATAAAGTGTCTTGCTCCTGTGGACAGTTCCTTCTGTTGGTCTCTGGAGAGCAGGAGCCTGAGAACAGCTAGTGTCACAAGTGGCTGAGTCTCTTTCTCACTGTTGAAGTCCCACGTCACATGGAAACAATGTTCTTTCAAAGGAGAAAGAGTACAAGTGCTGAGTCTGGGCCAATCACACACTCTCCAGAGCATTTTCTTGTCTGCCACAGCAGCTGGAAGATAGTTCAGTCTCCTATTATATGGGATAATGTTCAACAAAGTCATTTCAAGCTTGGTAAGAGAATGAATTATTAATTTGAGATAAAACGTTAGCTTTAGGCTGAGAGGAGTAAAAATTAATCTACCTTTCCTTAAGAAAATGAAGAAAGGTAATTAAAACAAAAAAAGACCAAAATGAATGGACAAAAATTATAAGTTCAAACTTTAAATCACACCAAAATAATAACAGATAAATTTAATGAGAACAGAATTGGCAAAAATGATACTAGAATCTCTCTCCCCCATTCCAAACACAAACTGTTCTGGTTAGCTCAAGATTTGTATATCACTCAAGAAAAAAATTGTTGAAATGAGTAAAATCCCTGAAGGCTGAAAAACAACAAGCAGAGTGACTGATTTTACTTAAGCTTTAATTAAAGTCACACTCATGAAAATTATGAATCAAATTGTCTCTGTAAGGCTTGGAGAAAGATTGTAATGATTCTGTCTATACTTCTGAATTTTATATCCAGCCTAATTGTGAGGAAAAGCACTTCAGTGTAGCATTTTCTTGAGGCACTGTTCTGTTTAGCATCCTTGGAGGGGATAGCTACACATGGCTATTGGATGCTAAATGTTCCTTCCTAATGGCAACAACCTTTGTATTCTCTGGAAAGAAAAAAAAGTACATATTTTAATGTGTGCAAAATATAATAGCTCACAGTGAAACTTCAGCACTTAAATGTTTCTGTCGTGCATTTGGATATTTTTAGGAAAAGTTCTTTACATGTTTCTACTTCCTCACCAACACTTTTGCTTTTTTTTTTTTTTTTTTTTTTTGTAATAACTGGCAGGTCCTGATTACTGTAACAGGAGTTATTGTTTTATTACTTTAACAGCTCTTTTGAGGAATAAGTGATGTTTAAATAACTTTATGCTGCATTAATTTGCACAATTTGATGAGCCTGGCTGTGTAAACTCCTGGGTACTATCCTCACAGTTAAAGACTTATGCAACATCTCTTAAAGTTGCTTCCTTCAATCTCTTTGTTATTGCTTTTGTTTTGTATCTGAAACATACAGTACAGTAATCTTAACTATAGGCATTATATTACAAAGATTTTCATTCTAGAAGCTATTCATTGTGTTTGACTAAAACAACACTAGTTAACAAGAACTTTCTATTTCCCACCTACTCAATTAGGGAAATGACCACCCTTGGTACAACCAGCCTGCTTCAGTAGGTTTGGCTATTGGGATATTTTCACTTATATTTTGATAGAAATGGACTGATATACTATTTGTGTTTCTGTGCCTGGCTCATTTCACTTAGCATAATGTTCTCCAGGTTAATCCATGCTTTCATAAATTATAGAATTCCCTTCCTTTTAATTTTGAGTAATATTACTTTCTTGTTCTCATAAGTAAAATTTTCTTTATCTGACAGTGAAATATGCATTGATTTCATATCTTGGCAATCTTAAATAGAAAAAAAATATATTACAGGTGGAAATCCCTTGGAAGTCCTGATTTCAATTCATTTAACTAAATGACACAAGGTAGGAATGCCTGTCTATATTCAGACTACATCAAACTTAAAAGCTTCTCCTTAGAAAAGATAATAATCAACAGAATGAAAAAAACATGGCAGAGAAGGAGAAAACATTTGCCAATCATAGATCTGATTAGTTTAATTTGGAAAGGAAATGAGGAACTCCTACAACTCAATAGGAAGGCTAAAAACAAACAAACAAAAAAAAATGTTTTAAAAATGAGCCAGCAGGGCCTGGGATTTTAGTGCAGTAGCAGAACATGTGTTTGCATGTGTATGACCTTATGTTCACTCCCAATCCTGAAAAGTAAAAAGCAAGCAAACAATTCAGCAGGCTGTAAAGATAATAAAGAAAATAATCAAAAAGTTATAAACAGATGCTCAACATTATTAATTATCAGAGAACTGCAAATCAAAACTACAATTATGGGTTACCTCATATCAGCTAAAATGACTAATATAAACAACAAATAATAAGTTTGAGGGAACTTGTTGAAATATTTGTATCTGAATTGGTACAACTACTATGGACAATCTAACATTGATAAGAGGGGTTCCTGTGACTCCACCACTCCATGAGGTCCTATTGAGAAGGCATGTTTGCGTAGTGAAAAGAGGTCACTTGCTTCAGTAGAGTAGCTACTAGCATGTTACCCATATTTCTTGGTGGTTGCATTTTAATTATTGTTTATGGAAGACATAATAAACTAGCCAGAAAATGAAACCTTTCTTTTGTATGTATAATGATAATTTATTGTAATAGAATATAAACGTAGTTGATTAAATTTTCCTGTAAGGCCAAACAATTTTTTTTTTTTTTTTGAAATTGCAAAAAGGATTACGAGCAACCTATTTGGTGGTTGTTTTCTGGTCTGTAGTGGTCTAAATACAAGGTAAATCAGACTATTAAATTACCTTAATTGAAATGTTATCTTTAAATTTAGTCAACATGAAGTTATTAAATCTTTGCTATATTCTCAGCTCTGGTGTTGATGTTGGGAAATATAACAATTAAAAAGTCAGAGGCATAGTTATTATATTTTCCATAACATATAATGGAAATTTTCAATTTGTTTAAGGACAGTTGAAATGTTCATAAAGAGACATGAAATCACAGAGGCAATATTCTTTAACTTTCTTAAGTGAAAGGCTTTAGGCCTCAAAGAGGGTGAAGACTGGTGACACTCTTCTTCATTCCTGGGGTCTCTATCCAGCTCTAAATCCTCAGTGCATTATTTTGGTATCAAGTGACAACTCAATACCTAGATTTAACTCCTCCTTATCTATCCATAAAAATGGATTCTAAATTCTCCATTCCCAAGGACACTCCCTTGGGTTGTCTAAAATCAAATCTAAAATTATCAGGCCTGACTGACCTTAAAGCCAAACTTAATTTGGCTTTCTAAATCTGACCCCAATTTGGAACTTTCAAATTACAAGTCCTCACTGTTTTGGACAAATTCATAAGATGAAATGGCAAGGGATGTGAAGTTCCTTATTCTCAATTTTTCTATTTGTGTGTGCACCTTTCTCAGTCTAAACTGCTCTGCTAACCAGATTTTCCTTCTCCCTTTTCTTCTCTGCTTATAACTTCCCCTAGTGCTTTCCATCCACTTGCTGCCTTTTCTGAGTTTGATCCTGCAGATGAGCCCCCTCCCTTCTAAACCTGTGGCTCTGTCCAGAATTGCCTCCTTTCCTGAGATGATCATGGCTCCCTTTCCCTTTCTCTCTCTCTCTCTCTCTCCCTCTCTCTCTCTCTCTCTCATCAGACTTGAGCCATTCCCCCAAATTGGGTACAAACTTCTAGACTTCCTTATGTCTGGCTCCAACAGGAGTTCCAGTCTGTACTAGACAGACCTCTTTAACTTCTATGTATGGATACCTAATTTCTCTCTCCTTGAGTTTCCCCTTTTCTGGCAGAGAAAAACCTGCAGGGGAGGCTGGACAATCACAGCAAAACAGCACCTGCTTCAAAAGTAGATAAAATAAACAAGGACAGGAACCTAGTGTGGTCTTTGCCTGTGGCAAACGGCTAATAGAAAAAAAAAAAAAAAGACAGCTTTAAAATTCAAAATAAGGACAGCTATTTCCCTGATATTATAGTGGTTGCTTGTCTCAGGCCAAAGCCAAAATCCTAGACAGTTTCTGGTACCCTTCTCTCTCTCTCTCAGTCTCTTTCTCTTTCTCTCTCTCCTCACAATGATAAAATGCTGGAAAATTCCAACTCCTCTGGGCTGCCAAAACCTCAGATGGTTGAAACAAATATCAAACAGTTGAATAGAGTAATTCAACTGCACCTACTCAACCATAGGGAGGCCATTTGCCATATCCACTGAGTCGTTCAGTGCCAGCCCAAAGAAGGGGTGTGTACGCCTCTGTCCATCAGGCTTCCTGAGGTACCTGGGAAGACAGACCAGGTCTTGTCCCTTGTCTTGTCCTTGGAGGACTGCCCTGGGAGCCTCCAGTCAGAATGCCTGATTGCCTTCTGAAACCCTGTCCTCCAGGAGAAGTTCTACAACTTCTGTCTTCAGATAAGAGACCCCTGATTCTCAGAAAGATGCCCAGAACTTCTCACCCCTCTATGAGTTTCCAAATTTCCAAAACTCCACCAACCTCCCTGCTGGGTTGTCTCCTGACCAGCCTTAAAACTCTTGGCTTAATAGGAGACATAAAGCCCAAGCACCTCTTTTTTTTTTTAACTGGAATATAGTTTGGCCACAAAATAAATTGAGCAATGATTCCCTTTGGCCTAAAAATGACATATTTGGCTTACAAATTCTTAAAGATTTTGATAAATTCATAAGGTGGATCAAGCAACTGGCTCTATTTTCTATCTCTGTCAGTTCTGCTCTCCAACCCAGACCCTCTTTGGGGAGAAACTTCCTTTCCACCCCATTAAACCATTCCCCTTAGCAATCTGCCTGTCCCTAGTCACAAAAGATGATCACAAGCCCTCCATTACTCTGCCTCTACAAATGAACCCCTACATTCTGTGTGTGTGTGTGTGTGTGTGTGTGTGTGTGTGTGTGGAGAGAGAGAGAGAATTCCTAAACTGAAGCTCAGTTTGCTTAACCTGTTTCTTTTCAAAGTACAGCTATAAACATGGCCTATGAGAATGGCCTCCAGCCCATTCTCCATATTCCACTGGTTTCCTTGGACTTCTTATTCTACCTTGAAGATTTCTAATTTGATTTGCTTTCCCAGAGAAATATGGCTATGGTCAACAGCCACATGGTAAGATGGGGAATCTTTTCTCTCCTGTGTGGGTCTTCCTTTACCAGTCATAAGCACTGACCACATAGATTGTTATTTATTTCTCTAAGGAGAATCAACAGGACCTGCTCATCAACTCCATGCCTTCCTAGAGGGCATGCAGGCAACTCCTACTTGTTAGAGTCTTCCCAAATACAAAGTATAACTAAAATTTTCAGAAAAAGACATCTTTTAATACTTCATGTTCTTTAACGTGTCTAATGCTAACCAGCCATGTGTGCCGAGTATTCTGTGTTTCATGTAGTCTCTCGTCATGTGTGACTAAATTCATGGTCATTAATTGTTTCAGCGTTTACTGTCAGATATATTTGAAGATGATGTTAAATTACAAACCCAGGTTTATTATATATTTCTGACTTTATGTTTGTTCATGCTTATTATAACCACAGACATATTGCTCCTAACCATGTCTTCTGAATGTTTATTATGACTTAAATCTTTAGAGAAGCGATTAATTTGGGTTTACTGATAAAACACAAAAATGCTTACATGTGCCTCTATGTATTAATGTTAATATATGGTACAGGCACCTTATTGAAAAATATATATTTCTAATGTTCCTAGCCTATATCAGTCTTGATGGAGTATAACCACTGTATATATAAAAATGTATGTATGTACCTAAGACTTTCAGTGAAGCAATAGATATTGCACTTCCCTCTTCTGAAACTGCAGCAAAGAAAGATTCCTTTATGGTAGCTACTAAATAATAAAATTTCTATAACAATTTACAACTAAAGTTAAATATACAGAAATTCATTCTAGGTCTGCCCATTTTTACATAATACATAACTACCTTATCTCAGGAGACAGAAACCTTCCTTATTTCACAGCAAAGGAATGTCTTAACCCTCACAGACTCTAAATCTCTTTCCTCTACAAATGCAGAAACATTCAAACAGAGGAATGTAAAAAGATGTGGAACTCTAGCACAATCAGTATTCCGAAACTCCCTGTGTGAAACTTTGGAGGAGCCTCTCTCTCTCTCTCTCACTCTCTCTCTCTCTCCCTCTCTCCCTCCCTCCCTCCCTCCCTCCCTCTCTTTCTCTCTGAAAAGGGTTTGGCCTAAAAGTGTGTCTTCAGTTAAAGTGTTTTCAGTTAAGATAAAAGGGGTTAACATAAAAAGTTGTTTCTCTGTACTTCTTTTGCCTGGTTAATATAATTCAAACTTAACTCTCTATAATAATCTGATAAAATTATTTTTATTCTCATGTCTTATATTGAGATAAAATTGAGGTTAGAAAATGTAAAAGCACCTGACCCAAAGTTATGTCCAATATTATAAAAGACTTTTGTATTGGTAATGTTCCATACTGCATAGTCTTTTGTATTGATGTAAATGACTTTCTGGAGCTTTGAGGTTCAACCAATTCAACACAGAGGACCCTATAACAGACTAAATCAATCTATCTGTGCCCTTTCTAATGGTTCCCCAGAGCCTAAATGCCAACAGGAGTAGAGACTCCCCTTTTGCCATCCCACTGTAAAAGTCAGATTTACATACATCATCTACTTTCCAAAAACCTGGTGTCTATCTCCATTGGCATTAGACTTTGAGGTTATTAGAATACAGACCCAATTTCATTTGTCTCTGGTAACATTAAAAAAAAAAAAAAAAAAGCCTCCTGATCCAGGTATGGTGGTGCACACCTTTAATCCCAGCACTTGGGAGACAGAGGTAGGAGGATTGCCATGAGTTCGAGTCCAGCCTGAGATTACAGAGTGATTTCCAGGTCAGCCTGAGCTAGAATGAGACCCTACCTCAAAAAGGCAAAAAAAAAAAAAAAAAAAAAAATCCTCCTGATGATAAGTCTTATCTTAAATAGAGATATAAAATATATAATATGTCCTGATAGAGTAAAAGGGTGGTAAAAAATATTTCTGATTTAGATAGTGTGGTGGTTTGATTCAAGTGTCCCCCATAAACTTAGGTGTTCTGAATGCTAGTTTCCCATCTGATGGATATTTGGAGTGTATTGTTGGGGGCGGGCTTATGGGTATTATAGCCAGTTTCCCCTTGCCAGTTTTTGGCACACCCTCCTGTTGCTGTGGTACACCTTATGTTGACCAGGGGGTGATGTCCACCCTCTGCTCATGCCATCGTTTCCCCCTGTCATCGTGGAGCTTCTCATCAAGCCTGTAAACCAAAATAAATCTCCTTTAACCAGAAGGTGCTCCTGGTTGGATGATTTTTTAACAGCAATGCAAACCAGACTGCAACAGTAAAGTGGGACCAAGGAGTAGGATTGCTGCTAGACACCTGACTGTGTGGCTTTGGCTTTTTGAAGCTGATTTTCAAGAGGAATGTGGGAGGATTTGAATCTTTGGCCTAAGAGATGCCTTGCAGTGCTGTAAGTACAGCTTGATGCACTATTCTGGTCTGAACTGCAAGACCTCAATGCAGTAAGAACTATGAACTGGGCGATTTGGCTTATGAGGGTGAGAAAGAGCTTTGCCTGGACTGGGCTAGCAGTTTGTGTGAGAAGTTTGCTCTTATGCCCGTGTCTTGAGAAGTTGTGCATGGTTGCTTTGCGTAGAAATGAACCGGTGTGAGCAGAAGGATATAGCACAGAAAGAAAAATCTTTGGGTGAACCGTTGCCCATTCTGCTGCAACTGAGAGATTACAGCCTTTGAGACTGGGCTATCTGACCTGCAATGGGGAAACAGGAAGAATGTCGATTCTTTTGAAGGGGCCTGAGTGCTCAAGGAGTGTTCTGTTCTTCAAAGTCTACTTTACTCCCCGAGGGATTAACAAATTGGCACCCTACCTGGTATTGTGGAGTATAAGAAATGCAGGAAAGAGAGGACCATTGAGTTTGTAACATGGTCTTGTGTTTTGGAAATGGCCATGGGCAGTGTGAAGCAGGTTTGTTGGATGCCTACATGGAGACCCCATGGAGCCATGAGGATGAACCGTGGCTTGCATTGGAGACCCAGGGGAGATGCCAAGACTACAAGATGGTTGCCAAGGAGAGCTGCCAGCCCTGATGAAGTTTTCCAGGACTGTGAGTAGCCTAGCTGGAGGGGAGAATTGGAATGCCAGAGACTTGTTTCTGGTTAGGATTATCAGACTTGGAAAGTTGTCACTGGCTAAAATTGTTGGACTTGATGCTACAGAGTTTGATGTTTGCCCTGGTTGTTTAAATCTTGTATTGGTTGAATGTTTCTTTGCTGTACCCAGTGTCATCTTTTACAGTGTGAATATTTATTCTGTGCCATTATGGGTTTTTGAGGTTATTTTTTGGTATTATGGCTCAGCTAAAATGCCTTGGACTATGGGGATGTATGAACATCATTGGGATTGATAAAAACCATCTGGACTTTGAAAGTTAGATGAATGCATTGCATTGTACATCATGTAGAGTTTCCAGTTTATGGGGGCCGGGGCAGAATGTGGTGGTTTGATCTAGGTGTTTCCCATTAATTTAGGTGCTCTGAATGCTAGGTTCTCAGCTGATGGATATTTGGTAATTTTATGCCTCCTGGAGGGAGCTTATTGTTGGGGGCGGGCTTATGGTTATTGTAGCCAGTTTCCCCCAGCCAGTGTTTGGCACACCCTCCAGTTGCTGTGGTCCACCTTATGTTGGCCAAGGGGTGATGTCCACCCTCTGCTCATATGATCGTTTCTCCCTGCCATTGTAGAGCTTCCCCTCGAGCCTGTAAGCCAAAATAAATCTCCTTTTCCCAGAAGCTGCTCTTGGTTGGGTGATTTTTTACCAGCAATGCGAACCGGACTGCAACAGATAGCTGAGTTATATCTAAATGTTGAGCTTGTATGTTTGTATTTTTTTTAATCTGATAATGCCTGTATTTTGTTCCATAAAATATCTGTTTACAACATTGTTTCTTTTTATTCACACCCATTATTTTTATTATATACATTACTGTAATATATACAACAAAAATAAATAGTTGGACATTGAATATGTATGATGGATATATAATAGAATATAGTATATTAAATAATTGATTCTGTTTCCCTTTTTATTTCTAACACATGAAAGCTGATTATATGCTTAATTATTATTTTCCCTGACTGAGCAAGTCTTATAAAGCCATTTAAATAGTACTTAGTGACATAATAATATCCACTAAACCTAACTATATATCCATATATATGCATATAGCCATATATGTACATTTGGCTACTAAAATATCCATACCAAGTCTTTGAGTGAATATTAAGTATCTCTTTAATTCATAGAATACTATAAAATATATATTATTGTATGTTTGTAGACAAGGAAATGGGAAGTCGGTAATGTTACATGAGTGAGTCTAATTTTTATACTTAGTAACTATAGAACCAATCCAGACCTTTTGTCCCCAAATTCCAGTTCTATTAACCCAGTAGTGCACACCTGTCCTGGTCTCTGGGCTGTGTGGGACAGAGATAGTATGAGCAATCCCTGCCTTTGTAACTTTTTGCTTTCTAGTGTTCCATGAGCTTCTTGTATCTGGATAGGCCTCGCTTTTCAGAGATTCAGGAAATTTTGTTTATTTTGTTGAATATGTTCTCTATGTCTTTGGCCTAGATTTCCTCTCCTTCTAGTATACACATGATTTGGATGTTTGGTCATTTTAGGGTTTCCACATATTCTATTCACATGATCTTTCAAAGTTAGCAATGTTTCTAGCCTCCTAATCAATTTCTTCTGTCTTTTCTTCCAGTTCAGATATTCTTTCTTCCACGTAAGTAACTCTGTTTGTGAGGAGTTTTTTAAAAGCTGAATTTGATTTTTTTTTTTCTTTGTGTCCATCTCTTTTTTGAGGTATGATTTCAGGTTGAGATCTGATCTTCTGAAGGCATCCTGGAATTCATTATTGCATATGATCAAGTCCTCATTAACCTTAATCTACTGGTAATTGAGATCCTGTATTTCTTGACTCATGTTCAATTCCTTTACATCTTTTTTGAGGCTTCTAAAGTTTTCTTCAATTAAGTTAAGCCTAATGTCAAAAGCTGAGTGCTCTAAGAGATGATTCTGCTCAATTTCATTGGTAGAATTTTTGTTTTTTTGATGGATTGCTTCCAGTTCATCAATTATTTTGATCAGGGTGACATTGGTTGTTGTGTTTTCATTTGGGATCCTAGTTCCATTATTATTATTATTATTATTATTTTTGTTATTTCATTGAAGTGGGACTAGGGATCCTTAGTGGAAATCTCTCAGTTTTCTGAGTTTTGTTGGTTATTTGCATTGAGGTCTACCCATGTTAGGGATTTTTTTTTTTTCTCTTGAGGGGCAGCAAATATTTGTCCTTGTAGGATTATCAATGGATGCTCTGTTTTAAGTGTGTACTGGATTGGTGTATGATGGGGTTACAAATGTAGTTGCACAGATTTTAGAGAATGCAAGTACAACAAAGGTATCTGGGGAACTGGGAGGTGGAGAATGGGGAGTTTTGGTCTACTGACTCCACTCGAATGTACTCTTCAGTACATAGGGATCAGGGGTTGGGAAACTGGGAGCCAGAAAGCTAGAGTCAAGGGAAAGAGGCCAACTTCTACAGTGTCCTGTGTATCCTCTGGCTCAGGGAAATAGGGATTTGGAAGCCCAGGGGCCAGTCTATCAGGAAACTAGAAAAAAAGGCCTGCTTCTGCAGCCAACATGTAAGGACTAGGCTGGCCCAAGGCAGCAGCAGGGATATTAAGACCAGGGTACTAAGAGGTAGGAAACCAACCAGGCCTCTGGCCTACTCTTTCCTTGTGCACACCCTCTGGAGCAAGAAATACAGGAGTTGAGGTCCCAAGGGCCATTTAGTAAGGAAGGTGGAGCAAGTGGCCTGCTTCTACTGCCAACTCACAGTGTCCAGGCAACCCAAGCAAGCAGCAGGGGAACCAGGACCAGGAAAGTGTGAAGTGGGGTAGTAACCAGGAGCTCTGGCCTACTCAATCCACAGGTATACATTCTGGAATAGGGGATCTAGGAGATGGGGCCCCAGGGGCCATTCATTCAGGAAGTTGGATCAAGGGGCCTGTTCCTGCAGGAAGCTTGCACTGTCCAGGCAGCACCTAGCCAGCCACAGGGGAATTGACTGGGACCAGAAAATAAGGGTGGGGGTTGGTGGCACAGAGTTATCTTGCCTACTCACACTGCATGAGCAACCTTCAGAGAAGGGGATCAGAGAATTTGGGACACAGGGGACAACAATAGTTTTCTTAAATGTTCTACTCATGTTTTTCTATTAGATAAAACTTCTATTTATTTGCTATAACTGTTATTCTAGCAGATAAAATCTGGGCCTAATATAAAATTTAATTGTGCCTATAAAATGAATTACAGATAATACACATTATTAAGGTTAATCAAACTTTCAGCTTTTTCAACCTAGCATACTTCCATTAGCTCTTCTAATTCTAAGACCTTCTGATGTCTGGATCATGTAAGGAAAAATTGTTTAAGATGTTTCAATTATTTCTTCAATAGAAATTTCCTTTTTTTCTTTTTTTTTACTAGTTGAAGAAAACTGCATTTATTACAAATGCATCTATCATTCAACAGAAACTATATTGTGTTGTTATTGTCTCAATGATAATGCATGCATGAAAATATAAATAGTATTTGCCACAAAGCTATTGTACTTCTACAATGTGTGCATTGACATGGGAAATGGATTAACATTTTTTTTCTAATTAAATGCTTGAAAATGAATACCATGTATTGACTTAGATATTGGAAATCACATAAATAATTCATTTTTAATAAATGTCCTAATTAAGACATTTTGTACATAAATAGTTAACTTGCTATTTACCTTTATATTTTCTTTTCTTTTTTGAGGTAGTGTCTCACTCTGGCCCAGGCAGACCTGGAATTAACTCTGTATTATTCTCAGTGTGGCCTCAAACTCACGGCAATTCTCCTACTACTGCCTCCTTCCAAGTCTGGGAATAAAGGTGTGTGCCACCACACTTGGCCAAGTTTCCCCTTTTACTCATTTTTGATTTTTTTTAAATTTTATTTTAGAGAGAGAGAGAAAAACAGGAGGGAGAATTGGTGTGCCAGGGCCTCAGCAACTGCAATCAAACTCCAGATTCTTGCATCAGGAAGTAGACATGTGCAACCATATACTTGCATCACCTTTGTATGTCTGGTTTACATCAGATCTAGAGTGTCAAACATGGGCCTTTTTGGCTTTGCAGGCAAACACCGTAACTTTTAAGCCATCTCTTCAGCCCACAATACAAGTTTTTTATACTTCTTATCTAAGCCATTTTTTTTATATTCCCAAAGTTCTAATTTACTCCCCATCCAAATAACATTTCCTTCTTCCTTACCTACCACCTAGGTTATTATTTTTCAACTTTAGATATAAAATTCATGTCACCTGTAAATACCATGTCATATACATAAAAATTAATACATTGATAATGAAGAGATCATAATGGTTAATTGATTTTATATGATCTAGGTGTTTCTTTCCTAATGACTCAGATAAATATCACTCTCCTAAAGAACTTCCATCTTGCTTGTTCATAAAAGCCAATCAAATTGAAAACCAAAAGCTGAGGTTCTCTGAAACCACACTTTGTGACTAGAACTTCAATGTTGGACTTCAGCATGTGTATGGAAATATGTTACCAGTGCAAAACCAATAATATTTTGGAACATATTAATCTTTTTTTTTTTTTTTTTTTCATTTTTCAAGGTAGGGTCTCACTCTAGCCTAGAATGACCTGGAATTCACTATGTAGTCTCAGGGTGGCCTCGAACTCATGGCAATCCTCCTACTTCTGTTTCTCAAGTGCTGGGATTAAAGGCATGTGCCACCATACCTGGCTATATTAACCTTTATAATGGCCAATAATATTATTTTTCTATAAGTAACCTGACATCAATCTGTGACAAACTAAGATATCTGTTCTAGTAGGTTAAAAATAAAATCCCACAGTTCTACCTCTTCAAGTTAAACCTGTCTTGTCTCTGACATGTAATTTATCTCCTTAAATGATATGGCTCTTGCGTGCCCACAGTTTAGTCTCTCTTTCTTTTGCCCTAGTCCAACAGATTCAGTTATTCCCTCCTTGAATATCATTCTATATTCATAGGCCCCTCTATAACCTCCTGTGCTTGCAGATGTGGATTTCTGTATCCTGAAAAGACACAGGCCCTACAACCCTCCAAACACAGCTCCAACTTAGGGGGGCACTGTGTCTCAGTGCTTCTTGATAGCCCTTCCCCCTGTTTTCTCTTTTCTATATGATCAAAATTGTTAAAAGTGACACCAGAGCTCCCCCTCTCCAATTGAGGGGAAAGGATTAAGGTTTCTTTCCTATGTTAGAAGATATATATCAGCTGCTTAATATTATGCAACCAGAACTGGCCAAAGACTACTGGTCCTGCCTCAAAACCAAATCTCCCTTGCTATATAGGTCTGATTTATCAGATAATAAGTCAGCTCTGTAGAAATAATGTACCTCAACATGCCCTATACCCCCACACTCACAACAGATAATCCCTAATAATCTGTACCTCATCTACTATCTTTTTTCTCAGGGCTAACGTCAACAAATAACAAGAACAACAAAGTCATGCCAGAACACTCCCCAACTCAAAAGAACATCAGGTCAAATCCAACTCAAGCGAGACTACTCTGATCCAGACACCAGAGATGTAAGACTATCCTGTCCCAACTCCATCCTACTGGTCAGCAGGAAGCAGTTCAGAGACCTGATTCATCAAACTCTTTCTTTTCACTTGTCCTCAGGGCCTGGAATGTTTGGGGTCCCAATAATCATCGGAGTCACAGAAATTCCTGGGACATGCTAGCTCTGGAACAGGTATTAGCACAAAAGAAATTCTTTTTGGTTGTAAATAACTTCCCAAACCACAACCTGATAAGGTCACCTGGAGGAATCCTACCTGGGAAAATAAGTTAACAAAGGAAATGGCCCATTACATCCCTTTTTTCACAATTCCCCAATTATCTGTCTTGCTTGTCACCTCCCTTTAAATATCCTGCTCATATGCTTCTGGGTGAGGCAGCCTCAAACCTGTGAAATGGGGCTGGCCTTCCTTCCAGTTCACTTGCTCTCCAAAAAAGTACAGCCTGCTGTTGAGGTCATATATTCTCTCTTTATTTCCATATCACTTTAGTTGGGTCAGCCCCTACTCTGATCCAACAACATAAATGTTATGTGACAAAAGAAAGGGAAAAAAAATGTTTAAGTTTTGCTGGTGGGTAATGTTGAATCAAATTTTTTTTTATTGTTTAGATTTTTTCCCCACACAGAAAAAAAAAAAAAAACAGTTATTATATTTATTCTTTTAAATAGGTTATAGAATTGCCACATAAATATTGTGAATATTAACTTCTTGAGCTTCCTCATTTAAAAAACAAAATATATTGTAATTTTTCTATTAATATGTCATGGTGACAATAGATGTAAGACTGGTGAGTAAGCTTAATAGTTTAAGAATTGCATTAATTTTGAAAGAGAAATATAATGATTTACAAAGATTAGTGGGATAATGTTTTATAATCTCTCATGAATTTAGAGATAATACTTTTCACAAATGATCTTGAGCAGTAGCAATTAAGAGGAGATGAATTCAGAAAAGGTAATAATGACATCACTTAAAATGCATCTCACTTTAAAAGGTGGACTGAATATGAACAATGAAGGTGCATACTTTTGAATTAATCATAATTTTCTCAGATTCAAGTGATGGCAGTATTGTAATGAAATTTTATAAAAAAATTCTTGTTCTGTTATTTTTCTCAATAAAAGCTCAGAAACATAAAGGAATAGAATGATGAATTTAGGCACTAATAATGTCAAGTACTAAAATGGTGTTTTCTTAAGACATTCTCAGTTATAGCTTACTCTAAATTAATTCTATATTATTTGTAGGAGTAGAGATTTATTTTCAACAAAATTCTAAAATAATTGGTTGAAGCATGTGTGCCGGTCACTCCCACAGTATCACTTGGTGATCAAGGGATTTACCATTTCTTGGTAAAATCAGTAGTCCAGTTCTGTGAATCATCTGTTAAAGAGGCAAATGTGATATAAACTGAAGATTAATGATTGAAGGGTAGGCTTAAAGTACAGACTCTTTATTGAATTTTATGGACTATGTAACTCATTGGAGATAGGGATAGAAAGAATGAATTAGCTGGATCTGTTATTGGGAAGCTGAATGATATAATGTCTGCTTCAGTGCAAATATTAATTTTTATCTTTTTAATATTTTATTTATTTATTTATTTATTTGACAGAGAAAGAGAGAGAGTGTGAGAGAATGAGTGCGACAGGGCCTCCAGTCACTGCAAATGAACTCCAGATGCATGCACCTCCTTGTGCATCTCGCTTATGTGGATCCAAGAGAGTCCAACTGGGATCCTTTGGTTTTGCAGACAAACACTTTAACTGTTAAGCCATCCCTCCAGCCTTTGTTTTTCTCTTGAAAACCAAAATAACAATTCCTTTTCTTATTTATTCCACAGATTTTGCTGTATAATATTGCATTTATCTATTTTTGTAGTTTATTGATATTAAAAATATTGAACAAGTATGCATTCATTTACTTATTACTTCTCTCAACAGGATGCAAGGATTTAAAGGTTATGGTTACATTTTGGTTTTGTATATTTTGAACTTTGGTCTATATATAAACTTCTTATGGCCTGTGTTCAAATAAATTCATTAATTTTACTAATTGTGAAATTAATATATCCATTTGTTATATAGTACATACCTCTACATTTAAATATTCCCTCCTGAAGAGAGGAAGGATGCCTTGGGGATTCAGGAATTCAAGTCTCAGAGACCTGAAACTTAACAGTCACACATATACTCCTCAAGGATATAGGAATGATTAAGGACAGGCTTTGACTAATAGATATTAGGAATTGACGCCTTCCTTCCTGGGGGCAGAGGAGGGATACTCAGGAAGAGGAGACTCAGGAAGTTAGGAAGTCTGAGAATGTGTTGCCCTGACTCTAGACTATATAAAGGAAAGACAACTGCTTGGAGGTAAGACTCTCTGAGCTGCATGCAAGTCATGTAGTGTGCTTGAGAATCTGACCAGCCCAATGTCTTCAGGTTGTACAGTGTGCTCAAGACATGCAGCTTCTGTGAATCATCACCTATGCAGGGGTGGGTCTCCAAGCAACGAAGCTGCTTTTGTTTCAAATCAGCTGTGGGGAGGACTTCAGGCTGCATGGGGGGGGGGTGTCTCATGACTCTGTAAATTGGCCTTTACCTTGAGGATCCAAGGGAAGAGAAGAGAATCCAAGGGGGTAATACCAACATAGGGGATGAGAATTCTCCGTGGTGTCATTGCTTTTGGGTCTCCATTGCTTCTGGAAGGAACTCTGCACACTGCTCTGTAAGTAACCCCAATGATCTCATTGTTTCACCAAACTGGTTTAATATAATCATACTTTGGCCTGTTGTCTGTGCCCTAGCTAGGATGAAAAGACATGTATTGAGGTTGCCCCAGGGAAAAGGTTACCCATGACACTTGGCACCCAGAACCAATAATGAGTTTGAGAGGAGCAATGCATGGGTCCTGACTACAGGTAACAAAACTGAGGCTGAGGGAGGAGCATCTATGGAGGAAATCTCAACATGGCCACCCCTCTCCACGTGGTATGTGAAGATGTGCCTTCTGGCAATAGTGGTGGTTGCATGGACCTTGTTACAGGTAATAAGACATGTAACTAAGTTTATGTCATTAGGCGGAAGGGTGTCTGTGGGAGGAATCCCAGAGTTTCTGCCTTTCTGTGTGTGATATGGAGAGGCATGCATTCTTGATGAGTGGAATTATCCATGAGAATAAAGAGATGGCCAGAAAACAGCTGAAGAATTAGAGAATGTGTTGAGCCCCTGAGTGTGGTGCATAAGTGATGGTAGTGTTGGCAAGCTGCTGTGGAGGTGGATTGGCTATTGTTATGTTTAATAAGAGATTATCTGAGGCTGAGATGGCTATGCAGAGAGAATGGGGTTGTGGGAAGGAGGAGCTGCAAAGAGAGAGGGACATGTAGCTACCATCTTCTCCATCAACCTCTTATTGGGAGATAAATTGGATAAAAGAGATGAGATAGAGGTGCTGGTTTACTTGTCTCTTATGGCTAGCAGGCTGAAAGATGAGCAAAGCACAAATTAGATCCATGCTAAAAATCCCTTTATTGGGGTCCAAAAACGTGGAGGCCAGGAGAGAAATTAGATAGTGAGGAGGGAGAGAATGAGGTAAGGGTGATAGAGTTTGTAAACTGCTAACATGGTCTAGAAGAGATGAGAGACAGGCCAAACAGTGGCAAGATTTGTGTAAAGCTGCAGTTCCTCAGAATAAAATCAACAGCCAAATGCAATGCTAGTGAGCCTGTGGAAGGCTTTAAGACCTGAAGATCAATTCTCAGTGAATATAAATGATAGGGTATAGGTCCAGAGAACCAAGCTTGCCCCTGGGGTGGGAAATAATGCCTCAGAGTGAATCATGTGCATTTCTCTCCTCAAAAGGTTGAGGAAGAAGAAAGAAGGAAGAATTGGGGGTCATCCTCTTCAGTTTCTTGGTTTAAAATATAGCCAGTGTGATAGCATGAATTAGGTGCCTCCCATAAACTCATATGTTCTGATTGCTAGGTCCAGAGCTGATGGACATTTGGGAATCATAGACTTGTTGGAGGAGGTGTGTTGTTGGGGGTAGGTCTATAACCAGGTTCCCCTTGCCAGTGGTTGGCACACTCTCCTGAATCTGTTGTCTACCTGATGTTGGCCAAGAGGTTATGTAAACCCTCTGTTCATGACACCATCTTTCCTTGCCATCATGAAGCTTCTCATTGAGTCTGTAAGCTAAAATAAACCTTTTGTCCCACTAGCTTTTTTTATATGGTTTTTACATAAGTAACAGCAAGATTACTGCAACAGCCATCTACCAAGGCCCCCCCACACCCACTTTGTTTTTTATCTGTTTGCCCAGCCAAGGAAACCATCCATCCTCTATACTTTTTCAGGAATTAATAGTTTCAAGAAATAACAGCTTTGAACAAATACATACATAAAATGAGTTGAAACATGATCCTTTTATTTGAAGAAATGAGCCAAAATAAAGTTTTAAAACACATAGCATTATATGTAGAATTTGAAAGTAGATATGAAAATAAATCATAATTCTTTCTTTAAATATTAGCACCTTACACTGCATTTAATTAGAAGTTCTACTGAGATTGGGTAGTGAAGGGATTAGATATGCAATACCAAGAAAACTAGATGTTGTCTTGGAAGTTCAGTCTCCTGATGGTCAGACTGTCCCTCTGTAGTTAAGCATCTTGAAGTTGAGATGAATTCCCACCATATAAGAAATTTAGAGTACAGAGGACATTTTCTATTACCACACATCTACAATAATGAAGGTTCTGCATCCTTAATAGGCTCTGGCTTCATTATAATTCCATTTGAATATAGTTTTGAATTCCTTTGAGTGAAAAAAAAAAACAAAAAACAAAAAAAGGGATATAGTTTAAGTCGACTTGGGGGAGTAAAATGGTCACCTTACCCCATGAATATGACATATGCCACATCAAAACTACTTAAAAATTCAAAACACAGACCCAGTTGTGCTGGTACTCTGCTGTCTGACCAGCCTGCTCAAAACTTACTCTGGAGTTTGCTTTGTTTTGTAAAACAGAGATATTTTTAAAGTGTTTACAATACTAATTCAAGTTTATTTCCTTCCAAGAGACAGCAATTGAAGCTTTTCTCATAACACTATTCATTTAAAATTTATATATCATTATTTCCCATATTTCATTACATTCTAAATATGTTTCATGCCATTAATATGAGTTTTAGGATGCCGAGTGGGCACAGATGTGACTCTGTTCATTTTTGTGGTTTTATAGTTTTTTTTTTTTTTATTGTCTGCATGTATGTCGTGTGGTGTGTATTGTGTCTGTTTTGTGTCTTCCTCTATCACTCTTCTTCATTCTTACTTAAGGAGGAGCCTCACGTTGATCCTGGACCTTACACTTTTTTTTTTTTAATTTAATTATTTGAGAGCGACAGACACAGAGAGAAAGACAGATAGAGGGAGAGAGAGAGAATGGGCGCGCCAGGGCTTCCAGCCTCTGCAAACGAACTCCAGACACGTGCGCCCCCTTGTGCATCTGGCTAACGTGGCACCTGGGGAACCGAGCCTCGAACCGGGGTCCTTAGGCTTCACAGGCAAGCACTTAACCGCTAAGCCATCTCTCCAGCCTGACCTTACACTTTTTTGACAAGCTCCACAGTTTGCAGGTTTCTGCTCCCCTAAGGGACTGGGGTTGCAGATGTGCAAAATCATGCCTACCTGCTTATGTGGGTCCTGGGATGGAACTGAAGAAGTCTCTTGAGTTCCCAGACCTTTATGCTTGTACATAAAGTGATCTTAACTGCTGAGCTATTTCTCTAGCCTCTGCATGTGGTAATTTTCAGTAAATTCTTCATAAACTTTTCAGCTTATGGCAGTGGAGATTTCAGTGATTAAGATTCCATTACACATGGGAATAGGACAGAAAGCAATAAAGTGTGAACATGTTCCATGTCCTTTGCAAACAGAGACATACTGTGCTTTGATGCTGTGTAAATAAACCAAGATGTAACAATCTAATTTTTACAGGAAGAAAACTCAAAATATTTCATAAATATCTATAAATTGTTTCATGTATCTGTCATATATCTACCTACATGTGTGCAGATGTAACTATTTTAAACATATTCCAATATATAATTTAATAAAGGTAAAGGAGATAGACACAGAGAACAGTCAACTCCTACCAAACCAGATATCCAGAGACACAGAGGCTCCCAAGTCCTTATCACTGAAATATACTTAAAACATACCCAACATGGCGCAGGAAGAGGGGATGGAAAAACTGTTAGAGACACATGTTGGAACATTATGCACAGAGACATTACCTCCTCCCCATAATTGATGGCTAACCACACAATGGACAACCCACATTCCCCAAGGAC
This sequence comes from Jaculus jaculus, assembly GCF_020740685.1. Taxonomy (NCBI): domain Eukaryota; kingdom Metazoa; phylum Chordata; class Mammalia; order Rodentia; family Dipodidae; genus Jaculus; species Jaculus jaculus. The sequence goes on along the minus strand of NC_059103.1, from coordinate 153,665,135 downwards.
GAGAGCCCCTTTGGAGAAAGGATGACAGGGAGGAGGCTAAAGATGCTATCAACATGGCTGTATACACACTGTGTGCACACATAATAATAAAAAAAATCATGATGTAAAGTTATTTGACTAGTTTTGGAAACAAGTGGCTATTTGTTTTATTTTCTGGAGAAAGAAAATTTGTTTTTCTGTAAGGTCGTTGGATGAAAAAAATATTTCCATAAAAATCTAGGATAACCAAGGTAATATACCTTGACAAAAAGGACAAACTAAACCTGTTGTGGTGGCACATACCTAGCTCTATAGAGGCTAAGGTAAGAGAATTGCTGTGAGTTCAAAACCCTCTTGGGGCTACAGAGTATGTTTTCAGTAAATTCCAAGTCAGGCTGGGCCATAGTGAAACTGACTCAAAATCAATTCAGAATTACCACATTATATGTAATATTTTATAAGAATAAGAATTTAAAAGAGTCCAGAATTACAGCTTTGTTCTTAATTAGTTCTGAAATAAAAAATATTAGTTTAAGAAAACACACAATTGATGTTCAAATAATATAAATCAATGACAATGCATACATGCTGGTAGAAAGTCTGACTACATTTTTAAGTTTCCAAAAGTATTCTTGATTGCATTTAAACAGAGCTCACACCTTAGAATATGGAATAAACCTACAAGCACACATATTTTCATAAGGTAGAAATGTAAGTGGACAGTATATACAAATTAGAGGCCCAACATGTAAGGCAAGATAGTGTTCCTTACCTCCCTCCCCCTAGTTGAATCACTTGCAGTTTCCCCAAACTCTGCCATTACAGACAGCTGTGTTCATGCCTTTTGTTTTAAACCTGCACAGTCTTTAGCAGATAATTAGTACTATTGAGAGTAATAGACATTTTGCAAATATATGAAGAATATACTACACACAAATCTTAATCATTTAAAAATATCTAAACATTAAATTTTTTCTTATTCAAAATTGTATAGTGACCTCACAACGTGTTGTTCAGGCTTTAATGGAATGCTCATGCACATATATTTTACAGAAACAAATAGCAAGAGTTTTCTTTTTCTGAAGAAAATTCACTTTCAAATAAAACTTCTGAATATTGCTATAGAGCATGTTTCATAGGAAATGAGATTCTGGAAACCAAAGAATAAGTCACAACAAAAGACAGAAAGGACAGCAAGGAAAGGAGACATAAGCTAACAGTTAGCCCAGAAACTCACAGCCATAAACCTAGAATAAAAGCAAGTGGTTATTACATATTATTAGAGTATATTTTAATGTAACACAGTTGAAGACTGGAAATCAAAAGTATTAAATTTAATCGTTTTAAGTCAGTAGTTCCATTTAAAAACTGGTCAAACAGAATTAGGAAAATAATTTAGCAACTTTGGAGCGAGAATTATAAAAATTACACAGCTGGTGGCTGTGGTGGAATTGGAGAGAATTTAGCATGAGAGAAGATTCAGTAAGGAGGTTAGCTACATAGCCAAAGCATACAGGAGAGAAACTGGAACAGGATATCCAAAATCCTAACTGCAAACCTTGCAGAATTCTGGGGCTTGATTTGATAAGGACATTAAAAGAAATCACCTTAGTTATAAATACTACTAATATTTAGTAATATCATTGGGAAGTTACAAATGACCACACCAAAGAGAATTCTGTAAAATCAAAAGTTCAATAGAGAGAATTTGCCAGTATAGAATGATTACTAAAGAGAACAATAATAACAAAATAAAATAATTTTTAAACACAGATTCCTTAACCATCAAACAAATGAGAAAGTTTCTTTTACAGTCTATTATAAGGCTTCAACTTCATCTCCAGGAAGAAAAATGGTTTTCAAAGAGGTAATGTATAAGGTATGATTAAAAGAAGAAAAGGTGGGCTGGAGAGATGGCTTAGTGGTTAAAGTGTTTGCCTGCAAAGCCAAAGGACTTCCATTCAATTCTCCAGGGCCCTCACAAGCCAGATGCACAAGGGGGCACATGGACTTGGAGTTCGTTTGTAGTGGCTGGAGGCCCTGGAACACCCATTCTCTCTCCCCCTTTCTCTTCCTCTCTCTCTCTCAAATAAATAAATAAAAATACAGTTGTATTTGCAAAAAAAGGTACAATAAGGATGTGTGTAAATTAGTTTTAATTGCATGAAATAAGAGGAAAACTATTTTATGTAAGCCAGGTGCACAAGGCAGATGCACATGCATCTGGAGTTCATTGCAGTGGCTAGAAGTCCTACTGTGCCCATTTTTTTTTTCTTTCTCTCTCTCTTATTCTTTGTATTTTTCTGTCTCAAATAAATAAATAATAAAAATGAAAAATAAGGTTAAAAGTGCAACGAAGAAATAAAGGCACTTTTATGTTTTTTTTTTTTTTAATAAGCTTTCTTCTTTTATTTTTTGATTTTTTCTTTGATTTTTAAGGTAATATGTCACTTTAGCCCCAGGCTAACCTGGAATTCACTACATAGTTTCAGGATGGCCTTGAATTCACAGTGATCCTCCGACCTCTGCTTCCCAAATGCTGAAATTAAAGGCATGTGTTACCATTGCGCTCACGCAAATTTCTTCTCCTTCTCCTTCTCTCCCTCCTTCCTCCTCCTCCTCCTTCTTCTTTTTTCAAGGTAGGATCTTACTCTAGCCCAGAGTTACCTAGAATTCATTCTAGTTCCAGGCTAAACTCAAACTCACAGCTATCCTTCCACCTCTGTCTCTCTACTGCTGGGATTACCATATGCCATCATATATGGCCATTTTTTTTTTTAATTATACACTAAGCATCAGGTAAAGAGCAAAGAAAATCTAAAGGTAATTGTTCAGGCAGAAAGTAACTAATGCCAATGGAAAATTAGAGGTTCAAAAAGAAAAAGATGAAATATGATACTTAGGTATTTTAAAAAGTTAAGTTATTACTCATTGATACCACACATGGGATATTGTTGTTAAAAGAAATCATGAATTTGATAAGTACTTTGAACTTTTCATAGTGCTGTATACATCTATATTTATGTGAGTATATATGTTAACTATTCTCATAAATATGTAAAAGAGAAAGAAATATATGTGCATATATTTCTTACATTATACACTATTATAGTTCATATGTTCTTTATACATTTCTGATGCCTTTTTAAGAATTTCATTTTATTTTTTAACATTTTTATTTATTTGAGTGAAACAGAGAAGGGGTATATATGGGCACAACAGGACCTCCTGCCATTGCATGTGCCACTTTTTTCATCTTATTTTACATGGGTAGTAGGGAATTAAACCCTGGCCATCAGGTTTTGCAAGCAAGTGCCTTTAACCACTGAGTATTCAGAGAAAAAATGATTAGTCTGTTGATGTTATTTTTAAAACATACATTTTTTCACATGTTAAATTATCTGCTTGCAATTTAATCTGTGTATAACTTAAGTGTAAATATTTTATTGAATAAGAACTCCTTAAGTTTGTTTGTTATGATAATTAGTATGTTTTATTTGCATAATGACAACATTAGGCATGATTCTCATAAGATGATTAGAGGAATGAACATTTAGTTATAAGGGGTAAGTTACTTTGTATTTTTCTATCTTTTAAATGAAGGGATTTTAAAATAGTTTAAAAATGATATAAGATTAAATCATTTTACATGTGCATGTGTGTATTATACATGTATGTATTACCAGACACAGTTATGGAGGAAGTGATTTATTGAAGTTTAAAAATGAAGGCCAAGTTCCATAATGACAGAAGAAGCTGGAATCCCCTTTCTCAGGTCCACAAAGAGAGACAAACAAAAAGCCACCACCACAACCACATCAGCAAGCAAAAGTCAAGAACTCCAGGCCAAGCTCAAGCACTTTGCTTATCTTTAGACTGGCATTCCACAAGCACACCTTAGGGATGGCCCCTAGGATCAACCCACAGTGAAACCTCCTCCAGCCAGGTGGCTGGAGCTCTAAGTTGCCAGCTTTAATAAAGTCCTGAATGGGTTGCATTAAAACTGTCACACCTGCTATCTCCTTCATTTGGACAGTCTCCCCTTTGAACCCAGAGCTCATCAATTCTGCAAGCATGGCTGGCCAGATGGCCTTGGAGATTCCCTGTCTTTGCTTCGTAAGTGAAGATTACAGGAGGGTGACCACATTTGCCAGGCATTTTTATGGTTGATAGGAATCCAAACTCATTTCCATGCTTGTATGACCCTTAAGTTAAATACTTGAGGCATTTCCCAGTGTCAGAATTATGGATTAATTTTTTTATGAATAGAAAATGTAGAGATGATTAAATTCAAAAAGTAATAAGAAAGACCAAACACTGGGAAAAAGCAACAAAAATATCAATTCACTTATTTTTATTTATTTTAGAGGGAGAGGGAGAGGAGAGAATGAGTGTCCTAAGGCCTCCAGCTACTGCAAATGAATTCCAGATGCATGAGCCACCTAATGCATCTGGCTTACATTGGTCCTGGAGAATTGAACCTGGGTCCTATGTCTTTGTAGGTAAGTGCCTTATCCACTAAGCCCTCTCTTCTAGTCCATGACCAATATATCTCTAAATGGCTGAGTGACCTAAAGAATATTAGTAGTGTAGTTTCTTCAGAGTTGTGAACTACAGAACTCTACAATATTTCTATGGTAGTTCTACTATATGATATTTATTTTATGTACTAAATTACATATATGGCATACATAATAATTTTTTTCATTGTGTCAAGACTAAATGCATTCTTGAACTAGGAAAAAAAAGACTAGAGTTTAGTAAATATTGATTAGTACATTTTCCTATTAATGTCTATGCTTTATTATTTAAGTAAAATAAAAATAATAGAAGCCTATTTTTCACTTAGTCACTTGATGACCTTAACTCAACTAAAAAGGGTATTTTGACCTTAACTTCCTAGAAAAAAGTCCCACTGTGTTAAAGATTTTATAAGTCTGGTTGAGTGGTCAGAACTTCCCTTATGAAATGTTGCAGATAAAAAGATAAAAAATTGGGCTGGAGAGATGGCTTAGCAGTTAAGCGCTTGCCTGTGAAGCCTAAGGACCCTGGTTCGAGGCTCGGTTCCCCAGGTCCCACATTAGCCAGATGCACAAGGGGGCGCACGCGTCTGGAGTTCGTTTGCAGAGGCTGGAAGCCCTGGCGCGCCCATTCTCTCTCTCTCTCTCTATCTATCTTTCTCTCTGTGTCTGCTGCTCTCAAATAAATAAATAAAAAATTTTTTAAAAAATTTAAAAAAATTATCATGGCCTACATTTAGTCCTGGAACAGCTATTCATTGCCCTCTTCTGGATCTGAACTAAATTCTATATGACTATCAGGTACATCTTTTTGGAAAGTACCAACAGACAACTAGCTTCTACTAACCAAAGGCTAAGAATGTCATCAGCTAACACTTGGGTCTTAGAGCAGAGTTTGCCCTGCTTTCCTATCCCTGCCTGCTTCCCAGTTTACCCTGCTTGTCCGCTTGCTTTGCTAATACCCACCTACCTGGTGGTCCTACCAGTGAATTTGAAAACACCCTTTATTTATGACTTTGCTTTGCTCCAAAATTATAAAACCTTCATGAAACTGTTACCACATCGAACATGTTATTTGGGACAACCTTAATTTGTATTCCTAGGCCATCATCATTTGTTTTAGGCTATCTTTCATTCCCTTTGAAGTGAGAGCTGTTTTTGCATCCACATTATCAACTTTGAAAATGTAAGAAATATTTCAGTGTTCTTAAGGAATTGGTGGTATTTTATGCATAGCTTTTATTGGTTCATATAATTAGCTTATAACACTCAGTGAGTGCTGTCCTGTGGCTTCATGATTTAAACTTACCATTATATTATAGACTTTCATTTCTCAACACCTTATTTTGACTAGAGTTCTATATAGTGTTTAGATGAGAATTCATCATTTTCCAGAAACTCATTCCTTTTACCTTCAAATTCTTCACACTAAATATTCCTTATTTGTCGAATTTATGCAGTTATCTATAATTCCTTGTGAATTTATTTAGTATAGGTACACTTTAAGTTAAAATTAATTAAGTTATATTTGGTTTATTAGTTTTATTTAAAAATGTTGTCTGTTCAGTGCAGAGTTGATGGCTATCAGATTATATTCTCGTGCAGGTTAACTCTGCCACAAAACCATGCAGCACTTGAGATAAGGTAAATGTTGTCAGTGGAAAAACTCATGTGCAGTCCATATTAACAGTTTAAAAGTTACATCAAACCATTGAGCTTTTAAACAAAATGTACCCTATTTTCATGCCATGATTAGTTATCTTCATGTTTACTTGCAGGGATAAGTTCATATTTAGACTCCTCTATTCCTAGATGTCCTTTATAGAAGATGTCAGTCAAGGAGATCTGGCTACTGCTCTTTGTTCACAAGTCCTTTTGCAAACACAGGCCTGCAGGTGAACAGCCCAAACCAGACATATATACAATAACTGTCCTCAGGCAAAACAAACAGCCACTCTTTGATAACTTTGTATGGTTAGATTTGAATGGGTAGTAGTAGTACAGAAGTAGCTAGGCATCAGGAGTAAACTCCGGACCAGTGAAGCAAAGTGCAGCTAGGGCATGTCTGTATAATGTCTTAGCTTGCAACAATTTGTCTCTCAAACAAAGCAAAAAGGATAAAAAATAAAACAAAAGGAAAAGATAAAAAAAAGTGTACCAGGTAACAAGCTCCCCTTAGCACAATAACTACAAACACAATGATAACAAGTTTAGGGCTGGAGAGATTGTTTAGTGGTTAAAGTACTTGCCTGTGAATCCCAGAGTCTCAGGTTTGATTCGCCATTACACAAGTAAGCCTGATTCACAAGGTGGCACATACATCTGGAGTTCATTTACAGGGGCTGAAGGCCCTTGTGTGTCCATTCTCCCTCTATCTCTCTCATAAATAAATAAATAAATAAATAAATAAATAAATAAATAAATAAATAATTTGGAAAAGGAATTTAACCACAGAGGCTGATATATGCATAGGCAAGCATATGCCTAAAGTGTTTTGTAAGCATGATTGTGCCACTTCACAGTAGAAATGTCCATCTTTATACACTTTCAGCACCATCCTACTAGCTAATGTCCATGGTAACTAGTATCTTCCATTCATTAAAGTTCTTATTCCAGTATTGAAATTTAATGTATCACATTTTCAAAACAATTTTGGTTCTGTAAGCAATAGAATATTACAACACAAGATCTTTTTTTGTTTTGTTTTGTTTTTGAAGACTTGCATGTAATAATCTTTGTGTCTATATTGGAAATTTTAGAAAAACACAGGTCTGTAGTTTGTAATTTAGTCTAACATAAATTGCAAAGCAAGTAGAAAAAAACTAAGTCTAATTGTACTCCAGTGTTAGAATGTATTTAAATCCTATTGTACTAATTGGGGCTGATATTTCAACTAGCTTCTTAATAATGAAAATACAACAATGAGTAAGCAAATGTCATATATCAACATGTAGAATAATGCCAATAAAATTTTGTATTAATATATGTTTGAACAAATATGAAAACACTCTGTTGGTCAAGTACAGAAGGTCCATATATCATGATTTTATTAACAGTAAATTCTAGAAAGGCCCAACCTTTGATCAATGCTCTGCTGTAAACAGAGATTGTTTTGGAAGAGATACAAAGAAATTAATCATTATATGAATTGCTAAGGAAGTGTTTATAGGAAAGACCACTGAGTAACCTTGCCTTATTACCTTTCCTTGCATTTCTTGCATTCATTTCTCAAAAATAACTGCAGAATTTTTGGGAAGTACAAAATTTGAAATACAAAAGAATTGTCTAAAGTCACCAGGCCTTGCTCTTGTCCCCTCTAGGAATTCAGTATCTTCCGTTAATGAAGGATGGATAGGAACAGCCCTACTACTATTCCTCCGTCCCCTTATGTGGTGGTTTGATGGAAATATCTCCCATATAGCCCCATGTTTTTGTGATTAAACCTCATATTTATTTCTAGCTTGTAGAGAGTGGGAGGTATAACACTGGTAGAAGAGGTTGTTTCTGGGATTGGATTTGAGGTGATTCAGCCAAGCTCCAAGCCCATTAGATGGACTACTTCCTTCCTGCTAATGTGTTGATGTGCATCAACATGTGTGATGTTCTTGCCCTTCTATCCTGACCATGGTGAAGCTTCTGAGCAAAACTATGAAGTTAAATATACCTTTTTCTCTCATAAGCTGTTTCTTGTTGGATGTATCATGCCAGCAATGAGAAGATAAATGCTACATCTTGAATCATGATGTACTTCAAAGCTTTATCCCAGTTGTCCTACTGCATTTGAAGTGTACAGCCCAGGAAAGGCTCTATCAGGAAATTATTCTTTAAAATCCATAAGATGGGCAGGAGACATTGCAAAGTGGTTAAGACACTTGCCTGCAAACCCTAATGACTCAAGTTCAGTTCCTAATAAACACGTAATCCAGATGCACAAAGTGGCACATGTATCTGGACTTCATTGACAGTGTCTAGAGTCCCTTTTGTACCCATTCTCTTTTTCTCTTGTCCTCTTTCTCTCTGTGATTGCAAATAAATAAATAAATAAATAAATAAATAAATAAATAAATAAAAGCTTAATTTGGAAAATGTGTAAAACTACAAAAATATACAAAAAGAACAAGTAATTCAGTCATTGAATAGTGTTGGAAAAGAACAAACACTTTCCAAATAAAGAAGTACAGTTGGCCAAAATGTTCGAAATATTCAACTACCTTAGGTACCAGGGGAATACAAATGAAAGCTTCATTAAGATCTCACTCATCCCACTTAAAAGGACTATCATCAATTAAACAAATGGGGAAAGAATCATTATTTATGATTGGTGGAAAGGTAAATTATTTTAGTAGCTATAAAGTTCCTCAAAAATTCAATATAACTTCTGTTTGATCTTCCTACCATTTTGAGTACCTATACAAAGGAGCCAAAGAGAGCTTAGTGTCTATATTGTTTATATTATATTATTATAGAAAAGCTTACATTAACTAATAAAGAAATTAGCTTAGTTCCCCACTTAGTTGTCCATATTAATTAATAAAGAAATTCTGGTGATCCTCTAAAAGTGATTACATCTGTGTTTAAACAGATCTATTAAAAAATATACTTTTATTCAGTGACCATGAAGGTTGGGAATATTATGCCCAGAAGACAATGCTTAGCAGCTAGGTGCAGAAAAGAATGATATGGTATTAAAGGGGGGGGGGTTAGAGATGTTGAAGCTGGAAAGGAGAACTGAGGTTGTAGACAGCTTAACGGTGGTGGGATAAGCTTCTAAACCAGACACAGTTTATATAAGGAAGGGTTATATTTCAGCTTACAGATCCAGGAGAAGTTCGATAATAGTGATGGAATTTGGCTCATTTTCACAGATCCAAGTAGAGAGACACAACCAAACAGCCAATATCAGGGATCCAGGCTGAGGTCAAGTACTCTGTATACCTTTGGGATAGAAATCAGATCTGCTCCCAGTGACACCTCCTCCACCAGGCAAATGGAGACAAGCTTTTTAATAAAACAACAGAGTTGATTGGATGGCCTTTTGACTACCACAGAAGCATAGAAAGAACAATAAAAGGGATGAATATGATCAAAATACCTATTACATATGAATGGAAATTTCACAAGGAAAACCTTTACTTTGTATAATCAGTATGTGGTAATAACTGTTACTCATGAATATACTCTGAAATCTATATTTTTAAGTTTTACTTGTAGTACTTCTCTGTTTTACAATACCCTATCACCATTAGTACTAAAGGGAAAAATAATTGTAATTTTGTACAAATTTTGCTTTTTGCAAAACCTTTCAGTGTAATGTAATATATTTGTGGAAAGGCCATAATAGGAGTTGGTTTAGAAGTGAACAAACTTAAGAGTTTCATAGGAAAATAAGAGCAAACTGGAGTGTAATGGGTCCATTTCCATCTCACCCCATGGAACAATGCTATATGATTATTCATGTAAATAAAATTTGTAAGTGAAGAAACAAGAATTGGAAAGGACTATTTTCCTTACATAAGAACTAGGAAAAATGGAAAATGTAGTTTGAGATGACAGGAGGTGGCAGTTATTGCCCAACAAATGGTTGTTGAAATCAATTATGAATAACATTCTACACAAAAAAGTTATTCAAGGCTTTAAAGAGCTCTCAAATAATGATTATATCTTTATAACCACAAAAGCTTCTTAAGAGTTAGATGAAAATATGGTACATGCCCACTAAATCATCTCTGGTTACATAGGGAAATTTTTAATCAGCCTTAATTTTGAAAAGGATTTATATTAAAGAGGAGGGCACACAGAGATAATTGATATGAATTTAGAAGTAGCAGTGCAAGAGAATGAAGACCTCAAGGGAGGAGAGACCAAGATTTTTAATAACTTTGAAAACTGAATTAAAATTATTTATTATAAAAAATAACCAAACACAGATATCAAGTTGTTGAAATGTTATTGGAGGTAGAAAAATGACAAAAATGTGACTGATTCTGTTGTTTGTAACAATCTTTTATGTTTATGCAATATTCATGAAATAAAATATTAGGTGTGCAATAGGTTAAATATAAAATGGAAATTCTCCAGTGGCTCCCAACGAAATGTGGATGCTGTTTCAGGTAGCTTGTTGAAGTGGGAAAAGATCATATAGTTACATATGATGGATAATAACTCCCATTATCTTTCAAATATATTATTTTCTAAAAGTAAATATTTATATTTACGGTTTCATTCCTGCATTCTAATTGAAATTGCACATATTTGTTAGAATTATTTGTTTCAAATAATGGATTTATTATTACTAAACTAATAGTCATAAGGAAAATACTTGATATTGATATTTTTTCAAGATTTTGCTGTAGCTCATAAAAATAGCACTTATGACAGATTTTCTAAAGAAAAGATAACTGATGACTGGAACATATTATTACTGTCATCTGATGCACTTTGGAGAGGCTTGTTTCCTTCTGGGGAATGACACTAGATAAAAGCAGATTGAAATGAGTGTGGCCAGTCGTGATAAGTGAACTTGAGCTGATAGATATTTGATGAAAATCATATTTGATCATTTCAACATCTACCAATGTCATGTGAATGACAACTACTTTCTTACCCAAAGAAAAAAACAATCTATGTAAATGAAGATTTCTATTTAGTGATAAAAATGTAATTTGTGAACTGACTTTCTCTGCTTTGGCCTTTGACTTAATTTCCTCATTTAGTTTATTTTTCAATTTTATAAAGTTTCTCATCTATTAATGGTGCTGAGTGTTTGTTCTGTTCTCCCCTCCTGTCTATCATGACAAATCAAAAACTGAAATCAAAAGGGTATTTAGTATTCACTGAGTGGTCTGTACTCATAACAAAAGTGAAAATAGCCTGTTTCTGGATTGTGGTGGCTTGAGTGTAGAATTCCCCCCTCAGCTTTATGTATTTGTAATTAAGCCTCAGCGTTAACCCCAAACTGGTAGAGACATTGACAGATGGTGTGTTGTAGTCAGTTCCACATTGCTGGGAGTAACATCTAAACAGACACAGTTTCTGTGAAAAGAGGTTTACCAAGTCCAGGAGGAAATTATCAAAGGTGGAAGAAACTGGCTTCCATTAATTGTTCCAAGCCAAAAGACATCACCAACAGCCAGCACCAAAAATAGGAATAGCCAGAGCTCAAACTGCTCTCTCCACACCTTTGGGCTGGAATTGAGATCCACCCCAAACACACCTAAGGCCTGGACTCCAGGTTCTGTCCTACATGACACCTATTCCAGGTAAGTGTCTGGAGACCCAAGAAACAAACTAAACTTTATTAAGACATCTATGTCTATGGGGACATACATTCAAATGAGCATATTGAAACTACTTCATAGAGCTTTGCTGGAAGAGACATTTCACTGGGGGTGGGTTTTATGTTGAGGCCAGCTTGCCAGTTCGAGGGGCTGCTGTGACCATGTGATGGCCTCACCTGTCTGTTCTTGTTATGCTTTCCCAACGAGGATGAAGCTTCCTCTGGAAAATGTGGACCAAATTAAACCCTTTCTATAAGCTATAAGCTATTTCTAGCTGGCTGTTTGTATTTTTTTTCCCCACAAACAAGAAGATAACTGCTATGTAGATCAAAATAGAAAAGCATTTATTAATTCCAAAAAAAATAAAGGCAAAATATAACAGATTACATGATTCTTTAAATATGTTTTTAAAGAACACAAGCTATTAATTATCTGAAGACAATAATGCACAGATTCCAAATTTTCCATCATACTAGCCACTAAACATTTAGAATACTTATAAACATCATCACCACAGTTCTATCACTTGGAGTTTCAATCCTCCAGAAAATTTAGGAGAAAGCAGAAGACATTTTCTTTAAACAAAACCAAAAACTAGCAGAAAACAAGAAACTATGAAGATTATTCTGGAATTAATGCCATACACATCAAAAAAAAAGAAAAGGGAGTTCAGCAAGTTACATTTAGGGTCGTAGGACACTTTTCTGAGCTGCTAATAACTTGATTCCCTCAGAGAGATGAGGATGCCAGGAGTTTCTCCAGGCTGGAAATGGAAGAATTCTAAAGAAAGACAAAGGGAACAATGTGATGTGTCATACCAGGAAAGAATCAATTTTCTGGTGTTCTTTGTTCACTTGGATGGCATATTCCTTCACTTATGACACTTTCCATCTTCTAGAAAAGTGTCCACATAGTGAGTATAACTCAAAGTTCTCTTCTGTCCTTCTATATTAAACTTATAAGAATTCATGTCATGAGATTAGATTGATTCAGATAATGCCAGAGAAACCATTCTGGAATGAACAGTTTTAAGTATTTAAGTTTCATTATAGTGATTTTTATATGTCTAGGTTATAGTTAACTTCTTGCCGCTGAGGAAAAAAAGAAAACTCTGACCAAAAGCAGATGATGGGAAGTAATTGTCTATTTTTTGCTTGCAGTCCCAAGGGGCATTTTCATTCACGGTAGGGACACCTGGTACAGCAGAGGCTGGACATCACATCTTGACAGAGCACATAATAGAGAATGGCAAGAGAGTAAACCGAACTACTCCCATTAAGGAGAACTGGGTTAAATCACACCCAAAATCATCCTCACCAACATATCTCCTACAGCAAGGCTGCAACGCCCCAACTGCCACCAGCTAGGAACAAAGTACTCAAAATGCACACGGCTATCTGAGTACTTTTACAGTCAAACTACCATAGACAGAGTACTTGCCTTCTTGTAATTTGTACCAGAAAAACTTGATGTAGTTTCTCAAAAGGTACCATGAAAAACACAATGTGACATATTTAGTAATTATGTGCTGACAGAAGAAATTGATGAGCTGAAAGACTAATATGGAAAGAAGTTTCACATGCATATTTATTGACTATAAAACTTTGTAATGTATGCAGTCATAATTACATCATTAAAAATAATATATTTTCTTTTTATATTACCTTGTGGTCTTCTATAAAACTTTCTAAATTTTCTTCAATTCTAAAGGAAAATTTTAGTTATATTTTGATTGATTAGGAAACTGTAATAATGATGAGACACAGAAAATATTTTAATCTCTAATGTTGACTTTTGATTTTGTTAAACTACCTTAGTGTTGAATGGGATGCTTGCATAAAGAAGATAGATAAAATCTCAACATAATGAAGAAATTTTAGATAAAAATCACCTATTATAATGAGATTTTTTATGGATGAGAAAAACAAGATATGGGAATATTTTGGTGTGTGTGTGTGTATGTGTGTTTGTGTGTGTGTGTGTGTTACAATATGTATAATATGGTGTGTTGTGCATAGGCTGTATGAACATGTGAACAGATGTACACACATTGCATACATCTGTAGACCAGAGAAGAAGTTTGTGTTTCTTTCTCTTCCATCAATCCATGTATTTATTTTCTGATGGAATCTCACTGTCAAGCTGGAGCTACAGTTTCTGGGTCAGTGACCACCAGTGATCCTGGTACCACCCCCCATTTACTGTCACCCATTAAAAAAATGGGGTTACAGTCATGTGAGGCCATAATTAATTGTTTTGTTTTTCTTTATTATGGGTGCTGGGGCATTGAACTCTGAAGGTCTCAGTCCCCTTCTTGCCATAATGCTTGGTGTGGGAAGCACTCTTATCTTCAGAGGCATCTCTACAGTCCCTGGAAAGGCATTCCTTTATGAGATGACAAACATTATAAATTATGAAATTTGACTGTAAACACATGGTGCACCAACTTGAAACTTTCAGTCTTCTCACATGAATACATCCTAAAATCCCATGGAAAAAAGCCATAAGTTACTTCAATGAATGACTAAATGCTGATAACATATATTTTTCTATGTGTTTGTGCTAAGATTTGATTTCCCATGTACATAAATATTTTAATGTTTAATGATGATTTTTATTTACAGCCTAAGTATGGTAACAAAGAGGAAATGCATCTAAGTAGAGAAACATTAATTCAAATTAAAAAAAAACAACATGTAAAACTATGAGCTGGGCATGGTGCTACACACCTTTAATCCCAGCACTTGAGAGGCAGAGGATTGCCATGAGTTGGAGGCCACCCTGAGACTACAGAGTGAATTCCAGGTCAACCTGGGTTAGAGTGAAATCCCACCTTCAAAAATGAAAAAAAGAAAAAAGAAAAAAAAAAGGTAAAACTAAATTGATAATATATGATGGCAAACATTCAGTAACATGGATTCATCATGTAACTTTTTGGAATGAAAATAAAAATAATTTACTGAGATTCAATAATAGCTTAAATACAGAATTTGTATTTATGATCTGAGAAAGATTTATTTAGACCTTACTGAGACTAGAAAATTGTTGCCAACAAATACTTAAGACCTTTCACTTAGCTTTTGCCTTTTGGACCATTTATGCACCATGACACATAATGCATGAATACATAATTAACTCAAAGCTAATCATAGCCATAGTAGATGTTATATGAAATTAATAGGCAAGATAAAACATCAATATTTAAGTAACTATTCAGTCAAATCTAGAACACAGTGTTAAGTATAAAATAATATAGGAAACAACATTAAGAGTATAAAGACTGGATGGAAAAAGAAAGGTATGTAGGATATAACTCTCATTTTAGTAAAGCAGATGCCCTAAATAAAGATGAGATTGTCAAAACAATTATAAAGCTTAGCATAGAACAATAAAATATTCTACCATAATGTTTTAAAGGTTATATTTGAGGAACTTGAAAATATTAATTTTGAGAAAATTTAATCATCACTATAAGTAATTTTGCATTTACAGAAATTTGGCCTCTACTTCCCTGCTGCCAGCAAATAAGAGATTCAATCGGCTTTTTCTTTTATATAGGCTGGTTTTGATGACATTGGATCAAAAGTGGGATGGTACATGGTAGACACACCCTTAATCCCAGGACTTCGGAGGCAGAGGCAAGAGGATCTCTGTGAGTTCAAGGCCACATGGGACTACACAGTGATTTCCAGGTCATCTTGGGCTAGCGTGAGATCCTACTTCAGAAAACAAACAAACACACAACAACAACAACAACAACAAACACGAAAGAAAATGGCATATATGGTATTTACCCTTTTTTTTTATTTTTATTGTTTGGTTTTTCAAGGTAGGGTCTCACTCTAGTCCAGGCTGACCTGAAATTAACTATGCAGTCTCAGGATGGCCTCGAACTCTTGGCAATCCTCCTACCTCTGCTGGGATTAAAGACATGCACCACCATGCCTGGCTTGGTGTTTTACTCTTACAGGAACGGTGGCAAAGGACTTTTGTGGCTTCTGCCTATGTTTCTGAGGATACTCACTCTAGCCAAAGCTTCAACATTGCATAGGGACTTCTGAGAAATGTGGAATTATTGACCCAGACAAACCTCAGGTAAGTGCCTATGCTGCTGGTTAAACTCAGTTGAGCCAAGCCTAAAGCTTACCCTTTCCACATGATGTTTGGACAGACAAACCCACCAGCCTGTGGAATGTCATTAATGCAAAGCAGTGGACACCATGTGGAACACAGGTACTCTCTTTCTGAAACATCACCAAATTCCTGACACACACAATTATCAAGACAAGTTAGAGTCTCAGAGTTTTAAGATACAGTAGTTGGAAGGAACTGTAAAGACTACTGGGCAGTAATTAGTACCTGAAAACTAACTTGGTAACAGTGTACTGAAAGTTTATCACAGCAAGTGAAAATATGAGTGAAATGTGGAGAAGCCTTGTGATTCTTAGTCAGGGCTGATGGAGCAATGACAAAATGATATTTGAGAGGAGAAAAAGAGCATTGTAGCCACACTTATATTTGGACATGCAAAGAATTCCTAATGAACTTTTGAACTGATTGGACAGATATCTAAGTAAAAGACAAAAGATATACACTAATTTTTGTTGGTTGTCTATGATAAGTTTGAGTTTTAACAGATGAACTTAAGGTGGATTATTATTTTAGAAAAATTATATATATATATATATATATATATATATATATATATATATACACACACACACACACACATACATACACAAGTGTGTGTGTGTATAAAATGTAATAAAATACTAAGAGTAAAGTCCTGGTTTGGGAATAAATACCTAAATCAAAGTTAGATTGTGAATTTTGTTCTAGATATTAGAATTATCATTTAGATCCTCCTAGAGTCTTTAGAAATACGGATGGGAGTATGGTTCTTGTGAGGATTACTAATAGCTAACTTTACTAAAGAACAATGTTTCTAATAACTTTGAAGTATGGCCTCTGAAAAAACCTCGTACACATACATATATGTGTCAAAAATGTCATATCTAGAAAAAAAGAGGCATTAATTCATTTCAGTGGAATAGGCCTCAATAAATTTCATAGCATACAGATAGATAGATGATAGATAGATAGATAGATAGATAGATAGATAGATAGATACCGATATAGATGTAGATATACAGAGAGAGAGAGAGAGAGAGAGAGAGAGAGAGAGAGAGAGAGAGAGAGAAAGAGAGATTAAATTAAAAGTGTTTCCAGGCCAGATACAGCCCACCATTTTTCAGTGATACAGTAGTGAAAAGACATGACCTTTTATGTATTCATAGTACATGGTGAATGACAAGAGAACAAAGAAATGATTCTCCAAAGTCTAGATCCTAAACCAGTCACTTTATTGTAGTTCCTTATAGGAGCATGGATGACTGAAAGAGAGATGCATCCCCAAAAGGCCCACCCTTGCATGGACCACAACTCACAAAAGTTGTATCACTTGAATGCTCTGTTCTACTTTCAGATACTCAGCTCATCTGCCTGGAGAGTGTCCTTGTATCACCAGCTGTTACTGTTTACAGAATCTTAAGGATGGCCTTATGAATTTTGTAGGTGTCAGGAGCTTCCTGGTACTTAAGTTTTGTTTACTTCCTAAGCCTTGAATTGTTCCTTACTTCCTGAGCTTTCAGACTCTTCCCTCAGGGAGGGAAAATTTGAATTAGGAAAAGATAACTGCAGCACAGATGACGAACCTAAGCAAATAAACCCATTTACATATATACATATTTTAATCTTTTAATTATTTATTTTTATTCTATATAATTTGTTATTGAGCCTTTAAAATCAAATGTTTGTAAAATAATGTCTATGCTATGTATTTGTTGTTCACTATTGTATATACACAGACATACACAGACACAGAAAGATATGAAATAAGATACATACATGTGCGCATGTGCACGCGCACACGCGTGCACGCGCGCGCACACACACACACACACACACTCCTATCTTAAAGTTCTTATATTTGGTAAGAAACAGACATAATTCAACTTGATAAGTGTTTTAACCAATGAAAATATACTACATATCAGAAGTTTTCTAAATTAGGAAGGAGTTATTTCATATGTCAATACTTGTATTTAATATAGCATAATATAAAAATATAATTAAAATATCTTCAACAGTTTGTAAAGCACATTACAGAATTTTAATGTGGATATTAATACCTGAAATCCTGCATGAAATTCTTGAGATGGAATGGAGGAAAAAGGTGGAAGAATGTTTCACAGCAAATTCTAAATATGCATGCCATTCTCAGCTTAAGCAACTATGGAATTCCAAAAGACACGTAGAAAATGGGTGAAGAGACTTTAGCACTTAAAAAAAATTTCAATACTAATTCCTATTAAACTTAACATGTCCCTTCATACTGGACTTTAAATGGACAGAAGTTGGGGAGCTTGCCTTGTAAGATTAATTCCAAAGTCCTAAGTGCATTTGCAATTCTAATATCTCTCCACATAGCTACTGCTGTATCTGCATCATAGTGTTTGCACTATGACCAACTGGGAAAAATGTGAATGAGTCAGTATGTGAACACAGCTTGGAGTGAAGAGTAGGATTTAGCAGAGCTGAGCTGAGAGAAGCTCACTGGGCAGAAGGTATAAAGGCACTGAGGCATGACAAACAACGCTGCCAAGGTCTTGCAAGTCTTTCCTGAGCCTGGTGCACAGGTGTGAGGGGAGACTGCCAAATGACAAGGCTGGAGAACTAATCATGAGGCAGATTATGAAGGGTCCGATATGCCAAACTAAGGGGTTTGGACTTGATCCTCAAGGTATCAGGGAGCCATTCACCAAGCAAAATTCAATGCATTGGGAGAAATTTAAAATGAGAGCAAAGAAAACAGAGAGGGTCTGAGAATGACTGTTAACATGTCTCTGGTCTCTCTTTAGTAATCGGCTTTCAAAAGATAAGGCAGATTTTGTAGCTTCAAACAAGCTTTGCTTTCTGCTTCTCTTTGGTAGAGAGGCTCCTAAGCAATGATGCAGTCAGGAGTGAAATGGTATCTGGTAATTCACGGTTGCAATAACACGTCAGACACAAGTACACAATGGTCTTGTGGGAGGAGGCATGCAAATAAGAATCTTCAATAATAGGCAAATGGAGCAGAGGAATGAGCATCACTCTAAGAACTAGGGCTTTGAAAGATCAAACATGTCGAGTTTTGCGATGATTGTGCTCAGCCCCAGGGTGGCTTGCTATTTGGAAGTATGCGTTATGGATACTTACCAGCTAATTACATGAATATGTGTCAGCCTAGCAGTTATGCCATTATGACAAGGGAAATTTACCTCTTCATGTGGCAATGTAATTGAGTAGCTCTAGGCTTTCAAATAAATCTGAAAGGTCTATGTTTTGCGAATGCCTTTCAATATTAACTTTTTTGTTAAACACCTAGTATCGATCAAGTCAAGTATTTCAGGGTACATGAGTTCAATTTTGCTGAACATGACTAATGGAAATGAGAATTTTCAATAAAAATGGAATGGAAGAATTTATTTTCCTTTTATATGTAGTACACATGCTGTAGAGGTATATGCATACATAGGCATGTGGTGTGAAGTTGCACATGGCCTGTGAGCACATGTAAGGAGACCAGGGGAGGACATAGGTTGTCCTTCACTATTGCTCTTCCCCCTTATATACTTGAGCCAGGGTAGCTCACGAAACCTGGAGCTAGCTGTTTTTATCCACTGCTAACAAGTCAGTATCAGCAACCCGACTGTCTCTGGCCCTCCTAGTGGTAGGGCTACAGGCTTGTGTAGTCATGCCTGGCTTTTTAAATTTTATTTATTTTTATTAGTTATGGAAATACTTAGTTTGTAAACAACACATGTTGATACCATCCTTTCCTTCATCCCTTTTCCTAATGGACCCTCCTCATTGGGGATGCAGGTCATACATGAGGATTGTGGGTCATGCATTGTGGGGTCAGCTGTCAGTTATGGGGGAGAGGTCTCTGTATACAATGTCCCAGTTTGTGGCTCTAACAACCTTCCTGCTCTCTCGTCCACAAAATTCCCTGAGACATGTTGGTTGTGTTTTAAGCTTTCTGTGATCAAACACATGTCCTAATGTTTACACAGCAAGCATTTTTACCTACAAAACAATGTCCTTAGCACTGATAAAATTGTGAAATTAAACTCTTCCATACAGTCACAGTTTAATTTTGTAATGTTCATCTTTGACAATCTAATTTTTTAATGAAAGAAAGGGACCAATACCTGATTTTTAGTGTTCTTGAGAAAATTAAGGCATGCATGAAATATAAAATCCCTGAACAATTAGCATACATAACAGCAATTGTTACTTGATTAAATATATGTTAAATAATAAAAAAGCAGCTGTGCCTTAATACCTTCAGTATAACAAGAATATCAGTGTGCTCACTTGAGCTTTATTACATACTCTTTATAAATGTAAATCTTCTAATGACCTGTAAAATTAACTTTAAAATCATATGCATCCCATAGTGATTATGTTTTTGTTGAAATTTCTTTCTTATGTTCTAATATTAAGGTTATATTATTACACAGAAAATAAACAAGGAAGGTACTAATGGGAAACCTAAATTTTAAAGAACTAGAGAATTTCTACCAAAGAAAGTTAGGCTCTACACTGTTATTGTTATTCCCATACAAGTGACTGTTGTCAGCGCACAATAGAACTGGATAGATTTTGATCTTCTGGTGAGTAACTACCTTCCCAAAGCAAACTGTTCACCCATGTGAGGTGAATTACAATGCCCCAAGGTACAGCTTAGTAAATTGCTTCTTCTTAGGCATTGACTAGAGCCCCTGAAGAAAAATAAAATCACTGCACTAGTGAATTCTGTGTTCTCAGACAAATTGTTTTCCATAGGATTAGTGTAACAAAACAGATCTGTATGTCTATGGAGTATTATCTTTTTTTTCTTATAAAATGATCCTAGGTTTTACTGAGACATAAGTCATGCATTTTAAATGTATTTGAAAAAGAAAATAGAAGGGGATAAATGTTCTTTTGCCAATAAATGTTAATTTAGTTATTGAGAAAGGAAACCAGCTACACCCCATCAGAGGCTATTACAAATGGCAGTGAATTTTATATCAAGCCTAGAGCATTCTGCTCATAAAACAGTCTATTTGTAACTGAAATGCATTAAGATATTTCTCAATACTAGCTTTATGCATCAAAATTTCTTATTTTGTGTCCAACATATTTCTTTGAGAATTACTCTCAAATTTCATGAAAAGGGTGTTTTGTAAAGTTGACCATGAAAATATTTAAGAGACATACTTTTTATAAATGTACATCATATAATGGTCTATATAATTAAATTTAAAATAATATATAATGATTAAAATAGAATATATAAAATACATTATTTAACAAATAGAAATATGACTGACTGCTGGGCTGGAGAGATGGCTTAGTGGTTAAATGCTTGCCTGTGAAGCCTAAGGACCCCAATTTGAGGCTAGATTTCCCAGTACCCATGTAAGCCAAATGCACAAGGTGGAGAATGCATCTGGAGTTTGTTTGCCGTGGCTGGAGGCCCTGATGTGCCCATTATCTCTCCCTCCCTCTGCCTCTTTCTCTCTCTGTCTGTTGCTCTCAAATTAAAAAAAAAAAAAAAAAAAAAAAAAAAAAAAAAAGCCGGACGTGTTGGTGCATGCCTTTTATCCCAGTACTCAGGAGGCAAAGGTAGGAGGATCTCTGTGAGTTTAAGGCCACCCTGAGAATACAGAGTGAATTCCAGGTCATCCTGGGCTAGAATGAGAACCTACCTCAAAAAAAACAAAACAAAAGAAATAAAATAAATTCTGAAATAGCCTGATATAAACCTTGTGAATTTATACATAATCTTCTATTATGATTTAGGTAAAAGTACTTTATTTGAACATTAATAGGAAATTTTTGATGTAGTATGAGTTTTTGCTAAACCTCAGATAATGTTTCTGATTGCCCTACTTACTGTGATGTTTGGACATTATATCACAATAAGAGCCTTATGGTGCCTACATAGAGTAATTTCTTCATAGTTATCTGTTATGCACCAAGCAGAAGTATACAAGGACCCTTTTATCTCAAAGATTTGTAAATTCTAAGCAACATAGATGAAAAAAATCTCTACATGAAGAATTTAAAAAATCCATCTCTATTTCTTGATTTTTGTGTTATCATAACCCAACATTTCATCGCCAATGCTCTGTCAGCCAGAATTTTCTGGCTTAGTTTTTAAAGTGTGTCATTACAGTAGTTTGTGGCAGATGACAACCTTGTATCATCTTTGGCAACTCAATCACACAATAATGAAAACATTTGCAAGCATCTCATCCCCCCAAACCTAATGCTCTTCATTTTATTGCCTAAAGCAACCACCACTTAAAGTTTGTTTTCTAGGGGCTGGAGAGATGGCTAAATGGTTAAGGAGCTTGCCTGCAAAGCCAAAGAACCCAGGTTCGACTCCCCAGGACTCATGTAAGCCAGATTCACAAGGGGCACACACATCTGGGGTTTGTTTTCAGTAGCTGGAGGCCCTAGCTCGTCCATTCTCTCTCTCTCTCTCTCTCTCTCTCTCTTTCTCTCTCTCCTTGCCTATTTCTACATTTCTTTCTCTATCAAATAAATAAATAGAAATAAATAAAATTTGTTTTCTAAACAGCACGTAGCATGAAAGAATACATGTTGGACATTTTATGAAACAAACTATTGACCACTATTTCTCATCCTGCACAATGTACACAAACTCAGATTTTTCCTTTTCTAATACAGAAAAACATGAATAACTTATCATAATGCTAAATAAAATTGAATTAAAATTATTTTCATCTATATTTAGATTTAAGTGATAATTTCCAAACTAGCATAGGGTCTCCTAATAGCTTACAATTATTGTTCCCTAATGTTAATGTCTTATAAAGCAATTGAAAAATTATCAAACTTCAATTATTATTCCCTAATGTTAATGTCTTATAAAACAACTGAAAAATTATCAATCTTAAAATAAATATTCAAGAGTCCTGTGTTTTTAAGGAAGTGACAGGTTTTATTTAAATTTCTATAGTGTTTTTACTTTTTATATTTTGTAATCCAGGATCAGCATAGAAGCTTGCACCTCATTCAATGCCTTTCTCATTCTAGTCTCTCATGATCATTTTATGAACATTGCACATTTAAAGAACATTTGCTCTTAAATTCCATTGTTTCTGGTATGGTCTGATGTTTATTCAAGGTTTCATTGAAGTACACAATTTATGGCAAATATTTTACAAAAAGGATGCCATAATATATAATAAATTATATGAAATAACCATCTTATAATTGGTGTAAATTTGGTCACATTATGAGGCAGATGTCTTCTTGTTTCTGTGCTAGTCATTATTTCAAACCTTATAAATAATAATTATCTTCAGGCAAATATGTATGTATATTTACACACATTTTATCTCATTGTGAGCCTCAATATCATCAGATTTTTAAAAATCTTTGTGGGTGCGTGCATATGTTTATATGTTTGCTTATGTGAATCAAGTTTATAAGGGTAACATTGGTGGTCATGTGATGGTGCATGTGTGGAGGTCAGTGGACAGCCTCAGGTTTTAGTCTTCATCTTCCAACTTGTTTGAGGCAGTCTCTTGCTGTTTACTGCTATGTACTTCCCACTAGCTGCCTGTGAACTTCCAGGAATTCTCCTGTCTCCTTCTTCCATGGTGGCATAGTAGAGCTGACATTGCAGATGCTTGTCACTGAGTGCTTCTTTATGTAGGTTCTGGGGATCTTAACTCAGTCATCACACTTTCACACATGCACTTTTACACCCTAAACTACTCAGGTGTTGCTGCTGTCCCTTTACTGGTTGCAGTTTTGGTTCCATAAATCTTTCTTTTCTCTAAACTCAATAGGTTGTCAAAAGTGACCCATGGAACACCAGTGGGTATCTGCACTTCTTGCTGGTTAGTTTTTGCCCATAAAAATGGTAGTGAGAAAAGTCTGGTAGGGAAATTGTGTCTCTGCAGTAAACAGTATTACTTAGCTACTATTCTTTGTCAAGTGTTTGGTCAGAACTTACTTCATTATTGAACACTATGTATGAGCGACTCCCCAGAGATAATACCTGTAGGAGATAAACAACTCACTCTGTGTTTTATTCACCTATTCTGTTCACCATCCATAGCTTCCTAGAAATGTTCCCACCAAACCACTGATAATCCTTACATGAATTATTTTTTGTCCATGTATGCATGTGCATGCATCTACTCTAATATCCAAATCGTTCATTTTATTTTGTTTACTTGTTTATTTCTGGGCAAGGTCTCTATCCCAGGATGACCTGGAAACTCACTCTGTAGTCCCACAATGACCTTGAATTGTGTGATCCTCCTACCTCAGGCTCTTGAGTGCTGGGATTACAGCTGTGAACCAAGACACCTTGATTAAGTTTTGCTTTTATCTCATCTTAACTTTTCTGATCTCTGATGAATTAAGGTCAATTTACAAACTGGAAACTTGTTGTTTCAATAGCAACAGTATACCTATTCCTAATGCTCTACATCTTTGAGTTGAAATCAGCACTCTTAATAGATCTTAAAAGAGAATTTCTATTAGATCAATATTAAAACTAAACATTTAAAATGATAATCATGATCATTTCTCATCTGATTATAAAATACTACCAAATAGCACAAATCCATCTCTCTTACAGATTATAGAGAATGTAATCAAGGACTGGAGAGATGGCTCACCAGTTAATGCCATTTTTTTTGCAAAGCCTGATGGCCCAGGTTCAATTCCTCAGTACACAAATAAAGCTAAATGCAATGTGTCTTATGTGTCCAAAGTTTGTGGTGACAGGAGGTCCTGGCATGAACATACTCATTCTTTCTACTTCTTTTTCTCAGTTTCTTTCTCTCTTTTAAAAAAAGTAAATATTAATAATGTCTTAAAATATAATCTACAAATCCATTAATTAGGCATGTATATATTGTTGTATATGAAAATATATTTGGTTTGAAGACATCGTTCAGGGCAATGAGTTTACCTGTACAGTGTGTTCTAATTCTCTTTAGGATATGCCATTTACAAGTTAATATTTTTGCATATTTGGTTATATTTGTAGAAATAAAAAATTATATATATTATATTACTGTATTTATTGTTATTTTCATCCATTCATAAATGCCTACTTTTACATTAAATGTCCAGACATTTAATGCCACTATATTTAAACCAAATTAAAAAGTCTAGGATATTTAATGAATTTAAAAGAATCTAAGAATCATTGGAAATCTGTAACAAAAAGTGTGATGAAAGTTGTTATCATGTAAGTATGTCTTTGGGTAGGTACCCTTGGCCACACAGAGTTGAGAATCACCTTTGGCCACTCAGTGAATAGAGACTTCATCTGGATGGTGTGGGCAATATTGAGCATAAAAAGTTGAGGTAAAGAATAAGCTGTGTTATTTTAATGAGCAAAATGATCAGGTCAAGGATGGAGAGAAATAAGTAGAATTAATGATATTTTGAAATAGTAGTAAAAAGAATATCTAAGTAACAAAATAAACAAGGAATTAAGAAAAAAGGATTTAAGGTCATGCAAGATTTCAACTTCTAAATCTGAAAAATCACTTAACCAAATGGAATAAAACGTAGAAAAGAATGTATTCAATTTATTAGAACTGCCTTTGCTGAAGGATTTCTTTGTTATATGTGAAGACTCAATAAAACCCTGAAACATAGAGCTTCATGATCTTTATTTCCATGCATTTGTATTATTTTCATCTTAAAAGTTGATGTATGATTTCATCAAGCATTACAACTTTTGAAACTTTGCAATTTATAATGATATCTAAGAAATTTAAGCTAATAAGATATGAATTATACCACTTTTGAAATAAATGAGTACAGTTGATTTTACAATTTAGGCATGATACTATATGTTTTTATTAATTATTGTGATCAGGCAGAGAACTTTAAATTATCTAAACATTTGAAATAATTCTAAAACGTTTTGAAATAGTTATTCACCTGTGATTACTTTGAGTATAAAATCAATTTGGATGATTGAGTGAATACTTTTAACTTTCTAATTTATTTTCATATGTCACTTATTTTGATTTTCTACTAATTAAAATTCTTAGGAATGAAATGGAAAAATTGAAATAATGCCATGTGTATAGTTTAAAATATTGATTTTTAGCATGGTCAATTATCATTTTAAATTACTATTGTTTCTTATTAGAGTCTCAAGTGGCTTTTATGTGTACAGTTGAAACCCTACATTTAGGGAATTTTGTAGGTCACAACAGCCAGTAAATCCCATATATCATGTTTCCTATTGTATCTTGTTACTGGCATTTGTTATATGCTGATGTGAAAGTAAGAAAAATAATACTAAATCTATTTCACATTTTTTTCTAGGTTTTAAGCTACTAGATTTGAATTGAGGAGATATATAAACAGAGATGCCAATTATTTTACTTTTTTTCTAAACTTAACATATTTATTTTATTTCACATTTACTTTTCACATTTACTGTGTAGAATCCCAGCCAACATGAAAACTTTTATACATAGAAAGAAATTATGTCTTACTCAACACCAATATCTTACTTACCAGTCTTTATACCTATATTTGTACACTCAAAGAAATATATTTCCAAGTACATTTCCCAATAAAACAGAATAACAATTAAATTATTTCTCCAGAAATAGTAATTCATCATTATAACGATATTAATTTTCCCAATCTACTCATAATACTGAATTAAAAATTAAAAACAATGACTCAATCATATTAAATGAAAACAAAACAAATATAACAGTGGATACTTCAAATGAAATAAAATGTAAACATATCTCTCTCTTCATATAATTTAGATATGTGCTTTTTTGAGATAGGTTTTCCACACTAGCATAGACTGACCTGGAATTCACTATGTAGTCATATGGTTGCCTTGAACTCATGGTGATCCGCCTATCTCTACCTCCTGAGAGCTGGGATTAAAGGCATGCACCACCTCATCTGACATAATATGGTTTCTACCTACTTAAAATTTAATTTAGTTTGCTGTTCATATCACATGTTGGAGGTAAGATGCTACTGTGAAGGGTAGAAAAACCTAAAGCATAATACATTAAAACTTGAATTGGATGATAAATCTAGGAAATGTTGCATATACTAAATGTGGAAGACATATAATGCACAAGCTTCTTGCAACTGAAATTGTTTTTTTCCATACTCAAGATTTATGCCTTATTCTTGCTGAGTTGTTCCTTTATATTATAGATTCTGGGAAAGCAAACAATGTGCAAGTTGACAGTTGTGGTAGTTTGAATGTATGTTCCCCATAGACTGAGGTGTTAAATTAAACTTGTAACTTGAATCTCCAGCCTCCTGGCTGGAGGTGGTGTCACTAAGGGCAGATTCTGGAGTCCCATCCTAAAATGTCACTAGGGAGGGATATGACAAATTCCAGTCAAAAGATATAGAGCGGTCTCAGCTCTGGAGGTCCTTGACACTTGCTGCCGGTTTGTGATTTTGCTGCTTTTGTTGACTACTAACTGGTGTTGGTTTCTCTCTATTCTTGGATTTATACATGGGAGCCAGCTTTTCCTGCCATTAAACAACATACCAGAGCTGGAGAGATGGCTTAATGGATAAGGAGCATGCCTGCAAAGCCTAAAGACCCAGGTTTGATTCACCAGGTCCCAAATGCACATGGTGGCACATGTGTCCGGAGTTCATTTGCAGTGGATAGAGGTCCTGGTGTGCCCATGTTTTCTCTGTCTTTCTCTTTAATAAATAAATCAAAATAGAAAAAAAAAAAAAAAAAAACAAACAAAACAAAAACTGGATCAGTAAGCTTGAAATAAATCCCATTCCTCCTATAAACAGTGTTTGGTTTTAGATGTTCATTCCACCATAACAAAACTGACTGCTACAGAAGTCTACGTTCATGGGCAAGCAACAAAGAAGAGCACAGGAAATAGTGTGGTATGCACTCTTAGGAATGAGAAAGAGGATATTGAGAAAAGACTCTGGAAAAAAAAAAAAAAGGGTCTTTCTTCTCCAAAATGTTTCAGGCAGTAGTGTGTTTCTTCACATCATATTTGCCTAGTTGGTCTGTCTCCCAAGTACTTGGCTGTGTCCTAGAACTGTCTATTCAGGTAGATAGCGAAGCACCTCATGTCCTTTCTTCACAGCTTTCCTTGATTTGTTTCTTTCTGCTTCAGTCTGTTGTCACCACTATGTTCTTGGTGCATTTCTCAAGACGTTGTTAACACATTGCTCAGTAACATCTTTTATTTAAATAATAGGAAGAGAAGAATATCTGTGTCTTCAATTTAAGGCAATGATGAAATGTAGTTGAAGACCATCCCTACATACCTGTGTACATTGATCATATATACCTACATTACACTCACATACTCTTCTCAGTGCTACAGTACTCCTTTAGTTTTAAACATTTAGTCAAGTACCTTTTACTTTTATAATTATTTTTTCAGACTGATGGTGTTTGTATAAATATGTGATTTAAAAAAAAATCTATCATTTTGATATTTACCATTTAAGATTGTATTTTTTTAAATTTCTCTCTTGTAATTGGATGTAGTTTCATGATTTACTTGTATATATTTTCTTGATTTCTTATCCACAGCTTTATTTACTTGTATAGAATTTACAAAAATCCCTTTGGGTTTTTCAGAATAATGTTTTATCATATTACAATTGATGTTCCAGCCATATATATAACTTCACATATATTGGAAAAATATAACACACTATAAATTAATTTTATCTTGTGCTGTTTTACATCATAAACAAACTCCAAAGCATATTGTTATTACTTCTCTTAAAAACTTCCATTGTTTTTCTTTGTTTCTTCATTGTTTTTTCTTCCATTGCTAATTATCCATAGCAAAATAAGAAAAATGAAAATATGTTAAAGTTTTTACCCTGAAAATTTATCTCCTCTTTGTTTTAAATTTTGAAATCTAGATTTTTATTTACATATATCAATACTTTATTTGCTTGAAGAATATTTTCTTTCTTTCTTCTCTCTAGCTCTGTTCAGCCAGTGAAGTATTCTTTTAGTATCTACACATACAAAATTATTATTTTATTTTCATGTCAGCTTCACACATAAATTTGGCCAAAATTTTGTATTATGACCTTGTGAGTGTAGTTCTACTTCTTTTATTATTAGACATGCACACCATGGTACCATCATTAGTCTTTGCCCTGTCTTCCCCCCTGTATAGAGATCCTCCTCCTTGGGGAATATGGGTTGTACATTGTAGAGTTAGCCATCAGTTATGGATAAGAGGCAATGTCTTTCTGAATAATGAACCAACATATGGCTCTAAAAATTTTCCACCCCTTGTTCCATAAATTTTGCTCAGCCATGTTGGGTTCATTTTAGGTCTACTTCAGTGATGGGGTCTTGGGAGCCTATGCGTCTCTGGATATCTGGTTTGCTAGGAGTTGAAGGTTCTCTATGTCTATCTCCTTTACCGTTGTGCTGGTACCAGGTTCAACAAAAAGCAGCACTCTTGTTCATTTCCATAGTTCCTTTTGGTTTCAGCTGGGGCCCTGTTGAAGTGTGATGGGCTGATTCATTCCTCAGGATCTGCATCCATCTGAATAAAAGAGAAGCAAATTCTCCATTAGAGAGTAAAGTCAGCACCACATAAATGGGATAAGCATTATGGAATTTAATAGATGTAGGCCCTCTTGTAGCCCACAATTGGTGGGAGCATTGTAATGGACAGTGGCCTCATTTATTTTTGTTTATTTATTTGACAGAGAAAGAGAGAGAATGCCCCAGGGCCCTAGCCACTGCAAACATACTCCAGACGTGTGCACCCCTTTGCACATCTGGCTAACGTGGGTCCTGGGAAATCGAACCTGGGTCCTATGGATTTGCAGGCAAATGCTGTAACTGCTAAGCCATCCCTCCAGCCCTGGGCTCATTTTTTGGATATGTTTCTAAATTCTTTCCCAGCTTCAGATATGAGTTCCATTCCACTGAATGTATCAGTTAGCCCAGTCATTTGGTTACCCACCATGGCTGTGTGCCACTATTACACTTGTATGAGCATCATGTCAGTTTGTTTGCTGCTGAGTAGCTTAGACCATGAGTTGCTTGGACAGATGTTGGTCATTTGCCCCAAGTTTCTCATGTACCTCCTTCTGGCACTCCACGAGCTAACTGCCTGGGGACTGACTGTCTTCCTGATTCCAGCTAGGTCACTCTATGTTCTGTATCAACAGCATATTGTGTCTTCAGCAGTAGGGACTTACCACTAACCTGTAGTGGGTGATCAAGTACTGTGAGAAATAGGTCTTCTTTTGGGAAATTTGATAGGTCTCTCTGATAATAGCTCTTTGTTGCTGTTAACCACATGCTGATACTGGGAGTTACAGGCCAGTGCCAAGGAAAAGAAGGAAGAGAAAGACAGGTAATATAAAAAATATAGAGATAAGAGAAAGAAGGAGAGAGAAAGAGAGAGAAACAGGAGAAGATTAAGGTTAGTTTTCATCAAACCTCTCCAGGGCCCTGTCTGTGATTCAGGTGTTCCTTCTAAGGACCTGATGAAAGTTCAACCATTTAATCTGTCTTTTAAGATGCAGAATTTTATAGTACCATTGCCATTTGGGTCCAGTTTTGTGTCCCTTACTGCCGCCTTACCCTTACCCTCACCTTCTTCCTCACCCTCCCTATTGTCCAGTCCTTGAGATGCTTATTAGGTATGTCAGCATCTCAGGTAGATTCAGGTTAGGAGCCACAGATGAGTGAGAACATGCTATGATTATCTTTCTGTGATTGGGTGAGTTCACTAAGAATGATCTGTTCCAGGTTTGACCATTTTTCAAGTGTCATTGTGTCATTTTTCCTTACTGCTGTGCAGAATTCCATATTGTAGATATGGCACATCTTGGTTATCCATTCTTCTAATGATGGACATCTGGGTTGATTCCAGTTCATAGCTATTATAAATTTGGAAGCTATAAACATGGTTGAGAAAATTTCTCTGATCTGAAGTGTGGGGCTTTTAGGGTACATGCCCAGTAAGGGAATAACTGGTTCTTTTGGTAACTCTATAGTTAGAAGTCTTCACATTGCTTTCCATAGTGGTTGTACCATCTTACATTCCCGTGAACAATGAATAAGGATTCCTGTATCTCCACAGCCTCACCAGCATTTGTTTTCATTTGATTTTTTAATGTTTGCTATCCTTTTTTGGGTAAGGTGGAATCTCATAGTTGTTTTAATTTGCATTTTCCTGGATGATTAGGGATGACTAACAAGTTCTTAAGTGTGTGTTTGCATTGGCATTTCTTCCTCTGAGAACTGCCTGTCTAGTTCTTTGCCCCATTTTGTGAGTGGGGTGTCTGCCCATCACAGTGTAGGAGTCCTACTTAATTTAGTGGGAAGCTATAGTCTACCCTGAAAGTGTCTTCAGTGATTATTCCTTTTTATCTTTACTTCCACTAGGCTTCTGATGGCAATTGGGCCTGCCTCCTCAGAAGGAAAGAACCCCTGAGGCTCTGATTGATGGGAGCCCCTGGACCTGATGTAGGGCTTGTTTATTCTGAGATTCAGGTTATGGGACTGTGTGGTCAGGTGGCCTGAGGGAACATGAGGTAGGAGGGAATGGGTCAAAGCAGACTGGTGTTGCTAAGCTGCAGGAGGTGGGAGGATGAGCATGTGTGGTGGTTCCCTGATGCTAAGGTATAAAGGGATGGAAAATGGGTCCCTTGAAACCCTGTAGCAGGGGTTGGATAGGACTGCCTGTTCTGTGACAGGGCAGGGTGCTGTTATGGGACTGCTGTGGGTCAGGTGACATGTAGGGGAGGTATGGTGGTCCAGTGTGGTGGGAGAGCCTAGGAAGGAGGGAACCCTAGTCTGCTGGCCTATGTCCATACATGAGGGAACAGTGCAGCAGTAGCCTGTAGAGGTCCCTGGTGGTGATAGGAGGAGAACTAGCCTGCTTACCTGGGTCTAAGGAGGGAGGTGGGGAATGGAAGCCAGTAGGAATGCGTTCATGTGTGGAGGTCCCATGGAGAAACACTAGCCAGCTGACCTGGGTTGTGGCCCTGGGTTGGGGTGCAGTAGTGAGTGGGATGGTGCTCCTGGATGGCAGTCCTCTGGGGGAAGCCTAGCCTGCTGACCTGGGTCCAACACAGGGGTGGGGGGTGGAGTTCTCCTGTGGAGCTTTATGCTGGCAGGAACATCTGTGGGGAGACACTAGCTTGCTGGGCAGCGAGTGGGACAGCGTTTGAGGTCCCCTAGGGGAACACGAGCCTGTTGGCTTGGGTCTGCGCACAGGGGTAGGCGTGGAGCTAGGCTGGTCTGCTGACTTTGAACTGTGCGTGGGGTTGGGGAGCTGTGATGAGTGGAGGGCAATCACGAGTGTGGATGCAGGGTTGGAGCTAAGCTGGCTTGGGTCCCCTTGCCTGCTGTCAGTGCAGGAGGAGCCTAGTGCTGGGGCTATGGCTAGGATGGCTGCTTCGGGGAATTAGGGGACTGGGGGTATACCACAGAGCATGGGAATCAGCCAATTCCCTTCTTTGCTCCTCCACGTACTCCCACTGGAGATCTACTGGACTCTGTTCACCCCTAGAAGACCCAATGAACCCTCATTGTCTTGCCTTTCCTTCCCTGGGAGGTGTGGTGCAGTTAGGCTGATGCCATCTTGACCAGAAGGTCATAGTTGTACTTCTCATTGAGTTGTTTTAATAGAGGCTTGGCTGATATTGTGAGTTTCTTTCTAGAAGAGCGATTATTTCCTTTTACTTCTTTCAAGATATTCTCTTCATGAAAGGTTTTCAAAACATTATTATTCATGCAGCTGAGATTTCAGGCTTGATTCCAGAGAATATGTCTCTGGTGGGAGTCTCTTTTTTGCATACACTTGTGCTCCTCAGTAAATGACGGATTGGAGTCAGACCATCTAGCTATTTCTGGGGACCTTTCTCTGTCCATGTACAAATAAAAGACTGTTGATTCTGAAGCCGTGACACAGAAACATAGATTGTGGGTGCACCAAATATCATGGTTACAATGTGGGAAAGCATTGGGGAAAATGAGGGTTTTTTTTTAGTTAGAAAACAAACAAACAATAGCAACAACAAAAATAACCAGAGAAATGTCTTCAACTTCCGAGAAAGTTGATTCCTGTGGTCTGTAATTATATCCCAAAAGGATTCACATGAAAACCACAGGATGTCAGGCCCAACATAGAAGTGGGCAATAATAAATGGGTGTTATTAGGGCTAAATATCATTCAAGATTAGTTATGGATCTACAACTAACTCTCTGGTCAGGAAGCTCTAATCAGTCAAACAGCCTTCTTTGACTTTGAACACAGGTGTGGCTTAGACTGTCAGTTCATAGATCCTTATAGGGTTTTTTTTTTTGTATGTTTGTTTGTTTTTGTTGTTTGTTTGTTTTTCACTTTAATTTGATCTATGCCTTGGCCTGTAATAGCTTCCTAAAACTTACTGTTTGATTTGAGATATCTACAGAGCTATAATATCAGGATGCTGTTCCTGTTTTAGTTTTCATTCTGAAGAGTTTCTTGTATAAATCTTATTTTTTTTCTTTATTTAGTTATAGTGTTTCTGTAGGTTGCAATGCTATACCATTCAATTGTAAAATTGGATGTCCTATATAAAATAATGCATGCAATATATATAAAATAGAATTCGTACTAAAATAGAGGGTGCCAAATACACGCACATATATGAATTTCTACTCAGTCTAAAAGATTGAAGCATGCTGGGTGTGGTGGCACACACCCTTAATCCCAGCACTTGTGAGGCAGAGGTAGGAGGATCACCATGATTTTGAGGCCACCCTGAGATTACATAGTGAATTTCAGGTCAGCCTGTTCTATAGTGAAACCCTACCGTGAGAAAAATAGATAAATAAATAAAAGATTGAGGCATTTTCTACACTAGAGGTGAACCAGCAAAACACAACATGACCATACATTTCTGCAAACTGTTTTAAGTTCTCATCATAGTGACAAAATAACTCCCATAAGCAATTTATGGGGAGAATGTCATATTTGGTTCAGATTTTTAGGGAGTTTGGTTCATGCTTATCTGGCTCTTTAGCTCTGGAACTGAGGTTTGCTAAATATGATGGTGGGGAACAGGTATTGAAGTCAACCAGGTACATTGTATTGTAGAAGAAGCAGAGAGACAGACAGAAAGGGGCCTGGGATAGGAAAGACAACCCCCATCACCACCTCAATATTCCCCAGTGACCCATTACATCTATCTAGGCTCCATCTCCTAGTGTTTCCAAAGCTTCCAAATACCATCAGCAGGGTTACACTCTTCAAGACATGACTCTTGTGGGGCACTTCATATTCAAACCATATCACTTGGTTACACTCATAGTGTCCACAGAAACAGTATATAGTAGAGCATAGTGTGTTTTCTCTGTTCTTTTAGGAAAACTCTTTTAAGTAACTTCTGTTCTCAATTCTGATCCATAATTAGAGACAAGATCATTGTAATCTGAAGATTGTATTACTCTGTTGTAAAAAGCAAATCAGTTTTACATATGACAATTATTTTCTTTTTAATTTTTTTGTTTATTTTTATTTATTTATTTCAGAGTGACAGACAGAGAGAGAATTAGGCAGATAGAGAGAGGAGAGAATGGGTGTGCCAGGGCCTTCAGCCACTGCAAACGAACTCCAGATGCATGCTCCCCCTTGTGCATCTGGCTAACGTGGGTTCTGGGTAATCCAGCCTAGAACTAGGGTTCGTAGACTTCACAGGCAAGCACTTAACTGCTGAGCCATTTCTCCAGCCTGACAATTATTTTCTTTAATGATACCATAAACAGCCAAGCTCGATGGTTTTTGCAAGCATGCCCATTTATCTCTGCATGACTAAATTTCTAGCTTAATCTTCCTTAAATACTGACACTTATACTTGTTAATGAAAATAAAGCAGAAAGAAAGAGAGGAGGAAGGAAAAACAATATGCAAATATAAATAAAGTACAATTCTCAAATGCAGTCATCAATTTGATATCTATCACCTAATTTCATTGACATGTTAGGTGTTTGTTTACTAAATTATATGTGCTTAGGGTTGTAAGTGATTCTAATACGTTCATGAACACTAGAGGATTATTATAATATGTTCTATTTTCTTAAGAAAAACTTTCATTATTCATATATGTCAGTGATCTCCTGCCCTTTTGGAAAAAAAATGTTTTTGGCAGTGTGGCATATTATATTTTTTCATATGCTCAAAAGTAATGAATTTTATTTTAGTTACATTTTATAATATGTATTCATTTCCTATGCCTAATTTTTTTCTACTCCATATTTTCAAGCCTTTTAACACAAATTTTTTGGGGCTTTACTGGGGATGAGCATCATTTAATATTAATAATGTCATTAAAAACTCAATAAATCATTAAAATAACTCTAGTAGATCTGAAATGAGCAAAAATATATCTTTTAAAAATCCTCATTATGGAGTATGAGATGCCTATAAAATTATGGATTATTATGCCAAAGGTTGATGACAGTGCTCCAGGGTCAACTTCCTAATTACATTTTGTAATATTAATATTAAAATCAATTTACATTCCAAGAGAATTTATCAACTACTTTTGTAGAGAAGAAGCCTTAAGCAGTGTAGTGCCTATGAAATGTCATATCAGGGCAGTAATTTGCTGAGAATAATTAGTAACAAATAAAGAATTGTAATTCTTTGAACATATTGATCTCAACTTTTGATTTCCAAACAGCATGTAGATTAACTATTCCATAGATATAAGATATTTCTTTTGCTTCTTCAAAGTATTAAATCACTTTTGAACTGCCTAAGCTTAATATTTTTATTTTTTTCAAGTTTAAAAAAATTTAGGAATGAAATTAACTACATCAGTAACAAGAGTATTATATGTAAAAAGGAATGCCAATTTAAAAATGATTCAACAATACTTCTGAAATAGTATAATAACATATTAACAAACATTGAGATTATAAATTCCTTCCCCATAAATTTCACATTTTATTTCAGTTTCTCATTCTGCTAAACCCTAAATTACCTCTATAAAACATAAATTATTATTAAATTAAAATAATTAAATAAATAAAAATAATTAAAATATGACTTATGAAGAAAAGGCAAACAAAGTGCCTTAATTCTAAAGCTATTTTTCAAGTAGAATAAAAAGAACAGTATAATATTCAGAATGAACACAGAATAGTGAAGTAATTAGACTCAAAATATGTTTTGTGACATTTTATTTTATTTTAAACTGCCTAAATTTTTATTATTACCTGTCTTGATTTTATTCATGACATTGTATACAACAATTATTTTTTTGCATAATTTAAAATATTATTTAGATTTACTCAAAATACATGAAAATTTTATTTTTCTCCAGGAAGATTAATTACTATTCTACTATCAATAGTTGCCTCAAATACTGCAAATAAAGACTTAAACATTCTTAAATATTGCATTGCTCAGCACATTTTGTACAAATACTATTTAAACAATGAAGTAATTTTGGTCAGCAGATTAATTTGCTAGATGTAACTGTCCAAAGAAACAACATTCTGTGTGAAGAATTGTTTCTGTAAAGTTAGATCCTAGACCCATAGGTAACCAGTTACTTTTCTCACAGCTATATGACTAGTTAAGGTATTCAAGTAAGAATGATCTCCTGTCTGTAGAATATGCTGTGGAAAACATGAAAAAATGAAATAGGGAAGAACAGCATTAAACAACATAATGGTGGGATATTTTAGAAGTAGTAAAAATCTTGCCGGGGTGTGGTGGTGCATGCCTCTAATCCCAGCACTCAGGACGTAGAGGTAGGAGTATTGCCATGAGTCCAATGCTACACTGAGACTACATAGGGAATTCCAGGTCAGCCTGGGCTACAGCATGACCCTACCTCAAAAAAACCACATAGACACACACACACACACACACACACACACACACACACACACACACACAAAAGGAATTTTATATGAACCTTAGCAGTTTTGAAAAAGTTTAGCTGTTTAAAAATTTTGTTCTTAAAATATTTCCTTTCTAAGCCTATTTTATCTATTATAATCAATATGTAAGCTGAACAGGTTTGGAGGAATGGCCATAATACACTCATCATTTTCTATTAATACTCTGGTTGTATGGTTTCTTTCAAAAGATTAATTATCTGCACCAAGATTTTAGAGATGATTTACCTAACTCCACTAAGGCTACACTTATATCTCATCTGAATAGACCAAAATTATCCAGAAATATGCTCTTTACCATCATAGTTCTACCAGATCATTTTCTGTGGTTTAACCTTAAAATTCTAATTTTTTATGAAAACCCTGTTGGACAATGGAGTATTCTAATCTTCATTTTAATTGGATATTGTCATAAAAATAACCCAATATATTCAAGTTGTTTTCTAATATCAATAATTTATGAGCATTTAAAAATCATAAGTAATAGTTAGTGCAGAGAAAATTTGGCATATTTCCCTCAAGTTCAGAGACAAAAGCAACACTGCATGCATGTGATTGATTTATATCTTGCTGTTAGGAATCCTTGGTCACAGATCAACTTCTGTTTATTATAGAAATATTCGTATGTGATATCCTCCGAATGGTCTCAGGTTTGTTCAATCTGTAACACACTGAGTTTGTCAACAATTATGATGACGTCTAAACCATATGATATATGTTATTATTATTATTGCTTGTTAACTATAATAAATTTTGTATAACTAAATGTAACATTTTGTTTTTGAGATAGCATTTCACTCATTTAATTTAGTTTTCTACATAAAAGGGAACTGTTAAATCAATTAATGCAAAAAAAGCCCATATACTTCTGTTAACATGCAGTATTGCAGTTACCATCAATTTAGGGAAAAATCTGAAAATTTACCTTCATATTAACCTAAGTGACTTATGTTATCATTAATTCCATAAATATTTTATTGGAAAATATTTTTCAGTAGAAATACAGAAATTATTTTTGTCTTACTGTCATTCTAAACTGCATTCTATTAATCATTTATTGCAAGAACATTCTTATGGAGACATGCAGATGTCTATTCATGCCGGGTAGGTAACATGGCACACTAAAGTTTGATTCAAACAAAGTACAACTTGGTGAACTGTTGAATTTAATAGGGTTACTTAGAGGATCTGGATTGACTCAAATATAGACACATCACAAAAAAGCCCAATCCAACACACATGATAACACAAGGAAATTGTGTCTTTAAAGCTCTCTGCACCACTTGCAGACAGCTCAGCCAGTGGGCAGGACAGACTTCTCTACCAAGCTGCTTCAACATTTTATATAACCATGGGTTAGGGCTTTGTGAATATTGGGCATTACAATGTCTTCCCAAGACATGTAAGTGCTTATCTCCTCTCATATGGCTGCCACCTGGAGGCAATGTTTCAATTCAGAGGAAATTGCTATACAACACAAGGTAAAGATGCAAACAATAGTAACAGGTTTCTTATTTTTTCTCTTTTTGAAACAATTAATCAATGTTCGGAATACAAAATTAGTAGGTTTTTCAACTGATATATTAAAATGATAGGAGCAAGTCACAGAGTATTAAAGCCTCTGTACTAGACTTAATAATTTGCTCAAGATTTGTCTATAGTTAAAAATTTTATTCCAATACAGATAAAGTGCCTTCACGTAATATAGCCATTAGTAATATTTTTTGTACTCTAAGCTCTTTGGACTGAAAGAAACTTTGAGTAGAAGCTTATTATATATCAAGTATGGTCCGATCTTACAAGACAGCTAATATTTCTATGACCTATACTTTGATCTTATTAACCTTATAATATGGTCAAGTATGTTTGAATACCTTCTTCTTGTATTTTATAATATGGTGTCAAATAACTGCTCCTCAAAAAAAATCCCCATTATTTGACATATATTCTTTTTAGAAATCAAATTATGTTTGATATAAAATTTGCTGCATTTTATTGTAATTGTCTAAGTCCTAAAAATGCTCTGTATTCTCTTCACGTTCTGTGCTTGTTATCAATTTATTACCTCTCAACTCTAAATTCACTCCTTACTACATGTTCTGCAATAATAGAACACCACCATATGGACACACAATAAATCTTGCATCTAGCTTTCCCCAAAGGCCTATGGCCATTTACATGAATGACTACATAGAGAGAAATAAAATATGTACAACTTGTGGAGATTATGGGACCCAGGTTCTGAATAACTGTCAATTATTAGAGACACTAAACCCGCCAATGCTCCAGCAGACTGAAAAGCAACAGGACTTGGGTTAAGCTACCAGTGGGTGTGGTGGTGCCCTCCACTCCAGTTCCTGAAGCTGGCTGCCCTTGGATGAAGCACATTTAGTAACATCCAGGTTCCCCACATATGCTGGCTCATGAAATAATAGCCATTTGAACAAGAGTTCACTGAAAGCCCCCACCTTTTCTTTCTCTAAATCTTTTTGTTTTTTTAGTATATTTATTTACTTATTTATTTGAGAGAGAGAGAGAATAGGTGTGCCAGGGCCTTCAGCTGCCACAAATGAACTCCAAACGCCTGCGCCACCTTGTGCATCTGACTCCACCTGTGCATCTGGCTTATGTGGGTCTTGAGGAATAGAGCCTGGGTCCTTTGGCTTTGCAGGAAGCGCCTTAAATGCTAAGCCTTCCCTCCAACCTACCCCTGCTTCTTCTTCCAATCACACAGTAAACTAGAAGAAATACTTCAAAGATTAGTTCTGCATTAAATACTTAAATGAAGAGTATGATCATCACATGTGAACTTAATCTGTGTTTCAGCTATCTGTTCAAGTCTAATGAATATTGAAAATGATGGACTATGATTAACACCATTATGAGGTTTCCTTGATAAAAGTTCTGTGTTCTATGTAGTATGTGGAATACATCCTGTGTGTGTTGCATTTTTTGTCACTGTGACAACATACCTAGAATCATCAGCAGAAGGGAGGGACATTTTAGGTTGTTTCGCAGTCTGGGGAGGAGGTGTGTAAATTCATGGTCCACAGGCGGCATTGAATGGGTCCTGAAGGTCAGTTGAATGCTGTAATGGTAGAAGCATGTCATGAAGGAGATTGACAAGTTTTGGTGAAGAGGATGTATAGAGACAGGGAGTAGAGAGCCTGTATAATGTGTTTGAAAGCCCACTCTTAGTGACAGAGTTCCTCTTTCTAGATAGTCCCTCCTCCTAAAGTTTCCACAACCTCCCAAAATAGTATTCTGAGATCTCAGTATGCAACCCAGTGACTCGGGGGACATTTCATATTGAAAATGTAAAGCCTTGGTATGTGGCTGCCAGCTATTTGCCTGTCAATTTTAAAGCAGTCTGCTTTAACTTTCAAAGTCATTGTAAATCCTCATTATTGTCAGAAGATAACACAGTATTTTATGTCCTCTGCTACAACACAGTTCACAGAGATTTTTAAACTTGTAAAATATCTTATAGGTCTTCTGTATTAAAGACATTATGCTAAATTGGTTAGAGTAGTTGGAAATAAAGATTCCTTATTTCCTTTGTAAGACATTTGAAAACCAGAATATGGAAGGCTAATAAGGAAATTCAGAGACCACCCCAGCAGTGAAGTTTCTAGAGAGACTAATAAACTACACATTAAAATATTCCTCCCAAGTTAAAAGATAAATTCCAGCAGCTTGCTATACCTATCACCAAATTCCGGTGAGCTGATCACCAGCACTCATATAGCTGCTTCCTGACTACAGATACCATGTGACTAGCTTCCTCATGCGAGTACTGCCATCCCTTCTTTGCCATACTGTAGCCTCAATGTGTGAGCCACAATGAATTCTTCCACACATACGTGGCTCATATTAAGTGTTTTTACAAGAAAAAGAGAAAAGTAAATAATCATCCAAGTAAGTAAGTACCTGTAAGACTTTCTGCCATTTTGGAAGTCTTACAGATAACTTTGGAGTGTGCCACTACACCTGCGTGCAAAATGACCAGTTTCAAGTAAATATAAGACTAGAGAATAGTATCTACTAATTTCAGACTTCAGAGATATTGCACATCAACCTGGTCTTCAGGATTGAGTAGATCCTCGGGCAGTTGAAGTACCAAGCCCAATCTGGAGTACTATAGAAAATTTCCGGTCTTTAGAGTAAATCACAGAACTTTCCTTGAAAAACAGCTTCTGAATATAATTAAGCCTTAATATATACTGAACACCTAACTGTTACCAATAAGGTGGCCCAAGTATGATCTTGAAAATCCCATCTGGGGAATTCTTAGGTTGAGATAAGAACACACCAACTTGGCATTTATTGACATAGGGATGACACCAAAAGCAAAAGTACATCAGACTAAGGGACAGGTTTTTATATTGTATTAACACACTAATTTGATGACCCCTGCTTTGGATTTTTATTGTTACATTTACTCTAAATTTGGTTTCTTCATTCCAAAATATATTTTAGCAATAGGAGAATGCCACCCTTATCAGTGGGCATCTGGCTACTCTCAATATGTTGGTGACACATTTTAGATTGATATAGTCTTGCCAGAGTTTTAAAATAAGTGTTTTATTACTGACATTGTTCTTTTTTCCTTGGTGCTACATTCACAATTACATAAGAAGATGACCTTCCAGGATGTGATATATGTATTCATTTTGGCTAAATCGAATTCAGTTCCCCAAACCACTTACATATTGAGATACAAAAGGAATAAGGAATAAAAAATATTTCTAAGAGGCATTGCATATACACTGGCCATGGAAGCTGTAGCAAAGTCAGACTCATTACATAGTACCACTGTGAGTATATCTGAAAATAACCATCTATATTGGTATATGGTCTTGTTCTACTTATCCAAATGTTATCTGGGTGCTGCAGTGGCTTTAAGAATTGGATTAAATTAAGAGCCACACAATGTCCTGATGATATGACATGACACATAAGTAGTCTATTGAGCTAAAGCTCTAGGTGAAGGTATGGTCCAAGGTATTTGAAGGAGGTATGTCCACCATATCCCCATCAAGGAATGGGTGCAGAAGAAAACCAAATTGTAAAATAAAATAAATATGTATTTGTAAACACACCTCCATAAACATACACTATGTATGGGCAAGTGTGTGTGTGTGTGTGTGTGTGTGTGTGTATGTCATAAGTACTGGTAAAGTAGAAAGATATGAAATTTAACATAAGATCATCTTTAAAGGCACATTGAAGCTGGTGACATATGGGCAAGGAATAACAGAGGAGAGAGTGGGAAATGGACTTGTTCCTAGTTGTCACTTGGGAATTAACCTTGTTAATGGATAATAACCTTCTTAGATCTAAGCAGAAACATTTGGAGAATTTTTTTTTCTCATCTTCTGGAATAATCACGTCAAAGCCTGGTAAGTGAAGCTATTTATTTTCTTCCTGAGAGTTTAGGAAATTAACCTTAAAAAAGAGGGAAATTAAAAGCAATTTGGAAAAAAAAGGAAATGGACAAGAAAACCTGAGACCACTTAATTTATAGAAATGTGTCAGAAATCCTAGCATGCCAGGATATGCAAACAGCCACAAAGTAAAACTTAAAATCCAAGTACTTTCTACATGATTGTAAAGTATCAAATTTCAACTGTGTGTTGTCTTTAGACAGTACGCTTTAAAACTAACTATAAATATTTAGATGCTTAAAGCCACCATAGAAAAATACGTTGTGGAATCATGGATTAAAAATGAAGTGTGGAGTACTATTTTCCTTCAGAAAATTTTAGACCATAAACTTCTCCCCAGCTCATAGTCTAATTCATTTGGCTGACTAGCTAGAAATTTGGTATAGATTAGCTTCTATCAGAGGCCTCAATCCTGGCAGTAAGTGGTAAAGCTCAATCACAGCTAACCTGCTGATTGTGATGAACCCCGTAATGATTAAAATGCAGTAAATGATCTTTAATGCAATGAGTGAATTGTTGAATTTCTAACTCAAATTCAAATTCAGAAAGCTTGAACTTTTAATGAACTTATAGAAATGAACTCAGTTTAGATATGCTCTTTTTGATTTCTTTGAATAACAATCTGTTAGCTGCAATATTGAATTTCAAATAATATATGTAATAAAATTAAAATTTCATCCTGCCAAGTTTATAATAAGCCCAAGAGGTCAGGTCAACTAAATTGAGATACTATTGTTTTCAAAATACACACTATAAAATCTGCATCATTCAATGTTATATATACTTCAAAGATATTCAAATATGTGCAATAATTTATTAATATACAGGTGATTAACTAAATAATTTTCTCAAGTGTCTATAAACACAAATGAAATAAAATGAGGAATTTTCCTCATTTCTCATCTCACTGAACAAATTTGTGAATGTAACTTAATATATCCAAAATATATCTATTTTAAATATATCTGGATATACAGGTTACATTTCATTTATCTAATTTTTTAGGAATTTGGGTGAGAATATGTATTTCTGGTAACACGACCACCAAAATATTATTGTGCACTTCCCAATATCTCCTAGTGTGTGTTCTATAGACTCTATACTGGAGATACTTAATTTATTAGTCAGGAACTTTGGTGACTTTGTAGCTTCTCAATATTAACGTTGATAATCGGCCTTTGTATTTAGCAAGTATAAAGACAGTTGGATAATTTTTTTCTTCCTGTCTTCAAAAACTGTTACTGTGAAATTTGAATAGCAGGTATTGTTTATTTCCTTAGTTTTTGCATGTATTTATTGGAATTCTGCTAATAGGAAATCTCTTTTTTTGTTTCACCTACGTATTTCAAGTAGGCATCTCTAGGTAATTATTACAGTTGATCTTATTCATAATGTCTGACTAGGAGAAGCAACTGTAAGCTGGGGACACCATTTTATTTCAAGTCCATTAATTTATTAATTATTTTTTCTTATTTTTTTGAACATATTCTTATTTTCTGGTGTCACAATATGCTACAATTTTCTTTGGTCTCATCTAGTTCCCACCCATTCTTCTTATAGTTTTTAGAAACAAAGATTGAATACTGAATATTATCACTGTTATTGCTTTACTTCAGCTATTTATTTTGGAAACATGAAACATTTATATGGTTAAAATTTTATCTCAGTTTTTTAAAAGATATGCTTATATATGTCTCATACCATTGCCTCTTTCACACTGTGACTCCTTATTTTTATATTTTTCCATACCTTGCAATTGTTTGTGTTGGTATTGAGTTTCCAGATTTGTTTATATAATTGTGTATATTAGTCTGTATATATCTTTCCAAATATACATTTCTAATTATGTGTAGATTATTCATTCCCTTGCCATTGATTTTCATGGACCAACTTTTTTTTGTGTGACTCTGTTCTTTTTAATTTTTTTCTGATTTTTTTATTAGTTTTGTACTCAGTGTATATAGTCAAGTAAGTACCATAACTAGCCTCCTTCCTGTCCTTTCTGCTCCACAAGGACTTTCCTCATTATGGAATATGAGTTGTGCATTGTGGGGTTAGCCATCAGTTATGGGTAGGAGGCAATGTCTCTTTGTAGCATGACCCAACGTGTGGGTCTGACATTCTTCTGCCTCTTCTTCCACAAGTTTGCCTGAGCCATGTTGGGTTTATTTTAGATGGACTAACGTTTTTAAATTAGTTCTGCCTTTCATGTATCACAGCTTTGTTAATGCAACTAAGAAATTATTATAAATTTGAAATCATAATAAATCACTGATGATTTTTCCAATTTTAACCTGTAAAAATCTTACTGTTCTCTTTCATATTTAGTTCTATTTTGAGTTAATATTTGTGGAGTATAAGATCTATATCTAGAAGATCATGTGAT
Organism: Jaculus jaculus; assembly: GCF_020740685.1. NCBI lineage: Eukaryota > Metazoa > Chordata > Mammalia > Rodentia > Dipodidae > Jaculus > Jaculus jaculus. The sequence continues at coordinate 153,620,502 of NC_059103.1, read as the reverse complement.
GCTGCAGTGGGTCCCCTGATAGGTGCTTCATTAAGGTGATTTGTCATTCTTGACCCAGAATCATGCTGAACTTTTTTTCTGTTCTTTAATGGTTTAGTCACTATCTGCAAATTGAATAAGAATCATATTATACATTCTTTATCATACATATTTTGAACATAACAGAATTTCAGTATTTATAACTAGGGAGTATGGTTTGGGTTATATAATGAAAATAAAAACTGAAGATATTACAATGGCCTAATTAACAACAAATCTTTTAACAAATCAAGCTCAATTTTTTGTATATAAAATTAAAAAATATTTTTTTATATTTTTATAGGAAGACAAATAATTTAAAAACATAGTAAAACAGTAAACTGAATTGGTAAATGGCTTTTTCACACTTTAACTTAACATTGTTTCAGATAGCAATGAATTTGCTTGGTCTGTGATGTTTAATCATAGCAGCTGAGTTTGAGTTGATCTCATATTTTCTTAGAAAAATTTTATATTATAAAAGTTGTTTGTCAGAATTTTACATGTAAATTAAGTCAAATTTTATAAACATTAAGAGTTTTGCTTAAATCTGCTATTTTTCTTCCCAAGGCAAACATTGAAATAAGCAAATTTAAGTTAATGCAAAAAAACAAGAACCTATTATATATCAAAATACAAACTTCATATTAAGAAATCCAGAATGTACATGGTGACAATATAATTTTAATTTGATTGAACAGAGAAATATAAATATCAACATGAGGAGAGGATATCTTTTCAGGAGATTTAATATAAATGAACAACTGTCAAGTTGCCAATAATTATTAGGAGTTACATAAGAAAATTTTTTCCAAAAAAGAAGGAATTTATATTTGATGGTAACCAATAAGTGACTCATGACTTTCCATATATTTTTCCTCTGGCAATACAATAGGGCTCATGAATATGTTTTAAGTGATATTAAAATTAGTATAATTATTTTAATATAACACATTACAAACGATAAACTGTGGGATATTTAATCAGATTTAAATTTTGTTCTGAAATGGAACCCAATGCATATGACTTCTTAATATAAGAATCATAGCACAGCTGAAAGAATAAGTTATCTTGTGTAAATAATGAATGACTTAATGTTCCAACTTTATGCAAATCTATCTTTTAAGCAATCAAATTCCAAAGGGTTGAAGTACATTGTTTAAATCTAAAAAGTGAAATTTATATATTATGATACTATCTCAGTCCTAATTGTTACTCTCAATATACAAATTGCATCTTATCTTTTTCAGTCTTCATATGCACTTATGCAAGAGATAGCTATTACATTCCCTGTAAAATAATGAAGTATTAAGCTCCAAAGAAAATGTGACTATCAAAATCATAAACATGAGCATCATTTGATATTAAAATTATTGGGCAATTATTTCATTGAGTTGATTAAATTTTACTAAGAACCTAGTATTCTAACTTTCTATGTTTTACATAGATTGTTAGCATTATGTTGTATTATGCTAGAGGTCATGATTGTATAAGGCCAATGTCTTAATAAGGACTGACATATGCTCTCAACACTTGACACTGTTCTTAAACACCCTGATCCCATCAGTTTCTGACTATCTCCTTATTGTCACTCAAAAACTCATCTGGTCAAGTACTGGTAATAGCATTACTTTATTTCTCATCTACAAATTCACTATATTGTGATGTGCTGTTGTGTTTCCTTGGAATCCCTCACATTGCACAGATTCAAACCATGTCCCTTGTGTGTGTTTCTGTGTTCATGTGTGTGTATATATGTGTGTCTTTCATTCTATGAGTGTGTATATATATATATATATATATATATATATATATATATATATATATATGTATGTATATATATATATGTGTGTGTGTGTGTGTGTGTGTGTGTGTGTGTGTGTGTGTGTGTGCACACGCAACCTTGCAGTGCCCCATGTGCTCACCTGTGGCAGGGGTATTGTCCTGAGTTGGTCAGAGCAGACTTCAGATACCCCTGCTCAATAGATCTTCTGCCCATTCTTGTTTCAGTTTCCTATTTATATAAGATCTTGTTTATTTTTGTGAACTCAGTCAGGGGACAGAGTCCTTGAATTCTGTTTCTCTTCCACAGACTAGGTTTACAGGTGAGCATGTCCAAGCCCTGCTGCATGCATGGCTCTGTAGTTTCAAACTCAGGGATGTCAGGCCACCTTACGTCCTCATGCTTGTGTAAGAACAGTGCATAACCACTGCGCCAAATATCCAGCAATCAATGACTACTTAAACTCTGTTAAGTTTTCTAGAAAAATCTAGAAACTAGAAATATTACCTCTATTCTTTCATACACATATAAATTAAGTGTACATGTTTGTTTTTGAAATTTATTCATTTTTATTTATTTACTCTTCTATACATCCGACCCTCAAGATTTTGCTGCTTAGAATCTTTCTACCATAGTTTGAGTTCAACATTGCTTATGTTATGAATGACCCCACCTAATATATTTAACTTATCTATCTAGCTTTATTTTTTCTTTGAAAAAAATGTTTTACCTGTTGTGGTAAATAATCTTGAATATCAAACTGATTGATAACAAATTTGTGATTTAGTAAACCATAACTGTTTTGTGGAATGTTTCTAGAGCAGATTAAGTGGGAAACATCAACTCTGAACACAGGTAGCATTATGCCGGAAGCCAAGGACCATGATAAAATCAGAAAGGGAAAGGACAGTGCCAATAAACCAGGCATCCACAAACATTTCTCTTTGATGGGTCTCTGAGTTTGCTTCCAGGAAGAATTGACTGAAAAGAAAAATTCCTTCCTCCAGAGTGAGTGCTCCCCCAGAGTGTATGGCCCTCCTAGTGGTAGACTTTATTTAAGGAAGCTCTCAGAGTAGAGCCTCTTTCTCCCACCTGGTTGCTTGTTGGTGAGCGCCTTCACTTGCATGTGAAGCTATCCTGTTCAGCTATCCTTATCAACATTGGAACCACATTTCCTCAGCCTTACAGTTTAAACTGAAGATCAGCAGCTCTCCAGGAAGTTTTGAGGACTCCACTGGTTGATTGGAAATGCTGAAACATCTAGTCATGTGGACTGAGAAGACTGGTATACAATAAATTTTCCTTTTAATATAATTCATTCCATTGTTTCTTTTCCTACACACTATAGAAAACCCTGACTAATACAAATTGTGGTACCAGGAATGAGGTCATTGATGAAGTGAATCTGACCATGTCATTTAGGGCCTTCTGAAACTTCTTTGCTGAAAGAACTTGTTACTTAGGACTGGAGAAGTCTCACAGAACTGCGCAATGGCAACAATGGAGAGCTGGTGCTCAGGATACTATGTTTGCTTGGCCTGTGATCAGCCAAGCTGGTGGGGTGGAATTAGAAAATCCAGAGATTTGTCATTGATTATAAATATTGGACTTGGAACTGCATATCATGTTTCAGAAATATGCAACTAGTTTTGATTTTATAGGACTTACAGTTATGAAACAGCTTTCAATCTCAGATGAGACTTTGGAATTTGGAACAACCTTAAAGTTCATAAAAGTTATGGTGACAATGAAGTTGGAATGAATGCAATTTACATTGAGAAATGGTCAGGGATCAGAGGTATAATGTAATAGAATTTAAGCCCCATAGACTCAGAATTGAATGTTGAGTCTCCAATGGGCAGATCCCTATAGGAGAAGTATGTCACTGAGGGAAGAAATTGAACCCTAATGTGTGTGGACAGTAGTTGGAGCTCTAGAGGTTATCTGGTGGTATCTCTCTTCCTTTATGTATTAAAGTGAGCCAAATTATTCTGAAATTAAAGATATTTCCCTGGAATTTGAAAACCTCACACTCCAGCTAAGCTACAGCTGAATCCACAGAGAAATAGGGAGAAGAGCATGAGTGCTACTTTCATGCTCTTTCTGATAATCATGCCAGACTCTGACAATAATCAACACCTATGAAAGAAGAGATCCAGAGACTCCTAAGAGTTCATCACTGAAGATGGCTTAAAACTCAACCACCATGGCTAAAGTAATGTTGTGGAAGAGGATGTGGAAAGATTGTAAAAGCCACAGATTAAGATACCATGGCCAGAGGCACTCCCCTCCCCCCAAAATAACTTAATACTGCTCCCACAATGTATAACCCACAACCCTATTGGAAATATCTGCATCCCCACTGAGGAGCATCCCCAATGGAATGGGGCTAGGGATGTGAGAAAAGAGGGTACCAACACATGATGTATCCATATGAAACATCTTGTTAATAATAATGATAACAATAAATATTAAAACAACTAAACAATAAAAAAATCAAGCATCCCACTCCAAAATGGAGTAGAGAACTGAATAGGGAATTCTCATAGGAAGAAATACAAATGTCTAGCACACACTTAAGAAGATGTTTAACATCTCCAACAATTAAGAAAATGTAAACTTAAAAAAAAATGAAATTCCACCTTATTCCAGTAAGGATGGCAATCATTAAAAAAATTAGCAACAAATGTTGGTGAGGATGAGGGGAAAGAGGAACCATCATCTGCTGTTGGTGGGAATGCAAACTTGTACAACAACTGTGGAAATCAGTATGGAGATTCCTTGAAAAGATGAACATACAGCTCACAACAGACCTAGATATTCCCTTATTGGACATTTATCCTAAATGCTCCATGCATCACTACAGAGATATTTGCACAAACATGTCTATAGCTGCTCAATTCATTATAGCTAAGAACTGGAATCAACCCATATGCTCATCATTGGATGAATGGATAACAAAGTTGTGGGACATTTACACCTTTACACAATGGACTTCTACTCAGCAGGAAAAAAAAAAAAAAAGAAAAGAAAAAAAAAAGAAAAAGAAAAAAAAAAGAAAGAAAGATGCAATGAAATTTGTAGAAAAGTGGACACACTTGGAAGATTTCATTCCCAGCAAATTCACACAATCATAGGAAGACAAATTAATGCATGATGTCACTTACCTGCGGTTCCTAACCTGGACCTGCTCTATTTGCTAACATACCTAATAAGCAACTCAAGGCCAAGACAATAGGGATGGAAAGGTATGAAAAGAAGAGAAGAGGTGGTGGGGAAAAACAAACACAAAACTAAATCCAAAATGAGCTGATACCATAGAAATCTTTATCCTTGGAGATATCCTAAAAGATGTAACCCTCATAAACGGGATAACCATTATTATAAAAGGAGTAAGTAGGGACTACCTGAACAGTAGAACCCTGAATAATGTGGGATGAAGCCTAAACTTAAAAGATTTTTTTTTTTTTTTTTTCTGTCTCTGGCCTCTTAACTCCCAGTACCAGAGATTGGTTGTTACCTACTTCGCACTGTTGACCGGAGTGGCATAAAAGGTCCCCAAATCAAGACAATTCTGTCAAAGCACTTTACTACTAAGACCCTGTTGTTGAAGAAAACAATTGATACTGACACAGTGTGGAGAGATCTGGCTGGAATCCAGAAGAGAGCTGGTCACAAAACATTTAGCCTGTCTAGTGCTTGAAAGCACTATGCAAGCTACTAGGGGAAAGTGACCAACAATGGTCTGAACAACCAGAGGTCTAAGCTACCCAGAAACACACACCTAGATTAGATGTACACACCAGTGCAATAGTGGGACACAACCTTGGTAGGTAACTGAGAGATTTCAGATTGGCTAAGAGATTTACTTTGTGTAAAGGAATCCATACCTGGAATTGTGAACCAGATCAGAATCCTATGGAGACAATGGTTATGTACTCCAGTGTCAAGCTTTCATTATCTTTTGGATGAAAGAGGGGTTATATACACAAAATTATCCCTAAAGTAACAATGCTTACCCCATTTAAACTATACTGGTTTCACTCTCTGTCGGAGAATCTGTTCTTTTCCAAAAGGTACTTAGACACAAGGAGATGAACTACCCCTTCACACTTCAGCAAAGCCACAGCTGAAACCACAGTGGAACTGGGTAGACCAGCAAGAGTGCTGCTTCCATGTTGATCCTGGCACCAGGGTGTAGGAGAAAGACCCTAAAGACACTCAACACCTACCAAAGCAAAGATCCCGAGGCTCCTAAGAGCTCAACACTGAAGTGTCGGGAGCCATAGAGCAAAAGCCTCTCCATATTGCCTGGGCCTGCTCATAAACCGGCTCATTACTCAGAAAGCTGGTCCATCTAGCTTTCTGTTAGGTACTTCTGGAACTGGTCAGCAGACTGCTTACAGAATCTTATCTTTTGCAAAAGGCCAGTTTATGGTCAGGATGTGAAGCCTGGTGCAGTCAGGATGTTAACCCAGTGAGGCAAGATTAGATGAACACCTAATTACATCCCCTGTAGGTTTCCTGACAACTCCTTGCTATGGCCATGTCCCCTTCCCCCTACAACCCTATATAAACCTACATGTAAGAATAAACTCTCGAGGCCGTGACAAACACCTAGCATGGTCTCCTTCTTGTGTCTGTTTGCCTTGTTTCATTCAGGTTGATTTTCACCTCGCTTCTTTGTTAGACTCCCCACTGGCCTGGGCACTGAAGTAGACTTAAAACTCACTCACCACAGATCAGAGAATCTTCAAGAAGTGAAGGTGAAAAGATTGTAAGAGCCATAGGTTGAGACAACATGCCCAAATGGCATTCCCTCTCCCCGCCCAAAATAACTGACTGCTGTTCCCACAATGCATAATCCACAACCTCACAGGGATAACCCGCAACCCACTGAGGAGGATCACCAGCAGAATGGGGGAAAGGATGAGGGAAAAGAGGGTACCAACACATAATGTATCCTCACAAAATATGCTGTTAATAATAATAAAAATAATATTAAAATTATGTAAAAACTAAAATAAAAATAATAAAAGGAAAAATAGCAACTAAATTTAAAATATGGAGAAAATTGTAATTTATAAATAATTTTAAAATATGTGCTATAATTTGTAATTAGAATTCAAAGTATTTGGTGCCATTGTGACATTTTCAAACTGCATTTCTTTCAGTTGATTCTCCTGCACCACCCCTTTGTCTTGTCCTTTCCACTTTCAAGTTACGTGTCTTTCTGTCTCCTTCAAATCTCAGCATCTGTTTTATCTTCTGGGTCTCCACCCTAGATCTTTAGGCTTTACCCAAGCTCATGCCTATTTATATACTTTCATATATACATGACAAGCTAGAAGGAACATTGGCAGTTTTTATCTTTCTGATTTAGGTCATGTCTGTTAACACAGTATTTTCCAAATCCACCTATTTTTGCAAATTTTATTTTTCTATATATCAAAGTAAAATTCATTTTTGTAGAGATATATTTTTTTTCATTATCCATTTACCTAATAATGGGCATCTAGGCTGGTTTCTTTGCAAATGTATTTAGAACATCAATAAATTTAAATGTGTGTAAACTCTATGGTAGGATTTGGAGTAAATACATTTTATAATTATCATTGAGTAATTTTACAGTTTTAGGAATTTTAAACAACCCTTTGTGCACATTGAACAAGCATTCTTCTCCTGTGCTATCCCTCCAGATAAGTCTTTGATTCCTTAAATACTTTCTTTGTCCTGCAGAGTATTGCATAGCATGTGGTATTCTTTGTTTGTTACTTTTATTTTATGTAACATCCACTTTTCTGTGTGTGTGTGTGTGTGTGTGTGTGTGCATGCACATTAGCCCAACAATGACCATAGTACTTGTGTCATTTCTCTGTTGTGGAGTAACATATGTTTTCATATCTATATTGATATGTAATTATAAATAGAAATCAATTTAATTCAGTTTATTTATTCCTTTCTTTATTTTACCTTTCTTCTAGATACCAAAGATAGTATTGCTTATAATGATATATATTTCTCACTTTGAAACTTAAATCTTAAAAATTCTAGATTTCTACATTTCTCAATTTGTATAATGGAATCTGTGCTGCTCCCCTCCAAATATTTTCAACAATTCACTTTTGTTCATTTCTGAAAAGACATAGAAAGATGTTGAGAAAAAATATTCAAGCAGTAATTTAAATATGCCCTCCCCCATACATGTTAGACAGTAGTGGTTAGGCATAATGTCTTTCAGATAGATTTCAACAAAATAAACGATGTATAAGTAATCTTGCAATGATTTTTTAAAAATAATATGTAATAGCTTATATGTATAGATTTAATTATATTTAAAAATTTTTAAACCTCATCTAATTTTGTAACAAATTCATCATTTATTTATACTTTTTCCTTTTGCAGTCTAAAACTTATCCTTGGTGTTTGGTTTTAATAAGATTATGGTTCCTTCACATATTTTATAAGAAATATTTTCTAGTTTAAAAGCAGCTAAGGCAAATATATATTTAGGCCTAAATGTGTATATTCAAACTTTATTTACTTAAAATTTAGTTAATAAAACTATCTGTTATGTTTTACAACCTTTCATAGATTTTCACTAACTGGACAACTTTGAAGAGTATCTTTTATTATTTCTATGATAAGGTCATGATAAAGTAGAAAATATCAAGTTTCATTGCACACTGAAGGATAGTCACAAAATATAATTATCACAAATATATTAATATATTCTTTTAATCAACAACTGAATAGCAGCATGCTGTGATAATTATTTTTAATATATGAAGACTGATTACATCTTCCTAATTAGACATTTTCTTAGTATTTTCACATTTACATATTCACTGAATCATGACAAGTATTACTAGAATTTATTTTGCTGTGTCTTAAATTTACTTAGTTTTAAAATGCAAAATATACACCTTTCTTTATGAGCCAACCAGTAAAACCAGCAAGAAAATACTACTGATCATACCACGTTATGTAAGGCAGGCCAGATTACAATTATTGCAAATCTATACAAAATTTTACTTAGTTCTTAATTATAAAGCATGACAATAAAAATAACTTAAAATGTTCTGGCAAGAGATAAGTGTATGAGAATACTTTATATGTTACTTCTGTAAGCAAATACTTTTGAAGAAATACTTGGAATAAGTTTTGATAATTCAAATCTTATGTTATTAACACCAAGACAAGCTTCATCTTCAGAACTATTTGTTGTTTGGATGAGACAAAAATGGTTCAATTATTTTCATTGAGGTTGTAAAACTAAGCTATAAATTAGTTGAATAGTACATAAATACATACTAATCGAAGCCTAAGTTACTGAGAGATTAAAAGGAAAACATTCCTTGGTATACAGCCTGCAGAACAGGATAGCACTTACTCAGATGGTAGATCAGGAATGAGGGAAGGTAATTTCAAGGTAAAGCAAATTTTGTGAAAAAAAAAAAAAAGGTTTAAAGAAAAACCATATTACCAGATTTTTTTTTTTATAACTCAGGTATTTCAATTTGACAGAAACACTGATGTAATAAAAAGTTATTGACCAAGAGCCTGCTCCATGGGAGAGAATACATCCCTGATACCGAAAAAACCTACAACAGGAGTAGTCATGAGCCCTAAGGGGTGTAACATCTGCTGGTGTCTGGCTAAATGTATATACTCTGCTCACCAAATTGTCCAGTAAGCACTTCTCTTAATGTTCATACCCATATATTAATGTTACTCTCACTTTTTAAAAAATATTTTTATTTATTTGAGAGTGACAGAGAGAGACAGAGAGAGAGAGAACAGGCGTGCCAGGGCCTCCAGCCACTGCAAACAAATTCCAGACATGTGCGCCCCCTTGTGCATCTGGCTTATGTGGGTCCTGGGGAATCGAGCCTCGAATGGGGGTCCTTAGGCTTCACAGGCAAGTGCTTAACCGCTAAGCCATCTTTCTAGCCCCATGTTTTTTTTTTTAATTAATTAATTTATTTATTTATTTGAGAGCGACAGACACAGAGAGAAAGACAGATAGAGGGAGAGAGAGAGAATGGGCGCGCCAGGGCTTCCAGCCTCTGCAAAGGAACTCCAGACGCATGTGCCCCCTTGTGCATCTGGCTAACGTGGGACCTGGGGAATCCAGCCTCGAACCGGGGTCCTTAGGCTTCACAGGCAAGCGCTTAACCACTAAGCCATCTCTCCAGCCCCCCATGTTTTTTGTTTGTTTGTTTGTTTTTGTTTTGTTTTGTTTTTCCTTTGGTTTTTCGAGATTGGGTCTCACTTTGGCCAGACTGACCTGGAATTCACTATGTAGTCTCAGGGTGGCTTTGAATTCATGGTGATTTTCCTACCTCTGCCTCCCAAGTGCTGAGATTAAAGGCATGTGCTATCATCCCTGGCTACTCTCACTTTTGATTAGAGAAGCTTCCCTTTTCAGATGGCAATGACCTTGGGATAATTCAGAAGGCACTATGGTGCTGAAAAGAAGTGATAGAGGAGTGCTCAGCACTACAATATCTTTCACACCTTCCATAGTTCAGGGTCCATTGCAGAGGAGGTGGCAGAAAGAATGTAAGAGCTAAAGGACCGGTAGGACTCCTTTCAACATGCTCCTCCAGACACAAAATGGCTTGGATATTCATGACCTCACAGTGCCTAATACTACCTACACAAGGCCATCATAACAGGAGAAAAAGATATTGACATCAAAATAAAAGAGAGACTGATTGAAACGGGGAGGGGATATGATGGAAAGTGGAGTTTCAAAGAGGAAAGTGGGGGGAGGAATTACCATGGAATATTGTTTACAATTATAGAAGATGTCAACAAAAATTAAAAATAAAAAAATGAAATTATGTGTTGGGTGAAAATTACAGGGTGTATCATATGTCATCTGTCTGTCATCTAGCTATCTATCATCTATGACTTATGTTTTCTATGTCAATCAAAGCAGTTAATAATTATTACTCTAATTAGAATGAAAGAAAGGAACATTTCAGGAACTGTGCAAACCAGCCTGCTAAGAGTACTGACAATGTATATATATTTTTGAAAGATGAAATGGTAATGCCAAGTTGTCACCACTTGCCATAGCTCACTCTAATCTAGCAGCTCTGGAAACTAACTTCTTTTGTAAAGGCTCACATGGGAAGTCACCCAACACTCCTTTAGGTTTCCAAGTAGTTTCTCAACAGTGTCCAGTCTTCTGAGGTCCTGACTCAAAGTGTTTTCGGGGTAGTTGGACTCACTCTTCAGGCTAGCAATTTATAAATGAGCACCAGAAAGTTGCTGTGAATTCCAGGGGAATGAACATGAAGGCACCTTGGTCTCAAAAGGTGCATGTCTGATCTTTTCCAAATGGCTTTCTTACACCAAGACAGAACTTTCCTGGAGTCCTTATGCTGCACAGACTCTGTTAACTGTATGTTAACTGTGAAAACCTACCTGTACTAAACAAAGTGTTGTAATTTCTGAGTCTCTCATTTTCTCTTGTTTCTATGCACTCATTATTTTTTTTTTTTTGTAATGTTCCTACTTAGTTCACTCACTGACACCCATTCGTTCCTTTTCTTTCTCTTATTCTCTCTTTCTCTTTGCCCTTATTTCTAAACTCTCTGGGGATCGGTTGTGTTATTGTTTGTTTATATTGACTTTTAAGATTCTCTCTGTTCACAATCAAAATTACAGTACATGTTTTCTTTCTTTATGTGTGTGTGTGTGTGTGTGTGATGTATGTTTGTGGATATGGGTCTGGTGGTGGTGTGTGTGATGTGTTTGGAGTGGTATTTGTGTTCCATGTACTCATCTTCCAGAAAAGAGTAGGATGTTCAGTCTTCTACTATGTATATTAAAAAAAAAAAACAAAACAAAAAAAAAAAAAAACCTTGGGTGCTGGAGAGATTACTTAGTGGTTAAGGCACTTACCTGAAAAGCCAGAGGACCCAAGTTCAATCCCCCAGGACCCAAGTAAGCCAGATGCACAAAGGGGCACATGGGTCTGGAGGTCATTTGCAGTGGCTAAAGGCCCTGGTGTGCCCATTTTCTCTCTCCTCCCTCTTCCTCTTTCTCTCTCTCTCTCAGATAAGTTTATATAAATAGAAAAAAAAAAAAAAAACCTTTTGAACAACTTCCATAAGTATACATATTAGACCATGATAATTCCCTCCCATAATCTCCATTTTCCCCTCCCAACTCCCCCCCCCACCATATCCCTTCTTCCTTGCATTTATTCTCAATTCATTTTGTTGTTATTTTGTGTTTTCCCCTTCTATTATGAAGGTCTTGTGTAGGTAGTGTAAGGCACTGTGAGGTCAAGAATAAAAGCCATTTGTGTCTGGGAGACAGCACTGCTAGCAATTCTACCCTTCCTTAGGGTATTATATTCCTTAGGCCATGTCTTAAACAATGAACCTTAGCCCTTGGAGGGCATGATAGAGATGTCTTTATTTTGATTTTGAGTCTCTTTAGGGATTCCAGAGCTCATGTAATTCCAAGGATTCTCTCTGCTCCTTATGCTTGAGCAGGATTGTACTTAAACGTTGAGCAATGTCTCTAGTCCACCAGCCCATGTCTTTTGGGGCTATATCTCTTTCATGCCAGATCTGGCTCCCTGCCACTGGTGATGATCGTATCTCTTAACTGGGCACTCCACATGCTGGAGCAGGCATTTCCTCCCTCTATTTGACTTTCATAATGTTTTTCTTCTTTGATATATGGCTACATTTGTTTTGATACTGAAGCTTCAGTGTTTTCCAACTTTCAGGTATGGAAAACATACTTTCTTAAAAATTTAGAATAGGCTTCTGGTTAAGATGGTGGTGTAGGTACCATGCCAAAGCAGCCTGGGGGGAAAAAGACCAAAAAAACTCAGCAAAATACACACTTTTACTAAAAAGTGAGTTGTATAGGAAATTGAAGCAGCAGCCGAAAAGTAGGAGAGATCCAGAGCATCCAGCACCCGCACAGGCCAGCAAAAGCAGCCCCGACAGCTCCGCCAACTGCTGCGGCGGTGGTGGTGCACCAGAAAGCCACCAGGCTCAGCTCCAGCCGCAGGAAAAGCCAGGTGTGAGAGCTTCCCCTCACACTGGCGCTCTCCGCAACTCAGGAAACGTGAAGGGGGAGTGGCAGTGAGCAACGGAGGGGCAGACTGCGAGGTAGAAGAACACATGGAGCAGTGAGAGAACCAGAGCAGCTGCGGCTCCCTCCCCTCACCCACTGCCTGAGGCCAGCTCCGGCGAACAGAGCAGCTGTCTGGGACCAGCCACGCCAACTTGAGCTGACAGCGGGACCCAAGCAGGAGTAGAGCTCGGGGGCAACATCAGCGGCTCCAGCACCAGTAACAGTGACACCAGCAGCAACAGACCCAGGAGCTGCAACAACAGCAGACTCAGCAGCAACAGCTTCAGGTGCTGACAGACCCAGCAGAGGCAGGTTTCACAGCAGCAGTTCCAGCAGTGGGGGTGCTGATCTGCAGGGCCACAGTTGCCAGGCTTGGTTTGCCCCGCAGGAAAAGCCAGTGCCCAGCTCCAGAAATCAGAACAGCAGCCCGACGACCCAGGCAGCAACTTGACTGAGACCAAACTCATCCAAGGTAACTGGGTTTGCACCAGGGAAGGGTCTCACTTGGTCACAAGCAGACTTGGATCCTTCAACAGACCAGAAATCTTAACCTTTATGTTGATAGAGGATATGGTTGTTATAATAACTACACTGGCATACATACTTGGGGCTGTTTTTGACTGAATGGGTCCAGTGTTTAGTTAACTTTTAGAATCTACCTGTATTTTATTCCACTCAGCCTACTTGAATACTCCCATAGCAGGGAACCTCAACCCCTAGAAGCACCTTTGTAGATACTCTCAGAGTCTTAAGAGCCACATCTAACACCTTAAGGTCCTACCCTGAAAATATATAACATCAAATCAATTGATACGGCTAAGAATACCCAGCTAGCTAGAAAATCCAAGCATTAACTTAATCCAAGATGCAAAAATATATACATTATAACACAAGAAACACTAAAAATCAAGATGATATAAATCCATCTAAAAGTATTAATGCATCAGAAATGACCTCCAGTGAGAACGAGTTAGAGGAAATGCCTGAGAAAGATTTCAAAAGAATGATTGTAAATATGTTCAAAGAAGTCAGAGAACAAATCAAAGGAGTCAAAGAGGAACTTAAAGAGGAAATCAAAGGAATCAAAGAAGATGCAGGACACCAATTTCATGAAATTAGAAGGCAATACAAGACATAAATAAGGAAATAGAAATAATAAACCAAAACCAGTCAGAATTACTAGCAATGAAGAACACAGTTAATGAAATAAAAAATGTTGTAGAAAATCTCACCAGTAGAATAGATGAAGGAGAGGACAGAATATCTAAGCTAGAAGACCAGGTGGCAGACCTAATGCAGTCCAACAAAGAGAAA